>NC_133393.1:119510778-120760778 GCF_047511655.1 Castor canadensis
AGATAACAAAAATAGAGAATTTGAAAAAGCAAAAGAAGAAATAAAGGAAACCATAGAAGCACTGTATAAACACCAAAGTGAAACAGAGAGCACGATGAATAAACAGATAAATGAACTCAGGACAAAAATAGACAACATTAAAGAGTAAACCACCCAGGATATGGAAAACCTCAGAAAAAAGAATGAAACAGAACTGCAAAACAAAATGGAAGGCGAATCAAGCAGAATAGAACAGAGGACAGAATCTCAGAACTTGAAGATGAAATGGTAATTAAAGGAAAAACCAAACAACTATTAATTAAACAACTCAAGACCTGTGAAAAGAAAATGTAAGAACTCACCGAATCCATCAAAAGACCAAACTTGATAATCATGGGCATCGAAGAAGAGGTGCAAGCGAAGGGAATGTGTAATATATTAAAAAAAAAAATAATGGAAATTTTCCCAAATGTAGAGAAAGATATTTCCATACAGATGCAAGAGGCCTCCAGGACACCAAACAGACCAGATCAGAATATAACTACCCCACAACATATCATCATTAAAACAAGTTCAGACACTAGGAAAAGAATAAGGCTGTAAGAGAGAAAAAACAAATAACATACAAAGGTAAACCCATCAAAATCACAGCAGACTTCTCAACAGAAACATTAAAAGCAAGAAGAGCGTGGGGTGAGATCTTCTGGGCACTGAATGAAAATAACTTCAATCTCAGGATACTCTACTCAGCAAAACTATCATTCAAAATAGATGGAGCAATAAAAGTCTTCCATGATAAGCAGAAACTAAAACAATATGTGACCAAAAGCCACCACTACAAAAGATTCTGCAAGGGATTCTGCACACAGAAAGTGAAACCCAACTTAACCATGAAAAGACAGGCAGCACCAAACCATAGGAAAAGAAAAAGCAAGACAGTAGAGAGTAACCTCAACTTAGGTACACACAATCAAACCTTCAAACAACTAAGACAACTAAATGACAGGAATCACCACATACTTATCAGTACTAGCACTTAATGTTAACGGACTTAATTCACCCATCAAAAGGCACTGCTTGATGAAATGGATTAAAAAGGAAGATCCAACAATTTGTTGCTTACAGGAGACCCAACTCACCAACAGAAATAAGCATAGGCTTAGGATGAAAGGCTGGAAGAAGATTTACCAGGCTAATGGCCCCCGAAAACAGGTAGGAGTAGCAATACTTATATCTGACAAAGTAGACTTCAAACCTACATTGATCAAACTAGATAAAGAAGGACATTCCATACTAATAAAAGGGGAAATAGACCAAAAGGAAATAATAACCATCAACCTGTATACACCCAATGTCAACGCACCCAATTTCATCAGACATACCTGAAAGACCAAAAAGCATATATTAATGTCAACACCGTGGTTGTGGGAAACTTTAACACCCCATTATCATCAATAGATAGGTCATCCAAACAAAAAGTCAATAAAGAAATCCAAGATCTAAAATATACAATAGATCAAATGGACCTACTTGATGTCTACAGAACATTTCATCCAACTTCTAAACAATATACATTCTTCTCAGCAGCCCATGGAACCTTCTCCAAAATAGATATATCTAGGGCACAAAGCAAGCCTCAGCAAATATAAGAAAACAGAAATTATACCATGCACACTATCTGATCACAATGCAGTAAAAGTAGAAGTCAACAACAAAAGTAAAGACAAAAACATGCAAACAGCTGGAAACTAAATAGCTCATTACTTAATGAAGAATGGATCATCAATGCAATAAAAGAGGAAATTAAAAAGTTCCTGAAAGTCAATGAAAATGAAAACACAACCTACTGGAACCTATGGGACACAGTAAAGGCAGTCCTGAGAGGAAGTTTATAGCCATGAGTGTACATATTAAAAAGACTGAAAGATCCCAAATCAATGACCTAATGATACATCTCAAACTCCTAGAAAAACAAGAACAAGCAAATCCCAAAACAAATAGGAGAGAAATAATAAAAATAAGAGCTGAAATCAACGAAATAGAAACCAAAAAAACCATTCAAAGAATTCATGAAACAAAAACTTTGTTCTTTGAAAAAAGAAACAAGATTGATAGATCCCTGGCAAGCCTGAAAAAATGAGGAGAGAAAAAACTCAAATTAGTAGAATCAGGAATGCAAAAGGGGAGATAACAACAAACACCATGGAAGTCCAGGAAATCATCAGAGACTACTTCGAGAACCTATATTCAAATAAATTTGAAAATCTTAAAGAAATGGACAGATTTCTAGATACATATGATCATCCAAAACTGAACCAAGAGGAACTTAATCACCTGAATAGATCTGTAAGATCTGTAACACAAAACGAAATTGAAGCAGCAATCAAGAGTCTCCCCAAAAAGAAAAGTCCAGGACCTGATGGATTCTCTGCTGAATTCTATCAGACCTTTAAAGAAGAACTAATGCCAACCCTCCTGAAACTGTTCCATGAAATAGAAAGGGAAGGAAAACTGCCAAACACATTTTATGAAGCCAGTATTACACTTATCCCAAAACCAGGCAAAGACACCTCCAAAAAGAAAAACTATAGGCCAATGTCCTTAATGAACATTGACGCAAAAATCCTCAACAAAATAATGGCAAACCGAATGCAACAACACATCAAAAAGATTATTCACCACGACGAAGTAGGCTTCATCCCAGGGATGCAGGGGTGGTTCAACATACGAAAATCAATAAATGTAATAAACCACATTAACAGAAGCAAAGACAAAAACCACCTGATCATCACAACAGATGCAGAAAAAGCCTTTGATAAGATCTAACACCATTTCATGATAAAAGCTCTAAGAAAACTAGGAATAGAAGGGAAGTACCTCAACATTATAAAAGCTATATATGACAAACCTACAGCCAGCATTATACTTAAGGGAGAAAAACTGAAACCATTCCCTCTAAAATCTGGAACCAGACAAGGATGCCCACTATCTCCACTCCTATTCAACATAGTACTGGAATTCCTAGCCAGAGCAATTAGGCAAGAAGAAGGAATGAAAAGAATACAAATAGGTAAAGAAACTCTCAAAATATCCCTGTTTGCAGATGACATGATCCTATACCTTAAATACCCAAAAAACTCTACTCAGAAGCTTCTAGACATCATCAATAGCTATAGCAAGATAGTAGAATATAAAATCAACATAGAAAAATCATTAGCATTTCTATACACTAACAATGAGCAAACTGAAAAAGAATGTATGAAAACAATTCCATTTACAATAGCCTCAAAAAAAAATCAAATACCTAGGTGTAAACCTAACAAAAGATGTGAAAGACCTCTACAAGGAAAATGATAAACTTCTGAAGAAAGAGATTGAGGAAGACTATAGAGAATGGAGAGATCTCCCACGCTCATGGATTGGTAGAATCATCATAGTAAAAATGTCTATACTCCCAAAAGTAATCTACATGTTTAATGCAATTCCCATCAAAATTCCAATGACATTCATTAAAGAGATTGAAAAATCTACTATTAAATTTATATGGAAACACAAGAGGCCACGAATAGCCAAGGCAATACTCAGTCAAAAGAACAATGCTGGAGGTATCACGATACCTGACTTTAAACTATATTACAAAGCAATAACAATAAAAACAGCATTGTACTGGCACAAAAACAGACATGAAGAGCAGTGGAACAGAATAGAGGGCCCAGATATGAAGCCAGACAACTATAACCAACTTGTCTTTGACAAAGGTGCTAAAAATATATGATGGAGAAATAGCAGCCTCTTCAACAAAAACTGCTGGGAAAACTGGTTAGCAGTCTGCAAAAAACTGAAACCAGATCCATGTATATCACCCTATACCAATATTAACTCAAAATGGATCAAGGATCTTAATATCAGACCACAAACTCTAAAGTTGATACAGGAAAGAGTAGGAAATACTCTGGAGTTAGTAGGTATAGGTAAGAACTTTCTCAATGAAACCCCAGCAGCCCAGCAACTAAGAGATAGCATAGATAAATGGGACCTCATAAAACTAAAAAGCTTCTGTTCATCAAAAGAAATGGTCTCTAAACTGAAGAGAACACCCACAGAGTGGGAGAAAATATTTGCCAGCTACACATCAGACAAAGGACTGGTAAGCAAAATATACAGGGAACTTAAAAAACTAAATTCTCCCAAAACTAATGAACCAATAAAGCAATGGGCAAGTGAACTAAACAGAACTTTCTGAAAAGAAGAAATTCAAATGGCCAAAAAACACATGAAAAAAAGCTCACCATCTCTAGCAATAAAGGAAATGCAAATTAAAACCACACTAAGATTCCACCTCACCCCTGTTAGAACAGCCATCATTAGCAACACCACCACCAACAGGTATTGGCGAGGATGCAGGGGAAAACACCTCATACACTGTTGGTGGGAATGTAAACTAGTACAACCACTCTGGAAAAAAATTTGGAGGCTACTTAAAAAGCTAGGCATTAATCTACCATTTGATCCAGCAATACCACTCTTGGGGATATACCCAAAAGACTGTAACACAGGTTACTCCAGAGGCACCTGCACACCCATGTTTATTGCGGCACTATTCACAATAGCCAAGTTATGGAAACAGCCAAGATGCCCCACCACTGACGAATGGATTAAGAAAATGTGGTATCTATACACAATGGAATTTTATGCAGCCATGAAGAAGAACGAATGTTATCATTTGCTGGTAAATGGATGGAATTGGAGAACGTCATTCTGAGTGAGGTTAGCCTGGCCCAAAAGACCAAAAATCGTATGTTCTCCCTCATATGTGGACATTAGATCAAGGCAAACACAACAATGGGATTGGACTCTGAGTACATGATAAAAGAGAGAGCACACAAGGGAGGTGTGAGGATAGGTAAGACACCTAAAAAATTAGCTAGCATTTGTTGCCCTTAAGGCAGAGAAGCTACAGCAGATACCTTAAAGCAACTGAGGCCAATAGGAAAAGGGGACCAGGAACTAGAGGAAAGGTTAGATCAAGAAGAATTAACCTAGAAGGTAACACACACGCACAGGAAATTAATGTGAGTCAGCTCCCTGTATAGCTATCCTTATCTCAACCAGCAAAAACCCTTGTTCCTTCCTATTATTGCTTATACTCTCTCTACAACAAAATTAGAAATAAGGGCAAAATAGTTTCTGCTGGGTATTGGGGGGAGAGGGAGGGGGCGGAGTGGGTGGTAAGGGAGGGGGTGGGGGCAGCGGGGAGAAATGACCCAAGCCTTGTATGCACATATGAATAATAAAACAATAAAAAAATTATCAATCCAATATTTTATATTAAAATAACTGCCAAGTATTTAAAATTTTTAAATATTAAAGAAGTCTTGAAATTAAAAATAAGTAAATAAATATAGTTTTCATGGGAGGTGTTCAAATGTAAGTAAAAGCTGATACCTGACTTTCAAGAAGTTTAGATTTCAGTGAAGATAAACATGTTCATACATAGGACAGAAATAGTGAATCAGGGAGGGGTGACCGTGGAGCTAAAGCTTCTATGTGAGCCCTGCAAGCAAGAGATTCCAGAAGGCTAAGCTGAGTTACATACCAAAGGCTTCCTTTCAGTCTGATCCTGGAGAGTTCATTGCAAATAACATGAAACAATCCTGAGTAGTTTAAAAAATGAAGCAAATTTTATTATGTGAACATAATAGTGCCTCAAGGAGACCAAGAGCAAGAAGAAAGCTCTCTACTTCCTTTTGCTCATCTGCAAAGGTTTTTTGGTCTAAAGACCATCTTTGCTGAGCAATGCAAGCAATAAGTGAAAAAATTCTCACAGCTTCTCCGCACAAATGACATATTATCAGCCATAGGAATAAGCAGTTTCTCCCTAAAATCCCAAGGAAGGGAATGTGATTATCCCAGATTTCAACAGACATTAAATCCAGATCCAGTCAAATGAAAGTATAGAAGTGGCCTCTTTCTTATATTGCTCTGACTAGCTATAGTATAATATTAGAATAAGGACAAAAGGGAGATTTTCAGACTGAGTTGGATGATGTGGGGAATAAAAACAATTCCATTCGTTCAACAAATTTAACATCCAACAGTTCAAAAAACATTTCAATAACATGTTCTCTTTTTCCAACTGCTTACCTTCTAACAGAACTGTAGACATAGGAAGGAAATCTACTAGAGCAACAGCTCAAAAAGGACTAGAGGGGGTAATAGAACATCTCCCAAAATCTTGAGAGGGGCAGATAACACTTTTCCCCTAAGAACAACAGGAAGATGGGTACCACGGGTTGAAAGTATAATTGATTCAACAAGGCAAATTTCAAGGATCTGTTTTAAACAAAATCGTCCACCACCAAGAATTGTCAGTTCCACTTCAGCAATATAAATTCTACCTGGTTCTCAGGATCCTCAAAACACCAAACCATCTAAAATTCTCTACCAAATAAATCAGATCTGGCTGGCATATAAGATCTTTAAAGTTTTTGTCATACAGAACACAAGGACACACAAATCTTATATTTTCACTAGATTAATAGATATTAACTTCAATCAGTTCTGTTATCTTTTCTAGAAGAAGAGTTACACTCTTAGTGATACACTCGTGTAATATTTTGACAATAAATTGTATAATACAGCTTTTACAAATAAAGAGTATTTTTGAGAGTTCAAAAGATAAAGGACATTTATTAGCATGGACAAACTGAAATTCATTTAAACACCAAATATTTGTTCTACTTAGTAACTTCGGAAACTATCAGATTTCTGGCTTTCTTTTCATGAGTACTGGGAGTGCAATGAGATTTATGTCATTTAAAAGAATCTCAAAACTGTAATGGAAAGTAAGGTGTAATCTATTCCAAGCATGAAAGTAAACATTGGCTTGCATATCTAAGACCTAAAAGAATTCAGTGTGAAGTTAGAAAAAAAATCAAGTAGTTAACATAGAATATTTATAGAAGTTTGCCATTCTCTTTAACCTTTCATCTAGTTTTTATGAACTCTGAGTATGTTATAGACCAATACTATCCAGAAGAAATATAAGGTGAACCCAAAATGATAGAAACATGTATAACTTAAATTTTCCTAGTAAGAACATTAAAAAATAAAAAAATAAGTAAAATTAATTTTAGTAATATATTTTAACTTAATATCCACAAAATTCTAATATGTAATCAATATAAAAGTCACTGAGGTATTTCCCATTTTATTCATACTATTTATTTTTATACTTAAATTTCAATTCAGACTAAACATATTAAGGCACTCAAAAGCCACATATAGCAAGTGGTTATCATTGGACAGAATAATTACAGAAAGTGACTATTGTCATCTGAGTGGCCCATAAAACCTAACTGAAATCCTACTTCTGACTTGAAGCCTCTTTGATCCCATAAATAGAGAATGATATTTTTTTGCACAAAGTTTTTTTTAATGAAACTTCCTTTTAACTTCTTCTATGTTAGTTTTAGCAGATATTTTACTGTTACTATTGATGTAAAAATACTAACAACATCTCTAAGGAGCATTCTAGTTCTGTGTGTAGGGTAACTGCCAAAGTTATTATCTACTGAATAAAGCACTACATTTTTGTGCAACAGTTTCCTCTTTCTAGACATCAGTTGCTAGCTATTAAATGATACTATGCTATGAAACTTTGATATGTATATCTATGTTCAGTGTATCTGTAATTTTATAAGGTGTATTAGTTCATGTTGTATAATGGAAGGATGATGGCCCCAGAGTTATTTTCTTTGAATTTCAATTCATCCCTACTGTCAAACCTTGGACTAGTTTTGGTCCTAGCTCTCATCTGTCAAATGGAGATTATTGTTATTTTTCTATAGACTTGTTGAGAGAATTCAATGAGATAATGTGTTTGACAAACTCTCTGACATGCAAATTCCATGAGGACATATATTTTGTTTGTGTTGGTCACTGTTTTATAGTATTACTAAGACCAATGTCTACTGTACAGCAAGAGTCCATAAATAATTTAGTGAATGAATGATTGAATTATTAGTTTTATTTACTTTTAACATTTCATATTTCATAGTTGAGGAAGCTTAATTTTATTTCAAATTCCTTCTTACACTTCTCTTTCCCACACAACAATCAGTATGTTCTTTCTTGAGAGTAAAATAATGTCATTCTTGAGCTTACAAGACCCTGACTATCCCTTGCATCCTTACCTCTGCTCCTCCCAGTCTTTGTCATCTTGAGAAGGGACATTCTTTTGCAATTACCTGTTCAGTTATCTTTGATTCTTGTTGCTTCATTATTATAATGGCTATTTCTATTTCTAAAACAGACCCTGAATTTGTCTGCTTCTTTTCATCTGTACTATAGTCCTCTTGTACTTTCTTCCCAAGACCAGCCACCTAGATAACAGATGACAGCATCTCACCTCTTGACTGTTCTCTTTGCTTCTATTTTAGACTTCCTTACATTTCATATAGCATGGATTTAACTTTTCCAGTTAGTTTCCATTACTCTCTAAGAAAAAATATAAACTTGCCACAATCTCAATGGCCTCCCTAGATTGAATCTTTACCTAACTATCCAGCCCACTGCATTACTATGTGGCAACCATATTTGTTTCTCTTTGTCCTCACCACATGCCAAGCACATCCACATTGCTTAGATTTTGGGCTTCTAGTTTTAATTGACTTTTTCCTGTCATTGAGTTCTCAACTCAAATACAATTTTATCTTCTTTTTTCCTTGTTATAAAATCTAACTGAAACCACTCTTTCTAGTCGCTCCTTGACTTTGCTGTTTCATTCATTTATTTATTTAGTTGCCTACTATTAGGTGCCAACACTGGAGTGTAACTTTCCTACAACCAGAAGCCTTTTCTCCCTTTGACGTAGCATCCTTAGTTCCCAGAATAATGTTTGCCCTTAGTATATGCTCAGCAAGTATTTGATGAATAAGTAAAACCCTATCCCGTATTTTCATATATGCTTGGGTAATTATAGAAGAGAGATATTAATTCTGAACGTCATTATCAGAGACAAGTTGAACTTGGGATGAACTTTAATAACAGGTAGGATTCAAACTCATGGAAAAGAGAAGAGGGTATTATATACTAGCAAGGTCAAAAAGTCATGAGTGCTTACTGTATTTGTCATTGGTTAATCTCATTCAAGATAGAGGCATCCTGAATAATAAATCATTCATGAAAAATTCTATCCTTACTAGAATGATGCAATTAATTCCTATATTCAGTATAGGCATTTTGTAGTGAATAGTCTAAGCAGTTTAATGTTAATTGCAAAAGACCCACATTTCTTAGCCCTGTTTATCTGTCCTAGTTCTCATATTTTGAGGCAAATGACAAATGAAATGATCATTACATGGATTTAACTGGGGCCATAAAATTATTTGTTGTTATATAAAACATATAACCATGTAATAACTTTTACTATGTTTATAAGAACATACTTGCCCGAGACTAGAAATTATGTATCTGTAATTAAGTGAAGCTGTTTTTAAGGAAGCATATTCATCTTTAGGATTTATATTATTGTATGGACCACATTATGTTATTGGTTATCTGACTCTTTCTCAACCAATGAGATTATTTGTTAAATTTTAATGCACTGGGCAACAGGATCCTGGTGGCTCAGTGAAGTGCACTTGCATCATTGGGATCATTTCTCTCTTCATTTAAAATTTATCATCTCAGATCTCCAAACTGTCCTTTGAAAGTAGAATTAAAGCACAAATTGCATTTTCTTTGATTGTTTCTGCTAGGTCTGTGTACTTTCATACTTTTTGGAGTGGAGAATGCTGTAGTTTTTGAATTGTATTTAACACAGTTACATAATTTTATGAAGAAATCACTACAGACAAGTTATTTTCCTTCTACCCTCATTAATGCCTGAATATGACTCAAGGCATGTCTAACTTTAGCACTCCATTAAGATTAAGTTATTCTACAATTGCATGGTACTTTCATTTACCATCATTCTTTATACCAGAAGTTCTCAGTGTTCTACTCACTGGTCCTATCTTTCCATATGCCAGACAAAAAAAGATATTGTCAATGACACCTTATGAATCAATAATCAAAGAAATGTTTCTAGACCTCACAATTAACTTTCTTTACTAACAAAGTACTCTTCCATGACACAGTGATAAATGTCAGCTTGGGAAATCTGTTTGACTCTTACCATATAGCAGCTATTTTTTAAAGTATGATAAGGTTTAAATAATTTATTTTCTTTTAGGCATGTTCTTTACATTCTATAAGCATGAACCATGGAATGAAGAAGAATAAAGTTTATTGTTACAAGTAGCCTTAAATAGATTTAAAAAGTCTCCAGTGTATTAAAACTATCAGATTACTACACTGAGAATTTCTAAAGGCAATGCTTGTTCTCAACATCTTAATGAAAAATTGAATGACCTTGTATGAAAGATAGGCTAGCATGATGTGTAACATTTATTATTCAAACATTCATTCATTCATTTAACAAAAGCTTTCAGTTCTTTTTCTATAGCAGTTATCCATTTTTGCAGTTTTTTCTGTTGTTGACTTTTACTATGCTTCTGAGTAACACTGACTGGTTTCCAGTGATGACCTCAAGTATTGGCTCTCTCCTGAGGTGCATGTGTGAATTCTGGAGGGCCCTTAGGTTATTTCCACTGCCCACTTCCTGACATGACAGAGCCAAGCTTCATCTTTTCCAACTCCTATCTCTTCTTTCCTGTGGTATCATATCCAACTGCTTTTTTTTGCTGGGTCTTCTGACATAGAGGAAAGCTTCTGGGGTGGGGTATTGTTAGGTAGTTCAAGTACAACCACTCTATGTGGTCATACTTGACCCATAGGAGACTGGGATCACTATCAGATCAAAGGTGGGTAGACAAATTGTTCCACAGACATCCTTTCCTTGCTTTTCTCCTTCTCTTTCCAGTCTCCTTTCTCTCTGCTTAACTGGGCACAGAGGATGAGCAAGAAGTCTATTGCCTTATGTACACATCCAGTGGGGGGAGATGTTAACCTCTTACCATGAACACCAAGTTTATGAGAGTGGCACATATGGAGTGCTTCTCATTTTGCTGGAGTGCAGAGTGATGGCAGAAGCACCTTATGCTCCATCCCTTGGGCAGTCTAGAAAAAGCAATGGTATTCATGAGGTCAGAATCTCGGGACACTATGGATTTCATTTATCTTCTCCTCTAGTCTTCTGCTTGCAAAATACCACTGCAGATATGTATGCATCTCACACACATGAAATATATATGTGTGCATATATACTGCCCTAATATCAACACTGTATACACATATTAGATGAACAGAGATATGCCCACACAAATACAGATATGTATGAAATTTTAAAATAGGTTGAGGTTATTGGTCTTTTACTATGTATATTTTTGAGTTAGTTCACTAAGCTGGGAACATCAAGTGAACATCATATCTCTATTGAGGATCGACAGGATCACAACTCCTACATCGTAATATTAATTTATGAATGACACAGAGTTGGTGCCAAATTAACCCTTTTAAAACGCTGAAAAATATAAATTTACTTTTCTGTCTTTAGGTATTCTATTGTGTGACATCTAAAAAGAACAAACTTTTAAAACAATTATTTACAGGTAAACTACCAAGGCAATACCCCACTGAACAATGAGCAACACTTAGACAATGAAGGACAGAAATGTAAAACAGGTCATGTTAAGGGGAGGGCACTAGTGGGAGGGGAAGGGTAAATAAAGAGGGAAAAAGAGGATGAAAATGGCTGATGTATTTTCTATACTTATATGAATTTGGAACATTGAAACTTGTGAAAATCATTTTAAGAAGGGAGAGGGGAAAGGAGGGGACTAAAGAAGGGATGAATCAAACTGGGGTAGATTGTACACATATATGGAAATGTTACAATGAAACCCCCTTACAACTACTATATACTAATAAAATGATAAAAAATTAAAAATAAAACAATGGTTTATTGCAATGAAGGCAAAGGAAAAATTTGACTATGTGTTTCAAGTGCACATAGCTAGAGGAGAAGTTTCCAGTACACCTGTAAATAAAAAGTGGCTGAAAGTTAGGAATATCATAAAGATTTATTTTTACAGTTTTATAACACTTGAAAGTATTTGGGTTCAGGATAATTATAACTTTAATATAATTATACTGTAAAACACAAAGTCTGATAAGGGATAATGATTATAAGAATATGATTAAAAGAACTAAAATGTGAATTTTAAAGAAAGTTTTTGTGCATCTAAATATATTAGGAACTACGTAGAGTTTTTAAAATAATCTGAAACCAAAATTATGCATATATGTGTGTGTGAGTGTGTGTGTGTGTGTGTGTGTGTGTGTGTGTGTGTTTACATCAGATAGGTGGTAGCTAGCAAAACTATAAGTAGGTCACATGGAAATACTATGGCCACTGCAATCAGGAGGCACCAGTATGAAGGAATAACTTTATTGGAAATGACTGGAGATTAATTAAGGGAAGATATTTGGAAACTAGGGAGCATGTTGTACCACTTAAGTAATGTTCTAGTTGTCTATTTGCGGAGCCGAATGTTTAAGTTGTTATGTAAGTAAACTCAAGGATTACTACATAGATGTTTAGGTTACATTCATATTTGTTTTGTTTTTAAATATATTACATACATAATTTACATTTACATATAATTTGCCTTTTCAATACAACCATTCAGGATATGTGGCTTAACCTTAAAAACTGTGAATACTTCTTCTGCAAGTTTAGTATGTAATTCAACAGACACCAACATCACTCATTACGAGATTTACATATCAAACAGAACACTTGGAAATGAAAATCTTATTTGGGGAAAGGTGACTGAACACACAGTTATGGACCTATTCGTGGTGGGATATATAACATCACAGTGCATAGAGTAACAGGCAATGCTGAAAGATTTGGTACATTAATTAAGGTTGTTGCAGATAGGAAAATTCATTATGATGTTTAAGAAGTTCACATTTGTTTTGTATATTCATATTATATGTTTAAATTGCACAGAAGAGGGAATGATGAACTCATGACATAAATGGGGCAGACTGTCTAGAGCTGGAATATTTGCAAAAGGATTAGGAATTTACTAACATACTAGATGGCACATATGTATGTGGAAAGGAGGAGGACTCACAGAGAAAGGGGACAGCTCATGTTCAATTAGGTTTGAGTGAATAGGATGCATCTATGGAACTATAAACAATTCCATATTGTATGACTTTATTGCTTTTATATATGAGAGAACAAAGTCATATTCAAAATAATATCAAGAATCATTCCTAAAACAAATGAAGCTGTAAAGCCTATTGGTACTCAAGAAAGAATAAAAATGCAACTGTAATACAAGAGAGTTACTCATAAGTGATATATATACATGTATGGTTTTGACAGAGGACTGCAAGGTAGAACCATGATGGTAACTCAGCCTATGGGCACTTGCTACTTTGTTACCACTCAGCTTTCTATTTCTACTTTAAAAATTACAACAAGATTAGTGGCATACATCCTCACAAATTTATTATTTTATAGTGAGTCATAAGTCCAACATAGTTCTCACTGGGCAAAATCAAATCAAGATACTGGCAGATCTATGCTCTTTTCTATAGACTTTAGGAGAGAATCCATTCCTTACTCATTTATTTCTGTGGAGTTGAAGGACTGAGATCACTATTTCCTTGACTGCTGTCAGCTAAATGTTGTTCCAGCTTTTGGGGAAGCTGGATTCCTTGATTTGTGATCCTCTTCCTCCATCTTCAAAGCCAGTAAAGGAAGGTTGAGACCCACTTATGTTTCAAATCTCCCCTGCATTTTCCCCTTCATGTCTGATTCTTCTGCTACCCCTTCTACTTTTAAAGGCCCCTGTGATTAGATTGAGGCCACATCAAAAATCCAAGTTGATCTTCCCATGTCAAGCTCTTACTGTATTTGGCACATATTAATTTGTTTTAGTCTCACAAAAATGTGTGAGTACTATAGTAAGAGAACTATTATCTCCACATAGATAGGGCCAGTGAAGTACAGGAGATTAACTATTTGGCCTAAAATTTTGTTTATATGCAAGGGACAGGATTTGAAGCCAGTAATTCAGTTCTAAACTTGTGCCCAGAGCTTGTATTAAAACTTGTGAGTTTTTTTTTTATGACCTCTTACTACTGGATAATATCATTCTGACTTCTTTGAGGAAGAAAATTCTAACATCTAAGGAATCCAGAGACATTTGACAAATAGATGTTGCCCTGACATAAGACATAATTTAGATTGAGTCCCTTAAGCCTGAAAAAAAAACCTTAGACTTGAAAGAAAAATTGTAGACAATCCTACTTAGTGCTTAACTCTCCCCTAAAATGTTAATTCAGGACTTTTCTTTCTTTGGCAGCTCTGGGGGGATGAACTTGGGCACTATGATTGCTAGACAGGTACTTTACTACTTGAGCCACTCTGCCAACTCCTTATTCAGGATTTTTTAATCTGTTTTTCTTTGTAGCTACTTTGTGAAAGTTAGAGGTATAGCTGTCATAGTGATTGCAGCTTGAAAACATTACCCCTGAGTCTAAATCCCAGCTCCATCTTTCACCTATTTACATGAAACTTTGGTGAAATTATCTAAATTATTAATTCCTCAGTGTCACTATTTTAAATGGAAGTAGTAATATCTATTTCATGGCATGACTGCAAATGTTATATAAAACAATATTTGAAACTGCTTAGCATAGTGAACCAAAAACTTGGTAATAGTCCATTATATTTGTATTTCTTATGCTTAAATATATCAATATCAGTCATATCATATGTAATTTACATCACAGAAAAGTTTAAATGTGATAGTTGAAGCTTATTGGATATAGTATCGATACATAGAACATATAAATTAAAGATGATAATGTCAGTAACATTTAAGTCTTAACCTTAAAAAAATTGTCCATTGTAGTCTTTGCATTTTTATGATATTATTTTGACAGGTCTGTGTGACTCTCTTGTGGAGATCTTAAGGTATGCCATATTTTGGCCTCACTTTGCACATGCCCTTTTAAGACTCATGATTTACCAATGACCACCCTATGGCACCATGTGCTTCCATTTTAAACCTCTTCTTATTCTCTTCTCAAAGGTTATTATGCCATATTTTGTTTTTTGAGATCCCCTTAATTTCATCGAACTATTTTTTCTTACAGACACTGAATCATATTTCTATTATTTTTCAGCTTTTTGAAATTCAGTTTAGGTAGATTCACTAAAATATCAAGGGAAACTTTTAAGAGTTGCAGTAGAGCTGGATTGACTAAAATGTAGCCAGTAGCATGTGTGATCATCTTGTCTTGGAATGTGGCTAGTCCAATTCAGATGCATTGTTGTCAAATACTTGTTTAATTTCAGAGACAGTGTGTAAAAATTAATGTAACTATCTCATTAATAAATTTGTGAAATGTTTTTGATGAATTAAGATGGTGAAATATATTACTAGAATTAATTTTGCCTGTTTCTCTTTACTTTTAAATATGGCTACTAGAAAAATTAAAATTACTTGTGTGCCCCATATTGTACTTTTATTGAATAGTGCTGCTTTAGGGAATCACATGACATATATTTAGCTCTGAAGTATTTTGTAACAAAAGAGAGCTTTTTAACTTAAAAAGAACTTATTTAATAGAGAGAATTGGTCACAGAATATAAATATATAATGATATTGGGTTCTGAGGATTAACTTCTGGGAAATGATAGTCTAGAATAACATTTAATTTAGAGTACAATTCCTTTTGCTAGACCCAATGAAATTGAATATAATGCTGCTTTAGTCCCAGACATTTCTACTTTGTGATGTGATTTTTATTGGTTAGTAACAATTAGATTGGGAATGGTATTTTCGCTTTATATTTTGTTACCTTTTGGGAGACTAAATTCCATGGAGAGCAAATCACATATCTATTATTGAGTCTACATTAAGTTAATTGAGTCTTCAAGCTCATATACAACCAGCTTTAATAATAACAAGCATTGCTCTATCTCCCCTACTTCTCTGACCAGATTGCTACAAAATCCTATTGACTCCCTGCCACTTTTGAATCTCCCCAATTTGCATACCATACTCCAAAGCAATTTTTTAAGACACTAAAGCAAGTCAGATTGTTTTTCTATTTAAAACTTTCCAGTGGGTATTTCAAGATGGTGGCTAGAGGGAGGAAGCAGAAAGCGTGCCTCCTAAAGTGATATCTTGGAGAGATGGTGGAGACACACCTTGCAGGCAAGGCCACCGAGAAGAGGCAAAACTTTGACCGCTCTACACCTCCAGTCTGCGCAGAGCATCTCCACTTCACATTGAATGGAGAAACCAGGAGGGCCCCCGGGTCGCCGACAGACACCCGCACCCAGATGGCTTGGGAAGATGCGGACAAGGTGAGCTAAGTGGTACACGGTACTCCCATAGACAACCCTGGGCCAGATCAGCATAGCCCCCTGGACAGACCAACCCCAACCCGGGGAAAAAAGAGAAACTGAGTAATAAGCAATAACAAAAATAAAGACACAAATCAAAGACAGTGGGGCACCCTGAGCAGGAAAGCTTCTGAGAGTGGCAGAGGGAGGAAAACCCCACAGGAGAGGGGGGAAGACCCACTTCCCACCCAGCTATAAACAAACATGCCAGCTGGCAGGAACAGCAGCACATGCCCAGCAATCAGGAGCGGGAAAGCTTGTAAAAGCAGCGATGGGAAGAAAACTACAGGAGAAAGAGGAAGACCCACTTCCCACGTGAACTGTAAATAAACACGCAGGCCTGAGAAAGCTGGTGCAGTGTCACATCCCCCAGTGTGCTTGGAAAGGGGAAAGCTTGTAGCAGTGGCTTGCACACAGAACTCTAAGTAAACAAAGGCTGAGGGGCCAGGTGAGTGTTAAGCTCACCCCAGAGATCTGCATACATAACGCCTCCAGCTATAGTAGGCTGACAGCAGCGGGCAGGCAAGCCACAGCCGCAGATAGCCATTCACAGAACTGTCTCCAGACTCTTTTTTTTCTCTCTTTGAAGAGAAAACAACTGAACTACACCTGCATGCTGAAAAACTTTCTGAAACTGTATTGCATTTGAACTTGGGAAACTTTGTGGGTTTTTTTTTGTATGTGTGTGTGTGCAGTTTTTTCTACTTTATGCTTCCCCTTTGATGAGACAACTACAGAACAACATCTGAGGCACCATCTCCAGGATTGGAGGCTGAGGGATGAACACCAAAATTATTAAGACTGAAACTTTATTGCATTTGAACTTGGAGATTTTTTTATTTTTATTTATTTTATTTATATGTATACATACATTTTTTTCATTTACTTATTTTTTATTTTTATTCTTATTTTTATTCTTTTTATTTTTCATTTTCAATCCTCTCACTGTCACTCTATTGCCTTTTCAGCTTACGGTTGGTTAGTTCACTGTCTTTCCCTGTTTTTATCTTTGAAACGTTTTTGTTTGTTTCTTTGTTTTGTTTTTTTCTACTTCTTTATTTCTTTTTCCCTTTTCCTTTAATGTCTTTGCTTTCCATTCCCTCTCACCCTTCCATTCTAAATATCATTAGTACTATTATTACAAGCCAGAAAATACTTAACCACACACAGTACAGGAAACATAACACCAAGGGCAATGACGGGAAGACAGACAAAACAGGGAAACCAGTTTCCCACAGCAAAAAATTAGTACAGGAACCAGCAGGAAATGAAGAAAACAGATACTCAGATCCAGACTCCACCAAAATGAAGATAAGCTATGCCAAAGGACCCAATGAAGCCCACAAGAATAATCTAAAAGAAGAAATACCACAGGTACTCAATGAGAATTTTATAGAGATGATACTGGATATGGTCAACCAAAATGTACAGAAGACATTAAAGAAATTTCAAGACAACAAAAATAGAGAATTTGAAAAAGCAAAAGAAGAAATAAAGGAAACCATAGAAGCACTGTATAAACACCAAAGTGAAACAAAGAACATGATTAATAAAGAGATAAATGAACACAGGACAAAAATACACAACATTAAAGAGGAAAAGACCCAGGATATGGAAAACCTCAGAAAAAAGAACGAAACAGAATTGCAAAACAAAACGGAAGGCCAATCAAGCAGAATAGAACTAACAGAACTTGAAGATGAAATGTTAATTAAAGGAAAAACTGAAGAACATTAATTAAACAACTCAAGACCTGTGAAAAGAAAATGCAAGAACTCACCGACTCCATCAAAAGACCAAACTTGAAAATCATGGGCATTGAAGAAGGAGAAGAGGTGCAAGCAGAGGGAATGCGTAATATATTCAACAAAATAATAACAGAAAATTTCCCAAATCTAGAGAAAGATATTCCCATACAAATGCAAGAGGCCTCCAGGACACCAAACAGACCAGATCAAAATGGAACTACCTTATGATATATCATCATTAAAACAACAAGTTCAGAAACTAGGGAAAGAATATTGAAGACTGTAAGAGAGAAAAAACAAATAACATACAAAGTAAACCAATCAAGATCACAGCAGACTTCTCAACAGAAACATTAAAAGCAAGAAGAGTGTGGGGCGAGATCTGGGCACTGAATGAAAATAACTTCAACCCCAGGATACTCTATCCAGCAAAACTATCATTCAAAATAGATGGAGCAATAAAAGTCTTCCATGATAAGCAGAAACTAAAACAATATGTGACCACAAAGCCACCACTACAAAAGATTCTTCAAGGGATTCTGCACACAGAAAGTGAAACCCAACATAACCATGAAAGGACAGGCAGCACCAAACCACAGGAAAAGAAAAAGCAAGAAAGTAGAGAGTAACCTCAACTTAGGTACACACATTCAAACCTTCAAACAACTAAGACAACTAAATGACAGGAATCACCACATACCTATCAGTACTAACACTTAATGTTAACAGACTTAATTCACCCATGAAAAGGCACCATTTGATGAAATGGATTAAAAAGGAAGATCCAACAATTTGTTGCTTACAGGAGACCCAACTCACCAACAGAAATAAGCATAGGCTTAGGATGAAAGGCTGGAAGAAGATTTACCAAGCCAATGGCCCCCAAAAACAGGCAGGAGTAGCAATATTTATCTCTGACAAAGTAGACTTCAAACCTACATTGATCAAATGAGATAAAGAAGGACATTCCATACTAATAAAAGGGGAAATAGACCAAAAGTAAATAATAATTATCAACCTATATGCACCCAATGTCAATGCACCCAATTTCATCAAACATACCCTGAAAGACCTAAAAGTATATATTAACTCCAACACAGTGGTTGTGGGAGACTTTAACACCCCATTATCATCAATAGATAGGTAATCCAAACAAAAAATCAATAAAGAAGTTCAAGATCTAAAATATACAACAGATCAAATGGACCTAGTTGATGTCTACAGAACATTTCATCCAACTTCTAAACAATATACATTCTTCTCAGCAGCCCATGGAACCTTCTCCAAAATAGATCATATCCTAGGCACAAAGCAAGTCTCAGCAAATATAAGAAAATAGAAATTATACTGTGCATACTATGTGATCACAATGCAATAAAACTAGAACTCAACAACAAAAGTAAAGACAAAAAACATGCAAACAGCTGGAAACTGAATAACTCATTATTTAATGAACAATGGGTCATTAATGAAATAAAAGAGGAAATTAAAAAGTTCCTGGAAGTCAATGAAAATGAAAACACAACCTACTGGAACCAATGGGACACAGTAAAGGCAGTCCTGAGAGGAAAGTTTATAGCCATGAGTGTATATATTAAAAAGACTGAAAGATCCCAAATCAATGACCTAATGATACATCTCAAACTCCTAGAAAAACAAGAACAAGCAAATCCCAAATCAAATAGAAGGAGAGAAATAATAAAAATAAGAGCTGAAATCGACAAAATAGAAACCAAAAAAAGCATACTAAGAATTAATGAAACAAAAAGTTGGTTCTTTGAAAAAATAAACAAGATCGATAGACCCCTGGCAAACCTGAAAAAATGAGGTGAGAAAAAACCCAAATTAGTAGAATCAGGAATGCAAAAGGGGAGATAACAACAAACACCATGGAAGTCCAGGAAATCACAGTGACTACTTCAAGAACCTATTTTCTAAAAAAATTGAAAATATTAATAAATGGACAGATTTCTAGATACATATGATCACCCAAACCTGAACCAAGAGGAAATTAATCACCTGAATAGATTAAAAAAAAATGAAATTGAAGCAGCAATCAAGAGTCTCTCCAAAAAGAAAAGTCCAGGACCTGATAGATTCTCTGCTGAATTCTATCAGACCTTTAAAGAAGAACTGATACCAACCCTCCTGAAACTGTTCAATGAAATAGAAAGGGAAGGAAAACTGCCTAACACATTTTATTAAGCCAGTATTACACTTATCACAAAACCAGGCAAAGACACCTCCAAAAGGAGAACTATAGGCCAATCTCCTTAATGAACATTGATGCAAAAATCCTCAACAAAATAATGGCAAACCGAATTCAACAACACATCAAAAAGATTATTCACCACGACCAAGTAGGCTTCATTCCAGGAATGCAGGGGTGGTTCAACATACGAAAATCAATAAATGTAATACAGCACATTAATAGAAGCAAAGACAAAAACCACTTGATCATCTCAATAGATGCAGAAAAAGCCTTTGATAAGATCTAACACCATTTCATGATAAAAGCTCTAAGGAAACTAGGAACAGAAGGAAAGTACCTCAACATTATAAAAGCTATATATGACAAACCTACAGCCAGCATTATACTTAATGGAGAAAAACTGAAACCATTCCCTCTAAAATCAGGAACTAGATAAGAATGCCCACTATCTCCACTCCTATTCAACATAGTACTGGAATTCCTAGCCAGAGCAATTAGGCAAGAAGAAGAAATAAAGGAATACAAATAGGTAAAGAAACTGTCAAAATATCCCTATTTGCAGATAACATGGTCCTATACTTTAAAGACCCAAAAAACTCTACTCAGAAGCTCTTAGACACCATCAATAGCTACAGCAAGGTAGCAGGATATAAAATCAACATAGAAAAATCATTAGCATTTCTATACACTATTAATGAACAAACTGAAAAAGAATATATGAAAACAATTCCATTTACAATAGCCTCAAAAAAAATCAAATACCTAGGTGTAAACCTAACAAAAGATGTGAAAGACCTCTACAAGGAAAACTATATACTTCTGAAGAAAGAGATTGAAGAAGACTATAGAAAGTGGAGAGATCTCCCATGCTCATGGATTGGTAGAATCAACATAGTAAAAATGTCGGTACTCCCAAAAGTAATCTACATGTTTAATGCAATTCCCATCAAAATTCCAATGACATTCATTAAAGATTGAAAAATCTACCATGAAATTTATATGGAAACACAAGAGGCCACGAATAGCCAAGGCAATACTCAGTCAAAAGAACAATGCAGGAGGTATCACAATACCTGACTTCATACTATATTACAAAGCAGTAAGAATAAAAACAGCATTGTACTGGCACAAAAACAGACATGAAGACCAGTGGAACAGAATAGAGGGCCCAGATATGAAGCCACACAGCTATTACCAACTTGTCTTTGACAAAGGTGCTAAAAATATATGATGGAGAAAAAGCAGCTTCTTCAACAAAAACTGCTGGGAAAACTGGTTAGCAGTCTGCAAAAAACTGAAACCAGATCCATGTATATCACCCTATACCAATATTAACTCAAAATGGATCAAGGATCTTAATATCAGACCATAAGCTCTAACGTTGATAGAGGAAAGTGTAGGAAATACTCTGAAATTAGTTGGTATAGGTAAGAACTTTCTAATGGAACCCCCATAGCACAGCAACTAAGCGACAGCATAGATAAATGGGACTTCATAAAACTAAAAAGCTTCTGCTCAACAAAAGAAATGGTCTCTAAACTGAAGAGAACACCCATAGAGTGGGAGAAAATATTTGTCAGCTACACATCAGACAAAGGACTGTTAAGCAGAATATATAGGGAACTTAAAAAACTAAATTCTCCCAAAACTAATGAATCAATAAAGAAATGGGCAAGTGAACTAAACAGAACTTTCTCAAAGGAAGAAATTCAAATGGCCAAAAAACACATGAAAAAATGCTCACCATCTCTATCAATAAAGGAAATGCAAATTAAAACCACACTAAGATTCCACCTCACCCCTGTTAGAATAGCCATCATTAGCAACACCACTACCAACAGGTGTTGGGAAGGATGCAGGGAAAAAGGAACCCTCTTACACTGTTGGTGGGAATGTAAACTAGTACAACCAGTCTGGAAAAAAATTCGGAGGCTACTTAAAAAGCTAAACATTGATCTACCATTTGATCCAGCAATACCACTCTTGGGGATATACCCAAAAGACTGTGACACAGGTTACTCTAGAGGCACCTGCACACCCATGTTTATTGCAGCACTACTCACAATAGCCAAGTTATGGAAACAGCCAAGATACCCACTATGGATGAATGGATCAAGACAATGTGGTATCTATACACAATAGGATTTTATGCAGCCATGAAGAAGAACGAAATGTTATCATTTGCTGGTAAATGGATGGAATTGGAGAACATCATTCTGAGTGAGGTTAGCCTGGCCCAAAAGACCAAAAGTAGTATGTTCTCCCTCAGATGCAGACATTAGATCAAGGGCAAACACAACAAGGTGATTGAACTTTGATCACAACATAAAAGTGAGAGCCCACAAGAGAGATATGAGGTTAGGTAAGACACCTAAAAAATTAGCTAGCACTTGTTGCCCTCAACGCAGAGAAGCTAAGGCAGATACCTTAAAAGCAGCTGAGGCCAATAGGAAAAGGGGACCAGGAACTAGAGGAAAGGTTAGATCAAGAAGAATTAACCTAGAAGGTAACCCACACGCACAGGAAATTAATGTGAGTCAACTCCCTGTATAGCTATCCTTATCTCAACCAGGATCACTTGTTCCTTCCTATTATTGCTTATACTCTCTCTTCAATAAAATTAGAGATAAGGGCAAAATAGTTTCTGCCGGGTATTGAGAGGGTTGGGAGAGATAGAGGGGGCAGGGTGGGTGGTAAGGGAGGGGGTGGGGGCAGGGGGGAGAAATGACCCAAGCATTGTATGCACATATGAATAAAAAAAAACTTTCCAGTGATTTGCCATTGCATTTAGAAAAATAAAATCTAAAATCTCTAATATGGGCTACATAATCATCAGACTTTTTCTTTCCCTTACTTGAATCCTCTGGCTTTCCTCAGTTATTCCCTCTTTCAATTTCTAGCATGTCCATCCATCTACTGTGCTTGGAAAAGACTTTACTTCATTCCCCTGAAGTTCTCAAGCCTTTCATCTTGATCAGATTGGCAAATTTCCAGACAAATATATTCTTCCTCCTCCTGGTGAGACATGTTTTATTCCTAGCCAAGAATCCTTCAGTATGTAATCTTAAACCACAGTTTACGAAACCAGATGCCATATCACCATCATCCCAGTAACTGGCCCTTCTCTAGTATCTTCCTTTTTCTTTTAAAGTCTGGTCTTACATATTTTTTAGTTTCTTTCCTAAGGCTTCATAGTATTAGTTACTTTCTGAGACCACTGAAAAAATATTAGCCCCCACACAAATCAGTAGTTGGGAGCAGTAGTTGGTTGTATTGGTCAGTCATGGTAGACTTCTGTGTACTTTAACATGGGCTGGTGAGGAGAAGGAAGCTGTTGTCTCTTAAGTTTGACAATACAGAAACTGTATTATATGTGAGCAGAATGATCTAGGAAAAAACACAAGTAGCTATACACAGCAAAGTAATTCAAGCTATCACACACTAGGTATTTTTCCGATTTTTAATCTTAGGTTTACAATATTCTTAAAATAAGAAAAACTTTAAAAAAAATCTTTAGTGCTCAGACATGGACAGTCTAGGGATAATTCTAAGAGAATGTGTGCATTCTGAGAATGTTGGAGGTAAGAGTAAACAGTTGATAGCAGATCCAGGTATTGGAAAGAAGGCATAAGCATTAGGGAAGCTTCTCAAAGAAGATAAAAGCCATTTAAAATATTATCATCAAAATACCAACAAATTGACCTATTATGTAGCTTATTTTATTCATTGTGCCCTATCACTTTTGTTAGGAAATGCACATTTTAGTTTTTATTGTATCATTGTCAAATCATCTCTAGTAGCTGAGTTTTAAAATGATAAATGGAATTCAATGATTAATTCAAAAAAATTCTTCTAGTGTAGAGTTGGGTCTGTATTAGATAGTTTTTCATGTGCTTGACTTCATAATTTCTCTCCCTCCCCCTATATTGTTTGCCTGGAATCTGCACTAAAGATAAGGCAGAGTGCAAACCTAACTCATTGGCAACCAATCCTAGGAACTTCATGTAGAAAACTCCCTTTAAGGAGGTACAGGCAGCATAAACAAGACTTTGGAAGCAGTGGAAGAAAAGGTAGAAAAATATGGTTGAAAAGGCTAAGAAAATTGGTAATTACATTAAAAAACTATCATACCTCATTTCCCCATAGGAAAAGTAATTTTTTCTTGCAGAAACACTGAACCAAAATGATCGTCAGGAATGCTTACCCTTTACAAAAGAGTTTGGTGGATTTTGGTCATATTTTCCCAATTAATTTCTGTTTTGTAAATCATCCAATTAATTGGATAAATACTTTATATTTTGTTTTTTAAGGATTAAGATTTTTCAATCAAACCATTGTTTTCAATCAAACAATTTGGTCAACCAACAGATTTTAGTAAGTAAGGAATATCATGGGATAGATACATAATCTGATAATAGGTCCAGTGTGGGTGTGTTTGAGGCAGGGCACCTGTGGGAGCAGGGAGGGTGAATGAAGGAGATTAGGGTGAGGGTATATGGTTGATGAAATTCATATACGTATATGAAATAGATCAAGGAAACCTCTTGCAATTGCTTTAATTGAAGTGGGGAAGGATTTGAGGGGGAGAAATGATGGGGGTGATATAACCAATGTATAATATAATCCTAATTAGAATTGTCACTATGAATCTCCCTCTGTATAAAGAATATATCCTAATAAAAATTTTTTATAATAATAAAAAACACTAAACTAGGCATTGTTAAAGATGTATCTACCTAACATTCACATATAATTTGAGCTCCTAAAGGATTCACTTTCTAACAATTTGATGATTTTGAACCCTGGTCATTAGACTATTGATCTTAGTCTCTTCTTTGAACCCTTGGGAGAATAACTTTATTTTAAACCTCTATTTTTCAATATCAGAGCTGGAAATACCTGAGATGCTTAAAGTCTTCAGTATTTCTGCACATTCCCTTTCTCTGCACTGGAGCCTGCTCTCCAGCCATGTGGATAGGTATCATAGATCTTGATCCCGACAGTGGCTTTGTTACTATCAAAGACCTTAGAGGTGGAGAATATCAGGTATAGTTTTCATTATTGAACTTAGCCAGCCTGCTGTATTTATATTTAGTCCTAGTAGGAACATTCCTTATGAAATTCATCCACCATGAAAGCTTACTCCTTAGAGGATTTTTTTTAAAAGCATAAAATGCAGACAAAAACATTGATGTCGAATTGATGAGTGTAAGTTTCAGCATCAGACAGGTGTTACCTTAGCAACATCTATGCTTTTTTTAAAAAGTCTACCCTGAAACTACAGCCAGCCAGCCAAGAGTTCATGAATAGTTTAACAAAGAAAGGGCAGAGCTATTGAGTAATCCAGGCTCATTAATTGTGTACTTGCCAGGAGGATCTGTCTTTAAATCATTAATGCAGGCAACATTTCTCTCTAGAGCCATCAATGTGATTCTACTGCCTGAAAAATGTAATAATGATGGATTTTCTTGTCATTTTTCTTTTGCTTTTTATTGGAACTTCAGAGACACAGGTATTTTACTTACACTCTTAAAAGCAAGGACTAAGCAACAGGTCGTAGATGTTTTAAAGACTCTTAAATAGGTCCTTATGACTGAACTACGATAGATAGAAATACTGATCTAGGCTTTAGATAACACAGCGTGTTTGGTAAGTTCTTATTTAATTTTATAAGTTATTTGGTAAACAGTTACATGACACATTTATAATTTACAATGATATGGAGCTTTTTGATATTTTAAATAGTGCAGTTATGTAGTGAAGTATTAATATTTTTATAGTGATTGGTTTATTATTTTAGTTTGCTTTTTAGGAATAATTTAATGCAATTATTTGCTTTTGGTTGATTCTATTCTAGGTTTATGTTTCTAATGCTGTTTCTGGGACTAGGTATGACATAACTATCTCTTCAATTTCTGCTACAACATATAGCTCACCTGTTAGCAGGACAGCAACAACCAATGTAACCAGTGAGTATATAGTTTAAATTACTTTTTCATGAAGTATTTGGAGTCTTTAAAGCTTTAATGGATAGAAATATAATGCAGTGTGTGCATTATATACAGGAAAACGGTTTAGAATAATTAAAGCAAGATGGAAACTTTAGAAAGTGATCTGTTTAGAACCTGAGTTCTACTGTTTTTTTTAAAGCTTTCTTTACTTTCAAAGAGCAAAGATAATTACTCTTTACTTGTTTGTGAAATAGAGAGACTGTTAGTGGTGGCATTTAAATAATACAGAGCCATTAAAATAAACTCAGTTCTGGTGTACAGGCAGATTGTTCAGTTTGTAAGACTGTTTCTTGTTTTCTTAGTTCTGTGTGTAAGTCTGGCATTAAGGTTCTTTTAAAAATGACTTGGCATCAAAAGTTTATCTGGCATGTAACATTCAGTAGAATTCCATTTTTAACATTCTTATAAAAGAATGTCTTTGGTATTCCCCAAAGCATTTATTTATTTATTTATTTATTTACTTTTTGTAGCAGAGCTCTGGAGAATATAAATTCACATTAGCCTTTGGGAAATTCAAAAATTTACATTTGTAAATAAATGCTTCTTAAATGTTTGGTAGAAATACAATATTATTTGATCTTTTTACAAAAATGAATTTGTTTTACAAAATAGAACCAGGGCCTCCAGTCTTCTTGGCAGGGGAAAGAGTTGGATCTGCTGGGATTCTTCTTTCTTGGAATACACCACTGAATCTGGATGGAAGGATTGTGTCCTACATTGTTAAGTACAAGGAGATATGCCCCTGGATGCAAACAGTGTATACACAGGTCAGAGCAAAACCAGACAGTCTGGAAGTTCTGCTGACGAATCTCAATCCTGGAACAACATATGAAATTAAGGTAACTGTTTGTAAATAACTAATGCTTCATACCTTTTAAGACGGAAGGAAGTTTTTCCACCTGGTCAAGCCTTACAGTTGAGTGCAGTAAGTGGATGAAGAATGAGAGGCTGAGTCATAAACTCAATACCTACTAGTAATTTATAATCATTTTATATTTCAATTTAGATACATTATCTATATTTAAAAAGATAAAGTTTAGTACCTTTTATAGAAAATATATTAAATTTAAATTAAATAATTTAGGTTTTAGAGTGAAAATACTAAGTTTTTTTAGGTCTGGGTGACTGAATCCAGGGTCATATGCTTGCTAGGCAAGTTCACTACCACTGAGCTACATCTCCAGGTTGAAAATTCTGCACTTTTTGATTAAACTTCAAGTGAGGTTTGCTATTTTTCTCCTAACCCTGTCATATTCACCTTGGTGTTCAAATTTTGGATAATAATTTGAAAATTTTTAAAGAACCTGTTTTACTAAGAATAATGAATCAAATTCAGTTCCATTCAACAAATATTTATTGAGCATTTACTAAGTCATTTGTATTTATAAAATGTAGTCTTTTGCAATGTTGAATATGCAAAATTTAATATCTTCTTTAAGTACTGGATAAAGATCTAATAAAAAACAGTTCTGGATTAGCTAGGCCACATGAAAATGTTTACACTTAAGGAATATATTTGACATTTCCAAGGGGTTCTGAATAATAGGGGTATCTTCTGCTTCTTACTATTTTCAATATAACATCCATATCTACTGTGAGCCTTGAAGACAATTTAATATAGAGAAGAAAATCTTTAAAAGCTATCTAAGTATGTGGTCATATATAACTGAGTTGCTCTTCTTAGATGGCAAGAAATGTTGGGAGAGATTTTGCCCCAATGTTTTCCTTACTGGAAGTATTCCTGTTTGTGGGAACTGGACAGCATGACAGCATGTACCCACAGGAGGGATCTCCCAATGAGGAAATGTACTTTCATTAATTCAGATGTCAAAATCAAAGATTTGCAATAGCTACTTCAGGCAGAAACATAGGTTAAAAAGTAGGCAACCTGTAACATAAGTATTTTCTATGTACATGTACACATTCAGGTTAACTTATATGTTAAAGTATGTTACTGGGGGTGAGAAATAAATTTAATTTAATGTGATATAAAAATTTGGTTGAGAGAAAGGTGATTTAGCCAATCTAGCTCTGCTTAGATCTACTTTTCAGAAGATTGAATTTTTTATTTCTTTGCATTCTCTTATTTCAGGCATATTGGGAAGCCCCTATTCTCTGTCTTATCTCACACTTTATAAATCATTGCTGTGACATTTACTCTGTTCAAATATTGTTAGCCATTTCAGAATTCCAAAGGGTGTTTGGTATAGCACATTTGATATCTTCAGTATAAGTAATACCATGGGGAGATCCTATTAAGTATTTTACATATTTTATTTCATTTAGTCACAGAATAATTACTACCATTTAAAGACAGGAAAATTGTGCCTTGGAAGAGTTAAATAAATTGCTAAAGTTAGTCATCTGGCAGTTGGTAAAGCTATAATGAAATCAAGGTTATCTGATTCCAGCCAAAACATTTTGTAAAAGCTTGTATCTTGTTCTCTTTACATTTTCTCCACCTATCCAAGTCTAATACACAAGATTAGTCAAGTAAAAGTAATTTGTCTGTCTTAAAATTATTAATCAGACCCATTTATTTTTTATAAATAACTTTCCTGTGTGTTTATTTACTTAACTGGAATGTAAACTGTAAAGCCAGATGCCATCTGTAGCATCTTCTGTATTTGTGACAGAAATCGTCATAGTGTCTCAGTGGATACAATAGGTAAAGGTTGAGCTTTGGAAAAACTACTTCAACTGAACTTATGTTTTACCGTTTGTGCCTGTGTGACTGTAGACAAGTTTTTTTTTTTTTTTTGATGTTTCTCAACAAGTTTTCTCATCTATGTAATGTTGAACAGAATACCTCCTATTTTGCTTATATGAATTGCTCCATATTTGCTTTCTACCTTTGGGAGTATTGTAAGAGTTAAATAGTTCTGACACTTAACTTACAGACAAGTCAAAGTTTTATTATATTAGGTTCTTTTTAGTGAGGGAGCAGAAAGTTTGAACACATTACTTTTGGTCTATTTTAGGTTGCTGCTGAAAACAGTGCTGGCATTGGATTGTTTAGTGACCCATTTCTTTTCCAAACTGCGGAAAGTGGTAATTTTCCTAAATCATTTATTCCAATTAACTTAGGCATGAGTTTTTGACATTTAAAATAAGTAGGGATGAAATAAAAATCTAACACTAAAATGCACAAAATTCTCCACTGCGTGACCACTTAGTTCTTTTTAGTCTTTTGGAATCATTAAAATATATTGTTCTTTCTGATTACAAAAGTTGTTAAGTATTATCTTGGAAAGCTTAAAACAATAAGAATAAAAACATACAGTGAAAATTATCCATAGTCTTATCATGTAAAAGCTGTCTATATTTTTGTGGTTTCTGGATGATCTTTATTCTCTCTCTACATATCTACTGACTCTGTGTTGATGAAAATGAACTTGTGTCATGTATGTAAGTTTACATAGTGTCTTTCTCTCTTAACATCAAATTGTAAGCATTTTGTGGCATTAGATTTTGGAAAATGGATTGTAATTGTTATCATATCATCCATAATATGAAGTCACTAGCAAACCAATTTAAGCTTGTATAGTCTTCTTGTGGTTGAGAGGAAAAACCTTTATATCATCCTTAACTCTTCTCTCATGGTACACATCTAATCTATCAGCAACGCCTCCAGTACTACCATCAAAATATATCATGATTCTTACCCTCATTACCAGTCACCTTGTCCAACCATTTTTATTTCTTGCTTGAATGATTGAAAGCCTCATTACTGGTGTCTGACTTGTTTGCCTATATGTTACATTTGTCTTCCTAAATGGCTCTTACCTCATTAAGAATAAAAACCTGTGTCTTCTTCCCAGCTATCTGCTCTTGCTTCTTTCTGACTTCATCACTTCTCATTCTCCTCTCTCTCCATTTGCTCAAGACACCCTGATCATCCATCTCAGAGCCTTAGTACTTGCCTTTTCTTCTGGAATGCTCTTTCACTAAATATCCTGAGGACTCTCTTCCCATGTTAATTCAAATTTCACATATGATGTTTCCTGATTACACCTAGAATAGTCCTTACCTTTTCCTGCTCATCTGTATTTCCACACAAATAGTTTTTTCTTCTTTGACCAACCTGACACATTACACATTTTCTTACTTATTTGTAATTGTAAATACTAGCCCTTCTTGAATATAGGCTTTGTGATAAAATAAGTTGTTATTGATTAATATTCTGCTATTTATTTATTATAACAAAATGTTAGAAAGAAATATACAGAAAATGGTTAAATAAATAAGCATACCTCCATTCAACAACAGATATTTACAATGAAGCTTATATTCCAGTAACATAAACAAAAATGAAAATTACCAAGTAATCCATCAGGTAATATGTGCTATAAAACAGTTTCTGTAATATTGGATAATTAGAAGTATTCTACATATCTAAAGATAGAAAGCGTCTAGTTGTCTGCTTCAAAAAGGATAAATTGACATGGACCATGTGCATCTAGACAGAACACACTATTCAGCAGTAAAAGCTGCAAAGTGTTATGGTTCACTTCCTATTTGACACCCCATCTATACAAGCAGGTTCAAATGCTAAATACTTATATTATCACTCTACTTCCTAAAGTGTAATTCCGTTTTTTGAATTTCCCTTAGAGAAAAATTCTGTCCATTATTTCATCCATTAATAATCATTCCCACTAATTATTAAATTCCGTTTTTCTATTGAAATGCAGCTATCTTGATGTTTCTTAGTTCCTTCTGTTTAACTTAGTCAATAGAGCCCTCCTCCTATGACCTAACTTCTCATAGTTTATATGACTTTAATTACAAATCATATTTTGGCATTCTTTGGTATAATGTAAACCTAAACTCTAATTATTTGGTATTTTAATAGTAGTTACCTTTACTATCCCACATTGCTTTACCTCAGCACTTTGTTTCATTGTGATTTCTTTCCATAGTGACTTAGTGGAGGTTGAGGTAGGAGGATTGGGAGTTTGAGGCCACCCTAGGCTACATAATGAGTTCCAGGCCAGACAGGGATAGTTGAGACTCTATTACAAAACAAAACAAAAACAAAACAATGAAACATAACACCAATGTGAATTGTCATATTTGTTCTATATTCTGAAGGATCATGATTATTTACCATATCTGTTTTGCCTATCTTACCGTAAGATCAATGGACATAATTTTACTTCAATCTGGCTTCATGTAATTCTCATTCTAACTAACATAGTATTGAAATTATTATTGTTATTATTATTATAGAGAATTAACAATTGATAGCAAAGTGTAATGAAATTCTGAAGAAAGTTGATTTTAGGGTATATCAAACTTAAAATACAACGAATATAACCTATTTATTGACATTAAGTAGATACGTGTGGTTTTTATGTAAGTGGTCGGATAATTGTTTGTTACTTTGTTCAACATACAAGGAATCTACTTAATTCAAAAATATTTAAGGAAGTAAGAAATTTCCCCAATTTATTTGTGTATATAGAAATAATTATTGATTTAGTATTTCTTGTATTTATTTGAAATGCTTCATCAATGCATGTATTAGTCCAATAATCCTGAAGTTAATAGATTTGCTTCAATGAAAGTTTTTTGTTTTAATTTTAGGCTAAGAACAATTAAATATATTTTTAGAAGTCGCACTCAGATAGATTTTGTTCAATGTATTACATATTTCATTCCCTATACATGAAAATTTAACATCCCAAACATATATAAGTATCATTCTAAGTTTTATAACAGGCTTATTTTTTTCTCTTCGCCAAATCATTTTATTTATCCAGCTCCAGGAAAAGTGGTTAATCTCACAGTCGAGGCATTTAACTCTTCAGCAGTAAACCTGATTTGGTACTTACCTCAGCAACCAAATGGCAAAATTACCAGCTTCAAGATTAGCGTCAAACATGCCAGAAGTGGGGTAATAGTGAAAGATGTTTCAATCAGAGTAGAGGACATTTTGAAAGGCAAATTGCCAGAATGTAATGTAAGTATTGTGGAACACTTTCTAATTCTCAGAAGTTCAATGTTTACATAGTGTATATTTTATAAAAGTGGTTATGGGTTACTTTGTTACTTCTACTACTAGGCTATATTGTCATGCTCTATATAGCTGGCTATATTACTGAAGGGGGTTGGGAATTCAAGAATGAGAGAATAAAGCTAAAGCCTTTTGGAGAGCTCAAAGATTTCTACGAGAGCCTTCACAAAAGGCCAAATGTTTGGATACATGAAGGAAGGATAGATTGAGATTGTGCCAGAGCATTCCAGGTGAAGGACACTTTTCCTGAGGTGGAAAAATGTAAGCTTTAACTAGAGAAAAGGTCGTATTAAGGAGGGGCACATATGGGTGACAAATATTCAAGAATGAATTTGCCTGCATTGTATTTGTTGTGTGTACCTTTGATGAGAAACCTTAGGAAGTGCTGAAATTGTGCTTTTTTCCTAAAATCATTTTGGTGATTATTGTGTTGTTAGCAATGGAGAAACAGTCAAAGTTTTTTTTTTTTAAATAGTTTACAGAAATCTCAAAATCTTCTTTTTCTAATTGGGCTATATTTTTATATATAATTTATTTTTATTATTGTGTACTAGGGATATAATGGGACATTTAAAAAAAGTTCTTACACTATATCATAGTTGAACTCACTCCTCCATCATTAGTCCATCCCCTCATTTCTGGAACAGTTTCAACATGTCTCATTTTTCCATTTTTATACACGTGTACAGAATATTTCCACCAATTTACATCCTATACCCTTTCTGTATGTCCTACCCCCTCCCACTGGTACCAACCCTCCAGACAGGACCTATTTTGTCTTCCTGTTCTCTGTTTTGTTAAAAAAAATGACAATTTTATTTGTTTAAGATAGCTATACAGTGTGTTACATTGTGACATTTCCATGTATATATGTATTATAACCTGAATTGGTTTATTCCCTCCATTTTTCTCCTTTCTACCTTAGTCCCCTTCTTATGGTGATTTCAACAGGCTTAAAAGGTCTATATTCATTCTTATATATGAAATACATCAACCATATTCACCTTCTTAACTTCCTTCTTTTATCCTCTCTCTCTCATATGTGACTTCCCTTTAACATAACCTGTTTTTCATAATATTTATATTTGTTTTGGGTCTATATTCCACATATGAGAGAAAACTTGCAGCCTTTGGTTTTCTGAGCCTGGCTAACTTCACCTAAGATGATGTGCTCCAGTTCCATCCATTTACCTTCAAATGACAAAATTTCATGGAATTTTATTCAGCCATAAAGAAGAATGAAATTGTTTTGTTTGCAAGATATGTTTTAATGCATACATAAATATATTTTCATACTTAACAGGTATGCTAGTGGCATTTCCTTCCTTCCTTCCTTCCTTCCTTCCTTCCTTCCTTCCTTCCTTCTTTCCTTCCTTCCTTCCTCCTTCCCTCCCTCCCTCAATCCTTGCTTCTTTTCTTCCCTCCCTCCCCTGCCAGTGTTGGACATTGAACCCAGAGCCTCTTGCATGCTCGGCAAGGATTGGCACCTGCAGACACAGCCCTTGTAATGATGTTACCTTTTGAGGACTTATGATAAAAAAAAGACAGTAACAGAATGTAGCCTATTCTTCAAATTATTATTTTAGCTCTTATGCTTTTGAATTTAAAAACCTCTTAAATGAATTTAAAAAATTCTTACTTATGATTTTGCTGTAGTTTTACCTTTATTTTAAATCATCTTAAATTGTAGTATAAGGAAGATTAAGGTATAAAGAATACAATGGGGTTGGGGTTATAGCTCAGTGGTTTAGTGTTTGCCTAGCATTCATGAAGCCCTGAGCTCAATCCCCAGTACCACAAAACAAACAAACAAACAAACAAATACAATGTATATTCTTTACTAAAATTGTAGACATGTCAATATAACTAAAGTATAAGCTATCTGTAACCTAGTCTGTTAAAGTCTTACTCACATACACACACATAAATTGAAGAGTAATGTTTATAGCTTAAAGGAAAAACAACTGAATTACATTTCTTGTGTTAACCAAGAGATAGCACATTACTTTTCCATTGATATTTATTTTATTCACTAGGAGAACAGCGAGTCTTTTCTGTGGAGTACCACCAGCCCTTCTCCAACACTTGGCAGAGTTACGCCTCCACTGCGTACCACATACTCATCCAGCACACTGACATGGAGTAAGATCAGCTCTGTGTGGAAAGAGCCTATCAGTTTTGTTGTGACACATTTGAGGCCTTATACAACATATCTTTTTGAAGTTTCGGCTGTGACAACTGAAGCAGGTTATATTGATAGTACTATTGTCAGAACACCAGAATCAGGTATGAATTCACTTTTGTTTGAAAGATTTAAATTATTTATACAAAAATCTTTCCTTTTATCCATATAGGTTTTTTTTTTGTTAAACTTCCTTACATTATAGTAACATTTCCTCCCTAATAATAGGCAATAAGCATCCCATCTTTAGTATCTTCAAATTTCAATACTCATATTTTAGTACTAAAATAAACATCTAAGTGGAGAAAGATTTGAAGGAAAGGTTGGTTCTGCTACTATGACCCTAACATCAGCATTGATCATTCTATGCCCTTAGCATTTTTTCATAAGCATATCTACTCTTCTAACCCATCCTGAATCAGCTCTATCCTTTTCTCACTCTTATTACCAAGTATGGGGGATACCACCTGCAAGGGCAGAACCAGCATGTGACTGTATCAGATAAAAACAGTATCAGATAAAAACAGTGACTAAAATATACACCTACATGTATTCCTTTTGCACTACAGTTTCCTCATCTAAAAAACAGAGACAGTAACAGAAGCTTCTGTAAGATGAAATCAGAACAATAAGATACTATTACTACCAAATTCTGAGTATTTATTTTCAGCTACGAGTTTTTATATGTTGAAATACATATGTGTTTATTTAAATATTGATACAGTAACATAATATTTTGATATATTAGTATACATATATACATAATATATGCCTGATGTATTAGCATGCATATTGTATACATAATAGATGCTTGATATATTATGTCTATCATAATATAGTATCAGGCATTCAGTTGTGATTAGTAATTTTTGAAGATAATGGAAATTATTGGCAAGGTAATTTCACCCAGTATATTTTTTCTGAATGATGTAGCAGATAGCTATTATTATTGCCAATTACATGTAAATTTGAAGTATTTTTTCTTGATTTAAATAATTATCTTTGAATCATATCTTTTTCTTATTTTATACTGCTTACTTCTATAATAAAAATAATTTTATGATGATCTCAAGTGAAATTTGGTAGACAAGAATTTTGTTTTGAAAAAATATGTTTGGAATTGTGTCAATTAAAAGAATAAAATATAGAAACACATCAATGAAATACAGGCTATTTAAAAACATCATTATAAGTTTTATATGTTACCCATGCGGCATTTGAATCTTCTGTTGGTTATAAATTTCCTCTCAGAACAAAAGTTAAATATGGATATGAAAAAGTAAACATCACTGCTAATAGATTCTGAGGATTAGTTTTTGACTCTTCTGTCTAAAGCAGACAGGTGTTTATGAAGCCAGATAGCCAGACTTTGTTGAATGTAATATATACATGGCTATATATGTTTTAGGACAGTGTAACATTTACAATGCATATGAAAATGAAATTACATTGCCCCATCATATATTGCAATAAATAAAATTAGCAATCATTGTAAATAAAAAGTTAATCTCATGACTCAGCATGTCTTATTCAAATTTTCCACTTATATTCCGTTTTCCCTTTGAGTTAAAAGAAGCCTTTTTGTTCTCAGTGTGATATTTTTCTTAGACCTTATGTGTAATTGTATGTATTTAATAGCATATTCCTTTACTTTAAGTATAATATTTTTCCTATAATCATTTTAGTGCCTGAAGGACCACCACAAAACTGTATAACAGGCAATGTCACAGGAAAATCCTTTTCAATTTCATGGGACCCACCAACTATAGTAACGGGGAAGTTCAGTTACAAAGTTGAATTATATGGGCCATCCGGTAAGCCTTAATCAGTTTTGGAATAATAACTGTGTGTTACTGGTATCAAACTTTTAAAAAAATCAACCTTTTTTTTTAAAAAGACCCTAATATTTACAGAAATAATGGAAAAATAATAAGAAAAATGAAATTCTTTGGATTTTTTGTTTTAAAGTATAAACGAGAAGCTGGGTGTGGTAACTCATTCCCATAATCCCAACTAACTGGGAGGAGGAGATTGGGAGGATTGCAGTTCAAGACCAGCCCCAAATCTCAGAGACTCAGGAGGCATATATAGAAGGATGGAGGTACAAGGCTCGCACGGGGAAAAAACAGGAGACCCTTCTGAAAAATAACTAAAACACGAAAGGGCTGGGGGCCCGGCTCTAAGGGCAAAGAACCTGCCTAACGAGCACAAAGCCCCATGAATTCAAATGCTAGTGCCAGTACCCTGCACCCCCATTTATAAAATGACAAATTTTCCATGTCTGTAAGCAAGCAGGACTTGAGCATCCACCTGTCAGAGGTAACTGAAGGGACTCAAATATGATATTATAGGAAGTAAACTAAATCAACTGTAAAATTTTTTCTTAATCTGAAATCCTATGGTTCTGTGAAAGAAGTTTAATTCAAACAATGATGAAATAACAAACACACATATTGTCATTTATTTGAAAGAACTAAAGAGTTGAAGGTCCAAATCTTTGCATATTGAAATTTCTATGGTATGAATCACACTCTAGTAACTATTCTTACCCCTAAGTAACTTATGCTTCCACAATTTGGAAATTTGTATAGTTTCTTAAAAAATGATATTCCCCTCTCAGTAAAAAAAAAAAAAAAACAGACATGGATACATGGATACATGGATACATCCTTTCTATCTGATTATCATTTTCAAGACTTGGATGAGGTGCACTTGATTATATGGTTTGAGTGATAAAACAACTAACGTATTTATAACAATGGCACTTAGCAACGTGAAATCATTAGTGATCTTAAGGAGCAGTTATAGTGGAGTATGCAGGGTAAATGTGTGACTGGAATTGTGTAAGGGAGAATGGGGAAAGAACATGGGAACACTGGGTATTAGAAACTCTTGAGTTCTCTACAAAAAGCTGCAAATAGAGGTAGAAAGTAGGGGTAGGGGTAAACAGAGTCAACAGATTTATTTATGGATGTACCAGAGTTTGAACTCAGGGCCTTGCACTTGGTAGGCAGATGCTTTACTACTTGAACTATGCCCCCAGCCCTACAGATTTATTTTTATTAGGAACAAATAAAGCATGTTTGTTGATTAAAAAGAATGAGGAAAAAAGGGGAAAATAATGATGTAAGAAAGATGAGAATTACTAGAAGGATGTTTATGTAAGTAGAAGGTGAGGTCTTTTGCTCAAATGTACAGATTAGATCAAGATAAACACACAGATAGTTTGTCCATAGTAACAGGTTGTAAGGCAGAGAATATGGCTACAGATGTAGTTGTGTTGATGGGAATGTGTGGTAGATATTTTTGATTTTTTCCATGTAATAGAAAATAAGATCATTAACTGGGAATAAAGATTAAAATTACTTTTATTAATCATAAAGTCCCTTAAATTACCATATTATTTAAAAGACATTTTAATCACTGGAATATTTTCATGTTCTTTCTATTGCTAGTTACCACTAAGCCGAATATTTAAAATCTGTTCACTTTTAAAATTTTTCTTTATTAATGCTGTACTGGGGGTTCATTGTGACATTTACAAAACTTCTTACAATATATCATAGTTGGACTCACTCCCTGCATTATTCTTTTTACTCCCCCTTCCCCTATTCCTGGAATAGTTTTAACAGGTCTCACTTTTCCATTTTCATACACAGTGGAAATATATTCACTGTTAATAAATATTTTAGTGCACAGGCTAATACTTTGGTTATTGTCCTTGTCTGTTTATGTAAATCTGAGAATGATTATATGCTTGAGAAAAAAATAATCCAGATACATCTGCTTTTTGCAGGTTGGATTTTGGATAATAGCACAAAGGACCTTAAATTTGCATTCACTAACCTAACACCATTTACAATGTATGATGTCTATGTTGCGGCAGAAACCAGTGCAGGGACTGGACCCAAGTCAAATCTTTCAGTATTCACTCCTCCAGAGGGTAAGAATGTCTCCTTTCGAGAGTTAATTATATATTTTTGAGATGTTTGTGAATTTTATTGAATTGATAAACCAAAATCTTGGACACAATTTGTTTTATATTTACTTAAGCCACATTATTTCCTTTCCAAGAGAATAATTAACTCTTTCTGAACATGTATTCTCCAAAATATTAAGCCTATCATGTGCTTCACAATAAAAAGGACCAAAGATCCAGCAAAAATAGGAAATAATATGAGTATCAGTCTGCTAGAGAGTCACAGTGAATTTTAGCAAGACCTCAAGAAGTCATAAATTAAAAACATTTAATATTGTTTAACCCCATTGCTTAATGTGGAACATTTATTCTTATAAAACCAGTTTTTAGAGGAATCTCTATATTCCCCAGTCTAATATAACAAAATATGTTTATAATCAACGAGTATCCGAGCAAATGAGTATTCCCAGTGGCTCATAATACAAATTTATCATCATTCACTGGAATTATGAAAATGATATTTCTCCTCAAGAAATTTTCTTATACGTATTTATTAAGCATCATTATTTTAGGTGAACTCTATTGTTCTGAAAAATGTTACCATCCTATTTCACAACATATTTTCCTGGTTCATTGTAAACTTGCTAAATGTCTTCATTTCTATTTATACATCATAATTATTGACGAGATGACTATTATTTTTACACTTGGAAGAATTTCTAGCTTTTGTTTGTGTGGTAGCGAACATCAAAGTTGATGATTTAAATGTACATGTGTGCACACACACCTTCAACACACGACTGAGAAGGCATTTGTCAAATAATCATTCAAGTATTTGACCAGTAGAGGGCAGCAACCATTAGGAAATTTTGTATATCTCTCCCTTCAAAGAAACAATTACTTGATAGGGTATTGTTGAAAAAAATGGAAAAATTATGTTTTATGTACTTAAATGAAAATCCTAATGTAATAAGGCTTCAATGTACAGATTAGGACAGGAATCCTGCTCAGAGGAAAATGCTCTCTTTTTTTATATTCAGATGAGATCCTGCACGTTCAGGGTGGTATGGCCATAGACTCTTTTTTTATATTCAAATTTCACTATTTTGCTTCTATCAGAAGAGTTTTATTTTAGCTTTGTGTGGCTTATTCATCAGACCTTAAGTTTCCCCCATATCCTTCTAAAAACTTTTTAAAAGCATTTCCAAGAAAGATAGAGTTATAGATGGCTATTAAATAGAGCAGGGCTCTCAACTTTGATCTTAATATCATTTTCTCAACCATTTGATCCACTAATTTCTGTTCTAATGCTATACAATCAAATAGTCCCACATTTTTGTCTTCTTTCAATTCCAGTCCTGGGTTTAATCCCCACAAAACAAAAAAAATATGTATTGTCTATTGTAATCATTACTGGCCTACACCATTTAGCAAAGATAGGGAACAGTGTCATATACAAAATTGTGTTGTTTGTTTTGGGTGTCATTTAAAAATTTATTTCCCTTCATTTGTGAACTCTTTTTAACAAAGCAAGTAGAATTTTAAAGACATTGACACATTTCACTTGATTTTCAATCAAATCATCTCGAATATATGACTCTGTTTGCCCGTATGGAAAGTAACTTGTCCTGCTATCTTCCTACTATCTTCCTGAGAGAGCCATCATCTAGACTACATTCTGGTGTCTCCCAGGGGTGATCCCTGGACAACAGGTGGGTGCCACTGAAGGCAGGAAAGGCATGGGTCTTACTGCCTCATGCCCACCTAACTCTGTCTCTGGTCTCTGGGACTGTTCAACCTCAGGAAGTACTTCCGAGGCAAGTGTGGGAGGTGAAGCTACTTTTTCCTGATAACACCAATTAATCCTCATCGCAGTAACTACAATTTTTGTAATTAAGGAATCTTTAAAATATTTGAAAACAACCTTATAACTCATTAGAACTATCTACATTCAATTAAAATTTAGATTTCAATTCTAGGTGATTATTTTTCATTTATTGTTACAACAGTGTTCTTTGTATTCTAGTTAAGGTTACTCTATTTATTTGCTTCTTCTTATTTAAAGAAGCAAATATGTACTCTACAGTCTATTTGAGAGCTAATTAAGTCTGGGTATGGTGGCACAAAGCTGAAATCCTAGCACTTGGGAGGATGAAGCAGAAGGATCCTGAGTTCATGGCCAACCCAAGTTACATAGAGAGTTCTAGGGCAGCCTGGGCAACAAAATGAGACCCCGTCAAAAAATTAAAACAAACAAAACAAAATTAGAACTATCTAGCTTCTTTTAAAATAACACGTTTTAAAACAACTAGAGTGGTCTATTTAAAATAAGGTAGTGCTGATGAATTTAGCACAGGTAAGAACATATTTGTATGGTGATAAAAAATATAACTAATAACTTTTTCTATCACTGGTATCATATATCTAAGTAAGAGGTCTAGCATCACAGTTTCTTAAAAACAAATTGTTTAAATCCATACTGACTCTCCTATTAAAAGACTATGTCAGTGAAGACTTTTACCTTCAGTAATTCCAACTTATTATTTTCTGTAAATAGTAGCAAAATCTTCATTGGAAAACTACTGAGAGCTGTCCACTTTGTGTTTTTCTGGATTCTCAATGGCCCTCATTTTTTAATAGTTTTTCAAAATGAACTTCTATTGGAAGTTGAACTTGCTACATAATGGAAAAAGTTATTTTTATGTGTTTTCTTTGCTACAATGCCATTTGTTCCCATTTCATTTCTTCCAATAGTTTTATATTTGAAACCTTTAAGTCATTTGGAATATTTTAATCAATCACTTGTTTGCTCTGTTTTTTATTTATTAGTAAAATTTATAAATGTATTGACTTGAGAATGACTCTTAGTTCCTATGGGCAACACCTTCAGAATTGATGCTGCACTAAGAATAACTGCTTTGTGTGTTTGATTTTCTTTAGTTAATTTTGTATTAGTATTGAAGGACTTAGATCTAATCCACAGTTCTCAGGTTTCCCCATAAGTGTTGGTAGTATAGAAGATCAAGTATCCTCCAAAAGACAAGATACAAAGCTGTCTACTTCATTTCCTTTATCCCTAAGTTTTTTTTCTTTCATAGGAAAATATAGCACTACTTAATCTTTACTTGAATTACAACTTTAGGCATTGGTGTCATAGGGAATTACTTAAGTTTTATTTAAAACCATACATTAAAGGATAAATAATATCTGATACTACCAATAGATTTAGCTTGCAAAATAAGACAGTAAATATATATGTGTGTATGTATATAAATATATATATGTATGTATATGTTTTCTGCTGTACTGGGTATAGTTGATATCCTCCTAATATATTCCTGTGTCGTATCACAGGAATGGACCATTTCACTTACTTTTCAATAGACAAAATTTAGTTACCTGATTATTCTTCTCAATGTAGTCATTAAACTATTTATTAGTTTTAGTTCAGATTTTACATTAACTCAAATTAAATGGGGAAATGGCTGATTTCTTCTATGATTTATATTATACAATACTGGCTAAGGTTTTTTCTAAATAGCAAGCCCCCCAAAAATGTATTAAAGAAAGGTGGATTGAAGGCTGTACAATTTCAAGATCTGTGTTATTTTCAGTTAATTGGAAAGCTCTTCCACTCTTGAAATACGTACATTGGTAAATCCAATGACAGAAATTAATATCTGACTTATGGCATTATTTTCAATCATCTTAAAAGGGAACAGAGTCATTCTCCTCTCTTTACTTTTAATCAATGTATATCTCCTCACTGGAATTTGCTGAACTTCTATCACTAACAAATAGCTTAGGAAAATGAATTTAATTATTACTATATCCTGCTCACAAGGGACAATGTTTTTAACATCTTCTTCTGTTATCTCCGTTTTAGAAATTCTCTTGAAAACTTTGTTCTGACAGTGACTGTGTATAGTTATAGGAAAGGTTAAATTGTACCCACATTGTAGAGGAGGAAGTGAGGGTTGGGGGCTATTTATCACTAAACAATGAGCTATAAAAAAGCAGGTCCAAGCTCAGGGTGTGTGTGACCTTGGCCCATTGCTTTTGAGGTACAGGGAGGGTTCCTAGATGTCACTCTTGTGACTTTATATCCAGAGCTTGCTTTCAGTGCTTGACGCTTTGTGTGGAATCAATTGTTAGTGTGTCCCTGCTTTTCTCTACTTCTGCAGAGTGAGGGGCCTGTAATTTGAGGCCCTCATGATCAATGTGGAAACCCAACAGATAAAAATCAATAAAATCTTCACACAATTTCATGTAATAAGTTAAAAGTTGGCCTAATTGCATTTATTAACTACATTTTATTGTTCTTGAAGTATTCTTATTCTTGCTATTGCTTTTTGGTATGTTGTTTTAATTTTGGTAAAGTCATCAAGGTTTTAACTGGGTGTTAGTCATTCACAGACAGCTTCTCAGGGAAATTATTTTTATTAATATGTTACGATCAATTTTTTTTTTTTTTGGTACTGGGGACTGAACCCAGGGTCTCCCACTTGCTAGTCAAGAGCGCTACCATCTGAACCATGCTTTCAGCCCATTTGTTTGTATCTGGCCTGGAACTCATGATCCTTCTTTGTCTACCTCTGCACTAGCTGGGATCACAGGTGTGCACCACCATTCCTGGTTGCTCTCCTCAAATTTTATGGCATTTTGAGTTTTGGAAAATTATTCCATGTTATCCTACTCCATATTTATATTTTGAGAAAAATGTGCAGAAATTTAATGTGACAACTGTGTATTTAAAGAAACTTGTAGCACACGTAATTTTTAATAAATTAATAAATTATATCAGTTTTCAAATAGGGCTGTTTCCATGTCTTAAATCATGAGCTAAGAATTTAAGGAATATTTTTCATGTGAAAATGCATTTTCCCTCCTTTACCGTTTCTGTTTGATTTTTAGTTCCAGGTGCAGTGTTTGATTTACAACTAGCAGAGGTAGAAGCTACAGAAATAAGAATTACTTGGAGGAAACCAAGACAACCAAATGGAATCATTAACCAGTACCGAGTGCAAGTGTTCATTTCAGAGACAGGAGTAATTTTGGAAAATACTTTGCTCACAGGAAAGGATGAGGTATTACATTTCCATTTCCCATTGTGGTGAGACCTTTCTGCTTGGTTCTGACCCTTAAAACTTGGAAGGTTGGACAGCCTTCAACATGAAAGATTTGACAACTTCCTAGTACAAAGTGAAATAAGTTTGGCATGTTGAGATATTAGTGGGATCATATTTCATTTTAGGACAAATATTTTTAGTTAAGTGCTATTATTCTTTTCAGTATATGAAAGATAATTGAACAATTAAGCAGGACTAAAGGTACTTCTCTATGTGAATTTTACTATGCTAATTCAGTTAATGAATTGTTTGGAAACTCTTGATATAATTTATTAAATACTTTTTCAAAGACTTGTAATTTGAAATGGTTGCCAATGAACGGCTATTGCTGACAAATGATTATATCCTATTTGGTCATGAGAAGCAAAATTTCTCAGTTGCCTTGTTAAAGAAAGTGTGTTCACTTAAAGAAATTGCATAACTAGAAGAGATTTAATTTTTTTGTAGACTTAAAGAAAGGGGGTTGAATCTTTTGACAATGTATGCATTAATTCACAGTAGAAGTCATTTCTTCTCTTTGTTTCTGTTAAGTGCAGGCAACACTGATTGGGCTTCACTGTCTTCATTCACCTCACCTAGCCAGCTACTTACCTGTGAGAGCCCTTTAAGTGTCCAGACTAGTCATATCCACATATTGGCTGCTTCCTAGAGTGCTCAAAGAACAAATGTACTTAGGTCCAGAGTAGTAGTCACTAGACAGACTTACATGATGGTTATTAAGCAACTGGCTTCTGCTATTTGGATTCAGAATTGTTACTGCTTCTACTATGTTGTCATTTTTTCTTACATATATTTCAACTCTAGTTTTAGACTCAGGTTACATCTACTTCTAGCACTTACTTGAAAGTCCACCTTACCATGTACTCAATGCATTGTGCTCACCCAGGATTTCTCATTCCAAGTTGCTAACCATCTCCATTGAGAGCTAAATTTTAATCCTACATTGACGCCTTTCCTCTGTGCATAGATGATAAATTATGCTTGTTTTGCTGGGACTATGGATTGAAATCAGGGTTTTGTGCTTTCTTCTTTCCCTCCCTCTCTTCCTTCCTCCCTTCCTTCCTTCCTTCTTCCTTCCTCCCTCTCTCCTTTCCTTCCTTTCTTCCTTCCTCTTTTGATGAAACTGGGGTTTGAGCTCAGGACTTTGCACTTTACAAAGCAGTCTCTCTAGTGCTTGAATGAAACCTGTAATTTCTTATGCTTTTTCTAACACTCTAGTTGACAACTTAAACAAATGACAAAAGCTTAACCCTTTGCTCCTCCTGAGAAGGTCTTAGATTAGACGATTAGCTTTCTTAAGACCAAGTGACATGGTCCTACTTCTGCTGATGACATGTATTGAATAGTCAGACACGTCTGCTTCTCTCTGGAAGCTAAGACGTTCTAGGAAGACTTGAAATTCTGCCTCTCTCTAGCCTTCAATTCTGTAACATTGTAGATGGAAGATAAGCTTTGGAGTTATACATATCTGAATTTAAAACTTTATCTGGTTTCTTTCTGAGTTACACATCAAAAGGATCAAAAGTGTAGGTCCAAGTTGGATGTGTGGCTCGTCTATAATCCTAGATACTCAAGAGGCTGAGATAAAGAGGATCACAGTTCAAGGCCAGTTTTCATCTCAACCAGTGGCTGAGTGTGGTGTCATAAGCCTGTCATCCTAGCTACACAGGAGGCACAAGTAGGAGGATCATGGTCTGGGCTGCCCCTGACAAAAAAGTGAGAAACTATCTTAAAAATAATCAGAACAAAGAGGGCTAGAGGTATGGTTCAAGTGGAGGAGCACCTGCCTAGCAAGCCCAAAGTCCTAAGTTCGAACCCCAGTACTGTAAAAAAAAAAAAAAAATGCGTAGCTCCAGGAGGCAGAACGCTTGAGTCCAAACCCTGGTTCTGGCATTTGCCTTTCTGACAGTTTAATGCTGAGAAAGATAGTTTGACCTCTTTGAACTCTTCTTTAAGTAGGGATCATAAAAGTCTCTGTAACAAAGGGTTAACAATGTGAAGATGAGTACATATGGACTAACATGTATAAAGAGCTTAGCATGTACCTGACATGTAGCAAGTGACTTGCTGATAATTTTGATCTTTTGTGATTCTTAATCTTGTCATTGAACTATTCACTCCACTTGACCCTCAATATTAGTCCTGAATCTTTTTCAATAATAGAAGACTTCATACTTTATTATTGTGATGCTACCTTTTCTTGTTGTTAGGTCAGACCATTTCTGTTATGTCTGTCTCTCCATATGATTGGTGTTTGGGTTCAACTTTCAGGAGGATGATGCGGGAAGATGGATACAAAAGAGGCTCTAAATCCAAATATCTTGGAGTCCTTTGCCTGTCTCTGCCATGTTCTGGCTCTGAGAACTTGGACAAGTCAACTTTTAGAGATTCAGTGCTTACATTTGTATAATGGGGCTTATAAATGTATCTTATAGGGATGGGAGTAATTAACACAGCAAGTAAAACCCATGGCTTAGTGTGCTCATTTATTATCCTTTTTCTTGAGTTTGGTACCTCTGTCAGGATAAGGACTCTCCTCTCATTCACTATTAATTAAACAGCCTCCATTCCCTGTCTCAGAAAACTCTTTAAATCCTTAAAATCTTATGAGAAGTCACCAGTGTCCTCTTCAGTGTCAAATATAGTGATTAAATATTTTAACCATTCTTATGGTTAAGAAGAACACACAGGTGAATAATTCTTCCCCAAAAGATACTTATTTTAATTTCTTCTACACCTTTATAAAGTTATTCCAAGGAACTATCTCTCCAGTCATCTAATAACACTTTCTTTAGTGGTTGCACAGTTTCAATCATTGTTTCTCATTTGTGTGACTCTTTAACTGGTTTCCACTCTGAGCTTTCTTTATGACACTGTGATTTCCTAATTGCACTTGTTTGTGGGAAGGTTCTGTCAGTGCCTATCACATTTAAATCATTTCCCCCCATAAAATAAAATAAAGCAAAGGAGAACAAAACTTTTTGGGGTAATAGAAAGATGAGAATGGGAGATGGGAAGGAGGAGGTGATGTTGGGATGGGATACAAATCCTAGAGATAGGGATTTTGGAACAGCAATGGAGGTAAAGCATCCACAGGTGACACAAAAGACAGTTTGTCTAGGTAGTTAGGAGTTTCAGTGTGTGTTATGAACATGGTCTGGAGAAAGGCTAGTTGGACCAACTCTTATCTCCAGACATACAGTGTAGATCATAGTGGTTGTGAGCATAAGAAAATGTTTTCCAGTTCTACCTTGGCTACCACTGGTTTTGCAAACCTGAACAAAAACTGTAAAATGCGGAGGGGAGTTAAAAATCTCTTTAGGGTGTAATGATGTGAGATCACCTGGACAAAAGAGTTTAGCATTCTATTTGGCACATGGTTGCTTACAATGTTAGTCTTTGTAGTAATAACAACAATACACAATGATTTAACTTTTTTGTACTGGAGATTTAACTCAGGGCCTTGAGCTTTCTAGACAAGTGTTTATCATTTGAGCTATGCCCCTATACCCCAATAATTTAACTTCTTTATCATTAAGGACAATGGGCATAGTTTTCCTAAAGCTTAATATCCTCGGGTTTTTTTTATTAGCTGTGGTTTCTATGCCCTTCTTATCATGGATTACTCTTCTGTACGTGTTGCCTACTCTAACAGTGATCCTCTCACTAAACTTAACGCAGTGTTCTATGTGGAGTTGGACTAGAACCAAATTCAGCAGAATTATTTTTCTTCCTTTGGTATAAAGTTTTTTTCTATCAAGAAAGCCAAAGATTAAATTAATTTGGGGGTGTACCTCATTCTACTGAATCTGAAGGCTGAAAATTTTTAAATCCATCCATTCATGGCTTGATATTTTAGTTGAATTTCATACTTAGATCTTGTCCTGTACTCTTTATTTTATTAGACGCCACAAACATTTTTCTATACTAGACATCATCTTGCTGCCTAGTATTGCAAACTTCTGTGATTAGAACCTATACATTTTCATCCTACATATTTAAAGTCTTTCTCTGATGAACCTGAAGAAGAAAATCAGGTAAATGCTGTACCAATAGTTAACAAATGAGGCTGAAAATGGAACAGAGAGTAGTTTAGGAATGTCCTGGGATTAGTTTACTTTATTGAGCACAAATGTGACATAGATAGAATCAAGACTGAAGTATTTGTTCACTCAAATAATGTGTAGAATGATACAGTATGCTAATTGTTAACTTTTCTTTTTACTACTTCTTAATAGCTGCATAAGTTAAGCCTATATTAAAATAAAAGAAATTCTTAAAAATAAGTCATACATTTCATTAATTCAATTCAGCAGAATGCTAGTGGGCCTAAATTATAGTTGTAAAGTTTTCATTTAATAAAACCACACTTGCTATGATGAAGGTTAATAGATGCAAAATCAAGTTGGTTTATTCAGGTGGATTAGGAATTTACCTCCAAGACTTCTAATTCTTTCATGTAAATTCCAAGGATTCCTGACTAGCATATGCAAAGCCTTTTATGTTGATGAATTGTGACATTCATGTCCCTAATTTAGGGGTTCTCAACCAGGGGCAGTTTGGAGACATACCTTAATCTCTGGAGACATTTTCATTGTCACAACAGGGAAGATACTTCTAGTGGGTAGAGTCCAGGGTTCTGCTAAATGTCCTAAACTGCACAGGACAGCACAGGACCCAAACCAACATTTTCTCAGACAGATACCAGTAGTGGTTAGCTTGAGTCATCAGCATTCACTGGGTACAAAACTTTTAAGTATTGCAAGGCCTTTTTCATGTCTATTTCCCTCATTCTCACTCCTATTTCTCTCTGCCCCTTCCAATTGCTCTGTCCTGTTCTAATTCTTTTCAATCATTTTTTCCCATAAAATTATTACTTTGAGAAAACATCTAATCTGATGTCTTTTTGAAAAAGGTAAAGTGTGAGAAATATTTACAACATGGCACAATTAATGACAACTATTAACATTCTGGGTTGTTATGAAACCAATCTTCAGATCACTTTTCTAGGTATAGAGGATCTGCAATGAAAATTAGAATTTGAGAGAAACTGAGTTAAAAGTATTCAAGGCAACTCTTACATTAAAATGGCAGCTTGTCAACAGAAATGCTTAACTCAGTCAATTGATGGAATGCTATAGGTTGCCTCTCAATAATTCATATGACATGGGGTAGAAAATATTGAAAGATTTAATGCAAAATCATAGTTCAAGGGGAAATTCTTTGTATTCCCTTACTGTCCCATCTATAGTGCTTTGTACGCAGTAGATTCTCAAAGGGTGACTGATTGATAGTGGAAACAGCTGTGTGGTTCGGGAGTAGACTATGAACTGAAATACCAAAGCATCTCTGAATTATGTGTTTGTGATTCATGCCCTCCCTGACTTCCATTATAGGAAGAGCTCAAGTGAGCTGTTAGAAGATGGAACATCTTTGCCTGTCCAATCTGAGCCTTCCTATCCAGGGTTCTTTATCACAACAGAAATATATCTCATGGGTATCCCCCTTCTTTTCCCACAATCCTTTTGCAGCTAAGGATATAATATGATTTAGATGATTTTATTTTATAAATATCATTTGGGGGACTGGAGATTGTCTCAAACTGTTTCTGTATTCTTTTGTCTCTTAGAAAAGTTAATGTTCAAATAACCCGCTTTCATAGATATTTAAATTAACGGAACTGCTTTCTGGAATTTTTCCTCAGCATCCATCATTTTTCTGCTGTCCTTTGGAAAATACAAGTGCTTTGATATTAATAGGGAATAGAAAACCTGTTTTTGGCTTTAGGAGTAAAGACAACCAAAAGCATGTTTGGTAATTAAATGACAATGATATCAACACATAAACAATTGAAACTTATATTATGAATTATTTGTAAATATTGAGGTTCAAGAGTATAGAATTGATAAGAAAGAGAATAAATTCTTTTAAAAAGGGTTTTGGAGTTGAGTTTTGAAGTAGAACTTGAAAAGGAATTAACTAAAAGGATAGTTTTTGGAACATTTCCTTTTTTACAAAACTAATTTATTTTGGGAAATTTCAAATGAGCTTAAAAGTAGATAAAAGTATATCATAAGCCTCCATGTACCCACCACCTGGATTCAATAATTATCAACATTCTGCCACTCTTCTTCCAGCTGGCTCCCATTGGTGCTGCTGCCGAAGATGTATTTTAAATTAAATTCCAGACTTCACATCATGTTTGCTCCTATGTGACTAACTAGCATGAATCTCTAAAAAACACAGACATTTTCATTCAATGCCATGACTATAACTAACAAAATTGCTAATATCATCTGGGCATCATTTAATACCTAGACCATATTCAAATTTCCCTCATTATTTCTGAACCTATGTTGATGGATATGTTCATTAGTATCCAAACAAAGCCTATACATTGCAATGGTTGTTAGGTCTTTTGAGGCAATGTTTCCTTTGATTAATGTTTAACCTTTTTTCAAAGTCAGCATTCTACCCAAATATCTAATATTATTTGGTCAAAACATCTTTTTCCCCATTCCTATTTCAATTGGTTATGCTGGGTGGACATGAGTAAGTGTGAGAGACATCTTTTAATCCAACAAAAATACCTGCTATATATCCATAATATGTACCTTACATTTTCATTTCAATATCTGCCACATAGGTGACTTGATATGTGTAAATTGCATTGTGGATTCTAAAAACAAATTGCAGTTACTTACAGTATTCCTTAGGTCCCAACCTTCCCAACCTTGGGTGGTTGCCCTATGAACACTGTTTGAAAACTATTACCATGTGATTTTATTCTGTCTGTAACTTCAATCAGTTACAGATAAATTACTACCATTGATTATAATTAGGTGCACAGTCTTCTCATATTTCATATACAAATGAAGATGCTTTGATAGGGAAAGAAAATATATAATAATATGTCTAGAATACCTATCAGTTGGGGATGAGAAGTTAAAGTATTTCAGTCATGAAACCTTTCCATGATGATGTCTAGTTTTACCACAAAGAAACTAACTCAAGTCAGAAACAAATATCTGCTCCTTTCCAACATACAGTATGGTTTCAAAGGAAACAGAATGATCACACATGTTACAACGATGAAGAGTTTTAAGAGTTTGGGAATGAAATCTTGGAATGTAAAGAAGACAATAGTCATGTTAATAATGATATCTTTTATAAAAATGTGATTCTAAAGTGATAGGTTTTTAAGTTATGAAATGTAACTGTGAGTTTTCAGTCTTTGTAAATATCTACTTTTAATTGCAGTATATAAATGACCCCATGTCTCCAGAAATGATGAGCATAGTAGATCCAATGATTGGATTTTATGAGGGCTCAGCAGAGATGTCTTCTGACCTGCATTCCCTGGCTTCATTTATGTATAACAGTCATCCACATAATAACTTTCCTGTGAGGAACAGAGCTGAAGACCACAATTCACCAGTTGGTGGGTAAAATTTTAATTCTCTGTGTACCTGCCAGAAGAACAATGAACCTTAACTTAGAGTTCAACCATATTATTAATGGTCCATGGGCTGGAGTCAGATTTTTTTCCTAACTGTTGGATAACCTCATATAGCAAATGGAAATGCCACACAGGCAGGAGCTAGCCCCCCTAATCCATTTGACCTTCTTCCTAGAGAAAGTAGCACCCTAGAGTCTCTGACCAAGCTGCATAGACAATCAGTTATTACAGTTGCCAAAGCAGGTGTGATGGGAAGGGATTAACATATCTTCAAATCATTTACAGGCCTCACACTCTGTACAACTTTTGACTAATAGGTTTTCAGATGTCACTAAAGGTAAATAGGTCAGAAAGTTACAACTCTAGTGCATGGAATGATAAACAGGTGTAGATGACCCCAATGATGTGGTGATGTCATTAGTGTATACACTTGTTCTTCAGGGTCAATGGATCTTATTGTTTCTGAAAGGAGAATGTCCTATGTGGCAAATTAAAACTACTTGGTTAGATGACACAGATGTATAACTCTTTTTTTCTTTTTTATAAAATGTTAAGTGAGAAGAATATTTTATTTCATTCTCTGATTTGGTGCTTGATCCATTTTAAATTAAAAGCTTTACATTATTCTACTTATGGTAGAATTACTAAAAAAATCACATTTCACTTAATATGTGCTTATTTCTTTTATTAATCTATTTTCCTTTTACAAAGCAGATTGGAAATAACACTAAAACTTGAGAAGCTCTTGCTTTCTGATATAGTTGCTTCCTTAAATACTTCATTTGGCCTAATTGCTAATTAGGAGTTTTGGAAGCACAATTTCAAAATAAAGTGAAAGTTTAACATTTAAAATCCTTGTCCCGACTCATTTTTGTAACAGTTATCCAAGAATGATTGTTTTAAAGAATTTTGGGGACTACCAAATGTTTGGTGAATTTTGAGTCCCAATAAAACTCTAATTTCTTTAACTGTGCTATTAAAACTTAGTATTGATCTAAAATATGTCAATTTTGTAGTATTGACTAATGTTTGTTTTCAGAAAAAAATTCCTGGAAAGTTATATTTTCTCAAGACACTAAAGGCACATTCCAGAACAGTGCATACCAACTGCCAAAACTGTGTTATGAGCACAGACTTTTTAATAGATATTATTGGGGAGTATTTAGAATTCCAAATAATATGTAATATGTCTCTAACTTTAGTGATTTCATATTTATTGCTAATTATACATCTATCTTTTATGTACAGGAGTGCATAAGAGATTAATGAATAATATGCTATTAGGTTCCTTTAAGGAAAAAATAATTTTGATTGTGAAGCCAAACACCCTCTTTTCTTTTCTCATTGATTTCAAATAGCAACCACAAGGAATCAGTATATCACTGACATTGCTGCTGAACAGCTGTCTTACGTTATCAGGCAACTTGTGCCTTTCACTGAACACATGATTAGTGTATCTGCTTTCACCATCATGGGAGAAGGACCACCAACGGTTCTCAAGGTTAAGACACGTGAGCAAGGTAAGTGTATTTCCATGAAAATGGATACATGCAAACATTACTCTTACATGCTGCAATAATTTTTCTTTTAATTCATATTAATTGTTCATTCTTCTTTTCAAGTGCCAAGCTCAATTGAAATTATAAACTATAAAAATATTACATCTTCATCTATTTTATTATATTGGGATCCTCCAGAATATCCCAATGGAAGAATAACCCATTATACAATTTATGGAATGGAACTGGATACAAACAGAGCATTCCAGATGACTACTATAGATAACAGCTTTCTCATAACAGGTAGAAGAAAATAACCGTGTTTTTAAACATTCCTATTCTGATGGACAACATGCATCTCTCTATGCCTTTAACACTGCAGGACACATGCTATATCATGTCCAGAGTTTGTTTATGCTTCCATGTATATCTTTAAAAATATTTATAGAAATATCTTGATTAAATATGTTTTCTTTAACTATATTTATTCACAGAGAATTAAAAAGCATTTGATCACAAGTTTCAGAGAAATTTACTTCACCTAGAAAATATTATATCTGGCATCTCAAAATAACTCATTATTTAAGACTTGGATGAATGAACAAATGAATGAATGAACATGAAAATCAGCTGAAGCAATTCAGCTGAGTTGGTATTTGTGCCAATTCCCCTTGCATGTGCCAAAAAATGTTTTTTTAGCTTTAGATTATTGCTTTAATATTTTATGAAAGAGCTCTGATGTCATTCTATGTGGAAGACCTTGAAGATCAAGGAGTTGGGGGAGATAAAGTGGAAGCTGATTTTGGTATCCATTCCCCTTAATTAATTATTTGCCCTAGCCTTATGGTAAATGGCAGTAATCCAAAAATGTTATTTTAAACAGTGCTGAAGATGTGGCTCAAGTGGTAGAGGCTCTAGGTTCAATCCCATTACCACAAAAAGAAAAATAAGACTTTAAACAAAATTTCTGTTGTCTTTTTAGGGTTAAAGAAATATACAGGATACAAAATGAGAGTGGCTGCCTCAACTCATGTTGGAGAGAGTTCTTTGTCCGAAGAGAATGACATCTATGTGAGAACTCCAGAAGATGGTAAGAATATCAGGTGCAGTTTTAATTCTAAAAAAAAAAAAAAGCATGAAAAAAAGTGGTATTACATGCCTACTGTCTCTCTCAGGCCGCTTTTATTGTCTAAACTGGCATGCATGAAAAATGTATGTATTTAAGGTTTGTTTTTTCTCCCAGAGCCAGAATCATCACCTGAAGATGTTGAAGTAATTGATGTTTCTGCAAGTGAAATAAGGTTGAAGTGGTTACCACCAGAAAAACCCAATGGGATTATTATTGCTTATGAAGTGCTTTACACAAATACAGATACTTTGTTTACAAAGAACACCTCCACAACAAACATACTTTTAAGGGACTTAAAACCTTACACCCTGTATAACATTTCTGTCAGGTCCTACACCAGATTTGGTCACGGCAATCAGTCCTCTTCATTACTGTCTGTAAGAACTTCTGAGACAGGTAAGTTTGTCATTTTTTTGTTTGTTTAATAATGCATTGTGACATAGTAAATGTAGCTCACAATTGTTATGTTTCTGCTTTTATAACCTAAAGACCTCCTTTCTATCATTTGTGTAACCTAGAAATTTATTTGTTTTTTCTGACAAAAGTATAAGAAAAGGCTTGACTGCAAAATTTTTAAGACTGATTTAAATTTGACAGGATTCTTTATAAAACTTACAGAATTTTTCAAATGAAAGACCTTGAGAAACCAGAGTCACTCAATGCATCTATAAATTTTGTGTTGAATAAGTACTTGCTTTCATCTTAGGTAAAAAAAAAACCACACTCACATGAATAGATTCTTGTACTCCAGTGAGATCTATGTAAGCAGAAGTGCAGAGGGGAAGTACAAAATGGCTTGGCTGGGCAAACCTTATGCAGGCGATAGCATTCAGCCTGGACCTTTTTTTTTTTTAATTATTCATTTATTCACATGTGCATACATAGTTTGCGTAATTTCTCCCTGCTGCTCCCCCCCACCCTATCCCCCTCACTTCTTCCCTTCCAGGCAGATCCTGTTCTGCCCTTATCACTAATTTTGTTGAGGAAAAGACATAAGCATAATAAGGAAGACAAAGCGTTTTTGCTAGTTGAGTTAAGGATAGCTATACAGAGAGATTCCTAGCATTGCTTTCATGTACAAATGTGTTACAACCCACATTAATTCAACTCTAACTGATCTTTACACTGGTTGGTTGGTTACTGATCCCCTTCTCATGTTAACCTCTGTCGCTTTAAGGTTTCTGTTCCTCTGGAGTGGGGACATCAACCGCTTTCATGTTTTGGGTTTTCTACCTATTCTTATATCTCCTGTATGTGCTCTCCCCTTGTCATGTGATCCAAGTCCAACCATATTGCTGCATTTGCCCTAGATCCAAAGTCCGCATATGAGGGAGAACATACGAATTTTGGTCTTCCGAGCCTGGCTGACCTTGCTCAGAATGATGTTCTCCAGTCCCATCCATTTATCTGCAAATGATAAGATTTCATTCTTTTTGGCCGAGAAAAATTGCATTGTGTACAAGTACCACATTTTCTTGATCCACTCATCAGTAGTGGGGCATCTTAGTTGTTTCCATAACTTGGTTATGGTGAATAGTGCTGCAATAAACATGGGTGTGCAGGTGCCACTGGAGTAACCTGTGTTGCATTCCTTTGCATATATCCCCAGAAGTGGGATTGCTGGATCATATGGCAGATCTATGTTTAGATTTTTAAGAAGCCTCCACATTTTTTTACAGAGTGGTTGCACCAGCTTGCATTGCCACCAACAGTGGACCAGGGTTCCTTTTCCCCCACATCCTCACCAACACATATTGGTGGTGTTTTTGATGATGGCTATTCTAACAGGGGTGAGGTGGAATCTTAGTGTGCTTTTGATTTGCATTTCCTTTATGGCTAGAGATGGTGAGCATTTTTTCATGTGTTTTTTTTTTGGCCATTTGAATTTCTTCTTTTGAGAAAGTTCTGTTTACTTCAGTTGCCCATTTCTTTATTGGTTCATAGATTTTAGGAGAGTTTAGTTTCTTAAGTTCCCTATATATTTTAGTTATCAGCCCCTTGTCTGATGTATAGCTGGGAAATATATTCTCCCTCTTTGTGGGTGGTCTCTTCAGTTTAGAGAACATTTCTTTTGTTGTGCAGAAGCTTTTTAATTTTATGAAGTCCCATTTGTCCAACTTTTCTCTTAGTTGCTGGGATGCTGGAGTTCTATTGAGGAAGTCTTTGCCTATACCTATTAGTTCCGGAGTGTTTCCTGCTCCTTCCCGTAGTAACTTCAGAGTTTCAGGTCTGATATTTAGTCAACCTGTATCTCAATAAGAAGGTGGAATGGGCAGAGGATGTTATTGATGTTGCTGGATGGTTTAAGATAACATATCCCATCTAATGAAAATAATGCAAGCAAGAAATTACTTGTGTTTCTCTTTCAGTGATGGTAGATCAAGTAACACATGATTTTTTGTCTGATTATCTTGGCTTATTTTTATATTATGATATAATCATACACTGGAGGCATTTCTGCTAAGGCAATTCTATAATGTACACCAAGAATTAAGAACTAAGTGTAAAGAAATAGTTTTATTTGTACATTTAAAAGAATAAATGTTCATTGGCTAGCTACTGCCTGAATTTCATGAAATTGACATTTTTGTAGGTCACAAATGGCCAAATATCAGCAATTCCATATGACTTCACCAGATGTTATATGTGAGGTTCTATTTTTGATATTGAAGTTCTAGAAATCTAGAACAGCAGCTTTTCTTTGAGTGAAATTATTCTCTTGAAGCTGCCCAGAAACTAATATTATCAGATGACACAAAGTTCACATAGGGAACGACAATAATTATAATTTCAGGAATAAAAGAGTAATAAAAGAAGAATTTTGTATCACCAAGAGTTGCTATAACCCTTAAGTTAAACTTAATTCATATTAAACTCTATTGGCATGCTTCCTATGCCTAAACATCAGTATTTTTGAGGAAAATTATCTGCTCTTTAGTGACTTGGCTTTATTTTACACTGGGCCAAGGAAAGATACAAGCATATTTGAATGCCTGCTAAAAGCCATGGGCTCTGCTAATGGCTTTCCCACAAGGTGTCTTTAATTCTAGAACAAAGCCCTAAGAGATGAGCTTCATTATCTCATCATGAAAGACTAAGGCTCTGAGACGTTCATTCTTTCAACAGCACTTACAATATGCCGGCCCTACTGGGTATATATCTACTGGATATAGATGGAAATGACTTTCTGCCCTCCTAAAATTTAGTTTAATTGATGGGTGTTTAATTGCTTATTTGTCCTTAAACTGGAATTGGAACCAAATCCATCTTACTAAAAAGCCCATTTCCCTTTCACACCACATTCTGTTTTGAAAACCATCAATAAGGTGGGAAACTAATCAAATATATTTAGAGTATTTCTGTTCATTGTTGTAGTGATATTTTGCTATTTGGACTTTGTACAGCACAAGAAAAGAAAGTAATAACTTTGAAACATCCTATTGTGATATTAAAGAATCACCATAATTCACAAATGCTTATCAAATATTTTCCTGCTTAAGTGGTCACTACATCAAGAACACCTTACTTTAATGATGAATTATAACACAACTTTTGTTTATTGATTATGACATGCATGTAATCTTTTACTAAGAATTGAAAAAGTAAATTTAACTTCCATTCAATTATTTGTTTCTATGAGCTGAATTCTAAGGCAGAGATAGTAAACCTTAAGTGAATATATGAATTTAATTTAAGATGTATCCTAAAATAAAGATTTTATTTCTGAAAAATACCTTAGAAAACCTATAGAATTTCTAAAAAGCAAGGAGACCTAGAACTATTTGGGTAAAATGAGTCATAAATCACAGTACATGAGAAGTAAAGCTGGGGCATGTTGGTGGGTCTCCTGAGCCCCATTACAGGGTTAATTTAATAGGTTCCTGATTTAGTTAGAAAAAGAATGAGGAGGGGGAAACAACTTATCTCAGAGCTCTTTAGCCTACTCACCAGAGTAGTTTTCAGACTTCTCAGAGCTCTTTAGCCTACTCACCAGAGAAGTTTTCAGACTATCTCAGAGCTCTTTAGCCTACTCACCAGAGAAGTTTTCAGACTTCTCAGAAAACAGATTTCTATTGCTAGAGTATTGTGTTTGATGACCATCCTCCCAATTTTCAGCTCTCTCTCCTAACCTGGGGTGGTCTCAAGGTGTGTGCTCTCTCCATCTGTGTGGAAATGGAAGACAGTAAGATCTGTATCAGGGACATTTCCTAGATTATGTTTATTACTATTGAACCACCAACTTTAGATCACTTGGCAAAAAAAGCATAGTAGAGTCTCAGATAAGATGTCGTTTGAAGCAGAATGTGCTCAAGAACAGCCATCTGTGCTGTGGGCTCAATAATCTTATTAAGTGAAATAAGTACATCTGTTTCTCTAAAAACTAAGGGCCTATACACTCCAAGACAAATTGAGTGATGTGTCAATGTTGTCAATTACAAATAAGAGTAAATTATTTGTTCAAGTACCTTATCTTGATTAGAGAACCAGAGTTTACTCCTGCTTGGAAATAACATTCTCTATGTTCAAATACAAAAGATCAATACAAGACTGATTTTTGTGTGTGAATGTGTGTTTTTATGTGTATCTGTGTATGTCTTAATTCTGGAATGTGCAGTTTACAAACAAGGTTAGTTTTTATTTTCTTTTTAAGGCATAACTTTCTTTGTAGTAGTAAGCCTCTATCCTAAAACCTTGAACATTTCTGATTTGGGGAAAATTCATTAATGGGTAATGATGTAGATGCTTCAAAAATTTTGAGTAGAACACATAAATTTATTTGTATTAATGAATAAGTTTTTAACTTTGTCTCCATACCTTACAATTGTGTTTACCAAACAAAAATCTTTTGACATATTCAAAGTAACTTGCCTTTTTAGTATCATCATGAACCAAATTGCATCTTTTATTTTTAGATTTTAAGTAGACTCAGTTTATTCCAACTGATTATAATCATTATTTCTTATTCATAAACTATCTATTTTGCAAAATACTACTACAATTGAGAATAATCTTAATGCTAATTGAGAAAATTCCAAGTGTATTCTCACTCTTTAAAATCAGTGAGTCATTAAGTCTGCCTTGCTTTATCTGCAGGAACACCCTCCACTGGTTACCCCCTAAGGATAAATGAGTAAAATGTAAAGGATGTCATCCTGAGTTCAGGGATGCTTATTTGTCTGGCTACTGGTGTAGGCAAGCAACTCTGCAAGGACAACTTAAAAAATTCCAAGGAGAGTTTTTCAAAGTCAGAAGTTACACTGAGTTATAAATTTTAACCATAGCATTTCTAATTTCTTTTTTCTTACAGTTAAAGAAAATCTCAATCCAATCTTCTTTCTTTTTCTTACATTTGAGTTTCTTTCTTGTTTTAATATGTAATCTATTTAGTCATTCACTGAACAGATTTTTATGGATTCTGTATCATGTGCTATCATTGTAGTAGGTAGGGTAGATACAAAGAAGACAAAATCCCTGCTTTCCTGTAAATTAACATTCTAGAAGAATAAGTCACAGAAAACAAGCAACTACTCAAATTTGTGATTTCAGTAGTGTTAAGAACTACTAAGTTAAAAAAAATTGGGGGACAAAAGAGAGTAAGGAGTGGGCTATTTGACATGGGGTAAGGAGAACAGGCCTTACTGAGGGGTTATACTTTACCAGGATATTAGTGATATGTAGGATTAAATTAGATTAAAAAATAAAGAAGTTTTCTGGAAGGAGGAATAGCAATTGCAAAGTTCTGGAAGTGGAAAGAAATTCTATGAGGAAGATTAGAGCATTTCTCTTGTTAATGCAGTGTGGGTTGTTGGTAGAGAGTAGGCAGATGAGAACAGAGTCAGGAAGAGGTGAACATGCACATTCCTGATTCCATTGCAGGAAGTTTGAAGTTTTATTTCTGTTGGAAGCTATTAGAAAATTATAAAACAAGAACATGCTCTGACTTATAATTTTAGAAGGTTTTGGCTGAATGTGTTGTGTAGGAATAAAAAGAAAAGTCAAGAATATCTGGCTGAGTATTCAGATAGTAAACAACGATTTGGTGAGATTGGGAAGTCCAAGGAAGATGTCACTTTTTAGAAAATCCAGTTTTCTCTTCAATATGTTGATATAAACAGGTACCTACCATGAAAACAGGCCAATATGTTTGGAGCCCAAAGAATGCATAATTTGAAGGGTCACCATATCTCTGGTATTCAAAGTCAAAGAATGAAAAGAAGTCACATGAGGGTGAGTGTAGAAAGAAATGACAAGAAGAATATAACTATACCCTGAGTAATAAGTCACACAGAGCTTGGGAAAATCAAGCAAGAGTCAATGATGGACTAAGAAAAATTCATCAGTGAGTTAGGGGAAGATCATGTCTTGGAGTCTAAATGAACATACAGTTCATTTGACATTTCCTATGTCAAATGCTCTGGATGAATGAAGAAAGATGACATGTATTTGATTAGTGGTTTGGTAGGATGAAGGTTATTGATGACTTATGGGAGAAAATTTATGGGAAATTCTAACCAATGATAGGTAAGAAAACATTGAAAATGAGTAAAGGCAAATTTTGATTTCAAGTGAATGATAGAATGAAGCAATATGTACATTATATAGTATATATTACATGTACTATTTTATGAATTCTATAGAATGCTATACTATATGTATTATATTTATACTATCATATTATATGAAAGCAATGAACAAAGATCAATTTGATATTTGGAGTTATAAATTTAAGTGAGGCCATTCTGCAAGGAGAGATGTTTGTTTTATGCAGTCACTTTCAGCTGTGTAGAAGGGAAGCAATATAAAGTTTGGTTTCACCTAAACTGAAGTTTTGCCAGGAAAGTAAGGTAGAAACAGGAGGCATTGGTGGAGATTGCTCAGGAGTGATTATATTGACTATAGAGACTGGTTTCTGACTTGAGCATGTATAGAGATGAGGATGGAACAAAGGTTATGGGCAATGAAAATTTGATAGTCAAAGAATTTTTAGATTTGGAATCTAGAACACTGAGTTGTAGAGGTAGAAGGTGGTAACAAAGACAGGAAAACACAGTTAATGGGATTAACAAGGTCTCAGGTGTTGTCATGAAAGCCAGGGTTAAGGTGAGGTAGAGGAAGAGATTATTGTGTTATGGAAATCAAAAAATACAGAGTCCATAGAATTGGAAAGATTATTTTCATGAATGTTGATATCTCTAAGAGTGGTAGAGAAAGTCAGTCACACAGTTAACTCCAAAAATCTTTAAGCTATTTGAAGAGTGTCATCAGATGACTTTTAGAACACTGATGTCAGTGATTTAAATTACATCACTTAGGAAAATAGACCTTAGTGATGTTTGATGGAATGTGACTGCAAAGGGTCTATGGTTCTTCATGAATAAGGAAGGAGAAATAGTTTGTATATTGGAAAAAGGAGTAATAAATACAATTACCCAACTCCCAGGTCCTATGTTTATGGGGATTATTGGAGAAAAATAAACATATTACCTGAGAGGGCCTGGATGTCCTGTTCTCAGCAGACCCAGGATACTTATAGCCAGAAGATAAAGGCAACATTCACAGTATCTATGGAAGAATTTTCTGTATGTGGTGCACTGGCTATATTGTGATGATACTAGAGATTAAGGATATTTAGAAAGGAATAATGAGATTATATTGCTACACATTGTTACATGGATCTATATATTGAATTATGATTTTCCACAAAGTTTTAGCAGGCTCAACATTCTTGTATCAGTTTTCCCTTATAAGAATTTGTGTTTTTATTCTTTGATACTGATAATATCTGAATTATTTAGGTATCTGATTTCTCTGTCTCTGCCTCTCTGTGTGTATATGCATTTTTTTTTCTTTTTCTTTACTGGTTTTCACTACTGGTGTCTGATTTGTTTGTGGGTTTAGTGATTTTATTAGTGAGCTCATATTCTTGAAACTTGGTCTGTGAGAAATTTGTGATTTGAGTTGAAGTTGAGTTCCTCCAGACAGGTTAATCGTTATTGTATATAGTTGCTTAGGAGTAAAAGCAACTCAGGACTCCAGTTCCATTTAATTTAAATTAGGAAGCAGAGTTTTTTTTTTCAAGTTTTATATATAGGCATCATGAATTTAGGCCATGAGGAATTCCAAACCAGCATAACTTTTCTTTCTTTCCCACTTTTCTACCCAGAGGAATGACAAGAGAAAACCATTGCTGTGCTGTCCTCTCTGCACAGGGACTTTATTTCTCACTCCCAGTCATGGAGGGATAAAGGATGCCACACCTGATCCAAGTTGAGAGGCTGCAGCTCACATGAGTCTAGCAGCCACGGAGTTTGATGTTCCCTAAAGTTGACAATACAGTGGCCCTTGAGAAAGCTGTATTGTTTTGAGGTTCCCTCTCTTTTTGTAAGGATGTCCCTCATCTTTCAGCTTCCCCAAGGCTTTACATTCTTTCTGTGGCACTCTACATATATGTTAGTAAAGAAATGCAAGGTTATCAGGGTTGGTTGGTACTCTCTAAGGCAAAATTGGCTTTAGTTACTACCACCTTCTTTCTCAGGAATCCTGTTTCTACTGTGTGTGTGCGTGTGTGTTTTGCTTTATTGTCATTTTTTGGGATTTTTTGGCCACCACTGATTTCTAATTTTTGGTCAGTTCTGTAATTTCTTAAAGAAAATTTGTTTTAATGCTATATTGAGTTTTAGTTATTTTAAGTCAAGTGTAGGACATCTTTTCCAAAATTTTTTAAGAATTAGAATCTTGTTTATGATTTTATGATTGAATATTCATAGAATATCATTTTATAAAATTATAGTCAATGCAATAGGAATTTTATTATATATAGAAAAATAGTATTTTTTCCATATCGATTCTTAGGGGACAATTTTGCTGTCAGGTCATACCATGTAGTCACATTTTAGAGAGGTTCTTTATCCTGTTATAGATGTTGTGGGTTAAAACTACCCTTTTAACTGATTTCTAAAGTATTATTAATAAAGAGCAGGTTCAATTTTTAAAGCATATTCTAATTTTCTTTCTTGCACCTAAGTGTTTTAGTAGTGCAAAACAGTCTCAGTTCTTTTAATAAACATATCATCCTGTGCTAAACTGCAGAGTCATAGTATATATTTTCTTTTGAGATAAAACTTTTTCCTATAAGCTGTAAGTTCTACAATTTATCTATACCCTACTCAATTTAGGATGTATATTAAAATCACCCTCTGGCCAATGCTTATAGCACATTAACATGCAAATTCTAACAGAGGAGATTTTTAGGGGGAAAACATTTTGTGTAATTATATTTCAATTTTCTTTTACAGTACCTGATAGTGCACCAGAAAATATTACTTACAAAAATATTTCTTCTGGAGAGATTGAAATATCATTCCTTCCCCCAAGTCATCCCAATGGAATCATACAAAACTATACAATTTACCTTAAGAGAAATAATGGAAATGAGGAAAGAACTATAAATACAACCACTTTGACCCAAACCATTAAAGGTAAGAGAATGAATCTAATGTTGGGTACTTACATTTATATTGACTGCATGGCCACAAAAATACTAGCCTGACATTATTTAAATGGCTTAAATGTAATTATTTCTACACAGGGTATGGAAATTCATTTTGGTAAAATAAGCTAATAGTTTATTGCAAGTCACATGAAAGAATGCACCAGATCAGCGGTTTCTCACATTGTCCTATAGTTTTCTTCATAGTAGGAGTCATTACTTCTAAAGAATTATATTTTAGTTTTATGTTTGGAAGATTGTTGAATTGTAAGTCATTTAGTTCACCTCTTACATATTTTTAGATATTTTTTTGAGAACAGGTTTTGATATATAATCACAGGCTGTCCTCCAGCTCACTATGTAGCTTAGGCTAGATTCAAACTGAGTAATCCTCCTGCCTTCACCTCCCAAGTGCTGGGATTACAAGTGTGCACCACCACACCTAACTTTAAAGGATATTTTGTAAGTGTCAATTTATTTATTTTATTTCTATTTAGGACTGAAGAAATATACCCAATATATGGTCGAGTTGTCTGCTAGTACACTCAAAGGTGAAGGAGTTCGGAGTGTACCGATAAGCATATTGACTGATGAAGATGGTAAATATAGTAGCACAAACTTAAATACTTTGACTCCATAACATTCCAAGAAACTTTATGTAGATAGATATACTATACAGATGTATTATATATAGTGAAATCTAGTGTAGAAATTCTCTTAGATTGCCTGACAGCTATGTACTATACCAGCACTGTACAGAGATTTCACTTTCATGGTGTAAAAGAAGCTAGCAAAGTCAGATTTAAATAAAATTAGATACAAGGTCCTTTTTTTTTTGATTTGGAATCATCAGTGCTGTGTAAAAAATAATACTTTTCATGTGAATTTTTAACATCAAAGTTTTGGTTTGAATAGTTTCAACATTAAATTTTATATATCACACCTGTGTTTTTCCACTTTGACTTTCGTAAGAATAGACGTTTACATTAAGTTTTGAGTGGATTCTGAATGTGGCAATGTTTAGCAGTTTTTATGGCTTAGGATTTGCTTGTTAATAAATTCAGGCTATTTTCCAGTTTTCTTTATATACTAATACCATTAATATTGAGTATTTGAACATACTGTATCCTAACCTGAATAAAATCAACCTTACTACTGAGACCACTTTACTTTGGTATACTACCAACTTACAGATTTACATTATGCTAAGAAAATGACTTTTGAAGGATGTGTTGAGATTAGGATTTGATTTTATGTTTTATACATTGTATATTTGTGTAAAGTATATCCTGTTTGCCAGGAGGGGTCAGCCTGGATGCATTATAAGTGTCCGTGGAGTATTTTTCCCTCCTCTCTTTGTTTTAAGGCTCCCATATTTGAGCTAGCCTACGTCCTGTGGATGCTCAGAGTCTAGAATCTCTTACCAAGGTCGAATGTACATTAGAGTCTTCTGAAAGGAGGATGGCTTTTCTCTGCATTAGTTTCATTATATCCAAAATAATCAAGTGTTTGTTTTTAGCATTCTTCCTTTTCAAGTCCCTCTCTATTTTTACCTCCAACAAACTGTTTCATCAAAGCTACCTTGTAGTACACACTGGGATGCCTCAGTTTCTTCTTTCCTTTCTTTTTTTTTTTTTATTATGCTGGGTGGGGATAATGGTAGCATTTACAAAGGTTTTTGCAATGTATCAAATATATCACACTGCTCTCTTTCGTCCCCTCTCCCCTGATTCATGTAACAATTTCTAAATGTGATGCTTTCATCGTTACCTTTACACACTACACTTGTTCTCTATCAAACCTTGTCTGTCCATATTCTCATTTTTCACAGATAGGTCTCCTTGTTCTCAAAGTGAAAATTAACTTAATAAATAAACTCTTTTCAATGGATCAATGATGAAGGGAAGGGAAGAAATTTAGCTCTCTTCTATGATAGATAACATCAAAGATAAGACACTTTAAATAGTTTTAGCAATGCCCTTCTGGAAATATAGTCTACCTTTTAATTTCTGATCTAATACAGTAGATCTAGTGGTGAGAATTTGAAATCTTTCATGAAGGAATCAGAGCAGTAGTGAACATACATTTTGAAGAGGAAATTTTTTACCACTCAAATCAAGACTTCTAACTGTATTATGTATTTGAACCTCACAGGTTGTTAATACAGACTCTCAAGGAAACTGTCCATCTGAGACCCTGGACAAGTTGTATGATTATTGAGGAACACAGTGAAAAATAAGACTCTCTTCTTGAAAATGACAGCAAAATGAGAATGGCCTGAGGAAGTTTGCTTTACTGGGTGTTAGGAACCCCTTGCCCTCTGGGAGACTACAGTTTCGTAGAGGAGACTTAAGTTTGGCAAATATGGAGACAAATAATTTTTATAATTTTAATTACTCATATAAGTGTTTCCAAAAATTATTCACTAGGTCCAAAGAGGGACTTAAACTACACTGGTGACTATTAAGGAAAGTATAGCCATCAAAGTCATGTCCAAAGTATGACCTGAAGGAAGGTGGGTGAAGATGGAGTTTGAGAGAGAGAATAGATCATGCCAGGGAAAGGCTGTACTAGCTCCATGAAGGCCGTTGTCTGTCCTCAGACACTCTGACATGGTAAATTAATTCAGTGATGGATTGTAAAAGGTTTTGATTTCACTTTTGTTAGATTATATTTCAGAATAAAAATTTAATCTGCTATAATAGATATGTAGTATTTTGTTTAGGTATATATGTTAATTACATTTACTTATCAATAAAATGTTTTTTATAAAAAATACTCAAGGATATAATGAAGATTAACTTATGAAAACACCAGAAATTATCTAATATCTATATGTCTTAAAAAATACTACAGAATAGATAGAAATAGAGACAGAAATGCCAAGCTGTAACACATTTGTATCTATGTCAGTGCCATTTTTATTGAAGTCTTTTTTTTCTAAAATAAACAAAAGTTATATTTTTCAAAGATGCTAGGAAAAATATTTATAGGTTTTATTGACAAATGAAAGAGAGTTCTCAGAGGTAATTTAAACCTTGGGAAACAGATTTCTCTAAATGATATATAAAATCTTGTGACAGTAAGTATTAGAGTTTTTTAATCTTTGAAAATAGTAAAAGTTAATGTCTTTGAAAAGAACGAAATGAAAATACCAAATATAGCAGTTCGCATTACTCCTTAAACTCATCGCATAAACCTTTCCCTGCTCACTAAACATTTTTTTTGGAAAAATATTGCTAGTAAAATAATGAAAACATATACATACACACACAGTTGTGGCTGAGATTATTCAGAGAATCAAAAAGAAATTGATATAAACCAGGTAGCATTTTCTTCAAACTACTTGAAATAGTGGTTGGCCCATGAACCACATGATCAATTAACACAGTTCAAACATCTGAATGCATTCGTAGAATCTCTGTTAGCTTCCTGGGAGGTCACTTTCCACTCATGCCTGTAACAATGAACCAAATTTTGTAAGTTATGCTTTCTATAAGCAAAAAAAAAAACAAAAAAGAAAAAAAAGAAAAACCATATTTTAATTTTCTAAGGCATCATTATGCTGTTATACAGCTTTTGAGAATTGCCATTCTCAATGTGTTGTCTAAGTGGAAATATAAACTTTTCTTACTAGTTTGAAGTCATTTCTAACTGCTTATTAAATGCAGAATAACAGAATTAGTTGTATTCATGTGATGTTATAGCAGGATTACAAGGAGATACTAAGCTGTTTCCTTTTTTGTGTGCTACATAGGTATTTCCTTTATGAACTATTCAATTTTGTAGACTCAGTGAACAGATTTTTGATATTACTTTTTAGTTTAATTTCATAAGTGATTGAAGAATGTAGTTTTTGTTGGTGAGGTCAGTCATTCTAACTGCTCTCCCAATGTTTGCTTATCCCTTTCCTATTAATTAGAGTATTATTTTTTCTTCCCAGCTCTTTTTACTGTCTAGGGAGTTTTTTTTACTGTGAATTATATTTATTCACTCCCAATAAAGTTTTTATTTTTATTAGAAGCTGGTAACTTACAAGATGTACTTGAACAATAGTTGAGTCACTGTGACATACTCCTTCTTCTATTTTCTCATGAAATACTTTTTTCCATTGAATCACAGAAACAGATGTCCTAACACCACCATGCAAAATCATCTTTTATCATCTCATTTGAAAGTAAACCATCAGACTCTTGCGCCTGTAGAACAAAGCAAGGAACCTGATTCATTTACCAGAAAGCTTATCATATAAAATCTGTGCATCTCCATGTTAATAATTTTCTTATCTATGTTTAATTAAATTCATTATTCCACACCCTAATTTTTCAGCTCCTGATTCTCCTCCTCAAGATTTTTCTGTAAAACAGTTGTCTGGTGTCACCGTGAAGTTGTCATGGCAGCCACCCTTGGAGCCAAATGGAATTATCCTCTATTACACAGTTTATGTCTGGTAAGAAATTTTTTGGAAGTAGCTCTGAGAACAAATATTCATCTGTAACATAATAGGAATGTAGTTTTTATTTCAGAGTGTGATGCTACATTAGGAATCTGATTATTAATAGGCTAGTTAAAATGTTTTTACTAAGAAGCAAATTTGCCTCATATTAAGTAGTAGTCCAAGTGTATATAACATATTTTTTTCTATTAAAAAAAGAGTTTGTTACATATAATTATATTAAATTTGTACTTTATATTAATTTGACTGATCAACATAGGTGATTACAAGCACATAATTTTTTGAACTCTTCTAAAGTGTTACACAAGTAGTTACGGTTTTTAAAGTTTCTTTAAGCAAAATAATTTATCTAAAAGAGTTATTTCTCCAAAATTAAAGTCAATTTTCCTTTGAAAGTGGAGTGTATTTACTTTTTCCTGACCACTTTTTCCCTGATGACTTATGCATCCATCAGTTGTGACTGTGATATCCCACAGTGTCTCATGTCGGCTAACACTGGCTATGCTGCTTCCAGAAAATTCAATAGATTAAGATCCTTGCTTTGATCTAATATAAATCTTCTTAAGAAGACTAGCCAGTTGTGTAACACATTTCCTAATCGGTTTTAATATTTCAACTCAGAAAATGTAATTTATACAGTACTTTATAAAACACAGATATTTCCTTGATTTTTTATTTCTGACTTGGAAGAGCCAGCATTGAGTGAGAGGCTGCAAAATTTAAAGAAGTCTACTTTCTTTTCTTTTATTTCTTAAATTAACATTTTCCATCCTCCAATACCCTTTAAACCTTTTGCCTACTATTTTTTAGGACTGCCCTTCTTTCCATTCCTTTTTGCTTGGTTCCTAGTCATTTTGGCTAGTTACAAATTAGGAGTTTAATGAGAGATGTTACCCAAAAGGAAGCACCAAGAAGACTTACTCCTCCATTAACCCATTCATTCATTCATTCATTCAGCAAAATTGTTAGAGTCCCTACATACTTACGAACAAGACATGCATAAGACCACTGTCCTTGGGATCTTACATTCTAAAGAGAAAACTGGATTATATATTCATAAACAGAGAAATGAGAGAACATCAGGGGAAAGAGGATTGCTTTTGATGGGATGATCCAGGAAAACCTTTTTGTAAAGAAGGAGCCTTGGGTTGTGATCCAATTATAAGAATGGCTTCTTGTCATGTGATGGTCTGCAGGGAGGAAATTTCCAGGAGGAAAGAAAGTCAACTAACTGCATTAGCTCTGTGTGGCAACACAACTTGTTTTGAAGATCAGAGAGGTCAGTATTGCTGGGGATAGGGAACCAGAAGAGAGTAATGTTAGGAACATGGGACAAAGGGAAGGAGCCAAGCCATGGCAAGAATTTGGTTTTCATTTTTACTGGAATGAGAGCTCCTGGAACATTTCAAGCACTTTGAGATCTTTATGGAGAATGAATTTTAGGTGGTGAAAGTGTTAGCAGAGTATCAAGTGGGTAATGATTTAGTAGTGTGGGCAAGAGATGATACTGGCAGTGGAGGATGGAAGTGAGCAGTTTTGAGCTATGTTTATGAAGAAGAGCTGAGAGGACTTGGCTGTAGGAGTGTGTGTGTGTGTGTGTGTGTGAGAGAGAGAGAGAGAGAGAGAGAGAGAGAGAGAGGGAGGGAGAAATGAATCAAAGATGACTCCTAGGTGTTTAAATTAAGAGTGATGAATCATGGATTGTTTATGTCATTTACTAAGGTAGAAAATTGTGTAAGTGAAACAGGTTAATGAAAGATAAAAATCATTAACCTGTTTTGTTTATGTTTTTATGTTTTTCTGGCTGGGCTTTCCAGTTCTATATTGTGAGAACAATCTGGTTCCTCTAAATAGTGATCATGCTTCTCTTCCCAGGGCCTCATATATTCTTAGCATAACCTGTAGCATACACATGGTTAGAGAGTATCTTAAGGGATGATGATTACCTGGTTCTTCATGTTCTGTGTTAGAAATGTGATGGTCTTAAGGAAACACCTACTTTAGGAACGTAGCTATGGTTCTAGTTTTTACATCTGAAATTTATTGAAGTAGCAGGACTTGTTGAAAATAAACACTTAGGTACATTATATTACTTCTTAAGATTATAATAAGGCTGATACATTATATGCTACATTTTAGATGTTGTCTAAGATACGACTTTCATGTCCAGTAACTTGTTCTTTGTGATTTTTGCAATGGCAGTGGAATTGTGAAGGCACTTACTTGAATAACTCGGTTTTTTCTTCATTCTTTCTGGGTTTAGTTCAGTCTGTCTTGGGTAAATCAATCATTTCAAAGGTTAACACCCCAGTTGGGCTTTTCTCACATTTTTCAGGAGGTGTCCCTTCATTGTCTCTTTCCAAAATAGATTTTAGATTCAAGGGAAGTTGAGTGAAAGTTGAGTTTAAGGTGTGTGATAGTGTGTCTCATCTAACCTGGCTTTTGGGGGAATTTTTTTGGTTGTGATTTGCAGTAATAATTTCTAGTTTCAAGATTCTTATTTTCTGTCTTATCCCTGATTCAACCTCAAGGATATCCTTGTCTCCTTGTTGTCCTGGTATGTGTATCTTGCCAATTGTCTCTTCAGCCCCAGTCTGCATGGCTTGGATTGGGAAGTTTCCTTCCACATCGTTCTCTTGCTCTGGATGGTTTGCTAGAGGAACTCTTAGCTCTTGCTGGATAGGGTGCCAAAATGAACAGAGATTTTTCTAAGGGGTTTGTTGTTTCTCTCTTCAACTGGAGAAGGTGCAAACCTTCTTACTGTGAGATTTCCCTACTTATCCTATTTGAGTATTTTCATCAATCCACTCTCACCCTGAGATCCTAGGACATTCCAGTATGACAGTTTACTCCTTTCTTTCTTTTCTTTTTCTTTAGGAGTGCAAAGATTTTTTTTTTTCTTGAATTATGGACATTTCTTCTTTTGCAACCGAATTTTCCACTTTCTTGATTAATGGAATTTTCCCTTGTTTTCATACCATAAATTAATTATAAGATTGTATGGTCCCAAATTATCCAGGATTTGCTCTTGATGAGCAAACGAAATGTATGAAATACTTATCTGTCAACAAAACTTCATTTTATACACAAAGTCAACCTTAAGAACTACTTTGTTCATTGCACTGGTTAGGACAAGAAACTTCCATTCAATGATTAATTGAAACTTTATTCTTATTTGTTTAATGGGTGAGTGAATGAACGGTATATTTGAAGAGTTAAAACTTAATATTAATGTTCTCCTTTTGCCAGAAGAATAGTGATTTTTTTCAGACAATGGATGTTTCCACGGGTAGGATTAGATCACACAAAGAGAAGTGAAGAAAGAAACATTTCCAAGAATTATTATCTGTAATACACTAATGTATCCAGAGAGATTTTTATGTTTCCAGCATTAGAAGTTTTACCAGTATTGCTAAGATATTGTTCATTATTCTGGATTCTTTCACTAGTATTTGCTAATGCTTTGTGGGGAGGGGACTCCTGCTATAATAAAGTTCATTATGAGGATGGGAGACAGGTATCATAATGTACTGAAAAGGGTTTTGTACTGATGAGACATGGGACTGAATCCTGGCTCTGCCATTCTATTATCTGTCTTTCCCTCAAAATAGTGAATAAATGGTGTAGCTATTATTATTAGCACAATTCCTGCTTCACAAATCCCTATTTCTCTCTTAATTCTCAGTTTCCATTATTTCAATTGTACTTGTACTACAAGTTCTTATACAAAGATTCTTTTGAATATTTTTTTCTTTTCAGTGTGTTTTCAAAATGCAGGCTATTGTATTTGTTATACTGCATGACATCTCTCTTTGTCATGAATGTTTCTCTACAAAATAGCTCATAAGGATTAATGTGTAATCATTTTATTTCTACTACTGTGTTAGTCACATTTAGGTTGTAGATGATGTGTTCAGAAATCTATTTTGATCCATCGCAGTTTAAAATGTGTTTGAACTTTTTCTTTATGAAATAACTTTTTGTCATCTATCAAGATAGTAAAGTAACATTTTTCCTTTAGTTATATTGATAAATCATATGTTTTCAAGTGATACACAGTCTTTGCATTCTGAGGACAACTGGCATTAAATAAATGGATTTTTATTAGGCATTTTTAATTAAAATTTCAAATTGAATGTGACAGTCTAGTAAACCCATATAAGGTTTGTTCATTTGTTGTATTCTTGAATTCAACTGGAATTTGTTCAGCATTTTCACTTCTATATGTAAAATTTAACAGTAGTTTTTCCAAAACATCCAATGGATGCCCTATAAGGTAGAGCAGAAAGACTGTAGGAATTTGAGTGTGCTGAAAATTCTAGCTTATATATGAATCTTGAAAATGTTCCTCAGTGTCCTTCATTGTAACTATGAAAAGTAACTATAAATCAAAGATCTTGACAAATGTTTATTAACCTCTGTGATGTATCTTATGAATCTTAAAGTGATTTCAGACTTACTGCATTGTTATAAAATATGCCCAAGTGAAATAATTAAAAAGTACTTACTGAACAATACGTTAGGAAGTCAAAACAATCTTAATGCAGCTCTTTATTAAATGTCACCAGTTAAATAAATTCCCTGGTAACATAAATGTTTACCATTGTAAATGACCTTTCATAAATTAAAAAAGTATGTTTAGTCCTGTTTCAGTTTTCTAAAAGATTTTTCACTCTATTAAGCATAACCTAATGGTTAATGGTTAGATCAGTAGTCAGAATGGGGAGGGGGTCATTTCAGATTTTCTGAACTGACTTCACATTTTGGAATGAGAGAATCTCAGAAGAGGTAGTACGTGTATGATTGAGGGCAACATGGCTCTTAAGGATTGACAGGTAGTACTGAAGAATGTAGTATTGGAGCTAGGGGGCTAGGCAGGTGGGTGAGAACAAACATAAGCAGATGGGGTGGTTGAGTATAAGGGATCTTTTTAGGGTAGAATAGAACATGAGATTTATGCCGATATGATCAAGGTTGTTCCTCAATTCTATCATACTAGCTGTTACTATGAATCACTCTGAAGCTTGGGTGCAAAAGTCACACATAGGCTACCTGTGGGCTACTTCCGCTTTGCTGGACCTGTGAACAGTTCACAAATTGTGAATCAGTTGGGACTATGGAGTGAAGAGAACTAGAGGAGATGAACAAATTAGGGTTGGAAACAATGTAAGGAAACTCCCTGTGTAGTTATCTTTATCTCAAATCATGTCTTTTTGTATTCTACAACATCTGAGAACAGGAGGACAGAAAAAATTCTGCATGGGGGAGGGGTTGGCACTGGTGGGCCAGGGAGTAGGAGGATGAATATGGTGCAAATAATGTACACACTGTATGTAGATGCGAACATGATACCTGTTGAAACTGTTCCAAGAATTAAGGGAGGGGGGATGAAGGAGAGCAGTGGAGAGGGTGAATTCAAATACAATATTTGATACATTGTATGAATCTTTGTAAATGTAAATGCCACAATGTACTCCCACTCAGCACAACAACAAAGGGGAAAAATGACTAGATTCCTAGTGAAACGTCAGATTACTTTATTTCTTACAAACATCAGAATGTCTTTGCCGTGTTTTCATATTGAAATACAACTAGAGTTGAACACTGGCTCTCTTTGTAGATGGAACTTTGCTCTGTGGTTCACTCAGTCTAAAGCCAAATTTTTTAGTCATTTATTTTATATATCTAAATCTTGACTTTTTAACCCTTAATTTAGGAAGTCTGCTCACACTTTTGTAAAATGTACAAGCCTAAGAGAGACTAAGATTTACTTGCATTACAGTGTTAGGGTAACAAAATGTCTCAGAGAGTTGAAGAAAAGGACTCAAGCTCGTATAGCACTTTGGGTAATTGTCACATGTATTTATTTATTTTTTTTTTGAAAAAAACACCATAGTATCTCCTTATTATCCCATTTTATAGTTGTAGAAACAGATTTAGTGAGGTTAAGAATTTGCTTAAACTTATAGAGCTGAAGTTAGCAGACTCAGAATTCAGATCCAGATCTTTCCTACCCAAATCTGACTTTTTGCCTAGTAGTAAGAATACCTGTTATAATTAGTATTTGTTGTAGAAATTTAGCAATATGTTAGGATTAAAGAAGTCTGAATTTGATAACATGTGTTTTAAAAAAGGAATTATATAAAATTAAGCTTATTATATCAAATCATTTAAGATGTTTCTTTTCTTTTCTTTTTTTTTTTGGTGTAGTACTGGGGATTGAACTCAGTACCTTGCATGCTGTACTACTTAAGCCACACCCCCAGTCCTTTTGCTTTTAGTTTGTTTTTCAGATAGGATCTCCCAATAATTTTGCCCAGGCTGGTCTTGGACTATAATTCTCCTATCTCTGCATCCTGAGTACTTGGTGTACACCACCATGCTAGACCCCTCAAGTTATTTTTATCAGAAAGCAACTGTCTTGACATTGGTCAGCAATTACTGATGGACTGTATGTATTAGGAGACACTGATAATTATATTGTTTCATGTGTCAAACCAGTTGGATTACTGGTGACCACAATTAACAATATATGGATAGAGTAGAGCTTGTTAAAGGAACAGAAATAAGGATGGTAGAAATATTTAGGATTGAGGCATTTGATGAGATATTGAAAGAATAAGACTGGAGCATTACTAATAATAGTCACAATTTTCAGTTTTGAGTATTGGATTCATTCTACATTGGCTTTTGCAAAAAATGGGAAATTATTATTTGATGCATCCAGGGGTATGCTACTGGATATGGGAACTAAATCTTATTAAGTGTTGTTAATGACAAAAAGCTTGGTGAGGCAAAAAATCAAATGGCCTTTGTGTGTTGAGTCTAATGGCATGGGAGAAAAGTGGGAAAAGATGAAGTCAGAGAAGAGACAGAATAAGGAGTTTGGACTTTATTGAAAATCTAATGGAAAGCCCTTCAAGAGTTTTCTCCAGGGATATGAGCTTTGGGTGTAAGGTTTAACTTTTTTAAATCCAGTAAAATATTTAGAAAGATATAGAATACTATTTTGTAGCTGTATTTTTTAAGAAGTCAATTTGTAGTTCAGTTGGCTCAGTTATGTCCTTCTTAAATCATGTGGATATTATGAAACAATAGGAGTAAATTGTTAGCATTGCTGTTTAATAAGGATCTTCCTGGTGGATGGTAGATGATAAGCTATAGGAGAATAGGAAATCTTTAGTTGCTGACATGTAAGAAATGTTTGATACAATGTTTATTTATTTATTATTTACTGGGTATTGAATCCAGGGTCTCATGAATGCAACACAAGCATTCTAAAACTTGAGTCCTGCCCCCCAGGTCTTTTGTTTCATCTTTTATTTTTGTCATAGGGTCTCACTAACTTTGCCCAGACTGATAAACTAGCTAAAATTGTGCTACCATGCAATGCAGTTTTTAAATGAAAACAGGATCATTCTGAAGTAGAAGTCACATTAAGGTATGTTCCCTAATGTTTGGCATAAATTTTAATTTAATCTTCTTAATGCTTTAGACTTCAGGAGCTATATGCCTCATTCTATCTATGCTGTCCCTTAAAACATTCAAAAGATTCATCTGTACATATTAGTCAAAGGGTATCAATGTGGGTTCTGTGTGGATATATAGGAACAGAGTTGAAATGTAGTAAGAATTCCTCCCCAGCTATATAGTTAAGTGGAGAAGATTTCACAGAAATTGAAATCAAAAACATTCTACATATGGCCTCCTATAGTTTCTGCTTGTTCTAAGACTAGATAGCAAGCAAATCTAGAGTTATTCCCATTTTTCAACCTTTCCATAAACAGAACATCCCATAGCTTTTTATAGTAGTTCAAGATCAGATAACTAGAAAGTGTGTTCATTGGTGAGGGCCAGGAGTAACACTATTCTCAATGATGGATTAAGACAAGATTGGTATGTGTTTTAAAATTTTAAGGAAGAACTAGTGTTGCTATCATTTAGATAAAGTACAGAGTCCTGACCACCCTCAATGAAGAAGTCCTGCAAGTAATCACTGAGAATTTCATGGAGATGTTACTAGACATGGTTAACCAAAACATACAACAGGTACTCAAGAAATTTCAAGACACCAAAAATAAAGAATACAAGAAGACACAGAAACAAATAAATGAATTCATAGGACCCCTAAATAAACACCAAAGTGAAACAGAGAACACTATAAATAAGAGATAAATGAATTAAAGATGAAAATAGATAATATTAAAGAGGAAGTGACCCATGATATGGAAAACCTCAGAAAAAAGAATGAAACAGAGCACAAAACACAGTGGAAGCCCACTCCAGCAGACTAGAACAAGTGGAAGACAGAATCTCAGAACTTGAAGATAAAATGGAAATTAAAAGAAAAACTGAAGAGCTATTAGTCAAACAACTCAAGCCTGTGAAAGAAACATACAAGAACTTACCAATTCCATCAGAAGACCAAACATGAGAATCATGGGCACTGAAGAAAGAGAAGAGATGCAAGCAAAAGGGATTTGTAATATATTCAATAAAATAATAACAGAAAATTTCCCAAATCAAGAGAAATTTATGCCCATTCAAGTACAAGAAGCCTCCAGGACATCAAACAGATTTGACCAAAAGAGAACTTCCCCATGTCATATTATCATTAAAATGACAAGCACAGAGAACACAGAAAGAATATTGAAGGCTATAAGAGAAAAAAAAAACATACAAAGGTAAACCCATCAAAAGTACAGCAGATTTTTCAACAGAAACCTTAAAAGCAAGAAGGGCATGGAGTGAGTATTCCAGACACTGAATGAAAATAACTTCAACCCTAGGATACTCTACCCAGCAAAACTATCATTCAAAATAGATAGAGCAATAAAAGTCTTCTACAATAAGCAGAAATTAAAGTAATATATGACCACCAAGCTACCACTACAAAAGATTCTTCAAGGAATTCTGCACACAGAAAAGGAAAGCAAAAAAAAAAAAAAAAAAAAAAAAGAACTATAAGAAGACAGGCAGTACCAAACCACAGGAGAAAAAAAGACAAGGAATCAGAGAGTAACATTGATTCAGCTCACACAATCAAACCCTTAAACAACAAAAACTACTAAATGACAGGAACCACCACATAACTATCAATATTAACACTGAATGTTAACGGACTTAACTCCACCATCAAAAGACACTGTTTGGCAAACTGGATTAAAAAGGAAGATTATTGTTTATAGGAGACCCATCTCACTGATAGAAACAAGCACTGGCTTAGGGTGAAAGGCTGGAAGAAGATTTAACAAGCCAATGGCCCCCGAAAACAGGCAGGAGTAGTAATACTTATCTCAGACAAAGTATACTTCAAATTTACATTGACCAAATGAGAGAAAGAAGGACACTCCATACTAATAAAAGGAGAAATATACCAAAAGGAAATAACAATTATCAACCTATATGTACCCAATGTCAGTGCACCCAATTTCATCAAGCATACACTGAAGGACTAAAAGCACATATAGACTCCAATACAGTAGTAGTGGGAGACTTTAATATCCCCCTATCACCAACAGATAGGTCATCCAAACAGAAAATCAATAAATTATAGAACTAAATCACACCATAGATCAAATGGACCTAGCTGATGTCTACAGAATATTTCATCCAACATCTGCACAATATACAATCCTCTCAGCAACCCGTGGAACCTTCTCCAAAATTGATCATATGTTAGGGCACAAAGCAAGCCTCAGCAAATATAAGAAAATAGAAATAATCCCCTTCATTCTATCTGATCACAATGCATTAAAACGAGAACTCGACAACAAAAACAACAGCAGAACATATGCAAACAAATGGACGCTGAACAACACATTGCTCAATGATCAGTGGATCACAGATGAAACAAAAGAGGAAATCAAAAGGTTCCTGGAAGTTAATGAAAATGAAAACATGACCTACCAGAAGCTATGGGACACAGAAAAAGACAGTCCTAAGAGAAAAGTTTATAGCCATGAGTGAATATATTAAAAAGACAGAAAGATCTCAAATCAATGACCTAATGCTACATCTCAAACTCCTAGAAAAACAAGAACAAGCAAATTAGGAGAGAAATAATAAAAATAAGGGCTGAAATTAATGAAATAGAAACAGTCAAACAAAAACCATACAAAGAATCAACAAAACAAAAAGATGGTTCTTTGAGAAAATAAACTAGATTGACAGACCCCTGGCAAACCTGACTAAAATGAGGAGAGAAAAAACCCAAATTAGTAGAATCAGGAATGCAAAAGGGGAGATAACAACAAACACTCCAGAAATCCAGGGAATCATCAGAGACTACTTTGAGAAACTATATTCAAATAAATTTGAAAATCTTGAAGAAATGGACAAATTTCTAGATATTTATACCCATCCAAAATTGAATTAAGAGGACTATTAACCATCTGAATACATCTATAACACAAAATGAAATTGAAGCAGCAATAAAGAGTCTCTCAAAAAAGAAAAGTCCAGAACCTGATGGATTCTCTGCTGAATTCTATCAGACCTTTAAAGAGTTTAAATACCAACTCTCCTAAAACTGTTCCATGAAATAGAAAGGGAAGGAAAACTGCCTAACTCATTTTATGAAGCCAATATTACACTCATCCCAAAACAGACAAAGACACCTCCAAAAAGGAGAGCTATAGGCCAATCTCCTTAATAAACATTGATGCAAAAATCCTCAATAAAATAATGGCAAACCGAATCCAACAACACATCAGAAAGATCATTCCCCATGAACAAGTCGGCTTTATCCCAAGGATGCAGGGGTGGTTCAACATATGCAAATCTATAAATGTAATGCAGCACATTAATAGAAGCAAAGACAAAAACCACTTGGTCATCTCAACAGTTGTAGAAAAAGCCTTTGATGAGATCCAACACCACTTCATGATAAAAGCTCTAAGAAAACTAGGAATAGAAAGAATGTACCTCAACATTGTAAAGGCTATATATGACAAACCTTTAGCCAACACCATATTTAATGGAGAAAAACTGAAACCATTTCCCCTAAAATCAGGAATGAGACAAGGGTGCCCACTAACCTACTCCTATTCAACATATTCCTGGAATTTTAAAGCCAGAGCGATTAGGCAAGAAGAAGAAATAAAAGGAATACAAATAGGTAAAGAAACTGTCAAAATATCCCTATTTGCAGATGACATTATTCTATATTTTAAGACCCAAAAAACTCTACCCCACAACTCCTAGACACCATAAACTGCTTCAGCAAGGTGTCAGGATAGAAAATCAACTTACAGAAATCATGAGCTTTTCTATATACTACCAGTGAACAAACTGAGAAAGAATATGTGGTAACAATCACGTTTACAATAGCCTCAAAAAAATCAAATACCTAAGATGAAACTTAACAAAGGATGTAAATGAACTTTACAAGGAGAACTACAAACTCCTGAAGAAAGAGATCGAAGAAGACTACAGAAGGTGAAAAGATCTCCCGTGCTCATGGATTGGTAGAATCAACATAGTAAAAATGCCTATACTACCAAAAGCAATCTACATGTTCAATGCAATTCCCATCAAAATCCCAATGACATTCATCACAGAGATTGAAAAATCTACCCTAAAGTTCATTTAGAAACACAAGGGACCGTGAATAGCCAAGGCAATACTCAGCAAAAAGAGCAATTCTGGAGGTATCACAATACCTGACTTCAAACTATATTACAAAGCAATAGCAATAAAAACAGCATGGTACTGGCACAAAAACAGACATGAAGACCAGTGGAACAGAATAGAGAACCCGGATATGAATCTTTACAACTATACCCACCTTTTTTTTTTTGACAAAGGCACTAAAAATATACAATGGAGAAAAGACAACTTGTTCACCAAATGTTGCTGGGAAAAGTGGTTATCTGTCTGCAAAATCTGCAACTAGATCCATGTTTATCACTCTGTACTAGTATCAACTCAAAATGGATCAAGTACCTTAATATCAGACCTGAAACTGAAGTTGGTACAGGAAAGAGCAGGAAACACTCTGGAAGTGATAGGTATAGGAAAGGATTTCCTCAATAGAACCCTAGCAGCTCAGCGACTAAGAGAAAAGATGGACAAATGGGACTTCATAAAACTAAAAAGCTTCTGCACAACAAAAGAAATGGTCTCTAAACTGAAGAGACAACCCACAGAGAGGGAGAAAATATTTCCCAGCTATATATCAGACAAAGGGCTGATAACCAGAATTTACAGGGAGCTCAAAAAACTAAACTCATGAAAAAATGCTCACCATCTCTGGTCATAAAGTAAATGCAAATCAAAACCACACTAAGATTCCACCTCACCCCTGTTAGAATAGCTATCATTAACAACACCACCAGCAACAAATGTTGGTGAGGATGTGGGGAAAAAGGAACCCTTGTACTCTGCTGCTGGGAATGCAAACTAGTACAACCGCTCTGGAAAACAATATGGAGGCTTAAAAAACTAAATATATATCTGCCATATGATCCAGCAATCCCACTCCTAGGGATATACCCAAAAGAATCAACTCAGCTTACTCTAGAGGCACCTGCGCACCTGTGTTTATTGCAGCACTATTCACAATAGCTAAGTTATGGAAACAGCCAAGATGCCTCACTACTGATGAATGGATTAAGAAAATGTGGTATTTATGCACAATGGAATTTTACTCAGCCACGAAGAAGATGAAATCTTATCATTAGCAAGTAAATGGATGGAACTGGAGAACATCATCTCAAGCAAAGTTAGCTAGGCTCAGAAAGCCAAAAATCCTATGTTCTCCCTCATATGCAGACTTTAGATCTAAAACAAATGCAGTAATATTATTAGACTTGCATCACACACGAAGGGAAGAACACATACAGGAGGAATAGGAAAAGATAGGAAACCCAAACCTTGAAAGTGTTTGAGGTCCCGACTGCAGAGGAGTTGATACAGTAACCTTAAAGCTACAGAGGTCAATATGGGAAGGTGACTGGGAAGTAGTGAAAAGGTTAGGTAGAGATGAATCAGTTCAGGTTGTAACACACTTGTACGTGGAAGCAATGCTAGGAATATTTCTGTATAGCTATCCTTATCTCAGCTAGCAAAAACATGATGTCTTTCTTATTATTGCTCTTCAACAAAATTGGAGAAAAGGGCAGAACAGGTTCTGCCTGGAAGCAAGGCAGGGGGAGAGGAAGGGGGCAGGGGGCAGGGAGGAGAAATGACCAAAACAAGGTATGCACATGTGAATAAATGAATAAAGGAAAAAAAGTACAGGTTCCTAGCCAGGACTCTAAGAAATGAAGAGATGGACTTTAAAGTCTTCTTATAAGAAATGAATGTGGTGATTAGGAATTTTGAACTATTGAAGAAAGAATGAAAGAAAATGGCTTTAATAAAGCTGAAAGGGCACTGATTTGCCCTTTCATATGTTTTCCACATGTACCATTATAATTTAAGAGCCCTTACTAACGGACAATCCACTGATTGCATTTTAAGGTTTGCACCACCTAGACTTTTTACATTTTTACATCTATTGTACTTGGCAAATTTAGAAAAGAGAAGATGCCTTTCCTACTCCTTGATTAAATGCATCAATTGATGCCCTCATTCATAAGATTAATTTTATGACTATATTTATTGATCTTATTACCTTTTTAATAAACTCTGGCAAGTAATTGTCCACCTGTACTCATTTGAATACAATTTAATTTAGGTCAAAGTCATTTATTCATTATTATACTACACTGTTATTGTCACTAAAAGTGAGCCTTTTTGCTACTAAAATTGTGTTCCAATATTTGATGCATGATGCTTTAATATACCAAAGATTGTGCTTTGTCTCCATTTGTACAGGAGTGGAAAAATCTTCAAGCAGATGGGGAAGAAAACACTAATAATTATTCACTTACTATCATTAATGGTCACATATAACAAGAAAATTAAATTATAAAACTTAAATTTTTAAAAATTTACAGAAGTTACCTTTTGTAAAAAGCAAAAAAATGAATAATTTAAAATGTACAGTTAGAATGGACTTGGGGAGATATAACCAAAGAAAAGAGGAAAAGCACAATTAAAATGAGCCAGGCACCGGTAGCTCATACCTGTAACCCTAGCTACTCTGGAGGCAGAGGTCAGGGTATTGAGGTTCTAAGCCAGGCAAATTGTTTGCAAGACCCTATCTTGAAAAATACCCAACACAAAAAATGGCTAGTGGAGTGACTTACAGTGTAGGCCCTGACTTCAAGCCCCAGTACCACACATACACACAAATAGTAGGATATTTTGAACAACTGAATGAAAATAAAATTTAAAATTTGGGTGAAGTCACAAGTTTCTAGTTAGAAATCAGTTAGATACTTTCAAGTGAATAGAAAATCTTAATAACTCGTAAGCTTTACAGGAAAGCAGTGGTAGTTAATGACTGTATTCATCCAACAGTTGATTTTCTGAAGTCTTAGACTCAGATGTCTGAATCCTATGGGTAGGATACTCTTTCATTAGACGATTTTCAAACCTCTGAAGCCACAGGCTGTGTCTTTTTCACCTTCATATTTTCACCACACTGGAAAATATGAACTGGTTTATTTTAGGCTCTCAAGAAATATTTGTTGAAGTTTAAATGAATATATTGTATACTCAAACTTTTTTTTGCAAATTCACTGAGCTTTGAGTGTTTTAGGAAGTCATTTTACTTTGTGATCAGTTTTTTCTTTTGTTCTTAGAAATGATCCCTTCTCTGTCCTCAAACCCCTTGTTGAAATTCAGTCACCTGTTCACAGCAGATAAACTCAGCTTCCATGCTAAACTGAAAAACCAGGTGGTTCTCTCAAAATTTTTTTGCCTTAACTTCTTGCTTTCAGAACCTGTCCTCTGAGTTACATCCTTAACCTTTGCATCCATTCTTAGAGTATAAAATCTTTCTCTTTTACCTCAAGCACAATTCTTCCTTATGTCTTCTAGATCTTAATTCCTTGATCTGCTCCAAACCCATGAGTTGTAAGTATATGCTTCATCAACTTTGACTTCGTTCTCTTTAGTAGTTTTTTCCCTCTAATTTTACCAATTTGTCTTTCCTACTAAGGGCAAACAAACAAGAAAGTCAACCTCCCCCACCCCAAGGAAAAAAACAAACAAATAATAACAATAAAGAATATCCCTCTCTTTTTTTTAAAACTCAGATTGTCTCTGAGTTTCTGGAACAGCTTTAGGAATGTGCAACCTTTCCTGCCTTCCTCCATTTTTGGTTTAGGACCATTTGATGCATAATTACTAACACTCAGATACAACCAAAGCTGTGCAGAGTAATTTTTCTAGACTCAAGTGCAACATACAAGTTATGTATTGGGAAAATTAGTGAACATCACTGGTTCAAATCAGGAAGAACGTAATTTGAAAGAGTCAAGCAAATGGATGTTAACACTCTTTGTTTTGTGGATCAGTATTCAGTGAATGAAAGGATTAACCAACAATGTTTGGATAATATCAAATTAAAGGTTTAAAAACAAGTTCATAGAAACAGACAAGGATGGATATTTAATCAGGTTAGATTATCCACATGAACCAAAATATCAAATGATGAAGATTAAAATTAAGAACTTGACCTTTCAAAGAACCTCCGACCTTGTCTAGGAAACCATGCATAATGTTCACACTTGGGAAAATTTGTCCTCCCATGTGTTTTTGATCTTCAAAAATCCTTCATAGGTAATTGTTTATTCTGGACTCGATGCTTTAAGGCATGAATAAAGAAATTCATAAAAATGTGGAAACTGCTTATATGTGCTAGAATTTTCTTTATGAGCTACGTGTCAAAATGTGGTCTGCCTTTTGGAAAAAAAGGTAAATTAACTAGAAAATAACTTAATTTCAAAGGCTGTGTTAATTTCCACTGAAGACACTTTATTCATGTTACCATTTGTGAAGACAGAAAAGTTGCATTTCATATTTGTTCATTATAATTTCAAAATAATTAAAATTCTTTTGATTCCCCAAATTCAAATAAGCTTTTGAAATATTGTATTCTGTTTAAAATTAAATCAATAAAATGGTAACACTGAGGAATACACTTAAATTTTTTTCTCAGTTTTAAAGCTTGCTGATACTGAAAAGTTACCTGTTTTAGAAATTAAGCACTGTGGACTATTTATATTTCTTCCATCTCCACAGAATTTATGAGTTTGGATTTGTAAGAGTTAGACCTGTTGTCAGCTGGGGCTCCTCATTTTCTCTCCCCATTCCATCAACTCCTTACTCCACTCTTAAACTTTGCAGACTGGCTTTCTAGTGAAGAAATTCCTGTATCTTTGGGACTCTGCCTCATTCTCCTTTTCTATGCTTTGGTCATAACCAGTTTCATTGTTTATTGCTCTCTTTTTCTTTGCTTTCAGATACTGTGGGAAAAGGTTATCATCCTTGTCTTTAAGGAAGACATATTGTTATAAATGAATTTTATAGTTATTTACAGCTTTGTCTCTATTTTGAGGATAATGTCTCTATTTTATTCATATTGATGCCTAACATAGTGCCTGACATGAAGTAGATGTTGGTAAGTTTTGTTGAATTTTGGTGAATATTAATTTCACAATGTCATCTCTAAATTCACAGGGAGTAAGGAAGGCATCTATCTTAGTTTGGAGTCTTATCTAAAGAGCAGTCTTCCTTAATTCACACATGCACTGTATCCATTTAAAAGACTGCAAAAAGGTTGGTAGGTGTGGCTCAGGAGATAGGGCTCCTGCTTTGCAAGTGGGAAGCCCTGAGTTCAAACCTCAGTCCCACCAAAACCAAAAACCAAGACCAAAACAAACAAACAAAAAACCTTAAAAGGCTACAACAGAAAATAGAAAAAAATGTGTGAATGAATTATTTAAAAAAATTGAACACAAAGGCTGGTGGAGTGGTTCAAGTGGTAGAATGCCTGCCTAGCAAGTGTGTGGCCGAATTCAAACCCAGTCCTGCTCCCTCCCTCCAAAAAGTGACCACAAATAAATAATAAACCTATGAAAACATTCTAAGTCACTTATGGTCAGAGATATGCAGACTAAAATTAGAAATTTTTGTCAACTAGACTCTAAGAAATTAAGATTAATAGTATCCAAACCAGTATGAGGCTTTGCCCAAATGGGTATTTTCACATGTTGTTGGTATGACTCCAAATAATTTTTATTTAAATTTGGAATTGTAATTGGGAGCAATAATCATTAAAATAAAAAGGTATTGAAATTAACGGTCACTCATTTTACCAAGCAGAAATAAAAATATCCTAAGAAAAAATATCAAGATATCTGTATCATAGTTTGGGAGCTGTATACTTTGGATACATTAGAGTTATTCAGTCATTCATCTATGAATTAAGTTGTTTCTCTTTCCTGTTTCTTAAGCTGTTTTCAACAATGATGCAGTAATCATCCTTAAATAAATATCTTTTTATACTTATACTTTCATTTCTCATAGTCTGTATGGGATGGGGTAAAGTTTCCACGACAAGGTATCTTTTCCTAAAACTAATGGCCACAACATTTAGAGTGTTAAAAGTCCCTCTTCTGTGGTCTCAAAGAAGTCAAAGGAAGCTCTGCTACGGAAATAGAGTGCCTAATGGAATGATATAAAATTGCTTAATGGCCTAGCTAATCCCACCTGTATCCAAATGAATACTCTGAATCAGTACTTTTCTCACTGTGGTAAGCTATGCAACTATTCTTCAGATAACAACATTTACATTTTGAGTGAATTTGTGCTTCTCTAATAGTAAACATATTTTTGTATTTGTACTTACAAATAGTAAGTACATTTCATAGCTGAAATGTCTCTTTATAGATATCCTTAACTTACATAAAATCTATTATTCCTCTTAATGATTCAAAGATTTAGATATTTCAATGGTAAAGAAAGAGCAGTCTCCATTCAGAGGTAATAACTATTTACTTCTTGGATACCTGCACTTCTGAAGAAACCAAAATGAGATTACACAACACATTATTTTTTTCTGTGATATTGATTTTATTTCCTTATATAAGTTATTTAATAATTTTATTGTTCTTAAAATCTAAATTTATTTTTTAAATTAATGTTTTAGCACCAAACAATGCATGTTCATTTTTTGGTTTTAGATGCTAATCTATATACCCAATTCAAAACTATGGAAGCTGAGCTAGTGATTGAAATAAAACAATTGTGGTACTATATTATCTGCAACATTCTTGTCCTTCTGGGTTTTTTTTCACGACCTCAGGTTTGGGTACTTACTTGGAGAGTTTTGAGACAGTATTTGACTTTTTTTCTTTCAGGGAGTGACATTTTTAAATACTTTTAAGGTTTTAATTGAGTGAGATGTGAGCTCTGTTTTCTTCTTTCCTATATGACATGCATACACCATTTTAAATACTTTTCTATTAAATCAGTAGATGATAACCCAAAGACTCTTTATTTTGGATACTACTATTCAATATTTCATATTTATTTATTTCAATTGATCTGAAGTAAATGTGACTTTTATAAAATATATGAAAAGTATATATGTTTGGTCTGTATGTATGAATAGATTTTGCCAACATTGAAAAGATGCTATAATTACTTTGAGTACACAGTACACTTAGAGATCTGTGTGAATCTGGTTTTTTTTTTTTAACATCTTTAACAAAATATCTGAGCAAAACTTCATGTAGGAAAGTTTTATTTTGGCTCATGATTTTAGGCATTTTAGTCCATCATAGTGGGGAAGGTATTACAGAGTAGCTCACCTAGTGGCAGCTAAGAAGCAATGAGAGAGTGCCTGTGCTATTGGCTTTTCTACTGTTGCCTTTTTTTCATCCATGACTCTATCCTGTGGAATAGTGACCCCATATTCAGGGTAGGTCTTCACTCATAGTTAATCCTCTTTGCAAATGCCCTCATGGACACACTCAGAGGTGTGCTTTACTAATTCCTCAGTGCTTCTTAATCCAATTGAGTTGACAGTCAAGGTTAATCTTCACAACCATTAGAAGTGGCCCAAGCAAGTTGTAATTATAAACACTTTATTAACACTTGATTGAATTACTATATTTACTTGAAAGGAAATCAAATTAATTTATTAAAGTATTCTTAAATGCACTATTTTCAATATTTCAGGATAAGTATCATATTTATCACATTAATTTAGATTAACAATTTTCTATACATTAATGTTGCAGCTTTTAATGTGCTTGCATTCAAAACATGTAATGTTTAATTTCAAACTCAATTATATAAATAATACTCTTTTTCTTCTCTCAGGGACAGATCATCATTAAAAACTGTTAATGTAACTGAAACATCACTAGAGTTTTCAGATTTGGACTATAATATTGAATATAGTGCCTATGTAACAGCTAGTACCAGATTTGGTGATGGGAAAACAAGAAGCAGTATCATTAACTTTCGAACACCAGAAGGAGGTGAGTTCTTATTGAGGCAACCCAACTTAAAGAATATTCTGTTCAGAAAAAAGTATCAATATCAAAAGGTATTATTAAATCTAACACATCATCAATTGGATGCCAAATTGTATCTACTTTCTCGCTGTGCAATGTTGGGAAATCTAATCTGTCTGTGCCTCAATATCTCATCTGCAAAATGGAAACAAAATACTATCTACTTTATAGGTCTCTTATGAGATAAAGTAAATTTATATTTAAATGCACTTAGCACAACATCTTTATGATAAATGAAACAAAATAAAATTCATGAGCTGGGCACAGTGACTCAAACCTATAATCCTAGCTACTTGTGAGGTTGAGATCCAGAGGATCAGAGTTCCAGGTTAGCCCAGGCAAAAAATTTTTGAGATCCCATCTCAATCAATGGCTGACTGTGGTGGCTCATGGCAATCATCTCAGCTACACAGGAAGTGTAAATAGGAAAATCGCAGTCCAGGCCAGCCAGACATAAATGCAAGACCCTATTTGAAAAATAACCAATACAAAAGCAGCTGGCAGAGTGGGCTCAAGAGACAAAACATTTGCTTAGCAAGTGTGAGGCCCTGAGTTCAACCCCCTCCAGTATGGTAAAATGAATAAATAAATAAATAAATAAATAATAAAATAAATCACGGTCAGTTCTTTGACTTCATTTGCCTTTGACCTTCATTATTCAATTTTGAAATTGTAAACTACATTAGAATTTCATGCTGCAGTAAGCCACCTGTGCTCACACCTGTAATCCTACCTATTCAGGAAGCAGAGATCAGGAGGATCAAGGTTCAAAGCCAGCCCAGGCAAATAGTTTGCAAGACCCTATTTTGAAAATACCCAATGCACACATGCACACACACACACACACACACACACACACACACACACACACAGACACAGACACACACAGACACACACAGACACACACAGGGCTGGCAGAGTGGCTCACGTGAAGGTCCTGAGTTCAAGCCCCAGTACATTAAAAAATAAAAAAAAGAATTTCATGTTACATATACTATCCTGGAAACTTATTACAATGTTCTTTTCAAGTCCAAAGCAGTGGGCATATTTTAGAGCCAGGATAGCATCTTATCAGTAGGAAATCAATATGTACTCTGTGAGATTAGGCTATGGTAGAATGTTAGAGGAATGACTCCATGTGTCTGGTAGATTTCACTTCTGACATCTAAATAGATATTAATTTTTTTGAAAAACAATTATTGTCACTTTAACTTATCAAATGAAGGTAAAATTCAGACACTTCAAGCATGACTTGTAGCCACAAGTACAGATTTTTCTCATTGTTTTCAGCTCCCAGTGATCCTCCCAGTGATGTTCATTATGTAAATCTCAGTTCTTCGTCAATAATTCTCTTTTGGACACCTCCTTCAAAACCTAATGGAATTATACGATATTATTCTGTTTACTACAGAAATACCTCCGGAATTTTTATGCAGGTAAGACCTGAGTTTTTGCTTCCTACTGTTTTATATCCTCTAGTTTTACTGAAAATATAGAGCTGCCATGGTAGAAGAAATTATTTACCTTAAATTGATAAATTATGCTCTGTGATATTTTATAAAACTCCCATTGACATAGAAGACTGTGGTGGTGGAGAAATGTTATATACATTTTAATCTCTCTCCCTACACACCACACACACATACACACACACACACGCACACTTTTTAAAAAATGAAAGCATCTTTTTTCTATTTTGAAAGTGTTCTGACCAAATTACCCAGGAATCTTGTTTAAGTAAAGTAGATGTGTTAAGAAAAGAAATTTAGAATTTTTTAAAATTTGGGTAAAAATTCTCATGCACTTTTTCAACATTCACACAAGATAAGATTCACTGTAACTTAGAAAAAAAATTGTCTGTAGGTTACCTTATTTAATGCTCAGAATGACCCAGGTGATTCATAGGGCAGATGGGAAACTTAGTATCCATATGAGTAAGTGACTTGCCCAATATTTTCAGGCAGAACTGGGACCGGAACATAAGCACTCTAAATTTAAGTATGATATTCTTCTCAACACCCCTAGCTCTTTGTTATCTTCTCTTTTTAAAAAAACAAACATTTTTATTAGCATATATTTGTTGTAGGGGGGATTCTCTGTGACATTTCCACATATGCTTTCATATATATACTTTGGTTAGGTTCATCCCCACCATCCCCTCCATTCACCCTCTGGCCCCAGAAGTACCCTCTCTGTAACAGGAGCCGTTTTACATTCCTGTCCTTCATTTTTAAGTCCATATTCATTGTTCAAAGGGGTTTCTGATGGCATTTCACCTGAAAACTTATTGTACTTCAGTCAGATTAAGCCCCTCTATTACTCTTCCTTAGCCTTTTCCCATCCCCATTTTTTAACAGCTTTCAGTGTGTATTGTTATGCTGTCTTCCTACACAGATGCAATGTGTTTTGATATTGTTGACTCTCTTTCATTCTCTTTTCCTTTCCCTCCTCCCTGGAGTTCCATAGAGTAGTCTCACTATTGCAAATTTATTCTATATGTAAATGTGTCAGTGAAAATGTTTGTATTTGTGTATACATTTATCTTTTAGATCTATCTTCCACATATGGGAGAAAACATGTGACCCTTGTCTTTTAGAACCTGGCTTATTTTGCTTAAGATAATGTTCTCCTGATCCATCCATTTACCTGCAAACAACATGATTGCAGTCTTCTTTTTTTTTTTTGGCAGTCCTGGAGTTTGAACTTAGGGCCTCATGATTGCTACTACTTGAGTCACTCTGCCAGCCCCCCACTCTTCTTCTTTGGCTGAGTAATACTCCATTGTGTATATTTTCCACATTTTCTATTTTTTTTAGGATGACTAATAATTGACTTTTAAATTTTATTTAACTTTAATTTTAATTTAAACTTTAAAATAGATATTCAAATCAGTGACTGGAACCACTCAAGTCAATTTACATTTTCTTAATCCATTCATCAGTTGTGGGGCATCTGAGCTGTTTCTATAGCTTGGCTATTGTGAATAATGCTGCAATAAACTGTGAAACTTCGACCTATTTAAAAATTCTGTATATAAAGATGGCTTCGATTCTACTTCCTCCAAGAAACGTTCTCTAAAGTGTAATACTCATTTTCAAAAGTATACCGTAGTCAAAAAGACAATTTTATTTCATTTACAATATGAACAGCTTCCATATTTGAATACATTTATGTGTTTTTCTCCTATTAAACTATTTTTGATTACTGGTAAAGGAAGTTATTATTGCCAAATTAATAATAATAGTTACTATTGTTGCTTAATATCAGATATATAATGAAGACTTCTAGGAATGTGGTTAAATAACTAAATAGCTTATGGTCATAAAAATAGCTAAAAGGCATTTAATTTAGATAAATATTATAAAATTTGTCAATAGAATTATATTTTTTCTGTATATTAAGATTTTTTACAGAACTCTAATATATGAAGAGGACAAAGTTGTAGAGGTTGTGATTGAGTCAAGGGTCGGGAGAATTAGGATATAACCTGGAAAATAATAATTTAGAAGAAATACCGTCTCAGAATGCACACTTTACTGGTAGAAATTACTGACTCCATGTTGACTGTGACTTTGGCAATTCTTATTTTTTTTTTTTTGCATCTTTTTAAGTGAAAGATGAAGAGAGATAAATTTAGGACTTCTGAGTTGCCCAAACCCATTTGTTACTGACAATCCCACGTTAGTCATTAGAGTCCACTGTTAAGAGTGACAACCTCAGGGACTAAGGCAAGACTTGTTTTATTGCTGCAATAGTGCAGTGCAGGCTAAGGAAAAGGTAAGGGCAGAATTTTGCAATCCATCTCAGTATAAAGCCAGCAGAGAGCAGAAGGAAGTCTGGTGGGTGGTTCAGAGCTTATATTCTTCTCTTTAAAAGTTCATGCTAAAAAGAAAACTACTTTATAGAAGATATGGAGATAGAGATGCAGATGTAATAATAGTTAAATATTTTGCTCTTAATGTCTTAAGAGCAAAAGAAAAAAAGAGATGCCAGTTTTCTTCTTCTCTATATGCAAAGCAGTTTTTGTTGTTTCTTTTTGTTCCGCTCTGTTTGTAGAAGACCTTTAAACTGAAATGTTTTCTTCTTTCATGCATGTAACAAAAGCAGTGCAAAATGGTTAATGTAGTTCTTAGCAATGGTTTTGCCTCTGTATGATTTACTTGTGACATACATGATTTTATTTTGGTTCTCTTTGTCCACATCTCAATACTCAAGTATAAATGTCTAGCTATGGTTTCAACATGATCTTCTAAACCTACTTATTCAAACCTGAGTATATAATATGATCCCATTTGTAATTTATCTGTCTTAGAACATTTATCTCTTATTAAGTAATCTTAAGAATGCTTTTAAGTGTGACAGCTGCAAGAGGGCAAAGGCCAATGATGTTAAAACATTTCACAAGAACAGTCTCATATTGCTTGACATTCGTTCATGGTTTAGTGTGTATTCCTAAAGTTAATGTTAAAAATAGCGTTGATATCTTCACTACCTGGTTTTCTATTTTATATTAGAAGAATACAGGAAATACTCAAAAGGAATATTATACAGCAGAATAGATGTATCTCTTTTTCCTTGTTCCTTCTTTTCTTTCCCCTTCTCACAGAACTTTGTAGAATGTCTCAGGCATGTTACATCTTGCCTCCTATTCCAGGTACTGCTGCTTGTCTTAGCTCCCTTATGCCAGAGCTAACACCTTGAAGAATAAGGACAGGTGGCATCTATCTTTCCTTTCCTTTACATTCCCTGTAACAGTGTCATGCATAGGTTTAATGCTCAATAAATATTTCAATTGAAAGAATATGAAAATATTAAAATAAACCAACATTTTCAGTACTTAGTTATAATTTTGGAACACTTAAGCATGAAGGATCTTTCTTTTATGTCTTCTTGGAGACTATAGTGTCTATCACTACTTGACAATCCATCTTGTTCTTTTTGTTGTCATGCATTATCTTTGGGTATTAACTCTTCTACTAACTTCTGTTATGTTTCCTCAGTGTGTTTGGCATAATGTCAAATATAAAAAAGTGTCAAATGAATTTTGATTGATAGATCAAATTGGAAAGCTTTTACCAAGTACCTTCTGACTGTATTTACATAAACAAAGGAATAAGCCTTAATGAGATAATTTTAGCCAAAGACATTGTTGGACGAAAATAGACAACTAAAGACACTAGTGAAGAAATCACCTGAATAATTGATTTAATGCTATAAATTTGTCACATGTTTATGCATGACAAGTCACATGCTCAGCAAGAATGACTTCTGGGAGGTTCAAAATAATTTATAAGAAGCTTTTAAGTAATTACTACTTTTAAGTGGTGCTTTATATGAGCCAGTTACTCATGTGTGAAGTAGATATATTAGGTGGCATTCCAATTCATATATTTTGTGTAAGATCATTATGTAGCTTTAACATGTCTGGTCCCAAATATACCACCACAAAATCGAAGGAAGACTTTAATTCATTCCTTTATATTCCCCTCAAATACTAGCATCCCCCAAATTGTTTAATTTGTTGATAAATTTCAGAACCATCTTGACAATAAACTTAAATCAATTTGACTGTTCTGTGCTATTCATTTAAATGAAATAATTACCACTTATTACTTTTATTGTGTGCCTGGCGTGGTGCTAATCGTTTTATATACATCATTGTCATCTAATCCTCATCATCTCTCAGTGAAATAGAAATAATTATTTCCATTTTATGTTTGAAGGAAGACACCTTTGAGATTAATTTATCCAGGGCTATGGTGTCAGAACTTGAATCTTGGTCTATAAAATACAAAGGCTTTCACATGGATTGGAGCAAATCAAATTGTTCATTGTAAATAGGCATTATTATAAAATTACTCAGACTATTTACCTACACTTGTGTGTGTGTGTGTGTGTGTGTGTGTGTGTGTGTGTGTGTGAGACAGAGTTTCCTATGCAGCCCAGGCTGGACTTGAACTCTAGATCCTCTTGCTTCTGCCTCCTGAGTGCTGGAATTACAACCATGTACTACTATGCCCAGCTATCTATGTGTTTTTTAAAAATCTGTTTTCCTTTATTGTAAAATATATTTTTCTTGGTTATGTATTTTGTTTGTAAAATTTTGCCAGAAAGGAAATGATTGCATGAATTCCTTAATATTGAAAAAACAGCCTGGAATAAATATAACTAGAGTCACCAAAAGAATTATTCTGTACAATAAGGAATGTATACCTACTTTCCTTTTCCCCCACATTTGTAAAAAATAAAAGGAGGACCCACTAAAATGGTTAATAATAACTTAGAATTTTTAGATAGAAGCACTGTCATATTCCCTCCTCCATCATTAATGGGAAAAAATCAGAGTTTTATTAATTTCCCAACTTATTGAAAAACAGACAACATTTTGACAAATGCTTGAATGCTTCATAAGGAAAACTGACATTGATTAGCACAGCTGTAGTTTTCACTTAATCACTTGACCTTTTCTAATATTTTAATGCTTGGATTTTTCACTCTATTTTGTGTATTGATTTAAGAAGAACTGCTAGTATGTAAATGGAAAAATGTTACCTGTTGAAACTGTTCCAGGAATGGGAGAAGGAGCTAAAAGAAAATGGTGGGTGAATTCAAGTATGATATATTTGATACATTGTAAAAACTTTTATTAATGCCACAATGTACCCCTACCCAGCACAACACTAAAAAAATGAAGAACTGCTACTGCATATTCTTCTTTTGGTAGTAACATATTTCTAGTTAATTATTGCTATTAAAATAATAGCAAGGGAGAGAAATGGCCCAAACAATGTATGCACATATGAATAAATGAATAAACAATATAATTTTTTTTAATTAAAATATTCCATCTTGATTTTTCGAAAAATTAATATATTAAACCATATGAAATAATCAATTCATGGATAATAATTATTTTGAAACATTCATGCACACAAAAATGCACTCTGAACTATTAAAATAATGTGTTTATTTTTCAGAATTTTACACTCCACGAAGTAACTAATGAACTTGACAATATGACCATATCTGCAATAATAGATAAACTGGCAATATTCAGCTGCTATACATTTTGGTTAACAGCAAGTACTTCAGTTGGAAATGGGAATAAAAGCAGTGACATAATTCAAGTATACACAGATCAAGACAGTATGTAAATGAAAGCATTTGTTTATCTTTAGTTGGATTAATGAAAAACTTTATAATGATTTAGGAACTTTTTCTACTCATATGATGTATTTGTAGTAAAATCTATTTTTTGACATCTGTTTCATATAGGAGTTTAAAATGTATTAGCACTAAAATGATTGCAGTAATAACACACTCTTCTATTCATGAAAATATCTACCATACATTCATGAAAATTCTGTTGCTTTTATTACTTTGAAAGATGTCACAGCCATTCAGCCATTCTGTATATGTGGATGAATTTTCTAATAGCTGATGTATTTGTCCATTTGCCTTAGGAACTCCTTTTTTCAAAACCTCCAGCAGCTAGTTTCTTTTTTTAGACTTTGAATCCACATAGGACTTTATGCAGCATTTTTTTTGCTTTATTGTTCTTGTGACTAATATATTCAGAATATTTTCAACTAAAATAATTTCTTGTATGCAGCTTCTGCAGAATCCTGTTTGTGCTGAGTATTCCAGAAACGATAATGACTGAAACTCTTGATGCTCTTTAGGTTTTAGCTTCGAGACTACATTGATAAGTGGATTGCTGCTGTTTCCCTTTTGGTTGTTTCTGTTGTCTATTTGCTTATTTTTCAAAGGTTAGTCTCTTAATGAGAAATGATAGTGACTGAAACATCTACTAAAATTTCATATTATTATTTGAAATAGGTAAGTTGCCTCACTATAATGCATGGAAAATGAATACCTTCCTTGTCATTGGAGAAATCTTTTGCAAAGCAGACAAGTTAATCCACAGAATATGATAAACGTATGGAAATGTGTTTGAGGAGTCTTTAGAAAAAATGTTTTAGTATAACATGTAGTCAATATCATTCCAGGCATTCTTTAAATGCAGATCTCTTCCATGATTTTTGCAACATATAATATTTTATAGTTTATAAAATAGCACCATGAAAACTAAGTTCTTACAGTACACTGATGCAGGTGGGATTTCAAAATTACATGAATAGAATCTAGTCTCATAATACAGTTAATATCTAAGGATTAGGACTTTTATAAGTAGTATAATTTCTGTTTTTTTTTTCATTACTGGGGGTTGAACCCAGGATCTCAAGCTTGCCAAGCAAGCACTCTATCACCTGAGCCATACTTCAAGTCCTTTTGCTTTTAGTTTGATTTTTAGATAGGGTCTCATGTCAACTTTGCCTGGGCTGGCTACAAACCATGATTTTCCTACCTCTGCCTCCTAGGTAGCTGGGAGGGCAGGCATGTCCTACCAACCACAGCTTGTGTTTGAGATAGTGTCTCAACAACTTTTTCCTGGGCTGGTCTCAAACTGCTATTCTCCTATCTCCACTTCCTGAGTAGCTGGGAAGTATGGTAATCTCTTAAAAAATAAATGTGAGTTTGTAGTCTGGTGACTGGAGAGATCTTGTTGCTGGAAATCAGAAAAGCTTAGTATTAGCTATTGTTACTGCCAACACGACATTGAGCAAGTGATTTACTGGCTCTCAGCATGTCTCCTCTTATGTTCAATAATGATAAATCTTTACAAGAAAGAAAGTGAATTGGTTGTATAATCACCAAATATTTTAATATCTGAGCATGCATACGCAGATATTCATACACACACACACACACACACACACACACACACACACATTCTCCATGCTGTAGGAAAGACACAGGAGAATATTTTATAAAAACAACTCTCACACATATTCTGACAGAGTTTTAAAATTATTAGAGGATATTTAATATAGGTGATGTTTACCACATCTGCATTTAAATAATGTTACCATGCCATTTCAATGATTATACTCAATTCAGGAATGGAAATTCTAACTAAGATTATTGATAACTTTTATATTTTGCTCATTACCTATCATAGTACCTGAAGGGCTTGTTGGAAACCTGACTTATGAGTCCATTTCGTCAACGGCAATAAATGTAAGCTGGGCCCCACCATCTCGACCAAACGGTGTGGTCTTCTACTATGTGTCTCTGAATTTACAGCAGTCTCTTTACCACGTGAGACCTCCTCTTGTCACATATGAGAGCAGCGTATATTTTGATAATCTGGAAAAATACACTGACTATATACTAAAAATCACTCCATCAACAGAAAAGGGATTCTCTGATGTCTATACTGCGCAGCTACACATCAAAACTGAAGAAGATGGTAGGCTAGACCTTTTTATTGCTTATTAAGCAGATTATTATTTTCTTCATTTACATTGGTTTCTTATAGAAAACATTATTTTATATTGATACACGTTAATTTGTGTTGATTTCATAGAGGAAATATTCTTACAATTATAAAGATTTATTTACATTGCTTTCTTACAGGGAACATTATTCTTATTACTGCATATAGAGTTTCTTTGTTTTCAAGTAATTAGCCTTTCAATAAACATGATAAATTTTACTTTTTAAAAAATTATTTTGCTAATGAAAGTAAGTCCAATTATGTCTGAAGCTCTTTAATGCTGATTTTCTTTTGTTTCATTTAATGTTGTTTTTCTTTTATAGTCCCAGAAACTTCACCAATAATCAACACTTTTAAAAATCTTTCTTCTACCTCAATTCTCCTATCGTGGGATCCCCCATTAAAGCCAAATGGTCCAATAATAAGTTATGATCTAACTTTGCAAGGACCACATGAAAATTATTCTTTCATTACTGCTGATAACTATATAATACTGGAAGCGCTTTCGCCATTTACATTATATAGTTTTTTTGCTGCTGCAAGAACTGTTAAAGGACTTGGTCCTTCCAGTGTTCTTTTCTTTTACACAGATGAGTCAGGTAAGCTGGAATCCACATTTCTGCAAAAGATTTTGCTGTTTTGGTGTTTAATCTCTCTTTCTAAGGACCAGAATGGAAAATGAAAGAAGATTTGATTGCCTATTTCTGACAGACTTATAATGATTCTTCCACTTTGCTAACCTCCTTTTTTTTTTTTTTTCTCTTAATTCAAGCTTCAGAATTTCCTGTTTTGTTTAAAGCTACTTTGGATCTATAGGGTTCCACATACAAAAACATAAACACTTATGATTTGTTTCTGAAATTAAAAGAATAGGTTTATTTTATGTTTTTCTTAACTAGTGTCTTCAAGAAGCGACAGTCACGATGCTATCTCTATGCTGCAAGTTTTATGAACTTGAATTTTATAATGTGTTTTCCTGCAGTGCCTTTAGCACCTCCTCAAAATTTGACTTTAGTCAACTACACTTCAGATTTTGTCTGGCTGAAATGGAGTCCGAGTCCTGTTCCAGGCGGTATTGTTAAAGTATATAGTTTTAAAATTCATGACCATGAAACGGATACCATATTTTATAAGGTAGGTTGGTTATAACAGCATACGTTTATTTCAAAAATTCAGAAATGGAGCTAAAATCTTTTGACATGTGGTGGGGGGGAAGGGCCTGCTTTAAATTAAACAATGATCTTTAAAATGAAACTTTTTGTTTTCTAAAACTTATGGATACTGATGAAAAACACATAAAAGATACTTTCTAGAGTAATTTACCAAGATCTGTAACTTCTAGATATCTACAGTTTAAGAACTAATTGCACTATTTTGTCAATGCTGGAAAGTATGACCACATACTGGCTTATTTAAAACCTGTTATAAAATGTAACATATTTCTATTTATAGGTAAGGTAGTAACAAGTAATCTTTTTAACCTTTTCACAAAAGTATTACTGGGTGCAGGATGCTGGTGACTCATGTCTGTAATCCTACTACATGGAGAGGCTGAGATCAGGAAGACTGTGGCTTAAGGCCAGCCCTGGCAAATAGTACATGAGACCCTATATCCAAAATAACCAGAGTAAAATGAACTGGAGGCATGGCTCCAGGTTGTAGAGCACCTGTGTTACAAGCTCAAAACCCTGAGTTCAAACCCTAGTTCCACCAAGAAATGAAAAGTATTACTGAACTTTCGATAATCTTTCCTCCTAACATATGATCCTACACTAATTGATCTTTTAAGATAAATTCTTATTCTGTACTTTCAATGGTAATTCATCTATAACCCTACATATCCCTTCTTTCTTCAACTTTTAAGATCCAGAATCAGTGAAAAATAAAGAACCGATACAACAAAGACTCTGAAATATATATGTGTGTGTGTGTGTGATTTCTAGCCTTTGAGTGCCAAAATATGTTATAATTAACTAGCATTTATTTAGGAAAGCTTCCTTACTTTTTTTCTGAAGGCGAATGAAGTTCCAAAGTGTTCTCACTTAGTTACAGCAAAAGCAGTGCAAGAATGTGAAGTAAATGTTTTGTGCATCATAGTTTACGAGTATGGTAAATCATTTTATAGCATGTGCAGCTCACAAAGTAGAGTAAGAGCAAAAGCAGTGATTAAGTAGCTCCAGCAGGAGCAGTGGCTTTCTTTCTGGAAACCAATATGCTGTCTTAAAATATGGTAGTCTGAATAGAATTCAAATTACATTACTTCATAAATGTGGAATGTGTTTGCTACCAGTTTGAAATGGTAACAATGACACCAAGCCTCCAGCACTCTGTTATTTATCCCTGGTTTACTCTCCACATGTTCCCATTTTTTAATTTTTTTTGTCTTGATGGGTTATGGGGAAATATTAAAGGGGCAAAGGAATCATTTCCTTAGAGTAATCATGTTCCTCTAGGAAGATCTTGTATCTGTACTGGAGTATGGACGGATACTGACAATCTTATCTCTTTAGGGCACAATCTCTAAAATAAATACACTTAGCAGGGTGGTAAGGTGAAGGCGTTGATGACGTCAAATTACCTGGTTCAAATCTTCATTTGTGACTTACTGTGAGCATTAGAAGAGTTTCTCAACCTTTCAAGACTCAGTTTTATCAAATGCAAAATAGGGTTTAGAAATACACATATTTTAAAAAATGAGGATTACAAGGGAAAATCAATACAAAGCATTTGCAACAATTCATGCAAGTAATGTGTGTTAGCTATTATTGCTATTGCTGTACCTACATTAAAGAAAGAAAGAACAAAAAAATCCACCCAGTGTCATAATAGACTGAGCATGAAATGACTGAACATCATTATGTGAATCTAATTCTAATATTTTGATTTATTTTATATTATTGTTATACTGGGGTACATTGCGACCTTGACAAAAGTTCTTACAATATATCATATTTGAATTCACCCCTTCCATTAGTCCTTTATTCTCTTTCCCCCCATTCACGGGAAACAATTTGTTTTTCAATAGAAAGGGTGCAATTAATCTGGGTGTGGTGGCACATGCTTACAACCCCAGCACTTAGGAGGCTGAGGCAGGAAGATTGAGAATTTGAGAGCAGTCTGGGCTGCATAATGAGTTCCATGCCAGCCTGGTTATGCAACAAGACCCTGTCTCAAAAAACAAAGAACTGCTGCCATTAGTATTTACCAGCAAAAACATAACCTTTATACTGTAATGTAATAAATGTATAATTTTGGGGGAGACAGTTTTATTTTTAAAAATCTACCATTTTCAATTACTTCTTTTTACATCTGTTTCTCTTTCATCAGTTTTCATAATCATATCTTTTTTCATATTCCTTTAAATGGGTTCTCATGGCTCTTTTCCCCCATTTTTAAACACTTAATTTTCTGTGTCTGCATTTCTCCTCTGTCTACTTTTACTCTTTCTGTGCTCTATTTTCCTTTGTTTTTTGTCTTACTTCCTGAAAGCATCCATTTCTTTTCTTTTTAGGGGGGAGGTTAGTACTGAGGTAGTACTCAGGGCTTTCTGCTTGCTAGGCCAGCACTCTATCACTTGAACCATGCTTCTAGACCTTTTTACTTTTTTAAAGTTATTTTTCAGACAAGTTTTTATGTTTTTGCCCAGAGTCAGATCTGGACTGCCATTCTCCTACCTATGCCTATCACCTAGTTGGGGTTAAACTGTGCACCACCACACCTGGCTTATTTATTGAGATGGGTTTTCTCTCACCCTTTGCTTGGGCTGGCCTTGAACTATGATCTTGCCTATCTCTACCTCCCGCCTATCTGGAATTACAGCCACCATGCCCGGCTGATACTATTAGTTTCCATTATTTATTCTTTTTCCAGAACTACTCCAAGTGTTTCTGCTACCTCAGCTGATCCACAGTGATCCACAGACAGTGGGATCAATATGTAACTTGGCTTACTCCAACATGCTGAAAGGAATCATTGATTTAGTAAAAAGTTCTGTTAAAACGTACTTTTGTGTAAATCCATTTACCAACCAGCAAGCTACTTCCACACCATTTGTTACAATCCCTTGGGTTCAGTTATTTCTCTGGATATTAACCCTTCCTAGCTGAAATCTTCATGCACTCATTTGTGTTTAATTTCTTTTCAGTCAGTGATTGTTCATAGATTTTTCTCATTAATAAAAAACTTTCCTTGATGACAGGGATCATGTCTGGTATGTCTTTATAATCTCCAGCCCATCTGTCAATGTGTTTTCTAAATAGTAAGTATGGAAGAAATAGGGTGATACAGAAAGTCCCTGAATTGCCAGTGACTTCCTTCCTAGAGATTATTTGAAAATGTGATTCTAATTGTAAGTGCCTTGAGTTGATATTATTGTTGTTTCTGCTATTAAAATTTTTAATGAACAATCAGTATGGTTTATATTTGTCAGATAGAATGTAATATTCTTAAATGTGTACACATAGATAATTGTTCTCTCTTTCCATTAGAATAATTTTTTAAACTTAACTGTTCTCTTTGGTTAGGACATTTATCTTTGAATGAGAATTTTATACTTAATAAAAAAATTTTCTATGAGAAAGCATATTCTTCCTTGTCAACTATGAAAAGTCATTTTTCTAAAAATTGTGTCAAGTTAGAAATCTGGGACTTGTCTGAGGAAACTCCAATTTCAGTTGCATGGAAGAGGAGATTTTATTTTACTCAGTTCTTTAGTCCCAGTGGATGGTACACAGTTGTTGATGAATAAATTTGTTCATACAGGCACATTGGTGGGTATTAAAATGGAATTTAGATGAAGTCAGAGAAAATCAAGTATTGCTGATGAACCACAAATTGGATTCAAATTGGGAACTTTAATGTCAGCAAATTCAAGGGAAATAATGAGCATACAATTCTAAATAAAAATCAAGGAAACAAAAATGAGAACAAGTCTAGTTTTTATAAAATGGCACTTATGAGATCCTGCAAGGCGAAGAGGGTGCCCAGGTCATCCTTAGGTCATAAATTGAGCACAGCCTGTGGCAGAAAACAGATGTTAATATTTGTTTTATTTTAATTTAAAGATGTACAGGTTAAATGTAGAAGGAATATCTCCATTGTTTTAAAAATATTTCTTCTAGTTAAAAACAGCTGTTTGATGATGTTGACTAAGAATCTGTTTTTAAAATTTTTTTTCCAGAATATTTCAGGTTTTCAAACTGAAGCCAAACTTGTGGGACTGCAACCAGTCAGCACCTACTCTGTCAGCGTGTCAGCATTTACCAAAGTTGGAAATGGCAATCAGTTTAGTAATGTAGTAAAATTCACAACCCAAGAATCAGGTCGGACACAGTTTTGAGCTTGAAATGTTTCTTTTTATATTTAACACTTTTCTCTCTCTCTCTCTCTCTCTCTCTCTCTCTGTTCCCCCACCCCCCGCCCTTGTAACAAAGCACTGTTATTTACTATTCCACTTGAAGGCAAGTTGAATTTAGTTCTTTAGGGTCAGGCTGGGTCCTGTCTGAAATCATATTCATGCATTTATAAATATTTATTTATACATAGTTCATATGGTTTTCTTTTTGAGTTGTGAAAGTTGAAATAAAAAAACAGTTTTATAACAAAGCCAGCTTCTAGACATCTGTGAAAAGTCCCTAGTCCCTAGTATTATCTGAGATAACTCACAAAAAGGAGAAGTAAGCCATCAGTCACTTCTAACAGACTGACTTGGATTTTTATGAATCATGGTTATGATCTTCTAAAGTTGAGTTGTAGCATTTGAAGAGCAGGTGTCACCAGATAAGGCTTCACTTTCTCGTGGTCACATTGTAACATGTCTGAGACTGAAATATCACTGTCCTAACTCACCAGCAACTTACCTACAGAAGTGAGTGCAGTTGCATGTGTCATATGTTGCCATTGGGGGTGCATTCAATAGGTTTTCATTTATGATTTTCTTAATGATGGCTTAGAAATATTCTTTTCCAGCTGGTTATGGTGGCTCATGCCTATAGTTCCTGCTATTTGGGAGGCAAAGATAGGGAGGATTGCGGTTAAAAGGCATGGTGAGCAAGAAAAGGTGGCAAGACCCCCATCTCAACCGGTAAAAAGCTGGATGTTGTGGTGTGTGCCTGTCATCCCATCTACACAGGAAGCATAACTAGGAGGATTGTTGTCCAGGCTGATGAGCAAAAAATGTGACATCCTAACTGAAAAATAACTAAAAGCATAAAGGGCTGGGGACCTGGCTCAAGTTGCATAGCGCCAGTCTAGCAAATGTGATTCCCTGAGTTCAAACCCCAGTACTTCCAAAATAAAAAAGAGGAGGAGGAGGAAGAAGCAGGAAAATCATGCTACAAAATTCTATGCTCTGATTGGGTAAATAATGGAAAAAAATTAACCTTTAAGGATTATAACATCACTGGCTAATTATATGTTTTGGGGTTCACAGAGCCAGTAAATAGTTGTGCACAAAAACTAGGTTTATAAATTAACCTTAAGCAATAATCAACTATCTTATGTTAACTTCCTTTGTGAAAATTGCTACATGTTTTTAAAAATAAGAAAGTGAATAGTTAATGCTATTTAATTGCCAGAGACCTTGGACATTTCAAGAACAATCTTTATTTCAATTTTAAATGCTGCACACTCCCTAAATACTCTTCTGATTGGCCCTTCATCTTACAAAGGAAGAAAGTTTGTAAAAGATCAATTTAGGCCAAGAGAAAAAATCATTGATAAGTTGTAGATTACTTGAGTATTCTCCAAGTCACCATGTTTTGTGTAATGGAAGCAAGTTTTTTCTTTCACTGTTTATAGTTTATAATCTAGAAATTGATTATGTGTCAATTTTCCCTTCTACCATTCTCTTTTTGCTATAATGATAAAAGTTATTCTGTAAATACTAACATTAGGAGACATTATTGGACTTTTCCATGGAAAGTAACCAGTATTGGTAATGCAGTTATTCTGGTGGTCTGGGTTTTTATATCCAGGTCAACTGGATATAATGGACCCTTAAAAACTGAGTTACTTTCAAATAAATTCAGAGAAGTTCTGGGCAAAAAAAAAAAAAAAAATCTCGGTCTCCATAAGTCTTCAGTCCAATGACTTTAAAAGGCTAGAGGAGAGGTTTTCAAGCTGCTTCCAAAGGAGAATCCCAGTATAAATCAGGATCCCTAAACTGGTTATGGTTCCACAGTACTGTTGAGCCTGGATGTGCCACATTAGGAAGGCACCTACATCTATAAAAAGGTTCCATGAAAAGCACTGTTGACAGTTTAAACAAGAATGAATACAAAATTTTAAACCTGTTGAAATCACCATAGGAAGGGGACTAAGGTAAAAAGGAGAAAAATAAGGGAAATGAAATCAATTCAGATTATAATACATATATACATGGAAATGTCATAAGTAAACTCCCTGTGTAGCTATCTTTACCAAATCAGAGAACAGGAGGGTAGAACAGGTCCTGTCTGGGAGGTTGGTACCAGTGTGAGGGGAAAGGAGATGGGGAAGGGCTATAGGAGGGTGAATACAGTACAAATACTGTCTGTGCACACATGTATGGAAAAAAGAAATCTGTTGAAACTGTTCCATGAATGGGGGGAGGGGAGGATAAAGGAGAATGATGGAGGGGATGAATTCAAGTATGATGTAAGAACTTTTGTAAATGCCACAATGTACCCACAGCACAACATTAAAAAAATGAAACAACATTATTGAGGGCTCAGCCTTTCTGAGACTTCCCTCCCCACCATCTGGTAGAGGGTCTTTTCTTCTCTTTTCCTCTCTGCTTAGCAAACCTCTGCTCTTTAAAACAAAAACAAAAAACAAAATCATTGCTGAGTTTGTACTGTTCTTGTTAAGGGAATGGACATCAGCCACTGTCTGGGCTAAATGGTTGTTTCTGAGAATTTGAGAATATGTTTGGACCTAGAAAAACATTCAGTGACCGATTGGATATTGTAAGCATTAACAAGATAGCATAGAAAACAGGCCAAAAGCTGTTTGATTCAGCTTATGTTAAGAACTTCATCACATACTGAAAAGTTGCTATGTTAAATTTTTACTCTTTCTCTTATCGTAAGCATAATTTTATCTTTCAATCACATATTTAATAATTTATCTACTACATGTATATAAATTTTAACTTTGGGCATATGCTTATTTCTTAAGTTCCAGATGTTGTGCAGAATATGCAGTGTACAGCAAATAATTGGCAGTCAATTTTAGTGACATGGGATCCACCTCAAAAACCAAATGGAATAATTATATACTATATGATAACAGTTGAAAAGAATTCTACAAAAGTCTCTCCCCAGGAGCACATGCATACCTTCATAAAACTTCTTGCAAATACCTCATATGTCTTTAAAGTAAGAGCTTCAACCTCAGCTGGTGAAGGCAATGAAAGCACATGCAACATCAGAACACCACCTGAAACAGGTAACTAGTGTGAAATAGGTGAAACCCGGGACTGCTAACTAATGTGAAAGATTTAACTATTCTTGAACTGGCTAATACATTTGTTAATATCATTTGTAATCTTTATAGCATATTTAACAAAAAGATACAAAACATGTATTAAAAAATATCACAGGTGCTTCCCTAGCCCTCAGGTGTTGCCTGAGTACCAGCTGTGTAGTGTATTGACCTTTCTCCACAATACTGATTACTTGAAAGGAGGAAAAAATAGTGAGAAAAATCTGTTTTATTACATTCCTACAAATATTAAACTGCCAACTTATTGAAGCAAACTTTATCATAAAAGAAGGAATGTGCAAAGCTTTCAGTATAAATCTTGTTGTTTTAAAGTACTTTTATGGTATTTTAGATGTTTCCTGGACTCTATTGCTGCAGTCAGACACACTTTCATCTGTTTTCTTTTCTGTGTACTCATCTTTACCTTTCAAATTATTTAAGTGAAAAAAATACAAAACAGATCACTAAGCTCTAGGCTGTAAAAAGAAACTCTCATTCTTCCTATCAGTGTTTCTTCTTGTCATAACCTCCTTTATTCTTTTACTTTCTCCTATATTCTGCCTGCTCATGAAAATTAAAAACTAATTCTTTCCTGATAACACCACTTCTTTGGTTGGCTGCCTTAATGGGAACTGTAGGTACTGGGGTAATCATTTGCTTGTAATATATCCACATCCTTTATCTTGGAAACAACATTTAACTTAGTCCCCCACTCCTGCTTGTGAAATCTGCTTCACTTAATTTCACTGAATATTTCTGTCTTTGGGGCTGCAAAACCAGAGCTTTACAAATCAGCTTGCCTTCCCTCTGGTTTCAGCACCCTTTCTCTCTCATCTTTCCACTGCAGAGCTGCTTCCAACCTTCAAGGTTTGCCTTTTCCAGGCTGTAATGATTGCATTTCAACACCATCTCTTGCTTCTTAGGTCTTAAGGCATGTCATTGTGAGTCATTTTCCAGGAAGATTCCTAACTCTGAGAAGATCCTACTCTTTATATTTGCCAATACGCTGGCTACCAAATGTTAGAAAAAGAATAGAAATGGTTCTACCTTGTTAATCTTTTATCATTGTTGTAGCTGTTTCATCATCTTTTATGTATCTCTTGTTGGAACTCTGCCAATTTCTCATAGGAAAATTTTGCTCCCATTCTGAACCCAATCTATTATTATTTTACTAATAATATCAAATATATTGATTTGCCCTCGATCACATCAAATTTTTCCATATCCTTATTTATGTCCTTCAGATATCCTCTGTCAGGATGCCCTTGCCTTTCTCTTTTCAGGAATCTAATGGCTCTTTCTGAATTCAGTCCCATGTCTCCTCTAGAACATTACTCCATACAGTCATTCAACTCTCTTGTGTTTTATCCTCTTTCTCTTCCTCTCTTTCAATGAACACAGAGTTGAAAAAAAAAATCAGCTGAAGACTTAGTTGGCATATCAACTCCAAATATATACAAAATAGAATTTATGTTACATGAAATGTTTTTTTCTTCATTTTTCTATGCCTATTCTTGATAATCAGTTGGATCTCAAGCCTCATGGGTTTGGTTTTTGTGTGTGTGTGTGTGTGTGTGTATGTGTGATTTTCCCCTATCTATCTTATGTATAATCAGACCTTTTCAGCTTAACTCATGTCATGATTGTCCAGTTTGCCCCTTGTTTTCGATCTTAACTGCCACCATTGTATGTTGCACTCTGGTTGCTTCCTGTGATGACATCTTCAGTAGCCCTATTATACACCTGAATCTAGCCTGCCCACCAATCTCATCTTTCCACTAACTTACTTTAATTGGATTAGTCATAATGAGCAATTTAAGTGACCTATGCACTGTCAGTTAAATTCTATTATCTGAACGGTAGATATAAAACATGGAGGTGACATTGTAAAAGAGGTCACCCAGAATTTTCCAAGCATTTTCCTTATTCTCATTGTCTGCAAAATATACCCTAGAATTTAACACTAATTAGAATTTGTCTCTTTCTAGCTTTTCAGTCTTATATACCTTCACTGGATCTCCTCCAGTCAAACTTCACTCATTCAGCACAATAAATTTCGTTTACTTTTCTCAGGAAACACCAAGTAAGCACCTCCTCTAAAGTAATAATTGACTAGATTCTCTTCCTGTAATAGACCAAACACATTTTCACCATTAGATTACTTTGCTTCTTTTTAACTATAAAATTTATCCCCTTCTGTGTCATGCAAAATTTTACTCATTCTTTAAAACCCAGCTCAAACATGGGGTCTTTATTAAAGCTTTCAATGACATGCCAAGCTTTAAAACTGTAGATTCCTGGCCTTCATTCCAGGCTCACTGTATCACAGCCTCAAGTGGTGAAGAGCCTGACTCTGCATATGTAAGCATCTTTCCAGGTGTTTTTGACACTCTATAAGTTTGGGGGAGTTCTGAAGTAGATTACCCTTCTGAGGAGAGGCAAACAGTGTCAGACAGGTTCATCAAGGGATGACAGGTGTTTTCCCAGTGGGAGGGAAACAGATCTTTGCTATGTGGAGTCTGGGAGAAGGAAATATATTCAAATCCAGGCAGGTGGTCTGCACCAGGGTGGTCTAGCACCAGGTAAAATGGTCTTGATGGGACTGGACAGGAGCTGAGTCTTGGAGAGATTGAAAATAAAAGACAGGAAAATGATTCTGAAACAAATGAAAAGTTCAGACCTCCAAAACCAGGCAGAGGACTCCTTATTGTGCTCACTGGTATTCAAAATGAAAGCTTGGTCAAAGGAACAAAGCAGATTTTCTATTAGTAGAATCCAGACAAATAGTCACAGTGGCAATGTACAATGGATATAGAACCACATGAATTTATGGTACAGGTGCTTGTGAAGTGTATTGAATTAGGAGTTGAATTGGATCTTAATTCAGGATAACAGTTTACCTAAAATAAAGGTACTGAAGGGTCACTAAATCAAAGAATTAGTCAGTTTTTGGACATGTTGCATTATTTCTTGTCTCCTCTCTTACTGCTAAAGAACACTGCTTCCTACAGTTTGGTCTTCTGAACTCCCTACCTCAGAATGTACATCTCTGAGGCCCTGCTTCAGACTTCTGAAATCAGAATTTGGAATTAAGACTCAAAATTCTTCATTTAAGCAAGATATGTAGGTAATACTAGGCTGAAAATTTGAAAACCACTGAATTCCCTGTAAATTTTTTGCTTGTGGAGACTATGTCTTGTCTTTATTTTACTCACTATTTCTAGCAGAAAGTATTGAATGTTTGCAGAAGGAAGAAATGAATTACTTTCTTTTAAAATTCATGATTTTTCTCAAGGTTTTTTTTTTTTTCACTACATTGCAATATATTATTTCCACACATCTATCAGGCAAAATTCTGAATATTTTCTCTGAAGCAAATGTTCTTTTTTTTTAAATTTAAGGAGAGTAATTCATATGAAACATTAAGTATTAATTCTCATTTCAAAATTAAAAGTAAGTTTTAGGTATTTTACATAAATATATCTATGATCTATGAATACAATACTTATTAGATATATGATTTGCTTTTATCAGGATTCATATGAATTGTTTGTTGATGAGAGGTTAGTAAGAACTCGGGCTTCATTATTCAGAATGGAAGCAGTTTTATAGCTGTTACACACTTCTAATTTATGGTTGTCTAAGATTAGTCACAGTGTATAGCCAGCTCTGAGTCACTGGCTCTGTATTTATTTCTGACATAAAGTAAAATCAAATTTGGCTCACTCTCCCAGTACTTGGTGTTTGACCTTAATGTTCCACCCTGAGACTATTGGGTATTTTTTCAGTGTAAACTTGGTTATATGTAGACACAGCTAAACATGCAATGTGATCATTGAATTTGTGAGGAGATTAGAGTTTGGTGTTTAAGCTGCTCCCATTATCAGAGAGAAGCATGTTGGAACAGGGCAGTAAAGAGGAAGGTCCCCAAAGTTGGTACTTTTAACAACATTTCATGCCAAAATGTATCATATGTACCCATAAAAATAATATGGCAAGTTCATGTGTGTATAAGACTTAGCTTTTAGAACCTTGAATTGGCACAAAATGCATGCATTTGTTACTATCAAATTTAGTAAATGTGATTATTTAATATTGAGATTTAAAAACTTGATCTTTTGTGGAAGGTAATTTATATAAGTCTTTTCAAGTTCCATAATTTAAAATCAAAAGAGAAAAATAAGCTAATCCACCAATTTGCCAAAAACTTACTTAGTTGTTGTTTAGAGCAGTGTTGTTTTCCACAGTCATTTCTTTTTTGTTTGTTACTTACTTTTATTTTGCATAATTTTTAATAGTATATGTTAATTGTACAAAGGGATTTCATTATGATATTTGCATACATGCATATGCTGTACTTTGATCAAACTCAGCCCCTCTATTGCTTTTTCTCATCCCACCTCCTTCCCTTTTTAAAGTAATGTTTAATGGTTTTCATTATTCTATAAATAAAATGAGTATAAAGTACTTCGAGCATATTCATACCCCCTTCACTCTTGCCTTTTGCCCTGTCCCACGCACTGGTTCCCAGTCCTACACAGTCCCCAATTTTTGCATTCCTGTTGTTTTTCTTCTTTTATTATTGTGATGGGTGGGGGTACATTGTGGCATTTACACAGGTTCTTACAATGTATCAAATATATCATGTGTAAATTCACCTCCTCAGCCATTCTCCTTTATCCCCCCTCCCTTGATTCCTGGAGTAGTTTCAACGTTTTGTTGTATCATTTTTGCATTTGCATTTATGTATGCACATTTTTTTGCACCTTATTCACATTTCTACCCCCTTTTCCCAATACCTCCCCCCTCCTACTGGTGCCAATGCTCCTCCTTGGGCAGGACCTGTTTCACCCTCCTGTTCTGTGATTTAGTATAAGAAAAAAGAGAAAATGAAAAACATGATATTTTAGCTTGTTTGAGATGAAAGTAGTTACACAGGGAGTTTCCTTGTTATATTTCCATGTTTGTATGTATTATAGCCCCAACTGGTTTATCTACTCTAATTTTCTTTATTAGCTTTTTGTCCTGTCTGAGGTATCATATATATCCAGCAACCCACTGGAAATCTACTGAACCTGCAAGCATACTGAATGAGTATGATTGACTAATATGTTCAGCTTTCCTGTGTTTCTTTCCTACTCTTGTTTCCTTACATTTCCCTCTAGTGCTTAACAGCATAAGTGTAAACTCCCAGTCCTCATCTGGAAAGCCTTGATCACCATGGCCTTAACATTGCTGAAGAAATGTATTTTTATGCCCTTATTGGTATCACTATTTTGTGGGCTTTCTTAGATAATATGGAGATTATTTGACAAACTATAATGATGACTAAATTTGATCTGTACTCACCAGCTTATTTTTTAAACAAAACATTTGTATTATTTACAAGAATTCATACCATTCTTTTTGTATCATTTAATAGATTGAATGTGGATATTAAAAGAGTCTCTCATGGTTGTCAATTAATGTACTAACTCTAAAGTCACTTTTCCTTTATTTATGTCCTACTTACATTGTTCTGCTCATCCATTCTCTGAATTGTGATGAGAACTCAAGAAAATTGCATGATTCTGTTTGTTTTTAGGCAAGTGAATTGACAAATTTTATTCCCCAGTATTTAGTTACTAAAAACACAAAAGATATATTTGTCTGCCACAGATCAGAAAGAAATTACTAATTAGCAGTAGTAATCTAATGGAAATTCAAATACCTTGCAAAATAGCTTTTACACAGACTTCATTATTAAATATAATCCTTTATTAACAGTGAGAACAGTTAAGAAGTGTCTTTCTATAATTATTTTTTCTTTGATTTTACTATATAGCAACTGGTGCCTCCCAACCATAGAATTCTTGTAGTATCATGGACAATTGACCAAAATATACTTATATGCAGACTTGGAGTTTGCAGTTCAACACACAAGTTTGAGTGCAAAACTATATTGGGAAATCTCTGTCATAAAATCACATCCAATGTATTCAAAACAATTAAATTCAAGTCTACCTAATATTTTGGTTCATTTTGTAGCTTGAAAGTAGAATCATATAATGAAAGTAAGAGAAACAGATTTTATTGAAGGCATTATTGAAGAAGCAGAATATGAATTAAGTTGGTAGCTTCAGAAATGCTTTAAAATAGAGGCTTAGAAAGAATAGCCCAATTGAAAGAGAAAGATACTTGCCTTGAACCTTGGATTTCATAGGGAGATATACCATTTACTTAGATTGATAGAGAGCAATAAAATAATTAGCTCTAATTTTTGACTGTCAATATGCTGTAAGAAAATGTCAATTGCACATAGCAAAGAACATGCTTTTTTATTTGAAAAATCTTGTAGGGAGGTTGGAAGGACCAAAAGAAGATTCTGGATGGTGTTGAACCAGTCTTAGGTTCTTTAGAATAAAACCCACTTGGTCATGATACATATGTGTGTATTTATACTATATGTGTATATGTATATGCACTTATGTTACTGTCTTAGTTTGTGCTCTGCTCCTGTAGCAAAATATTTGTGACTAGGTAATTTATAAACAATAATGTATTTGCCTCACAGCTCTGAGGGCTGGAATTCAGGAGCATGGCTCCAATATCTGTGTGTCATCTTAGAACCTTCTTTGTGCATGGTAACATGGTGAGGGCATCACATGGCAAGAAAGCAAGCAAGCAAGCTAACTCAGGTTCCTCTCTTCTTATAAAGATACTAATGTCACCATGGTTATCCCACCTTTATTACCTCATCTAATCCTAATTACCTTCCAAACACCCCACCTCTGAATACTATGAACAATATGAGTTTGGCAATTAAATCTTTACTACATGGACTTTTGGAGAATGCATTCAAATTGTAACAATTACTGATTTCTATTCACTCTGCCATGTGTGGATGGGGAGGCAGATAGAAAAGAGTAGGCTCCTCATTGAAACTTTGCATGGGATGGAGAGAGACCACACTTTTTTTTTTTCATTTTTCTTTTATTATTCATATGTGCATACAAGGATTGGTTCATTTCTCCCCACTGCCCCCACCCCCTCCCTTACCACCCACTCAGCCCCCTCTCTCTCCCCCCCCAATACCCAGCAGAAACTATTTTGCCCTTATTTCTAATTTTGTTGTAGAGAGAGTATAAGCAATAATAGGAAGGAACAAGAGTTTTTGCTGGTTGAGATAAGGATAGCTATACAGGGCATTGACTCACATTGATTTCCTGTGTGTGGGTGTTACCTTCTAGGTTAATTCTTTTTGATCTAACCTTTTCTCTAGTACCTTTTCCTATTGGCCTCAGTTGCTTTAAGGTATCTGCTTTAGTTTCTCTGCGTTAAGGGCAACAAATGCTAGCTAGTTTTTTAGGTGTCTTACCTATCCTCACCCCTCCCTTGTGGAGACCACACTTTTTAAATGTGGTTTAAAGTAGAGTAGAACAGAGCAGAATGGAGTCCAGTAAAGTAGAGTGGAGTAGAGTAGGAGTAGGAGTAGGAGTAGAGTAAGAATAGGAGTAGAGTAGAGTAGAGTGGTACAGTGGAATAGAGTACAGCTGTTATTCTCCAAAAGATTTTGTCTTGTGAGACTGCACGCTTTTTGGGAAGGGCATGTTGTAGCTACCTGATAGAGCAGTTTTTATTGGAGATTTTTGTCATCTGATTTGCATTTCTGGATTACTGACTTCTGGGAAATATGAGGCAAAAAGAAAACTCAGGGAATTCATTTCTATGTTGTTACTTGGGTCTTGTGTTTCCTAGCTGGTCTGCTTTTTTGTTTTCCCCTCCAAGGATCAGAGTTTGTCTTTCTTTGTTTTGTATTTAATGTCCGTGTTTTTTAGTTGTCCATGGTGGGATGAACAGAGAAAAGTACATCTAGTCCAGGTTCCTTGAAGTAAAAGTTCATCCAAAGGCATATTTTTAATAGCATGCATGGTATTCTATCCTTATTCAAGTCACTTATTACATGCAAAGTACCATGCTAGTGTCTACTGGGATGTCTGAAAAACAAATACATTTATTATTTTTTAAAAATTTATAATGATAGAATTTTAGGCCTTTATTCGCTCTCAGTGATAACATTATTCACTCACTTCATTTTGTAGGCTTGGGAAGTGAAACACAGGGATTAAGTGTCTACTCATTTGTACAAACTATTAGTAAAACTACTGCTAGATCAGAGCACTTTCTAGTGTGCTATGATGCCTCTCTTGCTTGGAAGTTCAACAAATCTTTCTGTTTATTGGAATTGGAATAGTTTTCTTCTATTTCACAATGTCTAAACAGAGTCATCATGAAGTGGGAAAATTCAGTTTCATTATAAAAGTTTCCTCATTAATATTTGATTATTTGTGATGTGAATACATACATACTTTTGTCTGAATATGCATTTCAGAGTTAGGAAAACTAATTTCTATTTTCAAATCTGTGCTTAACCTGTAAAAGTAAAAACTATTATGAGTTAATATAATAAGATCTATACAATTCTGAGGCTATTCTGGGAAATCTTTTAAGTTCCTGGACATACTTCTTTTTCTATCTTGGGCCAGTTCCAAAAAAGTAATGTTTGCTATTTTGAAATAGACTTAGGTATCGAATTATGAATTTAGAAGTCCTTTTAAATGCAATTCCTTCAGTAAAAAAATGAATTTGGGTTACTCTGCATAATTCTCCTTGACCCCATTGATGCTCTAATACCTTTCATTAAGAGGACTCCAGGAAGCCACTCTGCTTCACCCAAGCTCCAGCTAAAGCCAGCTGTTCTTCAAGCAATGATTTTATTAACTTATTTAGGAAAAGGGGCATATCTTATTACCCTATTTTCCATTCCTGTTCTATGCAGCTGTAGCTGGTACTTTTCATAACAGTCTTTACATATCAACTTCCTCCCTCATTTTCTCTTGTCCTTTTTTATTTTCCCTTTTAAGTAAGTTAAGCATGTATGTGTATGGATGCAAACTTTGTCTTCTCTCTGGTAACATATTACTTGAGAGTTTCAGGAATGTGCCTATTATTTGTATGAAATTGTAAACCACATGGAAAACATTTACTAATGGTACAAACATTCTGAAATGTAGAATAAATGAATTTTCTTATGTAATATTATATTAATTTAGACTTAATTAAAATCAATATAGATTTATAAGTATAGATTTATAAAATAATTATCCAGAAAGCATCAGTGTCTAGTACTTTTAACTGCTAGATAAATGTACAGCTTGTGAATTACTTTGAATATTGTTGCTTCGTTTTTTTATAGGAAAACTTTCTGTTTTCATATTTTTATATTCTATACTTATGGGAAATTTATATATAGTTAAATTTACAGAACTTACATGTAAAATTTCAGAGAGTTTTGAACAATTTATACAGCTACATAACTACTATCTATTTGACACAAAGACTACTTCCATCTTCTATGGAAATTTCTCTTATATACCCACTCCTCAAGGCAACCACTATCTTGGTTTCAATCAAAATAAATTAATTTCAGTTGTTCATAAGCTGTATGTGCTCTTTTATGTCTGAACTATTTCTTTCAATGTAATTGTGAAATCATATTGCTATGGTCTTGGTAACTTGTTCTTTCTTTCTATGTTAAATCATTTTCCATTATATGAATATTTGTGTACATTTTATTTTGGTGGACATGAAGATTGTCCAAGCTGAATATTATGAAATAATGTTATAGGTATTTTTGTGCAAATCTTTTTTGTATAGAATTACTGGATTTGGTGGACATGAAGATTGTTCCAAGCTGAATATTATGAAATAATGTTATAGGTATTTTTGTGCAAATCTTTTTTGTATAGAATTACTGGATCATAGGCTTGATATGTGTTTAACTGTTTAAAAAGCTGCCAGTTTACTAAAGTGTTGGATTCTATTAAATATATAGCCAACAGTAATGTATGAGAGTTCTAAGTTCTCATTTTCATCAGAATTCACTATCGATCTTTTTAATTTTTCTAATTCTATTGGTCTAAAAGAGAATCCATCTTTTTTGTAACTTTTAATTTGCAATTCTATGATAATTAATGATTAATCATGCAGCTATTAAATTTGTGTACAGCCAGTCCTTGCAAGGTAGTATGAGATCATAAAAATAACTGTATAGGCTGATTTTGTACAAAGCAATCTTAATTAATGGGGAAAATTATAGATGATCTTTGATCTACAAAATTTTTTGTTAAAATGTTAAAATCCGTCAATTATAAATGTGTAGAAAAATTTAAAAACAATAAAACTAATATTCATTTAGAATCAGCATTTTAGTTTTTATTTATTTGTTTTTCTGAGACAGGTTACTATGTAACCCAGACTGTCCTGGAACTCATGATCCACCTGCCTTAGCCTCTTCAGTGCTGGGATTACCTGGCATTACAGGCACATGTCACCATGTACAGCAAGAATTAGTGTTTTATGTGTTTATAGAAGCTTACTGAAGGCTGTTTCCTTTCCTTGTTTGTTAGATTTTGACACAAAAACAGAATCTTTTCCGCGTCTTGCTGAACTGTTACATTCCTTTCAAAGTTTGGATCAGCTTCCAACATTTTATCCCTTTCACTTTCAACGTTATGAAACGTCTTCCAGAGCTCCTTTCATGTGAAGTTATAACTGATGCTACTTTATGTAAGGCATCATCCTTTATCTGTTTCAACACACCTCTTTCCTCATTTTCATCAATTGGCTTTTCTTCATTAACTTTCTCTGGTTGGATATCTAAAGTTTCTTCAACAGCTGCAGTGTCAACATTCCCATGTTAGCATGCAGTTCCAGTATCATCTCTTTTGTTATTTGCTACCATCTTTGTTGGTCAATATGTCACACGGGATTCTCACAGGGAGACAAGAAAGCAACATAATTACTTGTTGTGCTGCCTATGTGGGAACTGAATATGCAATGGCCAATCAGTGGCAGACTTTGAAAAAAAATGTGCTGGATTACTGATTTGATGTCCATCTATTATTCAAGCACTGATTTTGTGGATGAAAGAAATAGCAGTGGAATTTTTTACTTTATATAGTGAATGTATCATGGTAACAAATTTGAACCTCATTTTGAGGGGTCGGGTATTATTTAACCCAACCATAGTAACAGAAATTCAAACAGATTGGAATGTGCAAAGTGAGGGCTGTCTTATCTTTCTCGGACAACTTTCTGTACAAAGGTTTAGCATATTTTTTTCTTGAAGTGTTTGTCTTTTCAATATCGAGTTATAGGAATTCTTTATATATTTTGGATGCAAGTCCTTTGTGTTGGTTAGCTTTTTGTTTTTGTGACAAATATCCGAGATAACTTAAAGTAGAAAAGCATTAAATACAAAACAAAGAAAGAAAAACTCTGGTACTTGCAGATTGTTTCATCTTAATTTGATGGATTCATCCAATGAAGAAATCTTAGAGTTTTAATTGTTGCAGATTTTTATGACTTTTACCTTTTAAATAGATTTAGAGCTACTCATATTTTTTTATATAGCTTGGTATAAGTTGTATTTTCATGATATTTGACTCTTTTATCTATAAAATTAATTGACTTGCAGTTTTTTGGCATCAGCAGTAATGTTACTGCTATTCATGATACAATTTACTTGTTTTATCTCTTTTTCTCTTCATACATCTTTAATAAGTATTTAAAAACTCCAATATTTTTTCCATGAACCACTTTTTAGATTAATGTTCTCTATTGTTTGTCTTTTTTCTATTTCATTGATTACTGGTCTTTATGATTTTCTTCTTTCCAAATATTTTGGATTCAATGCACTCTTTTTTCTATCTTTAATTTTTATTTAAAAAATTTTTAAATTTTATTTATTTATTTTAAAAATTAATTAATTTATTTATATTTTTTAATTAAAAAATTTTATTTATAGTTCCTTTATTCATATGTGCATACAATGATTGAGTTATTACTCCCCACTTTCCCCTGCCCTCCCTTTCCCCTCACCCCCTCCCCTTTTCCCCCACCCCCTCGCTTCTAAGCAGATACTGTTTTGAAGGTTAGTTCAAGAAGAATCAACTTAGAAAGTAACAAATATGTACATGGAAGCAAAACTAGGAATCTCCCTATATAGCTATCTTTACCTCAACTAGCAAAAACCCCTGGTCCTCTTTATAAATGTTTATACTCTCTCTTCTGTCTTCTTAAGGTGAAAATATAGAATGTAACCTTAGCCCTTCATTCTTTCCAATTATAATCCATTGTAGCTATGTACTTTCTTCTGATGACTATATATCACAAATTCTGATTATTTTCAGATTAAAATTAAGTTATTTAGAAGTATATTTAATTTCCAAATATTTGAGATGTTTTTAAATAACCTTATGTCAACCATTTTTAACTTATTTCCATTGCCTTCAGAGAATATGTGTAAAACCTTTTAAAGTAATTATTGAGATAATCCCCTTATCTCTGCATATGATTTATTTTATTGAATTATCAAACACATTTGAAAATAATGCATATTTTTCACTTGTCCTATGTATTATTGCAAGTACTATGTATATATTCTATGTATTAGTTCAAAACGGTTGATGCTATTTTAGAAAATTTCTTCAGCCTAATTTTTCAAACAATTATTGGGAAGGAAATATCCAACTATAATTATAGATTTACCTACTTTTTCATTTTTTTTCTGTGTTTTTTTCATGTACTTGAAAGATTTTTTAAATAAAATTATACAAATTTATAATTGTGTATTCCTGATTGATATTTTTTTCTTTGATGCATTTATCCATATAAATTGTTTCTTCCATTTTTTGGAACACTCCTTGTGTTAAAGATTATTTTGTATGATATTAGTATTTTGTATCTTTTTATCTTTTTATTTTTAACTTATTTTTGTCATATTTATATGAGTCTCTAGCGAACACAAAATTCTGGGTCTTCTGGGTAGCTGATTGGGTCTGACAGTCGGCACCATTAAAATGGAGTGTTTAACCCTTTTAGTCTTTTTTTTTTAGGTTTAAAAATGTATGCTTTTCTAATATTTTTGTCTCTTTTATTCATATGTGCATACAATGTTTGGGTCATTTTTCCCCCCTTCCCCCTGCCCTCTCCCTTGTCTCTCCCCACTTCCTCCCTATCCCCCCACCCCTTCCCTACCAGGCAGAAACTACTTTGCCCTTATCTCTAATTTTGTTGAAGAGAGAGTATAAGCAATAATAGGAAGGTCCAAGGGTTTTTGCTAGTTGAGATAAGAAGCGCTATCCAGGGAGTTGAGATGCATTGGTTTCCTGTACATGTGTGTTACTTTCTAAATTAATTCTTCTGGAGCTAATCTTTTGTCTAGTTCCTGGTCCCTTTCTTCTATTGGCCTCTTGGTCTTAAAATCACTCTTAGTTTAGTTGCAGTGGATCTATGATTTGCTGTGTGTTTTCTATTCTGTTTATTCTTAGCTCCTCTGATCTTTCTTGTCTCCTTTTGTGTTAAAATTTTAACTTTCTTGGATTTTTAGCTGTATTTCTTTGCAGTGTTATTTTTAGTGTCTGCTCAAGGACTCATGATATAATTCCTTAGCTTACTATATGTACTCAATATTGTATAACTTCCCATAAAATATATGAAGTTTGTTGCAGTGTAGTTTCATCTTTCTCCAGTTCTTGTTCGGTTCTTATCATGTATTTTGACAGTTTGGTATTTTAAACATTGCACATGAATGTACATTGTAAATCCCCAAATTCATTGTATTATTCTTATTTACCAAGTGAGTAGATATTTAAATAAATTAAGAAGAGAGCACACATATTTATCGCTTGTTTATCGTTTCCATTGGTTTCTACAGTCATGAGTTTTATAGAATATCATGTTCTTTTCAGCTAAAAAACCTCCTTTAGCATTTATTATAGTATAAGTTTCAGACATTAAACTCCCTTAGATTTTACTTAAATGCAAAAATAGTATTTTTGTTCACTTTGGAGGAATATTTTCTCTGGGTTTTATGCTTTCTCCCATTTTTCACTTTGAAGATGTCATTCTTTTGTTTCCTAAAGCCCATTGTTTTGGATGAATTATCAGCCATCATTTGTATCATTAGGTCTAATGTTTGAAGTACATTATCATTTTTTGGTACTGATCTTCAAAATTTGCCTTCTTTTTTGGGGGGTGGTATGGGGATTGAACTCAGGGCTTTGTGCTTGCTAATCAAGCACTTTACCACTTGAGCAACACCTCCAGCCTTTTGTGTTTCAGTTTATTTTTCAGAGAGGGTTGTGTGCTTTTTACCAGGACTGGCCTCAAACTGTGATACTGCTATCGCTACCTCCTGCCTCACTGGGATTACAAGTGTGTGCCACCATGCCCAGCAAAATTTGTTTCCTTATCTTTTTTATTTTTATTACCATAGTATTTACATTGAGACATTTATAAAAGTGCTTACCACATATCTTAGTTAAATTTACCTCCTTTGTTATTTTCCTTCATCCTCCCTCCCCCCATTCTTAGAATAGCTCCAGCAGGTCTCATTTTTCCATCTTCATACATGAGTACATAATATTTCTACCATATTCACTGTTCCACATCTTTTCCTTAAATCCTCACTCCACCTGTTGGTACCAGTACCTGTTTTATGTTACTGTCCTTCATTTTTTGAGTGAAAAAGACATTTTTTTGTTTAAGGTATCTATACAGAGAGTTTTATCTTTATCTTTATTTTTAAGCTGTTAAACAATGATATGGCTTGTGGGTTTTCTTGCACTTATTTTTCTCTTGGTTCATTGAGATTTTTTTGTCTGTACATTGATCTTTTTCCAACATTTGTAAATTATTTTTAAAACTATTTTATTTCTTCTTTCTATGCTATCCTCTGGTACTCCAATTCATAGTTTTTGATGCTCATTAAGTGACTGTATCTCTACCTAATTCTTCATGAATTTTTCTTTGTTGTTCATATTGAACAATTTCTATGATTTCTCGCCAAATTCACTGACTGTACTCTGCCATCTTTACTCTGGCTGATTCAGTGAATTTTTAGTTTCAGCCAGTATTTATAAATTGTGGATTTTTCATTTAGGTCTGTTTTATTATTTTCATTTCTATTCTGAGAGCCCCCATTTGATTTCCAATGATGGTCACAATTTCTAGTAAGTTAAATAAAATGTTTGTGATAGTTTCTTAAAAGTCATTTCCACATCGCACTTACCCTGTGATGTTTCTACTGGCCACTTTTTCCTCCTATGAGTTGCAGTTTCCTTCTCTATTAATTTTGTTACCAGTATAGTAATTTCTGGATTTATACTGGTCATTGTTGGTGATGTGCTGCAGAATCTCTGTAGAGTGCTGAATGTTGTTCTAATGAACCATTAAAGTTATTGGTGGATGTGTCGTTTAATGTTTTGTTTTGGTGTCACCTTTATTCATGGAGTGAATTTCTTCATCTGGGTTCAGAAAGCAAAGCAAAAGTATGGCCAACCCCATATTGTTTTGATACAAGACCTGAGCTATTTTCTATTCTCTTAGTCTTATGGGATTTATCTCCAAAATTCTGTCTTCCCCATAGTCCCTATAATCAGGAGCAGCTAGAATTACTACTCAGTTTTTCCACTGCTGCTTTTTATTGTGCTTTGGGGATTCTCCATCATGCGTATAAAGTTAAGAAATTAGAAAGGGAGTTCAAGAGATTTAACCCCCAAATTTGGGTTTAATTCCTCTTTAGTTACCTCATTTTCTAACCAATCTAACAGTTTCATATTCCATTATCTGAAACTTCAGGCCAAAAGCTGTGTTTGCTTTTGCCACTCCCTGAGTTTATACTTGATAATCTGCAGGAGATTAAGTTTGACACAACCTATCACAATTCTAGAATTTCCTAAGCTTATGTTTTGGGAATGGAATATTTTGATGTAATTTTTTGCTACTTTTACAAAGTCTTTTTTTTATTAAAATGCAAATCTGGGCTCCCTTTATGATTTTGACAAAAATTCTAGTCACATGAAGCCCTTTTGTGTCAATAGCCTTAATGAACTTATGGTGATGGGCACATAAAATAGGGTTTTGCGTTGCAATTATATACATGACTTTAGATTGATCAAGATATATTTTGTTCTTTAAAATATATTGGTAACCAGAGATTATTTTTTACTGGTTGCTTTGCTCTGTCAAATCTCCAATTTTACATCATTCTTTTATCCTTTCTCTTTGGTTAATTTTTCTCCTTCCATGTCTATGCTCTCTTGCCCATATTTGTATCCTTTTCCTTTCTTCTCCACTTATTCCTCTTTCTCCCCACCTCTCACTATTTCTCCCTCTCATAGAATCCCTGAAAAATCCAAATTCTTCATTTGGTATTATGAGTATTTCCCCAAAATTACCAGGACTTCTTTTATATGTTTTAATCAATCAATTTTTTTTCTGTACAGTACACAATTATAATCATCATTGGTGGCACTTGTCTTCCTGAAATCCATTCATTCATACATTCATCCATACATTAATTTGTTCAAGCATTTACTTATTTGTTAAAGAAATATTTATTGATTATCAATGTATTCCAGGTATTTTATGCTTACCTGATTGTCTTCTATTTTCCTATTCTACCTAACTATCTATTATCTATTGAGTTGGCAAGAGACTCAGCTCTTCATCATCAGCTGTTCTGATATTATAAGTGTTCTTCAAAATATTCATTCACTATCATAATTTCAATTGCTCATATGTACAGATACATCGAAATTGTCTTTTCCTGACTTTTTGTGAAAACATAAACTTCTTCCAAGACAACTCTATCTCTGCCAACAAGACATGAAGCTAATATTTTATTTACATACATACCTTCAAGTGAATCTCAACAGATCAGTACATTTAAATTTTCATCACTGTTAATTGGCTCAGTTTGGTCTTCAGATATTATAGTAACTGGCTTAATAAACAACCCACTCTTCTATGTAATTACTACCCTACAAACTGTTTCAGATAAACTAATTTAAATAAAAATTGTCACTTTTTGGTAGATATTTCATGCTGCGACTTGCTATATAGATCTGTTAAAACTAATAACTCTCTTAATCAAGTAAAGTCATTTTGCCTCCAAGCAGAATATGGATAGCCAGTTTTCCTTATAGTGTTCTCCAAAACATTGACTGCCTTTCCAGAAGTTTTACTGAAATGTTTAAGTAAAGTTATGTAGTCAATAATACTGTTTTTAAAGCTAAAATTATCATAGTTAAATTTCATAGACATTTGAGCCCTTAATTGTCTCCTGTAGATGCATTGAAAGATACTTAATTTTTATTTAGTAATTCTTAGCTCACTTATAGATATTTTCTAAGTTCTATTTTGTACTAGAAGAATAAACTTCTATTATAAGATTGTTTAATTTGGTACTCTAACATGACATGTATTCATTAAATTACATGGAACTCTCTTTATGTGATTTTTTTCAGGACAAATATGTCTTTGATTGCAGTACCAGAGATTATTGCATTTTTTTGCTCATTTAATTTATCTTTATGGTCACATTAACTTACAATCTTGATTTTTCTCTGTATCATTTGCTATAGCACTCAGTCAAATTCATAACTGTTCTCTGCAACATACATTTGTATGTTAACTTAATATCTGGGTTTATTCAATTTGCTTTATTTCTGTTTTCTCTCTACCCAATATGTCATCCCATTCTGTCAATATTTCTTTGCATTTTCTTTTAGCTATATTCTTAATTGACTTTTAGCATTATAATCTGCATTATATTGGATATTCACAATATCTAACCAGTTTCTATAAAATTTACCCTCTAGTAAACAAATGATGGTTTTCTTCAAGTTTATACTTTATCAATAAATTTATGTAAGTTGTTTTCTGTTGCCTATCACAGTCATCTAAATTCATTTTCCAAACTTTCAGTGCCTTTCAATAATGCCACACCTCATTGCCTCCCTTTTATTTCTCATTACTTCCTTATTTAGATTTTTTTTCTCCAGTCTAGCATACTTCCCAGACCTTGATATTTTGTTTCCATGTATAAATCAACCCCCCATATTCAACCTACTTGAATACCTTTTCTTCCATGTCTCTACTGACCCTCAATTGTCCTTTCACAATAACATTTTCCATATCTTCTACTTACATTGAACTTAACCTGTTCCTATTTATTCCTAAATTATTTTTCATGTATTTAGGAAAAGAAGTTTGCACCTTAAGACTTGTAACTTGCACACATAAGTCAAGGTGATAGCCATGTAAAAGTTTATACCTTGTATGGTAGAATTTGCTTTGCATAGATTTTTATATCAGATCATATTATGTTAGTGTTAGCACACTGTACTTTTTTTTGTGTATGCTGAAATTATGCATCTGTATCTTGTGTTTTAAAGGGTTGTAGATTATTTAAAATTTCTAACAAACCAGGAAAGATTTTGTTGATACTTTTGCATGTTTTATAAATATAATTCATAAATGTAAAATTTCAGACATCTGTTTTGCTTAACAGAGAGTACATCTGTGCTTAAAGATAAAAATATATAGTCATAAACAAAGAAGTGATGAAACTTGCTCTTCTACACTAGTGTTCGTAGCCAGGTCAGGGAGAAGTCAATGCAAACTTTCATCAGAATCCTGTCATAAGAGGTTGGCAACTTCTAATAGTTGACATTAAGAAATTAACAGTACAATTACATTTTACACATATTTTCATCTTCTAAATAGAATCTGCTGAATAGCCGATTCTATGAAAACTGGCATACATTTAAATCTGTAAAAAGTCATAGAGTTCTGCAGACTCTTATCTCAACTGTGATGTAAGTATTTTACCAATACAAGTAATTTATGAATAAAAATGTAATTTACTGAATACCTTGGCAGTTAATGTTGATCGCTTCATCACAGTTCAGTCATGTTTAGAAAATTTAAGCAAGCTGTGTGATTACTCCAGGAACCATGGAATGATGTGTTCAAATTAGTACCATCTGTGGGTAGAAAAAGTTTGAGGTTTTTAGTCATTCTTAAAGAATGGAAATCTGATTCTCCATGCTAAGATGAGTGTAATCCTTTTTGTATCTGTAATTCAATAGGGCAGTTGCCTTGAAGTAGTCCAGTTCAACACACAGTTCATCATAAAAAGAAGATACTGGATATGAACGTGGATTACTGATGGTCACTTTGAGTATTTGTGAAGTTGCTTTGTTTAAAAAACACATGAATTATACTGTATATATGGCTTCAGTTTATGTTCATTTCTGGTTTATCTTCCTAAATAAATGTAGAAGAAAAATGTAGACTTGATTTTGTACCACATGAAAACCCAAAAGACATTTTCAATGGACCATAATTTATTCATGTAGTCAACAAATATTTATTGAGAGCTTGTATGTCCCAGTGTTCCATCACTGTGCATGTCACATGTTAGACAACTGAACTGTTATGTTTCCCAAACATAGAATAAAATAATACTTGCTGCACCCTGTTTCCTATTTAGTTTTTCTTCTTGAAGCACTTATTTGTAGAACACTAGAGTCTGTGAACAAATATTAATGTGTTGAATATTTTTTACTCAAAAGTTGTCACTAAATACTTTTCCTTAATGTATGAAAATTGGAGAAAAAATTTAACCATATAACTATGAACATCTATTCATCTCTGCTGATAAGATCAGAAAGTGCTGCTTTCTCTAATTCATTGGCTAGTGAAATATGCTCCCTTTTCTGTCCCACTTCCCATGGCTTATCTAACCTTAGGCTAACAAGGTTGAAATATGGAAGGGGTGGCTGGCATTCTACTCAAAAGAAATGAGGTTTTCTGACCGTATTCCATTTTCTCTTGGGGAAAAGCACAGTGTGAATTTTAATGACAACAGAATGTCTATGTGAAATTTCTTCAGTATCTCCAAAGCATTTAGGATAAAACTAAAAATCTTAATATCTAGTAGGCTTAACATAATGTTATTTCTGCCTGCATGTCCATTTTCCTCTCTTCCCTTCCCTCTTCTTGTGGATCCAGAAGCTTTCTTAAAGTGTTTTCAACATGCCATGCTCTGTTCTACTTTTAGGTCTTGACACATTTTTCATATAAGAAGCTACTTCTTATTCTTTAGGTTCTCTTATTAAATTATGCCTCAATGGGCCTTTTCTGACCATTTAGATCAAGTCCCCATTATACTTTCTATTCATTTGCTCATACATTAAAAAAATGTTTGCTAAATGAGTATTTGTACTAAGCATTAGTCTAGACCCTAGGATACACAATCCAATTTGAAAATTGATAATTTATGTGCATATAATTTATAGATTAACACATTTTGCAGTGATTTTTTGATATTTTTATTGATATAGATGGAGAAGCAAAATATTTCTAGATCATTTTTACAGAATGTTGGAGTGAAGAAGAAATGAGAATGGATTAGACCTCTTTAGTGTGGAATTTCAGTGTAGAAGTACGACTTATAGGAAAATAGATGTCAACTCAAAACTAATAGAGCTACCTGAGAACTAATTTTAAAATAAAGCCTTTTAAGATTTTGAGTTGCATTTTGTTCTGTATATATAAACAGAGGCTACATAAGTAGTGATTGGTCATTTTGTAGAGGGAGGTTGGAATGGATTTATATCACTGTCTAACAAATTATCACAAACTTGGTGGTTTAAACAATACCCACTTATTAACTCTTAGTTAATAATAGCACAGGTATGCTGTGCCTGTCTCACAAACTAAAATCAAGTTATCAGTCAGCTACATTTTCACATGGAATTCAAGTCCTCTTCCAAGTTCACATAGTTGTAGCAGAATTCAGTTCCTTGCCTGGTAGGACTGAAAGTTACCTTTCTTACATGTTCCTTGGCTGGCTTTTGGTTAAGGGCTGCTCTCAACTCTTAGAAATGATATATATTCTTTATCATAAGCTTCCTCCTCCTTCTTCAAAGCCAAAAATTGAGAAATTTTTGTATGTTGAATCTATATCTTATTTCAAACCTACTATTTTCTCTTCTATAACCAGCTGAAGAAAATGCTCTGCTTTTAAAGGATTCACACTATCAGGTCACATCCATTGGGTATTTCTCTATTTTAAAGTAAACTGATTTGGATGCCTTTTTAAATTTTATGGTGCTGGGGATAAAGCCCAGAGCTTTGTACTGTGAGGCAATTGTTGTACACTGAGCTCCAACTCTAGCCCCTGGTTGGGTTCTTAATTACAGCAGCAAAATTCTGTCCCATCTGTACCTGGATCAGTGTTGTATATAAAAAAGGAAGGGATGAGAATCTTGAAGGATATCTACAGACATAAAGAGATAAGTTGGCCATGATGAGCTGTAAGTTTCCTTCAAATTATGTGAATCTATGAGTTTGTTTTCCTATCCTTTTGGTTTCAGCCAATAGAAACTTCTGTCCTGTTGCTACTATCTTATTTCATCTTTCCTGGATGAATCAAATTGTCTAGGGATATTCCCCCTTTCCTGTTGTACAATTAACCAGACTATACTTTACTAAAATACATTTCTGAACATCTCACTCTTACACTTTGATAGTTTCACATTACTTCACAAAGTCTCTATCAACCCCTCTGACTAAGTAAGTCCCCAACCTATTCTGTGACCTTTCTGTTTTCTATTGCCAATAGGAATTATGAACTAGACTCAAACTTGGCTTAGCTCCTCTTCTGGGATTTCTGTCTTTATTACCAGTAAAATCCCATGTTCCGTGACACTATTCTTTTAAAACTTCTCCTGAACCCAGAAGTCCCATTACGTTTCTGTGTTTTAAGCTAAAATGTGCATTTTATGTAAAAGTTACTTAAGTTTGAATTCAGTGACTGAGGTTTTGAAGAAATCATGGAATTTCTACTTTTTTAGCTAATTCTAGTATTGCTTTCTCTATAAATGAAAAATTTTCTTAAAATATTTTCTCTAATTGTTTTTTTTCATGAAAAACTCTCCTTTTCTCATAGTGCACATACCAGCAACTCCTGCCAGTTCTCCTTCAAGATCTATTCAGAATCTGAATGCTTCTCTTCACTTCTCCTGCCAAAATCTTAGTTCAGCCTTCAGGATCTCCTGCATTGACATTGCAATGCCTATAATTAGTCTCCTTGTTTCTGCCTTTGTCTGCCTTCAGTCAATTCTCAACTCAGTAGCTAGAGTGATTCTGTGAAAACATATGTTGGAGTCCATCACTCCTCTGCTCAAATGAAAGCCATAACAATGTCCTATAATAAAGTATACAATTTGGCCTTCAGTGCTTCTTCTCAGACCTTGGCTTTTAGTCACTCTGGCCTCATTATTCTTCAAATATATCAGGCACGCTTCTACCTTAGGGCTTTTAATGGTGGTTTCCTTTTCTGCAGATCATGTGATTATAGATGACTTACTGATACTTTAGTCTGCTAGATGATGTTCTTGAGCTTTTGTTAAGCTTAAATATACACAAGATAAATGAAATTCAACTCATTTTATAAATTAATTATTTCACTTATCTAATTTACTTGAAATTATTTTATAATAAATAGCATGTAAAATGTCTATGTAGACAAATATAAAAAGAACCTTTTGTGGGAGCTGTATATTAAAAATTCAGACTATACCTAGAGAAGCATGCAATTGTGTCTTTATATGAGCAAAATTTTCCTTCTATATAAAGCCAAAGCATGATTATGTAAGCATATTGGGCTGGACTGGGGAGCAAAATTAGGAATCTTTAAAAATCACAATGATTTTGTAGTGAAATAATGGTCCCTAAAGCCTTACTGTATGGTTCTTCTTATTTAATGTAATAATTTGACAGATTTGTCACCACTAGTTGCATCACAATAGACATTTTAAAATCTCATTTCCTCCTCTGTTCATAAAATGTTTGTAATACCAATTGATTTTGATTTTTTCCCTTTAATTTGCAGTTCCCAGTGTTCCCACAAATATTGCTTTTTCTAATATCCAATCAACTAGTGCAACCCTGACTTGGATAAGACCCGATAGCATCCTTGGCTACTTCCAAAACTACAAGATAACCACTCAACTTCGTGCTCAAAAATGCAGTGAATGGGAAGCTGAAGAATGTGTTGAGTATCAAAAGGTTCAATACCTCTATGAACCTGACCAAACTGAAGGGACAGTGCATGGATTAAAGAAATTTAGATGGTATAGATTCCAAGTGGCTGCCAGCACCAATGCTGGCTATGGAAATGCTTCCAATTGGATTTCCACACTAACCTTGCCTGGCTGTAAGTATTGTACTGACATGTGCACTCTGGTTTCTGTTACATTCTATATGCTATAGTATATAGAATATCTATATACTATAATATATACAGTATCTATATATATAGGTACTGTATACTATATATGTATAGATACTATTCTATCTCTATATATCTAGATACATAGAGTGTCTGTATATACTATATATAGATACTATTCTATATACTATAGTATATGTATTTTATATACTATATAAAATGTATCTATACTCTATAAAGTATATCTATATTTTATATACTAATGATATCTACATAGTCTGGTTGTGTATAAAATCAGTGAATATAAAAATAAGTTTGTATACAAGCTAACTTATGCAATAACATATTCAATTAAATATAATTAAAACCCAACGGAAAATTCAATTTCAGTGATTATTAGAGCTTTTTTAAAATTGCCAGATTTGTGCCAAGGTCTTAAAATCTTGTATTGCAATAAAGCTTTGTAGGAAGACTCTCTCATAGTCTACCATTAGGCCAATGGATTGATCAATACCTGTATGTTCCCCTTCATATCTGGAGGTGCTGCTGCTTTTAAGCTGGACTTTTGAATCATTTTAGTGACTTCAGGCTTACACACAGACAGGCAGAAACACACACACACACAAACACACAGTAAGTATAATAACTCTAGTGGATCTATTTGTAAACAATTTTTCAGTTAGTAATTTTTGTCTAAACAAAATTCTGAGACAAAGGAACTAATGATCTGACCCCTAGCTTGAAACAGAAGAAAAAAATACAAAGAAACATAATCTCTAAAATTGTTTTGTCATCTACATATAAGAATTTTACCTTCAGAAAAATTTTCTTTAAAAGCTTTTCCATAGAAATCACTGAAGGTGTAGATAAAGATTGCTCTTACAACTTGTGTTTTGTCTTTTAAAACTATCCAGTTATCCTGTTTGCTTAGACAGCACCATTAACCATAGTTAACTAAATAAATTTCTATTGCTTATCCTGAACACTCTCTATTAGAATTGTGACAATTTGCATGCAGTACAATAAATTGCTTATCAAGTTCTACAAGCCAGAGCTCTAAGCTAGGGCTGCGTTCTCTGAAATGATATTTTGCTCTAGTCCCAATCCTCCAGAGCAAATTCAGGTCTCCCAGGTCAATCAACCTAACATTATCCCACATAAGCCCTCTAAACATGTTATAATCTTCTCTCTTGACCAAGGTCTTCACTAAATGATTGCTTTCAAATTCAAATCACATTTTCTTAAAAAATTGATACCTATTAGTAGAGTAACATACCAATACACATACACACATGCACACACTACGTTTCAGTGACAAGTGGATTTCACTGCCCTTATAGACAGTGAAATAAACTTGATCTAGAACATTTATCTAGGCTACTAAATGTGTTGCTTGTTACCTACCATTCATTAGAGTGCCTGGTATCCTATTTATAACAGTGACTGCCAAACAAATGTTTATAAAGGTAATTCAACATTTGAGGTAGAATCCAGACAATTCAGCCTTCAACACATTGTTCAACTAACTTCTTTCTTAAAACTTTTGCTTTTGATTTCTGGAAGGTCAGTTCTTCTGGTTTTTCTTTCCTGCTATCCCTTTTTCTGTGTCTTTTGCTTGCTTATCTTCGTGTTCTTTTTCGTTTTAAAAACTCTAAGTGTTATAGTACCCAGAGTTATACTTGGCCTTTTCTTTATCAGTACACAACCCCTATGAGATCTTTCCTTAAGTGCCCTTCCTCTGTCCTATGGTTTGAAAGACTATTTCTATACTGATTATCTGAAGTCTCTATTTAAAGTCCCAGATGTTCCCCAGACTCCAGATCTGTATATTTATCCAATCAATTGATATCATTAGGCATATGTACCAGATAAATCTCTAAAAATTAACCTCATCTTTGAGTCTTTTTTATCTTAGCAACATATGCCATAATTCTCCTGCTTGAAGAAAATGGAAATCCTGGCAATGCTGCTTTCCTCCTCAATTGTGCCCGCGATTCATTTCAACCACACCACGGAAACATGTCTCTCATTATTGCATTACTAACCTATTAGTCCTGCCCCCATTGGCTACCACTGCACTAACTCACCTCCCTCCTGAACAGTTAGGATGATGTTTTAAAACCTAAAATAGATGAGTCACTTTCTTGCTTAAAGATGATGACTTCTCACATGTCTTAGGATAAAATCTAAATTTCTAAACAAGATTAACAAAGCCCTACATGATCTAGCTCTTACTTAAAAAACCTTATTTGACCACTTTTCTTCCTTACTTTTACTTTCTGACTGCACTAGATGGTTTTATTACTTAAACTTGCTAAATTTTTAGAACTTGGTCCTTTGCATTTTCTGTTCTATTTGTCTAGACTGTTTGTTCTTCCCCATCTTTCTTTTCAGGACCATATCTCTGTATAGCTTTCTACTTAAATAATCTCTACTCAGAATAAGTTTCCCTAAAATAGCTAGGTAGCAATTTTATATGGCATCATCTTATTATAATCAACACTTTTAATTGCTTGATATTTAAAATTTTTATTTATTTACTTGTTCTTAGAGTCACTCTTGATAATTACTATTTCCTTATTGCTTAGAATTGTGCCTGGTACCAGTAGATACTCTATAGATATTTCCTGAATTAGTGAAACTTGGTTGAATAAGCTATAGCTGGTAAGGGAGATAGAAATGTCTCCCAATATAGATTGTGGTGAGGTTGGTGGTGTCATAACAAAGAAAGGAGAAATATGGAAACAGATTTTGTTTGGGATTAGTCAGTAAGAATGACTATTTTGAACCTACTGACTTGAAAGGAAACAACTATTCAATTGAAATGAAAATAGAAAGAAATAGATGCTTAAAGATCAGAACATGGTTAAACCTTGAGGGTTTACTTACTTCTGCTGACAGCAAGTAGATAAAATTATAAGTGCAGATTTGATAGAACAATGGGACTTTTGACAGAATGAATAAACTTTAAAGCCCAAATTAGTCAATGAATATGGTTATTTTGAAGCTTCTGATGTTGAGAATAAATATTCTAATATAAGTAACTATAAAACAGAAGAAATAGGTTCTCAGTTGTTAGAACATGGCTAAAGCTAAGGGTTTTAGTTACTCAGAAAGTTGACTTCCTACCACTGTGATTGGGAAAGGTAAGTGAAAAGATAGATAATAGCTAGATGGATAGATAGATAGACAGATAAATGTATGTATATATTCAACAGATGATTTTCTTGGAATCCCCAAAATTTCTCTTTTCTAGTGAGCAGATCTATGAGGGTAAGGATAATAAACTACTTTAACTTTTTAAGTTATGACAATGAGCTGATTACTTGTCCTTTAGCCTGAATAATGGAAGGATATATTTTTTTGCCTCCAATGGAGAAGGGATTACTTTTCTAATGACAAATATACTTGAATTTCTGAATTTCATAATTATACAGAATAAGAAAAATTATATTATTACATGAAGAAAAGAAGAGATAGTCTAAGGTTGCATTTGAAATGAAAGAATAAAGGCATTACATATATTATTATATACATATATACACTACACTTATATCTGGTGAAATAAAATATAAGAATAAAGGAGTTAGAATGGTAAAGCGAAAAACCTTAAAGATCAGCAATGCTTTTAATAGTCAAAATAAATAAAGTTTAGCTAATTATTCTGCATACAAAACATTAATATATGGACATTTTACAAAAAAAATCTAAATGAGGAAAAGTAATAAGTTTTGCATTATCTATGAAAGTGGTTTTCATGACACAACTTTAAAATGACTTGTAATACAAGAAAATATGCTATTATTAAATCTTCAGTTCATAAAGAACAACAAAATTGAAGATTCAAGGAGCAAAGTTAGAATGCAAAATGAAAACTAAATTAAGTTATTCTCTGAATCTGATTCTACAATAGTAAACCAGAATGAATTAAGGAAACAATATTCAGCTAACTCAGGCTAACATTTATTTCTTCCATGTACTCTGATTGAGATAATTGAAGCCAAATTGTTCTTCCCCTTAAATCATCTGTACAATACACATAATGTTACTTCATGCTGCATGTATATAGATGCAAAGCACAAAGATTACAAACAACATAAATAATTAACTTAAAACATTAAAGTCTTGCAGATTATTTTAATCATCTCATTTTTTTCTCATGTACTCAAAAGTAAATTGAGTTGTGTGTGTGTGTGTGTGTGTGTGTGTGTGTGAGGGATGTGCAAAACAGAAAGCTGTTAAATATCTGTGTAGTACAGAATGGGCACTTACAATGCTAAGGAAATGTACAACATTAAAGAAGTAAGGGTGTGAAATTGTATGAAATGAAATGGACCTCTCATAGTGTGCATCTCCTATAGACCACCAGGACTGGAAGATTGCAAGAAAGGAAAATTCCTGGAGTAACACTTAGGTTGTGAAAACCACAGGATACCATACTCATGAGGAATTTTAACTACCCAAACATCTGTTAGGTTAAAAAAAAAATTCAACAAAACATGCCTCATCAAAGAAGTTTCTAAGGAATGTAACTTTATAATCTAAAAAGAAGAAAAGCCAAACAGAGAGCAGAATATGCGATAACATTATTTAAAATAAGAACTTGTTAATGTTTTGCTATATATTCAAATATTATTCTTAATTTACCCAAAACTATATAAGACGCTTATAATGGGATAGCTACAGTTATACAAATATAAATGATCTTTCCTGCAAAGAGGCAATTATATTAAGACAGAAGTGGTATTAGCCATAAATAAATAAAATATAATCCAAGACATGTAGAAAATTATTTGGTGGCAGTACATTTTTAGAACAAGCTCTGTCCCATTGTCACTAGAGAAAACGTGTATAGCTTATTCTAGTCGTGATGACTGTACTTCTGTGATGTTAGTTAAATGCTGCTGAATCTTCTAAATTAACCAACTGAACCTATCAGATGTATAATTCAAGACCCCAGGTTCCTGTAGACCTGTGTATTGAAGTTACTGGTATGACTACTCTAGGTTTCCACAGAAAGACTCAATATTACCATCAGTCCTGAGCCGCCAGCAACTTTTGCTTTTGTTTTTGTTTCCTGCTTCAATGTACTGCACCACTGTTCACCTAATTGTCCAAACTAGCAATATAGGAATCACCCATAGTTATTTTTAACTACTCTCATGCCCCACAGATTGATATCTGAGTCTTATTAAATTTACCTTCTAAATTGCTCTGTCCTTATTTTCTACCCTTCAAGTGAACTTCTGTAAATTCAACTATGATATATTGTAGAACTTTGGTAAACATCACAATGCATCCCAGTACAACAATAAAAATATAAATAAATAAAATGTACAACACCAAAAGGACTGGTAGAGTATCTCAAGTGATAGAGCACCTGCCTAGCAAGCATGAGATCCTGAATTCAAACCTTGGTTTAAAAACATAAAAGATCTTTAATTAAATAGTGTTGAACTAAAAAAGTGAACTTTTGAATATACTTATATGGCCACCATGTTATTCTTCTGCCAAAAATCTTTGATAGTTTTCTGTTTGCCTGCATGTAAAAATTCATGTCTTTTAATAAGCTTTAGAAGGAATTCTTGCTTTGATCTGTATTCCCCAGACATACTTTGCCCCTTCTCCTTTGTGTTCTAGAAATTTTGCTGTCCTTTCATACTTTTCTTCCCATTCTCCTCTTTTGGAGGAGACCAGTTAGCTTTTTTATTGTTGTTATTTTTTGTATTAAGTATCTCCTTTGACAAGGTTTCAAGAAATCCTCCTTTGCATTCTCACCTCTCCCAACTTTTTCTAACATATTAAACATACTGCATCATAAGTAAATATCTCTTTCTTTTGTGGGAGTCTGAGTTTCTTAAAAACAGAAACAATGAGTTAACCCATGTTTTATATAAGTGCCCACTCTCCATGTGTTACCTAAGATTTGTTATGTGGAAGGCATTTGACTTTAGTGAAAATGTATTTCAATGTCAAAATTCCCCACATTTCAAAATAATTTACACAAATTTTCTTTTATCTTTTGTCTAAAGCTTGTCTTTCAAGCATGATTGAAAGACAGTCATGATTATTGCATGGTTATTGCCAAAATGGTAAACCTCTTGTTCAATTACTGTCCATGTTTGATATGTTTGGCTCCTTTTTTTTTTTTCAGAAAACCAGTCTATTTTATATTGTTGATCATTTTTTAGTTTCTTTTTTTATTAATTAATAAAGACATGAATAATTTCACACAGGAAACAAATATGCACATAGTATGTCTAACAAGATTTCAAATGGAGAAGGAAATTAGTAAATGCCTATTTTAGAATGGATTGGAGCATTCAAAATGCTTAAATGGTTTGTTGAAATAATTAACTAGTAATAAATTTGTGCAGTGAAGCAGGATCATAATATGTTGATGACACATGAAGAAAACAAAAAGAAAATATAATGTTTAAATTTGGAGTGCCAAATGTGACTACAAAGAGAAGACAGTTGGGTGAACTAACAGTTTAAAGAGATTAAATGTATAGAATTAAAGTATTTAATATATTATTCAACTATATGGTTAATATTAGAAGAACTTTTTCCAGATTACTAAACAAATTTTTCAGAATTTAAATGCAGTAAAAATATTCATTTTGTAATTTCATTTACATAGGCAAGAATAATGTGTTTTGCAGCAAAATCACTAAAAATCAAACAAAGGAAACTATGCAGATTATCATTATGTTTTTCAAAATCAATATTTTTTAAAGTCTGGTTTCATAAAGTAAGAAAGGCAAAACAATCTTGTGTTCATTATGGCTCTACTTTATCTTTTTTAAAGTGAAATAAAATTTCCCCATTCTCACCTCACAATTCAAATGTAATGCTGAACTGAATTTACTTTTACTCTTCTGAGAATCTTCTTTCATTTGGTTTAGAAAGAAGTGTCATGTGGGATTAATGCATTGTGAGCTTTATTCTGTAACTTCCGCTCAGGATTGTTTTTGACTTTTGGCAGCACTGGGGCTTGAACTTAGGACCTCATGCTTGCTAGGCTTTGCTAGGCAGGCACTCTATCACTTGAGCCACTCTACCAGCCCGTAACTTCAGCTCAGGCTCTGTCACAGCATTAAGTCCCAGGTCAACAAAAATCCGGCTCTGTTTTTCTGTATTTTTAAGAACTCTGATTTGTCTATGGAAAACTCCAAATTCTAAAAGAATTCCTATCATCACTATGGCTGGTGATTTGAGCACTTTTTGGTAAAGATCAGTAACTGAATTGAGAGCCCTAAACTATGTAATTAAGAATAATAATAGCAATAGGAAATTGCAAGGAGTATTCAAATTATGTGTTGGTTACAGCTCTAAGTACTTTATATATTGACACATTCACAAAACTATATTAATTTCTATCATAGAATCTGTGCTCCTATATCTTGACTAGTAATTGAGCAAAGCCTCAGGTGGCATAAAAGTACTAAGCAGCCAAGCTTGATGGAGCATGTCTATAATCATAGCACTCAAGTGGCAGAGGCAAAGGGTAATGAATTCAAGGACCATCTGGGCTACACAGAGAGACCTTGTCACAAACCAATGAACCAACCAACCAAACAAACAATACCAAGAGACAGAGTAGAGCTAAGTGTTATTACAAAGAATAAGTACTCAGGTAAAATAATAAAGGAAGAATAGTTAAAATATAAAATTATTCTAAAAAGCATTTTGCCAGTTTATTAAGTAAGTTTTCCTGAATATAAATTAAAGTATCTTGAAATCACATCTGTGTAAGAAAAGAGTATGCATTTTACAGCAAAAGCATTAAAAACCAAACCATTCCAGGAAATTATAAGGATTATCACTATGTGGTATTGATAGTTTGGCTACAAGGACTAAGAAAGACCTGAAGATGCTATACAAACATCCATCCACCTCCAACCCCAGACAGAGTAGGACTTTCCAATGCTCCCAACCTCAAACTGTACTTGTGAGCGCTCTGAAACCCTTGATTTATACTTTTCATTAATACCCTTGATACTTATTTTACTCAAATTATATAATCATAATGCCCAAATGTTAGGACAAAACATCAGCATTTATCCTAGTCCCAACACACTATTATGATTATGGCCAACTTCATCTGTGTAGCTTCAAAGTACGATAGAAGCGGTAACATTTTCTTATATTCTTGCAGAAAATGATGATTCATAATTCTAGAAACTTTGGAGATAGGAGGAAGTGATGGTAAGAAGAACCTTACCACATAGCTTATTACAGACTTAAAATAGAATGAGGTATAGGGGTAGACCAGTCTGTGGAAAGGGTGTAGGGACATGTCTCCATGTTGATCACCAGCTCCCAAACTTCCTCCACAGTTACTTTCTTTACCTTTAGGGAAGTAGTAATTTAATCAACCCCTTTTCCACCCTTACTACTAAGAGTTGCAACCATTGGTCATTAATATGAAAAGCATTATTACTACTTTTCCAAAAGGCTGGTTCTTAAACATGAACCTCAGGCATTGGACTCACCTGGCATGGATGTTAATTTGCTTGCATCCCATACCCAGGTATGAGTCAGTAAGTCTGGGGTATGGCTTCAGATTTTGCTTTCTTATGCTTTCCTTAGAATCCTGATGCTGCTGTTCTCAGATCACAGGTTGAGTACTACTATTGTACAAAGTGATTCTGTAAATATGATGCTGTTCTAAAGAAAGATGTCATATCCCAAATCAATAGTACTAATATTAGAATATTTTTATTCTTACCTGGTATAGCTAGTATTGGAAGTGAATATTTATATTTTGTATTTTTTTCAACTTTTCAGTCAGTCTGAAATGAGTCAGATAACAACTCTTAAGAATTAAATGAGATGATTACTAATATAGCCCAATAGTATGAACATCCATGAATCATTCCCAGCACTCATTAAACAACCCAATCTGGCAAATTCTTAGGCTTGGAGTACTTGCCCTTCATGGCACCACTTACTGTTAGAAAATCTAACTGTAAAACAAAATTTGTCTTGTAAAATGGTAAGAAATACTTCATATACCAACAGTGGTATTCCATATTGGCCAGTGAAATCACTGGGCTCTAGAGTTACATCCCACCCTAGGAAAGGGTGGCCAGTTATCACTGTGCTGTAACCACAGGACAGAGTTACATCCTGAAACACTCTTGGTGGTGAATCTAATCACAGAGCTTCTCCAGGGTCTTTGATGCTCTGAATTCTTGAAGACATAAGGAATCCACCCATCCAAGTAGATTTCCTCTCATCTCCAAAGACATTAAAAACTTAAAGCTAATTCTTCCAAGTGTTCTGAATCAAAGTCAACTCATAATCCTAGAAGTTACTGATGTTTGTGTAGCTGAGAAACAACAGAACCCTTCACTTAGTGGTGATAGTCATTAGAGAACTTGTGGGTCAGTTTATCAGATTCTGAAACTAAGACACCTTGAATGGTAGGACTTTTAAATAAACTATAAATTAAGCTTAAATTCAAATAGATATACATATAACTTCAATCAGGTATACAGAACTCAAGATTTTCTGCCTTGTAAGTTTCTGTCAAATCTTTTATGCTCATTCTTTTAGAAAAACTACCATAGGATGGCATACTAAAAATCATGTAGTCTATTCTATGTTTTTCATCATTCAATTAGATTTACATTGGATATGCAGAAGCCAAAGTTGCTAACAAATCTTTGAATATGCTTATTCTGAAAGTGTAGCATTAGACACATAAAAACTTTTTGGTTCTTAATTGAAGTACACAGACTTGGCTGGGGATATTCAAAACTTTTCTGTGGACTAGGCAAAATGATGGTCTATCCAGACTCACCTTTCAACTAACACACTTAGCATCAAGACACAGATGGATGGGAAAGATGACCCTGACACACATAAGACCCACATTCCTGTGCAAGGATAGAAGCATGATAATCAGGAAATGATGGTTGTTAGTTACAGAAAATGCATTATTGTGAAAACCAGGGGGAAAGTGCTTATAAGAGGAAGTGATTGGATTATGGGGAATGAGAGAATAAGGATAGATCATTCCTACTGAGTAAATTGCTGTGATTTATAAGAAAAAGGGTATGGTGATATCTTGGCCCATTACTGACTAGATTCATTTCACAAACAATCTTAAATCAGAATGTGACAGTTTATAGGGAGACAAAGTCTGCCCAAGATGCTTATTAGTTACTAAGCTTTTAAACTGGTATATTTTCAACACTTTGTAGCTTTACCAACACTAGCATTTTGGTAGTTGGTAGTCATAATTGCAATTTTGTATTCTCCCTTTATGTGACTCTGGTAGTAGATGATAATGTTCTGTAAGAAAAAAAAAGAAAAATAATACTGGTATATTTCATTATGCATTTTTGAAATTTGGTAAATTCCAAGAGAAAGTTACCTAAAAGAATTTAAAAATATTTTGTGCTTGTATATACATTATACTACTTGAATGATACTAAAATAATTAAATAATTAAATGCCATTTGAGAAATAACTGATAAATTTAGTGTGCTAAATCTGTATTTTCAATTACCTATGAATTAATCAAATAATTATCTTTCATTCCTTCAAACAGATGAAGTATATCTGATTACACACTTTATATATATAATGCATTCACATATATTCTATTGTGTATGTTTACTTTTTTTTAGCTTAGATTTAGTAATTTTAATCCTTTAAGAACACAATAACACACATTTTAAGAGAAATTTTTCACAAAAGTATTAAACACAGAGACCACTTATGTAACAAAACAGACAATTTTATCATTAAATTTACTGAAAATACAGGTATAGAAAGAAGGAATGAAGGAAAACAACTTTGGGAAAAGTTCACAAAATGACATTTAAGCATAGCTCAGCAAGGGGCTGAGTATCTTGCTTTTAAAAAATGATTGATCAGTGTATGGAGCATAAAATATTTAGTAGAATGGGTAGTTAAACGTGTCATGAATGATCTTTGAATGTCACTTTTCTCTCCACTCTGGGGTAGAAGAAACTCCCTTATGGGGGCTCTGATTACTAGTATTAAAGGAATGATTGTATGGTTAACATTTTACTATGGAAAACAGGAAGTTGAAGCAAGGCATTATGCTATACTTTCTCGATGGCACAGACCTACTTGCAAACTAGTTTTCCTTGGGAAATGCTTTGGGGTCTGTCCTTAATTGAGACTTCAAAGGTTCAAACTATGTAGCAGAGATGTGGACATACTCTCCTGAAGGTATTTCCTAACACAAGCTACTATCAATATAGTAACAAAAATCTCAATTTTCTTAAGTCAAAGTAATTCTCAACAAGTTGACCCTGGTGATGTCTAGACAACAGTAAGGTAACATTTCATTTGTCTGCTAGAATGAGTTGGGTTTTAAAGTGTAGTTCCCAAAGTTTGTAGAGGTCTATGAACCAACTAGATTCTGAAGATGGTCTTTATTCTTTTTGTCTGATTAATTTTGGCTCATCTTCATGGTATAAAGTAGATATCAAAGATGATAATCTATGATGGCCTTTTCTAGTTCATGATAATAAACTATGGCAGTTGTCTTTTTGCCCATGATAACTTTGCAAAGACTTTTAGCGGTAGTCTTAAAGATCTTACACAATCTGTCCCTCGCATTCTCTCTATCTCATTCATTATATAAGTTAGATTCACCTATGTTACATTTGAGTACTATTATTAAAGTATGTCAATGCTACTGTTAAAAAATATTTTATGGGCTAAGTTGAGCATCTAAATCGCATACATATTATTTCCCTGGGAATTGTATTATAAATATCAATCATTCACTCATGATGATTGTCACTTGTATTAACCTTCTGCCATAGTCTGTTTCGTGCTGCTATATCAGAGATTGGGGAATTTACAAAGAATAGAAATGTATTTACTCAGTTCTGGAGGCTCAGAAGTCAAGATCAAGGCTCCAACATGTTTGGGTGTCTGGTGAGCGTTGTATCCCCTGCAAGGATGCAATGCTATGTTATCACATGGTAGTAAGCTGAAGGGCAAACTAGCTGAGTGCTCTTTAAATGCCTTCGTGCCATTTTTGAGGCATTGGAAGCCCCCATGACCTAAATCCTCCACCACTTAATACCTTCACATTCAATACCTTAATTTGGAGGAGCACATTCAAACCATAGCAACATCTTAAATACCTATCAGATATTGAAATAAATCTTTTGTCTGTCACCAGAGTATGCGGTTCACTTAAAACAGATATAGCAGCTGTATTTATACTGTCCTAAGTTAGAAGAAATGACCTGTTTTCTTTCCAAACTCTTTTGTCATTCTAGTCCTTTCTTCCTCATTTTCGGCTCACTTTTCTAATTGCCAGGGAGGCATCGCAGGCCTCTTGGTTTTCTCAGATTCAATGAGTATAAATCTAAATTTATCATATTCTCCCATAGCCTTACCCCACCAAAAGTGGTAATCTGTTCCAAAAGCATATTTGTGAACTCTGTTAGCATTTTCTCAGTACTTTGAATCAGCTTTTACTTCTTTCCTATTTTAATTTGTACACTCTTCTAGTCAGCCCGAGTTCCTTTATTAAGTTTTCAAACTTAATAAACTGTGGGTTTCATCATTTTATATCTATACCTACTGTCATTATCCTAATTTAGGGTCTCTTGCCTCATTTGAATTTTGGAAATAACCTCTATGAAGTCAGTGTACTTCAAAGCACTTGCTTTTTCTCCAGCTACCTGAGTTTTCTTCTTAAGTCACTGGAAAAATACTTCCTTTTTCAAAAATCTTAGTGCATTAGTGCCATCATATAATTCAAAGAATGAGTTTGGTTCCCAAATTACTATTTGAGAACTACTCCCTCTGTATCCCCCCATGAGCACTTCTCTTTGTGATATTTTTATTCTTTGAATTTAGGGGTTCTTAATCTTTTTTAAAAATGTATCAGTATAAGATAGTTAAACTACATATATTGTACCCCGGTTTGGTTCATCCTCTCCATTAGCCTCCCTCTTCTCCCACTACCCTTCTAGAAATTACTTTGACAGACTTCAGTGTTCCATATTTATACATGTGTAGAAAGTATTTTGATCATATTACTTTGCCCTCTTTGTTTACCCTTCCCCTCCCACTATTACCCTCCCCTTTACGTGACCTGTTTTACATTCCTGTCCTTTGTTGCTCTAGTGTCTGCTTATTGTTCAGCTGGGTTTTACCTTGGTATCTTACCTGTAAATATATTGTATTTTCTTTTCAAAATATTATTTCAAGTATAAAAATCATGTGTTTATTATTTTAATTAATTTCATATGGAAATTCTTTGTGTGAATACCTTTAAAGAACTGGATCTTTTGATTTGCCAATGCTTTTAGCATGTTGTAAATTAATGTAAAATTAATTTATTCCGATTATTCATTTTCCATGGTCTTTTCTATTATTATCATGTTGCAAGTACTTACTAATGCAGCAGGGTAATTGATTTTCTATTGTCCTAGCTCCAGATGGTCCTCCTGAAAATGTGCATGTAGTAGCAACATCACCTTTTAGCATCAACATCAGCTGGAGTGAACCTGCTGTCATTACCGGACCAACATTCTACTTGATTGATGTCAAATCGGTAAAGCATGTCCTACCTTCTCTAGCAGGCAGTATAGAATGTGGTTCAGGATGAAGGTTTTGGAACCAGATATTTGGGTTTTAGTCCTGGCTTTGTTAGACCTTAGGCAATTTACTTAACCTCTCTGTGTTTCAGTGACTATCAAAGCCATAATTTTTGTGCTATTTTAATGGCCAGTTTTGGATTTGAACCCTGGATGACTGGGTACCCAAACCTAAGTGCTTTCTTCTACAAACTATTGAAATAGAAAGTAGTTCCATTGACTATAATAATGACTTTTCCTTATCCAGTTTATGGGTTGATACTTGGTTTATGGTTCTCTTTTACTTCAATTATTGAAATAATACTAATTAATAAACTTGTGTTAGCACCTTAGATTTCTCAGGACAATCTTATTGTTAAACACACACATACATACATATATTTTGGTCAGTTAGATGTATCGATAGCTTTGTGCTGTTATGTTTAGGAGATTTGGAATCACTTTAATTGTTAACCATTTTTCCTATAGGTAGACAATGATGAATTTAATATTTCCTTTATAAAATCAAATGAAGAAAATAAAACTATAGAAATTAAAGATTTACAAATATTCACCAGATATTCTGTGGTGATCACTGCATTTACTGGAAACCTTAGTGCTGTGTATACAGAAGGGAAGTCAAGTACTAAAGTGGTTATTACCACTTTAGAATCAGGTAAGGGGTATTTTTCATCACCACTGAAAATTAATTGAGATTTAACTTCTGTCTTTCTTTCAGTTCCTCACCATACCCTAAAAAGGATATGAGTTATGAGAACTCATAAGGATATGTGTTATGAGAACTTTTAAAAAGAAATAAATTTAAAAATTCAATGACTGCAATTCGCAAGAATAAAGATTTCTATTTACTTTTTTAGACAAAGTGGAATTATGTAGTCAATCTTTGTATATATAAGTTAAAGGTACTCAACTATACTTTTATGTACTTATTAAATCTGCTGTTTCAGAAATTGAGTTACCTTGCCTAAGCAATGTTTTTATCCAAATGTCTATAAACAATAATGCTTCATTTAAAATTCCATTTTAATGATTTATTATTTAAATTAAAATTAAATTATTTTTAAATAATATGGAATTTGGAATTGCAATTCAGGTCACATTTGTCATAGTTGTTTTATTCACTTAGCAGAACAACATGTTATATGACATAACTATTTGATAAATATCAGAATCTGTGTAGATTTCCTCAAGTTCCCATGAACAGGGTCTGAATGAACAATAAGACTGCAACCAGTAGGCACTAAATGTGGAAAGCCAATCTCCCAGAGATTCCTTGCCCCATCCTCCTTCAGACTCCTGATGTTCTTTGCTACCAGATATGTCACTGGAAAGAGCAGAGGAAGGGATGTGTTGCTATAGTTTATTTGTTGCTATCTGTAAGGTAAGTATAGGAGGTAACAATATTTCTTGGCAAGTCTCTTTAAGTTGTGTTTTCTTTTTGTCATTTTGTCTAAGCTATAAGCTAAATTTTATCCTCAGCAGTCTGAAATTCCATTTGTTTCTATTTTGCTGCCAACTATCACAGGGTACCTATTTTTGATTTTGCTTTTCACATTTCTTCCTCATCCTACTTTTCTGTGAGTAAAGAACTGGTGAATGCATATTCATTTACACCATAAAGCACTGATTGTCAAATCTTAGTGTTTATTCTTTCCTAAGGAGATAATAACATAATAGTTTTTGCTAAATCTCTAAGAGCAGTATTTTATATGTAAAGCCAAAGGTAATTTGGAGACAGGAACAGCATTGAGAGAATTCTTTTGCTTATCTAATTATAAACCTGATCCTAACATCAGAGAAACACCTCTTAAAAACTGAAAAATATATTTCTTAGAGTCATAAGAAGGCAGAAAATGCAAAATTATCTTTTTTGAACCAAATTAACCTTTATGTTAGCTATGCATTATTCTTCTTACAATGTGATATTTGGCAAAACAATGTGTTTATCTGCCTCTCTTTTTTCTCACTGTTATTCATTTGCTTTTTCTTTTGCTCACTGCAGGGCACTATCTACAAAGATGTTTGCAAGATAACAAAGTTTATCTGACCTATTGGAAAGCCAAATATTAAGTCTTCTTCATAGAAATTTTTGATGTAGGATGGAGGAATATATTAATTTCATTTGGTCAAAATTGATTACTCATTCATTATGATAGTCATCCATACAAAAGAACACTACGTAGTTCAGAAAGAACTAGCTTTATATTCATAAAATTATGTTTTATTTTCATACATAGTTTCATATTTTATTGTTATACTTAGCTAGTGACATATTAAGCTATTTTTAATTTATCTAAAACAAGATGGAATATAAAGAATTCTCAAAATTTATCACTTAACAAATCAAATTAGAAAACTGGCAAAGCATATGAACAGAAATTTCACCACCTAGGAGACAGAGTTGGCAAGTAAACACATGAGAACATATATTTTCAAAATCATTAATCATAAGGAAAATGCAAATTAAAACCAAAATGAGATATAACTATGCATCTACTTGAACAGATAGCATTATAATTTAAAAGGTAGTAATGACACCAAATTCTGGCAAAGATTCAGAGAAACTGAACCCCTGACACATTGCTACTGTCAACGTAAAGTGGTATAGACACATGGGAAAATAGTTCAGCAGTCTTGGGTAATTTTATGGAGAGGATGTAGTATAATTCACAAGAGGATAGTAAAATGGCATTTCTTTGGAGTGATAGGATGGGTTTATATCTTATTTTTGGTGGTATTACCAGAATCTACACATGGGATAAGATTGAGTAGTGTTATGTACACATACACAAACATGAAAAAAGTGATGAAATTGAAAAAAGAACTATAATCTGGCTAAGTATTGTATTGATGTCAAGTCCCTGGTTTGATATTGAGCTCCAGTTATATACAATGTCACCAATGGGAAAAGCTGTGAGAAGGTTACATGGGACAACATTGCTATTTTGGATATTTCCTGTGAATCTGTATTATTTTAAAACAAAAAGATTAAAAATTATAGAAACACATTCTGTATAAAAATCAATGCATATTGTTAGATCCCTAAAACACCTAAATAAATAAATGCATTGAAAAGACAAAATAAATAAACTGGACCACCATTCTTGTTTTTGTGAACTTCAGAAGTCAGTGATTCTATGATACATTGACTGTTTTGCTAGTTTTAATAACTTATGTGTCTTAAATAATATATGTAATATTCTTTGAAGCAGAAATTTGAAGCAAATAAATTTTATCTTGTGATCCAAAAGAACATATTTAAAAATTTTTAATTGTCTGTATTTCATTTTAGCTCCCAAGGATCCACCTAACAACATGACATTTCAGAAGATACCAGACGAAGTTACAAAATTTCAATTAACATTCCTTCCTCCTTCTCAACCTAATGGAAATATCCAAGCATATCAAGCATTGGTTTACAGAGAAGATGATCCTACTGTTGTTCAGATTCATAACCTCAGTATTATCCAGAAAACAGACACATCTGTCATTGCAATGCTAGAAGGACTAAAAGGGGGATATACATATAACATCAGTGTAAGCATCCACAGGTTTTAATTATGTTTCTAAATTTCAAAGTCAGTTTAGAAACTCAACATTCAAAAATACTGCATTTTGTGTACATATTAAATTTCCTACATCTTTTGTGAGATTATTTTTAAGTGGCAACAGAACACAGTCTTAGAGGAATTGAATTGCCTATTTTCATTTGTAATATAGCAAATACTGTGAAAATGTGTAGAAAATCAAGAAATTCACGAATAGAAATTGATAAGCATTTCTATTAACTGTACTATAATCCAACAGTCTGAAACTTTTTCTTGAGCAGTTGCATTTTCTGGTAATAATATTTATATGTGGCTGTTTTGCTGCTTAGAAGTGAACTGTGTACTTGCTCCACTCTATTATTTGATTTCCACATAATGTAAATAAATGTATATGGAATATACATATATATGTATATTTGTGTGTGTGAAATGTTTATGTTTATGGTTGTGTAGTAATTCAATTTTCACTGTTATCTATTCAACATTTCTTGCAATTATTTCTGTTACTGTTCAATTCACAATAAGGTATATCTATGCAATATATACTGAATGTTTGTGTGCCACCCTGAAATTTGTATATTGAAATCCTAAACCCCAATGTGAAGGCATTATTAAGAAGTATGATTTTGGAGGAAATATAGGTGATGAAGTTAGAGCCCTCACTAATGGTGTTAGCGTCCCTATAAAGGGACCCCAGAGAGTTCTCTCATCTTCTTTCTCCCATGTAGGGATACAACCAGAAGTCAGTAGTTTGCAATCCAGAAAAAGGCCCTTGTCAGAACCCAACCCACCTGGTACCTGATCCTGGACTTCTATCTTTCCAAACTATAAGAAATAAATTTCTGTTGCTAATCAAAAAAAAAAAAAAGGAGAAAGAAATGTATATTAAAAGTAAAAAAGCAATGATATACGAAGAGATAATGCTACCAAAAAAGCCCAGTTATGTGTGATTACTAATGAAAAATGTAAAGCAAAGTAGTTCAAATGCAATTGGCAGAAATAACTGTTTATGCACATAAATCCATGTGTATTCACAGAGGCATATATACATATAATTTGTTTCATCCCTTACCTATTTTTATATCATGCTTTGGAGTTTACAAGTGGAACTATCAAGAAAAGAATCATCTTTTAAGTAACGTATAGTTCACCCTAAAATTTCTCCTACCAAATCTGGGATCATCAATTTGATTAGTGGAACATTTTTAATAATTTTTATGTTTATATATGAGTATGAATATATGTGTGTTCTTTTCCTTACTTTAACTTTGCATCTTTCTGTAATCTACCTTATTGAAATTCTTGCTATGTATTCCATTAAGTCGACCATCATTGTGAAATATCAATTAGCAGAAGGGTGGTTAAGAGACTGCAGTTCAAATCCTGGCTTCTGTGGCTGGACAGCTTCATTAGCTCTATGCTTCAGTTTTCTTAAGTGTAAAATTGGTCATAGGAATAGCAACTTCTTCCTCGGATTTAATATTTAGAGTTATGATAAGCAGTGAAGTACTTTTTCAGTTTTAGCTATAAGAGAGAAAAAATGGAAATTAGGTAAAGGATAGATAATTTATAAGTTAAATAAGAATTATTTTTAAGCACTGTAACTCTTTGCAAAGTGCAATAGAAAGCATCCTTAATGTGTTGAAGTTTGTTATAAGTGTATGTTAGTACTGGTACTGACTTGACACCTGCATATTTGTATTTAACAAGGTTTGTGAGTGAATTCTTTGCACACTTCTATTTGAGAAGCACTGTCCAACTTTTTCCCTTATTATCTCACTTAAATGTTAATGTACCATAAGCAAACAAAGATAATGCACTGTGCCATAACATCACATTTTATTTTGAATAGTTCCTTTTTTCATTTATAGATACCAATAAATATTTCCTTTCGCCATTTTAACCATATGTTATGGGTTTGGTTTGTTTACCATATCTGTCATATCTTATATGTTCTTATATGTTTAATTCAACAAAAATATTTCCCAAATATTGATAATGTGGAAGGATTGGCCACTAATGTATAAAATGAGTTAATCAATATCAATAAACATCTATAATTAATTGCATTTATCAAATTCAAGGAAATTGGTGCAAAAAAATCCAGCTTTTATTTCATTCAGCCAGATAAGGTAAATGAAAGATGATTGCATGCCTTCAGCTTCCTAAGCACAAAGTTAATTGAAAGGCTTCACATTTGTGTAAATCACCCTCTGTATATACAAACAGAAATGTTTTATGTGTATATGCTGCATTGTGCAGGTTACAGCACCAGATACTTTGGGGCAGGGGGTGAAGAAGGGCTTAAAGGCCAAATTTCAGAGGGATGATTTAATACAGGAAAACGAGGAGGCTGCAGGAATAGGGTTTCATCTCAAACCCCCCAAAAAAGAGGATCTTGAATATGGATTTAAAGGAGGTGAGAGCTAGCTAGATAGAGAGAGAAGGAGCAGATGTTAGAGTAGATGAAGAGAGAAATGACACAGGGGATTTTCTGCTCTGTCCTCCTATGGGTTCAAATGGAAGCCATGGTCCTTCTTGGTCTCTAGGATGTGGCGGTTCAGGCCATTCAGGCTTTGATTTCAGGACTTATACCAAGAAATGCTTCCCTTGTTAATGCTCTTCCGACTTACTGTATCGATGTGAGTCCAAGAAAACCATTATTAATGGGCTACATTAAATTGTTTGAAAGAGATCACTTTAAATTATGTATAACCATGCTTAGTTATATATACACACAAGGAAGAACTTCAAAATAGTGATAAGCTGTTTCTTTATTCCAGGTTTATGCAATCAATAGTGCTGGCGCAGGGCCCAAAGTTCAGATGAGAATAACCATGGATATTAAAGGTACATATAAGAGCTACCTTCCTATAAAATGCCATTTTGTTACTCAAGGAGTTATTAAAATTTGAATGCCATATTGGAGTTAAAGATGCAGGCAAGCCTTTAAATGAAATATGTATCTAATAAGTATATATTAATTAATAATGCATGGTTATTAAAAGTGTAATTAAAATGTTTAAACGATGTTGTAAGTTACTGTTAACGGAATGCTCACTCTTTATCTTATATTCCTTTTGCTGTAGGTTTACACTGTTCAAAGAAAAAAATTTTATAGCCTGAATTTTATTTTTTATTATGAAGAATGCTTTTTTAAGTTGCGTATGCCTCTACTTTGAGTACATTTAATTAGATTCCTTGGATGATCTCTGTCTTAGAAGTAAGATTCTTTTCAAAAGGCTGATCAGTAGTATTTACTGAGGTACCATGTAATCAACCTTGAGGTTGTGACTATAAAGGAGATCTGTTGATTCATTATTCTGGCATGTTTTATTTTTTAAAAAATAGCTGAAATCCCCTGGTAATCCAACTCTCTCCCCCTCAAATAAAGTTGTTAAGAGGAATTTAGGACCATTTAGCCAGTCATGGTGACTTCTCTTCCAGAGATTGAAATCAAGCAATTGATTGTCTCATTAAACATAGAAATAAGTAATAATACCCAGAGAAATTTTTTAAAAAGCACCTGCAGTGCCTGGACCTACAGTAGAGCTTCACCTGATGTTTCTCTTTCTAAAGCAAAAGGTAACTTTTCTTGGTCTTTGGTAGGGATAGTAGAGCACAGTGATTAAAAGTGCCAGCATTAGGCCAGGTTTACGATCCAGTTGTTGAGACTGAATCCTGGATTGGATTCTCGATGTCTGTTTAGCTGTGGAAACAATTTGTAAACTCTATAAGCTTGCAAAATGTGACTAATACCAATTCCTACTTCACAGGTTGTTGTGAGCATTAAAAGGGGAATATCCTGAAAAACCATTAGATAGTACCTACCTTGCTAAGAATAAGATATATTCACTGTTAGTTGAAACTATAAATTTTATCTTTTCATCAAGGAATCATTAATATAGATCTAATGTTATTTACAAGTATTAGTTATTTGACTTTACTTGAAAATTCTGTACTTTGGAATGTACAAGTGCATAAAATCTTCAAAGCCATCAGTTATTTCATAAAATGACTTCACAAAGTACAAAGAAGAGTGAGAGTCATCCATTGACAGATATACAGCTACGTACACAGCCAGAGACACATTCTTTCACATGTTAGCAAAACTTCCCATTTCAGACTCTGTCCATCTCTTTGTGAAGATGGTTTTGATTTTTCACTCCTTACCTAAGGCACCCAGATTATTACTACTCTTGAGAAAGTATATGAATATGGTGTCAGAGTGGTAGAGAAATTACTTTTCCTTAGTATATATACATGATTTTATTAGTGACATGGAGTATTGAATTAGTAGTAGTATTTGACAGATAATGTAAAGTTGAACAGTAATGTCCAATATTGGATTTCTCTAACTGAAGCTTTTGCTTGGGCAGCTGCCTGGCTGAGGAATTAGAACAGCCTATACCATGAGCCTTTTCCTACTAAATCTTTTCTTCCTTCTTCCTCTCTCTTTTAGAGTTGTATCAGTGATCTGTGGTCTGAAGGTGCTTGCCACCTACAGCTTTTCTTTTTGGGAGTGTGGGGGATGATACTGGTGTTTGAACTCACGGTCTCATGCCTGCTAGGCAGATCCTCTACCACATGAGACACTCCACCAGCCCTGTTTTTTTGTGTGTTGGGTATTTTTGAGATAGGGTCTCCAGAACTATTTGCCAGGGCTGGCTTCGAACTGTGATCCTCCTGATCTCTGCCTCCTGATAGCTAGGATTACAGGTAAACCACTGGTGCCCAGTTCTTGCCACCTATTCTTACTTTCTGCTCCCTTATTTTTATTTTATAATATGATATAGCCATGTTAGAAAAAAACAGGGGGAAAGTCTACTCTGTATTACTCTTTTTGTATTTTTATATGATTACATGTACAAGAAATAAAATATGGGAGGCTATTATCCAGGTGCTTGACAATGTATTAACTGCTATGATGACAGCAGAAATTAGGGAAGCTAAAGGAAATAATGGAGAAGAAAAACGTTACACTAAAGTATTAGTCAGTGTAAATATTTTCATGCATTTATAAAAATTACTTATGAGGACATTTATCAATTGAATTTTTTGACATGTAAAGAGGAGTCAGATGTATGAAGATCATACCCATACCTTGGCCTCACTATCTCAGGCAAGTCTCAAATACATAATGATGCTATCAGGAGATAAATTGCTAAAAATCTGCTGAACCCAAACACAGCTCTGTTTCATTTGTGATTTGTGTTTGTCATCACTTTATCTGTAAGTTACCTGCAAGAAATGAGTATTTGAAGCTTCTTTCTTCTGTTTGGAAACAAACAAAAAATCAATAGCGATATTTCTTTTCTATTTATAGCTCCAGCTCGGCCAAAAACTAAGCCAACCCCTATTTATGATGCTACAGGAAAACTGCTTGTGACTTCAACAACAATTACAATCAGAATGCCAATATGCTACTACAATGATGATCATGGCCCAATAAAAAATGTACAAGTGCTCGTGGCAGAAACAGGAGGTACCACCAGATATCAGTTAATCTTGTTAAATTGTGGAATCCAAATTGCTGAATGGTAAAAAAAAAATTCAGTTCAAAAATCAATGATCTATGCATAGTGGCACAGCACTCCAGAGGCTGAGGCAGGAAGATCACAAGTTTGAGGCCAATCTGGGCTATATTAGTGAAAGATTGTCTAAAACCAATCAAACAAACAAAAAAGGAAATAGAGTTGACTCGGGATTAACACACAAATCTTGAGATTATCCATAGATTGTCAATATTATCCTTAATTATACCATTTATTTATATTGAAAATATTCTATAAGGCATAAAATAAATGATCGATTTATGCCACATGCTAGTAGGATTGTTTTGATTTTGGCAAGGTGGAGTCTTGATAGCTTCTTTGGACATATGAACAAGAGTGACCTTTAGCTGAGAGATGTTGGCTCTACCTGAGAAATCTTCCTCCCAAATAAATAGTGCCTTGATTCGTGTGCGATAGAATCAAGCAGAATCAAGTTGAATACAAGTAGATCAGCAGAGTTATCCTGGTGGTCATGGTGTGACTGATGTGGCATCTAGATTCCCCTAATGCCATTATAAAAGTAATCTATAAATGGGAAAATACTTTCAAATGTTACTTGTATCATCATAATGTTTTTTTCCTGAAAATAGCTCAGCATGATGGTAATGTCACAAAGTGGTATGATGCATATTTTAATAAAGCAAGGCCATACTTTACAAATGAAGGCTTCCCTAACCCTCCATGTACAGAAGGAAAGATGAAGTACAGTGGCAATGAAGAAATCTATGTGATAGGTGCTGATAATGCATGTATGATTCCTGGCAATGAAGAGAAAATTTGCAATGGACCTCTGAAACCAAAAAAACAATATTTGTAAGTATAGTTTATTTCAGCCATGCATTGCATTAGCAAGTTTGTTAGTATCTGTCATCTACCCATCCTTTCATCTTCCCAGTAAGCACCAGTAGAGGTCCACCATGTAGAGTGGACCTGATCTTTTTGGCACTGGGAATGGAAAGATAAATAAAGCACTATCCTTTCACTCCATGAACACACAGTATAATAGGGGTAGCCTGCATACCTGAAAAAGTTATAATTCAATATGAATAGTTACATGAGCACAATATAAAAATGTGGTATACATAAGTAGGTAGGAGAACTTAATTATTTTCTATAGGGAGCAATATGACTAATGTGTTTTCCCCTTGTTATTTTGCCATGCATGCTGATGTACAGGTTTTTAAAGACACCAGCATGCTCTTTCAATTAATTGTGTTTCCCTTTATGTTGCTCATCACAATAACTCTGTTTTTAATCCCATCAAACATCTGAATGAATGACAGAAAACTCTACTACTAGTATTATTTTAGAATTTTATAGCCCTTAATAACTCAATGTATTATAACTTAATGCTAACATTTTAGTTTTATAAATACCTTGCTTCATAGCTTAATTTTATTCTCCCATAGAATTGACTATTATTTTTGTATCATGAGGCTATAATTAAAAATCACGGGCTAAAGGTGTGGCTCAAGCAGTAAAGCACCTGCCTGGCAACACCTAGCAAGCACACAGCCCTGCTCTCAAACCCCAGTACCAACAAAACCCATGTTAACTTTATTTGGGTTTCCAAATATAATTTTATTACTAAATTTTTAAATGCATGTGCTTGCATTTTTGCCTGCTAGCTAAAGCATTATTAAATTCATTATAAATGTCCTAGACCATGCTAGTGTTAAAAAAAAAGCTAGAGAGATAGGCAATTGAAAACTGTGTTCTATTTTTTATTATTACATACAATCACTTTGGTTCAAATTCTGGGTTATTGCCTAAATCAAACATAGTTTTGAAAATTATGTATGTCAAAATTGCATATTTATTCATATTTATTTTTTACTTGGCGTATTTGTTTCTTAAGCACAGTCTTCATATAACAAGTAAGGTCATAAGAATTTGACAAAGGGGAAGAGTAGATCATGTACTGAAATTTATTGATTTTATATTTTTAAATACCCTTGTGTCTTTAGTTTTTAAATAAAGCAAATTTTAATTGTCTCAGAGGATCTTAGAATCACTCAGTAATTTTTAAGCTTCATTCTCCTTTGTACCTTTTTCTATTTCAAATATTGTAAAGCCATAAAAATTGGCAAATACAATTAGTCACAAACAGAAGTAAGAATTATTGTTGTTCATTTGTTTACATGAGAATGAGACAAGTTCTATGTGATCATTGTTATCTGGCTCACTAGTATTTTCAAAGGTAATGGAGGTATAACAATTATGCCTATACTTGGTAATTATATTGGTATAACACCCTTTTTCAGATATAAAATCATTCCATGCAAACAAATCTGAAGAAAGTGTTCTGCTTAATTTTCTTCAACTGCTGACTGCTCATGACTTTTGCTAAATTTTTTCTCATAGCCCTGTCATATTCAACATGCCTAAGAGTGGAATAATTATTCATCTTCTATAGATATAGTATAAATTTGTCCTGATAGTGATTTAATTTCAAGATCATGTTAAAATTTCATTTTCTCTGAATGAAATATAAAGTTGTTTCATAATTACTTGTTAAATTATTCATGGAAAAGTAATGTGATGTGCAAATTGTTGATTTTTCATTTTTTTATTTTATAGATTTAAATTTAGAGCCACAAATGTCATGGGACAATTTACTGACTCTGATTACTCTGACCCCGTTAAAACTTTAGGTAAGACATATTTTGTGGTTTAATTTAATTCTACAATCTTAACATGCTTGGATAATAGGAAGATTTTTTAGATGTTCAATACATAATGTTAGTCCTTCAGTACAAGTTCATTTGAAGGTTAGCCCAAATAAGGAAAAAAATGGTATTTGTAATACTCTTTGAATGAAGAGATAGATGCTCTCTTCATTCAAATCTTCATACAGATTTTGTTAAGACATTGGTTCTATGCTGAAATGTGCAATGTTATCCTAAATAGTCATTTGGCTCTTTAAATTTACAATTCTATATGTTAAACATTGTTATGTTATAAAAGAATAATTCTAAAAACTAGATGTGTATAGGTCCTCTCTTTCTTTCTTTTATTTCAGGACTGGGGTTTAAATGAGGGCTTGAGCCATGTCCCCAGCCCTTTTTGCTTTAGTTATTTTTCAGCAGGGTATTGTTTTAATGCCCTGGCCAGCCTGGGCATTAAAACAATATCCTCCTATATATGTGGTGCCCATGCCCACCTTTTATTGATTGAGATGAGGATGGCAAGAACTCTGCCCAGATGGCTTCAAACGGAAATCCTCCTGATCTCTTGCCTCCAGAGTAGCTAGGATTATAGGCACAACACCTGGCTTATAGTTATATAGTTATTTTCTTTTATTCTATTCTTTCTTGAATTTGTTCAATTATGCTCATCCAAATTAGACCTAAATAAATTGCACAATTTTGTCAGACGCATATACATATTATCTTCATCACCACCATCACAATAATTATGCCTAACATTTTTCTGTGCCAGATACACTTCTAGGCCCTTCTCATGAATTAACTGACTCTTTATGACTATAATTTGGACAATTGTTTCTCAATCAGCACCTCAGGGGATATCAGGAGCTAGTTTTTGTTGCCATAACAGAGTAGTGGTGATGGTCATATTGGTGGTAGTGATATTGGTTGAGGTAGTGATGTTGTTGTTGTTGTTGTTGGTGGTGGTGGTATTGGTGGTGGATGCAACTGACATCTGGTGGGCAGAGGTCAGGAATCCTGCTGAATTTCTGTGATGCACAGAACAGCCCACAATTGTGCTGAGGATGAGAAACCTGAGTTAAATGCTAAGAAACGTTCCATTTGACAGATGTAAACTAATGCTCAGATGTGTAAATAGCTCGGTGTCTGAGCCAGTGTTCCAGATGCCAACACAGGATCCCATAACCACAATACAGCAAATAAAGTTTTAAGACCTGGGTTCAAATCTTGACTCTACGACTTGAAAAAAATAATTTTTATAAATGTCACTTTTCTTATTTGAAAAATGGGTATCAGTGTGTCTTCATGAAGGCTTTTTGAAAGGTTTAAATAAAACAACATATGTAAAGATATTTAAAATTTATATTTTATATTTTTAATGCTTCTTTTGCTTCTTTTGGGTAGGTTATTATGAAAGATTTTAGATTTCTCCTGATTTAAGAGAAATTATTTCCTTAGAATTTCACTCAGAGTATCACAAATTCTTACCTGTTCCACAAAACCCTCAAAACCCCCAAATTATCCATCTGCAATATCTTAAAGAACCAGATAGATAGCTGTAGAATATTACCTGGAAGTATGTTGCTCAGAACCTGGAGAGTTACTGCTCACAATAGATTTCAGTGAAAGAGCAGAAAGATGGATTGTTTCACCATTTTCAGTTAGAAATTCTCATCCGCCTGTAGAAATATTAACGGTATAAACAACCACCCTCTGAAGCTTCTACACACAGAAACTGCATCTTGAAGAAACCAAGAAGGAGTATATGGTTTGCCAGATCGATATTTATAAGGGAATTACATAAATTTCTCTGTCTAAATTGTTTAGTCACTATCCAAAAATTTAATCATTTTAGAACTGGTTGGTTTGACTTGTGGTTTTGAAATTGTGTCAAACATTTCTTCATTTTTAATAGGTCAGTTTATCACACCCTGATACCAGCAACATAATTTCCTATAGGTTACAGCATTCAGAAATCATTTTCTCAGCTGAATAGTGATCCTGGGGCATTTACTGACAGGATAAAAGAAACAGACAAGATGGATAGCCCATGTGTTCACAGGGAGATAATGTTGAAAGGAGTTAGACTTTCTGTGCTAGGTGTTGTGTGCTTTGTCTCTCAGCTTCTTGGTGGTTTCATACAGATTATCAAGAAGAAGACATGTTCAGTCACTTATCTGAGAGAAAGTTGAAACATCCAGGGTGATAGAAATCAAAAAGAACAGCCATAAGAACAGAGTCAAGCATCATGAACCATGGTATATAGGGACATGATTCCTTAGATTCTGCCAAGGATGGGCTTCATCCAAAATACAATCGCAAGGTGCTCCTCAGTGATGCCCTTTCTTTTCTCCCCTTGTAACCAAGGGAGTGAAATATACAACTACAAATTCACAGTCATTTAACTTGATCCCTCTTGGGAATCATTTAACTGGGTCCCTCTTGGGAATCATAACCACCACCACTCCAAATGTCCAGATAATAAGTACTTATGTACTCTGACAAAAGTGAGTCTAGAGTGTGTGGAAAATGTGGAATAAAGGACTGAGCATAGGATCCCACAAAGACCAGATAAAAGGGATGAGTGAAATGTAGACTGGACAAAGTCAGTGGAAAGCCACTGGACTGGTAAGGAATAGTGATAAGAAAGGGTGCCATGTATCTATTATCAAATTTCTCATAGTTCAACCTTATTTGTACACTAGTGACATAAGTACAGCTTTTTAGCTTCCTCCCTTAGAGTGGTCTTCCACAGTCTCCCTCTTGATAGACAGCAGTTTTACAATTGGCTTTTGCCCTATAATGATTCTGTAGCTAGCAAAACAGTGACAGATGAGAGAGGAAGACATTAATATAACATCAAGGAGTCAAAATAGTTGTTGGCAAAAGAATGTTGCCTAGAAAAGTACAGTAGAAGGACTCAATGAGGAAATGATGTTGACCATTTTTCCAAAGTGCAAAGGTCCACAGCAGGAATGGTTGTTAGAATGAGCACAAGTAAAAAATAAAGTAATTGGAATAATACCTCTAGTGTCATCAGAAGATGACAAAGGAAGATTGAGTCCTTTTTTTTTCCTCTCAAACATGTCTGTGTAAGGAGAGATGATATCATTTACAGCAGGCTAGTGGCGCCCAGCATTCCTGGCAAGTCTGCTAAAGACTTATGTGCACATGTAATCCTAGACTTCAGTGAAAGAAATCTGGGTTCCATCTAGGTCATCAAACCACTGGTGGATAAGTATTCACTCACTGGTTTTAACACACCACAGGCAATGAGCTTCAAGTTGAGCTGCCTTGCAATTAAAACTTCAGGATTTAAGACTTGGCAAGGCTGTGTTTCTACACATCATTTTGGTGGTAATTATGCTTCTCAGAAATGGAATTAAAATTGGGGGGGTGAGCACTATAGGCTGATTAACTAAAAAAGGTTTGAATTTAGTGAAAATGACTGAAGTACAAGTGAGAGGAGCCCACAGAGAAGAGGAGATCGCATTTAGGGAAACCTTTATGGCCTGGAGGACTAAAGAGAGAAAATGACATATACATTATTTTAATCCTAAAAATTACTCAAAACTGATTTGGTTTTTTTTTCACTCAAGATTGAGCATTCACATTTTTATTGCTATAATTCACATAAGATCTCTCCAACTCTTTTTTAAAATCCTCCTAAGGCACATCAGTGTATGGAAACTGCTTGTAGGCAATGTTTTGATTACAAGGTTTAATTATAGAGGATTCGTGTGATTTGAAAACCAGACATTTCTTTCTGCACCTTACAGAGCTCTCATTAAGCCGAACAAGATGAAACCTTAAACCCCATGGCAAAGGCACTCTGTGATTGTTTTCTTTTGTCATAACACTTCTTACTTAATTACTGTGCTAACAATGAAAAGTTTAATATACCCACACTCAGAACTAGGGAGTTGCTATGTCATTTGCAGCAAAAGGATGACTTCTCCCATGACACAAGAGGAGCAGAAGAAATTTTAATTTGCTTATTAAGGTGGTGGTGACATGGTGGAAAGCCTCACAAATTCTATAGTCATACAGACATATTTCAGACAGTTTCAGTGCATGTTGAATTTATGGGACCTTGAGTTAGTTAACTAACAAATTATTTAACTTCTGAAATCATATTTCTAAAACGGGACTACTAATATCTACCTCATAAACCAATCAGGAGACTAATTCAGATGAGTGACTGAATACATGAATGTGAAATGCATACTCATAAATGTGTCAGACATTGATTACATGCGTCCCAAGCCTTCCAAGTAGCTTTTACATATAAACGCACATATTCTTCACCATCACTCTGTAACATGACCTTTTATTTATAGTCCTAATTCATAGGTAAGAAATCTGAAGCACTGGGTTTTTAAATAATTTTTCTGTAGTCTTTAACCATGGCTGAGGGGGTGGCAGCACTAGCTTTCAGACCCAGGCAGCATGACTCCAGTCAGTGATATACTTGTAACACTGTGCCACACTGCCTGAAGATTGTCATTACTGTTGGTAACTGGTCTGCTCCCAGAGGCTTCCTGGCCTTGCTGGACTACATTTTCTCAACATTTAAAATTATTTCTTGCTGCTTAACCTTCGTCTTGGCCTTTTTAGGTTGACATTTGCAAATGAACATGCTTTGTTTTTCTGCACAAAGATGTAATAATAGTTTCAAAAAAAAATCCAACAATGAATAAATATGACTTTTCTTTTATACCTTGACCAGCACTGTTTACCTATTTAATAATTTTTGCCAGTTTGAGTTAATGAAAATGACATCCTTCTAAGGCATTTTGATTTTTATTTCTTTTCCTAAAAGATTATTGAATGTTATAATTGTATATATTTATGGTGTACAAAGATGTGGCAGTGAAATAGGTATGCAATGTGGAATGGTCAAATCATGCTAATTAATATATCCATCACCTCAAATATTTATCATGTATTCCTCATCTAACTATTCCTTGAATTAGGAAATTGAGTACTTTTTAGAAAATTCTTTGCTCAGTGTTTGATTGTCCCAGATAACTAGCATTGGACTAAAAGAACAGAAAAATTCCCTATACTTTGACTGTAAGAACGCAAAACAAATAATAATGAGGATAAGATCTTCTGCTTCATGTACACCTATATGAGGGATTAGACATTGTACTGATCTTTACATCTCTCATTTAATTCAAGGTTCTGCTTGTGAATATTTTTAAAAGCTTAAAAAGGTGGAATCATATTCTGAATTCAAATAATAATAACTTCAGTCAGAAGATAACACTTTTGAGAGATTAGTCCTTTATAATTGTGACCAGTTAAATTATAGTAGTATAATTTACTGTGCAACCAAAATAATTTAATGTGGTCTATCACTGAATGTTAAATCTAGGGAAGAAATAACTTGTGTGTGTCACAAAAAGAATCAAGTAAAGGGACTCCATTTTCAAAGGGACTCCTATGAAAGGATTTGGAGAAGTGACCTCATTCTGTACTAGTAATGAGTCCATGCACAGCAGTGGACAATTGTGCATCAGGGTACACTTCATCCTCTCCTAGTGCAGTTTTGTGTCCAGAGGATTACATATTGTAATTAAGCACAGCACAAAGAATTTACTAAAAGTTATTCAAATTCACAATTGAAGAATATGATTGGGGTGACAGATATATTAATTAGCTTGATTCTATTGTTCTGCATTATATACATATAACACAGCATTACTTTGTACCCCCAAAATACATATAACATTCAATAAATCCAGCAGACAAGTAATGTTTTGAGGGATTACTTTTGCTGCTCTGTTGAAAATAGATGAGAGAAGACGAGGGTGGCTACAGGGAGACTTGTTAGGTGTCTATACAATAATTCATTCAAGACAGGTTGGTGGCCAGGTTGGTGGCCTGGCTCAGGGTGCTCAAAACAGAGGTGGTGAGAAAAGATATAACTGAAAATAGAATGACTAACAGCCTGAACCCCCAAATACCTACTAGCTAGACTTCACAATTATTACAGTTTTTACACTCATTCACTTATTTCTGGTGAATTTTATAGTAAGTCAGAGCATGATATGTCACCCCTAAATACTTTAGTGTATTCCTTTAATTAGTACATTTCTTTATATTGCCATAAGTATATTTTCAAATACCCTAATTTTTTCTTTATAAATAATTTGTTTCAGTTAGGATACAAATAAGTGCTCACACTTTCTCTTTGATTGTTTTATCTCATCAAATATCTTTTAGTTTCAAAAAACCCTCTCTCCTTCCTTCTCAAACCCCGATGCTGTGAAATTACTGAAGTGACCTGAAGAGTTGTCCTTGAGAAGGTCCCATGTTGTGGCTCTATTGAATTTTTTTCTCTTCGTGTCATTTTATTATTTTTTCTTTCTCCACTTTCTTATAAATTAGAAATAAAAGGTTCAAATATTTGTAATTATCATTTTTGTCAGGGATATTTTGCAGATGTCGCTGATAACATCAAAACACCTCCCACCAGGATGTGCGAAATATCTAGTTGTTACACTGGACGTTAAACTTGATCTGCAGGCATGAACAGCATGCTTGCTCATTAGAAAGATGTTTTTTTCTACTTACAGCCAGCAAATAACCTGTGGCATAATGTTAATGTCCCATTCCCTATCAACTTTCTTAAGCATTTTAAAATGCATTTATGGCCCTTTTTTTTTTTTAATGAAACTTAGGGTAGAACTCAAGGCCTTGTGCTTGCGCTAGGTAGGGCTCTACCAGCCCTTTTTGCTTTACTTATTTTTGCAATGAGTTCTCACGTTTATGCCTGAGCCAGCCTGGACTGTGATCTTCCTATTTATACTTCCTGCATACTTGGGATGACAGGTGTCCCTGCCACTGGGCCCAGCTTTTATTGCATGAGATGGAGTCAATAATTCTGCCTGGGCTGGCCTCAAACTGCAATCCTCCTGATGTCTACTTCCTAACTAGCTAAGGGAGTGAAGCATCATGCCCTGATGCATTTATGGTTCTTTTGTGAATGAATTATTTTATTTTTCATTTAATTCTTCTTACATTTATTAAGCAGAATTCTCTTCTAATAAAGAGATTAATCTGCTGGGCATTGTGGTGCATTGTCTGAAATCCCAGCTCTTCAGGAAATGGAGACAGGAGAATTGTGAGTTCAAGGCCAGCCAGACAAAGTTAGGGAAACCTATCTCAAAACCAAAATATAAGCAAAAGTGGAAAGAATGCTTGCTTAGCAACTCCCTGAGTTCAAACCCCAGTACCAAAAAATAAATGAAGAGTGCTTTAGCTCCTCAAGTAGGACTATTTTTTAAAAATTTATAAAATATACTTCATACGAGAAAGCTAGAAAATTGAAGATTTTAATAATAAATTAAGGAAAATTGAAGATTTTAATAAATTAATTATAAATATTTCAAATAAGGAAATGGTCTAGCCAGAACTCCATAACTAATGCTTAAAAATCATTATTTTTGTTTAATTTTAAATTTCTTTTATTGAGTAATATTAAAGCTCATAGGCTTTTAGATATTCAATTTAGTTCAACTGATACCAGTGTTATTGATTAAAATGCTTAAATAGTCTCCCTCTTTGACTAGTAGGAGCCCCTTCAAGGTGATCTTTTGTTCTTTTCATACCATTGGCCTTTGTAAGTGTCCTTGCTTTCTGGCATCATTATATGTTTTGCATTTGTTTTTATTTCTTATTCCCACATTGGAATTACCATCTCTCCAAGGTATCTTGGCTTCATTAAGTAAAAAGAATTTTTTTTATTTCTTTTATTCATATGTGCATACAATGTTTGGGTCATTTCTCCCCCCCAGTCCCCCCACCTCACTTTCCCCCCACCCCCTCCCCCTCTCTCCCACCCCCTTGCTACCAGGCAGAAACTATTTTGCCCTTATCTCTAATTTTGTTGAAGAGAGAGTATAAGCAATAATAGGAAGGACCAAGGGTTTTTGCTAGTTGAGATAAGGATAGCTATACAGGGAGTTTACTTGCATTGCTTTCCTATACATATGTGTTACATTCTAAATTAATTCTAACCTAAAAAGAATATTTATTCTTTGAAGATAAAGCCAACAGAATTTCCTTATAAATGTCAGACATATTCTATGCAAGAAAGAGAGTCAAATATATCTCTATGGTTTTTGGCTTGAGTAACTGGGGTAATGGACTCCCTTATATAGAGAGTTGGAAAGATGCAGTTGATAAGAGAAAGTGTGTGAGCTCAGCTTTGGATATAATCATTTTCAAATTTTAATTATACTCTTAAATAAAGATATTTAGCAGGTAATTGAATATATAAATTTGGAGTTTCACCAATAAAAATTAGATAATCATCATTAGTTATATGAAATGTAAGGCCATGAAGCCTGATGGACTCACCAAAGGAGTGAACTTAGGTAAAGAAAAAAAAAAACTCAGACTGAGCAGCAAAATTAAGAGATCTAGGAGAAGAGGATAAGCAAGTTTGTACATTTTTACTAGCATTCTTGAGGAATGTGCCAAGAAAATATTTTTTGTAGTTTGAGACTCAAGATACTCCACCACAATAATGGTTAATGGTGATGTTACCCTCTTCCAGGTGAAGGACTTTCAGAAAGAACTGTGGAGATCATTCTTTCAGTTACTCTGTGTATCCTTTCTATAATCCTTCTTGGAACAGCTATTTTTGCCTTTGCAAGGTAAGATTTATTTATGCCCACATTCCCAGAATGCTTTATGGACATTATATTAGTGACAATCTAATCAGAAAGCAGACACAACAGCAGTTAGATGCATAGGAAATATTTATTCTTTTATTTTTCTTAAGTTGAAAGAAAAAAACATGTTTATTTAGTATGTGCAATATGATGTCTTGAAATATATATGCATTGTAAATTGACCTAACCTAGCACTAAGGAAGGAAATCTTGCCATTTGATAAACATTTAATATAAAGAATTATTAGCTAAAAGAAATGATTAACTAGTAGGAGTGAAAGAGAGACCAAGGGGGTCAAGAAGTAGCAAGTGCAACAAAGCAGCTACTCTCTCGATTGCGAGAGGAAAATAGAGGAAGTAAGAACTGAAAGATGTCTTTCCCAAGGCTGTCATGGAATGAGAACTATAAGCACATGCAGTCCATTACTTATCAGTGAGCAAAGAAACATGACAGAGGGAAGGGAGCCGTTTTGTAAAAGATACCTATCATTATTGCAGTGCAGGCAGGCTACAATTTGTTGTAGGGTATCTCATTCTTGCTGGATGGTGTGGATGAAGCTTTTTGGAATCACTCACCAATGAGATAGGGAGAGTGTGCACTTAAGAGGAAGAAACTCATCCAGGTGAGCTGCTGGATTCCCACAAAGAGTGATGATAATGCACCAGTGGATCCCAAAGGACACTGATTTTCTGTCCTTGTTGCCTTGCAGGGTCACTCTATTGTCATCTATTGACAAACCTTCATGTTAGTTCAGCTGGCAAAAGAGAAGGAATATTATAGAGGCCTGCTCTATTATCACAAAGCAAGAAAACAAGGGTAGATTTAGAGTTGACAGACAACAAAGTAGTAACAGGAGCAGAAGCTACCAAGCCTTCTACATAAATTTTGAATGACCTATAAATCTGACAGGTTTAATTTAAGATATTTCAATCAGGTCTAAATTTTAAAGTTTGTACAGAAGAGTTCATTTAAAGTAAGGATGGTGCTTTTAAGAGGTTCAACTTCTTTATATGGTTGACCACTTCTTGTGCCTATTCTATCAACATGACTGTATTATTGAGTGCTCCAAGTTTCCCTAGGATCAGCTTTGTCATTCCCTTGTTTACAGGACCTCAGTGGGAATATCACTGATGACCCCCAATCTAGTTTCATAAGGTTGATTACCAAAATGAAGGGATTTTACATTTGTGAAACCAACCATTCTACTAGTTTCCTAAAAAAGTATAATAGGGTCTCTTTTAATTTTAACTGAAGAATGTTCTCTGTATTCTGATTGCCATGTGCCAACTGTTTCATCTTGTATCTCTTAAATAATCATTTTATGGATAATATGAAATTATTGTGTATCTCTTACATCATCATTTTAATGAATAATTTGAGTCTCTTGAAAAAAATTTCTTTATACCACAAATTGTTCACAGATTTAGTTAGAAAATGCTGAGAGAAGTCATTGTTCTAGATACTTTGAAAGATATACCATGTAAGATATGGGCCTGTCTACATGCACCCACCATATTCATGTTGTTTCCTCATTCAAAAATCATCTTTGACTTCTCTTTTCCTTACAATACAAACTCTTTATAAGGGAAGGACATTGTCCCTCTTTTCCCCTGTGTCTTCTCTATACACTTTGTTGAGCCATGGGGTCTATTCTCACCTGAATGCTCCTAAAGCTTTCATAAAATTGCTTATTTTCAGTCAACCTGAAATGTGCTTTCTTCTTCTCAACTGAGAACTTAACAAGTTACATTCTATTCTGTACTTCCTCTAAACATGAGCAGTTGTAATCACTTATATAATTTCTTATAACTAACCAGCTATTGCTTTGTAGGCTGAAATTTGAATACTTTTTTCTCTTCTTATACTTATTGTGTACTTGGAACCTACCTCTCAACTAAATTGTAGGGTTTTTTTGTTTTGGTTTTTTAGGATAAGGATCACGTTTTAAGCTTTCTATATTATCCTCAATATCTAATAAATAATAAAAAATGAATATTTGAAATGTGAATGGTTCAGTGGCTAAGTATTACTTTGTAATATACCATATGTCATGGGGGAAATGTGCATATAAAGGGCTCAAAGGGAAAAGACTTTGGTTGAATTTGAATCTGAGTTCTGATTATAAATAAACATGATATATTTCATAATATTTTCATGAGAAAATTCAAACACCATTTATGCATTTGCATGTATGTAAAATGTTTCATTATGCAGAAACAATAGACCATTGATTTTTTTATGTTGGTATTAACAACACAGAGATATGGGCACTTTGATGTATCTCCTTTCTATGACAAATCAGTATGACAGCTAGAAGGAAAAGAAACTGGTCACAGACAGTCTCAGTCTGCCTGGCTCGATATTTTAAATATGCCAAGTACTCAGGCATTGCTCAATTAAGTCTCATTGGATTTAAGATGCTAATCAAACAAGTTGCTAAAAAAGAAAAAGATAGTAGAATAGATTCCATGGAATTAAAACAGAAGCTGAATAGCTATAAAATTGCCACATGTTCTGAGAAGTGATTCTACCAGAGAAAATATTTGACTAAATGTCTTTACTTAAAAAATATTTTTTAAAAAACTAAACCTAATCTCATATGCTTTCTGTATTTCCTTCTCGGACTTTATTGCACTTGTTTTAGAATTCGACAGAAGCAGAAGGAAGGTGGCACATACTCTCCTCGGGATGCAGAAATTATTGACACTAAATTTAAGCTGGACCAGCTCATCACAGTGGCAGACCTGGAGCTGAAGGACGAGAGATTAACGCGGTGAGCACACTCCTCTGGATGAACAGTGGTCCAGAGGGCCTGGAGCCATGACCCTATCCTGACCTATGCTTGTTGGAAGTGTTTGTGGGGCTCCAATTTACACAGGTCACAGAGATCTTCTTTCAAAGGGTGACCTCCGTCTTCTACACACTTCTCACTGATGTACAGAGAATCACTTAATCTTCCTAATATTTTGAGTTCACTATGAACCTTGGACTATAATGCTCAACCAAGATTTTTTTGCCTGAGACAAATATTTTTACACATTTAGCCTTTAACATTTATTTAATAATTCATTTCTATGATATATTTTTCATCCAATTTTTCTACAAGATTGACATTTTAAATCACAAGTTTAATTTAATTACATTTGCAACAACTTGATATAGTTTATATCATTTTCTGAGAGCTTTTTTGTTTCCTACTGTTCCTTATTTTAGTATAAAATCACATGAAGTTCTAAATAGTAAATGTTATTTTCACTTTTAAAATTACTTAGAATTTAAAAACTAAAGGCAAAGTAAAAGTTTACCATCGGAAGTATAAATGTATGCACTATATATGTGCCATTGGTATGTATTGGAAATTGTAAAGTACTTATTTTTTTAAATAATTTAAAACATTTTAAAAGCATTATACAATTTGCAAAATGTTGGCACATTTAAAAATCTTGTCTAATATGATAGTTCATCAAATTCTTAGTAAAAGCTACTATCAGCCTGTCTTAACAAATTTACATTCTTATCCAACAATATGTGATACTTATAACTGCAAGACTATTACAAAGTACCTTTACAGTCGCTTGATTTTTAAAAAATATTAATTTCAGTATTCTAAAATTAATTTTTAATATATGACATTAAAGGTTTTGAACACCAAAGATAATTACTTGTCACTTAACAAAGCTGTTCTTTACCTAATAAATTGACTTTGCAAGTGTATTTCCACTATGACTAATAATTCCCGACATTGTGCTACACAGGGAGTATCATCTGATAATCAGGATCCTTCCAAATGCTACAAAATGATGGTTATTAAGTGTTATCAGTAAAATGCAAGGAAATTTGGTTTGTGGGATATGAAAATTTATTTTTTAACATTGCATTTTGATCTTTGTTTATATTCTAATGTGGCCTGATCCTATTCACAAATAAATGTTCTCCAAAGACTTATGTGTAAGATGATTGTGTATTATCCAGGGCATGGTTTTCCACATAAGAATATGTACATATCAGCGATCAGTAGATTCCTTGCTGAACACACCAAAGCTAAACTGTACTGTAGGAACACTAGAGTTTTGCTAGTACTGGTGTGTCCTGCTATTCTAGGAGTCCTGCTGCATAGTGACTCATTCTACCATGATTCACCTGAATTTCAGTAGTTCTTACACTCCTTCCTTTCTACACTCCTTTCTCAATTCCTTGTGACCCTCCCACAGGTCAGGGCCCTAGTACCTGTCTGTACACCTGATGGTATACAAAGAGTAACTTCACATCTCTTGTTGCACTTAAGTTGAGCCATTTCAACAAGTTAGTTGAATGAGTTTGTACTAAAATGTGAATTTCAGGGAGCCCATAAACAATTCTAGAGCATTTTCTTTTTTTACAGAATCTGCATTAAGTTCCCAAAGTCTTTGGTACTACTTACTTTAGTAAGTAGATCATTAGAAATATAACATAATACAGTGAAAAAACAGTCAGTGTGGGAGAAAGTATTCTTCATCAAGATTACTGTTGTAGGCAGTATAGCCTCGGTGGTGAGATTAGCTTCTCTAAGCTTGATGTGTTTTCACAGCTTGCCCCATCCTCCACTCCTAAACATTGAACACAGTCCTTTTGAATAGGTTTTATTTTTTGTTTGGTATTTGTACAATAGCTATCATGTCAGCTACAGAGAAGTTTCAGATCATAGAATTGTGGTCAAGGGCTCTATAGATTATTACTGGACATTTGTAATCAATCCAGTGACTGCTTTATTTGACCTTGACTCATTATTTATTTCCTACTTCTATATTTATTTATATATTATGTTATTTGTAAAAAGGCTATAGAACTGTAAAACACTTTGAATAATTTTGATTTTTACATCATAGAAAATTAGAATATATCACCCCTAATAATAGAAAAATTGAAAATATCTGTTGCCATGCTTTTCATTTTCTCATTTGTTATGATTTTGGAATTGTAATACCAATGTCACATAATAATATGCCTTGCTAAATTTATTACATAAATTCACTAAAATAATCATTGAAAGGTCTGGGTATTAACTATTAGAGAGATTTGATTTTTCATGTTAGTAATGTCACTAGTACATTAGGCAAGATTAGGAAAAATAATAACTAAAAATAATTAGTTATATGCACATTTGCATAGGGTCTGTCCTTCAGTGGAAAGCTAAAGGTCTTTATGGTTTTAGAAGTGCTTGAATATCTAAGACCATTTAAAGTCAGAGAATGATAGTAGCTTCTGGGATTGAAAAATCAAGGAGTTTTGAGTTAGCCCCCTAAATTGTTGGGCAATTTAGACCATGTCTTTATTTTCTGCAGGAAAGAATTTAGTTTCAATCTGTTCAGCTAACATATGTGCTTTCTACTTGAATGTTAGGCATATCCTTTTTCTTCCAACATGCCAGACTTTTCAGGTTAAAATGAACTTATAACTTTCCTCAGTGTTATATGTTTTCACATGCCAGAAGAGAAATGATAAAGGAAGAATAGTTAATCAATAACTAAAATATTAATCTAGCTGACAAAAACAAAGTCATAGTGCTTAGAACTAATTCAAAGATTTGAAGTTTAACATTTACAAAATTATTTATGTGATGCTCTCTACCTAAACCCTGAAGTTTTAAAGTGCACCTTGCAATTTTTTGTGTGTGTAAATTTGAAAATACATTCTCCCATGTTATGCTTTCTCTTTCCAAAGGAGAACAGAAGACAAATAAAGATTTATACATCATACTTCCATAAGATCATTCAGGCTCATGCTAAGATAATATTTACATTCTTTATTGGAGTGATAATTATATTTTACAAAAATTATACACATTTTATACATAAGTTTAGACAACAGAAGTTGTATTTTTAGAAAGGATATTTAATATTTGAGGATCACCTATTCTATACTCACCAAACTAGGAAGTGAGCCTTGGTTTTGTTATTTGATAAACAAAACAACCTCTTGTCCAAGACACAGGCTGCAACAACACAACCTTGGTCCAGTGAGGTGCGAAAGATTTCTAGGACTTGTCATTATCAGCAGACAGGCATAGGAAAAACAGACCTGTGACTTTAAGATCACAAGACTGACTGACCTGTGGATTGCCTTTGACTAGTTAATTTAACACAAATTATGTTCCCAAGAGACTTAGAACACCAAGGATTAAATAATCCAACAGAATTTTCACAAGTTACTTATTTGCTAAAAAAGTTTTTTTTTTACTATTTTCTTTCTACACTTCAGTTATAGAAATTTTACTTATTATGGTGACTAAATTAGAAAAAAATAGTAAAACACTAATCCTGTTACAGGACCAAAATTCAATTTATTTTAGGTCTCAAATTTTTCCCTTCAAAATTTTGTGCACCATTTCATACTAATTATATTGCCTATTTTTGTTGCATGATGTAGTAACACAGTGTCTTAAGTTTCAAGGCCTAATCTAGTAATTGGGAATTGAATTATATTCTCAACAACAAAACCAATTGAATGATTTGTAAACGTTACTTTTAAATATAACCCTTCTTAAATAACCTACTTTTTCAATATCTCTAGAAGTGTATTTCTGAATTTTGTTTAATATTTCATTTTTGTCTTCAGGAAGCTTACATTTAAAAGGGTTATATGAATGTGCTTTGTAAACTATAAACCAAAATGCATTTAACATTGTTATCATTGTTATTTATATTTTAAAATTGAAAAACTATCTGTCTACTTTCACATATAGAGATTGCTAACAGACTAATTGCTATTTTTTATGAGCAAATATTATGTGTTAAACATTCCGTGTAATGATCTCCCTTAACTTTTTCAACCCTTTGTGTTAGGTACTCATGTTGCCATTTTACAAATGAAAAAAAATATGCTTAGAGAGTTTACGTAACTGTCTAGAGTTATATAACTATTAGGAAGGAGAGCCACAATGCTAGCTTGTGTGTGACCGATTTTCAGATATCAAGATACATCTATATGTGTATACTGCACTTAACTCTGAAGTCTAACAGAGGAGGAGTTCAAGGTAAAAATCTTACACAGACAAGGACCCATGGTCTTCTCTAAGCATTTTTTTTAAGCTGAGAATGATTCTAAGGAAAGGTCTGCGTCTTTCTATTTATTTATTTGGGGCATAGAAGAGATGCCATTTTAGATTAAGATAAATTTGCACAAACTGGAAACCTTCAGTAGTACAATTCTTATTTTGCCTTTGGTAAAAATACATTATCTTTAACTAATACAAGAAATTCCATGTAAAAATGCTTGAATTTAAACTGTTATAATCATTGGATAGATGTGGTCATTAATTTTACTTCTGTCCTAAACTCAAACTATCTTTGTAAGCAATGGAAAGAAACACATGAACACAGAATAGAAGAAATATCTTGCAAGTAGAATGAAGTTTAAGATATTTAACTATCATGTTCTTGTAGTATCAAATAAAAAATAATCCAGTGTGTTTGTATACTAAAAAAATAATGAATCTTCACTTCCAGATACTCTTCATTTTTCTTTAGACGCAAGGAGATTTTTGTTATCCAGTAAGTCATGTGGTAATGCAGAGTTCTGCTGTGATTATTTTAATCTTTCCAGGTGTTGTGCTCTATATTTTAAGACAACATTACATTGAGCGTTTTGTTGCTTAATATGCAATATTTTCCAATCTCCCCAAAATGCTTTCTATCTGCAGTGTTTTCTAGATAAGATTGCATGCTATCGGTATGATGGTTAATTTTATTAAAATGCACATTGACTCATAATGTGCATGTTTTAAGAATGTGCTGTGCTCTTGCATTGTGTTAGCTTTGATAGTAAATTAAGTTTTACCTAAATTTGTTTACAGACTTCTTGTTCTATTATTACCATGATACAAGAGCTAAATTCTCCATCTGCTGTTGGAGTCTGGACTCCTATTTCACACAAGTTCATTTCATAAACTGGATGGTAATCTGTAAGGACCAAGACAGTGATTTCTTGTTCTCTGTTTTCCAGTTCTCTAGTTCCACAGAGTGGCATATTTCATGGAATGTTTGGTTTTACACTGACCAATGGGTAGCCAAATGTGCAGTGCTCAGAAATACCTTTTATCTACTGGCATAGAAATTTTCTTGACGCATCCTGAGAGCAGCATAGCAGAATGTCACCATTAGCAGGGACTCCCACTCATTGATTTAGTGCCCCCAGGGGTATTAAGTTTCTTCATGCAATGGATAGGAATGGAGGCAGAGAATGAAAATGCATTTGATTTCAGAATCACAGATCTACAAAAGGGAGTCAGTCTCCATGAACCATAAGGCTGGATGGGGCCAAGACTTCTAGATTCTACTTGTCTCTGAGAGGAACTCACTGTGGGTGACACAGAGTAAGCCAGGCCTATTTCTACACTAAGCACACTTAGTATTCTGGAACCATAATTAACCTTGTTTTATTTCAAAATAATTAACAGGTTCCCATTGACAGAATTCAAACAGATTTATGAAAATACATTTTCTTTGTAGAGACTGCTTGATAAGATTCAAACATTGTTGAAGCAAGACACTTTTGTGCTAAAGATTTAATTGATCACATCACACATAAAATATCTACTTCCAATCAGCATTTAAAATGACCTCTTGGCATTCCAGCCTCACAAGTGGTCTGATCAAGCAACTCTGCTGATTTTCTTTCTTTGTCATCATCAAATAGAATTTTTTTTTTGCTCATGCCATTTAGTACTTCAGAAAAATTCCTCCATTTTTGTAAAATTTCTACTGTCTTTACCACCTAATTTCCTTGTTGAGAATCAGTGAGGAGTAAAGTGCTCAGAATGAGCTCTTACCTTGACAGAACTGAACTTAATAGCTTGGGTTAATCAGAACCTTCGTAGAATACTACCACATACATATTAGTTAAGGTAGATCTGCTCTTTTTACAATTCTAGTTTTCTGAGGTTGTCTTATAAGCTCTTATAGAGGAACATTCCTGCCTATGTGCTGCCCTAACTACAACTCAGGCTAAAAGACTTCTTTAGGATTGTGTAGTGCCTTCTGCCTCTTTTTCATTAAGTCTTTGATGGCGACCCTTGTCCACTTCTTCACACATCTGTCAGCAGTCTTTCCTCTCTATCCACTGCCTCTGCCCATTGCCCTTGAGATGTCTAAGTTATTCCCATAGTTTTAATTTAGAATACATGGTTGATGAAATAAAACTTCTGTCAAGAATTTGCCTTCAAATGTGCTAAGGTGAAGAGGCTTAGGAAGAAGGACAATTTTATTCCTGCCATACTAGGAATCTCACCTCAGCTTGTTGACATCAGCAAGGATGTTACATTTCTAATTCAATCCAAAAAGGTCATTTCACCTTGTTTGACTGAAAAAACTCTCAACTGGTCACTATCAAGTATCAGGTGCTATTCTAAGCACTGGAAATTCTATAATAAAAAAGGAAGGGTCATTGCCTCCAAAGAGCTGTCCTTCAATTTGCTGATGCTCCTTTTAAACCTATTTGTCCTTATGGATATGAGGAAACATGTTAAGAAAGTATAGATATGTTTCAGAAATGATAGTTTTTCTAATTAATAAAAGTATCATATTGCGTATTTCCTTACATAATGATATTTTAGAGACAGCTGTAGAGAACCAGCCATTGGTTAGGATATCTTTAATTTATACAGATTTGATAAAAGGATAAAGAAGGATCTGAAAGGACACTACAACAAGGAAAAATAATAGAAAAGAAAAAATTGAGTTATCTCTAAAAGCATTGCAGTACATGTTTTTGATAAGTAATAGAATAGCATTATAATAGTGAATATAATTTCTGAGTAATTAGTGGTAACTTGATGAAATATATACACTAAAACTCACATTTGGTATTTTATAAAACTTGGAAATATAAATAAGTATATTTAATTAGAGATAGACTCTTCAAAACTTGTTGTTTGTACATGTTGTATCATACAAACTCATGTTTTTATATCAAAGCAATAAGTTTGAGGTTCTTTTATTTTTAACCTGACTTAACTGATTAAGTAGAAAAAGAAAATGTCTCACTTTGTCCTGTGCCACTGGTGATGCAAATTTAAGCTGCTCATCTACAGGCCGTCATCTTTGGTTCTCTATTAGGACTATATTTTAATTCCCTATAGATTTCAACTAATTGACCTTGAGGGAAAGCTGAGTCTCTGTGACAATATGGTCTTCAATCAGCACTGCCAACATAAATAAATGGTTCCTCTCTGGTTCCATCAAGAGTAATCTGAGTGGAATTTAAGTTTTTGATAGACTTTAAAGAAATGAGCTCAGATGTGAAATAATACCCTTTACAACAAAAAGGGATAGGATTTAAGACAGCTAAGATTTATGTAATAAAAAGTGTTTAGACCTTTATATTATAAAGTGGTCAGTTATCTTATTAATTCCTGAATTGATTTATCCTCCAATGAACTGAATATAATTTGACAGTAACCTTTACTATCAAAGTGAACATGTCTCAGTCTAAAAATTCTTTCCATGGAACAATTTTACTTAAAAAGAGTTTTTAAATGGTGAAGTTTTAATGGTAATAAGAAGAAATTTTCTATTTGAGTTTTTCCTCATACAGCACTCCTTTGAAATTACACTGTTGTTTTTTTATGAATGCCAACTTCTGAGGGTTTTTATGCTCATCAGACCAGACTTTCCTGCAAGGAGTTTAGCTACTTCAGCTCTGATAAGTCAATGCATTTTTCTCATAGTATGCCCCGCTTCCCTTTCTATCTGGAAATTTTCTAAATTAGTCTTTTCTCTATTTAAAAATAAAAGTTTAAAGCTTCAAAAAAACAGAGAATGCAACAGTTACCGAAGGGATAAATACACCCTTTAGCATGAAGCTAAGCATGAGAGCAGTGATGTGGAAATGAAATGGAATGAAAGAGGAAAATCAATTTTTATTTGGAATAGTCAGGTAACTTATGCTAACGTATAGTCTCAAGATAGTCTTCTCAAGAGATGTTCAAGTAAGTATTTCAAGATATCAGTTCACACGGAATTGCGTTATAAGACTAGAACGAAAATTACATAAAAATTAGTCTGTTAGCAGTCTTGTTTCTTATATTGCATAAACACATATGTGAAGAACATTACATAAAGACATTAGATTTAGATGTGATACAAAAAGAATGCAAAGCTTACCTTTTAATGTTGTTGTTGTTGTTTTGATGTTTTTCGAGACAGGGACTCACTAGGCAGCTCAGGCTAACCCCAAACTCAAGATCCTCCTGCTTCAATTCCAATGTTAGCCTTTAATAACTAACATACTTATATTTTTGCTTTCTGTGTATCTTTTTGAATTTACCCACAACTTTATCTTTAACAGTGATTACTATTACTCTGAAAAAGGTAAGGGACATGAAATAAGCTGAGTATTAACCTTCACCCAGCTTTCAAGTATACTTGAATCTAGCTAAATGTGTACAACTTTAGTGCTTAAGTCCTTACTGACCTTAAGGCCATGGCAAGAGTAGAAGGTGACTTGCCTTTAGAAATTTGATTGCACAGAAGGAAAAACATCATTTTCTTTTTTTGTACAATAGAATAAGGTCTACCAGGAGTTAACATTTGAATCAGATATTAAGGAGTAAGTAGAATTTGGTTATGGGGAGACACCTAGAATAGTACTACATTGAGAAGGAGCAGACAGACCAAGAGAATATCTGGAGTAGCAGCAGGGTTTGTGTGTGTGATTTGTTAATGGCTCCCCTGAGCTAATAACTATTTTAAATTCCAGTTATCTTAGTAAAATGTTTTTCTAATAGAGCCTTAATAATCCTGGATTTTCTGGAAAAAGAGACTCTCTCCACTTGTAGGATGGCAGCCTATCCTTAAATAGGGTGGACAATGAGCCTGTCATTAAATCAGATATAGTGTGTTTGAATTTTACCAATCACAAACAGAAAAATATTTGCTAAGTCAAGAATTTTGATTCCTATGCAACAGCAGGGAAAGGGAACTTGCTAATTAAAACATCTCAGCAATTTATATCTGAAGTTCAGTTAATCAGAATTTGTCCAACCCCAAATCTTCTTCCCTTTCCTATTTTTGAAGAACATAATAGCATAGAAACAGTGACCCCCAGTTACCTATGGAAGCATAAGTGTGAAGGTCTAGCTTACTGTAATCTTTTTGTCTTTCTGGTCTTGATGGGAGGATAGTTACTGATTGCTGCCTTGGTCTCCACTGTATCTGGTACTGTTCAGAGGTATTTCTAGCACCTCAAATTTTTAAGCACCTATTTTCCTTTCTTCACATCAAGGATTCTTCTGATTAGTCCATTGAACCAAACAATGTTTTAAAATGATAAAAAAAAAGAAAAAGAAAAAATTTTTTAAATAAAAATAAAATGATGTACTTCAAAATGAAAAAAGTAAAATAAAATACCAAAATTAATTAATTATTTAATAATAAATAAATAATGGGACCAGCATGGTGATTTGGTTTTAAAGGACAAGAGAAAGAGACAAGAAATAAACAGTTATAATAATCACACACAAAAAAAGTTCTCTGTTACCTTCCTCAAATCACTCTAAGATTTTATGAGGAGCTGTTCAGCTTACCCACCAAAACTCTGTTCAGCCCTTGATAATGGAATGCTTTACATATATACCAAGAAGTTTGGGGATCTCTCCTGCTGTGCTGAAGACACCTATCATTAACTAAGAATTCTGTAATATCTGCTCCAGCATCCTTTTGACTCAGCAGTTTCTGCATTGAACAAACTTCTTTGTGACCATTTTCACAATATTTATTATGACATGTTTTTCAATCCAATTATTTTCTTTCATTCATCTGCTACTGGATAAAACACAACTTCTTTTAAATATTTTTTTCACTTATGGGATATAGTAAAATAGTCCCTAATGTTATTTAAAATGTAAAACTTTGAAAATAACTGTTTTTCACTTTATTTCATATTTTGTGCCTTTTTGTGCTTTTTGCAGTGTTAACTTGTGCATGATGTTTTGTTAAGTGGGTGCTCATCTCTAAGTTTGTGTGTGTTGTATTATCTATGTAGCTGCTAAGAATTATTTCACTGTTTTGCAATACAAATAACTTGGTCAAAAATCTACCATAAAAATATATCTAAAGTAACCAAAATGACTGCGATGTGTTATGACTGCATATTGATACAAACATAAAACAAGACTTGGACAATGCATTGTTATTTTTCACAGATTCATTCTCCCACATCCAGCACTCTGCATAAATAAACAAAATACTTTAAAACCCACATTAATTGTTTTAGACCATTAAATACTATGCACTATGTTAAAAAGTGACCTGTTTTTTAATGAGGTGTCCCAAATGCCAACATGTTTATGTCACCATTTCAACTTGACAAAGAAGTTGAAATACAGTTTGGCTATATCTGAGTCCAAGTAATATAATTTCAAAAAAAGTGAAATAGAATTTAAAATAATATGCATATGTTAGTTAAAAGCATAATGCATTATACACTACTGATTTATTACAGTTTTCTAATTTTAACCTAAAACTCTTTCAGAAATGAGGTCTGCCTTCCAACTCACAGTGTATTTAACACAATCTCTGTTGCAGGTTACTTAGTTATAGAAAATCCATCAAGTAAGTTTGTGAAATATTTTTTGTTCTTTTTCGAATATCAACTTCAGATTCACTGACTCATTGAGTCTTAATGTGTGGTTTCCTTTTTGTATGTTTGTTGGAAAAACCTCTAAGCTGGATATAAATCATAAAAGCATGACTAATTGCATGGTAACTGGAGAAATGCTTTCTCTCTCTCTCTGGGGTGAAGTCTGCATGTCTGTATTTTAGCTTGGGAAGTAATACGGGGATATTTAAACTCCTTGGGGTTTAAAAACCATGTCATTATGAGAATGAGGTCACTGCAATATTTTATATCTTCTAAAACCCTGCAATGTATAAAATGTTTTCTGTATGACAAATAGGTATTATGTGCCTTAGCGTTCAATGATAACTTTATGCCCTTGCATTTACTTGAAAAACTTTATTCCTTAAAATGTTAGATCCTTCATTTAAAGTCACTGAAAACCTGAAGGAATTTTGTACCATGAATACAAAGAAAGTGAACTTAAAGAGGAAGCGTTAACTTTGTAAATGTGACAGAGTGACTTTAAAGGATCGTGTTGTTTTGGGGTTTTGAAATGTTCCTTCATTCTATAAGTGTTAATACAGTCAGTGCCTAGGTTAAAGCAAGAGAATACAACCTAACCAGACTCCATTTTATCCCTGTCTTTACTTGGAGGCCAATAAGCAAGAAATCCTTCCTGCAACATGTTGAAGAGCTTTGCACAAACAACAACCTAAAGTTTCAGGAAGAATTTTCGGTATGTCACCAGCAGTTGTCACAACATTGCAAGACCTCCAGTCGTTTCATGTGTCACATTTCATGTCCATTTTAAGCCTGCAAGACTATGAAGGACTCTGGCCTTGATAATCAATACCCAATTACCAGTTTGATTGTTTGGATAGTAATGTTACACTGGGCAGCCTTTGGTGCAACCTGAGCAGAATTATTCACCTACTGTGTCAGGAAAAGGTACTCTTCTTCAGACCTCCCAGCAATGACAGCCCTCCCCATTTTCTCTCTACACTCTCATCCAATGTAAATGCAAATCTATAGTGACCTATTTCATTAATTTTTCTTTGTGTATGAGCTTAGATCATACTATAAATGTAGTTTTATAGTTAAATAACCATTTTAGAGTTGGATGCTAAATGGTTCTATTTTGCATTTCAATAAATATCCACTGAATATAATGATGCAGTGAATATAATGAATGTTGTTCACTGTACATTAGTGGTACAGAAGAATGTGAGATAGAACTGAATGTTTCCAGATACTAAAAAAAATTACTCCTAGAACTATCCCTCCAAAAAAGTAAATAATATTAATATTTTATTTATCTATGAAATTACAATTATTTTAAAACATAAATAGATATCAGACCTGCAAGCTTTTTTGAGACTGACAAGCATCTTTCTTAAGTTAGATTATATTATGAAAGTAGAATTTTTTAGTGTGTGAACTTATGAAATAAAGAAACAAAATAAATCGGGATTATAATATTTCAGCCTCACAGGGAATAATAACAAAAATATGGGAAGATTAATGGTATTCCCTGCAGCTTTTTGGTTACGCTTCTTAAGTAATTTTGGTCTAGACTTAACAAAATCAATGGAACCATAAAATTTTCCTTAGCATTTATACTGTGAGAACTCTTAATTTTTCAGAAGCAAAAGTGTAATTTTACTGGAATAGGAGAGAATATAGTTACACTAGGCAAGACTGAGTAGATGAAAAGATTCATTAGCAATAACATTTTCACATATTGAGAATATTTTAATTCAAAGTTTTTATATTGTAATGAACAAAAGTAAATTGGATGCATATGTTTGATAAATCTTTAACTCAGGTCATATTCACTTATGCCTTAAATATTGATAAGCCACTATATCATAGTCATTGCATGTGGCACATGGGTAAATATCGATTTAGCACTTACCAGCTAAGTGAGCTTGGACAAATTGCTTAAACTCTGTGTCTCAATACCCTCATTTGGACAATGGTAATATCTAGCTTATTGAACTGTGAATACTGAAATGATTGAATATGCACAATACTGTAAGCAGTCACTGGCACAAGAATTAGCTATTATCGTGATAGTTTCTACCACAAAGAACCTCACAGTATGGTAAGAACTGTAGACATGTACTTAAAAATTACAAACGCACTGTATATGATCAAGGTATGCATAAAGAATTGAGGATCAACTCTGAATATCAGTCATATAAGACTTCATAAGCATGGTGATTGAGATAAACCCATAGGATGAACAGAAAATCAATGAGAAAATCAAGGCAAAGTTATTCCAGAGAGAAGGAATGAAGGCAAAACAGTCTGACTCATCTGTGATGTCACTGAAAAGAGAAAAAATAGTAGGAGAAAGAGCTATATAGGGAAGATCATCTAGGCCCTGCGTGCCCTAATAAGAAGACCACTAGTGTAACATTACTATCCAAACAATCAGCCTGGTAATTAGGTACTTCTTACCAAGGCCAGACTCACTTCAATCTATAAACAGATATTTCTATGTGAAATAATTCAAATGTAGGTACCACTTTTATGTCAATTTCCAACACGCTTTTCCTTCCCCACTACCTTGACACAAGGATGCTCTTCTAGGTTTCTATGTTTAGCTAAAAAAAATTTTTTTCTAAAACTTTGGTACCAATACATCAGTATTCAGTCACATTATTCCTCTCTCTAACACATACTCATGTGCAAACAATTGTCCAGATTTTTTGAAGAAAAATGAGTACTATTTAATTAGAAGAAATAATTTATAATGACTTTGAAAAAAGTTAGAACACACATTTTAATTTTTGTAAAGGAATTAGGCAAGTTGAGACTTCTAAAATGAAAATACTACAAATTTCATGAATGCAAACCGTTAACTCAACATTTTCCTACACGAGCTTCCCTAAAGACTCTGTATTACAAAGAGGAAGATAGCAGATAATATCATGGTTTTTCTCCCAAATTTCAACAATAGGTCTTCTTGACCCTCTGTCTGTGTCTGATCATTTTTAATTTCACCTTTGCATTCCACTATCAATTTAACAAGGTCTACCAAGCACAAAAATTGACCTTTCGGCATGTTCTCAAACTGACCAACGTTGCACCAATTAGCAGGCATGAAATCACACTGCCCAAGGAGGAAAAACAAAAAATAAATCACTGAACTCCTTTCTTCCTACTAAGTGGACAGTAAAATATTACGTAATAGTCAGTGTGCATCTGATGAAACCATGTGTAACAAACATGAAAAAGGGTCACATCTTAGGACTTCATAAAAAACAAAGAAAATACCTCAAAGGGACAACAGCCCAACTAACTGCTCAACATCATTAAGAAAATTAATGGTGGAAGTTTAGGCAAATTCATTACTGTTGATTTAACCTTGTTCTCACAGTTATGATAGGTGTTTTTAATTTAACAATTAAAAAAGGGCCAGGAGGCATAGCTCAGTGGTAGAGCACTTGACTAGAATGCACCAGGCCCTGGCTTTAATCCCCAGCACCAAAAGCATAAAATAAAAAATAAATCAATAATAAAAAAATTTAAAGTTTAAAAAAAGAAATATATTTTGGAATTTCTTACTTGCTTCTGATATGTGTAAACTTTATTTTATAGGAATTACCAAAATTTCTTCCGGATCTTTCTTCAACTGATGCCGATCTTCCTTGGAATAGAGCAAAAAATCGCTTTCCAAACATAAAACCATGTATGTGCACTTACTATTTCTGGTTTAACTGTGAAGTGTTTTAAAATGTCCACCATCACAAACTTTTGTATTTCTTTATTTTTTTTAGTATTTTATTACATATTAACTGAATTATAACAATGCACTTCATTAATGATGACTTTAAAATTGCATCTCTTTTGCTTTGTTCATTTTTATTAAGGTTAATTTATATGACTCTCAGCTTGTTCACACAGGGTTCACCTATGCAGGTGCTTCATACTTTGTGTACTGGTTTTCCTCAAAAGCATAGGAGCCTTCGGGAACTTACAAAATGCTATTTGATGGTGTGAGGAGGAAAATATGACATTCCTCTGTTACTAATACTTTTCATATGGTGTTTTTTAATAGATGTCTCTACTTTATTGAGTTCTTACTCAATATTTTTCATATTAAGAAAATAAGAATTGATATTTTTGTTGCTCAGAAATACTGTTCCAAAATTCAGTTTTAAAATAGCCTTAATTTCAAAATTAACATGCATATATAATAAGCCTTTCTTTTTGTGTTAAATTCTTCATTTTATTTTATTTATTTTTTATTATTGTTGTACTGTGAGTGCATTGCGACATTTACAAAAGTTTTTACAATATGTCACAGTTGAATTCACCCTTCCATCATTCTCCTTTATCCCTTCTCTCCCCCTATTCCTGGAATAACTTCAACAGGTCTCATTTTTCCATTTTCATACATACTCATAATATTTACACCATATTCATTCTCTACACCCTTTCCCTTTATCCTCCCCCTCCTATAGATACAAATCCCTAAACAGGACCTGTTTTATCTTCCTGTTCTCTGTTTTTGAAAAAAGACATTTTTGTTGTATAATTTCTGATAGGGAGAGTTTGATGTTTTCAGGAATAAATGCTAAGACCCCCTTCTACTGGTACCATCCCTCAGATAGGATCTGTATTAAGGTACTAAGTCTTTTCAAAAGTATATTAGAGAAATTTCTTTTTTAATTTAATTTTTTTATTGAGAGGCAAGGAACAAAACACAACCGTTTGTTTCTTCAATTAAAAATCCTATACCAAACATCTGCTGACCCTGGTGTGTGCTGAGCATAAGATATAAACTCTTTATAAGGCATTTTTATTAGCACATAGTAAACATAAAATGTGGGGGTTCATTGTGATATTTCCATACATGAATATAGTATACTACTTTGGTCATATTTACCCCTCTATTTCTTTCTCTTATCCTATACTTCTTTAAAATTGAACTTTTCTTTATAGAAAGAAATGGACTTAGAGGAGGATAAAAATCCATATAGGTTTAACTATCTAAAATCCTTTTTGCAATAAAACAAACCATAAGTAAATGACTTTAAGAGCAAGATGACAAATCAGACTTTGTTATAGGAAATAAGGAATCTTAGTAATACATGCCTCAGTTTCTAAAACTATGAACTTTATCAACATGTCCTTTTGTTCTCCCTTTCAGAAAATCACTTGGGTTGGATACAGCATAAATTTAAAAGGAATTCCCATGTTTTTATATGTGCCTGAACTAAATTTCTTCTAGACTTTTTATGACATGCCTATTCAGTGACATTCTATGAAAATAAATACTATAATCTGATTGAAGGACTGTACTGTGGAAATTAGCATTATTTATATATATATCTTTGGCTGAATTAATTTGTAAGACAGCAACATATATAATAAGTAAGCCAAATATGTCTAACTTATTTATAAAGAGTATGTAATCTAAATATGTAAAGTTTGAGATCTCAGAAAGATATCATTTAAATGTGACTTTTCAATCTTCTATTCAGATCATAGTGAATTATTATCTGGATCCCCATTTTGGCTGTAAGAGGAGTCAAACAATTCTCTTCCCATCCTATAAGGATCCTATAATAAATTCTAGCTTATTCTTATAGGATGGGAAGAGAATAGAAGTGACTTGTAGAACTAAATAAAACAACCTTAAAAAAATAAAAAGGACTAACGAGCTCAAGTTACTCAATTCTGTATATCTGAAGCTAAAACAAAAGATAATTAGACTTCTTGGGGGTACATCTTGTTTACTATCTTAATGATGTTGATCTCTTATTTTGGGGCACAGTGCGGAGGGGTCATACCCGGGTCCTTGTGCATGTTACACAAGTGCTTTACCACTAATCAACATCCCATAATCTTAGTGATATGGTCATATTATTCATTGGTTTCATAAGGTTATTCTGAGGATTAGATGAAATAATCATATAAACCACTTTGCCCAATACAGAACACAGGAAGTACTCTAAAAATGTTAGGTCTTATGTTGGTTAGTAATCAATACATCACTTCCTTTTAAAAGCTGCTAAATTTCTGGGTGAATAAAATTAAGCCTTAGGCCCTTGTAGTCTGTAGTCTGGAGATAACAAGTCCACTTCCTTAACCTGGGTTAGGAACCAAGCTGCAAAGTCATAGCCATCTCTTGTAGTCAAGACACCTTTGCTTCATTGCTTCATGCACAAACAAATACAGAGACATGCAAACACTAGAAAAGCAAGCATGATATTTAGACTAACTATATTCCCATATTAAGTCTCCAGAGAACCGATAAATTTGAAGAAACATAACTTTCCCTATAGGGCATGATTACACTCTAACAGAATCTGAATTTTAGCGTGAGCCAGCTAAGCAAAGTGCTTTGTTTCCCCTGAGTAATGTAGGAAGTAGACTTTCAAATATCACAGCACATTTTAGAAGATATTAGCTTACAGTCTTTAAGATACTAGAATTAGCAGCAAATACTTGCAGAAGAGATTTCCAAATCTCTGTTTGATGGGACACTGTGACCTTAATATTCCAACATCATGAAGAGAAGTTTAGCTTGTTGACTCAGCTAGTTGTAAACAAGCATATCGAGTAAATAGAAACCTGATGGTTTCCCTTCCTGAGTTATAGGACTAGCTACAAGGTCATTAAAGTAGTTCGATGAGAAAAAATTCAATATTTTGAGACATAAATCATTAGCAGAATTTTTTTAAAACATTTTCCATCCCTAAATTTAAACACATTGGATAGACAATCATAATTTCTAACAATAGTACTAAATAATTTTGACATATAATACATGCTTAAACTTTGAGAATGTGAGAACAGTGTGGAACACTTCTTATAAGCACTTCCTTTCGATAAGTTTTCCTCAGGTGATTATACAAAATAAACACAACTGCTTGTATAGTTGATCAAAGAAGATAATCTGTTCACCAAAGGCCTAATGTGTTGTAGGTAAATCATCAGAATCCAAAAACATCCCTTTAACCCACTTTTCTTCCACAAAACAACAACAAAAAAATTAACAATAATTTAGTAATAGATACTTTATGTCATTTCCATGTTTGGTTAAAATTATTATTAGATGTTCCCATTGTAATACCAATTTAGCAACAATTCTCAGGAAAAATTTCTGACACTTCTTTAAATGAAGAAAATAAATAGCTGCAAGGTTTTTAATAATATCTTAAAATTTTCTAAAGAACATTGAGGAAAGAACAGGCAGATAAATTAATTGGAAAGAAAAAATGGTCTAAAAATACAGCCAAAATATACTACATATAGTATATTTAAAATATACTATATGTAGTATATTTTAAAAGTGTATTTTTGAATCAGGAAAAGAAAGATGGAATGTTAAAAATTTGGGACAATAAAAATATATCTATACCTCACTCCTTAAAAAAATACTTAAAAATAAACCAAAACCATCCATTAAAGTTTCAGGAGAAGCTATGGATGAATTTTTTTTTTAAGTAAGAATATATGGAGTTGAAGTGTGGCTCAGGCAGCAGGGTGCCTGCTTTGCCAACATATAGCCTTGAGTTCAAGCTCCAGTCCCACCAAAAAAATAAAAAATAAGATTATCTTGTATAACCAACAACTCAGATGAATGATACCTATGAAGCCTAATAAAAAATAATTAGAGTAAATGGATGGAACTGGAGAACATCATCTTGAGCAAGGTTAGCCAGGCCCAGAAGACCAAAAATCGTATGTTCTCCCTCATATGCAGACTTTAGATCAAAGGCAAATACAACAAGGGGATTGGACTTTGATCACATGATGAGGCAAGAGCACACAAGGGAGGTATGAGGATAGGCAAGAACCACCCCCCCCCAAAAAAAAAACAAGATAGCATTTGATGTCCTCAATGCAAAGGAACTAATGCAGAAACTTTAAAGCGACAGAGGCCAATAGGAGAAGGGAATCAGGAACTAGAGAAAAGGTTAGTTCGAGAAGAATTCATTTAGAATGTAACACATATGTACAGGAAAGTAATGCAAGTAAACTCCCTGTATAGCTATCCGTATCTCAACTAGCAAAAACTCTTGGTCCTTCCTATTATTGTTTATACTCTCCCTTCAACAAAACTAGAGATAAAGACAAAATAGTTTCTGCCTGGTAGCGAGGGGGTGGGGAGGGAAGGAGGGGGCAGAGGAAAGGGGGGAGAAATGACCCAAACATTGTATGCACATATGAATAAAAGAAATAAAATAATAATAATAATAATTAGAAACTTGGCTACGGCATAATACAAATTTTATGGAAAGATAGAGTTAAAGACAAACTAAGAAGAAAATTTTGATACCAATGACAGAAGGCTATATATAGCCTTAACCTAAAATGTTTTTGAAAAATAGAAAAATAAAAAAACATGAAAAGACAGTTAATAGAATAGGCACTTGCAATGACCAACAAATATAAGCAAACCAATGCAATTTCACTCGTATTTAAGGAAATTGAAAAATACCATGGGATATCAATTTGTATCTACCAAAGAACATAAATTTAAATGTTTATATTTTGGGATAGTGAAAGAAAGAGGAAATGGAATTGTTCAAACACTTGCTCAAAGTGATAAAATTAGACAACAATTTGGCAGTATCTTTCAAGATTTGAAAGATACGTATGTAATTTGAGAAATTTACTGCTGGTAATGTATTCCACAAATATACTCCTATATATATGCAAAATAGTCAATTATGTTTACTTAACATTTTATAATAATAAGTGAGATCAGTTTAAATCATGATAGAGTTAAATAAGTTTGTTTTATTCAAACAATGAAATACTGTTCTTAAAATAATGAGGTAGGTATACTTATGCTTATGTGGAAAGATTAGATAAATGAAAAAAGTAATTTGCAGAACAGAGTGTATGTCACAACATTTGTAGTTAATTTTCTAAAAATATGTAGAGAAAATTAGGGAAATATGTATAAGACCCTGTGGATCGTCATTATCTCTGAGTAGTAGAAATATGGAATCAGAGAGACAGGGGTTTGAACTCAGAGCTTTGCACTTGTGAAGCAGATACTCTACTACTCCTTTTCCTTTAGTTATTTTGAATAGGGTCTCATTTTTTGCCAAAATGGCCTGGACCATGATCTTCCTATATTCAACTTTCCTCCTGTTGCTGGGATGACAGGTGCACCATGCCCAGCATTTTTTCCACTGAGATGGAGACCTCACAAACTTTTTTGTCCAGGCTGGCCTATCTGAGCCTCCCAAATAACTAGGATTATGGGCTGAGCTACTGGCATCCGGCTGAGAATTTATTTATTTATTTTATACCCATGTGTAAAGTTGGAATGTAATATCAAGAATTTTTATATTGCTTTTATAGTAAAAATGTAGCAGTAATTTAAAAAGGCCATTAACATTGATTCCTTATTTTTCTTCATAGATAATAATAACAGAGTGAAACTGATAGCTGATGCAAGTATTCCAGGATCAGATTACATTAATGCAAGCTATGTTTCTGTAAGTTACTATTTTCTATTTTTATGAAGCATATATACTGAAATTATATTTTCTTTCCAATTATTTAAATTCATTACAACCTTGATGGATCTTAATGTTCTTGTTACCTAACAACAACACTATTTACCCCAATTTTACAAAGAGGATCCTAGTAGATTTTTCATTTTCAACAATCATTTCACTAGTTTGTGGCCAATACACTTCATGTTATATATCCCTGGTCTTTTCACTATTTTATATGCTTTGTTGATGTATTCCCAGTACACTATGAGGTCTGTCAATTTGTTTTACAATGAGAAATTAGTCAAACAGACAGTCACATCCATACAATATGTACTTTGCCTATTATGTATGTTTTCCCTTCTGTATTTGCTTTCAAGTGGGTGATGATGACTGTTGTTTCTATCCTCAACCATTTGTAGAATGTGTACCTCATTGTAGCCTCATAATAAACATCATAAATGAACCAAGGTGGAGACAGTCATGGCACACTTAATGTACAATCTGCACATCGATGATAATAAATGCTTACCAAATGGACTATAAACTAAATGAAACAAAATTGCTTTTCTCTTCTTCTTTCTTTGTGTTGTTGTTGTTGTTATTGTTTTGCCAATGCTCACCACCATTCTTGGTACTTAGAAACCTAACATGCACCCAAGACCTCCACTTGGTTGACATGTTCATGGAATCTTAGAGTTGGAAGGAAACTCTAAGTGGGTATTTTTTCCAAAAGATTTTTAAAAATTAAATGTCAGCCTCCTAACATCAATTCATCTACTTTCTCCTCAAGCAGACGATTCTATCCTTAAACAACTCTATTATACAGTTATTTTCATTAAAATCAAAATATGTGTGTGCTTACTTTCACCCACTGGCTTCAGTTTTAATCGCAAGGTTAGACATTTTCATCACATGACCTTACGGATACTTGAGAATTTCCTATGCTATGCACACTTTCCATAGTTTCTTTTTATTCTTTTCTTAGTCATAGGTCTTTTCACCCAGGTCTGCCACTTTCTTCAGTTCTATTGAGTCTCTTCTGTGGTGCTTCATTCTTTGCCTAGCATCATACAAACCTGTCCTAAGTCTTATTACCTCCAGGCCTCTTTGAAAGTGTGCCAGGAGGAGAATTCAGTCTAAATCCTATACTGACTAATAATTACTCCAAAATTACAATCATATATTATGTCTCATTGTCAAAGGAGTGAATAATGGGAGAATTTAAGACTTCTTAACAGTGTAAGAAATTAGAGAAATCATGGCATCCTTTGGATTTCATTCTATTTTTGTTAGAACTTTAAATCTCTATTGAAATAACAACCTGAATTTACTATCGTGGTAATACTTTGTTCATTTATCAAATAATTGATTCCTTAGAAAATTTAATTACTCCCTAAACATTTTGCTGAAGTTTTATGCTTACTAATTTTCATTATAGGCTAAACTCTACAGCATGTAGAAATTTTACTTTGATTTAGATAATGATGTACATATACATTTGGATATTTATATATAATCAGTGCTGTAATAATCAAATGTCCTGAAATGCTATACAATAGGAAAACATCAAGTGGTTTTTATCAGTGACTTATTGATTTGTACTATTTTTCATTCATCAATGAACTGATACAAATCAGTAGCTCATGTTCCCCTAGATTTGGGGTAACTGACAGTACAAGACTTGAATAGGATTAAGAATAGGACAGTACAAGACTTGAATAGGATTAAGAATGAACAAGACAGTTTTAGTAGATACAACTGAACCACACAGATTACATAAGTAAGGTAATATTTATGAACCTCCAGAGTTCCTTCTAATTATTATAGGCTGTCAACAGGCAGCCATGAGCAAATGATAAATGGTGTGGGTAAAAACCTGGAAGCCTGAAGATATATATTCTGCTATATCAAGTGGTGCTATAATCTAATAGATCTGGCAACAAAGTTATTATAACCCATGTGTAATGAATATATGAATAATTACAACTGAGCTGCATTGTAAGCAGGCCCAGGTGGAGCACAGTTCATGTAAAGGCAGAATTCCATATCAGGGTGGGCAGAATATTGTACTAGTGTTAGTTTTCAAGGAAATATCCTTTTCTGGGGAGATAAGGAACAATGGGAGATCAGACAATGATTATACTATAGTGGCCTTCATGTCTTCAACTCCAAATTCAGGCTGTCTTCACCTTAGAAAGAATGCTGGTGCCTCAATTTTCCCCCACTTGCCAGTTTTGTTACATGGTCCCTCCATGTGAAGGTTCATGAACACTTACTCCAGGAGCAAAAGATAAAGGCCAAATGAAAGTGGCTTCTGGGTTCCTATGTCTTTGGAAGCTAAGGGCTAAGGGAAGAAAGAAGCTAAGGGGGAGAAAAAAGCAAAATAACTAGAACATAGAAAAGAGAAAGGCTGAAGTCTGGGGAAGAAAGAAGGGAGCACCAGCAGGTGGTGTGCAGAAAGGACTTCAGATCAGGGTCTGTAGCTAGGCTAAAATGCCAATTTATTAATTTGCCTCATCCTTGGCCTTCTTGGAAATTATCCTCCTTTAGCTAAGACTTGGGGAGAACCTATAAAATTGTGATGAAGGATGGACTGTGAGAGAGGTAGGAAGGAGACAAGAGACTGCAATCCTGCAAGAAGCTACTAACTGTATAAATAAGTTTCAAATTGTTTGCAAGACAGCCAACCATGAAAATGTGATTTAGGGACAAGAGAAAGGCTCTGAACCCTGAAAATGATCTCTGCTGTCAATGTGAGTTTCCTGGAATTACTTTAACTTGATGAGAGTTTCTACCACAATTCGAGGTTAAAAACAATGGTGCAAACATGCTATAATAACTTTGGAAGCACCAGATTTGTTCCCACTTTTTCAGAAGATCATAATGATAAAAGATTTTGAGTTGCTGAAAATGCAAAATGTAGATGAGCAGAAGAAAAATTTTACGCCATTAAGTTGGAATTATTTGACCGTTTCTCTTTCATCCTACCACACGACTTAAGTTTAGCATACTTTGATGTTTCCTGGCTTATGTTGTATCTCAGGTATTGGTTGCCTTCTCTGTGTGAACAAGTACAATAAGATACTGGATATGAGGATGAACACCTCTACTTCCCCTTGTCTAAATACCCTAAGAATGGAGATTTGGCTTTCATGATCTTAGTATTAGTCATTCAGTCTGCATCAAGGACCCCCACACACAAGTAAAAACACATATAAACATGCCTACTTGTGCACATTATTGAAAAGAAAATGATAGGCAGTTTGGTAAATAGTAAGATGAAGAATCTCTGACCTCAGTATCATTGTACTATAGCAAGGGAGAAAGCATATATCTTTATATACAAAAATATTCATATAAGCATATACAAATATGTTACCATCGATCCCCAGCATTTTCTTTAGCCTAATAAAGAAAGCAATTGACAGTGTTTATTAATTAAACATAACTGCACATTTCACATTTTTCTCTAGAGTTAAGCCTGCTGGCTTTCTTATATAGAAGTAAAGAGAAGCTGCTGAAGGACATTGATAATTACTAAGATGTCATTGTTGTCTGTATAATATGGATGGATAATATAATGTTTAACTTAAAAACTCTCTGCATGTTTATTTTTAAAAAATTTTACATTGTTAAATCACTTTAAACTTTTCAAAGCAATTTGATTTTCATTATCTTATAATGAGTCTTTGAAATGACTCTATAAGGTATGCAGGAAAATAATTATTATCTCTGATCTACAATTAGGAAACTGAGGTTTAGCAAATTTAAGTGATCTGCTCAAAGAAGTACACTACTAGAAGGAATAAAGCCTAGAACAGAGTTCTAGTCTCTAACTCTGTACATTATTTTCATCAGCAGTACTCATTGCCTTCTTCTAGTCAAACTAATTTAAATTAAGAAAAATCAAATAAGGACTCTTACCTTCACTAAACTTAATGTAGAATTATTGAGAGGTGTATAGATAGTTTTGCATGAATAATCCAACCTTAGTTAAATACAAATGCAAAAAATGTACATGTACAACTCTAAAACTAACTCCATCTGCATATACAAATTTTCTACATATAATGGAATAACAATTATGCATTTGTAATTGATTAGAACAAAGCAAAAAGTACTGCTTTGAAGTAAATACGTAAATTGCTTTCTGGCATGTAGTTCTATGATGCCTGGGATGTAGCAGACACTTAATAATGAACATCTGAATTCATAGAGAGCAACATTTTATTTAAGTGCATATGAACATATGCTTCAGAGCGCAGATGGACTTGGGTTCAAATTCCTTTCTGCCATTTTGTAGATGCATAACCTCAAACCCACAATAAGTTTCTACACCCATAAAATAGGAACAATAATACCTTCCTTAAAAAGATGACAAAGGGATTAAAGAAGATAATATGTATAAGCAGCTGATCGCATTGCATGAGACATCAGAAGCACTTAATAAATGCATGTTACTCAAATCATTATGGATTTTTAGTGCTAGTAGATTCTCACATGGAAATTTTGCATATCTAAAATTATTTAGGATTAAAAATGTACAGTATTTTTAAATATCAGATCAGTTTTCAGGTATTGATCAGAAACTTAAAAATACTATCTTGGTGTAAATATTAATGCTGTGCATGTAATTACATCTTTCTAGGGCTACTTGTGTCCAAATGAATTTATTGCTACTCAAGGCCCATTGCCAGGAACAGTTGGAGATTTCTGGAGAATGGTGTGGGAAACCAGATCAAAAACATTAGTAATGTTAACACAGTGTTTTGAAAAAGGGCGGGTAAGTTAAATGAAAATCTTTTCACAAAATGTTATTTTAAAATACTTTTACATAACAAAATGTTATGTTAATATACGTGAATATTTCAGTTAGTGCTGTAAGTCATCAATAACCTAGATGCCTATGAAGCAGCTTTAACTTACTAGCAATAATTGTGATAAAAATCAACATAACAATGATTCATGATGGTGACTTTCTTCAAATGCAGATCAGATGCCATCAGTATTGGCCAGAGGACAACAAACCAGTTACTGTCTTCGGAGATATCGTGATCACAAAGCTTATGGAGGATATTCAAATAGATTGGACCATCAGGGACTTGAAAATTGAAAGGGTAAAAAAAGAGGGGGGAATATGATATGTGAATGATCTGAAAGTCTAAAGTAAAATTAATTTCTGGGATTATCCCTTGCAAGTGTACCTGTACTTTCAACAGTGTTTTTCCATTGTTTTGTAAATAGAAGTTTTGAATTAATACGTGACTTCAGTGTCTATGTCACTGATTAATTCCAAGTCATGTGGTTAAAGTATAAATTAACTAATTAGCATCAAAATCTTGGGTTATAAAAACAGGAAAAAGAAGAAAACAACTACGGTACTAGGCTTATTTTATTTGATGAAGATACTATTATTTGACTTAAGACAGCAATTTTTCAAATCACTCATTTCTGAGTCTTAAAAACTTGATTTTCATTTCAATCCATAACTAGTACAGAAGAGATACTGCAGGGCCTCACTATATTGTTTTAGATAAATGTCTAAACACTCAGGAAATGGCATAAATATCTTTATACTTCCTGACATATTAGACACTCAATATCTGTGGTTTGTGCTTATTTAAGGTTTAGGTCAAAATTGTTTCAAAATCTAGTATTCTAAACTTCATGAAGTGTTATACTCCATTTGACTGCTAATATTCTATATTAAGATCTATTTGCAAGCTTTTTCACTGCTACTATTCAGACTGAAAGACAATTCTCTTTATTATAGTAATAAAAGATCTCATAAGAAATGATGAAAACAGAATTTGTTCTGTTTGGTAGTCATTTTTACAAGGTCACTTTCAAAAGCTTAGACATCAATTGTTTTCACCCTTCATGTTGTTTTAAAATAATTTGCTCTGCATTAATCTGTCACTTTGACTAGCATGGGGACTGCATGACAGTTCGACAGTGTAACTTCACTGGTTGGCCTGAGCATGGGGTTCCTGAAAATAGTACCCCTATAATTCACTTTGTGAAGTTGGTTCGAGCAAGTAGAGCGCATGACACTACACCTATGATTGTTCATTGCAGGTAAGAAAGGTAGATTTGGAACTTATTAAATGCTATATGAATGGATTTGATATCCCATGTCATCTTTTCATTATGATGATGTCAGGTTATTTATGGATTATTGATATATACTTGCTTCAGCTTTTAGTTTTCAGACATTTTATTGGTTTGGGCAAATTACTATATAACATAACTTCCTATCTTTTCCTTCCCCGGTAACGACAATTAACTTTGTGTCTGCATGAAGTTATCTATTCTGAGTGTCATTTTAAAAAAGAATCATAATGCACTATGTAATCATCCACTTTTGTCCAGTCTCTAAATTCCAATTGTGAAAGACTCCAGTTGATATCAACTTAGATATATCAGGTTAGAAAAGTTATATCCATGCATATAGAAAAATTTTGAATGCTAAACAACCTCAAGTTCTAATTCTAAGAATGTTAAATACCAATGGAAATAATGAGGGAGGAAATGTTCAATTTGTCATCAAATTATATAAATAACTTTTAGATCCAGGTCAAAAAAGAGTTGAGAAGTCAAAATTTTGTAAAAATCTGAAACCATATTTGAGTTGGTTACTTGATGTTCATTTCAAAGTTTTTTTTTTTACTGATTATTTGTAATTTAGAAATCTGGAAATTTTCTTCTACAAAAAAGGGAGTTATTTTTCAACAGGGCTTCTGCTTGGGATGACCAAAATGTTGTGGAAATGGATAATGGCGATGGTTACACAATGTCATGGGTGTATTTAATGCCACTGGATTGTGCATTTAAAATTTGTCAAAATGGCAAACTGTATGTTATCTTTTAATACAATAAAAAGTTAAATATTTGATAAATTATTAACGGTAATAATTTTGCTATGTCTAAAGTCTTAGTAAAATTCAAAATCCAGAGAAACCTAAGAAACTCTACCTTTAAACAAGAAAAAAAACTGTTTAGAATTTGTTTTTATCGTATCTCTTGTTATATCTTCAATACCATTAACTTGACCATCCTTCACTGAATTATTTTCATGTAATCCCATCCTTCTGCAGTGCTGGAGTTGGAAGAACTGGAGTCTTTATTGCCCTGGACCACTTGACGCAGCATGTAAATGACCATGACTTTGTGGATGTGTACGGACTAGTAGCTGAACTGCGAAGTGAGAGGATGTGCATGGTGCAGAGCCTGGTGAGATGCCTCAGCTTGCATTCACTCCTCAGTCAGCCCTCACACTCTATGAGGGTCTCAGTGCAGTGATCTGCTTGTAAGTGGGTGTGCTGCTTTATTTGCATAGCAGAAGCTCTTTCCTGCATTGCAAACCTCTTGGGGAATGCAATTGGTGATTATGGGAAGACAGTCACCCTAATGTACTGTGATGGGTATGTAGAAAATAACTCATAACATTGATTTGTATTTATCATTTAGCAACTTTGGGGAGCATATAAAATATATCCAAATCAACTTCTTTTATTTAGAATGCTAGAGTTACAATTGGGAAAATATGTTTAAAATGTTGATTTTGTATCAACCCTCTACTGAGTGTCTATTTGGTTCCAGGAGCTATACTAGGTCAATTACATGTGTTGTGTTATTTAATCTTGATTTAATCATTTATTTGTAATTAATTGCCAATAAAACCAATCAACAGACTAGGTATTATTGTCTCTCTACATGTAGGCAATCAGATATACCAAGAGGATAAGTGATATTCCAAGATAATTTTATAATAAGCATCAGAGTCAGAATTCAAACACTCTTCTATCTAACTGTAATATACCAGATGTTCTTGGCTGTATCTTTTGAGTGGATTTTGTATGCTATACAAAAACAGAGTATTTCTTGCAGTAAATACACAGATTTGCTATATTTGCAGTATTTTCCAGAGTATGTCCAAAAAAACTATGTGACATCAAACTTATTAACAGTGTGAAGGAACAGGGTTCTTTGCTAAAACAAATATGAAAAAGAAATTAAGCAGAGAATTAAACGCAGAATTTCTTTAGGCTCAACAATAACAAATAGAAGGTGTAACATTTCCAAACTTACATGACTGCAAAACCTTTCAACATTTTTGGAATCCCAACCTATAATGCCAAGTCATATTCTTGGGAAGATGCTGCCATATGCTGGAGATATCAAACCTTTTCAGGAGAATGTTTGTGTATTCAAATCTAATGTAACTATATTTATAATTATTGTGTAATTATGTAAATTCTGAAATAAGAGCAAAATAAGAAATTGAAAAAATTATATAAAGATAAAAATACTTTTAAACCTTGCTGAGATATCTAAGAAAATACACAAAGGACAAGGTACCTTCATTTCGATGGTAGTTTTAAACATATATTTTAAATTATTTGTAATTTCTAAAGAAGTGTTTCAGATTTTCTTCAGATATGATTATATTGTTGTTATTTTTACCTCCTGGTATGGCTACACTATATTATACTAGAATTATGAAGAATGTCAGGCCTGCTAATTTCTTGTAATTCACTTGGACTTGCATATTCAATATGAATTTTAATCTATAGTCTCTTTGTAGGAATCTCTTACAGCTACTTCAATTCCATGACAATTAGGTTAAAAGTCAGCAATGTAATACTATTTAGATGTTGAAAGGGAACAAATGAACAAGGTGTCATTCTTCCCTCAGAATGCTTCAGAAACAGAATATAACACACGAGAAGGGCCAGCTTCATGGCTATGAACCTGGGCAGCTGCATTTGGTTTAATGTTTGCTTCATTGTCTTAATAATTTTTGAAAAGGAACTTTGCATTTTCATTTTTCTGTGGGCCCTGAAAATCAGGTACCTAGTCCTAATCCAAGGGTCCTATGAATACTCCGATATCAATCCAACTACTGACCACTGTTAAAATTCAATTTCCTCCTTATTTTTCATTAACAATTCTCTTGACAAGATTAATTGTTGGCTCTCTTGTCTAGGACAGAGGGTGGGAATGATAATTTCCTTCTATAGTCTAGAGTCAATTTTCAAATAATGAAAGTTGAAACAAATTTGCCCTGCTCTGCAGCTTTGTAGAACTAAACTTTTTGAATACTGTGTTTAGGAATGTCTATTAATAACTTCATCCAATTTAGTATGAACTTCATTCATTATGCTTTTTAACTAGTCTGAGCAAAATGTTTCAGGTTGGATAGGGGAATGGGAAGAACCAGATTTTAAAGTCAGAGAACTGAGGTCAAAATCCAGCTTTGCTGATTGTTGGCTTCTGAGACAGGTTAATTAACCGCTCTGAGCTATTTCTCTTTTGGGAGATGTTATCATTTTCACAAGTTTATTATCAGTATTCAGTGAGAGACCTAAGCACCAGCACAGTGCCCACCATGTAGCACAGTGTTCGACAAGATTTTGCTAGATTCCCACCTCATTGAAAGTAGGCACTCTGAAGCTCTCTTACATCTCTGTCTTGGTTCCCTGAAGTTATGCTCTTACTGTCTTTTCCCTAGGACAAAAAACAGGAAAAATGATTGTACCTTGGCTTTGGTCCTTATAAAACAGCATCTTCTTGAAAAAAGCTGGCTTCTTATTTTTCTCATTGGCACTGGAGAGTGATCCCCTTGTCTATGAAAAATGCTCATGACTCAGCACATACCACAGAAGCCATGGGCACAGGTGGGGAGACAGGAACTTCCACAATATGGTGCCACTTAAAGACACCAGAGGAGCACGGTCCATACCAGGAGAGAGCTTGGTTAGGACATTTAAAGGGCCTTGCTACTGGGTCCCCTCCCACTTTAAGATGGCTTACTGGAAACTCTCCACCTGGCCCCAGAGAAAAATAAACATCCACCTTTAGCCATTTACCAGAAACTCCCCACCTGGCCAAGAAGAATGACCCACCCTTATAATATTATCTTAGGAGGCTCAAAGAGCCATTGAAGATTTTCCATCCGGTGACCTTCCTGGGACTTCTCCACCAGCCTCCTATATCTAGCCCCAGTCTTTAAGTGGCAGTAGTTCCAGCTCTCTTGCTAGATTTTCTTCCTGAGTAAACCCTGTGCTGGTGTTTGAAAAAAAAAAAAAAAAAGGTGGGGAGTCCTTGTTGAGAGAATATTGTGCAAAGGGATAATACCTTGAAACATTATTGGTGCCTTGAATAAGGATGATTCTGCAATTAGTTTCTTTCCTGTTCTGAATTCTCCTGGAAATTTACTGGCATGAACTCACATGATGTAAGGAAATGCTATCATATTCAGTTTGTTGTCACACATTTTACACATATTAAGTCCTTTTAATTTCACAGTATAGCTTTTAGGATCCCCAGATGAGGAAACTGAGTATCAGAGGTTTAATTTTTAAGGTAACAGGGCTATCCAGGACATAAACTGGGTTTTCCATGACACAGAACAGCCCCCTTGGCAATAATACATGATGGCAGAGAGACCATGGAACCCACAGGACTATCTCATAGAGCTTGGCTTGCTCTGCTGGCTAAGCAGAGTTCATACCCATCATTTTTTCCAGTGGAGAAGATGAGACCCAGAAAGTCAGAAGCTTCATATATCAAATGTGACTTCAAATTCAAATGCACTTAAAAAAAAGTACTAGAATTCATAAATGTAAAATATTTTCAAAGAAACAATTACATCAATATGTTTCTATCAGTGTCTTTCATTGTGTGGTTAATGGAAAACACTCTTATAGAGTTACCGTGAGAAGTAACTTACTAGAAATTACTGTAAGAATCATTATTACTTTATGACATTTCATTTCTTGGCAAAATTGAATTCTGTAACTTGACCAGCTACCTGTTTTTTTTAAATACTTGACCCCTAATGACTTTTGCATGTTCTCCAAATTACATCTTCCTTTAAATGGTAAGGATTGGGTAGCTGTGAGAATTAAATGAGACTATGTCAATGAACATTTATTACACAACTACTACGGGCCAGGCTGTGTAATAGGTGATGGGAATACGGCAATGAGCGTGACAAAATTCTGCTCCCATAAGTCTGACACTTTAATTGTGAGATGTTAGTGGAAATGTTTTGGAATCCAGGAAGAAATAGATGTTGCTAACAACAACCAAAAATTTCTAAAGACAGAATAAATAGAGAAATTACAAAAAAAGGTTTTGAGGTATTGTAGGAATAGATATGAATATAACCTCTTTAAATGATCACTTTTGAGGATGTACTATTTAAATCTATTGTAAATTTGTGTGTATGTCCTAAACATTTAGTTTTATTCTTTTAAAGCCAGGTATGTTTTACATGTACAATTAAAGATGATTTTAAATATACATGTTTTTTAGCCAATCTCAGAAATTCTAATGGGCTATTGAATTGTATTGAATAAACTTAAAGAATCCAAAAGAATTATTTCCTCTGAATTTAGCCCACATATTCAGAGGAAATATTAAAAGTCCTTGTTCAGCACCTGGATGTTTGGATATTTCAATGCAGTTGCATTATATTGACAAATTGGGAACTGATGCTTGGCATTAAGTAAGCCAAATATCCAGGTGACTAGCAGAATTGTTAAATATATTTTAAAATGTGCTGATTTTGCATAAATATTCCCAATTTTAGATTTCAAAAATAAATACAGCATCTGCATTCTAAAGAGGAAAGTGTAATATCTAATAGGAAAAAATGGAAGCTTATGAACAACTTAAATAAGATTTGCTACTTTCTTTAATCACAGTAAGAAAGTATATATTAACACTTGGTATTTCATGGCAAGTATTAAAAAAAAAACATGAAACTGTAGGAAGCCACAGGAATTTAGCAGACTTTATGTTTGCAATGGTAGGAAATTATTGATGTACTATAGTAAACTCTGTTTCTGACTTAGCTATTTCACATTTGTTGAATTCAATACTGCTTTTCACTGTAATCATGTAACTGCCCTTACAGGAAAAATCCCCATGCCACCACTTGTTTAACTACTCTTCCTTTGATATCCAGGCACAGTATATCTTCTTGCACCAGTGCATTCTGGATCTCTTATCAAATAAAGGAAGTAATCTGCCCATCTGCTTTGTTAACTATTCCGCACTTCAGAAGATGGACTCTTTGGATGCCATGGAAGGTAAATAGACACAATGTGTACCCAGTTTACTAGCTTGCCACATATCACAGAGTATTAATTTCATGATAATCCCAGCTAAAAATGTTTTAGAAGCTAGGTTAGCACACATATCAATTTTTTGTTTCTCTTTTATCCAAGTTGAGGTAAGGGCCTTCCCCTCTGGATTATATTTTTGCCATGAAATATTTAAATCTTCTGAGCTTTAACTTCAGTATTCTCTTGTGACATGTTACTTTGTGTTTTAGGTGATGTTGAGCTTGAATGGGAAGAAACCACTATGTAAATATTCAGACCAAAGATTATAACTGGAAGATACTTTCAAATCCCAGAGGCCAAAATTACCCCCTCATGATTATGAATTGAACTGTACAAATTTTAAAAAATCTTCATGCTTCCTTTGCTGTGCCTTACTAAATGGTTTGACTATTTTTTGGACAGTTCAAGGAAATGTTAAGTTAGGATAGTAACTTGTTTTGTACAGAATAAATATTACGCATTTAAAATGTTTTTTTAAAAAGATATAGGTTTTTCAGGTCCTCTATAATTTTGGAATAAGTTAAATATAAAATTATTATTACATTAGCATTCATGTTTCAGTGTGACTTTAACCGATGCGTTGGATTTAATTTTGAACAAAAGCTGTAAATGTTGGTTCAGTAGTGTTATTTTGGCCTCCAGCGTGTTGTTGTTTCTTGTGGATGACTTCCAGGACTGTCATAATGATCTGTACTTCCATGTACGCCCCTGTGTTTTGAGTCCTCTGTTTTATGAGTGGTGAGATATCACCTCATGATCCTGAACAGCTGAACAGTAACCCCCTGACACTGAAGGGATTACTTAGCCTTTATGCAACGCACAGTAGCTCTTTGAGGAGAACTGGGGCTATTTAAATTGCATTGTAATCTTCAGTTTGAAAAAAATGGAAAGGAAAAATTAAAAGTGCAATTGCACATATGAAGTTATAGAGACCTGTCTAGCCTATCTATATTTGCACACTGTTAGGCACCAGTTACACCACTGTATTATATATTTAAATACATTGTTAAATGTATCCAAGTATTTTCCCATTAGATTCATATTCAACCTAACATTAACAATTTTGGAGGGTTTCTTCAGCAGAAATGTATAAAAGCAGCAGTAAAATCATATAGTGTGTTGCAAGCTTGTTAACTAATGATGTACTGTGGTGGTGCCAACAGAAACTCCTGAGTAGATTGTATTAAATGGACTGTTTCATTTCCCAAGAGTGAGTGTTTGGTGAAACTGAAGGTAACCAGGTTATAGAAAATTAGAGATTTATAAAAAGAAAATCTTTTGGGTTCCATTTTATTAGATTATGTACTAAGTTTATCCATATAAAATTGTCACAGCTCTCAATTAAATTCATAAAAAATAAGTGGCACCAATTATTCTATTTCTTCTACGATGTGAATTATATCTTATGCTCATTTCTGCTGGACTATACATATTGAAAATGTGATGGCCAATAAAACTGAATTTTAATGAGTTGAGTGATTTTGCAGCATGATTTCAGGGGTACTTAAATATAAATTTGATTTTATATTATATATTGAAATATAAATGATATGTTAATTACATCATATGTAATATATCTTACTATAAAATAATTTTGTATCTAAGTATATTATGACATAATATAAATTATGTCTGATATGAATAATTAAGATATAGTCATTTCCCAAGATATCCACAGAGACTAAATAGTTTTAATATGAAATTCATCCAAGATATTAAATCCTTTTACTTACAAGAAATCTCTGGAAAAATGTGAAATTTTCATGTTTTTTTGTGTCAAGGAAGTATACATAAATACAAGTCATTACTATCCCAACCACCAAGTTTACTCTGTAAAATGTTATGGAAAGCAATAAAAATCATGAGAAAACTAAAAGATTCAAATTGGAGTTGTAAATTCAGTTTCTTTCTTCAAGTTAGTCATTGAAAATGTACGGCATCCAGTAGGGTTTTTTTAATTCATGAAAAGCAGAAAACATAGCCTGTAGAAAGTACTGACTAGGTTTACTTTTTAATATATTAAATGATAAAAAAGAAAAAAATAGTTCACTCTACAGTGCTAGTCCATTTTGTAGAATATCTGTATAAATGTACAGAAAATAGTTTCAGTTTCAATTTGTTTGTATGCACGAGTCTCCATAAAGCAGAATAGTAATCTTAGTTATCTAAAACAATGCTTATCAAACTTCAGTTTTCATACAGATCGCCTGAGGATGGTGTTAATGTGAAGATTCTGCCTCAGTAGGAAAACAGAAGTTCTGAGAATCATTTCCAGCATATGGTCAAGCTGTAATATTGCTGTCTAATCTCAGGCCATACATTAAATATGTATGAATCTTTGAAAGACAGAAGACAGGACCAGAACAGTTTTAGATCTACCTGACATTATTTGAAACATTTTTTTTTAAGACTTGACTTCAGATTGGGGTTGTAGCATTCACTTACCATGCACAAGGCCCTGAATTCAATCCCCAGGACAGGAAAAAAAATTATCAGCATTATCAGCATATAATACATAACTTGTTAAATGCACATAGCTCATTAGCCACATTGAAAAACTGTAACTGAAATTTAATTGAAACTCATGCATTACTGATAGCTGAGGTATTTTTTATTAGATTATGAAACGTCCAAGTTCAGCCACCTATAAGTGGCTAGTAAGTGCAAATAAAATAATGAGGAACACCTGTAACATTTTTAGATCCGATTTGTCAAAATTAGTTGAAGCACATGTACAATGAATGAGCAACATGTGTTTCATATAAAGCAAATGTAACTGGAGTCTCTCAGAATAGATTGCCAAAGAAGAGAACAGCTGTGGGTATCACCTCTACTTTCATCTGCACTTAATTGCATGATTTTCTTTTAGTTTATAAGTGATATGTATAATAAGTCTTTTGAAAATAAAAATTATTTAATCTTTGACCACTTTATAAAGGAGATTTGTACTTTGGTACATTTGATTTTTAAAATGGAATCTAGGCTCAGCAAAGTATTCTATAAGCCTATGTCATTATTGGGATAACCAAGTCTATTTTCATCGACCAATTTTTTGAAAACTCATATTAAAAATTTTTGATACGTTCTGACACAAGGTAATTTGAAAATTTCCACTGAATGATATTTAAAAAGTGAAAACAGAGAACAGTTATAAAGCATAATCTTAGCATATCAACTTGCCTATTTAGGATGAGTAACACTTCATGGTAAATGATTTCACAAATACAGACAGTGCTTCCACGGGAAGTCAGTTCTAATAGATCTACCAGCTCATAGAAATGTTCTGGAGATGTGTTAGACCACACATAGAAAAACTTTTGAAAAGTAAAATAAACAATAAAGTTAAGATAGTCTTTTACCTAGGCTGACCAATATATATCAGTAAGACAGTGCCTCCAATTTTAGGATTGTATGGTACTTTGCGATACTAGTGTCATATTTGTATTTTACATGGAGACAGTGAAAATAACAATCATGGAGAACATATTGACTTTGCTAAATAAGACCATGGACACCTTTTAAAAAGAATGATTGAGTGTATTCTCAAGGAATTTTTACATTAAAATAAATATATATACTTGTATACAAATCACATAAAAATATGATATGGAAAACAAATCAAGAAAATGTTCATTTCAGATGAACATTCTGAATCAGTGCCTGCAATATTGCCCTTTGAAAGTTAGACTAATATAATAAAATGCAACAAAAACATTATTCTTCTCTGTTATCAGTATTGTGTTTCTAAAGTCAAAACCTTGTGTTTTAATGTTTTATAAAATACTATTGGGCTTGGAAATCATTTTAGTGAATTATAGATAATTTAGAGTACTATTACATATATCATTCCAATTAATCTTTACCAAATCCCTTAAGATGTTCAGAGTTCTATATATTATTTAAATAATAAAAGCTTAATTACATGGCCAAAACCACATTTTTTTTCAATACTGGAGTTTGAAATTAGGGCTTCACACTTGTGAGACAGGTGTTCCACCACTTAAACCACAATTAGTAAAAGGTAGGAGTTAAAACTGAGTTTCTCTGGCTGAAGAAAAACATTATTCCTATAATCCAATGCAGGAATCTCTATAAATCATGCTTTGAATAATGTGAAATGATCATTACAAAGAAAAGCCATAATCTTTACATGTCTAATTCCCAACTTGTTAGTTAGAGATTCTCTGCCAATAACATGGAAATAAAGCAGAGAAGATAATGATCTGCCTGAAACATATTTTTGGAGAAAATATATAACAGTAAGATCAAATACAACATTTATATAAATGAGAAATATACCACATTCTAGAGGCAAGATTATATTAGAAAGAGATCCATTCCTTCCAAAGTAATTTGTAAATTTAGTACAATTAACTTCTAAATTCCAAACTCCAAAAGATTTTTTTTCTGAAATGAAATATTAGTATTGACCACTTGAAGTTCAATATAAACCCTAGAGTCCTCAGGAAGCTAGTCACCCCACCCTCCAGCAGAACCTTAAAATAAGGTTTGAAATATTGAAATAACCATATTACAGTGAAAACAAAAACAGATTGACTTTCCAAATGAATCCAAGAAAATACATTTAACAATGCCACACTTGGGACACTCAACACCTAACTACAAATTACTAAACATATGAAAAAGTGATAGCATGCAACTTATAACCAGGAAAATTACATGAATAGAAACAGATGAATAAATAGCAGAAATTATCAAAATTAGCAGACAAGAACTTTTGATACAACTATTAAAAAATGCTAGGGTTTGGGGTATGGTTCAAGTGGTAGAGTGACTGCTTAGCAAATGCCCTGAGTTCAAGTCCCAGTATTCTCCCAAAAAATCTGCTAAAAGAGGTAAACAAATATAAATTCTCCTGGAAACTACAAAGATATTAAAAAGAAACATCTAAGGGTGAAGACCATAATACCTGATGCTAGAATTCTACTGGGTAAAATTAGGAGCAGATTAGAATTTGCAAAAGAAAATATAGGAAATTCAAAGATAAAGCAAACTGAAGCCCAGAGAGAAAAAGGGGCTAGAAAAATCAGGGATCCTCAGTGACCTGTGAGATTATTTCAAGTAGCTTAACATAACTCTAATCAGAATTATGCAACTGGGGGGGAGTAAAGAAAATCTTATTTGAAAAAAAGTCCGAATATATCCCAAATTATTTGAAATGTATAAATATGGGTTCAATAATCTCAATGAAATCTAAAGAGATAAATATATGCACAAGCACTATTTTTCTTATTTCTACATACAAACAATATCATTTCTATACAGATACATATACATTTAACTACACTAAAGCATATCATAATGAAATGACTATAAGTCAAAAATAAAGATAAGATATTTTGAAGGCAACAAAGAAAAGAGATTGCTGTTGTTGGGATCAAAGAAAACATGCTAATTTCTATTCAGAAATAAAGCAAGCCATGGAATGATACATTCAAAAATGCCAAAATCACTTCTTCAAACTAAGGTGACTTACAAAAACAACTGGAGGTAATATCATATTCAATGATGAAATGTTGAAGACTTTCACTGTAGTATCAAGCAAAAGTCATAATTTTTGCTCTCATAACTTACATTCAAAATTCTACTTGTATTCCTAGCTGTTATGACAAGGCTAGAAAAAAAATAAATGGAATAAAGTTTGTGGAGGAAGAAATAAATCTGTCCCATATGAGTAGGGAGCAAAAAAAAAAACATGTATAAGGAAAATCCTGAGGATTTTACAAAAGGATAAGTGCTATATATAACAAGTACTTTTAGAAGGTCTCAGGATGTAAGGTCAAAACACTAAAATCAGGGCTTGGGGCAGGACCCAAGAGGTAAAGCAATTGCCTAGCAAGTGCGGGTCCTAAAAAAATAGTTTTATTTCTACATACTAGTAATGAAGAACTGCACATTGTAATTCAAAATAGCATTAACACAATAGTATGTGCAAATATGAAAAACTTAAAGGAAAATTTTAACATAATATGCACAGGGCCTATTCACTAAAAGTTAAACATTGATGAGAAGAATTTAAAATGACTCAAATTAAAGATGCTTGTTCATGAACTCTAAAACTCAACATTGCTAAGAACTTAATTTACTCCATGTTAATTTGTAGGCACAGTGAAACAACAATGAAAACTCTGTAAGGCTTTATTTTCTAGAAACTGATAAACTGGCTTTATAATTTCTATGAAAATAATATAAAAGATACAGAATTACTAAAATTTTATGTTTTTGCCATTTGGATTTTTCTCCTTTTTTTATTATTGTTGTGCTGGGGGTACACTGTGACATTTATAATAGTTCTTTCTTATAATAAATCATAGTTGAATTTACTTCCTCCATCATTCTCCTTTATTTTCTCTTTCCCCATTCCTGGAATAGCTTCAACAGAACAACTTAAATTTTAAATAGAACACAGTTGGATGACATACACTAGGTAGATGTGTGTGTGTGTGTGTGTGTGTGTGTGTGTGTGTGTGTGTGTGTATGTAAGAGAGAGAGAAACAGAAAGTCTGAAAATAAACCCATGTGTAGATAATGACTTGGTTTGCAATAAAGAGGGTAAGTTAATTCAATAGAAGAAAGGTAATCTTTCCGATGAATAGTGCTGGTACTACTGGATGTGCATATGAAAGATCATGAGTGGCGACTTCTGTTTCATGTAACAAATACCAACATTAAATTGAAATGGACCAAAGACAGAAACCTAAAAGTTGAGATGATTAAATCTTGTGGAAAAGAAAGTAAAAGAAAATCTTCATGACCTTTGGGTAAAGAAAGATTTCTTAGAATATAAACAAAAATAAAATATGAAAAACTGTTAAATTATACTTCATCAAAAATATAATAGCCTCCTACTCTTCAAGGCATATGTTTAAGAAGAGAAAGTTCAAAACACAATATGCATTTGGACCAAACCAAATTGTACTGTTTACTTTCCCAACTCTCTACACTTTGTTGCCAAATTTATGCTCCTAACTCTCAACACTGATTATTTCATTGATCTGGTCAGTAACCAGCCCTTCAAGTTCACATTTTAAAAATATCTTTCCCACAGTATTTCATCTTTCTCTAGACCTAAAACAAGTTAGAATTCTTTCTGAGATGTGAAGAGGTTGGTCAATGAGTACAAAGTTGTAGTTACAGAGTAGGAACACATCTTGTTCTAATTTTTACTTAAACATATCTTACACATTTCCAATACCGTGCGTTGTCTGCTACATATCCCTCATTAATTAATTCTTACCTTTCTTAAGTACCTTTCTGAAGGCATTTTTTACATGTTCTTATCCACTGGAATTCTCCATTTACTCTGCTTGTAAACAAGGACTAAATGTGTCTCATGATTTTATCCATGTTGCATTTAGCATAACATCTTACACATGAGGGAAACTCAAGCAAGTATTTTCTATTGAAAATTCACTTTAGCAGAAGTAAAATAACGTTGCTTACATTCACATGCTAAAATAAATATCCTTTTAGTCAGACAGCAAAGAAATACCTCTGGATCAAAGATAAGCAAAGGTAGAAGAACTGACAGTCAATGCCTCTGAGTCTTAAAGAAAATATTTTTTCTCTTTTATCATATTATGTTTAATGCAAATGAGGTTGTATTTAGTATATATTTTAAAAAGATTTAATCAAAACTAGTTTAACTCAAAAAAGAGGGTGAGGCAGTTTCAAGATATCCTGGAACAAGATATCTGTTAGGGTGAGGCAGGTACTGGAGATGCAGGGGCAGGTGTGGACTGAACTGCCAGCATGTGCATGTATGGAGGCAGGCACTAGGTCCAGAGAGTACAGTAACAAGGAACAGGTGGTAAACCAGGCTAGCAGGACACTTGAGAGCAGCCTACTATGAGGTAGCTATCATAACAGGCAGGTGAAACAAGGCTAAAGAGAGTCCAGGAACTGGCACTATTCAGATCCAAGTAAAGTCAGTGGCAGGGAAGCGGGTCAGCCGGAAGCAGGGTTCTTCTCACCAGCTAGATTCAGTGGTGGCTCATTTCCTCGGGAGCATACACAAAGCAGAGACTCAGGCTGGGCCAGTAGATGATTAGATAGATAGATGATTGATAGATAGATAGATAGATAGATAGATGATAGCTAGGTATGTAGAGATTAGATAGATGATAGATTAGGTAGATCAATAAAGATTAGATAGATAATATCAACAGACAGATGATATAAGATATATAGATAGATAAATACATAGATTAAATAGACGATAGAGATAGTTTATAGATAGATAGATCGATAGTGATCAATTCCTGATCACTAAATAAATGGTAACTGAATGAGTGAATGAATTAATGAATGAGTGAACAAATAAATGTTTTGAGTAACTAGCATACCATAGAGATTTAGAAGTAGAAAATTATCAAAATCAGGTACCCAAAATGTATTACCACTAACTTAACCAAAACAATAAAAATAACAAGTTAAAATGGTCATTATTTGTAGAAAAATGTATACCTAGAATGTACAAATAGGTTGAAAAATTATAACCAAATAGAAATTTTGTAATTCAGGTGACTGCATAATAATTACTCAAAAACAATGATCAACAAATTAATATACACAAAAGGAGGAAAATTAGTTCACTAGCAATGTTCAAATTGTCAAATACCAAGAGGTTAATTTCATGTTTCATTTCTGAAGAAAACTGAGTATTCAGAAAAATTTTAATGTAATTATTTTAGTAATTGAAGCCTACTTTTATTATTTTAAAATAAATTTTTATAGAACATAATCCTTTAATTCCTTCATGAGGTTAATATGGCAATATCAAAATCTTTTTAGTATTTGATTATGTCAAAATTGAAAGTCTTTGTGTGTGTGTGTTTAACAAACTTTTTATTATCACACATTAACAGTGTAAGGGGGTTGATTGTGATAATCCCACAGATGCATGCATACAATGTATGCCAACCTATAAGAAAAAATTACTGAAATAGATTTCAAAATGTTGATTACTGATAATGTTAAGAGAACCACCTCCTATATATTGAAATGTTTTATTATTTAAAGTTAAGAGTGAACTTCTGAGAAGCAGCACATAGTGCAATGAAGCAGACAAGTTTATTTAAAACGGATGATGTTATAAGATTTTAATAGCTAATGGAATAAAGGATAAGTTATTAAATAAATGATGGCAGGAAACTTGGCTGATAGAAAGAAAATGTGATTATGTTAGATCTAACCCCTTCAACAGAAACCAAAACAGATTCTGGAGAGAAGGGATCTTTAAAATACTTTGAATATATCTCCATTTAAAGTCTTCAAATAATTTCACTGTTTTCAGACACAGCTCCCTCAGCTTCTAATGCTCAATGGGTTTATAATCCCAATGTTACACATTAGCATTTTCTTCACAGGTTAGCATTTAAAGATGTGTGTCCCAGAAACAAAACCTGAAGTTTAAGCCATTGGCTTAGTTTGCCTTACTTCTCCGTCTAACAGATTTCATAAAAGTAGCTTATCATATAATCTATTATAATTTGAAATGATCAGTTAAAATAAATTGCAGGCCAGACCAGAGATATCTCTGAGCAGCCAGACACAGTTAAGCCTAGAAAGTAGCCTTAATCTTATTTGAATTACATGTGTAGGTGAAACTTAAATTGGGCCATCTTTTGCAAATGCCACTATCAAAGAAAAACAAAACTTGAGTTCAACAAATCAAAAGCCACCAACTAAATTATAACTATATAGTCAGGAACTTTCCAATGAAGCAGACCAAAGAAAGCAACTGTGTAACAGTAACCAATCCAGTTTTCCCTTGTTTTCACACAGGCTCTGTAAAATCATTCCACTAGACATTTCTTCAGCAGAGCTTTACTATTCTTTCTGTTTCCTGTTTCCCAATTCATGAGTCACTGGTTGCTAAAATAAAGTCTTTAAAATTTTATTGTGTCTTACTTTAGCTTTTTCTAGACCTTCTTAATATAACTGAATTTGTCAGATAATTGAAGCTTATTATTTGAAGCAAGTTATTTGGTTCCTGCTCCCACAATCTTCATCTTTATATATCAGAAGCAACTTGGTCTCACCAGAAAGCTCAGACTTACTCCAAACTCTGGGAAAAACTCAGTGTTTATCCTGAGAAATAAAAGATAACTCCTCAATACTTTGGGGTCAGTATCAAGGTTACTTTGTTAAATATACAAAGCTCCATTTTGTATATATACCACATTTTCTTTATCCATTCTTTGGTTGATAGGCACTGCCAGGAGCAGTATAGCAAAATATAAAGAAAAAGGTTGCATACTTACTTAAGTGAACTACACATTCTAAATAAATCTATCAAACAAGAAACCATTACCTGACTTTTAAATGATATGCCACATAATCTACCAGTAGTGATACAGAATGGCTTGTACGTCAGTTCTCATAATATAATGAAGTATGTGATTATACACCAAGAAGTATGCCCTCAGGTTGACTTCTAAGCGAAAAAAAAAAAAAGGAAAAGAAAATATAACAATTTGAAACATGTTTATGCAAATTTAATTCTAATGAGAAATTATTTTTGAAACAAAAACTACTTGGGGGCAATTGATTTATCCTAGCATTAATTTTCTTTACGTTTAGGCTATGTTTTGAATGTGCTATGTGCCCCCAAAGGTTCATGTGCTGGAAGCTTGGATCCTTGTGTGTCAATGCTGACCTGGTAGAACGGATAAGTGGTGGGGCTACATGAGTGGGTTATGGGAGACCACCATGGAAGAAATTAAAGCCTGTCTCATGAGAATGGCATAAGTCTGATGTGAAGGGATTCATTCTCATGAGAATGAGATGTTTTGAATGAGACTACCCCAGGTGCTTGGCCCATTCTGTACACACCAGGTTTCCTTTCTACTTCTCTAACATGTTGTGATTCATCTAGGGGGCCCTTATCAGGATGCTGGCACCATGCTGTTTGGATCTTCCAGTCACCAGAATTGTCGGCCAAGTGCATTACACAGCATCAAGTATTTTGTTATGGCCATATAAATATACTAACACAGCTGTTTTCACTTTAAATGTACAATGTAAATATTTTCAGTTGATACTAACTCTTAAAAGGATATTATTTTAAAAAGGAAGTAATATCTAATGAACTTTAAATGGCTCTCAGTAAGCACTCAGTACATACTAATATTTATCATTATATTTATTATGATGTGAGATTCTAGAATTAGAGTGATTGAATGAAGGGTTTACGTTTCTTGACATATTTTATAATCCATGTTTTATTTTTTTTTAATTATTCATTTATTCACATGTGCATACATTGTTTGGGTCATTTCTTTCCCCTGCCCTTCCCCCCCACTCTTACTTCCAGGCAGAATCTGTTCTGCCCTTGTTTCTAATTTTGTTGAAGAAAAGGCATAAGCATAATAAGGAAGACAAAGCATTTTTGCTAGTTGAGTCAAGGGTACACGAAAGCAATGTTAGGAATATTTCCATATTTTAAAGTAGAGCCTTACCGAAGAAAAGGACTTGCATAATGTACCATGGCCTGTGCTTTTATACTGTAAATAATATCTATTTTTACTATCATAAAATCATTTAGCTATATATATTTTGAGAAAAAAAAATCATGATCAGGGATGGTCAAGTATTCAGAAGCTGGATGACCAGGAATAAGTAACCCACCACTGCTTTTAAATCAAAAGTCTATAAATAACTTGTCTTATAAACATAGCCTGAATGACTGAACTCAAATTAGTGTACTGTGATTGAATTGTGGCAGTCACACTCATGTCTAAAGTTTTGCAATTTCCATGACAAGTAAATCTTCTTACAAAATGTGTCTTGAGTAGAGAGCCGCTAAAGATCCCAGGAACTGCTACCAAAAACAAATGTTGAAGAATTACTTTGAAAAAGAGTAAATGAGCATTACATCTTACACTGATTTACATACAGCTTTTGGGGGCAAAGCATCAATATAATTTAAACAAATACCAACTAGAAATAAGCATCTAAAAAAGAACCATGGCACTTCATCTCAAAGAAGGTGAATGAAGGTTTTCATAATTATCACTTTCATTCATTAATTCCTAAAAATTACAGAGTATCAATTTTAGACTAGTTATTCTCTGTAATCTAAGATGAGGACTCAATAGTTCCTATCCTATGTAATGGGTAATATGAACAAATGGACATTGTAGAGCACTGTGATGAGTGTTGGGAGATAAATAATCATAGAACCAGACACTGTAATCAATATTCATGATGTGGAAAATGGCGGCTGTGGAAAATGGGTATAGTGTGATGACCCACACTCCACAAATAATCTGTATTTCCATATTGTCGTGAACTTCAATGTGCGAGCATACTGGAGAAAACATCGCATTTCCAAGTTTTCTGTGATTTGTATTTTCTTTACCACCAAATTTTGTTTCCAAAAAAGCAAACATTAGAAAGATGATGTGCTTACCCTAAAACCTTTTCTGTTAACCTATTAATATTTAACATATTAAATAATTCTGGATTGTGTGTTAATTTTTATAATCTCTTGATTCTTTTTAAAGAATTGATTTTGATGGAAGTCTAATGGTCAATTTCAAACTCAAAATTACTTCACAACCTTACCTTTTCTCCTATGTGTCTCTCACTCTCTTCATCTCCCTCCTTTCTCTGTTTCCCTCTTGATTATTTGTCTTTACTCTAATAGGCTATTTAAAGTCCCAGAGCCTCAGAATAGTTATGCTTCCTACTTCTGAAGGTAGATCTAAGTTACTGCACTCTCAGAAAATTTCACACTAATCTTACCGAATCTCATAAGATCATACTTCACATTTCCTGTGGTTAAGGTTCTTACTAATGAAATGTATTTCTAAAACTCTTCAAATAACTCACCTCAGCCAAAAATAGTATTAGGGTATTATCATATACCTAAAAGCTGATCTTAATCATCACTTTAATCTTCAAAAGATAACTCATTCCTTTGAGATATCTGGGATTGCCTTCAAAGTCAGGAAAAAAACCAACATTTTTGGTGAACTGACATGGAGAAACTTAAAGAAAAAATCTGTTATTAGAGTTTTAGAAAAATATTTGAAATACTAAATCCTCAAAGAAGTAAAAATAAAGTTAGGAAACATGAGAAGTCTAGGTATTTTAGAATCACATATATAAGATTAAAGAATTACTATCTGGAAAGGACTTGATTCTCTTATTTTTTTAAAAAATGGCAACATATGGCCTTAATGCTACTACGTCATAACATAGTACAAAATCTAAGCGCTAAGCCTCATTAATTGATCTAAAAGAAATAGTGAAAGAATATCAAACCACTTTTCACACTTACACTTAAGCATAACAACCACAAAATAATTGCTGCCTCTTGGCTAACCTCAAATACAAACATTTCCAGGAACAGCATAACATTCTTTCTTTGTGATGTGATGTTTCTCACTAACCCAAAACAAAAACTGACACACAAGGAAACAGCTCGTTGTGTCATGGAAAAGTCATGCTACTTCACGGTCCAACTTCATTTTTTTACAAAACCAATAGTATAGATGTCTAGAGTCATTCCTTATATGATTCATTTTTGTGCCCAGTAATCCTCAAAATGAGGGGTTTTCCTGATCACAGATTAAAATTAGCATGTTGACCATACTTCACAAAGGGATACAATGATTATTCTTTCTTGCCTGGGATCGGTTAGTGCTTCTGGTCATGGCTGTGAAAAGAGCTCACTTACAGTGTGTACACACATGGGTCCCAAATGAAGATTAAAAAAATTCTGTATTCAGTCTAGAACCGATTTCTTGGATGCACTCAGGTCAGATACGTGAAAGGATACAGGACACAGATTAGAAAATGAAGCATTAGCATGGATTTACTGTTGTCATGACCACTAAGGCCTAATAGAAAGAACTAATTGATTTTGCTGTTTTCACTTTTTAAGAGGTTAAGCAAAAGTTTCCCTTTGTGAGTGTGAGTGTGAGCGTGTATAATGGAACAAGTGGCAAATTGTACTAATGACTCTGTGACGTGCTTTAGGCCTCCATTGTTATGTGGTACTCTGAACACAGAAAAAGCTATATCAGAAGTATATAAAACCTTAAATTACCACAACAGCTGAATGAAGAGAATAATTCTATTGAAAGGAAATTAATGAACAAGTGTCAAAAGGGACAGTTGGCATCAACTCCAAGAGGATTTGGAAGTGAGAAGTGGAGTGGAAGCTTCTTTTGTTGATTTCCAACAGCATGTAATTGTTTTCTTGAAAACAAACTCACAAATTCTACCCTCAGCCTTTGCTTTCCTTAGATCAATGTGTCTACCATACTTGAGGGAGAAAAGATTCAAACTAACCTGTTTCTAAGTAACTTAAAAAATTTGGAACTAAAATGTTTTAAGTTTTCACTGTTTTCAGTAATAACCTCATTTAAAATAAATTCCATTCTGTCAAATAATACATGAATACTAATAAAAGCATTTTTTCCTAATTATTAAATCTGACTAAAAAAATTAAAACTGATTGAAAATTGGAAGTATATTCCATTTCTATTTTAGGAGATACTATAAAAAAGGAATTTTTAATAAAGTCTTTATGAATGGCTTACATGGAATAATTTATTAAATGCAATATAATTCATATTAACAATACAAATATATCAAATTATTTAACAGAAATTTGTATTGTTTTGGCTTATCTAAATTATGAGAAATCTCAAAAACTAAAATTTCTCCTTGAAAAGATCCTGTAATGCCTTTTCTTCGTGTGCTTTTTTGTACAAATAGGTTTTGTTTTATTTTTCTCCTTATCTCTGTTGACATATTTTCATTTAGACATCTCAATAATTTCAAAAGAACATAATATCTTCAAAACATGTGACGTCCATTTAGAAAAGACTCTAGATGAGCTACACCTCTAGGCAAAGTATACAGAGCATCCATGTAGTGGCACCATCCCTTTTATCCACTAGAATCCCCTGCTCACCCTCTACCCTTGTCCTTATAACTCCAACACGTGGGATAGACTGATAGGGAAAAAAGACAGGACATGTGAGCATTGTGTAACTTAGAATGTGGATATGTAGTCTTACTACACCACTTTTACTCTATCATAAATGTGCTAAACTATTCCATCTCTTCACCTTATGCTTCTCACTGTGCATTGTAGAATAACGAAATGGACCTTGTGTTTTGACCATCTTAATTTCAACATCTATTTTGTGACATCTCCATGATAATGAACATGGAGACTACCACTGCATCATTATTTCCTAATGGGAAAATTATGATCAGAATTTCAGATCTGAATTTCAGCCATCAGTAGTCAACATTGACTCTTTTGGCTGTACAACAAGAAAAAAATGGATGTTACCCACTAGGTTCCCAAGTAAACATTCAGCACTCCTCTAAGTTACATTGCCTCTAAATGCCTACTCTTCAAGTCACTTTAAAGATGTTAAGAATGAGAACTTCCTTTTGATTTTGTAAATCACTGCCACAGGAGCCAGGTTAGTTCATAGCATGGGATCTTTGGTGAATAAATGAGAGCTATTCTTTGTGTTGCTTTATACTTCTTTAAAATGGACACAACTATGTAACATACTTGGTAAAAATACTGTGAATATGTAATGGAGATTTTTTATTTAAAGCACTTCAACACAGGGCTGCAACTTATTTTTTTTAGAGTCGAATAACAATTACAATTTTATAAAATAAAAATATATCTATATATTATGTCTTTAGTCTCTATAAAATAGCAATTCTTGAACATGATATTGCTACAATTCAAACAACTTACTTATACATAAATATGAGCAAATGAAAAATCAGTTTAAGTGGTAATGATGATAATGACAATGGTATTGTGAAATCTCACAGCAAAGCTTTTCTAATATCCCCATGTCTAGCCCAGGTAATGAAATAAGAGAAGATAAAATTTAGTATTATGATTAATTTTATGTGATTAGTAAGCTGCTGAACATGTATTGCCTCTAACTAAAAAGTTCCAGATTACATGCAACTTAAACACATTGTAACTTTGATCATCTTTCATGTACTAAAATGTATTATCCATATACTAAGATATCTTGGTTTCTGAAAAAAATGTGAGATACGTATGTAAAACTGATTAAACAGTTATTTTTTTTCCCAAACTGGTACAGAGACTTTATGGAGTAATGTGTTTGTACAGTGGTTGCTATTTGTCATGGTAGGCCATGACATAGGCATTAAAGCACCAACCATTTTGGGCAATATGTCATAAGCAGCCAGTTGGAGGGCAGTAAGAAAATACTTGGCTAACCATTCTACACTAGAGACATTTGCTTAGTTTAGCAAGATAGTAATACCAGGCATTTCTATAACTTAGATTGTATAAATATCAGAATTCATTTTGTTTTGTAAAGATTTAAGCAACATAAAAAAATCATTCCATATATCTTAGACACTTTAAATATTAGCCATATGGAAAATCATGAAAAAATAGTTATGTAATATTTTAAGTGAAAAAGTTAATGTAGATGTATAAAATTGTATTATATTTAAAGTTATGCAGTATAAAATTTAAATTTTGTAATATTAAATAAAATTCTATTCATATGAGAAACAAAGCAGAGTTTAATTCTTGAGGGTGATAAGTGGACCCATGAATTTTTCTTCTTTTTTTTTTTTTCTCTTCTTTTAATTATAATTAAATAATATAATATTAATTTCTATTCAATATTTATCATATGTTAGATACTGTATACTGTGTTTTAATAAAATTATTTTAGTCTTTGAAACAATCTTACTTTTATTTATTTTTTTAACTATCTTAACCATTTTTAAAGCTTGCAGTTCAGCATTGAAACAATATTATAAAATGATGTTATTTCATTTTAGAGTCTAGTTGTTGAATTCGGAGAAGCTAAAAAACTTGTCCAAGCTGAAGTGGTTAACATATAGCAGGGCTGGGCCTAGAATTTCTGTTTGCTTAACATCAAACCTCACATTTGTAATCCACAGTACTTTTTTTAAAATAAAAAGTTTATATATCCTGTACTCTGCACATTATTCTTATTTATGTATAGACATATGTAAACATCTATGGTGTTTTTCTGGGAATTAGGGTGACCAGCTCATTCTGATTTGTTCTGGACTTTCACCATTTTGGGGCTGAAAGTCAGGCCTAAGCAAACCTACACCACTGGTCACTCACAAGAAAGGAATACTTAACCTGGGAGAGTTCTAATGGTGCACAATTTTACTCTCAGATTCAGAAATGTGGATGAAAGGGATAGGGAGGGAGATGCAGAATTGAGAAGAGGACTTCATTTTTTGCACCAAGGAATGAATGTTTCTGAGCAAAAAAGAGTGTTTGCTATCTTCTTTTCTGGAAATCATGCCTAGGAAATAAGAAATGAGCAGTAAACTCTTCGTGTGTCATTTTGAAGTTAGTGCATAAACCGAATACTCTAGCTTCAACTCTCTAGCTGGATGGTGATGGGGGGTGAGAGCAAAGAGCAAAAAATATACTCCTTTAAAAGACCTGGAGAGCAGCCTCTTTGGTTCCCTTTTGCTTTTCCTGGACTCATGTCTTTGGGGCTGCTTTTAAAAGGCTGCACTATACAAGTCTTTCAACCAAAGTCTCCAGCCACTTTTCTATCTCACTACCACCATCTGTTCACCTTTAACATCTTTCTTTTTCTTCTGCTTGGTTTGTGCCCCTCCCCCATGTCCTCTGAAGTGACTCAAATGTTGTCAGTCTAAGTGCACAACTATTTTTACCACAGTGTTTGGGAATCTCTGGGCACACACTGTCTGCAGATTAGGTAAGTTACAGGTGCCCAGGTTCATGTTACTCATTTAGTAGCCACAAATTTAAAGCACTAATCTATCTCTTGTGAATTTGAATTTTGCCTTTCACTTAGTGGTTCCTTCCTTTGCCTTCTATTCTTTAGGACCACTCATTGCCCTTGCTAGATGACCCTGCTCTCTGTAGGCTAGTCTGTGTTCTGTTCCTTCTTTCTTTTCTCTCTATCCTCTCTCCTTTCTTCTACCCCTTTTTTCTTTCTTTCTTTTTTCATATTTGAAAAAGTATGATCATTTTCTGATAGGCCCTCAGTTCTACTTTCTCAACTAATGACTGAAATTGCTTTCTTTGAACCAACAATTTGTCAATATCTCCAAATAACCATAAAAAATTCTTTACCAGTTTCTGACAAACCCTCAACTGTGTGTCCATGTTTATTTGTTCTTTGAGTTTCTTCCTACTGTGACCGCCATCCCAATATACAGGTTCTCCCAAATGCTTCAACTTTACTCCTCAGAAGTACCAACCCAACATCTCAGAAACTTCTGTCCCCAAACCATCTTTCCTTGAAGTTCCCATTCAGCAGAAACTGTTCATTGTCATATACTCTGAGGGGACTGCATTCCTTTCTTTCCAAGTTCTTAACTCAGTAATTCATTTGTGTGACCTTTAGTTACTGTCATTTTCCCCCATTAATCTGAAATTTTAATAAGAGCATAAATGCATGAAAACTTATCATTAGTCATTAGTTTCAATGTTTTCACTTTGATGATATCATTAACACAAATAAATCCCCCAATTTATCTTAGTCATCTTTCTTACTAAATTTAGGTTTTACAATGGATTCACTACAGGCCTTATGAATTGAGAAGACCATTAATATTTGTTGAGTGTATATTCCATACTATGGACTCACATATATTATTTCATTTCATACTTCTAACAAGAAGCCTATTGTGTATGTATTATATATGTCATTTTATCTCATAAAACTGAGGCTTGGAAGACATAATTAAGAATGGCTAGAACTTAGATTCTGTCTTGCTCCAAAGTTCTCTACCACATACCTTCTTAAAGGCACATTGTTAAACCCATTGTTAACTGAGATAACCATATTCCTTTTCTTCACTGTCCTCTCCATAGAGAAAATAATTCAAGCTTTTTTGAAGAAGATGGAAAATGCATTTAAAATATTTAAACATGAATTAATAATTAGCTAGTATACTAATTGAAATCTTTCAATTCTATCATATACTTAGTTTCAGATTTTATTATGAATGAACTCTAGGTCCTTGGAATGGTATATTAACAACATATTTATTTCCATATTATTACTTACTTTTCCTTAATTTTTGAAATGTATTTTAACTATTTGAAGCTTAAATTATTTCAGTTTACATCAATGTGTTTTGACCACTTGTCAAGATTTATGTCTTCCAAGTTCTACTGAAAAATATCATAACTGCAGTTACAGGCATCTCATATTTTGTAAACAGTTTGAGTTCCAACAGTTCTCTGTTAGTTGTTTGGAATCAGTGAGTTTTCTCCCACTGACTTAATCTAACAAAGAATGGTATTTCCCAACTGGCATTTTCTTTTTCTCTCCTCCCACTTCCTGCCCTCAACCTCCAAAACAACAACAACAAAAAGAAAAAGAAAAACATCTACTTAAACTAAGGGGAATACTAATGCTAAACTTACTGGTCCTAGAGCATGCTGGAAAATAGGGATTTATAATTTAATAAAGAATAACAATTCAAAGGGCAAAAGTTAACTTATCAATGAAAAGGTGCCCCCTACATAGGAGGCTCTTATCAGCTCCCAAAACCTCTCTTTATTTGTGTTTTAATCTTCTTTTTCTACATTTTTATACTGGTTGCTTCTCTACTGGTGACACTTGAATGAAAGAAATAAAAAGGAAAGAGAACATTTACATTATTTAGCAGGTTCTTGGTGTGCAGATTTCCTGGCATGTACCTCTGAAAGTCAGTGGAGAGCCACAAAATGGTAGTCTTAAATGTTACTGCTATTACCCAAGCTTCAAAACTTCTAAGTAGTAACAGTTTATCATTTTTCTCTTTACAATAATAAAGGTATTTTATAGTGTATACTATACTTTTTTACTTTGAATTTTGTTTTGTTTTGTTTTCTTATAGTGTGAGGGTTTGAATCCAGGGCCTTGCACAAACTAGGCAAGCACTCTACAACTGAACTACATCCCCACCTCTTTTCAATTTATTTTTAATAATATACAAAACCAAATATTGTCCATATTAATGAGTACCATGTTGTTTTGATACATTGTATAATGTTTAAATCAGGTTAAGCATATCTATCTTCTTAGAAATTTACCAGTTCTTTATGGTGAAAACTTTTTAAGTCTTTACTTCTAATTCTTTGAAAAATACATGTCATTATTGTCATCTATAGACATCTACTGTGCATTAGCACACCAGAACTTGTTGTTCCTCTAACTATAACTTAGCACTCACTGATTGACTTTTCCCCATCCCTCCCTTCTTTTTCCTTTCTCAAATATGCTACATTTTAAGTAACTTCACATCTTTAAAACTTTTATCTTCACGACAAACCTTGAGAGTATGAACATGTTTTATCATTATATCAATTTTATGGATGAAAATATGGGGATTAGAGATGTTATGGTTAACTCAGTCCTCATAGGTCTGAAACAACTGACTTCTAAGCTTTCCATACCCCAGTTCCAGGTTGATTTCTCCAAGTTTTTTGTCCCTTTATCAATTTCATTCATCCCTCTAGATTGAAATTCTATGAGAAGTTGGACTATTTTATCCTTAGCACCTGGTACACTATCTGACAGTTAGTAAATAGCAAATAAATATCGAATACATGAATTTCTGTCATTGTTATCTTAATTATTTGAGCAACAATGCCATGTAATTGCACTTGTCATTATATTTATAAGACACAGCATAGTGTCACTAAAAGCACAAGCTCATTTTCCATAACAAATGTTTTATTTGAGTTGTTGAAGCCTTCAATGTGTAATCTTAATTACTGACTTTAACAATCAAGGGACTGTTGGAAATGGAAGAAAAATCACAAAAAAATGTATTGGCCTCTTATTACTCTTCCCTGGGCTTCCAACCACTCCAAAAACCAAAGAATGGTTTTCAGATTTGAGAAGCAGTTATATAGCTACACAATAACAAATACATAAAACCTGCCAAAAATGTTACAACTTAATATCCAAAGCCTGTGACTCAATGGAGATTATGAGTAATTACCTTCTGGAATAAGCAACTTGAGTTAAAAATTTGACTAGTTCCTAATTATCTGACAGTTGATTCCTTGCATTATCTTCACTCTCTCTCTATATTTTTATAAAGTCAAATGGAACATAGCCTATAATCATCACTGCTTGAGGTAGAATAATAAGACCTTTCCATCTAGTTTTTCAGGCACTGACTATAAAGACCAAAAGCAAGGTTGACTGTCATCCCAAAGGATGACTTATCAGTGGAGGGAGTGTAAGAGAGTTCTAAGGAAGGAAATTAAATCAAATAAAGGAGGAGTAATAGGAGAAGAGAACAAAAACTAAAAAGGGGCAGGAGGACCTCACCAACAGCTGTGTTTTATTTTATTTCCTTTATGAGGAAAGCTTTACACAGCTTTAGCTATAAATGATAACAAATGCTCATCTTCCAGCTATATGCTTTACATACATGATATCAATTGAATCTGCACCAAAACTTGGTAAAGCAACCACTATTACCTTGAAGAAATCAAAACCTAGTACTTAGTCATGGATGCATAAGTAGAAATCAACCTAGCTGGGCCTTGAAGAGACTTCTTTGGAATCTAGGGCCCATGCTCTTCACCTTTGCCCTATAGTACCTCCCAAAGTACCAACCCTGTTTGTAATGAGCCATAAACACACTGCAATAAAAAATTCTATTTCTTTGCCTGTGCCTTCTCATATAAATCCTATCAATCAAATTGTTAGAAGTCAATGCACAGTGAGAATGCAATAAATAAGTCGAAAGCATGAGTATGTAGAACCAAAGCACCTAGGAGGGGACCACAGGTGCATTCCTAAATACAGAGCAGTTATTGTGTCTTGTTTTCGCTAAAACTATTCTTAAAGAGGAGTTATTACATGTATTGTGTCCCATCCCTGATCTCACACCTAACTTCATATGTACTACTACTCCACGTGGAAGGAAACAGAATTTCGATATTGATTGCCCCCTTCCCCCAATAAAATGTAGCTAGCCAAGGAAGGTAAGGTCACTATGGAAGAATCCAGAAAGTCGTTCATACAGTGATAGCCAGCCCCTCCAGTTCCCAAAACATCTTACAGCCTTAGTAAAAGAGAGGAAAGAGATTTACCTGCTTCTATTGAGGCTGAAGCCTGAAAGTCATGTATAACTTGAAGTCATGTATAATTTTGAAGAACAGTAATGGATTTACTCAGAGGAATAGCATCTTTTTGACAAGCAGGGCAGAGAAAAGAACTGAACCACACTGCAGATACGAACCAGGCTATTTTGGAGCAATGGCTATTGCCTTTGAAATCTTTCATCATGAGTCTATACTTAGAATTCAGATGAGTCCAGGGGGGAGGGGAATGGCGCAGTGTTAATCCCCAGTTGTTTTGAAGTTGTCCTGTAAGCAGGTTAGGTCTAAACTGTCCAAAATGGAAGCATTGAGTTACGTGATTCTCTCTGTGTATTTTATTTTAACCTGTTCTTCATATAGACTGTCATATCACTCTGGGAGGTGACACTTCTCAGTTTTCTTTCAAGCTAGATGTTCTAGAGAACACTAGCTGTAATCACATTGGGAGACTGATGCTCCATGACAGCTAAAAGTTGGATTGAGTTTCAGGAGCTACTATATATAAAGCTGGGTCGACTTATGTCACCGCACTAATTAAATACCATCTGGGTGGTTCCTCTGGGGTTTTGAGTCCATCACCCAGTTCAGATCGAGTCAGAGGCCAAGAAGGAGAACATGATGATGGACCTTTTTGAAACTGGCTCCTATTTCTTCTACTTGGACGGGGAAAATGTTACTCTGCAGCCTTTAGAAGTGGCAGAGGGCTCCCCTTTATATCCAGGGAGTGATGGTACCCTGTCCCCTTGCCAGGACCAACTGCCCCCGGAAGGCGGGAGCGACAGCAGCGGAGAGGAACATGTACTGGCGCCCCCCGGCCTGCAGCCTCCCCACTGCCCTGGCCAATGTCTGATCTGGGCTTGCAAGACCTGTAAGAGAAAATCTGCCCCCACCGACCGGCGGAAAGCAGCCACCCTGCGCGAGAGAAGGAGGCTAAAGAAAATCAACGAGGCCTTCGAGGCACTGAAGCGGCGGACTGTGGCCAACCCCAACCAGAGGCTGCCTAAGGTGGAGATTCTGCGGAGCGCCATCAACTACATTGAGCGGCTGCAGGACCTGCTGCACCGGCTGGATCAGCAGGAGAAAATGCAGGAGCTAGGAGTAGACCCCTACAGCTACAGACCCAAGCAAGAAATTGTAAGCAAGCCCAGATGCTACCAAGCAGGAAAATGCAAAGGCTGATTAAATGCCTTCCTAGGAGCCTTAACCTCCAGCTGCTTCGTCTCTTTTCCCTTCCCCCTTTCTCGCCCGCCCCTTCGGCTCCCTCTCTCATGAACCCCCAGTGACCCAAGAAGATCGAGTCCCTGCAATAGGCAGGAAACGCATACTCGGCCCAAGGAAGTAGGAGAGACACCCCCAGAAAACTCCCCGATCCCCGGGAATTTGTTTCTTTCCTAATCATCTATTGCTTTGGTTTTCCCTCCAGCTCGAGGGTGCGGATTTCCTGCGCACCTGCAGCAACCAGTGGCCAAGTGTTTCGGATCATTCCAGGGGGCTGGTGATAACCTCTAAGGAAGGTAAAGTAAAACAAAGGGCACGGGGCCGCGCCAGGGAGCATTCCGGGAGGAGCTGGGTGCTGGCTCCGTGCAGAAAGGGCGCCAAGTGAGCGCAGGGACGCCGTCCGCTTGAGCTGCCAAAGACGCCTTTCGCGGGGCTCGGAGCTGCGGGCTCCTTCCTTCCTTGGTACCACGTTGGGGTGTGTGTGTTTGTTTCCTGTGCTCAGGAGGAGCGAGCGTTGATTCGTCGGCCTCCAGCAGCCTTCGATGCCTTTCTTCCATCGTGGACAGCATTTCGTCAGAGGAACGCAAACTCCCCTGCGTGGAAGAGGTAGTGGAGAAGTGACTCCGTGCTGGCGCCTGCGACATTTTCCACGCAGCAGGAAGGCCCTCTTCTTCGCCTAATCATTTAGATTAGGTCACACTGCGTTCATATTTAGGAAACCCAGACCCCAGAGTTTATGAAAAGGAAGGAGACATATTCACAAAGAAACTGTTGTACAAACCCAAATGGAAAGGCCTTTGGGCTTTTATTATTGGAACTGCGAGTGATTTAGCTCTAGAACCTGCCCTTACTTTGTTTTTGTTTGGTTTTGTAATATGTTAACATTTATTATGGTGATCCTTTTGTGACAAATGCAAAAGAAGTTCATTCCTGTCTAAAGCAAAGTGGGAACGTTTAATCTTAATGGTATTTAATGTATTTTTGTAAATACTCCTAGTACTTTTATTTTGTATGTAAACTTAAGGAACCTATTTTAAATGCAGAATGATGGATTGTATATAAAATGTGTGGGGATCTTGGTATTGTAATATTAAAAATAAGTTTCTATATGAATGAAGTTGGCCTTAATTTGATTCATCTGGAAAAAATGTTCCAAGACATGTGTGCACAAATAAAGAGAAGCCATATTTTAATTTACACACCACATAAGCCCATTTATTTGGGTGTTTTCTTTCAGGTTGAGTAAAAGAGAGGGAAATGAATTGCTTTCTTTTGTCTCAACTAAGCTGGCACTTTAATATTTCATACAGCTCTCACACTTGTGATTAGAAGTGAAGGAATCCACAATAAATCTATGTTTTCCTGTTATCAACTATCAATATTCTCCTTCTTTCTTCCTCCTCCTCCTCCTCCTCATTCTTCTTATTCTCTTCTTTCTTCTTCTTCACTTACCCAAGATTAGCAACTGCATTTTCAATATACTAAAATCTGTTGTAAGAAATTCCACAAAAAAACTCTTTGCTTGTTTTCCTAAAAGATCTTCAACTAATTTAGTCCAAATTATTTTCCCCTCCTTGGAGTTCCAGACGGTTCCCAAACTTGGCTCTGGAGTACCCAGGTGCTGCGTTTAACTCTTCTCCAGTTTTCTTGAACTGGACTGGTTCCTAGCAGACTGGAATATCCTCAAGGACTCTCTTTGGCTTGTGTTTGTTTTCCAAATAGAAAGATAAAAGAAGGGAACAATCTGTCTCTTGAAGTGAGGTGGGCTTCTTTGAAAGAAGGGTTGCTTCACCAGACTGAAGGGTTAAATGGTTGAGGGCAAAAGGCAACAACAACACACATGAAACCTCTTAGCAGGGGCAAACAGCAAAGCCCTAGAGAGACAGGAAACCCCAGGAGTCCCTTCCTATGAGGATTTTACAACGTGTGCCAGGTTTGTTTATTCTGTAACCTCTAGAAGAAACGACCACCAAGAAACATAGTGGGATGTGAATGAAGCAGAGGAAAGGAGAAAGCCATTTCTGTTGAATTGCTACTTCCCTTTACTTCCACCTTTCTCCTTTCCTCTACAGCTAGTCTTTAGCTTACAGGTGTGAAAATCAAACTGTTCAGTATTTCCCAACCCAACCTTGTTTCTAACCTTCCAAGGGCTGGAGTTTCCAATCCTGCACTGCAGATGTACTAGACAACACCGCAGACAGCACCTCCTACAGGCATGTAGAAACTTTAGCTATCCCAGAAAAGAAGGCCTCTTTCTAGGGAGTAATATAGGTGAAACATCCCTTATCCCAAATACTTGGGGCTAGAAGTGTTTTGGATTTCAAAGTGTTTCATATTTTGGTGCATTTGCACAAACTTTGCAGTTGAGCATTCTAATCCAAAAAAATCCAAAAAAATCCAAAAAATCTGAAATGCCCCCAAATCTGAAATTTTTTGAGTGTCATGTGTTTGCAATCACAAGTTTGAATTTCAGAGCATTTCAGATTTGGGGTTTTTGAATTTGGTGTACTCAACCTGTTCTTTGTTTTTAGAGCTATGGATAATTTGAGTTTCTTCTAAAATGCTTTTTAAATATGCAGAAAGTTTCAAGGAAACTGACATTGACATATAATCCCCTTCAATGGTCTGAGAGAAGCAGTTGTGACATTCAGTGGAAGAAACTGCTGAGCTTCTGTGGGGCCTACCTCCATTAAACCCAAGCTGCTACTATGTAGCAATTCTGATACAGTCACTGCTCCTATTTAGTCCTCTTTCCTCATTTATAAAAAGAAGGGGGAGGATAACAGTTCCCGACTCCCAGGGTTGTGAAAATTCACTGAGAAAATACATGTAAAACGCTAAGCCCAAACAGGGCACACATAAATATCAGTTCTCTATTTTTCATTAGTAAATCTAAATTGGTCATCAAAAGGGTTTTATAACCCCAAATCCCATAGTTCCTTCCATCTTTGCCAGCTGTGGCTGAGCAAGAAATTTGTAACAATGAACGGCAACATGAATGAGCTATTACCAGTGAGAGAGTACTGTTATTACTTCTACTTTAGAGAAGAGGACCCCTCCATCTGGGGAGTATAAAGTCAGGACTCAGAGCCAGGCAATTATCATGGCTACAAGCTTGTTCCCTCAACCACCAAGCACCCTGAAAGAGAAACCTTGGGAAATTAACAAGGAACATTTTATGGTCTGCAGGATAATTTGGCTCACTTTGCCAAATGTTTTCCAAAAACTTTTTCTCAAGAGTGGCTAGCTAGTGAACTCCAAATGAGATCAGTAACTTTATTTAAAAAATAAATAATAAAGCATTTGCCAACCAAGTATGTACGACTATGCCTGGGTACTGTATATCCCCATTAACAAGGCATCTTTTGTTATTATATGTCTATTACATGTATGTGTATAGATACAAATACACCAATATTTTGAAAAATTAAATTCATTACATGACTGAAATAAAATATCAAGTGACAAGGTGAGCTCATTTATTTTATGATTTCATATATATTTACATATTGTAAATTACTCAGCAGCAGAATGCTTTTATCAATTCTCAGACTTTACTTGTTGATGGATTTTATTCAGTCTTTGCAAATCAAATCCTCTCTATCTTTCTGAGCTAGGTAACTTGAGAAATTGTTTAGAATAAGTTTGCCTATGGAAGTTTCTTCATTAAATATTTCTCAAAGACTTCGTGTGACCTCCACTGCTGTAGCTGACATATTAGGCTTTCCAATGAAACCTTTGGTGTGTTTGCAATTAAAATGTTTTTGTTTGATATTAATGATGATAATCTTTACCAAGGCCAAAGCCAAAACAAACAAGACTGTAGAAGCAGAAAATCAAGACATAATAACTTGGCATAGATAAGCAATTTAGGATTGAATCTGAGCCTCTTTTCAAAGGCACATAAAAGTTTTCAAGTACAAAACAATGAAGGATTTTCTGTTATATTATTACAGAAATATTTAGTGAGACAGTTTTCTCTAACTTAAATAATCATATATTGATCCCTGAACTCTAAATCTGGATCTTGTAGAAATCCATTTATGTCAAATGGTCTCACTTTTCTTCAAACTCTTTTTATATATTTTTGTGGTGACACTAGTGAAGAAATTCATCATTTTCAACTTCTCTTAAGACTGGCAGACCAAATTTGGTGTGTTAAAGTGAGCATTATCTGTATTAAGACATTCCTCACTTAGAAGAATTTACCACTTGTACTTTCTTTTTTTGTTTAGTAATATTTTACCTCTTTTCTTCATCTTATAACCCTGTCTCCACAACCACTATACAAGGAAATTTTTATTTTGCTTTGAACTTTGAATATCTCATTGCCTAATCCAGTGCATTAGTAAATTAGCAATAGCATGGTATTTTCCCCCCACAAACCCCTCCAAGTAATTCCCTCAAACTAATTAAATTTATACAAGGTGATCCTTGGTCCTAAAGGTTCAGTCTACTGAAAGCAACTTTTTGTAATCCTAGTTCAGAGTCAGTCTGTGAGATGAAGTGGCTATGCCATGTGCTAGAACAAAGATAAATGCTGTAAGGCCTGGCTACTTTCTCTACTCTCAAGGCTGCTAAATGTCCTTACTTACTTAGTCCTTTGATCTCTCCTGGGAGTCTTAGAATTCAAGCAGAGGCCAATGTCTTCCTCAGCTGTCTTCTCCACAAATTCTTCCAGCAGCTCTGGCAGGTACTAATGTGTTTACTTAGGTGTGCTGGGTCCCCAGAGCTAGTAACAGTTTGAAATTGTTTAGCATATTGTGAAATCATCTATAATAAGCAAACCTCTCAAAAACAACCCCCTTTGTTCAGGAGTTGATAAGGGTCTGCAGGTAAGGGCAGAAGTGAATGGTCATGGATTAATTTGTATTTCATTTCTTCCTCTAAAAGAAGCATGGAGAATTTTCAATAATGCAGAATTCTTGGGGCAGACAGATTTTTACTATGGAAAAAAAAACTTGTTTATAAGTCTAAATCAAACGTACATTTGTTCTTTCTCAGAATGCAAAAATTCTAAGCGTAAATAAATAAATAAATAATCCATCTTCCTCCTCAGAGCCTTGGTAGGTGTCCATCTACAACTCTGGGGGCTATCAGTTGGTGTTTTTTTGTTGTTTTTTTTGTTTTGTTTTGTTTTTTGTCAGTCATCTGTTTACTAGTGTAGCTTTTCTTGCAGACAGTTAAGTGTTGAAATATCATTTCTAGCAACCTGCTTACGTCTTAAATAAATGTGAGTTTTCTTTGTAAGAAATTCACTTCTCTGGAGAAACAGAACTAAGCAGAGTATATTTTCATTCTTCCTGTGAGGAACAAAATCTAATCCAGTGTCATTTTAAGTAAAAGGGCACACTGACTAGTAGTTCATCCATTTTTAAAGCAAATTTTAAATTTTTCTGTACTTGTAAATTTCTCCGCTCAGTTACCCCCTGCACCCCCCGCCCCCCCCGCGATATGGCTCACTCAATACTGCTTTTTTATATCCTTGCTTTCTTTTCTTTTCTTCTTTTTTTTCCTCTCAGTCTCCTGGGATGGAACCTTGTCTGAATTGGGGACTCAGTTATCTTTGAGGTGCTGGTTTCCTTTCTTCTTGTATACTGCCTCCCTTTTTTTGATGTCTTTCTTCTCTCGCCCTGACAGTGGTTTAAACGTTGTGTCTCATTTTTTTCCTTTGGCGCTCTGAGAGCCTATTTTCAGCACTTGGGTCCCCAGGGTCCTCAACCCTGGACCTTGGTTCCCCCGCCAGGCAAGTCTCATTAAGCCGCTGGGCGCTTGTGTTTTCTCGGCTTCTTGAGTTCCACTCTCCCGCCGCACTCTGGTAAATTTGTTTTGAGATCACCTTACCAAAGGCAGCCCTAACCTCTGCGAATTACAGTTACTGACAGAGGCTCCCGAGTGACAGCGTCTTCCCAGGCACAGGACCCCGGAGAAAGTCTTCCCAGACAGCTTTAGCTAGCTTCTGCCCGGACGGGCCGACTCAGCGCACAGAGCGCGAACCAATGGAAGAAACCGAAAAACCTGATCTGGGAGCGAAGTCTCCCAGGATGGGGAGCCTAGTTTTAATCAGTGGTGACCTGAGGCGAATTGTCAAGCCCTCGAATTTGGTTTACCTTCTTTTTAAAAATCAATTGGCTTGTAGCTCCCACAGGGCCCTTAAGAGTACTGAGTTAATGTGTGGGAAGAGCTAAGAACAGTGCTTGGCACACTGGAAACTCTGAATAACTGTTGGCTACATATGTCCCATGCTGAGCGGATGCGCGCAAAGCACCTTAGGTGACTTCAGATATTTTAAGGACCAAGTTCATTTGTGATCAAATCATAATTCTCTCTCTTTCAGCTGTTTCTCTCTGTTTCACCAAGGTGATGGAGGAAACCTTCCTTCAGGAACTTGACTCTTTTACGGAGTAAGCCCTAGGCAATACACTCATTTCAAAGGCATTTGCCTAAAAAAGATGCCAATGGATTTCTCACTGGCCAGGTGATTAAGTAGCCCATTGGTGTAAGAGGGATCTTGATTTTCAAGGGAAATTTTTGTCTTAGGGATGACAGGACAGAAGAAAGCAGACAGAAGACAGCGAATAGTGATAGGCATGCCAGCAAAACTTAGTGACTGACACTGTCACTCTTGGCCTGGTTTTCAGGCTTTCACTACAAAGAGATCTCACCCCGAAAAAGTGACAATTACTCTGGCCCCTACAAAAGCCAGATCAGCCAAACAGGGTTGCTTTAGGAAAATAATTTTGGAAAAGAAAAAAGGAAAGCTCCCCCTCCCCCACCCACTGCAATAACTTTGGAGCCACCACACTGGGATTCTTTCAACGGGGCCACCAGGCCTGATCCAAGACCCTAGACTAACTGGGTAAACATCAAGTAACCGTTTTTCCTAAATATAAACAGCATGTCTACCCCCAAGTGATCTGACCGTGGGTTAAGGAAGAAGAGAATTGGTAAAAGCTGATTAATAGACATTTTTACTTAAATAGTAGCCCCCCCCCTTGCCTTTTATCCACCAAAGTTTTAAAAACACTGCTGTGATTGCTTTTTTGGAAGGCTGTTGTCACCAAAGTGTGTGAAGTCACTCTTGAGTTGAAGGAGTTGGAAATTTTACACTGGCCTGGGATTGCTATGCCAGCAGCTGGGACACATCTGTAACGGTGTGAGTTTGCCTGAAAGCAGAAAATTAGCAACCCCAAAACCCTGTTTGGCTGTTTAGTCTGTAGAAACGATGGGCGGAGCAGGAAAAGAGAAAGGAGACTTGCTCCTAGAAGGGGAGTATGTGATCTAAAGCCGGGCTTCTTCCTTTGCCAATCTTAAAAACACTTTGGAGTGATTCTTCACCTGCTCAGGTTCTAGAGGAGGCCAGGCATAAAGGAGGAAGGTGCTCAGCCCTCTGTGCAGAAGGGAGAAAGGAAGCAAACAAGGGAGGCGTGCTCCCTGTCACTTGGTCCTCTTGAGTTCACTTCCTTTAAGATGAGCAGAAGAACCAGCAGGAAATCCTGTCTTAAAAGAAAACTCCCCTCTCTTCCCCAATAACTTGAAGCCAATGAAATGACAATCTCATCAGAATTTCAAAAAGCACATGCTACATTCACTCTATGAGTGCAACTCACCTCAAGGGTTTAGCAACTATCATAGTGCAGTTACTAAAAAACACCTGCGATGAAGTTTATGAAAAAGAGACACCACACAAACACCTAAGAATAGGATTGTTACTCTTGTCCAGGATTCAGAGGGCAGGCCAGCTCTCTGTTCTCAGCTGAAAGTGGGGAGCTCTATGTAATAATATTATTATTCTTTTAATACATGATGAAGCTCAGAAAGTTGTCATTGCACTCTTTAAATGATCCCTTGGTTTAGGTCATCCAGAAAGTGCAGGTGAGCAGGTCCGGGAGCATCCCCACCCCAGCAGAAATGCAGTAAAACTATTAGTGTCAAAAGGGCCAGTAAACAGCACTGTCTCTAGAGGACAGGCAGAGGTTTGCCCAGACAGCCCCCGCGGGGTTGCGGTGAGATATGCTAATAGTGCCCAGCCACTTGGGCCAGCCTCCCTTCCCCCACCACCCAAGAATATATAAAGAGCCCCAACCCCAGCAGGCAGACCCAGGCCAACAGGCGTCTGCCCTTGTTAATTGCCAGAGAAACCAACCCCGGAACTCCGGAGCTCCACCAGGGATTTGCCGGCCTGCAGCGGCCCCAGGCTCGCCTTTCTCCCTTACCTATCTCCCCGCAGTCCAGGTGCACCGCCTGCCCCTCTGCAGGATGGACATGATGGACGGTTGCCAGTTCTCACCTTCTGAATACTTTTATGACGGCTCCTGTATCCCATCCCCCGAGGGTGAGTTCGGAGAAGAGTTCGAGCCCCGAGTGGTCGCCTTCGGGGTGCACAAAGCAGAGATGCAGGGCTCAGATGAGGACGAGCACGTGCGAGCACCTACTGGCCACCACCAGGCTGGTCACTGCCTCATGTGGGCCTGCAAAGCGTGCAAGAGGAAGTCCACCACCATGGATCGGAGGAAGGCGGCCACCATGCGCGAGCGGAGACGCCTGAAGAAAGTCAACCAGGCCTTCGAGACACTCAAGAGGTGCACCACAACGAACCCTAATCAGAGGCTACCCAAGGTGGAGATCCTCAGGAATGCCATACGCTACATCGAGAGCCTGCAGGAGCTGCTGAGGGAGCAGGTGGAGAATTACTACAGCCTCCCGGGACAGAGCTGCTCCGAGCCCACCAGCCCCACCTCCAACTGTTCAGATGGCATGGTAAGTCACAGCCCTGGTACCCACTTCAGCTACCTCAATCTTTTCTAAAAATTCGTATATCTCATTTAAAGCAGGTGTAATGGGATAGGATGGGATGGAGGTAGTTGCTGAGTTGCTTTAAGAGAGGAGAGGTGTTTACATTTAGAAAGGTGCCAGGAAAGGAGTGCTGAACAAGATTTTAGCAGTTTATCCAGCATCTGCTAAGAAGATAAACATTGAAGTAGAGGGCTGGCCTGTGAGATAGATAACCAATCATATGATTTTTGTTATTCAGTTTATTTTCAATATATACCACCTGCGGACCCTGCCATAGGCTAACATCTAAAGGCAACTATCTGAAACTCCCCCAGCCCCACAGTTTATAACTGAATGAACAACTAGAAAGAAGTGACCACATGGCCACAGTCCCTGCTCTGCTGGGGCCTGGCTGGAAGGAGATGTGGATGCATTCTTTTTCAGAGGGCGTTTGCTCCAAAGCTGCCAGATTTTAATGTGTTTTTGCTCTGGGAAAGTGTTCTCCCAGCATTAGTGTGGCTTCCTTCTACTCCAATCCATTTTGCATGGCTAACCCAATGCACATTGCTGCTGAATTCCACCCTCCCCCTTAGCTGCTGCTCTCCTCTTCAAGCACAGCGATTGACCTTGGTGCCCTGGCAATTTGGAGAGGGCCAACGCTTTCTAAATCAAGGCAATGAAGGTGATTGAGAAAGGCCATTTTCCTGAGTTGGTGGGCAAACACTATCTCACCCTAGATCAGAGAATCTTTTGCCAAGACCTGAAAATAATTTCCTTTTGTGCCTTGTGTTATAGCCTGAATGTAACAGTCCTGTCTGGTCCAGAAAGAGCAGCAGTTTTGACAGCGTCTACTGTCCTGATATATCAAATGGTAAGAAATGACAACTTCAGAGGCATTTAAAGACCAGTTCAACCCTCATAATTCAGACTATTAAAGAAGATTCTGTTCTTCTGGGTAGTACTGGGCTAAGAGATGAAAGTGTGGTTCTTATGGGGAGCCTTTGATAGAATAAAGTAAACACACATGTTGTACTCTAAATCACCCTAACACACACACACACACACACACACACACACACACACACTTTTACTTGAAATATTACCAGGGTAGTTCCTCGCTCCACACCTCCACCCTCAGGAATTACCAGATATTTGTTGCAAATTTCTACATCAGGCTTTCTGTGATCACAGAGGTCATCTGGTGTCAGAGTTGCTGACCTATAGTTTAAGGGGCAACATCAGCAAGTGTATCTGTGTAGGGATAATTTCTTAAATGTTTTTCTCCTTCTATCATTAGTATTTGCCACAGATAAAAGCTCCTTATCCAGCTTGGATTGCTTGTCCAGCATAGTGGATCGGATCACCTCCACAGAGCAACCTGGGTTGCCTGTCCAAGACCCAGCCTCTCTCTCCCCAGTTGCCAGCACTGATTCACAGCCTGCAACTCCAGGAGCCTCTAGTTCCAGGCTTATCTATCATGTGTTATGAACTAAATATCTAGTCTAGATCAGTTCTGCCAGGAGGGCCTATGACACAGAAGGAAGTACGACCAACATGTCCAAAAAAAAAATAAATAAACAACCTGTGTATAATGACTTATTTTCTGTGTAAATTTGTAAATATCATCTTGTCACTTTATAAGAAAGTGTATTTAACTAAAAGTCATGATTGCAATGAATACTTCCTTCTCTTTTTTTATTTTTTTCTCTTCATCTTTGCCTTCGTTGTTTTAGATACATAGTTCCAATAATACTATTTCTAATAGGGGGCAATTCATTAAATGTAGCTAATTACAATGCTTAAATTATATATATTATAAATTTTGTTCATCAAAATGTCTATGGTGTTTAGATCTTTATTTTTTTTCAAAACATTTTAACATCTGGGAATCAGTTACAGGGAATTTTAAATATATTTAACTTTTGCTTTTCTCTTTAATCTTTCAGTTATATTGTATCAAATAAAATATATATAACAATACTGCCTAATGGTATATATTTTGATTTTTTTTATAAGAAATGCATCTTTGCAATGTAAGCACTAAAAAGTACATTGTGGATTATTTCAAGATATAAGACATTTTGGAAATTCCACTATAAATAAAATTATTTACTAAAAGAAATATTTTGATTCTTGACTTGTCAAAACAGCATCCTTAAGGAATTAGCAGTCAGTGACATGGCACCTTTAAGGCTAGGCTGTGAATACTCTTGTAGTTGCTTTGTAGATAAATCTGAATATTTGCCATCTTATGGACCTTGTTTAGGTCTTGTTGATGTCACAAATAAAAATATTATATTTTCATTTTAAATGTATTTCAAAATAGCCTCCTAAATGAGATTTGCCCTGTGTCTTAGTGTTGTTCTATATAATATCAAATTGTATGTGTGAAAGGAAAGTAGAAGTTTCCTTTACTTTCTTTTCTAAAGGACAATAACACATATTTAAGCAAAAAAAAAGTGTGCAATATTATATCTTTTTAACATCTACAATAACTCAGAAATCATGAGTTTGGTCTTACTCACTTTTTCTACCTGCCTGAAAATATCCTGATACATCAGAACATTAATATTGTCAATAAAATATTTAAAGTAATTGGGTCTATTTCTTGGCATTGTTAGAATGCTAGCATAAGAAAACTTACACATACTATAGTAAAGGGAAGTGTACTTATAATTGTTATCCTCATTTTTGCAGCCTTTTAAATTTTATTAAGTATATTATGCATGTATTTTTGTGAAATGGACATATATTTTTATTATTCACCTTAAAGCTCCCTTAAAAAGAATTGAGATGAAATATAGAAAGATTAAGTGGAAAATTAGATTGAGACAACCATTGGGACAATTTTCACAAATTTATCATTGAGAGGTAAAAAGAAAATATCCCTGAAGCATAGCAAATAGTTAATAGAAAACAGTTATTCCACCCTCTAATTTGTACATTAGTTTAAATTTGCTAAGGGTTTGTGGTTTTACACACACACACACACACAACATATATTTCTTTTTGCTAGAGGTTGGCAATACTTTCTTAGGAAGGTTTCTCCTCTCTGATTGATTTTCTTATGCCTGTCCAGTAATTAGGTTTAAAGGAATCTAAATTGTTTCGTAAGGGAAGAAAAAGGAGTGAATTAAAGGAATTATCATGGTCACTGTTACTATGATAACATATTGACATGATATGGAATGCCACTTTTTAGCACACAGAGAAGTATTTCTTTATGATATGGTAGTGTAAGGAGTTTAGATGAAGAGAATTCAAGAGACATGACAGAGTTTCATGTGTGGTTTCAGCATAAATTTGAACTGTTCACTTGTGTTAGACCCTGGGCTAGGCACATTTTCTTCTTTTGATATTTCTATTGAGAGTTTTGAGTTTTTTGTTTTTAGAATCAGAAAGGAAAACCACTAAGATATTCAAGTTTTTTTCAGTTCAGTTCTTAAACACATAATCATATGCTGCTCCTTTTAATAAAATTGAGGAGAAAATGTTAGGAAACTTTTAATGCAAGTGAAAGAATTTTTTTTCATATTAAATCCTAACTATTTCTATAACTTTCATTGCACATTTGATATGTTCAATGATTATTACAATGAGTTAAAGTATTTAGACCTTTTCCAGTAATCTATATTTTGTTATTATCACATTATTGATGTCCTGGGGATACATTGTGACATTTACAAAGGTTCTTACAATACATCATAGCTGAATTCACCCATCCATCATTGTCCTTTATTCCCCTCTCCTTCCCATTCTTAGAATAGTTTCAATAGGTCTAATCATTTACATACATGAGTATATTATTTCCACTATATTCACCTTCTTCACCCTTTCCTTATATCCTGCCCCTCCCACTAGTGATCTATATTTAATACAAATGGTGATTCGTGTGTGACTAAAGACAATACTGTCTATGCCAAGTTGGTCAACTAATCCAATTTCTATTGTACTAACATTGAAGGCTGGTATCTACTAGTAAACGGCCTGGCACAACACATTGTTTATAGTCTTCTATACACTTTTTTTAGATAATAAATCTTTGGAAATTGAGGGATGGGGGAAGAAAATTGAACTGACAAAGCATTCAAGTAAGGATAAGATCTTGCAATCTATGTATCTCTTGGAGTAAAAAATCTGGTTGCGTCTGAGTTTGTGAAAAACATGCAACCAACATGAAGTTGAATTTCTAAAAGTAATTAAAGCAATATCTATCCCATTTCTCATCTACAAACTCTGCAAACTGGATGAAGAGAAGGTTCCTGGAGGTTCAAAAGAGCCTCTTTTCTCCTCATGCTTGAGTCACATATGAATTATTTTTCATAAATCCCCATTGAAGACTAGGGTAACTGGTAAATGCTATTTGGAAGCAAGTTGTTATGCTCAGGGAATACTTGATTGTCTCTATTTTCCTCTTACTTGAAAGATGCAAATCAGATAAAATTAGTGGCTGTTTAATACCTATAAATTCCTCTTTATAATGGCATTGTTACAAATACTTAATCTGGGAATGGTATTTCCTGAAATACTCTCTTTGGATTTATGACAGCTACTAAAGTGGTAATTTAATACTCTGGGTTGTGGAGGTGGTACTTCTGAAAATGATATTAGTGTGCAGCTATGTGTAACTTCAGAAAGACTACTTGAATGATAAAGTGCCTGTGAAAATATCACCAGTGAATTTTCCCACATGGTCCCAAAAAGCACAGGACATCAAACATTTCTTTTATGAAGTCTAATTATAAATTTTTAGTTGATTGGTGATTTGCCTTATGATAAGAGTATAAATCATGACCACTAAAATTATTATAGTCTTAAAATCTTATTAATATTAGCCTTTGTAGAGGTATAAGTAAGATAATTTCTATCTCTATGCCTATTAGTTCACTTCAATACAGATTAAGCAGAAAATACTGATACAGTCACAACTAGCAATTATTGAATGCTTAGCATTGTACAAATAAGGAAACCAAGGCATAAGGAGTTTTCCCAAGAACCACAATAGCTAACAGTTTCTTCACAATGCCTGTTCCAGGCGGAAGATACAAGGCTTCTCATTGGAAATCCCAAGATATTATTTCTGCTGTATACTTTTGGTCAAGTAAGTTATTAAAGCCAGCCCAGAATCAAGGAGAAGCAAATTAAACCCACTATTCAGTATAGGAATTAGTAATGAATATGCATCCATATTTAATTATTGCAATTCCTAGAATATACTGGTTGTCTCCATTTTCTTACCGTTCACTCATTCCACTGACATCTGCTCTATCACTGTCCATAATAATTGATGACCTTCAAATCAGTCACTGTTTCAGTCCTGGAAAAGCTTATACTTCTAGGCTAGAGGTCTTCCCTGATCTTTAGTCCTATATATCTGCTGTCTTCTTAAAATTCCTTAGAAATCTCAATGGCATATCCAACTCAACATATTCCAAATTAAACATCATTTTCCCCCCTCTTCTTACCTCCTAATTGAGTCCCTTTCAGTGTTGGCTCTCTCAGTGAATGACATCATCAATTGTGTAAACATGAAATTTAGGACATATTCTTCTTATCTCTTTCTTGTACTTTTTTTAATTCATTACAAATCTTACAAAATTATTCTCCTAAATACTTCTTAAATCTCTGTTCTTAATGCAAATTATAATTATCTCTCTCCAGAAGTCTCATAAAATCATCTTAACCTTTCTCTATATAATTACTCTGTATCCTCTACTTCTGGCTTACAACATCCAAGTTTTTCTATGTGACTCTTCCTTTTCTCTCCTAAGGTCATGTTGTTTGGGTGGGATAGAAAGTACCAGTTAGCTCCAGAAATGAGCAAGTCATTCAGCACTGAGCATGAGTATATCCTCTTCTGTGATTGTTTCAAGGATGAGCATGGGACCCAAGTTGTTCAGTAAATGGAAGTTCTGGGACTTCCACTGGAACTAGAAGAAAAAGGATTTTCTCTTTCTACTGGTGTGAAAATATATGAGATTTTTGCCTGTAGACTGCCAGCTGTTATCTCACCCCTAGAAGAGGAGCTCTTGCCCAAAGGTAAAGCCAACACAGTAAAAAGCAGTGATATGGTACAGGAATATATTTCTGTAAACAACAGTAAGTAATAAACGGATCCTAAAATGTCTGGATATCTACTTTTGGCCATAGTTTACAACTTAGGAACCAACAAGTGTTTTTTTTCCCCTTAAACCAATATGAGTCCAAACTTTCTTAATTGAAAGAGAAATAATCTTGCACAATATAAGTGATCTGTTCTCCATATCATAGCTATAACAATGTCTTAGAATATTCATCTGAGCATGTCAACCCCTTTATTTTCCCTCCCAACTTACTGCATATAGGTTAATAACAGAACAAACTTGTTACATGACTTACAAGGTTTTTTACTTCAAATGTGCTGTCTTCTCTCTGGTCTAGACCTTATTTTCTTCCATTTCAGCCTCAGATGACTGAAGTCATCAGGGTCTTTTATTGCCAAAGGGGTTTTACTCATTCTTCTCTCTTCTATGCCAGGTAGTCAATTCCTCTTCTTTGTTCATATCTCAGCTCAGGAATCAAGTCCCACCTACTCCATTTCTGACTTAGCTGGTTCACTCCTCCTTAAGAAACATGATGTTCCCCTTCTTTCAGAGGTCACCACATTTGATACCAAACTTAGTGTGGACAACCTATGGCTCAGAAGTACTGAGCTCAAGTGATTTTCCTATCTCACTTAGAATAGGTAGGACTACAGGCATGTGCCACTGTGCCCAGTCAGGCATCATTTAAAAAACAAGAATTCCCTGAACTCTGTCACAGTATAAGTCCTCTTGTTCTATGATCTCAATGTGCTGTATGCTTTTTTTCTCTGTAGCATGTCTTATGATTAAAATTATACATCAGTTTTTGTGATTACTAACAATTTTGCTTCTACTATGAGGGCAACAAGAATATGCTCTTGACCATCCCTATGTACCTCAGAGTATAAGAGGAAATACATTGTGATGCTATAAAATATAAATTTGGTCTTGGGCTAGTTCCTTAGTATACAACTCCTAAAATCTCTGGAATCTCCAAAGTGATATGTGTCTTTTTTATGTATGCAAATGAGTTTATTGATGGCTGGCCACTCTTAGGTAGTTTCAGGATGAGGATTGGTCACTAGCCATAATTAGAAAGTTAGGACGTTCAACAGCATACCCACATCTCCCTGGAGGGGAAAGGAGCTGAAGTTTGATGTGACCAACAATGGACAATGATTCAATCAATCATGCATGTGCAATGAAGTTTCCATTAGTCCCCAACCTCAAAAGATTAGATTTGAGAGTTTCTGTATAGTTTAACATATACAAGTTACTGGAGAATAATACTCCTGGAGAGGGCACGCCATCTCAGCTGCTTCACCACATGCCTGGCTATAGTCATCTCTTCATTTGTGTCCTTTATAGCAAATTAGAAGCACAAGTAAAACAAACTGGACCTTTGATTGGCAACAGAAATGAGTACTGTCTGAACCCTCAACCTGTGTATAGCTTAACATATGGAAGTTACTTGTGTATCTGACAATATCTCCAGCTAGATAGTGTCATAACTGAATTGAATTAGAGGACACCCAGGTGGTGTCCAGTGCTGAAGGACTACTTACCTGGGTACCCCACTAGCACTGCCACATGTGAAGCCATAGAAGTATTTTGTGTTGTATTGGACAAAGTGAGTTTGTTATTCCTATATTCTCGAGGTATATATCATTATAGTAAGCTACATTTTGTGTGTGTGTACATGTGTTTGTATACAATGAATGATTGACATTGATGAAATATTTGCCATTGTAGAATGGATTCTCATTTATCGAACTCTTCATCATAGAATTTTTTAACACCATTTTCTATTTTTCTACTGGTTCTTCTAGTTCTCTGTTTTATTTTGATTTATTGCCCTGACTTCTCTTATTCTGGCCAGTCTTTGTATATTTTTTTTTCTTAGGACTCCTTGTGTGGACTCTTCTCTTTTTGATCTATGGTGAATCTTTTTTTAACTTCTATAGCTTCACCTTCTACCTATTTCCTATTACAGAACTGATTCTATTTTATCATCCATATCATCTTCTAAGAAAAGTTGACCCATATGCAGCCTTGGATTGACCTGTCTGGTCTTCCTGAGAACTAGTAATCAGTTTGACATGGGGACCTGACCTGAGAGCAGCCAATCCAAAGACTAACCAACGTTTATGAACTGCATTTCTTGATTCAAATATATGCATTGAGGTAAATAGGCTCTTTAAAAAAAAGTAATTCAGAGTTAGACACAGAAAAATAAATCACTAGTTGGAAATAGTAACTGAATTCAAAGTTCATTATGTGAATGGAGCTGGAAAAATTACGATGCTCCAGATAAAGGCTGATATTGTGGGGAACAGAAAAGCCAGTGGAGAACAGGATAGAGTATTTGCAGAGACCTCAGGGCACAGTACAATCTGTGTCTACTATTTGTAGTAGGTCAGGAGCTGAGGGTCAATCCCAGAGTTACCACTAATAAGCTTGGTGAACTTAGGTAGGTTACTTAAATTCTCAAAGGTGTTTTTCTCACTTATAAATGTGGAAAATAGAATATAAACCATGAGAATTGCGAGACTTGCATGAAATAAGGCATATTAAATGCTTAATACATAACAAATACTCATCCAATTATAATTTATAAGAGGGGATTAACCCTTAGAATTAATACAAACAAACTTATGTGGGGACCTTTAGAATTGTCCTGATTCCAGAAACATCTTTGATATTCTGTACTCATAGTCTCAAGTGATTTATTCTTCTGTTACTCGTCATGAATCCTGTATATGAGCTAAGCTTGAGAGGATCTGTCACTAAACGAATCACATTAAGCATCTTCCATGTGCCAATCTGCAGCTTTTTCTTCAGTGGGCCGTTGATATTTTCATTGCCCCATGAAACAGTTCCTCTCTGATGGTAATCTCAACACGGACAGAACCGAACACACCTTCTACATATCTAATTTCATTCTGTGGCATCATATGCCCCAAATTTAGGAATCATTTTTAATTCTTCCTTTTCCTTAAGTCAAGCGATTTAGCTTGCTTAGTTCATGAGGCAAAGAAGAATTATAAAAATAATAGTAAAGTATTGGAATTGAAACAACACTGTCTTTACAGAAAGCCTCATTTATGAAATCAGTCTAAGATTTATAGTCTTCATGGAATAGGATTCCTTTTACACTCAAAAAGTTTTTTTTTAATTGAACTTATAATCAATAAGATTTTAGAGTGAAGGAAATATGGTACAAATGTTAGGGAAAAATTAAAGGATGTTTGTTAAAAACTTTTTAAACTAGAAACTGTGTTTTGCAAGTATTAATATATTAGTAGATAACAGTTGCCTCCATTTGTTGAGTGAATGTGACCGATGTACCTGGAACTATTTTCAGATCTGATATACATTACATAAAACTAAGCATAAAAACAGCTCAAGGACTTGGGTTTGCCAACTCCAGGCCATTCCTAAGGAAGGACTTACAAATGGAGAGTGTATGTGACATGAGATCGACATACAAGGGGGGGGTCTTATCAAGTCTCCTATTATAGTCGTATGTAGCAACCTGTGTTCAGTGGAAACCTGATGCAAGATAAGTGTTTTCAGCAAGGAACTAAGATTTTGAAAATGGCATTTTAGTATTCTGATGGCTTGGAGTGGGGAGAAGATGGAATCAAGAAGACTAATTAAGAGGCTATTTTAATAGCTAATAACTGAGGTGATACGGTCACTGAGTTGTCCAGCATAAAGGGTTTCTTCAGTGAAAGCTGTTGACTGTTGGACCACTGAGGTTGTTTCCACATGATGCCAGACATCTGGATATAGATAGCGAAATACATTATCCAGATGTTATGGTTATATGATATGTCACCATGAAACATTTAGGAACATTTAATTCAGTAACTGCTTTTTTTTTATTTTCCATCCAGATAAATGGCATTAAGTTAACTCAGCTTGCTTTTTTCCTAGGTAGTGGTTACTCAGATTGATGGTTTAATTCATCACATAGCTGATGAATCACTAAAAAAGAATGATGGCATAATAGGTGAATACCAAAATAAGTGAGAGCTAGTAAGTAATGAAGAAAGTGAAAGCTTCATACTATCACAGATGCATTAAAAAAAACTACTTATTGTGGTTTCCTTTCTTTTTATTGAGCATGTTTTTGTTGGAACTAGTGTCTCAAGCTCGTAGCATTGCAGTTGTCTACAACACTGCTGTTCTTTTCACATCAAAGCTAATTCTTTGAAAATATTTCACAGGCAATTAATTTTAACACTTTCCTTCTGTTAGCACTTTGTGTGCTCAGTTAAATGTGATATAAAGTTAAACACTCTAATCCCATATTCAGTTCACTAAAAGTAAATATTTTCCAAAGCAACTAAAATAATAACATATTTTAAGGATTCTAGTTTTGATAAAACCATGGTGTTACAATTAAGTAGTGGTGATGATATAAAATAAATTTGCTTTTTCTTTGAAAAAATTATCTCCAAATTAAAGTAAATACAACTTGGAAGCAAGAAAATTGAATAATGATTGAAGATAATTCCTTTTAATTAAACCAATCCTATTTGCAGATGCTAACCTGACTTGTGAAGTGAAAGCTTGAATAAAGCAAGTGGTTTTGTGTGCATATTGATAAAGAGATTGACTATTATGGTATTGGATTATTTTTTACATTCCCTGAGTGAAGAACTGTTCTCTGAGTCTCTGTCCACCAGGTACATAGAGAGTAAAAAATAAATGTTCATTGAATACATTGTCATTTCAATGTGTAGACATGAGTGGGATCTCTATTGGAGAGATTCCAATTTCTTTCTGTATTTAATTGTAGATCAAAAAACCATCCTGTTTTAAATGTTATAATCTCCTTCAGAAAGACAGGACATAGAATATGAATAGTCTCATATAAATTTAGAATCAATTCAATATGAAGAAATGAATATCTACCACAGAGACTTTTCTTTACAATCACAGGCTTAATAATAGATCTAGAAATGTATAAAAATAGTCTGCCAGTATTTGAATGATGGAAAGAAATTTTTTACAAAGTTTCATAAGGAATTTTGAAATTCTTTCAGACAGGCTATCCTTGAAGAATAAATGCCTTTTACATTGATCTATTGCCAATTTAAAGTATCTAAAGGCTGTTTTACAATTACATATAAATAAGAATCATTTCACCCACCTCTGGACTGGAATGTGACAGCTGGTTAAAGTAAGCATAGCAACACCACACAACAATGTCAAACAGGATGAATGGCTTAACTAATCAAATATAGAGCATCAAAGTAAAATCGCTTGAATTAGATTTCTGGCCAGGACAGAAATGTTAAATATTCTGCCCTGATATAGAGTTCCTAGGAGCCTTAATTCTAAGATTTATGTTAGTATTTCTAATCAAATTCAAAATGTGATTTGACAACTTAAGAGTTTTTAAACATTGCACTGGGAGCTTTTGTGGTCTTCTGATCCAACATGAAGAATGTAGAAGCAGTAATGCATTGAGGGAATGTATTATTCTCTTAATCTGTTAAGGAAATAACCTTTGAAGTAAGAGTAAACTCATTTGATTAATAGAGCTATTTCCCCACTATGCACTTTATCTTCCTCAATCATAAAACACTTGTTTCTAATGCTCATCTCCTCACACTGTTTCAGAATTCTCCATATATAAGGTGTATCAGTTCCAAGTACCTAGAACCTACATGGCAATAATAATTTTTATCTATTACTGGCCAGCAGAATTCACATAAAATGGGCTGGGTGAAGATTTAGAGAAATATTTCCCAATGTCCTAAATTATTCTTAACCTATGAATCTGATAAGTTGTTTGTCCAGGAGTAGTCTGATTTAATTTAAGACATTTGAACAATAATGACAGATATCATGCTTAGGTGGAACTAGAAAGAACATAGGCATACTAATCTCTACCTTTTGTGTTCAAAATATCTATTGTTCAGCAATAAATATTTAATCAGAAATCCAAAATGAGTGGTTTCAAACTGTTTGATAAGCTTTAAGATTTCTAGCTAGATATTAATGTTCATATAAAAAGTCATAGAATGCTCTATTATTAAAGTTACTTAAGGTAGTTTTCTAAGATCTTGATTCTGTTTTAGCTAGCTTAAAGTTCTAGTGAAATCATATTTCAATACCAGAGGCAATCCCTTCTGAACTTTGGCCTCCATTCTTTGAATTAATAACTAAAGATGCCATAATTGAAAAAATTTGCACAACAGATATTAACTCTGAAATATCAATAAATAGATGAATATGTAATATAAAACTATTTTCTACAAAAATAAAAAAATACTTTCTAATAATCCTTACAGAAAAATATCTGAGTTATAATTTGAAATAATGTACCAGTGTTTGTCATAAGTGGTTTGTAATCATATTGCAGTCATAGTGGTGTTTAATCTCTCTCAGTTCATATGACTATTCCATCATAAGTGGGAAGAACCTTTTTAATTCATACTAGTACATGGTAGGTGAAGTCATCCTTTAAAACAATCTTCTGTACACAAAAGAAGACTGTTGTATCAAAGCTTATAGTCTATTGAAGCTCAAGTACATAGAATTCTGGATGTTCATCTACTCATCTCTGGAAGCTAATTCTTCAAATTGTGACTATAGAGTTTCTTTCATGTGTTATATTTACTGTGGTACTTGGAAACATAGACAAAAGGTTGAATATCTTTGGTATATCTGTTTCAGCTTTGCGTACTGAGTCATTTTACTTGCTGGTAAGTTACAAGAAAGATTGCAATTTTCACAGGTGGTTTTTTTTTATAATACTTCATGTATTATTTCCCAATAAGTGTTCAATCAAAAGCAGTGATATTCTGAAGAACATTGCAAAGAAGCTATGGATATAGTTGCCCTGGTACTTTTTACATTTTAGGTTTATTTCCCAAGTTCTCTACATAGACACTTAAATAATGTAAACAAAGCTGGGCATGGGGCACATACCTGTGATCTCAGAACTTGGGAGGCTGAGGCAAGTGGATTGTGTATTGGTGGCTAACTTTGGCTACATGGAGAGACTCTGTCTCAAAAGCTCCAATAATAATAATAATAAAACAAAACTTACAGAAGGTTTTATCAACATTTGTTATTTCAATGTTTTCCAATTTATAATTTTATTTTAAGTGGTCATCTTTTTAAAGCAGACCTAATTTTGTTGAACATGGACACATCAAATCTCAGATTTGACCTTTAGAATAAAGGATGTGTTGGAGGAGAAGAGAGATATATATGAGGGTGGGAATTGGGATGCTTACAAAGCTGGCTAAAAACCCATTCAGCTCATCTAGAACTCTGACAAAAAGGGTGAGAAAGCTGTTGGAATGTATCTCTTCTGATATCCCACTGATCGTTCAGATCATTTCTTTCTCCCCAAATACATTATTTATACTCAGACATCAAACACAAAAAATATTAATTTCAAAGAATTTATTCCAAGTCTATTTTAGGGCCAATAATAAGTACCGATATTTTGACACTAGTACCTCTGCTTCTCACTAACTACCCTTCCAATCGAATTGTTAGTTTTAGTGTATTGCAGTATAGTAGTTTATTTTAGTTCTTTTTCCATAATTTGTATTAAATTTTGCAATTGTAAGTGTCATTTATATTTCCAAAAATATAATCAACATTTAAATCTGGGTTCATTACCTAGTGATTTTTTTCAGTAGACAAAGCCATCCTCACATTAAAAAAATGGACACTTAGAACCATTTAGAGACTATTACAGAAGTTCTAGAAAAACATTAGTCTTTACTGAAGGCTAACTAAATGACAAGCAATGGTAAAGAAGAGAAGGTCAATGAATAAAATGTTTGGGGGATCCTGATGAAGTACAATATTGATTGTCTAGAATTGGGTTTTGTGGCCTCCACAGAAAATTCATCCAAAGGAAGAAAAGACACAGAAGGCACCTGGAATACATCCTTCCATTGTTTTTCTTTTCCTCCAAATTTCTTTATAGGTTTTTGTTCTTGTTTACAGTGCAGTGGTATATATGTTCATATTTCAAATGTCTTCTCAGTGAATTATTGAAACCCACATGATTGTGAGTAATGTCTGTAATGCTTGCCTTATAAAGGACTTAAGCTGGCCTGCATGGTTTATAGCTGATAAACTAGGAGACAATTTTTCACTGCAATGATGTATTCACTGCACTAAGAACCATCTCCATTGTAAATTAATTCTTGAAATGCTGAACCATAAATGTCATCACTATCATTACCCACTCTACTCCCAGAAGCAGTGACTGTCAGTTTGCTGCAGGTGCTGGCTCCTAAAAGGAAGGTGCTCCAAATAAAACACATTAAACCATGACTCCATTCTTAAGGGCAACTCCTTTCAAAGGCCTCTCTGCTTTATGCTGCTTGGCAAAGAGATTAATGAATGCCACTTCTGATATGCCATTGACTTTGGAGATTTTCATGTGTGATCTTTTAGAGAGAGGTAACTGTGAGCAGTTTTTTTTTTTTTTGAAAATGTATTTCTCAAATGTTCCTTTTCGGTGACCTGCCCTAGGTTTAGTCAGAGTTCATCTGTTTATGCCTCTGTTTGGAAAATATGAACTTAAAAATGCAAGCACTTGTCATGCCTTTATTGAGTTACCAGTGTGCAGAAAATCATGTAGAGAGATAAAAGAATCAGACAAAACAGGACTGCCCTTGAGGAGCTTAGGTTGTTGTAGGATGAGGAATGATGCTAACCTTGATGAACCAGAAAAGAAGTACTAAGTGAAAATCATTTCAAGTTTTAGCTGCTTAGGGCCTTGTCACATCTTTTGAGATGTTGCCTAAATTTGAAGTAAGTTTATTCACTGTGTGATGTTTTCCTGGGAAAAAATGTTCTTGGGGAAATGAGAATAACATGAAGGTTCAAATCTTTGATTAAAAATTTTGTTGACTAAGTCTGGTACCAATGGCTCAAGCCTATAATTCTGAGTACTTGGGAGGCTGATATCAGAAGGATCACAGTTGGAGGCCAGCCTGAACAAAAATTTGTGAGACTCCATCTTGAAAATAACCACAGCAAAGTATATTGGAAGTGTGGCTCAACTGGTAGAGTGCCTACTTTGCAAGTGTGAAGCTCTGAGTTCAAACTCCACTCCTGCCAGAAAAACAAAAAGGTTTATTCTTATTGTTGTTGTTGAATAGTGAATTGTTTGGAATAATTAGTTGATTGTACAATTGCTATACAGAGTGTAAAAAGATTTTTAAAGTAGATTGTTTGTCTTTAGCAGATATTTGTGTTTGGGCTTTTTTTTTCTTTTTCTTCACAAACTGTCCAGGTTAACTCAGTAGAATGTGCATGAAATCTAAAGTTCATAATTCACAGATCTAGTGAAAAAAATGTTAACGCTGAAGAAAATTTACTTCTTTAACTGATTCTCTGATTTTTGTGCTCTTGGGAAGTAGTAAAGAAGTATACTGCTCCTTTAAAAAGTCAATAGAGAAATGTTAAAAAGGCATTCACCTGAAAGCTAGTGTCTGAATAATTTTACAATAGTGTTTCATCCATTTACATCATGGTTGAAAATCTATTGCCCCTCACCTGACATGTACTTACAAGCCAATCGCCAGAGAACTTTAAGTCCACTGCTGTACCCTAATAACTAGCACTTATTGAACATTTACCTTCAGACAGTCACTGTGATTAGCCCTTAACTATATTATTTTGCACATGATGAAATTGGAGCTAGGATAAATTAAGAATTCTCAGCAAATGTGGAAGAATTAGTAACAAATAAACCATTTTATTTTGCCACTCTGCAAATAAAATAGAAATGAAATTGAGATTACAAAAAAAGTTTAGACTTCAAATAAAAATGATAATTTCAAATAAAAATGAAGATTTAGAAACTACTATTATAAATAATTCAGAGGTAAGGCAAAGATTAAAATAGATTTTGGAAAATGTTGGAGCTGAATTTTTAGTATAATTCTTAAATTTGTGGGATACATAGGAACTTCCAAATACCATATTAGAAATAATTAAATTTATGTAGATATTTATCCAAATTAAGAAATTATAAAAAGAGTAGAAGAATCTAAATAATCCCAAATTAAAAGCTATAGATTAGAACAAAAATAATGTAATAGAAAACAAATATTGAATAGATAACCCATTATTAATCATGAAATACTGAAAGAAGTTGCAAATATTTTGGAAATGATCACAGTGAATTTCAGTTGTCACTGTGATTTTAAACATAAGAGATTACTATGAGAAGATACGCCACAAATATGAAATCATGTATGACATAAGTAATTTCTTAGGAAACACAGCTTCTCAGAATAGACAAAAAAGAAATAGAAAATTTGACTTGTCATGTCTTTAACAAGATTAAATCCACAATTACAAATTCCAATGAAGAAAGCACCATGTCTAAATAGTTTTAAGGGCAAGTTCTACTGAACATGCAGTATTACATATTTTTTATTTAGCAGCAAAGATTGAGAGTTCTTAATTTGTGTTATGTAGTTGCCAGATAACAGTGGTATAAAAGAGGAAAAGAACGCAAACCATTCTTACTTGTGAACATAGTGACAAAACCATAAATGAATGTTAGCAAAGTAAATCCAAGAAAGATTGATCACAAATAAACAATGCTATTTTCTATTTTGAAAACCTATTCCTGTAATCAAATGCATTAAGATTAAAGAAGAAAAAACTCAAATGATCATTTTAATAAACACAGGAAAGATTTTGTTAAATTGAAGTCCACACATGTTTTTCTTTAAAAAATCAAAGCATGATAAAAAGCACCTTCTGTGTATTGGTATAAATGTCTACAAAGTCTTAAGAACAAGCATCTTACTTAATAGTTAAATAAGAGAGGCAATCCCTTTCATATTAAAAAGGTAATTTTTTCTGCCATCACTACTTTTGTTAATAGCTATAATTGATATTCTATCCATAGAAGCAATGTAAGAAAAACAAATGGCTTATGGATTAGAAAACAAGAGACAAATCAGTCTTTTTAACTTGCAGAGATATAATTGGCTATCTAGAAGACAATATTATACAGATTATTAGATCTAGTAAGAGTTTAGACAGCTTATAAATATAAGTGAAAATTAGAAAATCAGTTGCATATCTATACACATACAAGAAAAATGTAATTTTCCCATTTATAAGAGCAAAAAAGGTAAAAGGCATTTAAGAATAAGTGAATAAAGATATTATCAATACTTTTGAGGAAAATGATAAAACTTAATCAAAGACACTCAGGAATATCTGTAAAATAAAGTTTACAATACCTATAAATAGGGAAATATAATATTTAAACGATGCTGTCCATTTACATCAAATTTAATCTATAAATTCATTGCAATTTCATTAGGGAATGTGATGAATTAATTAAAAAATTCCTATAGAATAACCAGGATACAACTGGGGAAACAAAATTTTAAGTTACTTGCTCTACCAGATGTCAAGACTTACTCTTTAAAAGACAGAACTTAGACAGTTTGGAGTTGGCTATGGAAAAATAGACCAGTGGGACAAAGGAGAAGAGATGCTCCCCCAAATAAATAAAGGCATCTATGTGTACAAACCATAATGTTTACACATTATGATGGAATTTGAAGTTCCATGGTTAAATTATCAATAAGGTATGCTGGAACAGTTTTTATGGAAAGAAAAGGAAAAAGAAGGGATGCGAAAGAAAGGAAGGAAGCAAAGGAGGAAGGGAAGAAGGGAGGAAAGTACAAGAATATAACCCTTGCTTTCAGGTAGAATACAAAAATGAAAAACAAAACTTTCAGAAGAGAATATGGAGGAATAGCCGGGTGATGTTCATGTGATAATAAATTTCTTAGATAAGACATATATCACAAAACACAAAAAGGGAAAACTGATAAATTTTTATGTTATAAATTTTAAATTGCATTCATCAAAAGACAATAATAATAATAATAATATTTTCTGCCTGGTAGTGAGGAAGTAAGGGGGGAGAGGGAGGGGAGCAGGGAGAAAGGGATGTGGGGGAGGAGAAATGACCCAAACATTGTATGCACATATGAATAAAATAAATAATAAACAAATAAATAAATAAATACTCCTGCAAAAAAAAAAGACAATAATAAGTAAAAACATTAAATGACCAGAAGAAAACAGAAGGTATTTACAGTACAGAACTAACAAGGGATAATATCTATATATAGATATACGCATAAAGTTTTTTCAATCCATAAGGATAAAGACAATCAATCAAAGTGGGCAAAATTTATCTCAGAGATTCACAAAATAGGAAATCTGAATGACCAATAAACATGTAGAAATTTGTTCAACCTTATTTGTAGTTAAGGAAATACAAATTAAAACTTCAATTAGCTATCATTTTATGCATACAAAATTGGCCAAAACTTAAAATCCCAGTTAAGGATATTAATATGGATGTGCATTAATGGGAACTCTTTTGGACTCACATTGGGAGTATTAATTGCAATAATCACTTAGAGAACAATTTGGCCTTAGCTAGTAATTTTGTTGATTCATATACCATATGACACAACAATTTCATTTCAAAATATACAAACCATAAGGCAGAGGTCTTCAGTTTGAGTTATCAACATATCTCAAAGCGTACAAACACTTCTCAAAGTAACTGAGACACTAGTCTCAAACAATGGATTTTTAGATCTTCAATTACCCAGAACTGAAACTAGTACACTTTCCTAGAACTGGAAAACTGGTGTGTATGAGAACATACCTCAACAGTCTTCTTGTTTGTTCTCCTCCATCTTTCCTCTTACAATAAACTTCCTCCTATTTAATAAGTTGTTATGATTCATGTGTTTAACACGGTACCTGCTGGTAGTGCTGTAAGAGGTGAGACTTACCTCTCACTGGGGGCAGGATCTTGTGGGTATCTTTTCTCTGTCCCATTCTTCTCTCTCTCTCTCTCTCTCTCTCTCTCTTTCTGTCTCTCTCTCGCTCTCTCTCTGCTTCCTGCCTGCCTTGAGGTACAGAAGCTTCTCTGCCACATACTGTACTACCATAATGTTCTTTCCAGGCCCATGGGGACAAGTGACCAGGGACTGAATCCTCTGAAACTATGAAGCAAAATAAATCTTCCTTCCTTAAGTTGTCTTTGTCAGGAATTTGGTCACAGCAGTGATAAAAGTAACTAATACACAAGTCAAAAGTATCTTCTCATCTATCTTGAATCTTACTATCATGTATTAAGACCATGTGTAAACATCTCTAGGTTGCTGAACAATGGAATGACTTAAAATATTGGTATATGAAATTATCTTCTAATATAACTTTGTGATGTCAGATGTTTTCTTTCTTTTTTTTTTTTTTGGTGTGGGGGGTGGGTAGGACTGAGGTTTGAACTTGAGGCTTCACATTTGTAAAGCAGGAGTCTACTACTTGAGCCAAGCCTCCTGTTCATTTTGCTCTAGGTATTTTGGAGATAGGGTCTCACAAACTATTTGCCTAGACTGACCTCAAACTGTAATACTCCTGATCTCAGTCTCCCAAGCAGCTAGGATTATAGGCATGAGTCACTGGCACCCACTGATGTGCAGAGGTTCCTAATAATTTCTTTTTACTTTACTTAATAGAGGGCCAAATTAAGGTGTTCTCTAATGGGCTATTAAAATGTTTTATCATAGACCAATATGTAATTTTTGATATAAAACTCAAGAACAGTTCAATAAATTGACTTACATTGGTTGGAAAATCTTTCTTCCACTTGTGTATGTGAATAAAGTTTATCAGTGCTTATTTTTGTGGGAAAAAAATAAAACGGAACCTGGTCTTATTCTGGCTGCAAATAATATGACTAGCCCTAGATACATGAATTGTCTAGGAACCCTATTCTTGCTCCAACCCATAACCCCATGTATTTTATTAAGGAATATTTTCATCATGATTTTACTTTTTTAGTTTTAAGAAATATCAAAATGTATAATACATCACTTATTTTGATCAACTGTAAAGTAATACTCCTAAAATCATAACTCAATCCTAAAGAAATTTTATAATATTTAATATCTTATTTTCAGAGGAAAATTTTAAAACTTTAAAGTATAGAAGTAGTTTTCTTGTAAGAAATTATAACAGTGTGATCAATAAAAGACTTTGAACCATAAAAATAGATTGCAATGCAATTATATGGACAAAACAAAATGGAAATGCAAGCTTGGTAGAAAGGGAATATGTTTCAAAATTAATGTACCTTGGGAAGATCCTGATCTCCTCCAAGGACGAAATCCAGAAATCCTTAAGACTAAAACAACCTGACTATGCTCTTTTTTTTTTTTTTTAAATAAAATGTTACCAGTTTGACATACTTCTAGTCCAATGGAAAGAAATTTCCAGACCTGCAGAAACCTGGATAATTTGATGACAAATAATCTTGATTAAAAAGTCAACTGCAAATCTTTATGCTTTCCAGCTAGTCCACTCTCAAATGAAAGTAGCAGTGTTAACCACATATATACACCTTTTGATAAAAATGTGACTATTGCTAAAAAAAAAAAAAAATAAATGGAATAAAAATAGGAACTAGAGTGTGAAACATCTGACCTTGTCATATGTAGCAAGAGTGTTATTTCCTAAAATGATATTCCAGTTACAAATTTATGTATATGTGTGTGTGTTGTAGGTGTGAGTGGGTCTGTATAAATATGCTGAATCATAATGTAAAAATATTGCTTGAGTAGCAGCAAAAATCACCCTAGCTAAAATGATTCTGAGATCCATATTTTGAGAAACACTGGCCTAGGGACAATAAGGATAAAAGAGAAAAGTCCTAAAACTTTGGCTTTCCAAACAGACACTTTTAGTGTATTTGTAATTGTGTATGTATACATGTAAATAATTAATGATCTTGAAATACATAATAAGGAATCCAGACTTCAACTCTTCAGAAAGAAGTTATAATTTTTAAGAGTCTAGAGAGTGGAGACAATATTTAATAGAAGGACATTGAACCTTAGAAATGAATTCCAAGAAAGGGAAAACACAAAAATAACACATACTGTGAGTTAAATTGATGAAAAGAAAAGGCAAAGGTGTGAGCCATACAAAAGCATAGACATGATGTTGGGCTGAGACTGGGGAGACTCCTGCCCCAAACAACTATAGAGATCTATGCTTCTTGTCTTAGATTAGAAACTTGCCATCCCTAGAAGTAGAGCCCAAGGCAGCAATTAATGTAAAGGACTTCCTTAAAGAAGGATTCCAAGAGGCATCTAAAATGGGAAAAAGTGAAAAAAACCCAAAAAATCAGAACAGAGAATGGCAGAAAGCCAAGCAAAGATACAAAGTCCCAGCATCAGTTGGATCCCTAGGGAATATGAATTGTAGCCCAGAATTTGCCCAGACTAAAGTCAAAGGAACTTTCATTTTTCATATCTGACCATCAAGTCAGTCATTTGGTTAAGAGCCCCATGGAGAGCTGTGACCTGCAGTGAACTTCTTGTCCTCTGTTCTTCCAGGTCAAGTGGCTCTACCCAAGGTCAGCTTTCAGTGTATATAACACCCTGAGCTGGTTGCACAGACGAGATCCAATGGATCTTAGGGAAACTGGGGAGAGCAATGACACTGTCCACTACCCTTTAAAACAGTTTTCTCTACTCCAGCACAATAATATACATATATATTAAAATAAATAAAATACACATATATATTAAAATAAATAAAATAGTTTTCTGTATATAGTAGACAATGCTGTAGGAAGAGTCAGGTGGGTAAAGTGAGCCATCAATAAGAAAATTTCCAGGGGCTCCTAGTAAAATAAATACCCCCCAAATAAGATAATTTTGAAAACATGAGAACAATGAACAATAGAATGAATATTTTTGAACATAGATCTTTTGATGCTTACAGAATATATTCATCAGGTAACATTAAGAGATAGGGGAATTGATATAATGTAACTCTGTGTAGACCATTATAGTAACAATTGAAAAATGTTCAGAAAAATGGAAAATGTGGTAGAAAGTATTAAAAATAGACATTTGAATATGTCTCATGATTTAAAACACACTGTATTAAATCTAACTAAATGTATGTTAAAAACTGGGATTGAATATTTTTAGTTCTATTGACTAAGGCTATATGAGAAATCTACTGTCAACAAGTTCTGCCTGTGCCTACAGAGCTTTCAATCCATTTTTAAAGACAAGAATAAACAGATGTACAATGAAAGGAGCCAAAATAGAAAAGAAAATTTGAGGAAACAAAGACTATGCAAAGAGAAAAAACCCTCCAAAAATATGTCAAAATGTCCTCAGAGATTCATTCTTCAAATATTTGAGGACCTACTGTGTGCCATAAACTAGAGCTCCAGCACTGGGTAGAACAGATAAAAAGCTCAACCCTAGCAAAGCTTAGAAACTGTTGTATTGTGAGGTAGGAAAGAATCCTGTGATAAAAGAACATTTGGGAATGAAAAAGAGCTCATGGAAATAGTCAAGAAAAGGGTTGAAAAAGTTAAAAATATCTCCCAGAAAAATAGAAAACAGAGCACAAAGAGTGAAAATATTAAACATTTTATTGGAGCAGGCAATTTAACCTTGAAATAATAGGAATACTTTAAAAGGAGAGAAAAAGGAGAGAAGAATAATTTTAAAAATTTGAAATAATAAAAAAATTTCCTAGAAGATTAAAAGTGCAGAATTTTTCAAATTGAATCCAACTATTGAATACCTAATGCAATGAGTGAATATTGATCCAAACATCAGCCTGAAATTTCAGAAAAGTAAGGAAAAAGAAGTTTCCAAAACACCCCAGAAAGAACAACGATCATATACATGGGATCAAGATCATGATGACAACAAACATCTCAAGAGCAATACTGAAAGGCAGAAGATGGCAAAGCAATGTGATAATAATTTTGAATAAAAATTATTTTTATAGACTTTTCAATTAAACTGTAAACATAGAATAGGACATTCTTGGTAAACACATGGTTTTTTAAAATGTACCTCTGTGCATACTTTCTTTCAGAAAGTTAGGAAAGGATGTATTTCATTGCTAAGAAAGTCTTACAAAGACCAAGACATAAGATCCATGAAATAAGAACCAAGCACAGAAAGGATCTAAAAGGAGATTTCAAAGATATAAATGTGAATAGAGAATGGATTGAAGCAAGACAGAATTCTCCATAGCAAACATCTTCAGCAATTTAAAACTGAAGAACACCTCTGCTTCTAAATATAAGGAGAAAAGACTAACAAAACATGGGAGAGTTAGGGGGTGTATTAAAAAGATAAATGAACAAAAAATTCATGCAACAAAGAGAAATAAAAAGAAAAAGAAAAGTTGTATAGGAAAAGAAGAATAATCTGTACACTACATGGCCCTCTAAATAGCATTTGTAGAACCTTAAAACCAGGAGTAGTCTGGGGGAAGTTCTGACACAACTAACTGATCAGTGAATTTTAGTTCAGATATTTGAGGTCCGTCCTTGCTCTTTCTGATACTTCAGAAAGACAACTGAACAAAGAATTCACCGTGCCTTGTTTTCACAAATAAAATGTGTTGTGACTGATATCGTGTAAGTTTTGGCCCAAGGACTCAGAAGCCAGCAGTTCTCACCTTTTCCCAGTTGAAACCCTGAGACCATCACGCAGCAAAGAAGTTCAACCAGGTTTTGTTGAGGATAAATGACTACAAAAGAGAAAGGCCCAACCATCCCAGCAGCTCCTAGCCCTGTGCAACCCTTAGCCAATAACCAAGTGAGCAATGGTCATCCAAGGAAGCTCAAATGAGGCCAGCAGAAAAGCTTCCCAACCCACTCACAATATCATAAAGAGTAAACTGTTGTTGATTTAAGTGACTAAACTTTGGGGCACATGCTAGGCAGCAATAAATAATTGATATAGTATATAGCTATGAATTTGACTCAGTAGTACCTCTTTTCTTCCTTTGCCCAATTTCATCAGTCTTACCATAAATATTACTAACTGTTGCTTTTCCTTATGGGCTTTAAGTATATCCATCATTAAATATGTGTTCTTTCCTAGTTGCTTGTTTTCAAACCCTCTTCTAACATGGATTTAGTGTCTATTATGAATTAAGCTCTGATATATAAGATCTGGTCTCTGTCTTTATTGTGCACCATTATCTATTCCATCCTTAACTGCAATTTTCCATTTGTGACATTTGCCCCATGCCTCTTAGTCTTAAAGACACTATTCCCTCTCTTTTGAATAATTTTCTTTCTTACTATCCCACCCCTTCTTATGCAGATACATTGCAATATTGTTATTTCTTTGTAAAGTTTAAATTTGCAACATGGGATCCCCTGTAGTCAAATTTTATTATTTATTATTCAGCATTTTCAAAACTCTGCTATCTCCATCTTCTCCTAGAGTTTGCTTGATGCTGTGGGTTTGCACTGACAGTCTCCCTTTACTGCCAGGTGCAAGTATAATTGCTACTGTCACTGCTTTTTGTTTATCATTTTTTTTAGATTTATGGAAGCTGTAGCATGCTAAGGAAGGTTTCAACTCAACTCCACATTTGTTCAGCTGCAGAACTGTCTTCAGCAGATGAATTGAGGCTGCTATTAAATATTTGAAGATTGTGTTCCAGGAGCCAATGGAGACCAGGGCAGAGGCTCTGTGCTCCCCAGATCATTTTCTTCCTGAAAGTTTTAAATATTCCAGATAATCCTTTCTTTCTATTTGTTATATCTTTCATTTCTCTTTGATATTTCACTCCTCCAAAAAATTTTAGTTCAGATTTAATATTTTACCTAATTCTTAAATTGTTCTTTTTCCTGGTTTATTCAGGTAGAATTACCAGGATTGTTTGGACTTGAGTGTTTTATTTGCATTCCTTGCTGGCTATATTAGTCAGGGTTCTCTAGAGGAACAGAGCAATACATGTACGTGTGTGTGTGTGTGTGTCTAGAGGAACAGAAAAAAATGTACATATATATGTGTGCATACATATATAATACTTGTAAACTTTTCAATGCTTGTGAAAAATATACAATTATCAAAGGGAGATTTATTATATTGGTTTTCACTATTATCAGCTGCATAGTTCAATAATGGCATTCTGCTTGGTGGAGATACAGAGAACCTGGCATCTGATCATCTCAAGAAGCTAGAAGACTCAGAACAAGAGGGACCAAAGATGCAGCCCCAGTCTGAGACGGAAAGCCTAGAAGCTCCCTGCAGAGTTGCTGTTGTGAGTCCATGTTGAAAGGCTGAAGAAGCTGGAGTATGAGGTCCACAGGGTAGAGCAGCAGTAGTAGATGCACTCACTCAGAAGAGTGCAGCATGTGTACCTTGCACTTCATGCCGATCATCTCTGGAAACACCCTCACAGACACACTCAGAAGTGTGCTCTACTAATCTAGGTATCTCCTAACTCAATCAAATCAACCATCAAGACTAGCCATTGCGCTGGTACAGACCTTATTCCTGTTAGATATTTTAGGTTTTGCCTTTTTTTTTCCATAGTCAGAAATATGAAGTTTGGGGACTATGAAAAGCTTACACTATTTGAATTTGCCAACTTTTATTTCCCCAAGTCAGATAATTCTGTGCAGGAGATACTCTTCTATCAGACAAATATTCAGATCACGCAAGACTATATTATTGCTCCACTTAGCTTGCTTTAGAATGTACCATCTGTCTGTGCTTTCCTGTTCATTTGTAATGTCAACACTTCCTGGAGCATTATTCTTTAGACTCTTAGCCAACCTCTGCAAACCTGTTCACAATAACTTTCACCTTGAAAGTTCTTGAGTTTCTTTATTGATTTTCCTGTGTTTTCCTTCTCAAATAGGTTCAAATTTTCTACATTGAAATAGCTCACTACAGTGTCCTATTTATTCTTCAAGGGTTTTCCTAAGCATGCTCACTTTGATTCTGTTCAAGCTTTACTTGTACTATTAACTGTGTAGTTCAAAGTCAGCCTTGTCCCAGATCCTGTTCTTTGTGAAAGAGCCATTTTAACCTGATCTTTAAGATCTTGTTTCTCTTTGCCTCTTAGAACTTATTGAACCCTAGCTACCTTTTGTGAAAACTGATATAATTTCTCTATTTCATATATTCTCTTTAAAAGAAAGGAGGCCTAGAAGCACTTCTTTTGCTTTTTTAAAATATCCATTCATTGTGGCCTTGAAGATCCAATATTCTTCCTTTCATATCTTCCTAAAGTACCTTCCATGATTTTAAAATTAAAGAATTCTTTCTTATCTTCAAGTATAATTAGTTGCCTTCCCTTATTTATTTTTATTCTTTCATTGCTCCTATCTGAATGTATGACTGAAACCTATTTTTTCAAAACATTTCTTGAAAACTATAATTCCAAAAAACATATTGTTCCAGACACAGACCTCTGTAATTACTTTCATGACCTCTAGTTTTGCAAAAGTTTCCAGTTGTTTTTCTAGCTCTACCCAAGAAGGTGTATCTTCCTTAAAGGACTACATACTTTCTTCATAATTAACAAAATCTACCTTCTAACTGAATAAAATCAGAGTTTGGGTCTCTAAAATGTAATTCAGAATTTGTACAATAAAGAAGACCGTAACCATTTGAGACTATGTGGTGGTGGTATTATCACAGAACACAATCTATTCTCCTGAGGCAAACAGATCCCAAAGGGAACCCAGTAGGTGCTGGGCTGTGCATGCTCAGTTTCTTTCTCCTGGTGTCTCCTGGAATCACACCTGGAATTTTATTCTAGGACAGTCACACAATACTACTAATTTCCAACTAGGGCAGTTATTACCCCTCACAGACCCCCAGGAAACATCTGGCAATGTCTACAGAAATTTGGGGCTGTCAAAATTGAAGGGGTGTTACTGGCATCTAGTGGGCATAAGGCAGGAATGCTGCTAGCCAACGCTCCTGCATTGCACTGGACAGCACCTACAAGGAAGAGTCATGGGGCTCAAAGTGTCAGTAGTGCCGAGGCTAAGAAACACCATGTAGTTCAGAAAGGTAAGGAAGGAACTAGTATTACTCTCTGACACCTACATTTACCATTTCACTAAACCTATATGTTAGGGGGACAAAAATGATGCTCCCTAAAACATTAAAGTACTAGCAGGAAGGAGAAAGACCTTAAAGGGCAAAACTACAAAAGTCCTCTTTAAAATAGTATGTTATGTATGTATGTATTGTGCGTGCATGCAGAATTAAGAGTAACTATTTGCAGGCAGCATTTTAGATTAGTTTAATTCTAATGTTTCTTTTTGAGCTTATTTATATGCTAATATTTCCACAGTGACATGTTTTTAAAAGGAAATTGCTTCCTTTACTTAAGATTTCCACCCAAGTCAGGCGAACAGGAATGAATCTTATTAAATGATTCTGAGTCTCCCAGACAGCAGGGCACATATGTCCCCACTTGTGAATATTACAAAAATGTACTATTTAAATTCTGAAAGCCCTGTTAGGAATAAAGAAGAACTTATTACAATTATTACTATTATTATTTATCTTTCATAAGGCAATAGAATTCTCACTGCTCTGCAGAAGATAAAGGAACACATGATTGTGCAAATTCTTCATCATGCATTTGCTGGTGCTTGTTTTCTCCCCTTTTGTGCAGCATAAGGGGGAAGACAGAGCTACTTGACTCCTACCATATTATTAACTCTAAATCACATCTGAAGTGGGAGCCCTGCAAGTAGGGTTTAGATAACAGCACATCAAAGAAAGAACACAGTCTAAAAATATTTGGTTTAGAATCTCATTCACAATGTGCCAAGTGTTATTTTACTTGACATCCTTTCTTGCCTGTCTTTGAAAAATTATAATTAGAATAACTTCCCACTCATATTCAATGGGGAAGGAGGGGTATTTCATGATCCAGCTGACAAATTTATAGAAAATGAGAAAAGTCCAGTTCAAAGAACTCCAGAATCATAAAGTTCTAGAATGAAAGGAAAATTATGATCATCCAGACTTCCCTATTTTTAAAAACAGAAACTGAGATTCCAAAATGTAGGTATGTCTTACCAAAGATCACGTAACACTGTAATAGTCAGATATATTGGATCCTGGACCAATCCTTTTCTACTCTGTGATGTTGTTTTATCTCTCGCATTATTATTTCATCAACTATTTATTATCATCCATTATAAGCCCTTTGGAAATTAGAATATGAAGCAGAGAACACTTTTAGAGCTAACAGTTGAATACTATTATCATTATATAATTTAATGATATCAAGTGGTAGTGAGAACAGATAGAAAGTGATAACACACACTAAAAGAAAAAAACCAGAAAAATAAAACTTAATCTTCCTGGAAACTAGCCTAGTAATGTGGATACGTGAGGAGGTTGTATGTGATTAAAAGGAATTAGTGGGAACTGGGGCAAACAAGAAAATTCAGTGTGCATTGTCAGCTCTGACTATCATCAGGAAGGAATCAGACTCATTTTCTCAATTTTTATGTAAAATGGTCATATTTAAAGCATCCTCATTTTGCATGTGTGTTATGAGGAAAAGGAGATATGGTAAGAAGAAGGAAAAAGGATAGACCAGAGTGATGAGGAAAGGCTTTAGGGTGGAGGCAATTATCAAGGTAGAATGCTCAACATCATGCAGGGTTGAATCTGATCTTTTCTCAGCAATCTCTCCCTACTATATTCTTTACTGATTTTTTAGATTTTGTTGTAGTGTGCAGTGATTAATGAGGTATCTCTTTTGTATGTCTTTTCATAATCTCAACAACTGGCATATCATGGGTGCTAGCATTTGCATTGTTTTTCACAGATTGAGATGTGAAACACTTCTGCAACTTTCATGCTACCCCTTTGAATTTACGATGGGCAGTGAATTTCTTTTGTGACAGGCTGATATTGAAGCTACACAACAGATGGGAGTTGGCTGGAAATCATAAAGAACAGAGAGAAATCAGCCATGAATTACAATTGCCAAGAAATCTCCCAAGTTTTTCTGTATTAACTAGCATAGAATATACTGAAAGACCCAGAATACTGAAAGAGTAATGGAGTTTGTTGTTTCCTTGAAAGACTAGTGAAAGCTTTTTATAGATTTTAAGCACCTGGTTTCTTTCTCCTAAGATAGAGATAGATGATGACAAGTAGTGGCATAGATACAGGATGGGAAAATGGTTGGTTCTCAGGCCCTTTTGCTCTCCACAATGAGAGCTTCTACAGCCCTAAAATGTGAAGGGTTGTATAGTAATAGCACTGTATTGAAGACATAGATTATATATTTTAAGATACTTAAAATACAGTATGTATAGGAATGAATGCTATTTTAGCCATGTGCTGATGTAATGAAAAGGAAAAACTATATTGCTCTTAAATTAAGAAAATCGCAGAGTAATTTTTTCTGGATAATTATTATATTTATCAAGGGAGAAAACATACAACCATTGGGATAAACATTTGCTAAGTGCTTGCGATGTTTAGGTACCTACCATTATCTTCTAGTTGGATTTTCCAATGAGTAAAGAGGCTCTGGACATATGCCACATTCTGTTTTAGCCTCACAGCTCTCAAACTTTTGATCTCTGCTACATGATTCCTTCTCTTAGAAGTCCTTCCTGACTTTGAAAGGCTGGATTAAGACCTCTTCTTATGGGGTCTCTATAAAAATCTCCAAATCCATTATAACTATAGATATTCAATAAGCACTTTGGACAAACTCATTGTATGAATGAATGGATGAATGAATGAATGAATGGGTGGATGGATGGACCAATGAATGAATGTATAGATGGATAAATGAAATATAATGTGGTATGGAGAATGGAAGAAGTCTTAAATCATGTACAAATTTTAAGAAGGACTTTACAAGAGTAGATAGAAATACTTGCTAGAATTTTAAATATTCTTTAATTTATTAAGTAAAAATTTCTTGAATATCTTAATTAATGTCATATACTTTTCTAGGTAGTAGGACCTCAATCCAGAACAGTCCAATCAGGTCTGTGCTCTTGGAGCTTACAGAGTAGGATTAAGTATATAAACTAATATATACATGGACATAAACATTTTAGGTAATGATTACTACTATGATAAAAATAAAACAGTATTACAGAAAGGGTGTATGAGTAAGGACAAAATAAATACAACTTTTTCAGAGTTTAGCATAACCAAAACTCTTTATAATTTTATTAAGGGATACCAGTCAACTCAAGCTTCCTGCTATCTTGAAGGTTCTGCCTGGAAATGAGAGGGGGGAGGGGGAGGGAAGAAGAGGACAGGGTGAAGAGATGGACCAAACAATATATACACATATGAATAAATGAATAAACAATAAAAAAGCACATTGCTCTAGTTGGGCAAAATCCTTGGTCTTTTGTTGCTGTTTCTTCTTCCCCCACTCTGAACTTAGTTCTTCTTTCTACTCCATACTAAACAAAACCACTTTTGCTCATGTAGTATTAAAATTAACCTCTAAATCTCTTAACAAACAGCCTGTACCTTTTTTGTCTCCCTAGCCAAATGCCCAAAGGACTATCCAAAGAAATAAAAAATAAAGTGTTGAATTTTTGGGGGGGCTTAGAGTGAAAAGAGTGGACTGTCAGTGTGGGTGATCAGCATGCAGAGAATCAAAAATGTCTTTCTGAGATGTGAACAATATCAAGGAACAACTTCCTTTCATTGGACTATCTACACAGGCATGTAATAATTCTTTAGCCAAACTGAGATAAGTGGCAGACCAAAATTCTTCTATAAACCCACTGAACTAATAAAAAAAAAAGAATGGTAGTCAATCCAGAATACATATTGCAATTTGAAAATTTCTACTGAGAATATAAAAGTATCAACAGACTTGTCAAAATTCCTTCTTTGATTAAACATGAGCATATTAAATTCAAGCATTTTATGACTCATACACACAGGCATTGTGACTACATTCTATAAAAATCTCCAAACTCATTGTAACCATAGATGTTCAATAAATCAAATTCCACTCACACCTACTGCTTAGTCAGCTGTGCTTTTACAATAATGTATAGATTTTAGTTACTCAGACCAATAACAAATCATGTTTATTGTCTAAAATATTACTGAGCATAAATTATGTCCACTATTGAAGCTTTTGCATCAATAAGGCAAAAAAAAGTTCAGTTTCAAGTCCTTGTATTAGATACAGAACTTCTCAATGTATCTCACTGCTTCTAACTTGGATCTTTTTAAGTGAACAAATTAAAAACTTTAAAAAAAAAGCTACACTGTCCCTCTAGGTCTCAGTGACAAGACAGATACTTTCTATTTATTGATTTACTCAAGACATAATAATGAAAACTAACAATGAAAAAGCATTGAACTAATAGCTGGGATGCAAGAGATTTTACTCTAATTAGGAAGATATTATTCAAGTAATAGTACAGATAGAAATAAAATTAAAAATAATACAATGGTCATGAAGTACTTTACCAGCATGGGATGGGCCCTGGTATAATCAGGAGAGACAGAAATGGTTCCAATGAGAAAGACATAGGTAGTTCATTGTTTGAGTGGAAGTTCTGGAGAGTATGCATAAGGAATTTCTGTTAGAGAAAATTGTGTACAAAGTCATGTACCAAGCAGGGGTTGATGATGGAGGAGTGCTCTGAAATGAAGCTGGAGAGGCGCACTGAGGCCAGACCTTGCAACTTCCTTGTGGCCATATTAGATATTTTGATCTTTATTTTAAGAACAACTGAATATTCTTGAAGAAGTTAAGGCAGAAAAATTATAACATGGTCAAGTATGTGTCATATTTGAATACACTTGAAAATGTGCACGTTGAACTGACCAAAGCAAAGTACTTTGGGATACATTGAAAAACCCTTTGAACATGGACTTTGGAATTAAAAGTGAAAGTTGGAACTGTAAAATAGGTATAGTGTGTGGGGAGGTACTTCTGGGGGGGTGAATGGAGGAGATGAAGGTGAGAGAATATTGTTATTGGTCCTCATATACTTATATGAAATAGAATAGTAAAGCCACCTGCAATTGCTTTAAGTGAGGCAGGGAGAGGAACTGCTGGGAGTGGTGGGGGGAGATGGTGGGGGCAATCTAACCAATGTGCAATGTAAGGCTATTGAATTGGCACAATGAATTCCCCTCATACAATGAATATATGCTAGTAAAAATGAAGAAAAATTAAAAAGAAAATGTACAACATCCATTGTTCATTAAAATGCACATTCATGTGTATTTTAATAAGAATGGAGAAACATCTGTGATGCTGTGCTTACAAGTGGTCTACAAGTTTTCTCACCAAATTGTTCCTTTGCTTATATATCTCAATGGTTATTAAATATGTTTAACTCTTTTTTGGATAAGCATTAGAAATTTTACTAAATAGTAATCAACACTTTCTGTGCCTCAAACATGTAAGCAGGTTTTGAAAAGTGAAGAAAATTCTCTCGTGTGTCCATAAGGAATAAAATAGCTTATAAAAACATAATGCAGTTAAAGATGTAACAGCTTACATAACTTTGCTTCTAACCAATCAGAATGGGGTTGATGTGACTGGAAACCAATAGTATGGGCAGTTCCAGAACACCCTGTTTCCCAATTAGCATTTAGGCCCTGCTGACCATTCTATGAGGCACATTGACTCCCATGTTCTTGACAGTGTGAAGGGCTGTTACAAATTGATACATGTAGACTTGACGAAGACTGGACTGGTAAAGATAATTGCGTGTGAGATGTTGAGACACTCAGGCTGACAGTGAGCAGCAGGCGGACTAGCAAGAAAGATTATATGTCACTGGACATGTAGTGTGTACCTCTTAGCCTCCTCCGTCTTGCTTCCTAACAGATGATACTCGGCATGTTGAGGAACTAAAGTGAAATCTGTTCAAGCTAAGGTGTATTTATGTGCAGATTCCCTTGGTGTGGCCAACTCATCAACACCCTAAACCCTGGCCTTGTTTTGACCTACCATGTATTTCCAAAAACGGGCATGCTTTTGAAAATCTCTGCTGGACCAGATGGGAAACTATCTCTGCACACTGCTTACTTTTTTTTAACTAGTTTTTCCTCTATCTGATCTACAAATATTAGCATGACTAAGGCATCAGTGGCTTCTCATATTCTGATGCCCTTATTCCATTAATGAATTCATTCAATTCCATGGTTTAAAATATTTTCGCATGTTGAGGGCTCCCAAGTTTATATCTCTGGCCTAAATTTATCCTTCTGAGCAATGAACTCATAAATTCATGTTTTGCTCAACCCCTTTACTTAGCTATTTAAAAGGTATCCCAAACTGCATGTGTACAAAACTGAATTAGTTATCTTCTCCCCCAGACTTGCCCCTCCCCTTTGTAGTCTTCATCTCTCAAAAATGACATTTCATTGTTTCACTTGCTCAGGATGAAAACCTCTGAATTATTTTTATTCTCTTTATTTATTACTGTTTTGATTTATCAAAACATTCTGTTGTCTTCACCTTCTAAATATACTAAAAATCAAGTAACTTCTTACCAAATGTACTGTTACCACATTGGTTTTAGTTACTATTTTCTCTCATGAGGTTATTGAAAAACTCTCTGACTCAGTCTCCCTGCTTCCACATTGCCCCTTGTCCTTTCAGATTATGCTAACTACAGTAATTGAAAAGATCCTGATGAAACACATATCCGAACATGCTATTTCTTGCTCAAATACTTCAATGGTTTCTCATCTAATTCAACATAAAAACTACGTATTTTCAACTACAAATCTCTAGAAGATGTGTTCCATATTAATGTTTCTAATCTCACCTATGTTCTTCTTTCCTTGGTTCACTGTGTTGTAACCATATTGGCTTCTTGCTATATCTTGGACACATGAAAACATTCTTCCTCAAAACTTGAATGTATATTTTCTGAATACAGAATGCTCTTCCTCCAAATTCCCATGTGGCTCATATTCTCATTTCCTTTATGCATTAACTTAAATATCACCTTCTCAGAACACAGAAGTGTTCCTTGATCATCCCTATTCCCTATACATTTCATTCCTCCTTTACTTTACTGCTGTAATTATTAATATCCAACAAAATTTGTATTTTACTTATTTATATTATTATCTGTTTCTTCCACTAGAATATAAATTCATAAGAGGTATATTTTTGTCCATTTCACTTGCTTTTATTACCTCCATGAAACACACATGTGTTTCATCTTTATACTTGAGTCCCATTCCCTCATGAATATGTATTTTTTGAAAATTCACGAAAAGATTTGGGAAATTTTCTGTTATTTTATTGAATATGTTTTCTATGTCTTTAGCTCATGTTTCCTCTCCTTCTATTCCTTTCTTTCTTTTAATGGTGTCCCACAAGTTTTGTATGTTCTATTTATACTTTTTATTTATTTTGCTTTCTTATTGTCTGATCATTCTAATTCATCTACCTTGTCTTTGAGCCTTGATATTCTGTCTTCTACTTGATTCAGTTGAGTGGTTAAGCTTTCAACTGAGTTTTTAATTTCACTTATTTAGCTTTTCATTTCCAGAATATCAATTAGATGGGTTTTCTTAAAAGCTTGTTTTTCCTTATTGAATTACTCTTTCATAGCCTTTATTGTCTTCCTTATTTCATTCATCCGTATTCTCTTGGAATTTATTTAGGTGTTTATTTGTATCCTCTTTAATTTGATTAATCACTCTTTTTTTATATAGTACTGGGGTTTGAACTCAGGGTCTATACCTCGAACACTCTACCAGCCCTTTTTTGTGATGGGTTTTTGTGTGATAGAATCTCATGAACTATTTTGCTTGAGCTGACTTTGAACTGTGATCCTCCTGATGTCTGCCTCCTGAGTAGGTAGGATTACAGGTGTAAGCCACTGACACTCAGCATATTAATCATTCTCATAGCTGTTCTTTTGAATTTCTCCTCTAGGATTTCATCCACTTCACTATCTTTAGTGTCAGTTATTGCATAATTGTTTACTTTTGGAGGAGTCATACTATCTTGTTTTTTCATATTGCTGTGTTTCTTTATTGAGATCTGCACATCTGAGGCTAAGTTATTGTTGGAGGTTTAAAGTCCTGTAGTCTTTCAGTTGACGTATTCACATTATTTGGATACATCTTTCTAGAGGCAGGGTTGAGGTACATTTTCTCTGAAAAAAGAAAGTGTTCAAAATCTGAAACACTTCTCATCCCAAGCATCTCAAATAAGGGAAACTCAATTTCCACTAAGGAACAAAAAATAAAATAAATGGAATAACATGGGTTGGGAGTGTAAGCAATGGGGGGCAGGTAAGTTGTAATATCAAATAGAGTCTATAGGGTAGACCACACTGTGAAAATAAGACCTGAACAAATTTTAAGGGAGCTGCAAGAATTAACCAATTGGTTGACTGGGGGAAAGTATTCTAGGCAGAGAGAAAAGCTAGATCAAAGGTCCTAGAGTGGACAAATCTGGAATTTTTGTGGACTAGCATAGAGGCCAATATGGGTGGAAAGGAGTGAGCTAAGAGACAGGTGGTAGAGAAGTAAAAGGGGTTGGAAAACAAGCATTGAAGACCATTGGATGAATCTTAGGTTTTATTCTAGGTGTTATTATGGGATCCTGAATGTTAGAAATAAAGTCAGTGGTGGACTGTTTCAAGGCAAGGCATTTAACACTGGCTGCTTACTTGTGTATCTGCTTGGGGATGTTGGGGGAGGTCCAGTTGATAAGGGAACTTAAACTGGGAGAGGCAAATCATGATAGAATGAGAAAAAAGATAAAAATTTGTATGCATGACAGAAGGCACATATCACAGGGAGACCTTCCCATCACAAAGGAAGGTGGATATCACTTTAAACTGGCTTCTAGAATTTGACCAATCCCAAAAGAGGCATATTTTAAAATAACCCAATAGGAACTTTAGGCAACATACAGGAAGAATATGCATCCCACAGTTTGTGCACTAGACAATATAATGCTTCTTGTAACTGCTTTTTGTGTGTCTGCTTCCCAGGCACCCAATCTTGCAGACTGTGATTAAAATCTCACTTCCACGGTACCCCATGTGTCTCTGAGTCCATTCTTTAAGTTTGTACAGGTGAGCATATTTCTCACACTGAGCAGAAAGTAGCATAATCTAACTTATATTTATAAAGGATCTGATTCCTGTGTTGAAAATAGATGGAAGAGGGCTGGCAGAGTGGCTCAAGCAATAAAAACACCTGGAGACCCTGAATTCAAACCCCAGTGCTGCCAAAAAAATAAATAAATAAAAAAGAAAAGAAAAGAATGGAGAATAGAGGGGGATGAAGTATAGAATCAGGGAACTCAGGAGGGAGTTACATTAGTAATCCATTTGGTAGTCAGTATGGGATGATGACAATAAAAATCATGAAAAACTGTCACTTTCTGGATATATTATAAATACATCCAGTCATCAGAAATAAGTCATCAGAACTTTTTAACAGATTGGTAGAAGGGTATGAGAAAAAGAGCTGGACTAGAGATAATCCCATTGCAAGTGACTTAAACAAGTGATAGGGTGAGCTGCCACATATGAACATGGTGCTGGTGGGGATCCTGAGTGTGGGGCAGGGTTGCCAGAAGTTCATGCTTAGATGTACAAGGTTTGGGGTGTCTGTTCACTATCTGAGATTGTACCTTGGTACTTCTTAGTTGAGAAAGAGTTTTGAGATTACAGTGAATATGAATTTATCCACTTAATATTATCTCTTTAAAAATTAGAGGTTCATTTGTAGAAACAATTCAATGAACTGTACAGGGATACATTCAGCATAACAGTTGTTGATATAAGTAGTGTTCTTTTAAATTATAGTTTGGGCACTAAATCTTAGGCTCAGAATCCTCCGGCCTATCTAAATTAAAACTTTCCAGGGATAATGATTCTAGTCACCTGAAAAGTCTTTTAAAAAAACCTCCCTTGTGAAACTTGACCTCTTCATCTCAACATATACAAAAGTCAAGTCAAAAATGGATCAAAAACCTAAATGCAAATTATGAGGGCTGGAGGTGTGGCTCAAATGGTAGTGCAATTGTCTCATAAGCATGAGTCCTTGAGTTCAAATTCATCACAACCAAAAATAAACAAACAGAATTCCTGAAACTATGAGACAATTACCAGAAAATATATGGGAAAAACTTTAAGACACTGGTTTAGGCAATGATTTTTGGTTATGTCCCCAAAAGCACAGGGATCATAAGCAAAAACAGACAAATGGGTGATATGAAAATAAGAAGCTTCTGTACAACAAAGGAAATAGTAAATGGAGTGAAGAGACAACCACACAATGGGAGAAAATATTTGTTCATCATTCATTTGACAAAGTATTAATAACTAGTATATACAAAGAGCTACACTCAACAGAAAAAACAACAAAAACATCAAATTTCCAATCAATATAAAGGAAAATTACCCAAACAAGCGTTTCTCAAAAGAAGACATACAAATGGCCAAGAAGTATGTGAAAAATGTTCCACCTCATGAACCATCAGAGAAATGTAAATCAAAACCACAACAAAATATCATCTCACTCCAGCTAGAATTATAATAATCTAAAAGACAAAAAAATAGAGGAAAGGGTTATAACTTAGTGGCAGAATGCTTACCTAGTATGAATAAGACCCTGGGTTCAATCTCCAGCATCACAAAAACAAACAAATACAAAAAAATAACAACTGATATCAAGGATCTAGAGAAAGGGAAACTCTCATACACTGTTGGTAGGAGTATAGAAGACAGCTGTTATTGGAAACAGTGACTTGTTTTCTCAAAAAACTATAAATAGAGTTAACATATAACTTGCAATCCCACTATTGAGTATATATCCAAAGGAAATGAAATCAGTATGTTGAAGAGACACATGCACTGATATCTTCATTATTTATAATAGCCAAATATGGAATCAGCCAAGATGTCCAACTACAGATGAGGATAAAGAAAAAGTGTTACATATAAACAACATTTGTACCAACACGCATGGAACTGGAGAACATTGTGTTGATTAAACCTAACCCTAACCTTCACCTAACCATAATGAACTCTACCCTAACCCTATCCATAACCCTAATTTTCATTTGTGGCAACATGGAGAGAACTATAGTATACTGTGTTCATTAAAATAAGCAATGCACAGAAAGACAAATACTGCATGTTCTGACTCCTATGTGAAAGATAAAAAAGTTTATTTCATAGAAATAGAGTAGAACAGTGATCAGTAGAGTGTAAAAATGGTGGAGGGAGAGGGGGTAATGAAAGGAGTCTGAAAACAAGCACCAAAATACTGTTACCTAACAGGAATAGGCTATAATATTCTACCATAGAGTACAGTGACTATGCAATAATTTATTAGATATTTTATAAAGAAATAGAAGTTTCCCATAAAGAAAGCAAGACAAATGTTTAATGCTCTGAAAATGCTAATTAACCTGATTTGATCATTATAGTGTATGTGTATAAGAAATTATCACACTGAACCCCAGAAATATATACAATTATCAGATGTCAATTAAAAAATACTTTCCTTATAATGAATATATATAGCTAACATTCAGTAAAACATTGCAACATGCTGACACATCATTCTATTATCTTACTCAAGGGTCACAAGAGCTCTATGAGCTCTATGAGCTGGGTCATTCTCCTTATTTAACAAGAATCATAGAAATCAGGGAGAGAGTATGTGATTGCTGCTCAAGGAGGGGAATTCATATTTAAACCCAGCATTCTGAGTTCTGAGTCTAAGGTTCTGTACTATACCTTCTCTTTCTTGCCTAAGTATTCAAGTCATACAAACATGCAGTCAGTGCTTGTAACGGTAACTTTAGAAACTGGTTATTATAGCTCTTATGACAATTATGAAAAAAGGTGTTGAGAGAGGGAAGAAGAAGCTCACACATATAGATTTGGCACTTAGGGAAAATGGAGGATGGAATATCAGAGTTAAAGGACTGAGATAGGTGATAAGAAAACCCAGATTTCAGACTAATTTTTCAATTGAACTCTACCTAGGATTCTGATTATCCTTTGAGGAATACTTAATAAATAAGAACCAGAGGATTTTTTTATAAGTCAGTGATTCCTTTAATTTAAAATAAAAATGTGTTATTACACTTATCCCAAAACCAGGCAAAGACACCTCCAAAAAGGAGAACTATAGGCCAATCTCCTTAATGAACATTGATGCAAAAATCCTCAACAAAATAATGGCAAATCGAATTCAGCAACACATCAAAAAGATTATTCACCACGACCAGGTAGGCTTCATCCCAGGGATGCAGGGGTGGTTCAACATACGAAAATCAATAAACGTAATAAACCACATTAACAGAAGCAAAGACAAAAACCACTTGATCATCTCAATAGATGCAGAAAAAGCCTTTGATAAGATCCAACATCATTTCATGATAAAAGCTCTAAGAAAACTAGGAATAGAAGGAAAGTTCCTCAACATTATAAAAGCTATATATGACAAACCTACAGCCAGCATTATACTTAACGGAGAAAAATTAAAACCATTCCCTCTAAAATCAGGAACCAGACAAGGATGCCCACTATCTCCACTCCTATTCAACATAGTACTGGAATTCCTAGCCAGAGCAATTAGGCAAGAAGAAGGAATAAAAGGAATACAAATAGGTAAAGAAACTGTCAAAATATCCCTATTTGCAGACAACATGATCCTATACCTTAAAGACCCAAAAAACTCTACTCAGAAGCTTCTAGACATCATCAATAGCTATAGCAAAGTAGCAGGATATAAAATCAACATAGAAAAATCATTAGCATTTCTATACACTAACAATGAGCAAACGGAAAAAGAATGTATGAAAACAATTCCATTTACAATAGCCTCAAACAAAATCAAATACCTAGGTGTAAACCTAACAAAAGTTGTGAAAGACCTCTACAAGGAAAACTATACACTTCTGAAGAAAGAGATTGAGGAAGACTATAGAAAGTGGAGAGATCTCCCATGCTCATGGATTGGTAGAATCAACATAGTAAAAATGTCTATACTCCCAAAAGTAATCTACATGTTTAATGCAATTCCCATCAAAATTCCAATGACATTCATCAAAGAGATTGAAAAATCTACTGTTAAATTTATATGGAAAAACAAGAGGCCACGAATAGCCAAGGCAATACTCAGTCAAAAGAACAATGCAGGAGGTATTACAATACCTGACTTCAAACTATATTACAAAGCAATAACAATAAAAACAGCATGGTACTGGCACAAAAACAGATATGAAGACCAGTGGAACAGAATAGAGGATCCAGATATGAAGCCACACAACTATGAGCAACTTATCTTTGACAAAGGAGCTAAAAATATATGATGGAGAAATAGCAGCCTCTTCAACAAAAACTGCTGGGAAAACTGGTTAGCAGTCTGCAAAAAACTGAAACTAGATCCATGTATATCACCCTATACCAAAATTAACTCAAAATGGATCAAGGATCTTAATATCAGATCCCAAACTCTTAAGTTGATACAAGAAAGAGTAGGAAATACTCTGGAGTTAGTAGGTATAGGTAAGAACTTTCTCAATGAAACCCCAGCAGCACAGCAACTAAGAGATAGCATAGATAAATGGGACCTCATAAAACTAAAAAGCTTCTGTTCATCAAAAGAAATGGTCTCTAAACTGAAGAGAACACCCACAGACTGGGAGAAAATATTTGCCAACTATACATCAGACAAAGGACTGATAACCAGAATATACAGGGAACTTAAAAAACTAAATTCTCCCAAAACTAATGAACCAATAAAGAAATGGGCATGTGAACTAAACAGAACTTTCTCAAAAGAAGAAATTCAAATGGCCAGAAAACACATGAAAAAATGCTCACCATCTCTAGCAATAAAGGAAATACAAATTAAAACCACACTAAGATTCCACCTCACCCCTGTTAGAATAGCCATCATCAGCAACACCACCAACAACAGGTGTTGGCGAGGATGCGGGGAAAAAGGAACCCTCTTACACTGTTGGTGGGAATGTAGACTAGTACAACCACTCTGGAAAAAAATTTGGAGGCTGCTTAAAAAGCTGGACATCGATCTACCATTTGATCCAGCAATACCACTCTTGGGGATATACCCAAAAGACTGTTACTCCAGAGGCACCTGCACATCCATGTTTATTGCGGCACTATTCACAATAGCCAAGTTATGGAAACAGCCAAGATGCCCCACCACTGACGAATGGATTAAGAAAATGTGGTATCTATACACAATGGAATTTTATGCAGCCATGAAGAAGAACAAAATGTTATCATTCGCTGGTAAATGGATGGAATTGGAGAACATCATTCTGAGTGAGGTTAGCCTGGCTCAAAAAACCAAAAATCGTATGTTCTCCCTCATATGTGGACATTAGATCAAGGGCAAACACAACAAGGGGATTGGACTATGAGCACATGATAAAAGCGAGAGCACACAAGGGAGGGGTGAGGATAGGTAAGACACCTAAAAAACTAGCTAGCATTTGTTGCCCTTAATGCAGAGAAACTAAAGCAGATACCTTAAAGCAACTGAGGCCAATAGGAAAAGGGGACCAGGTACTAGAGAAAAGGTTAGATCAAAAAGAATTAACCTAGAAGGTAACACCCACGCACAGGAAATCAATGTGAGTCAATGCCCTGTATAGCTATCTTTATCTCAACCAGCAAAACCCCTTGTTCCTTCCTATTATTGCTTATACTCTCTCTACAACAAAATTAGAGATAAGGGCAAAATAGTTTCTGCTGGGTATTGAGGGGGGGAGCGGGAGGGGGTGGAGTGGGTGGTAAGGGAGGGGGTGGGGGCAGGGGGGAGAAATAAACCAAGCCTTGTATGCACATATGAATAATAAAAGAAAAATGAAAAAAAATAAAATAAAATAAAATAAAAATGTGTAACATGTCAATCATATATATTTGAGAATAATTTGTTTAAATTTGCCTGCAAATAATTTTTGCTATGATTTTATAGTTGATGCCTGGAGTTTATCTAAAATATGCCAATGAATATACTGGCATATTCATGCACTGAGGCATTGGCATTTATACACAAGTTAAATTTAGACACTACTTCATTTTTTTTTTTCAGCTAGTTTTGGTATAACTAAAGATAATTTCTTGGGAAGTCTATGTCTATAGAATAACTTTGTGATATCTCACAAAACTTCACTTCATTAGACATGTGAGCAATTCCTAGGAATAAGCAAGTTGTACATTCACATTTTTTCCTTTAAATAGTACTTGTTCACTTACCCAGACAAGAAACTGTCTGCTCCAACTATAGAGGGTTAATAAAGATCTCACTATATTAACATAGAAAATGGTCAAAGTGTTTTGTTTTAATATATACCTCAGTTTCATTTCTCCTAAGTTTTTGACATGATCACTTCTAAATGATTGAGGAAACTTTTATCTAAGGCATTTTCTGCTACCTGGTGGTCAGAAAGAAAATTACACCTTCAAACACAAACTATTTCAAACTACAATTAAATATTTTAAAGTTTCATTCAGAATTGCATTCTTTCACATTTTATAAGCAGGTAGGTCTTGCAGCAAGTTAAATCATTGAGGGTTCAAGTGCTCCTTTTACTACAACTTATGCAAACATTTTTTGCCTGATTTCTAGCTTATAAGCCTATTATCTGGGAGGACAATTAGAAACAAAAAAAGTAGAAATGCAAGATTCACAATTATTTCTGGAACTGTGAGAGTGAATTTCAGGAGAACAAGGCTTTCCTTTGGTCCCTCTTCTTTTCTCTGTAACAACCCCCCACACACACTCCACTCATGTGTGGTGAAAGATGTGTTAATTAGTATGTTATACAATGTATAAGTTTATCAAATCATATATTGTACACATTGAATACAAACAATTTTATTTCTCAATTGTACCTCAATAAAGCTGAGGAGGAATAAGTAAGGTCATTTCAATGCAATGTCAAGACCACTTTTCATTGTGGCTGGCCCTCCTTTATACTTCCTTTTAGGATGGGTGTAGACATTTTGAGTTTGGGATAAGGGGAAGTTGCGTTGGATTTATCTCACTATATAATTTTATATATTGAGATATTGGAATAGTTCAATAATTCAAGAGATGAATTATAGGCTCTTGATGTAGATATGAAGGACATTCTTTTGTTCTTTTAAATATATTTACTAAATTGCTGAAAGAAAAGCCTATGAAAATAGGTAAGACCAATAGAAGCTACTCTGACATGGAGAAGCAAATTATAACAACAATAAAATCAGATCACAGCCAAAATAATAAGTTCATTAAGAGGAAAATACAAATTTCAGTAGAAGCCCTTGATGGTATTATTGACAGATAATACCATCAAAATGAAGTGTTGAATATGCACAAAGTGAGAAAAATATACATATCTTGCTGTTTTGATAAGAAATATTGTCATAAAAACTCATAATAGACCATCACTATGCTAAGGGTATCAACAAAGTATTTAAAGAGTATAGTCAGGAGCCTATAGGGAACATCATACTAAATGAGGGAAAACTGAAAACGTTTCCTTCAAAGTCAGGAATGAGACAAAGGTATCCACTCTTATTCAACATAGTCTTGGAATTCTTAGCCAGAGCAATAAGACAGGAAGAAATAAAAGGAATACCAATTGGAAAGGAAATATTTAAACTAGATGGATCATGTCTATTTGCAATGACATGATCTTATACCTAAAAGACCCAAAAAACTCCACCAAAAGAACTGCTGGACACCATAAACAGCTTAAGCAAAGTAGTAGGATATAAAAGCAATTTGTAAAAAACAGTAGCCTTTCACACACCAACAATGAACAGATTGAGAAAGAATATAGGAAAATAATTCCATTTACAATAGCTTCAAAAAATACTTAGGAATAAACTTAACAAAGAATGTGAAAGACCTCTACAAGAAAAATTATAAATCATTGAAGAAAGAAATCAAAGAAAACTACAGAAGGTAGAAAAATCTCTCCTGTTCATGGATTAGGAGAATCGACAGTGAAAATGGCTATACTACCAAAAGCAAGCTACATGTTCAAGGCAATTCTAATCAAATTCCAATGACATTTATCACAGAGATTGAAAAATCAACCCTAAAGTTTGTTTGGAAGCATAAAAGACCGTGAATAGCCAAGACAATGCTGAGCAAAAAGAGCAATGCTGAATTATAAGTCAATACCTGACTTATAAATATATTACAGAGTCATAGCAATAAAAACAGCATGGTACTGGTAAAAAAAACAGATATGAAGACCAGTAGAACAGAATAGAAGACTTGGCTGGATATGAACCCATGCAGCTATGCCCACCTGATTTTTGACAAAGGCACCAGAAATACATGATGGAAAAAAGACAGCCTCTTCAACAAATATTGCTGGGAAAACTGGATATTGGCCTGCAGAAAACTGAAACTAGATCCATGTCTTTTACCCTGTACAAGTATCAACTGAAAGTGGATTGAGGACCTTAATTATCAGCTCTGAAACTTTGAAGCTAGTGTAGGAAAGAGTAGGGAATACACTGGAATTAATAGGTATAGGTAATGACTTCCTCAATAGAACTCAATGGCAAAGCAACTAAGAGAAAGGATTGACAAATTGGACTACATGAAATTAAAAAGCTTCTGCACAACAAAAAAAAAAAGGTCTCTAAATTGAAGAGACTGTCCACAGAATAGGAGAAAATCTTTGCCAGCTACACATCTGACAAGGAATTGATAACCAGAATATACAGGGAGCTCAAAAAACTAAACTCCCAAAATATCATTACCCTAATGAAGAAATGGGCAAAAGAACTGAATAGAACTTTTTCAAAGGAAGAAGTCCAAATGGTTAAAAAACATAAGAAGAAATGCTCAACATCCCTGACCATAAAGGAAATGCAAAATGAAACCATGTTAAGATTCCACCTCACTCGTGTTAAAATGGCTACCATCAAGAACATAAGCAACAATAAATGTTGGCTAGGATGTGGGGAAAAAGGAACCCTCATACACTGCTAGTGGGAACACAAATTAATACAACCACTATAAAAAAAGTATGGAGGCTCCTCAAAAAATTAAAATAGAACTGCCATATGATCCAGCAATTCCACTCCTAGGGATATACCCAAAGGTATGTAAGTCAGGTTACAACAAAAGCACCTGCACACCATGTTTATTGAAGCACTACTCACAATAGCCAAGTTATGGCAACAGCCAAGATGCCCCACTACTGATGAATGGATCAAGAAAATGTGGTATTTATATACAACGGATTTTTACTCAGCCACAAAGAAGAATGGAATCTTATCGTTCGCAGGTAAGTGGATGGAACTGGAGAACATCATCTTAAATGAAGTTAGCCAGATTCAGAAGGCCAGAAGCCACATGTTTTCTCTCATATGTGGAATATAGACCTAGGACAAAAAAAAAAAAAATACTATGAAACACAGATCACACTAAGGGGAGGTCACATACGAGAGGGGAAGGGTAAAAGAAGGAAGTTAAGGTGAATATGGTTGACGTACTCTCTATACAAGAATGAACATAGAATTTTTAAAATGGTTGAAACCACCATAAGAAAGGGACTAAGATAGAAAGAAGAAAAATATAAGAGAGGAAACAAATCGGGCTTTAATACTTACATACATGGAAGTGCCACAGGGAAACTCCCTGTGTAGCTATCTTAAACAAGCAAATATGTCACTTTTTTCTTTTTCTTTTTTCTTATACAAAATCAGAGAACAGGACAGAACAGGTATTGTCAGGAGGGACTGGTATCGGTTGGTGGAGTGGGGGGGATGACGGAGAGTGGTGCCCTGGGGGAGGTGAATTCAAGTATGATATGCTTGATATATTGTAAGAACTTTTGCAAATGCCACAATGTATGACCACCAAGGACAACAATAAATAAAGAAATAAATACAACATCCAAAAAATAACATAAAGAGTATAGTCATTACAAACAGAAATTAATATTAAATTGATAAATCACTTGAAAAACTGCTTTGAGGATTTATGGCCCATACCTGAGCCATAGAAGATTTTCCACAAAATCACAATCTTAAAATGTTAATTTGATATCTCAAATAAATTATGAAATTGTAAGAAACTCTTCTAAATTCCTGAACCTAATTTGATAAATTGCTCTAGAAGACTGGATCATCTTTCTGTTTTCTCTGTGGAAAATAGTACAAAATCAAAGTCATATTAAAGGGCAATAAAAGAGTTTACAGCAAAAATTGCTAGGAAAAAATTATTCTCTTTTTTTTTTTGGTGGTGGTGGTACTGGTGTTTGAACTCAGGGCTGGCACTCTAACACTATACTCTTTCTGAAAGTGAAATTATCCTGCTTTATTTGCTTATTTTGTTGCTGTTTTGAGGAAGGGCTTCATTAGGAAGCCCAGGCTAGTGTCAAACTCATGGGCTCAAGTGATATTCCTGCCCCCACCTCCTGAGTAGCTGGGACTATAGGCCCCACCACAATGCCAAACTTACCCGATTAATAAATAAAATCGTGTGATATTTTTATATTTTGTGACATTTGTCATCATCAAAAAATTTGTAATTTCTTATGATTTATATTTTTATTTTAAATAAATGCAACTCATTTTTACATTTTTGTTTTTAATTTCTAAGTTTTCTTTAAAAAGCCTTACTTTCTGCCTTTCTCTTTAGGTCTCTCAAAACTGGAATCTATCTCTATACTCACATTTACTGTGATTCTTACCAATTCTGGGTTCCTTCTTAAGTTTGATGAAGCAAGGACACAGACAGGCAGACAGACAATAACACACACACACACACACACACAATTTGGCTTTGCATTTGAATAACAGCACACTTTAACACCCCATTCCCAGCATAATGGTCATGTCCCAAGCACAAGAGACCTGCTTTTAAACTCACTATAAGAAAAATGATCTTTTCTATCAAAGTATTTGCTACCCTCTTAGAGTACTTAAAAATTCCTGAGGTCGCCATCTTAGGTGACTTGCATGTTTAAAGGGTCCTTGCTTCTTCTTCCAGATTCCTGTACTACTCCATGGCCTGCTAAACTGCAGGCCCTAACCCATCCCCCAAGCCTTTTAGCCAATTGGGAAAGACTGTGAACCTTTGACCTGGACAAATCCCAGGTGTGGGGCAGGTACAATTGCTAAGGAGGAGCCACTGTCAGTCATTTTGTGCTTGCATGTTTGCTTAGCGGGAGTGAGCACACGCTTGCACGCTCTTGATCAAGAGAAAATTGCCTTGTCAAGATTTTCTGGCTCTTGTGTGTCTGTTTTCAGCACTGGAGGGTTATCAATTCCAACATCACTACTCATCAAGTATTTACCATCACTATCACGGAACCAACAAACCAGAATTAAACAACTTTACATCTTCAATTTCATTTTCAGTACCCTTCCCAGTATTCTGTTATTAAATGTTCCTGTTCTTCCCGGGACTGAAGCCAGCTCTCAAGATGTATTTCTTACATTAAAAAAAATATCAAGGTAATGTTAGTACTACAAGCACTGGCCAAAAAAGATAATGCCACTTCTGTCTAACTTCTCCATGGTAGTTTTATGGGAAAATGAACAAGTATTACATTTTCTTTGCTCAATAATTGGGAATATGCATGATAATGGTATCTTTATACAGTGTATTTTTTCTGTTCAATACTAATAAGAAATTCAAATTATATTAATACTACATTGAATTTGATTCTATTTCTAAAAGTATATTTGAACTAAGAATTGTAGATCTAAAAGCTTTAATCCAGCTGACAGATTTCACTCGAACATATACATACAGCAGCCTCCACCTATTTGGCTTATCTGTTATCTTTAGTAGCTTGGAAAAAAATGAACCTTCTCTTAGAGTTTGTATGCCATGAGCTGGATGCTTATCTAAAGAATATATAATTAATGTCTTTAACTCAAGAGGTAAGGAAGAGTACTAAGAGAACTAACAGGAGACTTGGTTTTATACTTAGGAAATGCTGCATGAAGTTCAGTGTACTGGGTAACATGCACTTGTGATTCCGGGCTTGTGTGGACACTGGCAATGAACTACATTATTGATTAATTTCTTCCTTTAACAGGCAGTGAGGCAGATTAGCATATTGGTTTCATCAATGTTTAATGAAAGTGACATATACACTAATGACCAAAGATTTGATACTGTTGTAGAAAAGCAAAATTGATTTAAAAAAAATAACAGAATTATTCAGACTTCTAATATAACTCCTTTGGGAATTGGGCTTTCTATTGAATATTTTTCCCTTATTTTTTGACACTGTCATGGTTCTCTTCTTCAGTTTAAGATGTGTGGGAAAGATTAAATGAGGAAACATATCAGATTCTCGTGTTTATGGACTTTAAATCTAGCACTCAAACACTGATTTATCACAAATCAATTATACCTGTAGGCTCAATCTTTGATCTTTTACTCTTTTGACTAACTAGCATGATTAAGTGATTTGTCCTCAATCACACAATTGCTTTAATTATTGAGACTGAACTAATAATTCACCAAGAATAATATAGGTGCAAAAATCCATCTTAGACACTTACCGGTCAAGGCTTATGACTGCATGTGACCCAACATGAATTAGTTGATTGGTTCGGTATTAGCTAACCACACTGGGGAAAGGCAATGTTGGTGATTCTCTTCTCCACATAGACCAGAGAGATTCAGAGACTTTTTGTCTCTGTTTCAGTATTGTAGGACAAAAAAAAAAATTGTTACTTGAAGCTTTTACTATTTTGAGCACTCAAGATTCACTTATTCACATAGAAAATATTATTTGTTAAGCATATTAATAAATGTTACTAGGCAAGAAATTACTTTTTATAAATTGCAAATGCCTCCAGGCAGATGGATTAGAAACGTGTGTGTGTGTGTGTGTGTGTGTGTGTATGTGTGTGAGTGTGTGTGTAACAAACCCTGGTAAACCATTTGAACAGAGGAATTACAAAAGGCACCATCATTGGGTAAATAAATGGTAAAAGTCTGAAAAAAGCAAAACATCCTTTGAAACTGATACATAGCCTGACTGTCAGCATAGTTTGGGCGAGAAATTAGCCCCCATTCACCTTCTGACTGGTACATTTGAACATGGTACAATATGTAAATGTTTACAATTGGTCCTGTAAAGTTCATCAGATTTTTCTAAATCCTGGATAAAATATTACACTGTACTCTTTTGTTGAGTGTGACTGTTAGGCTCAAAATAAACCTCTAAATTTTACAATTCCATCTCCCACCATCCCTTCCCACCCTGGCGGCAGCTATATTGTACCTATCATTCTGGTCACAGTTGATTGGACCCCAGACCTAAGCTAGGCCCATTACTTCTCTGCAACCAGACAATAATCACTGAGAGAAATTGTGAACCTCCTTAGAGGAGCTGCAGGGTAGGTGTCCTCCATGCACAGCACAGGAACAAAAGGCCAATCAGGGCAAAGAAATGAGCAAAACAGACATTCCAGGAAAGATGGGGATGAGCTATAGAAAGTAGTGAAGACCTATTCTGCTTTTCTGAAGGTCCTGGGGCCTGAAAAATACCCCTATGTCGCTCCATTATAAATTCTTTTTCTCCTTTAACTAGGTGAAACCATTGCCCATTGTGAAAAGGCTGAAAGCTAGATCCTATTCTAAGTTAGATCCCAAAATTTCAAGGAAGAGGGAATGGGAAGAGCCTGTGGCATAACCAAACCACAGGTATAACAACTCTCATTTGGATCTCCCCAACCAGCAACTTCCCTGTTCTGCATTTACTTTTAGCTCCCAGGGAGAGTTAGCATCAAGAGGAAGTAGCTATCTTCCATTGTAATCCTCCTGGCCTGGGGGTTTCCATAGGAAAGGATGGAGAGGTGAGTGCCCCAGGCTAGGCTGAGAGCTGGGCTGGACTCCAGATCACCTTAATTTCACTCTTGTGGATACCTGCATGGGGGCTGGCTGGCACCTTTTTGTAGACATAAGCATTGGGAGACAGCCCTTAGGCATTGCTAAGGTGTGAAAGAAGCAATAAGGAACAGAATTTAAACTGCTTTTCTCCACTGAATCTTTCCACTGACCTCTCATTGTGTTTTGCCCTAGGCTAGCCTTCCCTTTTCCTCAAACACACTAGTTCAAAAGAGGCTTTCTTCTCACAAGATTACTGTATTATTATTTTTCAAATTCCTTTTTTTCTCTCTACAGTAACATAGCAGTCTGTTCTAATTTACTATATTGGCAGGAGTCTAAATTCTACTGAATGGTTTTTTTGAATGATATTCTATAATAAAGAAAGTATAGTAAATCTGCTAATAGGAAGCTGGCTGTATCTTGTGGAGAAAAATATTCTATTATATTCCTGCCAAAGCATGTAATATTTGGAACTGTTACCATAATTGGTTAAATTTTAACATAAGCAGGTCCATTGTTCTGAGTGGACCTTTTTCAAAAATAAAGTACTTGCAAAAGGATAAAATAATGTGGAACATAGAAGAACTATTACAAGTAATAGATTTCTTAAAGAATCTCTGCACTTTGGAGTAGAAACAATGTGGGGTTTTTGTAGTTACTGTTTCCAATCATTGTTTTCAGCAGTAATTTTTTTTTTCTTTTATTTGTTTGTGGTGGTGCTAGGGTTTGAGCTCAGGGTCTCATGCTTGTTAAGCAGGTGCCACCACTTGTGCCATGTCTCTAGCTCTTTTTTGCCTTTTTAGTTATTTCTCAAATAGGATCTTGATTTTATTCTTTTTTTGCTAGGGGCCAGTATGGACCACAGTCATCTTACTTATGCCTCCCACAAAGCTAATATTACAGATGTGTACCACTACACGTAACTCAGTGATTGAGATTAGGGGTCTCTCTAATAGACTACTAACTTCTACCCATTTCCTCTGTTCCCCTCCTACACTCTTCCACTGGCCTTGAACCTTGAATCCTCCAGATCTCCACCTCCTGAGTAGATGGGATTATAGGCATGGATCACCAGGCCCTGGCAGGGGTGAAGCCCTTTAAATGAGAACGTGGACAATCTTCAACTTTCTGGTTACTTATGCTTACTGAAATTAAAACCTGTTCTAATTAAAACTGCAAAATCTCTTTATATTTGATCCAAAGTTCTTCCCTAGAAGTAAGTATATTTTGAGCAGTCTTGCTCAATGTATGACTCATAGACTGCTTTTGGCCAAGAAATGGTTTGAACCTTGTCAGAAGCAAACTAAATATGAGTAAGTATTTAGGAATTTCTATGGAAATTTAACTTTTTTTGGGGGACTGAGGTTTTTGAATTCAGAGCCTTGCACTTGCAAAGCAGGCACTCTACCACTTGAGCCATACCTGTAGTCTATTTTGCTCTGGTTATTTTGGAAATGGGGTCTCTTGAATTATTTGACTAGGCTGGCCTCAAGCCACAATCTTCCTAATCTCAGTCAGCCTCCTGTGTAGCTACAGTTATAGGCACCCACCCCAAAATTTAACTTTCATGTAGCATCCAAGCCCAAATAAGCCCCTGCTTGAACTCCTGTGCACTACGCAGGGACTCAATAGCGTTGCTGAGATCCTATCTTGTGACCACTGAGAGCCACAGGGGATTGGAAGGAAGCAGAGATTTGAGACCAACTTTCCCCCAAGCACCACATTCTCTTCAAGCTCTGCTTGGCACAGGCACTGCAGGAAGAGTCCCTGTCTCAGTCTCTGTTCATTCTCTAACTTCTGGGGATGCACCTCAAAGGTCTCCTAAGAACCTTTTCATTGCACTCAGCTACACAAGCAATGGCACCTTTGCAGGAATTGTAGATTTTTGTAACTCAACCTCATCGAGCTGAGGAGTAAGTTTCTAGAGATGTTTTCTTACTTTTCACCCCTACATCTTTATGAAAGTTGATCTTGAAGCTCCCCTCACTCACATAGCTTGGGCTGAATGAGGTGGAGGTGGAGATAGACAACCTTCTCCAAGAAACTTCATTCCTGCTAGGCATGAATGAATACTGCATACACACCTGTAATCCCAGCATTCAGAGAATGGTGAATTCTAGCCACACATCAACACTCTGTCTCAAAAGCAACACAAACCTAAACACTTCGTTCCCTAAACCTCACTCTCTCTGATGACTGCTTGAGGCAGAGGTGTTGAAGTGATGAGATCAATGCTACTACCTTGCAAAAAGTCTAAGATTTTCTTTAGAATATGGGAATATGTGGTAAATTTGGTTTCAGCTTTGGATTTAGCAGTCATTCTGGGCCAATAAAAAAAGAAAATTCCTCTCAACATCCTATTCTGTCTACTTCAGTAGATTGCATTCAGTTTGGGACAAAGTTGAAACAATCCTCTTATTTGTCCCTTTCTACATAAGCAGCTGTGAACTCAAGAAGTGACTATGCAGTGTTCCCTAATTTCTGATGAAGGACATGAGCCCAGGATACAATTCCTGACCTTTAACTTAGTTATGTTTCTTTACTATTAATAAGCTGCATCTAGACCTCTTTTTGTAGGTAATCTGTTTTTCTGACATTAAGGATGCTGTAAGAGTTAAAATGTGTTAATAGAAGTGAAGGTCTTGGAGCAGTACTTGACACATAGTAAGAACTCTTGCAGTAAATTTTCATAATTTTATGTTGCTTTGGGATCACTTTTGTATGTAGGTTTGTCTTTTTCAAGCTTGGAATAGGACTTAGTCACCTTTGACAGTTTTAAGTTCTCTACCTCTCATTTCCTAGAGGTGGTCCATCCAGATATCTGCCTTATACAATAGTTTCCTAGTGACCATCTCCTTTTGGGATCACCAGATACAACCTACTTGACTGGCCCTTCTGACTACCTACCACACCCTGCATGGGCTTCATAGATAATATGTATTGACCATTTTTCTGTGACAGTGGGATTCTGTGGACTCCTGTCTGCTTGCTTTACAACCGACAATTAGAGCTTCCTGTCAGAAACCCGTCTAGGAAATGCCTTAGACCCCAATAAAGTCATTTGCCCACAGGCGCATCACTCCCTAGTGTACTCCTCACCTACTGGTTAAATGTGTGTGTTCTAGCTAGCTCTCCTCTTCCTTCGGCCCTATGAAGTGTGTTTCCCTTTTCTCTCAGGGATCTGTCAACAATAACACTGCTTCTGTTTTTCCATATGTTTGGTTATGCTGGTTAATCTGTGTCTCACCTAACCAACACACTTGAAATCCAACCTCTATTTATGCTAGGGCTTTCCTAGAGAGTTCTCTACCTCCCTGTAGTCCCTGAACACAGTCCATCTAGATATTTGCCAGGAAAAATAAAGCTTGTAAGACAGACCATTTAAAATGGAGCTTGAAGTTGAGGAATCTTTTTCAGGGGACAGAAAGAGTCATTTCAGGAATAACACTAGGGAGAAGTAAAGTTTGGGATAGTTTTTGGAAATAAGTTGTGGTCAACTTGACTGTAAGATAAAAGAAGGCAAGAAAAGCTATCCCCACAAAGGAGAAAAAAAATCTCAAATCACACCTATCCCTCTTCCTAACGTTAGTGTGTGTTAGCCTGTCTCTGTATATTACCCACCCCATCTACACCCCACACACCCCATTCCAAGTAAATATTTTGCATTGGTGTGCCACAATCTGATGCAGTCATAATGAACAGCTTCACTCTAGAGCACTACAGTATATTTATCTTTTTATTTAATTTCAGGATAAACATTTATGATTCTTTTTAGAGACTTGGGATACCATAATTTATATCAGTCTGTGTGCCAGATTTCACTACTATTGCATTTCATGTTCTATAATGGGAGGGTACTATAATGTCCACCTCCTCTGATCATGTGTTAATGATCTGGTTTAAGAGTCTTGAATAAGGATCTGAAAATTTGTGGGGTATATTTTGTGTGTCATAGAAAACCCCTTGAATGATGCTTAACCAAGGGATAAGTTCAGTCAGGAGGAATTATTTAGCAGCAAGATATAGGGAAAATTGGAGAGGTGTGGTAGATAACATTAGAATTGAATTATACAAATGTAAAATACCAGTTGTTATTCCTATGGAGAACTGCTTCAACTCCTCTGCTCCAATCTTGTCACAGAAGTTTTTTTTTTGTGCTGAGTCTATGTAGAAAGGAGAACATGGTTTCATTTTTCCTTTACAGAACCTAATCCCTCAATAGAATGATCTCGCCATGTACTCAGAAATGGAGAAACACAAGAAATTTAGTATGTAAAAAGTCCTTCTATATAATAAAGACAACACTTCCAATCTGGTGTCTAATACTTTTACTTCCCAGCAGCATAATACCACTTTGGTCAGGTTGAACCACTGCACAATTTTGCAGCTCTTTCAGAAAAATAATGAAAACAATCAGAAAGACATGATGCACATGCAATGGTAAAAAGAATAGTACAATTGCCCAATCCTTCCCCACCAATGTTAAATATCCTTTGTTCATTTCTACACTGTGTGTTTATTATGAGCCCTTAGAGCAGGGGTTTTGTCTCTTTCAGTTTTTTTGTAGCACCAAATAGACACAGTGGCTAACAAGAAATAATTCTGAAAAGTCATTGAAATACTTATCACAAATCAGAACTTTTCTGGATATGTACTTTCATCCATGTCTCTGGCTTGAAGTATTCTTTGTGAAAACAAGCTATAATGTAAGATTGAGTTCTAACCCAGTTTTTGTCACTGATGAGATTGGCTGATATGAGTAATAATTTACTAACATATTTTGTATAATGATTTACAGTTTCAAGATACTTTTATATACAATGACACATTTATTGACCCATTCATTTTAATATGTACCAGTGCCCCACAAACCACATATAATGATTAAGTACATGAACTCTTGTGTTGGACTGCATGGGTTCAAATCCCAGTATCTACCTGCTAGGTGTGTGACTTTGAACAAGTCACGTATCTGTGCTTCAATGTTATTGTGCATAAAATAGAACCTACTGAATAGGGTTGTTGAAGGGATTAAATAAGATAGTTCATGAGAACACTGAGCAGGGTATATAGAACATATCAAGAGCTGAAAAGATGTGACTAAATTATTACCTACTGCACTTGATTTTGAGTGGTGTATTAAGAAAATCAAGCTGACATAAATCTGTACAGGGAATATTTCATGATCTCCGTGGAAGAAGAGAATTTATTTCTTCTAGCAGGTGTGAAAGGGACCCAATGGATGTAGGACTCTAGTTATGGCCAGAGTAAGTGTTGAGGAATTCCTCAAAGTAAAGTCCATGTTGGGACTGTGTCTGTCTTGTTTTTTATTGTGTTTCCAGAACCTAGAATCTCCTGGGTACACAATAAACATTTGTTAGATGAATAAGCACATGGAAAAATTTGAACATGCAAGTGATTCATTTTTACCTCAGATATATCTAGGAATCAAATGAAGAAGAGGTGATATTTTGAAAGCAGGTGAAGATTTAGAAATGGTATCTACAATACTTATAAATTCTTCAGAGAAATGTTAATAACTATTAAAGGATACTAATAATATGCTTGATGATGTAACTTTTCTTCTTTTACAAAAGCTAACATAGAATATTTGATAAAATTAAGAAATGAAGTTCTATATTTGGACACTCTTTGCCAAATGGTTCAAGATATTTTCATAATGAACTAGAAAGGTTTGGTTTTATTCAGTGTGAAAAATCAAAATCTCAAATAATGTCCCTTTCTAAAGGTCTGTGAATCCTAGAAACTATTACTAATACTATACGTATTAACGTATTCACTTGTCTACGCAGCTCCTCAATAATTCATTCATTCAACAAATATTCACTGAGTGCTTGCATTGAGCCAATAAGGTTATAATCACAGCCCTTTTTGTCTAAAGGAGTCTGTTCTAGAAAGGGACAGGATAGGTAGGACCATCTCATTTTTATGAAATCTCACTCTATTTTTGTCTCCTTGCATCTTCAGAGCATTGGTCTTTATCTACTTCATGATGTTGCCCAAAGCTGGTCTTACAGGCTAAGTGTGTTTGATAAGCACAAATAGCTAAAAGATGAAAAATTTAGGCATTATTTACACATCCACAAATATCTATAAATGTTTAAAGTAATGTAGACAAAATATTCCATGTCTTGGGGTCCTAGATGTACAGCTGCATGAAGTGAAATGAGATAAGATCAGTTTGGTGTCACAGTTGAAAACTGCAATTGTAAATTGGTGTAATCCATTTCTAGCCAAGTCCTTCAGAGGCTGCCTCAAATCCTAAATAAGTCCCGAATGCTAGATTTTGCATTTAGATCTTAGCATTGTCTTAAAGATAGTGGTAGTTCAAATGACTAGAGAATTCCCTATTGATTACATGACTGAGGAAGCACAAAAGTCTGTTTATTCTCTCCAATGTCAATTGTAATTTAAGCTCGCTATTTATCTGCAGATGCTCTACTTCAAATGGCAACAGAATCAAACGTAAATGCTCCAATGAAAGGTTCAGGATTTCTTTTACTGAACGACCCTCTATATTTCCCTTTAAAATCATAGAGGAAAAAGCTTAGAGAAATCTGTTCCACTATCCTCCAAATTGACCAAGGGAGAGAGCTAGAATTCACCAGAATTGCTGATGAGAAGTCACAACATTCCTCCCTTAACTTTTACTGAACATTGAGCTCCATGTAGAGTAATCTGCTGTATCTTTTAAAAAAAAAATGACTTGGAACATGTCAGCGGCTCTAATATGATCATTAAAAATAAAGCACATTAGTAAAAATTATGTCAATTTTTCTCTCTTTTCTTTTAGAGGCCACCACAAGTGGCCTCTCTTAAGTCTTGGGGGTGGCTATTTTTTAATAAAATTTTAGACAAAGGCTTCAATTTCAACAAAATTAATTTTTGCTGAAGAAAACTAGTGATTTGTATGTAGGGCACTGTGACATGTAATCTGTCCATGGGTTCCATAGGTATGGTGGCAACCTGGCAAACATTTATCAGCATCTACATTACACAAATGAAGCATAAAATACAAAGACTTCTAGAAAACACAAACCAAAGGTATCTACTCCTTCGAAAGTTGCTTCTGAAATACCAAGACCATACTGTACCAATGTAAAATCATATGATAACATCAATATTAATTGAACACCTAACAGCTAAATGAAAACTACCTACCTTAAGCTCCAAATTTATACAATGTATTGAAATGTGTTGAAATGACCATTTTCTCATTGGAAGGGTACACTGATTTCCTTTTATGAGAACTTGTGGCATTGCCTGAAGTGCTTTAATATTTCTTTGTTAAATGATAACTAAAATATATGTTTTATTAAATTTTTCTTATAAAAATGAGAACTATCTTTCAAACTGAATAATACTCATATAGTCTCCATTTATTCTTTTTTGTCATGCTTGTCTCTTTTATAAACCTATTTTACATAACATTCAGGATTCTCACTGCCCGCACCAATCTTCCCACTTCTCTCTAGTAAAAAAATGATATGTTTTCAAGGATGAGAACCTGTTACCACAGCAGAATGTTGCTGAACTAAATTGGAATAGCTCCCAGTTTCCTTGCTGTTTGTCCCCTGGTGGGTAATGCACTATGAAAAGCAATAAGAACTTAGTATTGACAATAGTACCACCCAAAAGGGCAAAATAAAATGTGCTGGGTAATTCTGACTGGTTTATTTTACTTTCAAGAAGATAGTCTCTAAGGTGAGCTTCATAAATCTCTATTTTGGAGAACAATCTGATGCCAAATTTATGGTATCTTGGGGAATTGATTTCTGCATTTGAGAAAAGGGAATATTCAAATATTTGCCCCTTTTAGTGATCTATCTAGGTTGTTTCAACTGGGCAACTATTTTTTTTTTCAGGTACATTTTTGTGCTTAGGTCTTTGAGTGCCCAAATAATGATCACTTCCTACCCATTTCGTGATATAAAACCAGAGTAGGTGACTAGTTTTACCATAAGTCAAAAGTTATTATCTGTATAGGTGGGTCTAACAGATCTTTCTGACAGATGATATGTGTCACTATCTATTTACCTATAAGAATATGTGAAATGAAGTATCTTTTCCCTGTAGAGGAAGCAGCATGTCATTCACAATATTGATATCACTGGTTCCCAATTTTAAGAGGCATGAAATTTTTTATCTTAAAATGACAAAATACAGTTTATATTTGGGTAAGCAGGTCTAAACTTTGTGTGATATATGTTTGTGTATATGTATATATATGACTGTATTATAATTCAATTTTGTGAAGCCTTAACCTTTAAAATATCAAGTAGATATCTATGAAAGCAAATTTGTGTATGCAGAAAGAGTTTAGATTCCCTCCACAGTTTATCAATCCAAAATATAAAACTTAACAAAAAACATTGAGAGCAGGGATATATATATATATCATGTGAGGACCAGTTCAAGAATCTAGGGCCTTTGCTTGAGTTCTCTTACCAGAGTCATAACTCTTGATTAGAAGAGAACCCAAGTTATAACTTGTGAACGCTGATAATATACTTTGTGAAATAAATATACATTATATTCTGTTAGAATTAATAATAACAGATACAAGCAATACTTAAATTAAAAAGTATACTACAAGGGTTCTGCCCTTGCTTCTAATAAACTAAAAGTAGGGCTAAAAGTGTCTCATTCTATTAAAACATAATAAAATTCATGAAAACAAAATAAAAAGCCAATTGCTTTCAGAGTCCAGAGAAAGTATAAATATATTATAATGACTTGCCATTTTCAAGGGAGAAAAGAGGTTGAATTTGCAATTCACTGGAATTCCAATTCAGACTACTCAGTAATATGGATTGTGGAAGAGGTCAGGGTCAGGGGCAATGTGTAGGTTTCTTTCAAGTGGTAACAACCTTGAACTGATGCAGTTTGAATTATATATAGCCTAATGAGGGGCTTGTTAATCTCGGGAAAAGCTATAGACCAAAGATTCTTTTAATCTTGGCCTTGGTGATTTATTCAAAAGTCACAGACTTTATTTTTTCTTACAACATTTCAGTCTGCAGACTGGAAAATTTCTCCCTCTACACACTGGTAATTCCCACTGCAGTGAATGGAAGGTCTATGTGTGTAAAGAGCATGTGAGCAGGGGGATTCAAGCCCAGAGAAAAGTGTCGAGTTGCCTTGGTAAAGAATTTATACACTGTGTGTTCACAGCTTCTTGACAGGTAAAATTATTGGTGTTGTCTTTTCCATTTACTATATGCTGGGATTCTGAAGCACGTTTTCAAATTTGTGACTATCAGATGTTTGATAGAGTATCTTTTCCTTAAAGACCTGAGAGAAAAAAGTAAACAGAAATCAGTGGTTAGTATTTGTTTATCAAGTATAAAATGCTAAAAATACCAAAAGAGCATGTAGTATATCAGAAAAGAAAGGATTATTTTGGGCACTATCGTTTGTGCATGTTTTTCTGCACATGAAAAAAATCAATTGATGTTTGTAAAGGAAGTAATTATCAAATAAGGCAGGAAAAGCCACAGTTATTCCCAAAGTGAAATAAAGACCACCAACTTGGAAACATTTCAAATGCACAACATTTCTTCTTACCATTTTCACATGATTTTATCTTTCTTCATGAAGGCAAAATATAAATAACATTTACATTATCACTCTCAAGGAATTTAGTAATGCTTTTGTTGAGGTACAAGCCAGCCAAGTCTCTTGCCAACAAGCTAGGAGCACCAGCATTCTTTCTGTGAAGCAGGCATTAAGCCACTCTCTTGTCTCTCTTCCTTCAAGGTTAGCCTGACACCATACAGGGCAGAATAGGCAGCTGCTCCTGTGATCAGATTTGGGGGAACTGCTTCTCCAAATACCTCCCCGAGGACTGTCACTCTTCCACTGCTATGGAGTCATTTCTTTCAGAGAGAACAGTGGCTTTCAATTTTTGTTTTTGAAGCTGCTGCTAGTTTTTATTTCAATGAATGCCAAAAGCCATACACAAGACAGATTTTAGCAGAATTGTTCTGCCTACTTTGCACCCAGACCGTTTGGCTGCCATGCCTCTTAGAGATGTGTCAGAGCCCCATGGGCCACAGGGTGAACTAGAAACCATGCATGAGGCCACTGTGCTGCTGCTTCTCGATACCTGTAAAAGCTTCCGTGCTACTAACATTTTAACTTCTGCTACATTACTGTTACTATTGAGGCTAGTACTACGATTTGTTGAGTGGTTACTAACTGCTGCATAATTTGCCAAGAGTCTTACACTGAATCTCCACAAGACACTTTTTCTGTGTCTTAGATTGAACAACTTCCTAAAGGACACTTAGCTACTAAGCAATGGAGATCTAGAACCTGAGCTTTCAATCATGTAGACATTTCCTGGGACCCAGAACAGGAGAAACTTGTGAAGAGTTTTGATGCTTTTCAGAAGAGAACAGGCCTAAAAGATCTAGCAGCAGCTGACAGGGCAGTGAGCATCCAAAATATAGGCCACTGAAATTCCTTCTGGGAAGAGCCATCTGCACCAAATGTCCTCATTGTTTTCCTCATCCCTATGATTTATAATTCAACAGATTAACAATTCAGTCTTTGAAAACAAATACCTCTTTTTTCAGAGTATGATTTTGTTGATCAAATGGCCTTTCCAACTCTTGCTTTTGGAAGTACTAGGGTTTTGAACTCAGGGTCTTGAGCTTGCTAGACAAGTAGTCTACCACTTGTGTGATGCCCCTAGCCCCTTTTGTTTTAATTACATTTCAGATAAAGTCTGGTGTTTTTACCTGGGCCTGGCCTCAGATAACAATCTTCTTAGCTCCACCTCCCAAGTAGCTGGGATTACAGACATGTACCATTATATGTTCAGCCCTCCTTTGCTAACTTAGAAATAAGCCATCATGGTAGGCAGATAGTGTTTCCATACTCCCTGAATGTATCCACATCCTAATCTCCAGAACCTGTGGTTGTGACAGACTACATGTCAAAGGAAAATTCAGGTTGGTAATCCTTTGATGTTAAAATAGAGAGATGATCATGGATGATCCAGTTAGACCCACTATAAATAAAAGTGGGAGAGGAAAAGGCCAAAGAAGAAATATGAAGAGAAGTTAAAAATATTTTGAACTAAATAGAGATGAAAGCACAGCTTATCAAAATCATTGGGATCTAGTGCACGTAGTGTTTAGGGGGAAATTTAGTGTTGAATATGTTAGAAAAGAAGAACGATCTAAAATTAATCATCAAAGCTTCCACCTTGGGAAACTAGGAAAATAACAAATTAAATGCAAAATAAGCATAAGAGGAGAAATAATAATTAGTGGAACATGGGGCAGAAACTAAGGGAATTGGAAATGGAAATTGAGAACAATCAGTGAAACTAAAATCTGGTTCTTTGAAAAGATCAATAAAATCATTAAGTCTCTATTCTAGCCACACCAAGAAAAAAAAGGATAGAAGACAAGAATTGCTAAAATCAGAAATGCAAGAGGTGACACCATTCAAATCCCATGGACATTAGATGATAATAAAACAATGCTATGGAGCTGGGATGTGGTGGCACATGCCTGTAATCCAATCACTTGGGAGGCTGAAGCAGGAGGACCCAGCTCAAGGTCAGCCTAGACTACACTAAAAAAAAAAAAAAAAAAAACAGAACCAAAACTAAACCAAATAACAAAAACCCAAGAATACTATGAACAACTCTCTATCCAACAAATGGAAAAACTAGACGAAATGAACCAACACCTTGAAAAGCACAGTCTACCAAAATTAGACAATGTGAATAGGCCCATCTTTATTAAAGACATCTAATATTGAATCAATATTAGTAACTTTCCAAAACGGAAAGCTTCAGGCCCAGATAGATTGATTTAGGAATTCTACCAAACATTTAAGAAAGAAATTATAACAATTCTTGCTAATCTCTTTCAGAAGATAAAGGCAGAGGGAATACTTCCTAATTCATTCTGCATGCTCAGCATTACCGTGAAACCAAAGCCAGATAAAGAAATTGCAAGGAAAGAAATTGCAAGGAAAGAAAGCTACAGACCCATATCGCTGGTGAACAAAGATGTAAGTATCCTTAACAAAAATATTGACAAATCAAACTCAACAAAGTATAAAAATTGTAGTGACCTGAATGACATTCCATTTATTGGATCTCCACATGAATTACATAGTTATTTAAAATGCAGACTTAAATTTATTAGTTTGAATCAGATTGCTCATAATGTCCAGTTTAAAAACTTAGATTATATGGGCCAGGCATGGTGGTGCATGCCTGAAATCCCAGCTATGTGGGAGGCATAAGTAGAAGGATCATGGTTTGAAGATGAGGCAAAAAAGTGTGGCGTTTTTATTTTTAGAATAAACTAAAACAAAAAGGGCTGGGGTAAGTGGAAAAGTGCTTGCCTAGCAAGTACAAAGGCTTGAATTTAAACCCCATAATCACCACCAAAAGAAAAATGGGACTGTAATTCAGTAATGGATTATAAGCCCATATAAAACAAGCTCTATCTAACTATCTATCTATCTACCATCTATCATCTATCTATCTATCGATCTATCATCTATCTTTTATTTCTATCTATCTATACATACATACATATATAGGTACATGTAAACATACATGTATAAAAATAAAATGTCTAGAGAATAAACAAAGAAAGAACATTAAAATGAAGTGAGATTCTGGCTGGATAGCTAATTTCTTCTTTATGTTGCTCTACTGTCTAAAAGTTTTGCAATGAATAAATGTTACTTTCATAAACAGAATGAAGATTAAATGTAAATCAATAGAAATAATCCAGAATTTTTTGTAAGCAACAAGAAAACAATAATAAAGAATGGAGGAGGAGACAGGAGAGTAAGAAAAGGATGTGGTGATGGAAGTGGAGTTCAGAGCAATACAGGATCTGACCACCATGGCTGGCTTTTGTAGACGGATGAGTGGAACAAAGTCAAGAGACTCAAGCAATCTCCAGAAGCTAGAAAAGGCAGGGAAATGTATTTTCCCCTAGGTCTTCTCAACCCCACTGAGACTGTGTTGGACTTCTGTTTATAGAATTACAAAATAGTAAGTTTTGAATTTTTTATTTTTAATTGACAATAATTATGTATACTTACAGAGTATGATGTAATGTTTTGATATATGTTTATGATGTGGAGTGATTAAACCAAGTTAGTAAACAATTTTATCACCTCACATACTTGTAATTTTGGTGGTGAAAACATTTAAAACATATTCTTTTAACAGTCACATAATAATACAATGAATTATTATTTATTATGGTCACCATTCTGTACAATAGATAACTAAAGGTTATTCCTCTTATCTCATTGAAACTTTGTATCCTTTAATATCTCCTTTTTCCCCACTGGCCTCCTGTAGCTTCTGCTAACTGCCATTTTACCTTCTAGTTTTATGAGTTTAATTCTTTAGGTTTATATGCAAGTGAGATTATGTAGGCACCTGTCATTCTGTGCCTGACTTTTATTTTACTTAGCATAATATCTTCTGGGTTTATCCATTCTACTTCAAAAGACAGAACTTTCCCCCTTTTAAAGCTGAGTAATACTCCATTGTGTACATATGCCACATTTTCTGTATTCCTTCATCTGTTCATAATTTAGCTATTGTGAATAGTGCCACAATAAATACAGGAGAAAAGATTTTTTTTTTGCATACTGATTTCAGTTCCTTTGGGTATAAACTCAGAAGTGTGATTTACTTCAAAATCTTTTGAGGAACTTCCATGTTGTTTTCCATAATGGCTCTATTGATTTACATCCCATCAGTGGTGCAGAAAGGGTTCCATTTTCCTCACACTCTTTCCAACACTTCTTATTTTTTTTGTCTTTGTGATAATATCCATTGTAACAGATATGAGCTGACCTCATTTTTGTTCCAATATCTTTTTCCCTAAGAGTTAGTGATGATGAGCATTTTAAATATAGCTGTTGGTCACTTGTTTTCTTTTGAGAAATAGCTATCTAGATCTTTTGGCCACTTTTTGATTGGGTTATTTGGTTTGTTGTTTGTTTGTTTTTCCATTGAATTTGGATATTAGTCCCTTGTCAGAGAAATGATTTGCAAATGTTTTTCTTAATATGTGGGTTGTCTCTTCACTTTTTTATTTCCTTTGCTGTGCAGTAGCTTTTTAGTTTCCATTTGTTTATTTTTGCTTTTGTTCTCTGAGCTTTTGAGGAAATATACAAGAAATCTTTGCTCGTACCAGTGTCATAAAACAATTATCTTCTGGTTTTTTTTTTCTAGTAGTTTTATAATTTCAGGTCTTATGTTAAAGTTTTGCATTTATGTGGGCTGTTTTTTGTATATAGACCAGGATCAACAGGGCTCTGGATATCTATTTTATTCAGCACCATTTATTGAAGAGATTCACCTTTCTCTATTGTGTGTTCTTTGTACCTTTTTGGAAAAATCAATTGGCTATAAATGGGTTCTTATTTCTGGGCTCTCTATACAGTTCCAGTGGTTGATGTTTCTATTTTGATACTAGTACCACGTTGTTCTGATTACTATGGCTTTGCAATAGATGTTGAAGTCAAATAGTGTGATATTTCCAGCTTTGCTCTTTTTGTTGTAGATTACTTCCATTGTTCAAGGTCTTCTGTGTTTCCACAGAGATTTTAGGATTGTTGGTTCTGTTTCCATTAAAAGTAACATTGGAATTTTGATAGGGACTTCATTAAATCCTAAAGAATTACTAGATAATAAATGTATGTTATTTTCTGACATTAAAACTTACTGCTATTTTTAATGACAACAATAGAAAACTAATACAGCTGTGATGCTGAAGGTCTTTGAGGTCTTGGGCTATTTTGGAGGTAAGTGGCAAGAGTGACTTGGATACTTCTGACTTTGAGCAGCATGAGGTCAAATCTCCAGAAATTTCATGAATGGGTTCTAAGAGGTGAAATCAAGAAATGTTCAAGTTTCTTTTGAACAAAAAAGCAGTATGTCAGAGTGGTAAAGAACAAAAGGCTTTGAAGCCCTCATTTCTGAGTTTGAATCCTAGCCCTTGAATCACTTGGACCACTGTATACATTTTTAAAACTCCTATATGCCTCTGTTTCCTACAAGATTAAAAATAGTACCTACTTTTCATAGAGCTATTGTGAAAATTAAGTAATTTAATATACATGAAGCACTTAGACAAGTTCTTGGCATGCATTAGTTGTTTAATAAATGTTAGCATTATGACCATTTCTGGTCTAGTTTTCTGCATAGCAACTCTGGCTTTCTTAGAATTAATTTTATTTGAGGCACCATCTGAGACCTGGATGTCCCAGTGACTGGGCCAGTGGCTTTGGTAGTGATTCCCTGGATCAGATCATCAGGATCATACTTGTGGTGGTCATAAAAGAAGATAGGGAATGATTCCAACAGTGAACAAAGTCAAGGAAATAGGGGTTTAAGAGCAGGAGGAAAGAGAGCCAGTAACCACAGATAATTACCAGCTGCTTTATAAATATGTAACTATTTGGACTGGTCTTGAATGGAATGAATTCTCCACCCTACATCCAGCAATGGAGGTCAAAGACAACATTTTTGTCTTGATTTTCTTAGAATGTTGATATCTCAGGAAGCATTCCTCCTCCTTCTTACTTAATTTATTCTGGGAGAGTATGAGTGAAGTATGAATATACACATAAAGTCACATTTTAAAACTAAGATGCTTAAAGCTGAGTAAATTAACCCTCTCAAAAACAGTGGTATAGCATGAAAACTCCTTGTGTTCACACTGTCTGTTTAGATTTCTCTCATGTAATTGCACAGTATTCATATTTTTTAACATTTTAAGAAATGCAATCTATTGTTCTCAATTATCAAACACAGAATTGAGGGGAAAGACTATTGATTTTGGCTTCAGGAAAATTCAAAATTAAAAGAAAACATAAAAACAAATTCCTACATACTGCTTGCATTTAACTTTTTTTCCCCATTTTTTTTCTTCTGGTGTGGTGATACCACTTGAGCCACACCTCCAGCCTTTTTTGCTTTTAGCTATTTTTCAGATAGGGTCTCACTCTTTTTGCCCTGTCTGGCCTTGTAGCTAGGATTACAGGTACAAGCTACCACTGTCTGGCTTGTTCTTTGAGATGGGGTTTTGCTATTTTTTCCCCCCAAGATAGCTTCAAACCACTATTCTCCTATCTCTGTATCCCACATCACTGGAATTATAGACATGCGCCACCACGCCTGGCCCTTTTTCCCACGGTTAGCTACTATTTACCATTGCTAGTTACTTCACAAATTTATAGCCTTCCAGATATAGATATTATTTCTGATTCTGAGAATTAAAATTATATTTCATTTGAGAAAGAGTAAGACAATATTTCATAAGTGTTTTGCTTTACCTGGTCTTTCCTTGACTGGCCAAACTTAAAACAAAAAAATCTGGCCAGGCATGGTAGTTCATGGTGGTACACACCTCTTATTCTAGCACTAGGGAGGCTGAGGCAGGAGGATCTTGATTCAAGGCCAGCCTGGGTTACATATTAAGACCCTGTCATAAAAATAGGAAACAAAACAAAAAACACAGATCAGTTTTTTAAAAATATCTGAATTCTATTCCAAGTTAAATAGGTGAAGCAAGCTTTAAGCTTTTTAAAAACAACTGTAGTATGAGTTAACAACTATAACAAATCCAACTTGATCCTGAAAATTGAATTAGTTAAAAATTAAATAAGAGCTAATGTCATGATAAAAGCGAGAGCACACAAGGGAGGGGTGAGGATAGGTAAGACACCTAAAAAACTAGCTAGCATTTGTTGCCCTTAATGCAGAGAAACTAAAGCAGATACCTTAAAGCAACTGAGGCCAATAGGAAAAGGGGAACAGGTACTAGAGGAAAGGTTAGATCAAAAAGAATTAACCTAGAAGGTAACACCCACCCACAGGAAATCAATGTGAGTCAATGCCCTGTATAGCTATCCTTATCTCAACCAGCAAAAACCCTTGTTCCTTCCTTTTATTGCTTATACTCTCTCTACAACAAAATTAGAAATAAGGGCAAAATAGTTTCTGCTGGGTATTGAGGTGGGGGGAGAAGGAGGGGGCGGAGTGGGTGGAAGGGAGGGGGTGGGGGCAGGGGGGAGAAATGAACCAAGCCTTGTATGCACATATGAATAATAAAAGAAAAAGGAAAAAAAAAAGAGCTAATGTCAGTCTCTTTTGACTAAATTCACCATAAAATCCATGGGTGACATTATTTGGGTGGGTTTTATTTGTACTTGAAGAGAGCACTTGGGTTTTATCTCAAGGGGCCATGACTGGTGTGTATTACAAGTGCCTTCTTGACAGATATAAATACAAATTTCATATTCACACAAACAGAACGCTATCATATCCCATGCAAAATAACCAAACCAAAACAAAGTAGTTTTAAATGCCCTTTGTTAACAGTTTTAAGAAAATGTTACTCTTTGGTAATGGAGCAGTAGGAACTCCTGAGTTTATTTAATGATGACCAATGGAATAGAGAAATGGAATTGAGCACATGGCCCACCAAATATTTACCATCAAGCTGGGTACTTCCAAATAGAATTAAATGTGCATAATATTCGAAGCTTTCAGTAAGATTTCAGATGTCTGGATAGCAACACATTTCTTTCAAGAAAACTTCTGAACAAGTTTACTCAGGGACAGTGTTGTAAATCAATGAGGAAAATTGGTGTAAGTCTGTATTTGAACAGAAGTATGGAAGAAATGATGGGATTAGCAGAGAGCACATTGGTGTCTGAATAAAGAACAGTGGATCGTCATTATTATCAACAAGATCTTTGAAAAGATTCTGAAAGTACAAATGGGTAATAGAAGAGACTGATGTGGACAAAATGTCTTGTTCATGTCTGTTTAGAGTACTAAATCTCAACTATATCATCCTAGTCCACACCACCATACTCTTGCCAGGACCACTGTATGCTGAATTTCTGACTGGTCTCCCCTTCTACTTGAATTCTGCAACAATCTACTCTAATAATGGCTAAGGTAGCATTTATGTTTTTTTCTTAAAAATCTTTAGTGTCTTCCCTTGCAATAAAATCTAATTTCTTTGAGTGTTTGCAAAGCTCTCTATGACCTGGCCCTACCTATCTCATTGAATTTATAACCTACCACTGTCCTAACTCACTCTTTCCTAACTACCTGGATTTTCTGTCTGTTCCTCAAACATCAAATAGTTCATGCACTGCTGCACCAAGCTGTTTCTTTTTATTGCTCTCTCTTTGTGCCTTCCCCTTGTCATTCAGTTTCATTTTAAATGTGATCTCCTTTGAGATCTTCTCTGACAACCCAGTCTAAAGTTATCATCTGTCATTCCCTATTCAAATAGTCTTATTTTAACTCCACAAAGTACTGGTCACAATGGGATGTTTTAATTTTTGTTATTAATTATTTCCTCCAAACAGAATGTAATGAAAGTGAGGCCTGTGCTCATGTTAGTTCTGAAACTCACTGAACAGTGCCTGGCCATAGCAGTACCAAAGAAATATCTTTTGTTGAACAAATACACTTTTTAGAATGAAATGTATTTCAGATAAAGATAAAACATATAGCATATGTAATAAAACTACCAGACTATGAAAGAAGTAGATTACTGAATTTCCAGGAATGTCAGACAAATCTCATACATTTAAAAAATGTCCCTGTGTAGCCTCTCCTTTTCACGCATGTTACAAAAAATTGAAAACCACATGATAGAACCAATGTTTCTGGTAGTGCAAAGAGTAAACTGAAGAGAAAGCCACCATCACTCTATCAGTTTTCCAAGAACATTTAGCCTCCTTTCAAATACACACTTGCAGACATAATCACATAAAGGTTATCTAATGTTATAAACTATCTTTTCTAAAGAACAGCAAGGAAAGTTTATACAACTTCAGATGAAGTGCCTGGTAGGGGAATTAAAAACAAGAATCCCATACTACTTGTAAGTTTAAGTTACAATAGGGAATCCACTGAAGCTGGAACAGCTTTGGGTTATTCATCCAGAAAAATGGGATTTCAATGATACTTGGCTTGTGTTTTTCAGAGGATTGGGGCTAATGTGTGATAAGAACTAGCACATAGTAGGCACTTCAAAGATGGTACCTCTTACAACCAAATTTTTTTCTATAATTTTCTTGAGAATACATAGTAAAACTTGAATTAGCATTTTTTGCCACAAAGTGAAATTTAGAAGACAGAAGAATCCAATACATTTTGAATGAATAACTAAAAAACTTCAAAATCTCTCAGATCATGGGCACTGGCAGGCTGCTATTTCATTTTTCCAAGTGCAGCAGTTTCCCACTAAATTGTATCCCAGTATTCTAAAGGAGATCTTCCCAGGGTCAGCACTGTAAGGTTGTGCAGTTTGTACAAAAATGTACAAAAGCCACTGCCAAATGGACGAGTGGGAACTCTTCTCACATAGATCTGGGTGGACACTTTCTAACTTGTATCAAGGCTTCCTAGACTCTGTACTTGCCCCTTCCAAAGTATATTCTTCTCCAAATATTTTACATTTGTGGAGAATATAGCTGAATGACAAATACAGAAGTCATCCCCAATTTATATTTTTGAGATCACTGTCTTTTGCTTGACTGATTTCGTTTGTACTATTAATTGTCATGATTTTGTTTCAGCTGTCTCAGAGCTATCTGACAGAACAAGATGGTGCACATAAAAGAGCCCTTCCTTGTGTAGATTAAGGCTCTTCCTTGTGTAGATTAAGGCTCTTCTCACCTACGACATGTGGTTTTGCTGTGTTTGTTGCTGCTGTTGCTGTTGCTGCTGCTGAATAAGCAATTGCTGCTGCTGCCGACGCCTGGCTGTCCGGAGCTTTTCAAAGCGAGCCTCCATTTCTTCCAGGACTTTTGGGGTGTATCTGACCACCAGCTTGACGCTGTCCTTAGCAGCCTTGAGGAGTTCCACAGCCTTTTCATGGTGTTCTCCTTCTACACTCTGAAAACACAAGAACATTTCTTTAATGGGGAGAGTTTAAAGGTTCTTATCCCTGTGAGACTGACAGACAAAACTGAGATTAATACCCTGTTAAAAAATGCAAGCTCTGAAAGTTCTAGAAGACATGGAAAATGAGATGTAATACCACCATTGCCATTAATTATTATGCTTGTGGCTGAATTAGAAGCTGGTACGGCTGCATTATGATGCAGAATGGATCAGATGGGAGTTCAAGGGAGCAGTGAAAAGAAAGAAGACTTAAATGACAACAAAAACATTGGAAGAGTAAATGCACTAGTCAAGAAAATTTTGGGAAAAAAAGTAATAAAAAGGGATTCTTCCCATCAGATCTTAAAATTTATTAAGAATCTATGATTAAAGTCATTTTTACTGATATAACATGAGGGAGTAGAACATAGCAGAGATTCCACAAGGAGATTCATCATATATAAAACTTTATTATATGATAAATGTGGAATTTAAGTCAATGAGAAATTATTAGGTAATGATGCTAGAACAAATAACAACTAAACAATACATAATAGCGGAGACCCAAATCTCATACTCTATGCTAAATAAAATGTATTGTTTAAAATGTTTAATGTAAAAAAAGCACAAACCATTAAAATAAAACATGGTGAATGTCCATTATCATGGAATGGAAAAGGAATTCTTAAATAAAAATACCAAGGTGGGGGAAACCACAAGATCAAATTTACTTTTTTTTGGTGGGACTGGGGTTTGAAATCAGGGCTTTGCTCTTGCAAAGCAAGTGCTCTACTGCTTGAGCCACACCTCCAGCCATGCCTGGTTATTTTGGAGATGGGGTCTGGCAAACTATTTCCCCTGGCTAGCCTCTAACCATGATCCTCCTGCTTTCAGCTTCCCAAGTAGCTAGAATTATAGGAGTGAACCACAGGCACTCAGCCCAGATTTATAAATTTTTAAGTTTCTAAATCTCAAACAAATACAAAAAGGGGAAAAAAAACCTAGAAAAACTTGCAGCATATCTATCAACTTATTAGTATTTTCCATGGGAAAACTCTTACAATAAAGGTCTAAGCAAAATGAGTATGTGACATATATAAACACACACAAAAAAAATACAAATGGTCCAAAAACCTATGAGAAGACTGATGTTCACTTTCACAAATAATGAAAGAAACATAGATCAACACAAAATATTCCACTTTTAAGTTAGAGATGGCAACTATTTATTTTTTAAAAAGATAGTAACTATTTTTAAATGTGGTATAAGGACAAGGATGTAGAGAAATGTGACTCAGATTGCTGATAGTTTATTACAACTGCTACAATTTCTGGAGACCACTATTGTTATACATTGAATAAACACTTTATAATAAATAATTTTACTTCAGAGATATTTAATAAGTATAACATCAGATATGCATATAAGTATGATAAGTGACATGGGGTAGACAGGGAAGAAAGGAACAATGAGTCAAAAGGAGCCAAAACACAAGTTCAGTTCTACATCTGGGTACTTCTTGTCAAACATCCTGTTTCACAAACAATCCTAGTGTTATGGTAGAACTTCTTTTTGATACACAAATTAATGGCCATAGCAGGGTCTTTCCCAAAACTATTGGCGATCCACAGACCTCAGGTACACTTAATCATTGTTGTAGTTTAATGCATGCACCTCACCTCCAGTTGCCCTCTTGGTTAAATCACTCCCTATCCTCTGGTTCCTGGAGTAGTTCTCCCATTCCTAAAGAAAGCTCCACAATTAAGTACATAATATTAACATATTTAACTTCCTGCTGCCCATAAAAAGGCCAAAGACCTGAGAGCTTGGGGCACTCGGCTGCTAGGTTAGGTTGCCTGTCCTCATCCTATGTTCAGAGTGTACTTTCCACTTTTGCTTTCATAAACTTCACTCTGTTAAATTTCCTCTGTCTGCCCTAAATTATTTTTTCAGTAAAACCAGAGCCTGTAACCAAGCTGCAGTGACATTAAGTATGTATACAACAGAGAAGTAAGAAAAGTATAATACAACAGAGAGCAAAAAAAATTATTTTGGACATCATAGCATAGACAGTGGTTGGTTTAACTCTGTTTAAGTAAACACAAAGCTACTTCTTACTCAACTCCTGAAGATTCTCTAGATTGGGATGAGGGAGAAGCAAAGGAAAGAACATTGTAATCAGAATTTATAGTGAGGGGGTGGAGGGGCAGTGGGGAGAAATGACCCAAACGATGTATGCACATATGAATAAATGAATTTTAAAAAAGAATTTATAGGACCTTACCAAAACGATACTCTGCTTCCTATTCCTCTCACCTGATCTGAAAGGTAAATGACATGAACCAAAGTTCTGTCTACCTCTTGGGTTAAGTCCAGAGAAAAAAATGATTGCATGATAGGTAGTTAGGGGCTCAAATTGGCTTAAATATTACCAGAACATCTAAGAGTGGCACTGGGTGACATTCACAACTGGTTGAAAATACATTTTCATACCCTAAGCAGAAGAGAGGCTTAAGACAGCTTTTAAACTGAGCTATAGAAAATTAAAGTAAGTTACATCTCAAGTTCACTTCAATTCTGAGATTCATAATTACTATTAATATAGCAATTTAGAAATTTAAAGAATTGTGTCCATTTCTATCACTTGCTTCAGAAAACTAGGTGTGGGTTGAGAAAAAGATGGAACTGAATTTAGCAATGGTGTTGCCTTTGGTAGCTTATAAGAGCGCTGGTTGTCATTTGAATATTGAGTAGATAATAAAGACTTAAGAAATGGCTGTAGTGAGCACTGGAGGCAACTTATGTAACCTCTCCTCTGAGTCTGGATTTAAATAGAAAGCAAGTGAGCTATAAATACCCTTTAGGTACAGTGAATTTTTATTTGTGGTTGAAGCCTAGGAAAATCGGTTTGTTCATTGATTAATTCATTTAATCATTGTCAATTATTCATTCAATCAAATTATTCATTCAATCACTGGCGTAGTCACTAAATAGACTCTTATTAATCATTTATTCTACCGGTTATATTCTACTTTGAAAGGTCAGAGGAAAACTTTGACAATATTATACAATGCAAACCTGTTTTCAGTATGCACATAATTTCTTTGCCATTTGTCCCAAGATGATTTGTTACTCTATGGAATGTTCCTTTTAAAGGAAAACAAAGTGATTTGTTTGTCTGTACCCTTCCTTAATTTCTTTTTGAATATTTAAATTTATGTGTTTGTAGCATAAATAATGGTTCAGGTGTTTTCTAGGCTAGTTGAGTAGTCTCCAGACTTCTTATTTGGCTTTTGTTCTATTTGCATTCAGACTTAGGGTTGGAGATTCTAGGCCAGATCTTGAGAGGCCCGTTACCTCTGTTTAGGCACTATGTCTGCAATTTAGAGCTGCCACAGGAGGGCTGGAGTGCGAATGCAGGGGTTTTCAGGCTCTCATGATAAGGGGGAAGAGCTGAGAGAAATAAGGCTTCCCTGCCACATGCTCAGCCCTGTGGAGCTATCAAGTGTTCCTCTGCTTGCTTTCTCCCACCCGGTTACCAATTTATACACAGTTACCATGGTCTTCAGGTCTAGAAATTTGCCCTTGATACGCTGTATCTGATTTAGATGGTGACTTAGACTGTCTCTCTTTCAGGCTCACCAGAATCTGTACGTCTCTTGGTTTGACTCTACCTTTCCTCCGTCTTCTCCACTAGGGTGTAGAACCAGTATATGAGATCTGGGCTGCATCCTACTTCTTTTTTTCTACTACTGAAATGCTTCGTCAACATAACACAAATTATAAAATTAAGCAGTATAATGGAACTAAGAGGTGAGTTCTAGAGAGAGATTTGAAGTGATGCAAACATTCTTGTAGGATTTATTTTAAATGTTCCTTAGCCTAGATTTCAGAAAAATGTCTCCAATCTTCTTTTAAGGACTGTTCCGCATTGTAGTCTTTTTCCACTGGCTTTTCCTGATCTTTGCTTTTGAGGACATATGCTTGTCTCCTTAACCTGTCATTTATTTATCCCTGGAATGCTTTTAGTCCCTCACTTTAACTTTTTATAAGAATAGAGTATTTTTTTCTCTTTTCTTTCCCTTTTAGGATAGTAACAGAAAAACAGACCACTTTCCCATCAAAGCCTTATTCCATGAAAGAAAGGAGGCCAAAAGATCTCTCAATTATGAAATACATATTGATCTGCAAACACTCATTGAGAGGTAATTCTTGAGCCCTGAAGAGCAGGCTAAGTTTATGACAGTCTATTTCTTACTCTAATTGAAAGTACACCTTATTTCTGGCTATAAATACTTAAAAAATATATTTTGAAATATAATAGATTATTTATAAATCCAAGCTAGTTTAATCAAAACTATGTTTGTATAAGCCCTCCTGATTACTAAGGAATATCCCTGATAACTATTCACTCAAATTTGACTAAACATTGAAAACTTCCAGCAACAGCTTTCCACATAGGATGAGGCTGGGTTTTTCATGATTTGGGGAACCTAGAAGGCGTTCAATTTTAAAGTGAAACATTATCCTCTATTTAAAACCTGAAACTCTATAATTGTACCTATTTCAGTTTGAGAAATTTGTTAGCATGAATTAACTTAAGGCTTTCCAAAGGACAACTTATGAAAACTGGGTTTCATTAAGAAGGCGAGGGGGAGTGAGAAAGGCCTAAGTGTGTACTAGGTGCCCAGAAAATATTTTGACCAAAGTGTGGTCCTAAAAGAAAGAGAGAGAAAAAAATCCTAAAAGAGAAACTTTACATATGTCACAGTTGTGCCTAAGCTGGCCATGAAATAAATGAAACTGTACTAGGAAGAATTGACATTCTTGTCCTGAAAATACTTGTATCTGTCTACTGTTAATTCTTCAAAAAGTGCTCATAGAAGTCAGTCTGGGGAGAGTTCAACAATTTTATTACTGTTTTCAAAATTTATCTGTACAAGCATGTAAAGTACTGAACTTATATGCAACCATAAGAACTAGATCTCTGACAATGTTAATATATAAAGGAGTATATTTTCATTCAGAATCTGGGGAAGAGAATAGTTTAGTAAATAACCAAATGCATACTTGTTCTGCCAGCCATCCATGCCATAGTAGGCCCTAGGAAATTTTAAAATTATTTCATTTGTGGAAATTTAGCAAAGCAGTGGCAGGTATTCATAAGCCTTTAAAGATCATCTCTTTCTGATCTTTTCACAGTTTTTCTATTTCCACACTGTGTGAGATATTAAAGTGTCTATTATTTCTGGCATGCTCAATTTCCTGTTGAGTGGGAGTCCTCTCTAGTACGAGAATTTGGATTGTGATGCATACACAATCCTGAATGGTAGAGTTATTGTTTGACCTTGGCTAGACCTCAGGTAGAAGAGATGCCTGTCTTAGGAAGGAATCTCACCATCTTGCATCATAAGTTGCTGAATGGCCCATAGTCAAGGTTTTATCCAGGTTTTCTCTATGGGATTACATGGACATCATTCTGAGTTTGCTCTTAGGTAAGATGAGTAAACATTTTGATGACAGCTAGGAGTTGGAGATGCTTCTTGATTATTTGAGGCATGCCTTGAGGAAGGCTTAGCATAAGCTCCCAAGTGGTATCAGTCATTTTTTTGGATTAAGAGTCAGATGATGTTATCAGGGAGTAAAGTCTATCTAAATTATTGTGTTTATACATATCTAACATGTACTAATATGTAATATCCTAGTACAATTAACATGTAATATCTTAGTACAACATACCTGAGAAGTTCCTTAGAAAAAATCTCATTTATCTCCTATGTCTTTTTATTTGCTTGGCAGTACTGGGGTTTGAACTCAAGAAGTTATACTTGCTAAGCAAATACTCTACAACTTGAGCCACACCCCTAAGACCTTTTTGCTTTAGTTATTTTTTTGATAAGGTCTTGTGCTTTTTGCCCTGGCTGGTTTTAGATTGTGATCTGCCTATTTCTGCCACCTGCATAGTTGGGATTACAAGTATGACCCTCTGTACCTGGCTGTCCTCAAACCATGATCTATGATCCTCCCAATCTATGCCACTTCTTGTTTCTTAATACACTGAAACAAAACAAAAACAGAGACCAAGAGCAGCTGGGACCCAGCCCATTGAGTAAATCTGTTAGTTTAAGACTTACTATTATTGGTGACTACTCTTTTGACAACCTCATAAAGCTTTTCTAGATTAACAAATTCACAAATGAGACACATGGCAGGCCAGTTTTTGTGTGATATAAAAGGACAGGAACTGATGGAAAGGAAAAGATGTGCCCAGTCCTTGCTGACAGTAAAAAAGGAGCATGGGGCTGCCCAAAGGGTTTACTGTGAGGACTTATGATTCTCAGTCCAATAGAGACCTACTCTTTTCCTGCAAAAGTAATGGTGATTTCTTTTTTTTCAGTTTGCAGAAATTTATTTGATAAAATGTTTACTTTTCTATCCTATGGGCTCCTTCCAGCTCTCTTTCAAATGGTCAGCAACATGCCTGCAGCTGTTGTGAAAGCCCTTGAGATCATCAGGGAAACAGAAGATCTACCTGTGCTTACTCAAGCATGAATTTTTAATTCTGAAATTAAGGGAGAGCATGGGATAAGACATTTGCAAACAAGTCACTACTGTAACCCAAATCTTTAAGCATTTTCTGTGCAATGATAAAAGGCTAAATTGTTTTCAAGGGTATAAAATAGTATTATTTCAGTTAGGTAGATTATTTTGTTCTTATGATAGTTATATGTTTTTCATGGTGTTTTGATATTATTTCATTTCAGTGTTTGTTTATGTTTATACACATAAATTCATGTGTACAAATGTGTGTATGCACATTCTAACATTTATTGAGCCATAGTGCAAGTCCCGCTGTTTTATGTGAATCATATCTCACAATAAGTGAGATTCTCACAATACATATACAAGAAAGGTATTGGAAAGGTTAAGGAATTTGTCCTAGGTCCCCATGTAGTAAGAAGACTAGGTTATCTTGAACTGAGATCTATCTTCCCAGAGACTAAACTCTTACCTACCAAAAACCAAGTAGTAGGGAAAGAGCCACGCAAGTGGCTGTCCTTTTATATGGAGATTTTTTTTAGGCCAGTAGTTTAAAAACCTCAATGTACATAGAAATCAACTGAAGGTCTGGGCACGGTGGTATACACCTGTAATGCCTGCACTGTCCTGAGGCAAAGGCAAGAGTATGACAAGTTCAAATCAGCCTGGGGCTATATAGAGAGTTGCAGGCCAACCTGGGGTACACAGCAAGACCTTGTATCAAAACAAAGCATAGCATAGCCAAGCAAAACAAAACAACAACAACAAAAAAAAAAACAACCAAACAACAACAATGAAAAAGTAATCAGTTGGAGAACTTTTTGAATATAGAGACCTAGGCAACTTCTAGACTCCTGTATCCATTGTATCCATCGGTAAATGCTAGCACAGGGGTTTCTCTACTGTTACCTCAGGAGCAAAGCGTTGGTCAAATAAGGGAAATCTTATTGTTTTGTCTTGGTGTAGCTCTATGATAAGCATTTGTGCCCATTAACAAGAAAAAGAAGTTATGCTGAGCCGGTATTTAATTAAGAAAAGAATCTCTCTGAACAAATTCCAGAATATATTCAGAAAAGAGCACTATGATTCTTTCACCCTTCCCTTTTGTCAGATATGTTAATTTTTCTGTTCTAAATGTATTATCTTTTGCTTAAGAAAAGTGGCAAGTGTTTAAGAAGTGTCACATTTATCCCTTGGAAACACTGCTAAATTTTCTCCTGGAGTACTTTTGTTCCTGACTAAATGCTAATATCTATCTCAGTGCATCGTGATTTATCAGTTCACAGTCGCTCTGCTGCTTAACTCCTCAAGGGCAGGATGAGCCTTATTTATCAGTGTCTGTGCCAGCAAGTATTATGCACTCAGTAACAATTAGTCAGTGAATAAAAAGCATCTAATATATATTTATACACACATACACACACACACACACACACATATGTACTCTACCTCTTGAACCACTCCATCAGCCCTTTTCTTGTGTTTGTTGGATATTTTCAAGATAGGGTCTCACTTTTGCCTCCCTAAACTGGCCTCAAACCTCCATCTTCCTGATCTCTGCCTCCTGAGTAGCTAGAATTACAGGTGTGAGCTACTAGAGCTGGCTATGAACATTCACTTTAACATGCAGAAGGCATTTGGAATAACGAGTGATACTTACAAAAGGTCCTGTTTCATCTATGATGATCTTGCTCTAGGGCTTCAGATATTAAAGATAGCAGTAAGTAGACATTCCCTTTACATTATCTAGGAAGCCAGTTTACGAAATAAGTTACTGGTTGGTGGATGAGGCTTGTTGGAAGAATGTTTAAAGCTACTTAGGTGAATGTACTGTTCTTGTCAGCCTCAAGTAATTTATTATCATCATTTCCATACATATAATTGATTTTGCTAATTACAAATGATCACTAGTTATTTATAGAAAACTGTTCTCTCTCAATCCCATGCCAGTGTCACACTTTGTAAAAGAAAGGACTAGTGTGTAAGAGAGTCACCTGACAGGAACATGCATATGTGAAGGAACGTGAGAGTAGAACCCATCAAATAATTGAATGCTAAAAAAAGATCAAGGAGGTAAATGGTGCATATAATTAAACATACTTTTATCCTGTGAAATAGTTACAAATATAAAAATTTTTGAACCATGAAAGTGGAGAATGCAGTGCATTAGGGTGTAGAAATCCTAAAATGAGTAAAACCTTTAAGAAAAAAGTCAGTGCCAGAAATCAGATATTCACAAATCTAACATTTGGTTGATCTCAGCCCATCTTTTCAGATCTGAGGCTAAAACTGGAAAGCAGTGCAGCTACTATGTCTCAGTTGTCAGGCTTTATAGTAATCCTGTTCAACCCTTGATGTTCTGACACAGATTGGAGGAAAAACAATCCAAGATGACTGGGGTTGAAGACCGAGACTCCACCACCACCCCACTACCCACTACCCACATGTATACACATGCACACATAGATACACACACGGCCCTCTTTGGATGAGAACTTCAGAGGTTTGAAACAGAACAAAACTGCCTGGTAAACAATTCCTAGGACAGGAGGTCTTTAAACTGATATGTTAGTTTTTGAGTGGTTGCTTTCACAGGTGGTTGACATTAAGAGGAACCCTTGGCCACCATGATTCATAGTGATCTTTGCTTTTGAGATGCATGCTATGCCCACCCATGTGTTCTACCAATGCATGATGCCCTGACACTGAACTTTCAGAGAACCTCTTGCAGATGTTCCTAATCTGGAGTGTTGTGACTCCTGTTTCTCAATAAAGGCAGATCTAGTACCATGGAGCCTTATTTTTTGGCCCTGCAAAATCCCCAGGATCATCCAGACTGGCTTTAAATGTCTGCTAATGTAGGGGAGGGGTTGTGAGAAACATCTCCCCTGCTCAATACTACTACAGCTGCAATTAAGAAATACAAATATGTCCTAGTCACTAAAATTTAAAGTATCTCCTTCATCAAACCATCAAACCTGAAGCAGAGCCAGTGCGACAGAGCAGAAAGGCTAGGGGTTGGATTCAGGGCAATATGGGTTTGATCTTGGACAAATCCCTGATCAACAGCGTGACCTTTAGAACGTGACCTCTCCTCTTTGTGCTTCAGTTTCCATATGAGATCCATCCTGGTTTTAGCACTGAAAGTCCCAGGAAATGCCTTTGTTATGGGGAAGCTGAGATGTTGGTCACTTTTTAAGACTCAGGAGATTTTGTAAAGATGGGAGTGTGAGTAGCAGTGCCTGGCACATGCTATTTCATCGATTATTTTTTTCTTAAATCAACAGACCTCATGGAATTCAAATTTTTAGTGGCTATGAGAAGCAATTTTTATCAGAAAGGATGAATTGTTGGACACCCAAGGGCAGCGTGATGAAGGGGAAGTGAAAGACAGAAATGAGTAAAGAGAAATATTTGAAGGAGTAAATTTGAGGGGATTTTTTTTTACTGCTTCTGTAATTCTGCCAAGACCCTAAAGGCAGACCTAACAGCATGGGGCCTTCTCTCCTGCCTTTGCACAATCCCAAGGATGATTCAGACTGGCTCTACTTCTAATAATTTCTTTTTGGTAGCACTGGGTTTTGAACTCAGGGCTTTGTGCTTATTAGGCAGGTACTCTTACCACCTGAGCCACACCTCCAACCCTCAGACTGGCTTTAAATGGCACTCTTAGTTTAGAAGTAGGACTGGGACTCACACAGGGCTTTTAGGTACTTGTGAAACAGATGCATACTTGGACACTGAAGGAGATGGCTGAGGACAGATACTAAGGCCTCCCTTCAAATAGTCTACCCTGATTTTGGTGGCAGGTAAGTTGTTATTGTAACGGGGATGGTGTAAAGCTAGAGAGTTCCATGAGAGATTCCATCACCTAGAATATGATTCAGCTAGCATTGTGGTACGCACTGTAGTCCCAACTACTTGAGAGGCAGATAAGATGAATGCAATTCAAGGCCAGTCAGGTAAAAAGTTAGCTAGACTTCTATCTGGTTAACAAACTAAAGCTAAAAAGGCTGGGGATAGTGTGTGGCTCAACTGGTAGAGTGCTTGTGTAGCAAGCATGAGACCCTAAATTCAAATCCCAGTACTACCAAAAAAAAAAAAAAAAGCTTTGTAAAATGTCTTGGTAGAACCTATAGAAAGTTTTTGGAAAATTCTGCTACCATAATCAGGACATACGTCATCCTATCTCCTCTCCCAAGATGACAGCTTGTATTATGTGACAGTAACATCCAAGATTCTGTCAACCAGAATAGATTTCTTTTTATTTTTTCCATTGTACTGCAGTGATCTCATGAGGTCCAAAGTTTTCTAAAGGGTGTCATAAAGATAATAGATTGCTGAAATTTTTTAAACAAACCCTTCAAAAGATACATTTCAATATCTAACCCATTTTAGAACCCTAGAAGCCCAGGCAATTAATATGAAACACAAGAGAGAAACACAACAAATCCAGGCAGAAGTTCTCTTTGCCTGAGGTCGACAAATATACTTCTGGTGAAGTATAAAATGGCACATTTATGCTGTTGTGTACCATGAATAATAAAACATCAATAACACCCACAACATTTAATTTAATTGCAGAGATTCAACATTGCTGCTGCCTTCGTGCAGGCAAAGAAGTGAAGATGTAAGGGATATTTCAGGTTTACTGTCCAATAGCTCTTGGTTCTACGTATAAATGTCTTTTCCAATTAGGTGCACAAACAAGGATTATTCTTTGCACTTGTCGCCATTGATTTATACTAATTTTTTTTTTTTTTGCTTATTTTAAATGTTACAACTGGCTCAAAGTTACCAAGATTCTTTTCAACCCTCCTCCACAGTTCCTGCAGTTACCAGTTATGCAGACACCCAAACCAGACACCCTCCTCCTGCAACCCATATACAATTAAGTGCCAATACTGGTGGATATTCACTTACAGTTGTAATTTATTCTCTCCTCCCCTTTATTTCCTGATGGTTTTGCCTAGACTTTAAAATACACCTCTCCCTGAAGCTTTCTCTCTTGTCTAAACTCTTCTCTATACTCCAGACTGAGTCACTTGGTTTTATCATGACTTTGCTTAAAATCCAGGAAGAGTGGAAAGGGTATGGCTCTGGGTAGCCATTGTTTTTGAGGGCAAAGGCCTTGCCACATGGAGTGCTTCTTCCTGAACCTAGCCAAGTGCACAGTACTCATGCAAGTTTGCCCAATACGGAGAGAACTTACTTTGAATCTTAGGTCCAAAGATTACAGCTTTAAGAAAACTAGTTTATTTCCCTGAGCCTCAGTTCTCATATATGCAAAATGATGTTCTATTATCTACTTCCAAACATTATTTAGGATTTGAAGAACTACCTACCCCCATGTAGGTATGCAGTACTGGCCACAGCCCACAGAATGTACCCAATAAACATGAGTTCCCTTACCCCATGAATATTTCCCCATTTTCTAGAAATGAAAATTAAAATATCTTAAGTATGCAAAACACTTTCCAAAGCAGGCAGATCCAATTCTATTCCCTAATATTAGGGACTAACACCATGATTGACTTTTGCCATGCATTTTTAGGATTCCATAATTTCTCAATTTTATTCTCTCAGCCTATCACATTGTTTCTCCATTCCCCTATTTTAGTAAATCTGGACCCATCATCCAAGCACCATTTCAGATATCACTTATTCTATATCTACCCTGGAATACTAGCCATTCATGTGCATGAAGATTTTCATTAAAACAATATTTACAAAAGAAAAACAAAACAAGTAGAAAATCAATTGGGTAGAAAACTAAATTTTCACCAATAGAAGGATGGTTAAATTAACTATGGAACTCACTTATAATATTAATAATAGTCAACATTCATTGAGTGTTTACTTCAGGCATTATTCTAAGTGCTTAAAATGGGTCAAAATAGTTATTCTCCATACCAACACTATGAGGTATATAGTGTTATCATCCTCATTATACAAATAAGGACACTGAGCTATAGAAAAGTTAAGTAAGTGGGCTGGTAGCATGACCCAAGTGGTAGAGCACCTCCCTAACAAGTGCAAGGCCCTGAATTCAAACCCTGTAACACACACAAACACACACACATGCAGATTAAGTAAATTACCAGGGCCACATCTGTAACACATAACAAATCTGACTTCTTAGTCATAACTCACATTATCTCGTGTTTGTATTAAAGATAAGTAAATATGTAAATCATTGTGTGTATATACTTGAACTCAAAGGTAAATGTTTAAATGAATGCTCATTAGTGTTCATGGCGGGGAGAGGAAGGACCTGGAATGTCACAAGGAAATAAGGGAAATAGATAAGGGGTCTTCTTTTCATCTAATTTCAGTCTTTTCAACTGAATTATTTGAAAATTTCATTAGGAAATGTTTTCATGTATTTCTTACATGAATGTATGTAATATATTAATTGTACCAAAGAAGAAATATGAAAACAATTCATTTATTTTCGGAAACAACTCATCATATGTATAATATGTATTTTTACAATAGCACAATGTCATTAGGAAGAAAATGAGAAGGTGCATAGTCTATAATAACCCGAAGAAGGTAAACACATGATAATTCTGTTTAAATAGTGCTTTGAGGCATTTCTTTGAAGTAATTTTAGCAAAAAGAAAGAAATTACAACTGCAATTGCCTCAGTAATTTAGGTGAAATGAAGGGATTTTAGCTGAATTACCTCAGAAATTACAGATATGGAAGTATGGTCTCTGGAACCTTTGAAACACAAATTATAATGGAATGGCCCTGAAATTCTGTGTGATCACGACGGGATGGCTTTTCCCCTGGTATCGTTCATGTACTGAAATCTGAGCTTTTTTCCCCCCTCCATTTCCTCTCAGTTGTTCACTTATCCTTGCCAGCGTCAACGATACCAGTTGTACGGCCTGGCAGGTCATTCATATTACTGTGTGTGCTATAAATCCGTATTTTCAGGGAATAACGTTGGACTGAGAAAATGCGAAGAAGGATTATAAAATACTTCATGTTTAATTTTTGCTTTTCATCTAATGGTTCCTGAGATGACAAACTGCAGGGCTTTCCATCTTGACAGATGTGAGACCCCAGAGAGAGTTACAAATCAATCGACCTAGGAGTTTTTTCTGAACATGAAATGAGTTGGCTTTATATTTCTCCTTCGGTACAATTAATATTGAGCCTCTTCCCCTCCCCCAAATAACAACGTGTTGTAACAAACAGACATTGCCATTTCCCACATAACAGATCATAATGAGATGCTTCTCCTCTCATTAAACATCAAATTATATCGCCTGTGTGCCCTGCCTCTAACTCCTCTTCAATTTGAACCACTCTTCATGTTGCAATCACAGTAATCATTCAAAAATGCAAATTTGGTCATGTAAGTTCTTGCTTAAAATCACTGTGTCCTCATTTTGCTCATATGCAGCCCCAATTCTCCAGCTCAGTGTACCTCACCCTTTCTGATCTTCCTCTGCTTAGCCCTCAAGGCCCAAAACAGAAGAACTGTAATTTTCTCTGGTGTCTGGAGCCTTCCACAAGTTGTTCTGACTGGGGTGGCTATCTCACCTTCCTCACTGCCTGCATCACCTACCAATACCTGCTTGCCTGAGAAGAGACTGTGACTACCCAAATACCCCCTTCCCCCATTTCCCTTCCTCATGCTTGGGTTGGAGGTTATGGCTATGATCTCCCATGAAACCCCATAGTTGCCATCATTCATAAAATAACCTGTGTTGTAAATGTGATCTGCCTTGCTACCTTTTTCTCTCCTATACTTTCAGATGAAATCAGAGATAGTATCTTTATTTTCTGTTTCACCAGTGGCTAAAACACTGCCAGGCCCCAAAACATTTTGCCAGCAAGTGAATGAATGAACATCTAAACTTCATGGATCGTGTAATGTTTACCAATGATTCTGAAACTTAAATATGTTAGCACTTTTCTGAAAGAAAACAAAAATTTCTATCTTCTTATTTAAACCATGGCTGCCTCCTTGACTAGAAACTATACTAACATTTATTATTTAGTATGCACACATGAATTGCATTATGCCATTTAAACACTAAAATGATAAATACTAAGAAACCACCAGTATTACCATCCCTTAGAAACGAGGAAACTAAGGTTCAGAGAAGTTAGCAAATTACTTATCAGACTTCCAAATTACATTGAGATATTTTGTACCTTATAAGAATTGAATGCCCAGCACCTGTAGAGTGCTTCACAAATAGCTAAATCAGAAGCTCTATAAGGAAACCTTTCCTATTACCTTTGTGGTCAATATCACTACTATACTTGGGGCTGCCTGCTTTATTTCTAAACAAGGTATGGAGATTTTACAATTATCACTTTAATGTAATGACATCTCTGTTGAACAGAAGATATATCTTCTTTAAAGTCAGCAAAATATTTAAAAATAAACATTGAGTTTACTAATAGTGAATTCATTGCCTTCTCTCTTCTACCTCACTCAACTCCAGTTTCACTGCCTTCTTGTTTCTCTAACACATAAGTATTCTTCATCCTCACAGACATGGTGCTTTGCAGTCTTGCCTCTGGATGGAATGTTTTTCCTCAGACAGCCAGGAGGCTCACTCCCTCTTTGATCCTGCCCTCTAAGCCTTCCTTCTCACTGAGGATGCTCTGACCAGCACCCTGCTCTCCCCTCTCCTCTGCCCTGGTATTCTTTACTTCCTTACCCTGTGCTCATGTTTGTTTGTTTGTTTTCCCCTTAGCATTTGTCATCATTTTACATTATATACTTACTTCCTTGTTTTGCTTATTTCTCTGCCCTACTGTAATATAAACTCTATAAAAGATAAGCATTTCTCTCTCTTCTCGTTAAAGATTCCGGACTGACTCAAGTGCTAAAATGTGGATGATTAAAAATACTTGTTGGAAGAACAAATGAATAAATGAATTCTGAGACTATGCCTGGGCAATGGTATGCAACCTTGTTGGCCACACATGTCACCCAGATACAAATTATTTATGTATGTTTTGTCAACCTGTTCCCCTAACACTTCTTAAACTAAGGGTTAGGTGGCGTAACTGAGCAGCTAATTAATCTATTAGAGAGATGATACATGTGCTTAGATCCAGGAAGAATAAAACAACAAAGGTAGATAAAGTTAAATTTTGACTATGGCCTCATGTTCCTATATATAATTGAAAGGGCATCAGAGGGAAATTTTATGACTATATTTGAGTCATTTTATTCACAGAAAAATCAAACACACAAACTAAAAGTTGCACGTGAGTAAATTCTTGATATTGTAAAACAAACAAACAGAAAGGGGCCAGAGAGAGTAAAAGTGTTTGGGCTTCTTTGTGGAATATGCCAAATATGTGAAAAATTCTATACAGTTGACTGGAGGAAAAAGTACTTAAAAAAACCTATAAATACTGACTCCAGAAAATGATGTGTGACCCAATAACCAACATCACGCACTTTTGCCAATTTTATCTAATAAAACAGAACCCAAGAAATATGGTATGTGTACTTGCGTTCTAGGGTAGTTACAGCTAAATTGCTACAGCATGGACAGTACCATTTAAGGCTGTCTTTACATTGCTTATGAGTGACTAGCAAAATAATAGTTCTCATTTGATTTAGAGTTAAGAAATTCAACTAGAATTTGGACACAAAAATCAGGGAAATTTCAGAATAAGAAGCTGCCTACTTTCCAGTCTGGTGGTTAGCTTAATTTCAGACCATTGTAAAAGAGAGAGAGAGAGAGATACTGTTGGGTCCCAGGGATATTAGTTACAGACTTTATTGAGTTTTCAAAGAGATGCTGAACCCTCCAAACTTGGGAAAGTTGGAAAGGATTTGGCATATTTCTGTTCTTGACATATCTGCACAATATTTCTACAAATCGCCCAAATCTAAGGCTAAGGTCATTTCTACTTATGAAAAACTCAACTTGATGTTTCTGGGATTATTAAACAAAATAAGCTCCTTTAGGGTATGCTCTACATTTTCTTTAAACCGTTTCTTCCCAGGCATATATGGTTAATAAATCTTTTAGGCAGTCTGATTGAGAATCCTAAAGTGGTATTATTATGATATTATTTGCCTTTAGAGACAGATTCAATGACAAATCTAATAATGGTGAGCTGGTCATCCTGGTAATTAGGATCAATTGTGGTGCTTATTCTCACAAATCCTTCCACCTGGATGAAGTTTTATTTTTTCCAGAATGGTCCTCATTTGTGGAATTCCCTATCTGCTATGATTTCATAGAAATATATTCTATTCATAAACAATATGAAGTGTACATTGTGTGAAATTAGATTTTAATAATCCAGTTGCTATTTTATTTGTATCAGTTTTTCATAAAATTTTACTAATTCAGTTTAATAATGGTCCTCAGCCAGGGATGATTTTTGCCTCTCAGGGGACAGGTGACTATGTCTGGAGACATTTTTAATTGTCATGACTGGAGGGATGGGGTAAACAAGTTAAATATCTTGCAGTGCACAGAATAAGTTTCCAAACAAATAATTATCCAGGTCAAAATATCAGCTGTTCCAAGGGTGAAAAATCCTCATAAAGACATGTAATTTAGTGAAAAGTTTATATAGTCAGTTTTTTCCATTAAAAAATTTTATTAATGTATGGTAATGATATGAAGTGGCTTTATTGTGGCATTTCTATACATGCATATAACATAATTTGATCAAATTCACCCTGTTGGTTACTTTGTGTAATGCCCCCATTTTAAATATTTTTTAATGTATTTCATAATTCTATTCTCATGCATGCATATCAAGTACATCATACTTAGTCAAGTTTTTTAAAAGTTCTCTATGTTTATTACTGTCAATTTGATGGAAATCAGTTGATTAATTTTCAATGTAATTCTTACAAAGGCAAAAATAACTTAGTACCTCTGCCCTCATACGGTTTCACATGGATGTCCCACAGACACCAGAAGTGGCTGAGAATTGACTTCCTTTCTTTCCCACCTGAACTATCTTTTCTCCTATATCAAAAAATGGCAGGAACCAGGTGTGGTAAATTCCTTGGTAAATCCCCTGTCCTTCACTTCTCATATCCAATTCAATCACCAGGTTTTGCTTTTGGTACCATTTTCTCCAAAATAGTTTCTAAAACTCTTACATTCTCTCCATCCTTGTCATTCTTCTTCCAGTTAAGACCTTTATCATGTATCTCCTGGTTCATCTCTCCAATTTGTTTCTCTGTCATTCCTTAATCCCCCTATATCGTGTTGCTAGAATTACTTATCCAAATGCAAACAAAACTATATTTTGACCATTTTCTACCACATTCAAATGATAAATACAGGCACCTTAATATGGCTTGTGGGGCTTTCTGTCCATCCTACCAACACTACTCTTTAACTACAAACATTGTGCTGTTTCTTATACATTTGTGTATATGTTCTTTCCTCTGCCTAAAAGACCCTCCATTAACCTAGTCACTCCAATATTTCTATTAATGCGTTAAGCGTAATTGGAAATTGGGTTTAGTAAACTCCGCAAAACCTAAATGATTATAGAACTTGACCAGGCACAGACCTTGAAAACAAACAGAATTTTTCTTTGAGATAAACCACATATTTCTCAGCCAGAACAGAAGAAGGATCATTACTCTATCTACATTTCTGCTTTTGTAAATTAAGACTTTCTCACAATAGGAAACATGGAGAGAGTTATCCAGGAGTCTGGCGAAAAGGTTAATAATTTAAATACATCACAATAATGCTATGGTTTTGTGGAAACATAAAGTCAAATTTTTGTCAAGGCCATATTTATCATTCTTTTCTTTTGACCTTATTATTATGAGAAAAGGTAGAAAGGACAGGTGCTATTCCATGAGTTTTGCTGAAATTCCAATGAGCTGCCCATAGTCATCTAGTCAACTACCTCTAGAATTAGAGTGTTGGGCTGGTGGAGTGGTGGAGTGGCTCCAGTCATAGAGCATCTGCCTAGCAAGTGTAAATCCCTGAGTACAAACTCCAGTGCTGCCAAGAAAAAAAAAAAGAAATTAGGGTATTCAGTGGAGGACTTTTACTGTCTCTTGAGGATATACAGAAAGCAGAGAATGACTTAAATTGCACTGTTGAACTTTATTGCAGGCAAAATTAAAAGACAGGAATAATTATCAGGTATTTAAAAAGTATCATAATGGAAAATACTCTCACATACTTTCTATTATTTAATTTTCAGATCAGCCTTGTTAGAAAGGTATTGCTATGTCTGCTTTGCACATGATAATAAAATATAGTCTCAATGAGTAAGTGAACATTATGATTAGGCTATCCTTAAATCCTAAGAAGCTTTATATAAAATTTAATAAGTCCCATTTGAAACAATGAAAATATCATTGGTAATAAAGTGAACATTTCTAATTTCCATTAAAAGTGACAATATAAAGGAGAATTATCCCCAACTTGTTATCCAATGCTAAATCCTATTCGAATGACAGAAGGGTGTAGAAAGAAAATTTCATTATCAAAATATAAAATAAGAGAAAAATATATTTTATTTCTTAGTGAATAGCTTCAGGAGCTATCAGAAACTCTTGGCATATCACCAGATTTCACAATTGATATACTACATTGAGATTCCTGTTACACTTAAAACAAGATGAAAATTTTTGCGTACCACCTATAAGAATCTGTTGCTTGGATCCTATCAAAGTTTCAGCCTTATTTTATCCCACTGTCTATGCCCAGATCACCCTCATTTTCTGTCAAATACTCCCATATGGTAAGCCATGGATGTTTTTACTTTGGTAACTTCATACAACTCTTTTCTCGTGATAAATGACTTTTCATTTTCCTTAATCTTAAATGTCACCCTTCAAAGAGGCCATTTCTAGCACTATTAAAGCATCTCCTCTTGTTCTATTCACATGGTTGTTTGTTTTCTTCTTTTTCCTCCGTAACACCTGCCACCATGTATAATTATGAGGCAGTGTTTTATCCTGAAGTATAAACTTGTGTTCGTTGTGTATCTCCCATACCACTGCTTCCTTCGCCCCACACCTAGTAAGCAAAAAAAAAAAAAAAAAAAAGGACCACAGAAGAGCTGAAAGACTTTGACTACAAGGTAGAAAGAAGTGTTTTCATATCAGCATTTTTCTCATCAAAAATTAGATAAGATTAGGGAAGGAGGAAGAGGAGGCTGATAGGGTTCATTGACTTAGATAGACAACAATAAAAGGAGCAAAGTACCCAAAATGTGAAGAGAAGAAGTAACTTGCATTTTCAGGATCCAGAGTAGAGTAGAAAATAATCAGCAATGCTGTCCTGAGAGTAGAAAACCAATGCGCCCATGGCCTGTGGGTAACTGTTCCCATTCCATAACCTGTTCAGTTGTAGGCCAATTTACATCTACAGGGAAAGTTCCTAAAGGTATCAGGTCCTATTTCTTGGAACTTATAAATGTTACTTTAGAGAGTAAAAAGGACTTTTCAGATATAATTAAATTGAATAAATAGAGATGAGATTACTCAACATTATCTCACCTGACCCTAAATGTAGTCATAAGTGTCCTTTTAATAGGAGAGTAGAGGGAGATTTGCAGCAGAAGAGAAGGTAATGTCACTATGGAGAGACAGACTGGAATGGGGTAGCCACAAATCGAAGAATGCAGGCAACCACGTGAAATTGGAAGAAGTGAGAAAAGGATTCTCCCTTGGAGCCTCTGGATGGAGCATAGCCTTGTTGGCTCTGGTTTGGGGCCAACCAAACTAATTTAGAACTTGTGGTCCCCAGGATGGTGAGAGCATAAATTTCTATCATTTAAGTCACCAAGTTTATGCTAATCTGTTAGAGCTGTTTTAGAAAACTAGTACACACCTAAAATGAAAATCTTATTACTCTGGCCAACGTGAAACTGAACAGAATCATTGTGGGAATTTCCTTTGGGTTGAGATAAGTGGTGTATACCTTGCCTCATTGCATATACAGTTAATGTGTATATATTTATTAACATCATCATCATTATCCACATACTCTCTACCAAGTAGAAAGTTCCATGCTCTATAACCAAGGCTTAGCTCAGGTAGCTGGTATGTACTAATTGTTCTACACATAATTGTTGAATGGATGAGAAGAATTACTAAACTAGCAACACAATATTAAGGAATACACAAACAACAAATGACTAAAAAAAAAAAAAAAAGTAACTGTGAGAAGACTGGACCAGTAAGTAAATTCAACAGTCAAATAGAGATTTAGGTCAGTAGGACCACATGCGTGGCAATGCTTCCTTCACTTACTGATGTCCTTTAACATCAACTTACTGGCAGTGTGTTCTGTCATTTTGGACTTTCAGCCAGTTTTATCAGCACAATCTGAGTGCATGCTCAAAGCTCCAGTTAGACTTTTAATAGGTGAAAGCTGAAGTACCTGGCGCCATTCCTGCAGGCTGGCATTGCAGGGTGGGGATGTGGCAGTTCCATTCCCATGAGTTGTTGTTACTTGTTCTAGTGAGATGATGCAACATTTGCCCGTTTTTTTTTAGATTAAATTTCTTTTTCTCATGGGACGACTCAGACTGAAGGAGACAAGAACATCACCTGCTCAGTGTTGGAAAATATAGTCCATTGTGTCATTCTGAAGGTGATGAGGATAAAGCAGTATAATTGTACATCTCTTGGCTCCTTCACACATGTGAATTTAGTGTCACATGATGTCATCCAGAGAACAAAACTATTCAGTACTTTGCTGAAATCCAAGCTTGCTCACCGATTTAACTGTAACCCAATCTCCCACACTTGGCTGAGAAAGGTAAGAAACCTGCTAACCATCTTAGGCAGAGAGAAAATTTGAGAGTAGCTTTACTTGAAGTTGCTCAGTCTAGAATTAAGTTGGGGATCTTCATGCCAGGCCCACAAGAGAACAGAAAATTGAGTCTGTATTCCTCAATTTTTTGCCAGTCCCCTTTTTGTTTTTATGCCAGTCCCCTTTAATAGTTAAATGGGATTTCCTCCTTTTATGCTTTTGTGTACTTTGATCTTTCGGTGGAGGTGTCTTAGGCTTGACAGATAGGCAGTCTACCACTTGAGTCATGCCCTCGGCCCTACCAAATGGATTTCAACAGTGCTGGTAGATATCAGGGCTATTCAGTTAGGTGAGAGAGGATGGCTGGCTGTTCAGGCCACACCCCAATGCCTAGTGCAGAGTGGAATAAGGGGTTAGGCAGGTATAGAACCATCTCAGACACACTCAAACTCTTCACAGCTCCTCAGTATTCCGAGTCATTTGCATTAAAGTAAACTTCTTTTCCTAAGCACTACCATCTTTAGGAGAGGTTCTTAACTTTAAAGTTTTTTCTCGGTAGCTGAAACAAACCATTGACCTTGCCTCCAAAAATGCACTTACTTAAACCCCTATGATAAAGATAATGGATCTGGGTGGCTAAGATGGATGTTAAAACAGGGAGATCTAGGTACAAAAGGTATGTTTTAGGACTTCTCTTTACTAAACACTCTTTTTATTCTTTTTATCCCTCTATCCATCCAAGGAGCCTTGAAGCTTGTTAATATTTCAAAGAGTAACGCAGATGCAGACAGATAGACCTTTTAAGTCTCCCTGTTCTTGTAATTTAGCACTTAAAAGAGATGGGAGGGGATGGCTAGCTCCTCTGGCTTTTTAGTTTTTACTTTCTTATTTCAATATCTGAGTCTAGCCCTTTTAATGTTCATTAAAATGATAGTTTTTCCCTATCTCCTTCCTCATCCATCACTCACAGCCTACTGCCACTCAACATATAGAGGTTAAGAAACCTAGAACTTTTCCACATCATACAGTAACATACTAATTTCTTCATGGGTATTACATTTATTTATCGTTAAATTATCTGTTGAACCTATTCCAGGCCTGGGGGTGGTGAAGGAGAATACTGGAGGGGGTGAATTCAACTATGATATATTTGATATGTTGTAAGAACTGTAATTGCCACCCAGCACAATTAAAAAAAAAAAAAAAGGAAAAAGAAAAAAGGTGGACAGCCAGAGTCAGAATCTCCAGCTTTGCCATTCAATAGCTGTAGGAGCTGGGCCAAGTTACTGATTCTCTTCCTCAGTTCCCTTATTTGTAAGAGGAAAATGCTATTAATAGCACCTACTGCTAAAAATCATTATCAGAAAATAATCAATTCATTATGCAAAGTACAGAAGTATGTGACATCCAATAAATATTTATGGAGCTTTAGCTATGTACAGGGACTATTCTTACACTGAAGAGGATGCAATGAACAAAAATTACTGCTGTAGGTGGTGCACACATTTTATTGTTAACACTTAAATTTTCATAGAAATCTTGCAGTGTATTTCATGGAAATTAAAAATCTTTTTGGTTATTTTTTTTCTTCTTGGATAAGAGATAAATACGATTTTAATTCAGATTTCTCTGCTGGGGTGCAATAGCTTCACATAAGCTCAAATCTAGTTCTAGTTTTTCTTTCATCCTCATTCTACACCTGACAACTACTCTGCATAACTAATTAGGGCTGTGAGTACTCACCCTTACCTTGGCATAGGTATTTATAAAATAGGAAAAAGCCCAGGTTCTAAAAAAACAATTTATTCTGTTCTAACCCTGCACTTTTATCTTTCCACCCATGGTGTTCTGGATTTCAGAAGCTAGTAAAGAATTCTTATCAGTAGGATATTTTGTAAAGTTCTCATGCTTGTATTTTATTTTTGTCTTCTGCCTTTCTATTCACCTGCCTTCTTTCCCATCGGTGCCACTAAGCTATCATTAGTGATGACACTTTGGGTCTTTCTTCCTTTAAAAAAATTATTTTGAAATAATTATACATTCATAGGAAGTTGAGTAGAAACATACAGGGATGTCTCATGCACCCCTTACCCAGGTTCCCCTAATGTTGACATCTCGTGAAACTACAGTATAATATTAAACCCAGGAAATTAACATTTGTACAACCACAGATCTCAATCAGATTTCATTGGGATTTGTTTGTAAATACCTGTTTTTCACATTTGGTACATATCAGTTACTACCATAGTAAAAACTGAAATTCAGTTCATGTGTGTGTCCTTGGATTTGGGTTTGTATGTGTAACTGTGTGTATCAATTTGTGTTTGTGTGTGCATGTATAAGAAATAAGAGAGACAGAGACAGAGGAAGTACAGAGAGGACACTCTGGTTCTACCCATTTCATAAGGGAAAAGTAAGAAAATACTATGTAAATATTGTTAATACTGTAAACCAATACATAGAGAAAATAAAACATATTGTAGTAGATTTTTAATCTTCCCATTCAGCAAAAATGTCTCATGAATACACAGACAGTAGGTAGGTCATACTTTCCTGCCTCAGAGTGTAAGGTGGTGTGTGTTTGAAGCATAGGTGTGTTTGGAGTATATGGTAGTCTCAGCAAAATTCCATTTGATGATGTAAAAATCATAGAGTCACAGAGTTAGAAGGGACCTTGGGGCCATCTGTTCCAACCCCGTTTACATTGTACATGTATTTTATTTTTATTTATTTTATTTTTTTTTCATTTTTCTTTTATTATTCATATGTGCATACAAGGCTTGGTTCATTTCTCCCCCCTGCCCCCACCCCCTCCCTTACCACCCACTCCACCCCCTCCCTCTCCCCCCCCTCAATACCCAGCAGAAACTATTTTGCCCTTATTTCTAATTTTGTTGTAGAGAGAGTATAAGCCATAATAGGAAGGAACAAGGGGTTTTGCTGGTTGAGATAAGGATAGCTATACAGGGCATTGACTCACATTGATTTCCTGTGCGTGTGTGTTACCTTCTAGGTTAATTCTTTTTGATCTAACTTTTTCTCTAGTACCTGTTCCCCTTTTCCTATTGGCCTCAGTTGCTTTAAGGTATCTGCTTTAGTTTCTCTGCGTTAAGGGCAACAAATGCTAGCTAGTTTTTTAGGTGTCTTACCTATCCTCACCCCTTCCTTGTGTGCTTTCGCTTTTATCATGTGCTCATAGTCCAATCCCATTGTTGTGTTTGCTCTTGATCTAATGTCCACATATGAGGGAGAACATACGATTTTTGGTCTTTTGGGCCAGGCTAACCTCAATCAGAATGATGTTCTCCAATTCCATCCATTTACCAGCGAATGATAACATTTCGTTCTTCTTCATGGCTGCATAGAATTCCATTGTGTATAGATACCACATTTTCTTAATCCATTCGTCAGTGGTGGGGCATCTTGGCTGTTTCCATAACTTGGCTATTGTGAATAGTGCCGCAATAAACATGGGTGTGCAGGTGCCTCTGGAGTAACCTGTGTCACAGTCTTTTGGGTGTATCTCCAAGAGTGGTATTACTGGATCAAATGGTAGATCAATGTTTAGCTTTTTAAGTAGCCTCCAAATTTTTTTCAAGAGTGGTTGTACTAGTCTACATTCCCACCAACAGTGTAAGAGGGTTCCTTTTTCCCCGCATCCTCGCCAACACCTGTTGGTGGTGGTGTTGCTGATGATGGCTATTCTAGCAGGGGTGAGGTGGAATCTTAGCATGGTTTTAATTTGCATTTCCTTTATTGCTAGAGATGGTGAGCATTTTTTCATGTGTTTTCTGGCCATTTGAATTTCTTCTTTTGAGAAAGTTCTGTTTGGTTCACTTGCCCATTTCTTTATTGGTTCATTAGTTTTGGGAGAATTTAGTTTTTTAAGTTCCCTATATATTCTGGTTATCAGTCCTTTGTCTGATGTATAGTTGGCAAATCTTTTCTCCCACTCTGTGGGTATTCTCTTCAGTTTAGAGACCATTTCTTTTGATGAACAGAAGCTTTTTAGTTTTATGATGTACATGTATTTTAAATTACTTAATGTCAGGCAGTCTTCTAACTTTGGAATAAAACTTCAGATGATGAGCACATACTGTTTTATGAGTTAGTATTTCTCTACTTAGCTCTATATGCTTAAAAGTTCTTTATTAAAACTTCATATGTAAATGTAAAAGATCCTGAATGGCCAAAGAAATCCTAAGCAAAAAGAGCAATGCTGGAGGCATCACAATATCTGACTTCAAAGTATACTATAGAGTCATAGTAACAAAAAGCAGCATGGTACTGACAAAAAAATAGATACACAAACTGATGGAATAGAACAGAAGACCCAAAAATAAGCCACACAGATACAACTATCTGATTTTTGACAAAGGCACCAAAAACATGCATTGGAGAAAAACCAGTCTCTTCAACAAATGGTGTTGGCAAAAGTGCATATTCATATGTAGAAGTCTGAAAGTAGATCCCTATCTCTCACTCTGTACAAAAATCAATTCAAATTGATCAATGATCCTAATGTAAGTCCTGAAACTTTAAAACAACTGTAGGAAACTACAGAGGGAAGACACTTCAAGATGCAGGTATACGCATCAACTTTCTGAATAGGACATCAATTGTTCAGGAAATAAGAGTAAGAATTGACAAATAGGACTGCATCAAATTAAAAAGTTTCTGAAAATCAAAGGAAACAATTACTAGAGTCAAGAGGCAACCAAAGAAGGAGAGAAAATCTTTGCAGGCGATTCAGATTCATCAGACAAAGGATTAACATCCAGAATATATAAAGAGTATAAAAAATTAAACACCAACCAGAAAGCAAAAACATAAGCAGTGTGCATATATATGTCCACCTGTGGACACCCAGCAGGATCAGAGTTACATTGTCCCCTAGATCTTTTTCAGGGAAGCTGAAGATCTCAGGCTGGCCAGTCCCAGCTCTCCTTTCCATTACTCCCCTCAAGTACTCACTTGGCGTTGGTGGAGGTGAAGATTCTACCCCTCATCTCACAACTATAACCAATCCAAACGCAAGACAAAAACGAAAAGATGGTTGTAGCTCCTTCAGTTTATGATCTAAGTAGACACTGATGTGGAGAAGAAGCGTACTAGGCATCTAACCAATAGTAGAGTAAACTAGTGTGAGTATAAGGCATTAAAAAGTCATGCATCGAAATTAAGCATTTCACATTTAATTTGTACTGCTAAGTAAAAGTAGCTTGTTTTCATATTAAAAAAATTAAACACCAATAGAACAAAAATTCAATTAATAAATGGGCAAAAGAATTGAACATGCAATTCTCAAAAGAAGTACAAATAGCTAATGAGTATATGAAGTATATTCTTAGCCGTAGAGGAAATGTAAATCAAAGCATCATTGAGATTCCATCTCACCCCAGGCAGAATGGCTATCATCAAGAAAACAAAAAACAACAAATGGTGGTAAGGGTGCAAGGGGACAAAGAAACCCTTATACGCCATTTCTGGGAATGTAAACCCACTATGGAAATCAGTATAGAGGTTACTCAAAACACTAAAAATAGAACTATTGTATGGTCCTGCTATACCATTCTTAAGTATAGATCTGAAGGAATATAAGTCAGTGTATAACAGAGATACCTGTACACTCAAGCTTACAGCAGAACTATTCACAATAATCAAGTTATGGAGTCAGCATAGGTGCCCATCAACTGATGAATGGAGAAAGAAATTATGGTACATATATACAGTGGAGTATTATTTGGCAATAAAGATGAATGAAATTATGTCTTTTGCAAGAAAATGGATGGAACTGGAAATCATTATGTTGAGCAAATAAGTCAACCTCAGAAAGACTAATATGTGAACCCTTTAATAATAACAACAATAATAGTGGTGATGATAATATGACATGATTGTAAAAGGGGGACTATTTGGAGGAAAGCAGAGGGAAGAGGAAAGGAGAAGGTGATTGGGGTGAATATGGTCAAAGTACATTATATATGTGTGAAAATAATATAATGAAACTCACTAAATGCTGCTTAGAGGGAGGGGGTTAAGAAAGAGTAATATAGACCAGATGAATTTGATCAATGCACATTATATGTATATATCTAAATATCACAACAAATCTCCTTTGTACAATTAATTTTATTCTAACAAAAAGTTTTAACATGCTGAAATCTGCCTTCCATGTGATCTTCACTCATTGGTCTTTGTTCTGCCATCTGGCACCTTGTACAATGGAGGACAATTGAAGATAGTTGTCATTCTCTTAAATATTCTCTTCAGTACGCTACACAACTCAGGTTCTCTTTTTATGTGTTCCTCATACACAAGACTGCTCATCTAGGCATGAGCTTATCGAATCAGAGCACAACAGAGTGTAGAATGAACAGCACACTCAAATGTTGGATCAACTTCTATCTGTGTTCTGTATAAGATCATTGTCAGTGTACCTACAATCATAGTAACATGCTTTCCCTCCAACCAATTCCACCCAATTTGCCTTATATTATTCTTGAAATCAACTAATATCCCCTAGGATTTATTAAGCTTTGCTCTTTAGTCATTTCTCCCCGATTCTGTATATATGTAGCTAGTTTTCTGGCATAGGGGTGGGACTTCATGTAGGTTCTTATTAAGCCTATTATACTAGTCTATTGAGTTTTTTTTTTTATATCCTGACTATCACACAATAATATATTTGCTGTCTCTGCTGCATTCACATTGGCTGCAACCTTTATAAATAATCCTTGAATCTTTTCTCAAAATTGCTGAGAAAACACTTAAGTGTAAAAGGGTGAATAGAAGACCATTAGGAAGCTATAAATTCTAACTAACATTTTTGACCTCCTATTAATGTTAAATTTTAACTCAGCATTCTGTTGTAAGTTTTCACTGAGGGTTAGCATAAGAAGTAGGCATACACAAAAGGACTCTGAATTTTCTATAAAATTGTATTAGGTGATTCACTGTCTCATTTATAAAAATCCCATGGGAAATTTCTCTTGGAGCCCAGGAATAGTTAAAAAAAAATTATCTCTCAATGATTGCTCAGCTGGTGTTTTGACTTATAAGAAGCTAAAAGAAAAAAAAGTCAATTGCTCAATTGCTGTATTTTTTCCTTATTTTTATTTATTGATTTTCCTCTTTCCATCCCACTTCATTATTTAGCATTTCATGTTAACAGCTCTATATTAACATATGTTATATTTTCTTGGTCATCATGACACATCCTGGGTAAATGAAGCCAGGACACAAAAACAAACAAATAAATAAATAAACAAAGATAATCAGGACATCATTTAAGATGTCTCTCCAGATGTTTAAAAGACCATGGAATAATTATTTTTATTTTCAAGTGGGTCAGTTGGGAACTGTCCTAAGAGTACATTTACTGAAGTCAGGTTTGCTTCAGTCCTCTAAGTCACTTCCAAAATTTGTTCTTGGTAAAGAATAACATGTTCTAAAAATCTTCTATATTAATCTTCCCAAATGGTACCTTATTTCAAAGTAGAAATAAAAATCATTCTATCTCTTGCTAATGTTTTTTTTCTCTCCTTCTCTCTTTTAAAATTTTTGGCTCCTCCGTTATAAGGCAAATAAAATTATTTCACTATGGAATAATTTTTTTCCATTAAATGATACTACCTTCTTGGAATTGTTTATACTGAAAAGACCTCTGGATTCAGTATTAAAAGCCTAGGGTTCTAGAATTAAATTAACTGCTATTTGTATGACCATGAGCAAGTCAGTGGTTCATGAAGTTTATCATTTATAGAAAACTACATTTTGATAAGTACCTGATAAATATAAGCCACTGTTAAAATGTTCATAACTTACTTTTAAACTTTAAAATAGGCAGTTTGTAATATATTGTTTGATTGTATGGAGCTTAATAAACCAGTCCAGTGTGGTCAGCCAGCATTATATCAGATAGGCAACACTCTTCCTCTAATGCTGAAAGAGCATTTGCTACACTTATTTCAATGAACAAATGATGCTTTGCTTATTTGCAAAATATTTCAGAAACTGATTTTTTTGGTGGAATTAGTGGTCTACTAACCATCATGATATATGTTAAAAAAGGAACTTAAATTGATGCAATTATAGGTTTTAATATAATTAAATATTAAACTCTCTTGGAGACATGAACAGGGTATAAAAATCTTTGGAAGACTTATAGCCTATACAATAGAATTAGTGTAGGAAGGAGGACGGAATCAAAGTTTGATCACTAAACCATCCTATTTCCAATTGTTGGTTTAATAGGATTTCTGATTAAGGCTGAATGTAAAAAAGTCCTGAGCCTGGAAAATTGTTTCAGCTGACTCAAGTCAATTTTTTTCCCCCCAGGTTAGGATGGGAACATCTGAATGGTCAGAGAAGTGGGATTTAAATCAAATTACTAGATAAGGTTGTAAGAATCGATTTCTGCCTTCCTGCTAATAAGTGTTTACTAGCCTATACATACATGTGTAACAGAAATTGCTTTAAGACTCACTTTTAACATAAATACAAAAGCATTATCACTGGGGGTTATGAATCCTCACCCACTTCAACCTTCTTTAGTGGCCTCCCTTACCTATCAAAGGTATATGTGACCAAATGATTCTTAAGGGACATTTTGCATCACTGTAATTTTCATCAGTGCCCTTAAAATCAGTTTGTATTCCTCTCCTTTTAGATAGGGAAATTCAGGTTTAGGAATATTAATCTATAATCATATGGATATTGAGTGGTAAAACGAGGTCTGTTTGATTCCATTGTTCCAATGTTCCCTGCCGCCTCCCAGGTTCATCACAAGGTCATTGCAAAGAGTGGATGAGTGATTGTAAAATGCCTACAGCTGTGCTCCCTGCAAAAGTGTGTGTTAAACAAAGGCTCTTTAGCTCCCTTGAGAGATACTTCAAAGTCAATTACCTATTAAATTGATGTCATGCATATTTATTATTGCTTTGTACAACTACAATCAGTATTAATACATTTTGGTATTTTTTGTTACTTTTCATGCTGTTTTTAAACCTATACCTTTTCTTGACCCACCAAATATATTCAGAGAAACTGTAAGTTCAGATCCTGGGGCATAGACTGCTGTGTGTCACACTTGTGTGGTCCAGTTCTGTAGATCCCTCCTCCAGAAAGCTTGACTCTAAAATTATCATTTGAAACATGCTTTGAAAATGGTATAGTTACCAAAAGGTCAATAAAAAGCTCATCTCAAAGCATTACCATATAGAAAAAAATAGAAATGATAATTTTAGTATTGTAATGGCAAAATGGTGTAAAATATTCATGGATTGATAATTCCATGATTCATGGATTGATAAATTCATGGATTGATAATTAGAGAAGAGTTGAATAAATAGTTTTTAGTGTTATAAACTACTGGTCCATTTAAAAATAAAAACAGCAAATGAACAAAATAAAAGAAATAAATGCAGAAGAATTTTACTCTATAGTTACCAATAAAAAATTACATTCCAAATGCATTTTATTTTGTATACATGCTCCAATATATAAATCAACATGCTTCAAAGAACCCAAATCTAGCTTACACATTCAATTGTAAGTTCTCAGAAAAAAGTTATTAAGTTAATAGATAGGTAAAGATTTATATATTCCTGCTTTTATTTCTGAAATTTATGCTCTTAGGTTATTTACATATGACATAATTGGAAGGTATAGAGAGATGTCTATTCATTTCTCATGAAGCTATTTCTTTAGCAAGTCATTATTTGGAAATCTCGTGGAGATAATGGCTTCCAAAGAACATGGGGCTTTGATAAAAATGGACATTCATGTCTTTTTAAAATGTTACATGTTTTAATTTACTTCAATTTCATTGGGTAATGATAAATGGATAATATAACTAAACTTTTTTGGGGGAACCTAATCATTTTTATTATACTATAGTTATAGACATGGTGAAAACTTATGGGTGCATTTCCTTTGTTCATGTCATTATTATAGAAACATTAATAGTACCCTTCCTCTTTAATTAAAATAAAAAACAAACTATAAAGGCATTTTACCTTTTCGTTAAAAGTTTGTATTTGTTCACAACAACTTAGAATAAGAGGTTATTCTAAACAATAACTCGATTGCAGTATTCTGGGGGGAAATTCTACATGTTGGGATAATTTCTTGGGATGACTGTCTAACTGGTTGATATTTATCATACCTAAAAGCTGGAATGAGACATAAAAATAGAAAATTACTGCTTTTATAGGTTTAACATCCATCAGGAAGCTGGTTGGGTACAAAATTATGATCTATTCTAGGATTTCAACACTGACTTCAGTAATAGCAGAAAGTAAAAAAAGAAAAATGTACATAGGGAGAAAAATCTCTAGTCATTTTATGAACATACCACTCCATTCACTGATAGCAGCTGGTCTCCTCTTTTGAGGCCTCCTTGTCTTTCAGCCACCCCTCCAGGGATGATGCGAGAGATATAAATTGGTGAATTTTGCTCCTTTCCTCCCATCACGTTAAAACCAAGGCCTTCATCAGTCTTTGGCAGTTCCACTACCCGAGGGTGGGAGTGGCCTTCACTAGCTGCAAAGGCTGCAACTGTTGCCTGAAAGAAAAGATGGTCTTTTGATAATAAAGCAAGGGATACAAGGCTAATCATATGCTTTGCAGGGGACAACTCAAGCAACTTCTTATAGCATTCTCCTGTGAAAGAAAGCTCACAGAATGTGTTCATGTAGATCCCGTCTATAAGTCTTTTCTTTGGTGAAGACCCTCCTAGCTATTTCCAGCTTTCTAGAGCTTATCCAGCATGGTTAAATTTTCACATAAAAATCTGTCACAGTTACCTCAATTAGATGCAAATCCTCCTGTTCCTGGACTCCAAACAGTTCTGGTACATATATTACCTAGCATTATAATTATTTTGGACATATTCTGACTATGAACACCCCTAAGGGCTGTCTATGTCTCGCATGTTTTGTATGACATACAGTCTAACTTGGTGCTAGCAAATAAATATTTATTCAGTAAACTGAGGAACTCATACATGTATGTTCTTACAAATACATATGCAGCCTTACTATTGTCAGGCTACTGGTTTAGTAATTTAAATTTTTTTTAATTCAAAACTCATACAAGAAAATAAATATCAAATGAAATAATAGATTCAAAGAGATTATTTTCACTTCATAGCAAATTCCATATTATTATGTGAGATCTTCTATCTAGCCCAAGATTTTCCCCCTATATTTTACATTAATATGTCAAGTACTACAATGATTTGGGCAAAATTAACTGTCTCTGACATCATGCCTGGATATGTAAAGCATAATTAATATGGACATAAGATTATGATAAATTATAAATTTATTTATATACATAAATAAATTTATGTATATAAATTTATATATATATAAATTTCTTTAAGATCAAGAAAATGACTTACCATTAGTTCCTGCCCTCCCCCCCATAGAAATGACAGCATTTGAGTACTTCCAATCAAGAAAAGATTCTCTGTCTGCTTCTTATTTTCTACTTCCATATCCTGCTTTAACCACAGTTGATTAGGTGCCTACTATAAAGTGATTTACTCAACACTGTGAAAATATTGATTCCCAACTACAGTACATTCTTTTTCCACACACAGTGTAATCACATTCATTTAGCATTATGCTACTGCCTGCATTTAGTGAAAAGATAGTGGATGATATGGAAATAATGGCTTGTTTGTAGCTGCATGCATTGCTCATGCAAACCTTGTCGTCATGCATAGGTTTTAATGGCTGACATGGATGCAATGCAGACAGCCCAGAAACAACCAGAAAATATTGTGCTATTGCAACCTTATGCTGCTATCCTGCTGTTCTACATGAATAAGAAATGAGAATGGTAAAACACTACATAATTCACTTTCCCCTTAATTAAACCATGTAGGGATCATTTTTCTCTGTGTGTTCCACTTCAGTACAAGCAAAGCATGATGTAATGGTAATAATACCTTTTTTTTTTTTTGCTTGGGTTAGGAAAAAAAACCCTTACAAATCTACAGTGTTCAGTTACAGAATGAAAACCAAAAATTCAGGAAAGAAACCAAACAACAGGTGATGTAACACAAAGGAAATAAACGGAAAATTCGGATTAGTTTCACTGAGTTCTCATTTCTTATACACTATTAGAAAGATTAAAGTTTTTTAAAAAGCAAGTCATGTTCTATTACAATATTTCTGTATTTGTGAAATATGAACTGCTTCAGTGATTTTGGTTTAAAACTACCGTTTCCTAATGATCTGTCTTCTAGAAAATATCAAAATCCTATTGTATCATTTACTTAATAGCATCTCTGAATTTAAGTTTTTAAAGAACAAAAGTGACTTCTACCACAAAAGGTGACAAGTCTTCCCTTGAGATCAATCCTTTCAGCAAGTTACAAGAAGAATCCTAGATCAGTGTTTTCAGGTGAGTTATTTTCCCACCTAACTTACATCAAGACTTTAGACCAGTGCAAATAATCTTCTTGGACTAAATAGGATACAGGCTCTTTCAGATCAGAAGAATGTGTCAGAAAACCATGTAGTAGTTGTACAATGAACCAGCAGATTTGCTTGTGCCAAATGGACATTTAGCAAGTTTAATGAAATCATTCTCCTTTCTTAAGCTACAGAAGCAGCAGAAACGTTCAATTTTCCATTAGGATTTTTACCTGGGAAGTAGTACTGGTTCTAGACTCTGGGCTGCCACTGATGTCTAAATTCTCTTAGAGTGTACACACGAGAATACCTGAAACACACACGCGCACAATCAATTACTAGATCACTGGGGTCAAGTATATTTTTAAAGTTACTCAAGTCTTACCTTTGCTGTGGCCCTCGCACGGAATTCAGGACAGCCATTAACAGTTATCGTTTCATGCATATATTGATACACCTAAAATATTCATATAAAAAAGAATGTGTAAGAATTTAAGACTATCAAGTTTTTCCTTTCAGATCAACAATAAATTTTTTCTTTGTAGGATAGACGCTCTCTATCATAAGCAAACTAGGGCTGAATAAACTATGATGACTTGGACAAAACATACCTCCTATTTTTGGGTGGGGTGGGTTGGAATAGACAAGGCAATCACATTGATTCAGAAATTTTAAATTTGTTTCAAATATTAAAAAAACCTTATATTTGGTTTTAGAAAATTATTTTGTCAGTAATTTAATATTATGCACAGTTTTAGCTCTAAAACTAGTTACGAGTTATGTGTATAGATACTTTTTGAGTTTAGCAATATTTTCTAGTTTTCTAAATTGATATTCCATCAAGCTAGGAAAACAATATCTTTCTCTTGGCCCAAACTCTAACATGTTGGAAGATAAGTTACTGTTAATGATGCACAGTCATAATTTCAAACATTCATAACTTAACTCACTCTATGAATAAATGAATTATATAAAGTTAGAGATAAAATGGTATTCCAGAGTGACAAATAAAGTAAAAGATTCTAGTTTCTAGAACTAGAGCAACATATAAGCTATTGGTTGATGCCAAAATTTAGATGAAATAGAAAGGATGGAGGTAAAATTTGGACCTAAAATGATGTTGTAGGAAAAATACAAGTTTTTTCTGAGTAATGGACCTACATTTGAGTTTTATGATACAATTGGGGAATTATATGGCCTCATTTTACTATACTGATCCTCTTTTTGTCCATCTAGAAAGTGGGTAAAGAGTATTTATTTAGTAGGATCATTTTTGTTTGAAATTACAGTTTCAAGGCACCTGGGTCCTAAAAGCACTTCTGAAACAGTAGATGTTGTTTTACTAATTATGGTTTTAGACACAACTGTAGAAACTGTTGCAACATAGTAGATAAAATTATTTTCCTTCTAAACTTCCAGGGATGGGATTATAAAACCTTTATGTTAATGATAAAATAAAATGCCTCAAGTGTGGAGAATGACACTTAAAGGTTTGAAAAAGACATTTGGTAAAGGAAACAAGGCTAAATATATTGGATTACATGCTCATTTTGAATTTAACTAATAAAATTCTAAAAATATATTGCACATAATACATGGAGGTAAAAGTCTCTCTCATATTATGCTGGAGTACTTTGGGGGGAGTGGCCTTTTAGGTATTTCATTAAAAAATGAAGTAAGTTAACTACTATTGAAGTTTTGAAGGGGGATTTCTTCCATTCTATCAATCATATTTTAAATGTTTGAGTTGAAAGTCATTAAAGTGAATCATTCAACAATCACTTATTGAGTGTCTTCCTAATAATTTTGTTGGGCCCTCATTTTTCAAACACATTTGGTTGAATTTCCAGCAACGCTGATTCATCTTTCCCAGGTGACATGATTAGAAAGGAAATAGACAAAGTAGTCTGGACTAGAAAGGTAGGAATATAATTGAGAATCTACTTTGTACTTTTGAGCCTCTGCTAAACAATTGGGTGTTCACTTTCTGTGGGAAATCTGAATGGTGACAAGAACAGGTTTCCAAAAGGTCAGCTATGAAATCTGTAATATGTCACTGCAAATTTTTTTCCAGGTTACCAGAATAGCTGTCAAACATATTTCCTTGAAATGGCATTATTTTGTCTTGTAGAGATATCTCTTCCACAAATAAATTCTACTTATTTGCTCTAATAGACCATTAAGAAATTTTCTTTGCTTTGCTTCTCTTGTTAATAAACTCTTTCATATCTGATCCTTTGTTCCAGTCTAACTCATTCTCTCCTGCTGAAAGGCAATGCATCAGGGTAAATGGGTTCTCCCAACTATCAACTATTCACTTCAGTTGGTATCATCAAGTAGCTAGCTGACTGCATTGCTTCAGTGTTCTTGGCTATCTGTTGTCCTTACAGTAAAACTGACAACATCAAATGCTTACAGGAATCAGACCAGAGATAATAGGGCAGAACCCAGCCTACTTTCCTAACTCATCCTACCTCCTGTTTTTGTTTCCAAACATATCAAACCCTTCCAGTTGTCCAGATGTTTGCATATCCTGTTAACTCTGGCCAGAATGCCCTTCCACCTGGCAGATACTCATTTATCCAAGTTTAAGATGGTGAACAAAGGGCAAGTCAGATATTCTCTCTTCTGTTAAATGTTCTCTGCCTCAATCAAGTAGAGTGAGTCTCTCCCTCCTCAGTTCCTGGCCTCTGAATTTGCCTGGGGTGATTATGGTTAACCTTTCCAGGGAATGTGACTTCTTTGCTTACATACAGTGATGTTTATGAGGACAATCATTTAGGAAATAATTAAGAGGTTGTCATCAACTGATTAAGACAGAAAGTAATTTTGTAAGTGCCTGAGGTAAATACCTAATAAATATCACAAATTAAGAAGAATTATTTCTAATGTCCTAATTTGAATTGTCAATTAAAAAGTAGGATACCCAAAGGACAGTACTGTCTAGATAATTGCACAAGCTCTAGAGATGGCCTGGAAGAAACCTAGCTCTGCCACTTTCTAATTGAATGATGCTGGTCAGTAAAGCATTGATTTCTCTGGGACTTAATTTTCTCATTTGAAAAATAAGCCTTAAAATGAAACTAACTTCTAAATCTTTTATGAAGACTGAGTAAGATAAGAACAATTTCCCACATGTAATTAACTAACTAAAAATTAGCTACTTTTATTATAGTTGCTGTTTTTTAATGTTGCTCATCTTATTTGATCAGGGGAATTGCTTTAGGAGCATCTCCTACACGTAGCAAGCTGCTCATGAACAATCTTTACAAAGAGTTGATCAAAGGCTGTCCTTCTTAACTGGAGGCAAATTTGTCCTCCAGGAGAAATTTGGTAATGTCTGGAGACATTTTTGGTTGTCACAAATGGGGAGGGAGGGTGATGTTACTGGAGTTTAACATATGGTGGCCAGGGATTGTTCTAAACAACCTACAGTACACATGGAAGCCCCCCATGACAAAGAATTATCAGCCAAAATGTCAGTAGAGCTGAGGTTAGAATAACCTGACCTAAGGAATCAAGCCATATATTTTCTTCTTATATGCAATTGTTAATTAAGCCATAAAATACACTTACGTAGCTCTGAGTAAGAGTTCTTATAAATAATTATTGCATTGCACTATCATGTTTTAATGAGGGCTTACTTGGGTCAAATTAATGCTAACCATGTACCCATGCACTCATTAATTTCTCACAACTTTTCATTCCAGCACTCTAGATACAAGAAAACTGGGCCAAAGAAATGGTGACATGCCATACTTCTAGTTAGTTGGAGAATTATTGCACAAATTCATGCCAATCTACCCCCAAGTCCTTTTCTCTTTTGGTCAATCACATCAGGCTTTATCATATTAAGAAGGCATCAGACCACTATTATTTTGGCAGAATGCATGAAAACAAAAATTTGTAAATGAAACAAGTATTTCTTTATATTTGAATGAGAGTAACCATATACTTTTATTGCTATAGTTGAGTTATAACATAACATAAAACATAACATAACATAGAATAACATAACACAACATGACATAACATAACATAATATGATACAGTACATTAGCTACCCTGAAGTAAGGTATGGCTGCAAATATAAAATGCAACTGTTCTAGAACTAACAAATTCATTACTACAAATTGAGGTGAAATAGTATTTTAATCTCCTTTTATGATGATAATATACTAAGATTAAGTTAAAACAATTTAATACTATTATCCATCTTTTTTTTTTCCCTACAAGATAAGATAGATTCTGATTCCTTAGTGTCCAAAAGTGAAATGAAGAAGGACATGGTCTGGTTAAAAGTTAGGTCAAAGCTTGGAGATATTAGTTCTGGTTTCATTTTCTGTTATCACCTTAGGACCTTCCTGGGCCTCTCATTTCCTAACAGGCAAAACGTATCCTTGCCCATCTTCCTTCTCAAGGTCAATTACAGAAGTATTTTTATACTTTGAAGAAAGCTGTCATAGAAATGTAAATTATTTGGCCATATATCCTGAGGCAGTTCTTAAGGGGAAGAGAAAAAATGGCTGCATGAGCTTCAACCAGGAGCGATGGGGCTCATAGTTCTCTGAATCCTTTGGATCCCCAGGTGTGTAACGAACTTCAGTGATAGCATGTCTAAGGACATTCCACTGGACGGAATGGGTTTAATTCCTAAGGTAGGTCAAATAACTGCTAGAAACAGAGTTTTACCTTACATTTCAGCCTCAGTAATTTCCTAACTCAGATTTAATTACATTTTTCCTATTTAGGATCTATTCCAAGCTAAAAATCAATTTGCAAAGATAGATCAATAAAAACAATAGAATAGTACTGAGTTGATTCTGAAAGCGCATTTATTAATTTGTTCAGCTCACATTCATTTCAAAGTTATTTTAACCTATGTGTTAGGTACCTGGGCTAAAATTTATGAAAGAGAAAAATAATGGATGCTTGCAAAACTATGGAAAAACATTAATTTTTCATTTAGAGGTTTATTTTTAAAATTTTAAGTGAATAATTTACATTTTGCTTTTCTTTATCCTAAAAAAGCAAATGGACTACTTTTTCTGGATGGAAATTTTTCACTGAGAATAACAAGTACAAATGAAGTAAAAGCTTCACTTTGACTTCAATTTATCTACTAAATTTACAATAGTATTCCCACTTAGAGTTAAGATAAATAGCTACAACTCTAGTACAAGAAGAGTTTGCTTTTGAGATTTCATTTATACAAATGTTAGACAACATCACAATATAAACTTTCTAGTGCACAGTTTTTCTTGATCTTAAGCATCCTAGATGGTACAGAAGGGGTAGGAAATGAGGACAACCTATCCTAAGAATTTCTCATCCTGGATCCTTTTTCTATGAGACTTTAAATAACACAACATCTGCATACCTTATTTCATATGTAAAGCCCTAGCTTCAAAAAAAAAAGACAAAGTATATAAGAACATAATCCATTATGTTCTCACTATAATAGTTACTATAGCTTTTATTTCTATTATTAATACATGTACAATAAGATGTCACTAGAATGATGCTTTTACAATGTAGATGCTTAGGTTAAAATATTTTCTTTGAGTCTGGAACTATATTTTAAATGTTCTGTCTTCTATTTTTACAGAATAGTTTTATGGTCCTTTGTATTCTGATGTTATTTAAAAATTTCTATGTGAGGCAGCTACCAAGTAGACTCATTCAACACAATCCCCATTTTCAACCCTCTCCTCCCAGTGTGGCCTGGCCACGTGACCCAGTGCTGTGTCATGAGAATTCAATTGGAAATACATGAGGAGCCTCTAGGAAAGTGTGATTCTCTTTTCCCATCCTGTATTTCTTGTCCCAAGTGTGCACAGAATCAACTACGGCTACAACCTTCAACTTCCAGAGAAAGGGCACAGAAGTGAGTGTACGTATGCCTCAGTTCTGAGCCCTGCCACAGGGCTCCTGAGTCTCTGCAAACAGCTATCTGCTTCTCTACTTCTTGTAAAGTAGAAAAATAGCTCTGTATAGTGAAGCCAGTGAAGTTGGATCCTCTGTTACTTTCAGCCCAAAGATTTCCTGCTTGCTATAATTTCCAAGTAAATTTATAGAGACCTCCGCCATCTTTAGTCTCTTTTCTACTGCTGTCTCAAGTTCTGAAAGTTGTAATCTTGTCCATTAGAAGTAATGGCAAATTCGTTAATATGAGAGGCTAGGCACAGAGGACATACTGAAATCATGGTTTTAAAATAAAGACAGAGACCAACTCTTTGAAAACACTGCTAAGAAAATGGAAAGACAAGTTGACAAGGAGAAAATGTTTGAAAATCATGTATCTGATAAAAACTTCACATCCAGAATTGCTAAGGAGCTCTTAATGTCAAAAATAAGAAAATAGGCTGTTTGAAAGCTGCCTCCTTCTGCTAATAAGCTCAAGCCGGTGCATACAATCTCCACCTCACGGGTTAAACGGAGAAACCAGGAGGGCCCCCTGGCGGCCAGTCGCCAGCACCCAGACGGCTTGGGAAGACACAGACCAGGTGAGCTTCGCAGTACCGCGGTTCCCCCACAGACAAGCCTGGGCCAGAGCAGCATAGCCCCCTGGACAGACTGACCTCCACCCGGGGAAAAAAGAGAAACTGAGTAATAAGCAATAAGAGCAATAAAGACACGCTGGAAAGAGGGTGGGGCGCCCTGAGCGCTGAAGACTGGGGGAAGGGAACCCTTCCTGGGACTGTAAATAAACGAGCCGGGCGGCCGGAGAGGCTCTGGCGGGAGCAGGGTGGGGCACGCTCCCAGCAACCAGAAGTGGGGAAGCTTGTGAGAGTGGCGGAGGGAGGAAAACTCCATAGGAGAGGAGGGAAGACCAACTTCCCACGTGAACTGTAAACAAACATGGTGGCTGGCAGGAGCAGCAGCACCGCCCAGTAATCAGGAGTAGGAAAGCTTGTGAAAGTGGCAGTGGGAGGAAAACTTCACAGGAGAGGAGGGAAGACCCACTTCCCACATGAACTATAAATAAACATGCAGGTCTGACAAAGCGGGTGCAGTGTCACCTTTCCCAGTGCTTGGAAAGGGTAAAGCCTGCAGCAGAGGCTCACGCACAGAAGAACTCTGAACAAACAAAGCCTGTGGGGCCAGGTGAGTGCTAAGCTCACCCCAGAGAGATCTGTCCAAATTACACCTGCAAGGGGAAAAACTTACTGAAACTGTACTGCATTTGAACTTGGGACACTAGGTGGGGTTTTGTGTGTGTGTGTGTGTGTGTGTGTGTGTGTGTGTAGTTTTGTTCTACTTTATGCATCCCCTTTGATGAGACAACTACAGAACAACATCTGAGGCACCATCTCCAGGACTGGAGACTGGGACGGACACCCAAATTATTAAGACGGAAACTTCATTGCATTTGAACTTGGAGGGTTTTTTGGTTTGTTTTTTTTTTTAATTTTCTATTTTCCATTTTATTTTAATTCATTTTTAATATATAGATATTTCTTTCATTTACTTATTTTTTATTTTTATTCCTATCTTAATTTTTTTAAATTTTTTATTTTCAATCCTATCTCTGTCCCTCTAATGTCTGTTCAGCTTACTGTCAATTAGTACACTAATGCTCCCTGTTTATACCTTTGAAACTTTCTTGTCTGAAACCTTGTTCTGCTTTCTCCCTCTTGTCTGTGTATTTGTTTTCTCCTTTTCTTTAACTTCTTCCTTTCCATCTCAACTCACCCTTCCATTCTAAATATTACCATTGTTATTATTACAAGCTAGAAAATACTTAATTGCACACAGTACAGGGACAGTAACAACACCAAAGACAATGACAGGAAGACAGAAAAAAACAGGGAAACCAGTTTCCCCACAGCAAAAAATTAGTACAGGAACCAGAGGGGAATGAAGAAAACAGAAACTCAGATCCAGACTCCAACAAAATGAAGATAAACTATGCCAAAGGACCCAATGAAGCCCACCAGAATAATTTAAAAGAAGACATACTGCAAGTACTCAGTGAGAATTTTATAGAGATGATACTGGATAGGGTCAGCCAAAATGTACAGGAGACACTCAAGAAAGTCCAAGACAACAAAAATAGAGAATTTGAAAAAGCAAAAGAAGAAATAAAGGAAACCATAGAAGCACTGTATAAACACCAAAGTGAAAGAGAGAACACAATGAATAAATGGATAAATGCACTCAGGACAAAAATAGACAGCATTAAAGAGGAAAACAGCCAGGATATGGAAAAACTCAGAAAAAAGAACAAAACAGAACTGCAAAACAAAACGGAAGGCCAATCCAGCAGAATAGAACGAACAGAAGACAGAATCTCAGAACTTGAAGATGAAATGGTAATTAAAGGAAAAACTGAATAACTATTAATTGAACAACTCAAGACCTGTGAAAAGAAAATGCAAGAACTCACCAACTCCATCAAAAGACCAAAAGTGAGAATCATGGGCATCGAAGAAGGAGAAGAGGTGCAAGTGAAGGGAATGCGTAATCTATTCAACAAAATAATAATGGAAAATTTCCCAAATCTAGACAAAGATATTCCCATACAGATGCAAGAGGCCTCCAGGACACCAAACAGACCAGATCAAAAGAGAACTACTTGATGACATATCATCATTAAAACAACAAGTTCAGAAACTAAGGAAAGAATATTGAAGGATGTAAGAGAGAAAAAACAAGTAACATACAAAGCTAAACCCATTAAAATCACAGCAGACTTCTCAACAGAAACATTAAAAGCAAGAAGAGCATGGGGTGAGATCTTCCGGGCACTGAATGAAAATAACTTCAACCCCAGGATACTCTACCCAGCAAAACTATTATTCAAAATAGATGGAGCAATAAAAGTCTTCCATGATAAGCAGAAACTAAAACAATATGTGACCACAAAGCCACCACTACAAAAGATTCTGCAAGGGATTCTGCACACAGAAAGTGAAGCACAACATAATGATGAAAGGGCAGGCAGCACCAACCTAGAGGAAAAGAAAAAGCTAGAAATTAGAGAGTAACCTCAACATAAGTACACACAATCAAACCTTCAAACAACTAAGACAACTAAGTGACAGGAATCACTACATACCTATCAGTACTAATGCTTAATGTTAATGGACTTAATTCACCCGTCAAAAGGCACTGCTTGATGAAATGGATTAAAAAGGAAGATCCAACAATTTGTTGCTTACAGGAGACCCATCTCACTGACAGAAATAAGCATAGGCTTAGGATGAAAGGCTGGAAGAAGATTTACCAAGCCAATGGCCCCCCAAAACAGGCAGGAGTAGCAATACTTATCTCTGACAAAGTAGACTTCAAACCTACATTGATCAAACGAGATAAAGAAGGACAGTCCATACTAATAAAAGGGGAAATAGACCAAAAGGAAATAATAATCATCAATCTGTATGCACCCAATGTCAACGCACCCAATTTCGTCAAACATACCCTGAAAGACCTAAAAGCATATATAAACGCCAACACAGTGGTTGTGGGAGACTTTAACACTCCATTATCATCAATAGATAGGTCATCCAAACAAAAAATCAATAAAGAAATCCAAGATCTAAAATATGCAATAGATCAAATGGACCTAGTAGATGTCTACAGAACATTTCATCCAACCTCTACACAATATACATTCTTCTCAGCAGCCCATGGAACCTTCTCCAAAACAGATCATATCCTAGGGCACAAAGCAAGTCTCAGCAAATATAAGAAAATAGAAATTATAATGTGCATACTATCTGATCACAATGCAGTAAAAGTAGAAGTCAACAACAAAAGTAAAGACAAAAAACATGCAAACAGCTGGAAACTAAATAATTCATTACTTAATGAAGAATGGATCATCGATGAAATAAAAGAGGAAATTAAAAAGTTTCTGAAAGTCAATGAAAATGAAAACACAACCTATCGGAACCTATGGGACACAGCTAAGGCAGTCCTGAGAGGAAAGTTTATAGCCATGAGTGCATATATTAAAAAGACTGAAAGATCCCAAATCAATGACCTAATGATACATCTCAAACTCCTAGAAAAACAAGAACAAGCAAATCCCAAAACAAATAGAAGGAGAGAAATAATAAAAATAAGAGCTGAAATCAACGAAATAGAAACCAAAAAAACCATACAAAGAATTAATGAAACAAAAAGTTGGTTCTTTGAAAAAATAAACAAGATCGATAGATTCCTGGCAAACCTGACTAAAATGAGGAGAGGAAAAAAAACCCAAATTAGTAGAATCACGAATGCAAAAGGGGAGATAACAACAAACACCATGGAAGTCCAAGAAATCATCAGAGACTACTTTGAGAACCTTTATTCAAATAAATTTGAAATTTTTAAAGAAATGGACAGATTTCTAGATACATATGATCATCCAAAACTGAACCAAGAGGAAATTAATCACCTGAATAGACCTATAACACAAAATGAAATTGAAGCAGCAATCAAGAGTCTCCCCAAAAAGAAAAGTCCAGGACCTGATGGATTCTCTGCTGAATTCTATCAGACCTTTAAAGAAGAACTGAAACCAACCCTCCTTAAACTGGAATAAAAGGAATACAAATAGGTAAAGAAACTGTCAAAATATCCCTATTTGCAGACGACATGATCCTATACCTTAAAGACCCAAAAAACTCTACTCAGAAGCTTCTAGACATCATCAATAGCTATAGCAAGATAGCAGGATATAAAATCAACATAAAAAAAATTAGCATTTCTATACACTAACAATGAGCAAACTGAAAAAGAATGTATGAAAACAATTCCATTTACAATAGCCTCAAAAAAAATCAAATACCTAGGTGTAAACCTAACAAAAGATGTGAAAGACCTCTACAAGGAAAACTATACACTTCTGAAGAAAGAGATTAAGGAAGACTATAGAAAGTGGAGAGATCTCCCATGCTCGTGGATCAGTAGAATCAACATAGTAAAAATGTCAATACTTCCAAAAGTAATCTACATGTTTAATGCAATTCCCATCAAAATTAATGACATTCATTAAAGAGATTGAAAAATCTACTGTTAAATTTATATGGAAACACAAGAGGCCACGAATAGCTAAGGCGATACTCAGTCAAAAGAACAATGCAGGAGGTATCACAATACCTGACTTCAAACTATATTACAAAGCAATAGCAATAAAAACAGCATGGTACTGGCACAAAAACAGATATGAAGACCAGTGGAACAGAATAGAGGACCCAGATATGAAGCCACACAACTATAACCAACTTGCCTTTGACAAAGGAGCTAAAAATATACGATGGAGAAATAGCAGCCTCTTCAACAAAAACTGCTGGGAAAACTGGTTAGCAGTCTGCAAAAAACTGAAACTAGATCCATGTATATCACCCTATACCAAGATTAACTCAAAATGGATCAAGGATCTTAATATCAGACCACAAACTCTAAAGTTGATACAGGAAAGAGTAGGAAATACTCTGGAATTAGTAGGTATAGGTAAGAACTTTCTCAATGAAACCCCAGCAGCACAGCAACTAAGAGATAGCATAGATAAATGGGACCTCATAAAAGTAAAAAGCTTCTGTTCATCAAAAGAAATGGTCTCTAAACTGAAGAGAACACCCACAGAGTGGGAGAAAACATTTGCCAACTATACATCAGATAAAGGGCTGATAACCAGAATATATAGGGAACTTAAAAAACTAAATTCTCCCAAAACTAATGAACCAATAAAGAAATGGGCATGTGAACTAAACAGAACTTTCTCAAAAGAAGAAATTCAAATGGCCAGAAAACACATGAAAAAATGCTCACCATCTCTAGCAATAAAGGAAATGCAAATTAAAACCACGCTGATTCCACCTCACCCCTGTTAGAATAGCCATCATCAGCAACACCACCACCAACAGGTGTTGGCGAGGATGCGGGGAAAAAGGAACCCTCTTACACTGTTGGTGGGAATGTAGACTAGTACAACCACTCTTGAAAAAAATTTGGAGGCTACTTAAAAAGCTAGACATTGATGTACCATTTGATCCAGCAATACCACTCTTGGGAATATACCCAAAAGACTGTGACACAGGTTACTCCAGAGGCACCTGCACACCCATGTTTATTGCAGCACTGTTCACAATAGCCATGTTATGGAAACAGCCACTGACAAATGGATTAAGAAAATGTGGTATCTATACACCATGGAATTTTATGCAGCCATGAAGAAGAACAAAATGTTATCATTCTCTGGTAAATGGATGGAATGGAGAACATCATTCTGAGTGAGGTTAGCCTGGCCCAAAAGACCAAAAATTGTATGTTCTCCCTCATATGTGGACATTAGATCAAGGGCAAACACAACAATGGGATTGGACTTTGAGCACATGATAAAAGCGAGAGCACACAAGGGAGGGGTAAGGATAGGTAAGACACCTAAAAAATTAGCTAGCATTTGTTGCCCTTAATGCAGAGAAACTAAAGCAGATACCTTAAAAGCAACTGAGGCCAATAGGAAAAGGGACCAGGAACTAGAGAAAAGGTTAGATTAAAAAGAATTAACATAGAAGGTAACACACATGCACAGGAAATCAATGTGAGTCAATGCCCTGTATAGCTATCCTTATCTCAACCAGCAAAAACCCTTGTTCCTTCCTATTATTACTTATACTCTCTCTACAACAAAATTAGAAATAAGGGCAAAATAGTTTCTGATGGGTATTGAGGGGGTGGGGGGAGGGGGGGAGGAGTGAGTGGTAAGGGAGGGGGTGGGGGCAGGGGGGAGAAATGACCCAAGCCTTGTATGCACATATGAATAATAAAAAAAAATAAAATAAAATAGTCATATTAAAAGCTCATAAAGTATTTAGACAGGAGAGTCATCGAGAACGATAAATGGGTAACAAATATGAAAGGAAAGCCACCATAAATAGATTAATCTACATATTATCAGAATGTGAAGGTTAAAAGATAATATGCAATATCTAGTGTGAGAAAGAAGGTTAAACTGAAACTTTTTACATGGCTGATGAGAATACATAATGGTACAGTCACTTGAGAAAAAAAAATAAGAGTTTTCTATAAAGCTGAACACACATTTATTTTAAGATCTGTTCATCTATTATTCATAGCTATTAAACCAAGATAAATGAAAAGTTATCTTCATACAAAAATAAGAAACAACTGCTTAGTAGTAGCTTTATTATTATTAGCTCAAACTGGAAACCATCCAAACAGCCTTCAGCAGTGAGTGAATAATCTAATGGAGGTATATTTATGCAAGGGAGAAAGTACTCATACATGCAGCAGTGTGGGTGAATCTCAAATGCATGTTGCTAAGTGAAAAAATCTAGAGTCTGTAATGATTTCATTTATATGACATCCTGGGACAGGCAAAACCATAGAGACAGAAATCAGATCAACGTTGCTATAGGGTAGAGATGGGGATGAGCTTGATACCATTTGAAGGTGTGTTGGAAGTCTATGCTTTGATATTGGTGTATGTGATTATTAAAACCATTAGAACAGTATGCTAAAAGGAGAAATATTACTGTATGCAAATTTTACTTCAACAAACTTGACTTCCAAAAATCAGAAAATACATAGCTTTTTTATGGTGCTGGAGTTTGAACCCATAGCCTCATGGATTCTAGGAAAACACCACCTCTGAGCTACATCCCCAGGCTAGAAAATATTTTTTTTAAGAGTTAGGCAAGCAAGAAAGATTTTTTAAAAACATGAACACATTCAGAAATTTAATCATGATTTTATAAACTGAAAGTAAAGATTTTTGCAACATATTTGCATATAGCTAAGTAAGTAATGTAATGAGTGGCATTAACTTCTTCCCTCATTTTTTTATAAGCATGGAAGCCACAGATGTATTTTAGTGGATGAGAGCATCTCCTTAAAACATAGGATGCTACAGAGATTTTTGTAACATTATGGATGGACTGGCTTCTAAACTGTAAACAGAATCACGATTGGGATCAATTATTGAAAAAAAGAAATAATCCTTTTGGCAACTTTGTGAAAATGAAAATTACATTAGGCCCAGTCATCTCAACAGGGAAAAACATGCAAAGATATCTATCTATCTATATATATATATATTTAGCACTATTGGAGCAAATGAATGAGAAGCGGAGACCACATGGGAAAACATGTCATCTAAATCTTAGTACATTTACAGAATGAATTATGACTTGTTAGATGCATGGCTTTTATTAAAACATCATTTTTTAAAATAAGAAAAACGTAAGATTAAGATCGATATTTACAGCTACCTGTAATTTTTAAATGGATTTTCCGATTCTTCAGATTTTGAAATTCAGAGTTGAGTAAAGAAAGGTTATTTGATTGTGGAATCTGACTTTAAAATATCTAAATATCTTTGTAGCATTAAAAATGAAGATTGAACTCCTCATATCCTTTTATAATTATAGGCCACCTGAGTAGTTGGAAAACGTTCACAATACTGAGCTGTGGTGTATTTATCATAGCATAATAAAAAAAAAATGCTGCAGGTTTTCTGAAAGCAGATGTTAGTACAGGGGAGGTGTCCAAAGTGAATTTACTGCTCATTTATGGCCAAAATGTGATTGCATTCAGTGGGACGGAATCTATAGCTACAGAATCAAGGGCTCTGATGTGACTGTGCATACTGTACTTGACAGTATAACAATGTAGAAATGCAGCTTAACGCACTAAAAAAATAATTTAAGGTGCTTTTTAACCATAATTCCAGATCAACTAAAAGTTGATTCACCTACTAAGGAAGAGATGCTCCAAAAGGATCTAATTTTTGTCTTGAGTATCTTTTTCCATTCTGAAAAAAAAATGGCAGCACCTCTGAATTTTATTTAAAATTAGTTATCAATTTATCTTTTATTTACATTTTAATATGCCTTTGTAATTGTGATAAAATTTTCTTAAAATTAGTGTTAGATTTCTTATAAAGAATTTATGGTTGATATTCAATGTCTAGAGCCAATCGTTTTTTGCAAAATAAATGGAAAATTAAATGTCACTTACAAATAATGTTTTATAGAGTGATACAATCAAAACTCAAATCAACCCAGAAGAAGTCCAGAAAGGATAAAATTCCCAGAGTAACACCATTCTGCATTTCTCTACAATCAATTTGGATGAAAACATGTCACCCAATGCACAGAAACAATACCGACAATGGACACAATGATTTGGTTGAACAATTTGAAGATGTTCATGATATTATTGGTAAAATCAAAGCAATAGCATTGCTCGGGAATGGGCCAAGGGCTTGGTAATGAAACACTCTCCATTGGCCCAGTGATAACTGAGTCACATGCAATCCACTTATGCCCTCAAACCAGGAAGAAGACAAGAAATGGACTGCCAGTTTTTAATCACAGCAGAAATAAAAGACCTTCTTTTAAGGAATTAGCCCATCACTCCATTATCATTTTAAACCATGCTTATGCAGTACATACTAAGTGCTTTTGTCTATACCATGCTTCCTTTTAGCACTGAAGAAGATATCTCAGCTCATATTCCTCAAATCCACTACTCTATTCTTGAAATAACATCAGCCTTACTAAAAGTCTTCTTTAATTTTGTCTTGCCAGAAAGGCATCTAACAAACAAGCCATCAATAGTCTGACAATACTTATAATTAAAAACTACATAAAAACACTGAAATTGAAGTTTGAAAATTTGGTACAAAAACCTTCTAATCACATTCTAGCCTCTGAACACTTGCTTATTTGTCCTCCCAATAATCCCAAGGAAGAAAGACCTATCATGTAATTATCAGTTCCTAGGTACTGTATTAGACTATAGCCTTACTCATAGTACTGATGGTGTCTCTGAAAGGTTAGTAGTCATGAACTAGGCTCAAGTCGAAGCTTCCTGCTTGGGAAAGACATGCCTAGGCCTCTTATTTTATATTCTAGCTGGTTAAGCCAAACTAGACATCATAGATTCAGACTGGAGGAAAGGAAAGGGTTCACATTGGTGTCTGGGCCCAAGCTCCAGTCTCCTATCTGTATTTTACCAGAGAGCTGCAGTAGAGAGGACTTGGGTACCTCCATGATGATAAATTGGTGTACTTTGCCCCTTTGCTTGGGGTGCTTTCACTGTGTTTCTTGTATTGGTGATGCCTGTGAAGGAAGACTGTGGAATGTAGAAGAGGATGTGAGCATCCCTGAACTCTGAGCTGTGACACCATCTCAAGTCTACTTCTCACAGCCCACACATGTATCTCCAAGCTCAGCTATGTGACTTAGACATTCTGCTGCAAAGGGATGCATGCCATTTTTGATTTGCTTTAAAGGACTTTAACTAGACTGCAGCTGTAGAAAAGGTGAGTTGAAATGGCCCATGATTTATAACCAATGTTATGTCTTCAAGTGAATTTATGTGAAAATGGTATGACTAGATTGAAAAAAAATGAAGTCTCATATTGCAAATGATCAGCAAGGCTTGGGTTGATGAGTAGATGAGGAATATTTTGGACAAAGTGATGCCCTTAAATATATAACTATCTACATGGAAGTTTTTCCTAAGATACTGTGTTCAGATAAAGTGTGATGAGAAGAGCACATTAAGAAACTTCTCTAGGATTCTACCTCTTAAGTGATGAGGAAGAAACCTGGAAGTCTGGAATCACTTGAGAAAGAGGATTAAATGCCCTCATGCCTGACAGCGAATGGCACATCTTTCATTTTTTTTTTGGTTTTGTGGGAACTCAGCAAGGAAGCATCAGGACTGTAGGTATGTTAGATAACACAGTTCTCAAAACCTCTCCTAATTTTGAAATTTCTGAAGTTAGTTATATCACTTTCTTTAAGTTAAAATGACTATGCCACATACTGAATTTTCCAAAGAGGACAGAAAACACTTTGTTCAGCTTTATGGTTTCACAACTAATTATTGTTACATAAAAGCAGAATAATTAGTTGTGAAACTATAAAACTGAAGAATGACTCTAATTTAAAAAAAACAACAAACCCGTGCCATTAACCTTTAATCTCGCTGCTTATTTTTATAATTGGTTTATATTTCCAATGGGTTCTTAAAACATACAAATTTCATAAGGTAGTATGCATTAATTTGTACAAATAATTTAATGACTTCACAAAAAAAAAATGAGATCACAAATAATAGAGCATTTCCACAGGGTGGCCAAGCCACCAGGGAGAAATCTCTTTCCTTGTAGTTGTTCAAAAAGAATTCCCTTAAGGCAGCTGTTCCTTGCCCTGTCCTTGTTACACAGCCAGAGTCTTCTGTGACAGGAAATGCCTGAGCAAAATTTTGGGAAGATGTCATTTCCAATTAGTGTAAGACTATTCAAAGTGACTGGATTATCTCTACTTGCTTATTTTGAGTAGAATTCAAACTAGGTTTGGCTTAAAAATCAGTTTTTTTTTTATGGATTAAAAGACATTAAATCACATGGACCCCAAAGCCCTAGGACATTGGGTCAGCAGTTTTGAAATTTGCTAGTAAACATTTGCAAACATTGGAAAATCAGTTTCTAGTAAATACAGGGCTTTATCAGGAAAATGAATCAATCACTTCGTTATCATTGGGTATATATTTTCATTGTCATATCAGCTAATCAAATGAACACTAAAGAAAAATTTAACCCAGTGTCTAAGGACCAACCTAATTATTCAGTTGATTGGATTAAAATTTTTATAGCTAATATGGTTGCCAGATATAGCAATAAAAATATAGGATACACAATTAAATAGGAATTTTAGATAAACAATGAAGAAATTTCTAATTTAAATATGTTCCATATACTTGGGACACAGTTAATACATCATAGCTAGGACTTCATCATAAATGGAATAAGGTTGAAAAAAAAGACTATTATACTTTGGTAGGCAAGAGATGCTAGCAATACAATTAGTAGTAAACTGAATAGAATCTGGTGATGGTTAGTTTTAGGTAAAAAAAGATGAGGTGAGGTTCAGTTTGGTGATGGCAAACTCATTTGAGTTTGGTTTTGGACAATCTTGTTTGATCTCTGATCTCCAAGAGATCTTTAGTAGACAGTTGAATAATGTCTTTTATACTTTCCTCTTATACTCAGGGGAAAAACTTAGGGTATAAAATATAATTTGTAGTTTATCTGTTTAGTTGTTTTACAAAACCCTTTGGGTCTCTGGTATCCACTCAGAGAAATTTACAGTGAGAAAGTGAGATTTTTAAAAAGGAACCAACATCTATTTATATAACTTATAGCCTAACCTTAGTCTTATATTGTACTTATCTAGCCAAGGCATCCTTTTAAAAAAATTAAATAACTCACATGTGATCATTCTGCATCCAGGAAAAAGCAAAGAAATAAATATTCAAGAAGTGATTTGAAAATAAAAGTAGTTCATATACACTACAAAAACTGTATACAATATGGAACTACACAAGCAAGAAATTTAAATAATAATTCCTCATCAAGGGAATTGATTTTTTTTATTTCTAGTCTGTTGTTTTTAGTGATTTTTAAAATAAATATTATCAGTCAGCACATAGTTTTCATAAGCTTATTTTTTGTTTTGTTGTCTATTTTTTGTGTGACCTTGGAAATTATGGCATCTTAGTACACATTAATGTTTATACAAGTTAAAGCTTCATAGATACTCCCAATTTGGACGCATCATAATTCACTTAATTCTCTAATGAGGGGCATTCTTGTATTCTCATAATACGTACTGCAACACAACTAACTTGGATTTTTATAAATGTGAGACCATCTCTTCACAACAAGTTCTTTTAAGTGATTACTGAGTCAAAAGTAGATGTATTTCCAATGGTGATACATACTGATAAAACAACCCCTCAGTAGGATTCTGGCAAATTCAAGCTAGTTGACCAACTCTAGTCTAGTACATATCAAGAGGGAAGAGATGGGTCAAAAAGCAACCTACATACCTCAAAGTGAGATAATTTGTGGACAAACGTCCAACAGCAGGTGAATGAATAAACTAATTGCAGCATATTTATATAAGGAGTTACTACCCAATAATATAAAAGGAACAAATTATGATTCATGCCTCAATAGGGATGGTCTTAGAGTAGTTATTTTTAGTGAAATAAACCAACAAAAGAGTATACAGTATATAATTTTTATATGTTTAATTCTGTAGAAAAAAATTTAAATGTATTTTCTAGGTTCAATAATAATTGTACATCATTCTACCTGCTTTCCTTAAACTACAGAAAGAAAATGGAGCAATGTCAAAATCCACCATTAACCATGTGTTACTTTATGGATGGTAAGAGGTTTAATATCATATTCAACACAGAGATAAGTATTTCAGAAATTTAACAATGAAATAATGAATGTGAGTCATGTCATCCAAATTGAAAAACAAAATCTCTCCCATTCATAGTCCAGATTAATACTAATCTCTCTGAATTTTTCTTTTGGCAAAAGAATGATTGGAATAGCACCTTGAACAGCATAATCACCCTTCTGCAGTTGAATTGTCCAGTAGCTGTTCTTTCCTGATGGGATTGCTTTCCCATCCTGAAAAGAGAGTCTTTACAAATCTTCCAGTCCATTGAGGCTTGTGAATGGTCCTCTTTAATCTCCCAGTAATGTCAGCAGGTACTGAATCCTTCTGAAACCAGAACTATTGGGTAAAATATAAATGCCTTTGAATTTGGCTAAACTAATTGGTTTATTCTTCATAAATGTCATGCATATTTTATCCTCTGAGAAAGGAGTTTAGGATGTGCTCTTTTGGTGTCCAGAAGTACATCTTTAAATTTGGGGATGATTTCTCTAGAGTGAATACTGTGGAGGAAGACTGTATCCTTCCTTCCTTAACAGGGATGAATACAGAGTTGAAGTTTCCAAGCTTCATCCTATCAAAGGTCCTCTTGATACCCACTAGCAGTTTCTCTTCTGACATTATACTCTTCTCTGCCTCCTCCTTTTGTAGACCTTTGAGTGTGGTAATGAAGTCTGAAAATGCTGTTATATTTGCACTGTTTCAGTGGAGTGTTCTCTTCACCAGCTAATCTTGAGAACTGTGTTTTCTCATGCTTTGCAAACTAGCTTAGGCATTCAAATTCAGAGAATAATTTCTACATCTGGGTTTCCACCCTATTTCTCCCTTCTAAAATTTTTCTATCTTGAATGGCTACTAATTTTTGAATGTCTACAACTTGCCTTTTTGGGGAACCCCTGAAACTGCCATGTTTTTTCTTGTGACGAGAGGTAGCTTCCTCTATGGACCACATGTGGTGACCTTGGGGGTCAGAAGGCTGAGTACACAGAGGGCAGCACACCTCTAGGTTCACTTCACAGAAAGAGAATTGTATTTCTCACATAACAGGCTCTTGCCTTTTATTTTTGCTTCTGACAATGTGGTGTTGCTTGGCCATTTCAGTAATCCTTCCAAGTTGCATGTTCCTCCTGAAGTGCTCTTCCTGGCACTGGTGATGCCAAACAGGTAAGAGAAGCTATTCTATAAATCTTCCCAGGACTGTTGAATGCAGATGTGACAGAAGTTGTGTCCATATTTGATGATGACGATGTACTCATGGGACAGTTGAGTTCTGCCTGAAATCCTGCTAGCACCACCACAACTGCCATTGGTATATGAATGAAGGTCTGGACTAAAGTGGGTTTTCTTCAGAAAGGTTCAGCTCTGAAGTGAAAGACAGTCACACCTTCAGATACCACTTCCTTGCTGTGGTATTAAGAATTAAAGACAAATTCTTGTCTTTAATTGCTTAGCCTTGATACCCCTTCAAGCCACTGGTCCTCAGTTACAGAGGGTAGTACCCAGAGGATTTCCACTTATAATTTGCAGCCTATTGCAAATTAGTTGAGAAACTAGCTGCTGTTGGGAACCCAGGGGAAACCAAGACAAGTTAAGTAGTTCTCTTGGCCAGAAAACAGACATGACTACAAAGTGCCTATTAGTTCCCAGATCAGGTAGTTCCACAGTAAGTCTGTGAGGCAGGTATACAATGGTTTCCCGTGACCTCCACAAGCTTGTCCTAAAAATGTAACTGGGGGTGACTAGAGATGCAGAAAGGACAAAAGAGAGAGGACACACATGCAAAAAGTTAGGGTCAGGTGTGCTGGGTGCTTAGATGGAGACACACAACAGCCTCGTTACTTCTCTTTTACTTGTTTTACTTTGCTTCTTTTCTCTATTCTTTAAAATCTTACTTCTTTTCTCTTTTAAAACCTTACTTCTTTTCTATTCCTTAAAGTTTTGGTTCTTAGACTCGCACTGTCCCATGTTTTCTTTAGCATAATCTCTCTTAAAGTCTTTGTTCTCAGATTTGCAGACACACAACAGCAGCTGCCTCCCTCCTGCCCCCTGCGGCATCCTTAGCAGCCTCGCTAACAGCCAACCCTCGCAAGCAGTCAACTGCGTCCTCCTTCAGTGAGTCTTTTATATACAGTGGCAAACAAGGAGGTAGAGCAATAGTTCTGGGGGAGGGCATGGCACTGTAGTTACCAGGAAAAAGAGGAACCCGTGATTGCTACTCTCCTAACGTAAACATCTTGGGAAAAGCAGCCATGCTGCATTTTTCCTTTGCCCCCTTCTGAAGCTGGGGCTGCAGATTACTGGGCATATCTATGCTTATATCAAGTTCTCATAAACTTCTCACTATCTGCTGCCCACAATGGTTGTTTGTGAATTCATCTAGGTTGTTTATAAACCTTATTTTTCACTTAAAATATTAAGAACATTTTCCCCATGAACTTAATACTCTTCATATTACTTTAAAGGTGCCATCATATTTAATCTTATAAATATGCCATAATGAAAAGATGATTGAAAAATGAAAGATCTATATTGCTATAGTCTGAATGCTTCTGTCCCATCCCCCAAATCATATGTTGAATCCTAATCACCAATGTGATGGTAGTAAGATTATTTAAAGACTGTTTAGAGAATAGTACTGTGGCTTTCAAGAGATATCAAAACAGAGAAATAGAAGATCTTGTCCTTTTTCAAGAATGTTATCAGATGGATATAACTGTGTCAACTATGACCAAGTCCTTCTGTTTATTCTAATCCTACAGTGAGTGATACACAACTTGATGATATGTAAAACTTGCACACATACTTTTGCATACTTCATAATTTGTGAGTATCTGGTAAATTTATAAATTATGACCCTTTGTATGATACAACTATATCCCCTAGGCCTGACCTCTCTTCTCAAATTGATTCTATTAAAAATAAGGGCTACCATTGATTCCTGTTATTTACAATAATGACCTATGAAAGCTATGCAAAGACAGAGTTAGGGAAAATCGAACCTTTGTTTCTAGAGAAAATATAGGATGGGGTCCCGTGGGATTCTGGCCATGACATTTTCACTAATCTGTCAATTCCTTAAGTTGTGTGTGTGTGTGTTTTTGTTTAAATACAGCTTACTTAATACATATAGTTGATACGTCATCATCAAATTCAAGACCAAAAACAGCATCAAACTACATGCACAAAGGGAAGTTGATCTAAAACACAGGTATTCTCTGTGAGACATATGTGGAATCCTTGTGTTTAGGATTATGTGGTAGAATACTTTCAACAGCAAGATCCCAATAAAACATGCAAAAATGTGACAAAGAGGCTGAGAAATACACTTGTTAACAATATGAGAGGTGAAACAAGAAGTCAGAGTCTTTTCATGTTCATCTGCAAATGGAGACTTGAGTTGGCATTGGGTAATACAAATTATTTTACAGAAAATTTTTTAAAAAGCTATTATGTAGTTGAAGAATTTTAGATCAGACTTGTCTTTGCTCTCATCATCCTGACTCATCATTATCAAAACATGAGGCTACACTTCTCACAGAAAAAAGCTTTCTGTGAGAAAAATTATATTCAATTTATGTTCCAAACACTAGGCTTACCTCTGAATAATTGATCCATAAGATGGATAGTAGGTCATAAAACAATCACTGGGTACTTATTTGTAAACAAAGATTAACTCTAGCTCTTAAACATGTACAGCCTCAGTTAAAAAAAAAACACAAAGATTGAGTAAAGGAGGGGGATTTTAAGGATGCTGAGGACATAGTTCTATTTCAAGCTCATTCATTCTAGGGTTAAATACACATTCACAAAAATGATTATGCTCTTCATTTCCTGTAGATTAAGAAGTAGAGCAAGTAAGCAAACATAATCTAACATAGTTCTATATGAAGGTAGAGTCTAAGAAGGTTCTAAGGTTTATTTTACAGAAAGGCAGTAAATGTGTCTGCTCAAGGAAGGCATATAATCAGCTGCTGAAGGCACGAAGACGCTTAATCAAGCTGCCACCAACTTCAGGTTGTATTTGGTTTGAATCAGGCAGATGGAGCAGGCTCCTTGAGCTTTCATTCTAATGATTATGATGGGTTAGTCACAGCAAAAATTACATGGAGGAAACAATGGCTGTTTACATTGGTCATGTTAGGATGGAGGCATTTTAAAATTTTGTTTGGAGAAATAATTTTTTTTTAAGTTGTCAGAAAGTAGGCATGTATTTTCATCACAGACATTGTTGGAAAATCCTTACAAAGAAAAACATCTGCGTCATTATCACTACTGTCAGAAAGATTCTCTTGCATGCAAAGCAGTGACTGTGCTTCTCTCAGGCAATAGAAATGCTAACTCATTAAAAAGCCCAGACCTGAAAATGAACCAAACTTCATTTAACTTTTGCAAGTGATATGCCAGGTTTAATTATAGCACATAAGAAGAAAGGCACCAAAAAGCAACGTTTTTTTTAAATGAAAAATATTTCATAAGACATTTTCCCTGTTAAAGACAAAATAGGTCAGCTTTATTAATGTGAAAGAGGATTTGAATCTGAGTGCATTATTAACCTGCCTTTAGGGATGATAAAAAACCTGCTTTTGTATTTCCATATACTTCACATTAAATCATATTAAAAAAGTAAGTTAGTTTGGAAAAGATAGGGTGGGAAGAAGAGCTCAGAAAGTTTTAATTAGGTTGAAGTGCTTCGTTAGTACCTACCCTCAATCAGATAAATGCCATGAACTCAGATGAATTCATGCATGCAGACTCACTCGGGCACTGATTATTCCAGTCACGTTGCCCATTCATTTTTATCAGAGGTAACTGTCAGCATAACTCAGTATTAAATGAAAACAAACTTTGGATTCTATACCTGTTTCAAAGTCTTTCTGCCTAAGTTAAATACATATTTTAAGCCTTTTATTCAAAAGAATAAGATTCGTTAGTCATTTTTCTCGTCTGTTAAACAAATTACCTATTATAAAAGTTAAAGAGATTCTTCACTGATTCTTCATATGATCTCTGCATATTTGATATGCAGAACCCATTAATCTGACTGTATACCAGGTTTGTTGTTAAACTGAGTGGCCTGTCTGCTGTATGATCAGACCAGGGAGGTTTACTTACATCATATATACACCAGTTTTTTATCTTATTTGAAAATGAAGGAAATTAAGGTCTAAGGTCAATGACTGAGTAATGAGGAAGAAAAATGAGAGTGAGATCTCAAGATCATTCTAGAAACTGAAGTTTTCTGTGTTGGTTGTCAAATTAGACCATTATGTTCGTAGTGTGATCACAGACATGATTAGGGTGATTTAGGATACCAAAACTATCTACTCTTAGATGCACAGTAACACGGAGATTCTCCACAAGACACTGCATTATGTTTTTGTTTTTTTTTCATTTTTCTTTTATTATTCATATGTGCATACAAGGCTTGGTTCATTTCTCCCCCCTGCCCCCGCCCCCTCCCTTACCACCCACTCCGCACCCTCCCGCTCCCCCACCTCAATACCCAGCAGAAACTATTTTGCCCTTATCTCTAATTTTGTTGTAGAGAGAGTATAAGCAATAATAGGAAGGAACAAGGGGTTTTGCTGGTTGAGATAAGGATAGCTATACAGGGCATTGACTCACATTGATTTCCTGTGCGTGGGTGTTACCTTCTAGGTTAATTCTTTTTCATCTAACCTTTTCTCTAGTACCTGTTCCCCTTTTCCTATTGGCCTCAGTTGCTTTAAGGTATCTGCTTTAGTTTCTCTGCGTTAAGGGCAACAAATGCTAGCTAATTTTTTAGGTGTCTTACCTATCTTCACCTCTCCCTTGTGTGCTCTCGCTTTTATCATGTGCTCATAGTCCAATCCCCTTGTTGTGTTTGCCCTTGATCTAATGTCCACATATGAGGGAGAACATACGATTTTTGGTCTTTTGAGCCAGGCTAACCTCACTCAGAATGATGTTCTCCAATTCCATCCACTTACCAGCGAATGATAACATTTCGTTCTTCTTCATGGCTGCATAAAATTCCATTGTGTAGAGATACCACATTTTCTTAATCCATTCGTCAGTGGTGGGGCATCTTGGCTGTTTCCATAACTTGGCTATTGTGAATAGTGCCGCAATAAACATGGATGTGCAGGTGCCTCTGGAGTAACAGTCTTTTGGGTATATCCCCAAGAGTGGTATTGCTGGATCAAATGGTAGATCGATGTATTTTTAAAGTCATTTTTTAAAATGTTTTACTTTTAATTCTTTTTTTTTTTGGTGGCATTGGGATTTGAACTCAGGGCCTCACACTTGCTAGGCAGGTGCTGTTACTGCTTGAGCCACTATGCCAGCTCAAAAAGTCATTGTTTTAATAATTTAATTTTAATTCTGGTATATTTATATAAGGATTGCTATCATAAGTGTCCTGTATTAGAGGCTCTGCCTCATCTGGTGGTGCTATTAGGAGCTGGTGGGACTTTTAAGAGACAAGGACTAGTTGAGGAGTTAGGTCATTGGGGGCATACTCTCAAAGGAAGGGGATTATGGGATGCTAATGTCTTGCTCTCTCTCTTTTCTCACTAGCCAAGAAGAGAATGGGCCTCATTTGCCATGCACTCCCACCATGATTTATTGTGTCACTACAGGCTCAAAGCATCAGAGTCCATTGGTCATAGACTGAAACCTCCAAAACTGAGCCCAAACAAGCTTTTTTTGTAAATTGATTATGTCAGATAGCTTGCTACAAGAATAGAAAGATGACTAATACAAGGACAGCATCAGTAAAACTATGAGGTAGGTAAATTTAACATTTCCAATGTATCCCATATATGCACCTTTCTACCTTTCCTTGCCTGTCTGTCTAATTACCTTAAGTTATTAATTTGAGATCCCATTATTGCTACACTTGCCAGAATTTTCTCTATTGCCTCAAAATCTATTCTCTCTGAAATAATCTACCTTTTGCCCAAATATTGCCAATTATCAGAGATTAATTTTTTTGTGTGTGTGGTACTAGGGTTTGAACTCAGGGTTTCTGCACTTATAGGCAAGCATTCTATTGCTTGAGACACACCTCCAGCCTTTTTGCTCTGGTTATTTTGGAGACTGGGTCTCACTTTTTGCCCAGGCTGGCCTGGACCTCAATCCTTCTATTTTAGGTTTTGCTGTATTGCTGGAATGACAGGTGTGTTCCACCACATCCAGATTTTTCCACTGAGATGAGGTCTCTCAAACTTTTATGTGTGGGCTGGCTTGGAACTGTGATCCTGCAACTCTCAGCCTCCCAACTAGGTAGGAGTACAGGCACAAGACACTTGTGTCTGACTGAAGTTAAATTTTTATAGAGGGTGGTTGTATCCATAATGCTTGCACTTTGTACCTCATGAATACTGGAGTGTAAAAGTCTTAAGTTCAAATTTCTTTTCTGAAATTTTCTGAAATTTCTGTTTTATGAATGTGGATAAACAGGCAGCTGGATCTGAGATAAGAGAAAGGTCTTAGAAGTTATTGCCATGAGATCTTTACTGGAAAGGCAAACGTTGAGACGTTTTTAAAATAAGTGGAAGTACAGTCTTCCAGGGCATTGAAAATGCTTCTTCTGTAAATTGCTTGAGTTCTAGAACTGCTGCCAGGATTCACAGTGAGGTGTCAGGTTTGTTGCCCATGTCTCTCCATGTGGAATATTTCTTAGATGGTTTCTTCCTAAATTATAGTTTGTGGGCAGGGAAGGAGATGAAATGTTACAGGGGCTTAACATAAGATTTGCTAGTGTTTTAAAATAAGTGTGTGTGTGTCTGTGTGTCTGTGTATGCTGGGGGATTTGCAAAAAACAAGAATAACATCTTCCTTCTTGAAATTAGATACAATAGAAAAGAATATTTGTTTCTATGATGCAGACTGTATTCTTCAAAGACAAAATTTAATAAAGATGGAATAAGTTGCTCACTCTCAACTATTTTATATAAATTAAACTACAGGTTATTTAATAGAAACAAGGCTTTATAGAAGGAAATAATCAGTGAGACTACTCTATCAAGAGTAATAGGTCCTTGATTACATTTGAATATGGTTCATTTTGACTGCTAAGTAACTTAACTTAGAGTCTTTTGAAAACTATTAAAGCATTTTCTGACTCTATTTTATCTTCTTAATATTATTTCCATCTTATTATCCACTGTAGCTACCAACACAAATAATGTTTTTGGTTTTGATACTTTTTTATTTTAAATTTTGTTGTTTCCATTAGGAAGAACTCAGACAGAAATCAAAGTTATCATTAAAACCAGACAGCCTCCAAATGTTGCATGATGGAATTCTCTGGGGATCCTTAAAACATAGTGACATTTGACCACCCACCCCTCAACATCCTGACCAAATTTCAATGAGGTGAGACAAGGGTATCAGGATTTTGAAAACTCTCCCAGTGTTCTCAAGGGCACCAAAATTTGAGGACCACTGGCTCATACACTAAGAAAAACTAATAATAAGAAAGGTGAAGGTGAAGTGAACTAAGCAATTAATTTAGAGCTTTCTTTCACTTTGCCACAAAGTCCAGGGGTTCACTCCAATGGAATTCTTAGAATGTCAACTTTGTCTTTACAGATTTGTTCTCATAATCCTTCAAAAGCTGAAACATTTCCCAAAACCACATCTACAGTGGACAATAACCAGTGAAAATCAAGGCGTCAGGTGTTCCCATACCTCTTTTAAAAACTATGGTATTCTCAGAAACTCACCTTGGGGACTTTCATCCATCCCATATCAGCTGGATTATTGATGAAGCCAAGTTTAATTAGTAACAAGGGGAGTGAATCATGACATGTGCCTTAAACCAATCAGATTGACCCTCCTCATAGGGATGGGTGACCCTATCCAGAGCTATACTAAGGCAGCGGTGCAGAGACCTGACTGCACTCGTAGTCTGGCCTAGCATAGAGAAGAGGAGGAGACTGCTAATTCTCTATTTGCTGTATTCCTTCTCCACGTTCTGATAGCTATTTGAGTAGGGTTCTTCTTATGAAAGACTTCTGTGAATTTTCTGCTTTTACTCCTCTCTTTACATAAACATTTTGCCCCAATGTAAGTAGAAATCATGAAGACATCAGGGTTCAGAGGAACACCACCTAGAAACAACCCCATTCCCAAAGCATGCTTCTCTAGGTGGTAAGGTCTTATAGTAACTTTAATTTTTTCCTCTACCCCAAGAGGGCTAAATGTCACTAAACGTCAATTCTTTTCCATTTACCTTTGATTGTATTTGCAACTCTTCTCCTTTATACCTAGGAATATGTAAAGAATCATTCTGCTACATGTGTGCTATATTGTCAGTTTAACAGATTAGTACTTCAATTTTCTCATAGGTATCCTTCAAGTTGATAGACCACATGAAAATATTTAGCCTTAAAGCATTGCTACACTAATAGCTAAGAAAAAGAAAGGCTGGAAACAGCTGTTTCCAGCTTCCTGTAGTGAAATAATGGATGGTTAGCAACTTGACTGAACCCTGAGAGCATTTCTTTCCTCTGATAATGCTTAAGTTCCTTTCTGCAAGAGTGTAATAGTAATTATGAGAGGCCATCTGCCTTGTACCAAGGCACTCATTCACAAAGTTCTTTCAACATGTCAGTGTTTACACACCCAAGGATAAGGAGGCATCTGTCCTGCTGGTAAGAGACAAAAAAAAGTTACCAGAGTTCTGCCTTTCCTCACAGATGTGTGTTGTCTGTATTTTGATATAATTTAGGTCAAAGTTCTTAGGAACTAATTCATAGTCAGGAAGTGGCAAGTATCTCATTTAACTGTGCTGATAGATAGATAATAGCTGCTACCTGCCTAGCTGCTCAGTAGAACTACTGCCTAGCTTTAATTAACAAAGTACAGATATATAACCTTTTGGGTAAGATTAGGGAAGCCAGTATTCACCTCTGGGTTGGTTTCATGAATGAGCTCCTGTCAGACATGATTACTATCAGGTAGCAGGACAAACTCACCCTTGGGGAAATCCAAGAGCAGAGATAGTTCTTCAGTGTCAAAAGCCAAACCCAATGCAACTCAACTGCTCTGCACTTGTCACGTAAGGAAGATGGATAAAAATATGATACCCAATCTAAACAATGACACAATAGCCAGTGAGAAGCTGCAAAGTGAAACAGAATGTAAAACTAAGGTGGCCTGAGTTTTACTTAGGTGGAGAAAAATAATCGGCATGTAGCAATCTCTCTCTCTCTCTCTATGTATATATATATATATATATATATATATATATATATATACATGTTAAAGGTAAAAAATTCATGGGACAAGTGAGCAGAATCTTCTGCAATTCAAGCGAAGGCTCTGTGAGAACTCACTTTGGTAGTTTAAGATGCATAAGATGTCTAGTCACACATCAACAGAGCTTTCAGCAGAGGGAGGTCTGGAAACACTTGGATGTGTTCTTTTCCTTCTTGCCAATTCCAATAACATAGTTGGATTGCTAAACTGGCTAGGTGTGGATTCATCTTTGGATGAAAGGCAAGGAACTTCATCTGAACACCATGAAAAAAGCTTGGCAAAGATCCTCCAATGTTTGGCATTCTCCCAAATTTCTTTTAAATCATATCTCAAGAGTCCTTCAAATAAATGTTTCCTTATTTTAAAAAATATTGGGTACCATTTTACTGAACAACACATATTTATGAAGGTTGTTAGAAATAAATGGCCATACAATATGGAACTGGAAATTATCATGTTAAAGAAAATGACTCAGTCTCAGAAAGACAAATATCACATGTTCTCTCTGATATGTGGAATTTAGACCTAAAAATATGACATGAATATAAAAAGAAGACTACTTGAGGGAGGGATCAGCAAAAGGAGAAGGTGATGAGGCAGTGACTATGATCAAAGTACTTCATATGCATGTATGAAAATAGAATAATGAAACTCATTTTTTAAAAGGGGGATGGAGGATAAGAAAAGTAATAAGAGGGCAGTGAACTTGACCAAAGTACATTATATACATGTGTGGAAATATCAACTGAATTATGCTCAAAGATATATAAATATATGTATGTATATATATACATATATACAAGCATACATATAATATATATTGCAAATTGTCTTAATTTCAGTCCAAGAGAAGTCATACTTCAATGTTCCCAGCTCTAGCCTGTCATGTAAGTAGACTTGTATTACCTTAGCAGTGGTGCATATAAATCACGTATAGAAAATATGAAATTGTATAATCAGATATTTTCAGTAAGCATTTCACATGGAACTTTGGAGTTCATGGAGAGAAAGGTAACCAGGTAATTCAAAGGATTAGCTATGAGGAAAGTTAAAAGATACAATATTTAACTTGGATAGAGGAAACTCATTGTTTGCAAGGCTCTAGGAATTTCTGCTCTTAATAGATTTGGAGTCTGTATAGGACCTCCAAGCACAGAATATTTCTCTTCTGTGATAAATGTACAAAATGAAAAATATGTTAGGGGAAATCCAGTCTCATACTTAGCACAATTGGTGCCTCTCTGTGCATATTAGAAAATGCTAACCCTTCCTGGTGACACTACCATTTACCAGGATATTGTAATAATAAATATTCACATCATGGATGGTACAAAAACAAATAGTTCCCTATTGTATGCAGTGGAAAATCTTAAATGGTACCCTTTAAGGGTCTCAGAAGTGTCACTAATGTAAGTATACTCTCTCCTTCAATTAGAAGAAAGATCATTTGTGTCAGTTCACATGATCTGAGGACTGAGACTGTATGACGAGCGCGCAAGTCCGTGTAGAGGGTGGAGGACAGGTAAGTGTTCATTTCAAGTAGAAATAGCACATTACAGTCATCCTCACAAGCATCTACTATGTGCATTGCAACATCATCTGTGGTTTATTGGGAGATTACAAAGGAAGACAGTCTCTTGTAACTAGAAAGTAGAAGCAGGAGGAAACCTCTTGAGCTGAATATGGCCAGGCTATGTATCTCAGAGTCATGCACATCACAAAATACTTCTCCTCTGGGTGCTACTTGCAAATTAAAGGTTAGTAGTTCTTAGTACCCAAAAAATTTTTATTAGCTTTATCATTTTTATAAATAACAAATAACATTTTTACTAGCATATATCAGTTGTACAGGGGTTTCTTGTGACATTTCTATATATGTTTACAATGTACCTTGGTTAGGTTTGCCCCCACCATCATTCTCCCTCATCCCTCTCCCCCCTACTTGTAATAATTTCAACAGGTTTCATTGTTGTGTTTTCATACGAGTACATAAAGTACATGAACTATAATTATCCTCCTTTACTCCCTCCATTCTTCCTCCCCCTTCTCAATAGAACCCTCCTCTAACAGGACTTGTTTTACAATACTGTCCTTTATTTTTAAGTGTGTATTTATTGTTCAAAATGTTTTCACCATGGTATTTCACCTGTGAATATGCTGTACTTTAAAATATTTTTATTGTGTTTTCCTAGTTATATCAACACTCACAATTTTGGGGCCTGGTTTACTTTTGTATTTGAAAACTATTAATGTGCTGTATTTGTATGAATTTAACAACAAACAAGGATTCTAAGGAACTATTTGTATAACTTAAGGTAAATGTAAAATCTCCTGTAAATGGAAAACCCATTCACATAGAAATTATCTAAGCTCCAAAGTCATCAAACTGGTATCTGCTACATTTTTAGAGGAACCAATATAGCAGGTAAAACAAAAGAATCTCAGATTGAGAACAGTGAGGGACATGTAAGCATCTCATTCAGCTGCTTTCCCTCCTCCACCCACACTAGAGGATAGAGGTGGTGAGAGGAAAGAAGGTAAGAGGGTTTATCAGTGGTTATTTTATACTCAAAGTCCAAGTCAAAGGGGAGCCAACAGAGAAGAGGGGGAAACAGGACATGTTCTTTGGACTTACCATGTGCGTATAGTGAAGTAATTTCCTAAATAAATTGTTACATTAACTGAAATTATATACTGAACTGCAGTGTCTGAAATAATGTCTCTAAAAGGTTATTTCTATATTAAGAAAGCAAATCAACAATCTTAGTTATAAGGCAACTGTTTTCAAATCTGATTAAATAATTTGATGCATTCAAATTAACTACTGCATTGAGGAACCCTCGCATCTCACTTGCTTTATTTTATTTATTTTTTCCTTTATTGTTGAGCTGGGTGTGGATATATTATGGCATTTAACAAAAGTTATTACAATGTATCAACTATATCCTACTTGAATTCACCCCCTCCACGGCTTCCTTTTATCTCTCTCATTCATGGAATAGTTTCAACAGGTATCAGTTTTGTATTTACATGTGTAAGTACACATTTTTTTGCACTGTATTCACCCTTCTACCCCCTTCCCTACTACCTCCCCCCTCCCACTGGTGCTAACCTTCCTTCCTGTGCAGGACCTGTTCCACCCTCCTGTTCTCTGATTTTGCAGAAGAGAAAAGATAAAGGTAGTTACACAGGGAGTCTCCTTGTGGGATTTCTGTGTGTGTGTGTGTGTGTGTTTTAATCCCAAATGGTTTATCTCCTCTAATTATCTATATTTTACTCCCTTTATTATGGTCAGTCAGTTTAAGATTTCTATATTCATTCTTGAACAGGTAGTATATCACCCATATTCAAGTTCTTAGTTTCCTTCTTTTACCTTACCTCTGTCATGGGTGACCTCCCCTTTGTGTGACCAGTGTTTCATAATATTGCTGTGTTTGGATTGGGTTTATATTACACACATGAGAGAACATGTGACTTTTGGCCTTGTGAGTCTGGCTAACTTCACTTAAGATGATGTTCTCCAGTTCCAACCACTATGGGAAACAGTATGGAGACTCCTTAAAAAACTAAAAATAGATCTGCCATACAACCCAGCAATACCATATCTAGGGATATACCCAAAGGAATGTGAATCAGCTTACAACAAGGACACCTACCTGCACACCCATGTTTACTGCAGCACTATTCACAATAGTTAAGCTATAGAAACAGTCAAGATGGCTCACTACTGATGAATGGATTAAGAAAATATGGTATTTATACACAATAGAATTTAACTCAGCCACAAAGAAGAATTAAATTTTGTCATTTGCAAGTAAATGGTTGGAACTGGAAAACTTACTTGTATTTTTAGCTGTCATTCTGAGCATCAATACTAAATAAAATGAATTGAAAAATAATTCAATGAATGTTTTCTAAGCATTATAAATATGGTTTTGTTGAAAGGAAGTCAGTATTTATAAACTTTTTGAATTGAGTAAACAAAATAGCAATACAGATGACTAACTTATGAATATTTGGGTTGTAAACTCATATTTAATTAAACATCCTTTGTAAGGCAACTTTCAAAATTAAATGTAAATATTTGATGATCAAAAAGTTTCTACAATCTTATAATTAACAAATGTGAACTTTTCCATCACTGAGAATTCAATAAAAGGAAAACGTTAAAAAAATTTTTAATAAAATGAATATATTTTCTAAGATATAAGCATATTAGTGGATACTTAAATTAGTTTTTAGCTATTGGCCATTTAGATTATTTAAATGGTGAAACTAAGGTTGGGGTAAATGTTCTGAGATTTTTTTTTTTTAAAGCTGCACCTTACCAGAGTTCAATGCTGTTTATATAGAAATTCAAATTGGATAAAATTCACTTCTATTATTATATGATCAAATAGTGGGCACTTTAATTTTTGTCTTCCTATCTGTTAAAGATAGCCATAATTAATTTGTTTGTTCTTATTTTTATACCATGATGATTAAGCCAATATTTAAAGTAAATTCTTTATTTCTCAAGTTTATCTTTTCTAAAATGAAAGTTTGGATATCAAGCATGATTCACTGACTTTATAACTTGTGTCCTAAAGTCATGGAGATTGAAAAATGTCTCCCTTAACTGTAATAAAGTCTGAAAATTAATTAAGGTAAATGAATATTCCAAATGAATCTCTACTGTTGTTTGAATAATTGTGTATGCTTGACAAGCTATTTTGCATGAAATATCAACAATGTGATTTGAATTGTACTCATAATTACCACTCTTCAACCACAGTAATTAATAAATTACTGTCCTCTCATGGGACTATCTTCAAACGTTTAAAATATTTATCATTGAAAGGTTCTATTGAGCTATGATGGTATTGTGTATAATTTTGTAAGGCTTCTGAATTTCTTCCAGTCTTATAATTTGTCTATTTTAACTTTTAATTTTCACTGAAATGTAACAGACAAAAATCTTTATCATATTTGGAGGAAAGACACATTTTTTTAGCTTGTTTGGGGAAGTCAGTTTTATCACTTAATGTCTAGCAATTCCAGTTTTTTCAATATGCAATGTAGTTGGATAGGCTCTATCCTGGACATGGAAACAACTACAGTCCCATAAGTAAGAAACTTAAATGATATTCAAAGAATTTTTAATAGAAGTTAGTTACAATTCATTTTCTGAAACAAGGAATTAACTAACTGGCAAACAAGTGATTAAAAAGAAAGTTAACAGAGTATCTTTTGACCAGGGACCTTGCAAGGTAGGATTTGTTAATTTGGCAACACTGTCAGTAAATTTTCCCACCATGTCTCCTTGTGGATTTATGTTCCTCATAATAGTTAGCCCTGAGTGTTCTGTAGAAAGATGTGTGTGGCACTCATTCTTGTATGGCTGCCTGCCTGGTGACATCCCCAGGTTGGAAACACTTGAAAACAGTGTAAATTGATGTGTGAAGAAAATGATCACATGGAAATCAGTGCATATTCCAGAAAGTAATTCTCCGCTCCTTTATTGTCCTTAATGACTGAGAAACACTGTAGCATTTAGCGTGGAAAACACACATCTGGCCATTGTCAGCAAGGTTGTGCTTCTGTCAGCTATCCAGACCTCCGTGAGTTTTGTGACTGGAGTCACTGGTCACTGGACCATCTTTCCGGAAGCAAGACTGAGGAGAGGGAAAGGATATATTTGTGCTGGCCTCTAATCCCTCTCCTGAGTTACTCTAAGGTAAGTGATTTGTTTTATTATTTTTGTTCTCAGGTTGCCTATTTGTTTATTTGATTTTTATGTTTGCTTATTTTTTTTTCCATAGTCTGAAACACTTGGAAAGATTCCTTTCAAAATTAACTGGTGTCTCTTGGCTATCAACTGGTTGACTATGTCCTATGACTACACTTCTAAGGGCAAGCATACAGAGAATGAACAGTGAAGACTTTTGGGTTGGGTTTTAGACAGTAGAAAATCCCATTGTTCTCATGCTGACCTACAAGGAGCAACAGCATGGAGAAAATATCATTCAAGAAATTTCCAGGTAAGGCTGGAACATATAGCTCAGTGGTACAGAACTTCCCTGGCATGCATGACCTCTTAAGTTTGATTTCCACTGCAAAAACACAAGACATAGCAAAAACAAACACCCTAAGCAAATAAACAAAATGTTTCCAAGTATCAGGCTTGATAAATATTTGGGGATGTCTTATATGGTCAAAAGATTGACTTGAGAAAGAAAATATAGTTTTGGAAGACAAGATTACTTATAACTGTTTCTTTTTTTTTTCTCTTTATTAAGGTGAGTAGGAGCTATTGATTGAATATGGTTTTCCTGGGCACAATGCTATCTTGCTCAAAAATTGACTATGGGTATATTTGAATAGACATTCATATTTGTAGTAGACCCTGAAAAATTTGGGGCTTAAAAATACTAAATTGTTACAGAAAGGGCTAAAATTTTCTTTAAATGTTGTAACTTTTTTGTTGATATGATACCATTTGTACAACGATAAGTAAGTAAAGTTTTTACATTGTCTCCTGGGAATGGATGAAATGTCATATTCAACCTATATGTTGTCTTATGTTCACTGTGGGAAAGGGAGAACTAGAAGACCACAATTTAAAATAATCACTATTGTTATTAATGGAACACTGATAAGAATAGGGATTATGGAAATGGGAATCATAGTGCAATTTTTAAATTATTTTAACTCACTGTGTTACACTTTCATATCAACATATATATTTTCAGAAACATAAAAACACTGAAAATTTTAGTTCTAATTACAGATTGCATTTCAAGAGTAGAAGCCATTTTAAAATGCAAAATCTGATTCTGAACTAGAAGTTTTAGCATATTTTGGGCTTTGTGTAAGCTCAGAGTCTCACCGGAAAATTTAAGATTTATGAAAATCAAGCGTATGTATATTAAGGAGACTGTAAGATTCCTAATGCAACCCAACAAATATTTTTTGAATGCTCATTTTCTGGCAGACACCATGATAGGTGCTAATTTTATGTTACAATTAACAGAAAATCTCTATCTTCAGCCTAATAAGGTAGCTGATTCTTACTTAAAACCTTAATTAACCTTAAAAAAAGAAATGGAGAAATCTGAAAACCATGGATTTGAAACTGTTCTTTTAAGAGTATTAGATTGTATTCTGTTTTTTTTTCCATCCCTATTAGACCTCAGATGCAAATAGCAGAATTGGAGTCATCAAACTTTGCTTTCTAACACAAACTCATCATTGTTCATTGATCCATGAATAGTTTGCTTTCATTAATTTACTTATACACACACACACAGAGGCAGACCACCCACTGAAACATAAGCTAGGATCACAGCTACCTAGAACAAAAATGACACTCTATCTCTCTAACATACTCATTGTCTTGGCATTCCCAAACAAGTTAGAGATTTAGTGAAGGGAAAAAGAAATTGATCAAATTAATCAGAGAACTGAGAAACAGATTCATGTGTGTAGACTATGATGTATAGTAATACCACAGATTAAAAGACATTATGATAATGTTCTCCAGTTCCATCCATTTTCTTGTGAATGGCAAAATTTCATTCTTCTTATAGCTGAGTAAAATTCCATTGTGTATAAATACCACATTTTCTTGATCGGTTTGTCAGTTGTGGGGCATCTTGGCTGTTTCCATAGCATGGCTATTATAATAGTGCTGCAATAAACATGGTGTGCAGGTGCCTTTGTAATAACCTGAGTCGCATTCCTTAGGAGTGGGATTGCTGGATATGGCAGATCTATGTTCAGTTTTTTAAGAAGCCTTCATATTGTTTTCCAAAGTAGTTGTACTAGCTTAAATTCCCACCAGCAGTGTATGAGGGCTCCTTCCACTCCCCACCCCCTCATTCTTGCCAGTATTTGTTGGTGGTGGTCTTGATGATAGCTATTCTAATGGGTGAGGTGGAATCTTAATGTGGTTTTGATTTGCATTTGTTTTATGGTCAGGCAGGGATGGTGAGCATTTTTTCATGTGTTTTTTGGCCACGTGGATTTTTTCCTTTGAAAAAGTTCTGTTTAGTTCAGTTGTCCACTTCTTTATTGGTTCATTTATTTTGGAGGTTAGTTTTTTGAGCTCTCTGTATATTCTGGTTATCAGTCCTTTGTCTGATGTTCTCCCTCATACACGGATTACAGACCCAAAACAAATGCAGTAATATTACTGGACATGGGTCACACACTCAGGGGAGAACACAAATAGGAGGAATAGGAAAAGGGAAGGAAACCTCAAACTGGAATGTGGTTGATGTGCTCCCTGTTGAGGAGCCAAAAGTGTAATCTTAAATTGGTAGAGGCCACTATGGAAAGGGGACCAGGAAGTAGCAAAGAAGCCTAGTAGAAACGAACCAATGTGGGTTGCAATACACAAGTGCATGGAAGCAACACTAGGACTCTCTCTGTATAGCTATCTTTATCCCAAACTATCAAAAACAATATGTCTTTCTTACTATCTCTTATGTTTTCTCTTCAATGAAATTGGAGGAGAGGGCGGAACAGGTTCTGCCTGGAAGTGGGGGTGGGGGGAGTGTGGGTGGGGGGGCACAGACAATGTATACACATGTAAGTAAAAGTAAAAATGATAAAATAAAAGGAGAAAAAAAGAGATTATGGGTTATTCAATAAATAAAGCTGGAAGCAAACAGTTATCCTTTGGACAAAAGATAAACTTGGATCTATACCACATACCACACACAAAAACAAAATCTAGATGCATATGTTTGAATAATAAAATTTTTACTGTAGTAGAAAATAAAGTTAAATAACTATTTAACATTGGTACAGGAGAATAGTCCTTTAGCAACATCCTCCCAAAGCACTGACTATGCAAAAAAGTGAATATTTAAAGTTAAGAATTTTGTTCATAAAAGACAACTTAAAGCAAGAGAACTAGGTTGCATAACCTTTTGTGGCTGTGATAAGATACCTGAATTAATCCACTTAAAAGGAAGAAAGATTTATTTTGGCTCATGGCATCAGATGTTTCAGTTCATGGTTGGTTGGCCTCATTGTATTAGGTCTATGCTAGGAACATGTAGTAGAACAAAGCTGCTGACCTTCTGGAGCTGAGATGCAGAGAGAAAAAAGGAAAGGTGAAGATCCCCATATCCCCAAGGGCACACCCTCAGTGACCTCACTTCCTTCCACAGAGCCTCACCTCTTAAAGATTCCACCAGCTCCCAATAGTGCAATCAGTTGAGGACCAGGAATTTAAGACATAAGCATTTAAGGGACACTTACGATCTAAAACATAGCAAGAATATATTCACTACATCCACAATCAATAAAGAATTACTAATAAGAATATATTTAAAATACGCATAAAAGTACAAGCACATGAAAAAATGCTCACCATCCCTGGCCATAAAGGAAAGGCAAATCAAAACCACACTAAGATTCCACCTCACCCTGTTAGAATGGGTATCATCAAAAACACCAACACCAACAAATTCTGGCAAGGATGTGGGAAAAAAGGAATCCTCATATACTCATGTGAAAAACACATGAGTAGATAGATTGTCATGGAAAAAGAAACACATATGGCCAATAATTACAGGAAGGGATATTAAAAGTGTAATGATTGAGTAAATACAAATGCTGAGTGCAATGATATACTATTTTAGTGCATTCAGTTACTGGATATTTAAATGTAATTCAAATACACAATGTATATATTGCTTGTTTGTATGAAAACTATAGCAACTGAGTTGGAAAACTGCTTGGCATTGTCTCTTAACTATTTCTTATGTCCAGAAATCCTATATCTGCATGTATACCTAGGAGAACAAGAGACCCGTATATGTCAAATGTAGTACCAATCTTAACAGTGAAAACCTGGTGACTACTTAAATGACATCAATGGGAGAATGAATTAATAAGGTGTGATATATCCTCACAATGAACCACAACAACACAAAAATATGATTCAATCTTAGTAACAGGATATTAAGTGAAAAGATCCTCTAACTATTTCATTAATATGATATCTTTTTAAAACATTTTAAACAAACTTAAGATAACTATTTCAGGAAGATATCTATGCAATCAGACTGCTTAAAAAGGAAAGCAAGGAAATGATGAATATGATCTCAGTTCAGTTCTGAATCTTGTATATTTCCTTATGAGAGAAAAAAAGGAAGGAAGAAAAGAGGGAGAAAGGGAGAGAAGGAGGAAGGAAACAATTGTTTTGTACATATTTGAATAATATATAATACTAATTTCATTTCCTTTACATATACAAACCACTCTCAGGGATAATAGAAAGCTGATTTTAAAAATGACAATTTGTAACTGAACATTAATTTTAGTAAGATTGTATAAATAGACTTGTCTCAATGTATGTTGGCAATACTGAAGCAAGAAAAGGTTAAATGACTTTTTCACTGAAAAAAAAAAAAACAGTTGTCATCTATAGTGCCAAAAATAGAAGTTCTGATTTCCACTCCTGTGATCTCAACAGAAGACAGAATGTTCACTTTATCTGACTGATATAAAATACACTTCTCCAAGGACTCTATTATTTTGAACTTCTATGTAAGTACATGTAATTACAAGCTTCTGGAAATATGTTCTGTTTATTTTATCATTTATAATAGCAAATAAAGTCTTGGGCTGAGTATTTACCCAACAGTGATGCTGACAACCTCCAGAGTCATTAGACTATTTGTACGGGTCTGTTTAGATATTTTTAAGATCGATGACCCATTAGTGCAATTATAGAATAAGATGGTTGCTGCCACACAGATCCTGTTCTTGCTACCAGAAAATGACATTTGATGTTGGAACCAATTTCTGCACATCAGTAAAAATGTGTCTTTACTTGGATAAAGGCATAGAAACAGAATTGTAACGATGTTTTTAAAATTCTTTTTCTAATGAGCAATGCAGTCATTCTGTTTTTCCAATTTCCCTGATAAAATTCTAAATCATATTCTCATTAAGCCTCAATGGACACATTTATTCTTTATTGTTATTTTAATTATTATTTACAAAATATATGTAAAAGTACAAACTAACAGAAAAACACATGAATAGAGATTCACAGAAAAAGAAGCACTTTTGGTCTATAATTCTGAGGGGATAGTCAACACTTGAGGGTGAAATAAATGCAAATACTTATTGCAACAAGGTACAGTGGTGAAGTGGTGAAGATTCAAATCTCTTCACATTTAACTGGTGAAGATTTAAGTGTCTCCAACACCATTAGAAAATCCCCATTGTATCTGTTTTCCCTACCCCACTCACACAGTGTCACACAGTCACATATTCCTACCATTTATACCTTGGAAGAACCTTAGATATGAGACTAGCAAGTACAGCCGTATTTCTCAATGGATACCATAGTCCCCTGTTAGGGAGTAATCTTCCCTTGGGGTGGGGAACATGAAAAGATACCATAGACTTTGTTGAGAATCTTTTGAACTTCTGAAGTTATGACAAATAAAGTCTCCTGATGTGTGTTACTGTGGTTTGAATATGTTCTCTCCAAAATTCAGGTGCTACCAACGTGACAGTGTTAAGAAGTGAGGCCTTTAAGAAATGATTAGCGCATCCAGGTTTTTTCCTCATTTGTGAGATTAAGGCCACGATAAAAGAGACTTCACACAACACTGAACCTACCCTTGATAGCTTATCCTAGTATGAAGCAAGAAGGCTCACCAGGTTCCAGATGCCTGAACCTTGATCTTAGACTTCCCAGAGTTTATTTTTTATAAATTACCCAATCTCAGGTATTTTATTGTAAGAGACAAAAATGGACTAATGTATGTTAAAAATTTCATGGTTTTTTTTTTGCATTTGTCATTGACTTATTTCACAAATTACAAGGGATTATATGATTTATTTTCCTTGTAAAAACTGATGGCTGCTTCCTAGAAAAAAAATAATAAATCCTAATCCACCAATCATATATAGAAAAGAAAACTTTGTTTCTGTTTAAAATATATTTCAATGAGAAGGGTGTTTAATTTGGCTTAATAATAAGTTAAGATTTAGAATGATAATGAAAATAACATGAAAATATGGATATCATTTTTAATATTCGATAAATTTTGAGTCAATTTTAACAGTAAGGAGTGTTCAAAGTTGTCTGAGCTCACGTGGTTTTGTAATAGAAAATGAATTAATTTCCCAGGCAGAGCAGAGTTTCAAGACCACTAACTAGCACTTTCTCCAAGACATTTCAAGCTGAGTTTCAACTCTAACAAATCCTTTGTCTTCAAATCAAATGAGATTATGCAAACTTTGGTATCTGGGAAAGACATTTGAATCCTTTCAATTTTAAATAGTCTAAGCAGACATAACCTTTAAAAACAGTTTTGCTATCCTTCTAGGTGTTTGTGGATCTTCAGGATAACTGACAATGGCCTCATTTTCAACCCCCTTAAACCTCTACATGCGAAGGTCACAGTTTTCACTTCTAGTATCTATCTCCAAAATGGTGTTTTCAGGACCTACCTACTGGACCAGAGGATCCGGAATTGTTAAATCTCATTCTTTAGGTTTAACATCTACAAGAAAGTCTTGCTACAAGGATAAACCACTCTTAGCAAGTTCTTCTAAGATTCTGGTATATTTTACTTAAAAAAACAAAGTGAAATTTCTGACCCATGTTTAGACAACTGTAATAACACTTTTCTGCTAGAAAGCCAAGGCATTTTAGATAGTAAAAAGAAGAAATTTTGCTCCATTTCTAAATGAAAAACTTGAAAATGTAGATTCAACGACATGACTGTAGAATTATTAGGGCCCTTTTAACAGAGCAGGCAAGGCATCTTTTAGGAAAATTGTCAGCCTTTAATGCTAATGCATGTTGATGGTTAAAGCACTAAGTGCCTCTGGCTTCTTCAGAATAATCAGCTGCATTTTGGATCTAGAAACTCATTTGCGGGATTAAGGCTTTAAAAAAAGAGGCTTCACATTGCACTGGAGCTCTATTTGTACAGACTCCATAAGTACACGGTGTACCAAGATTTTTCCCTCCATAAGAAGTTCTATTTGATTAACAAGCTTTTCACGTTAGAAGAACTTGGCTTTTAAGCTATCCTGAAGCCACCACTCATACGCACTATAAGGCATGAGCACGCATGGATAAAATTTGGAGTTTTACTGAAACAATAAAATTTTTCACCCAGTTGCACACAAAATGGGAATGGCACAGCTGTTATTTTCGCTACAATTGGCTTCAAAATATGAACAAAATTAAGAGTTCAGGAGCAGGTTATATGGTGCGAACACAGGCACTGCTTTAGGATTTTTTCTCCTTGCCCTGAACAACCCACCAGATTAAGCATTTCTAGACTACTTGACTTGATAAAGCTTTCTCCAGTTATTTTCGGTTTCTTTCGCTTGGAAAGTGTCAAGACTTTCATGGTGGGACAAATACAAGTTTTGATAAATTTCCACCCCTTTAAAATTTGATTTTTCTCTAAAGGAAATAATTATAATATTGTGTGATTTATTTTTGGGATGTTCAGAGATAAGCTTTCTTGACTGTATGTGCTTACTGGCAGGGAACTTATCACACAAGAAACAGTCTGTTTTTTGTGCTCTATCACATTTAGCAATGCAAATAAAATAAAAGGAAATGTAAAAGCCATCAGCTCTCTCTTCTTTGACATTTGCCAACTTAAACTAAGTTTAATGTGAACAGAAAGAGATATGCATAAACATAATGTCAAATACATTTTCCTTAATTCTGCTGAATGCAATGCTATTCTAGATGTCCTCATAAAAGGATAATAATTTTGCATAAGGAATCCAGGCTACTCTATCCATGCTTAAAGGAAAATACTAAAAACATATTAAAACATTTAAAAAAAAAAGCTGAGTTTGGTGGTGAATGTGTATATTTCTAGCACTCAGGCGAAACCCCTCCACCCCCTAAATTAAACAAAATATATTTGCCATAAACAATTTTTTTTCCTCAAAAAAGGGAATCAAACAAAAACAAAGCTAAGTAAAAAGTGATCTATAAGCTGGGCACTGGTGGCTCATGCTTGTAATCCTAGCTTTTCCAGAGTCAGAGATTGGGAGGATCACGATTCCAGGACTGCCCAGGCAAAAAAGTTCTTAAGACCCTGTCTCAACAGAAAAAAGCTAGGTGTAGCCCGGCATCCCAGCTAGAATGGAAGTGTGAACAGGAGGATTGTAGTCCAGATGAATCTAGGCAAAAACAAAGGCCATATCTCAAAAATAACCAGAGAAAAAAGGGCCGGAGGTGTGACATAAGTGATAGAGCATCTGCCTAGTATGAAGTCCTGAGTTCAAATCCCACACTGCCAAAAATGATTATGCACATATACATACACACACTTATGTATACATATATATGACAAAATACCTCACAGTAACTTTTCCCACATATCCCTGGTGAGAAGTATTGTGGTGAAAATTCCCAATCTATAGATCCCTCTGGGAAAAAAATAATCTCACTGGGGACCAAGAGCACTTGAATAGTAGATTGAGATATTCCTAATATTTCTTCTATTTTGATTATACCTTTAAGTCTTTAATATACAAAGTCCATTTACAAAGAAATAGTGTAGGATTTAGATAGAGTGAGAAACAGTACTGAAGGGTTAGTGAGTTCTCCCCTCAGGAGCAAAAGAATGAGAATAAGAAGTACAAATAAGAGACAATATAGAAGTAAATAAAATCTATGACCCAAGTTTCTCAAAAAAATTTAAAATGTTCATCCATCTAATGTTTACTAATGGCTACTAATGCCATATAATTTTGAAAAAAAGCATAGTTTAGTAAAAATATAATTTTTAACATCAGTCTTGTTTTATAGCAGTAAAAGAGTTGATCCTGCTCATAACCTTTTTCCAAGGTAAATTTGCATTGATTACTATGCATTATCTGTCAGGATAATCTGGTTTATGCTATAGTATGTAAGCCTTAAAATTTTGAGGACTCTGAGCAATAAAGATTTGTTTCTTACTCAGGCTACATGTTCATTAAGAGTTGTCTAGAGCATCTACCTTTCATTTTCTCACTCTGAAAACCAAGTTGACTGATAATTTGTCAAAAGAAATATTACTGGCTACCTAGCAAGGGGAAGGGAACATGGCAGGTTAAAAGCTGACTCACAGGCTTACATAAGGAAGTGGAACACAAGTTTTCTACATGCAAATGAATGTCCAAAGCAGTTGTCAAAAAGACGTAAAGGGAATGGAGAAACCTAGGTGTAGTGTGTGAGAAGTAGAGGAAAAGGGGAATTTTTTTTTTGTTACAATCCTATTCACTATCACAGAATGATTGCCCATATAGAGTTGATTTATTTTCTTATTTATCATTATACTACATTAGAAAATACCAACATGTGATAGCTGGTGATTGGCCAAAGAAGACAGTTTTGGGTGACTATATCATTTTGTTCTGTATTTTAGGTCCGAACATGCAAATGGCAGTGATAAAGGTGGGAGGTCATTCTCACCGCACACCATTGTCAGTAACACATCGCACTCTGGGTTAATGAATCACATATTCCCAGAAGCTTGATATATATATATATATATATATATTTTTTTTTTTTTTTTTTTTTGTGGTAATTGGGATTGGATCGAGGGTCTTACAGTTGCTAAGAATACTCACCAGTGCTCCCACTTGAGTCACACACCCAGCCCTTTTGTTTGCATTTTGTTTTTGAGACAGTGTCTTGTTAACTTTTCCCAATTTGGCTTTGACCTCCTGATTCTCCTAACACCTGGGAGCTTGAATGTTTTAACACTCAGAAGATGGTAATGGCAAATAGATTGCTAATTATGTTTTTGATTACTTCAGTTGCTGAAAGAATTTCTTTGTAAACAACTGGATGTCCTCTTAACATGATCACTCATACATTTACTCATTTGTTTCTCTGAAGCACAGAGAATATGAAGTGTCAGGAAAAAGCCCATTTCTTGACAGCTGAGCCATTTGTATCACCATTCAAATGCTCTTAGGAAAGTATTCAAAACTCAACATTTTGTAATCATTAAATTTCTTCCTGAAATTTATAATTTAGGCCACTTAGTGTATAACTAAAACTTGAGGAAGTCATTCAAAAAGCACAAAAATGGTCTTCACTGGGAATATCAGTTCCACAAATTTTTTTTTTCATCTCTCATTCAAAAGCTTGTGTGAACTTTCTCTTGTCAGCCAGCAGATCTCCTTACAGTAAAGTAGGATCACATGTCAGTCCATTTCTGTCATGTACTCAAGATTATTTGCACTTTAATTACTGATCAGGGTCCTTTTAAGATCCTTCAGAAATAAATGAAGAAAATTGCTGACCTCTATATGTCTCCTGTGATAAAACTGTGTGTGGACTGACATTCAAGTGCAACTTATTTATTAACAAAGCAATACAATTCTTGTATTAGTTTTGTGTAGGTGTGACCAAAATACCTGACCCAAACAACTTAAAGGAAGAAAGATTAATTTTGCCCAGTTTCAGAGGGATCAGTCCATGGATGCCCATGGTTGCTGGCCCCCTGCACTTGGTAAAAACATCAAGATGGTGGGATTGTGCGGAGGAGGAGGTCTTCCCCTCATGGAGGACAGAAAGCAGAGAGAGATAGAAAGCAAGGAAGGGGCCAGGATAAGATAGCCACAATTTACTGCAGCCAGTGACCTAACTGCTCCAGCTAGGTCACCTTCCTCAAGTATCCAGAAACTCCCAAAATAGTGCCACCAGGTTGGGACCAAGTGTTAAACACATGAACTGTGGGTGATATTCATATCTAAACCATAAGAGCTGTATACAAATGTTCTTCCCTCAGAATTGAAAAACAACTTTTTTCAGTTGTTTTTATAGGTTACAGATGGCAGAAAAAAGTTAAATTTCTAATCTCTTCTAAGCATCTATTTTTCACTTTGAAAACCCACAAAATTCCATCAAACTATTTTCCTTATATCAGTGCTGCACATGTGCCAAAAGCTGATTCAGTGGTTTCCCCAAATGTAAAGCAAAATATGAGACCGCCACAACACATACGACCTACCACTACACTTATGTAAGGCAATTTTTGCAAAAGCTTACTCTGCCTTCTTTTTAAGCACAATTTGTGTTTTATATTGTTGTTGGTAGTAGTGTGACCTGTATCTGTTTTTACTTTGATAAGTACATCTAAGAACATACTTTAAATTATTAACAATTATTTCTGAAAGTCACATAATTTAATAACAAAAAATCTGAGCATTATTTAAATAAGAACCAAAAACTTCAAAAGTTTTTTGCCAGCAAAACAGGAGACTTGGAGTGAAAGTGTACTTGGCACAAATCAGTTTAATTTTCATATATCACTATTAAATTTCCTAGATTCACTTTTCTTTACTGGCTTTTGATTCACCTATTTGGCAATGCATACTCGTAGTTTGTAATTTTATTGAAGACATTCTCATTAGGGAGATTAAGAATGCTAAACAGAATTGTTTTATGTGTTACTACTTTTTCCATTACTTGCCATAGTAAATGTAAAGCAACACAGTAAGAATACTGAAAACAACTCCAGATGTAATAAGAATAAACAATACCATAGCACCGGCATGCAACACCAGGCAAGATGAAGTGACACTTCACACTTTCTATATGACATGAATTAACTTTCAGGAAAAAATTATTAATAAGGAATTCATCGTGAAAATAAAATTAATCTTAATAGTTCAAATTTGTAGACTGTAAGGTAGATCCATCACATGACTTTTGTTCTGAAATTTCTGCATCAGCTTCTAGATCTCCATGGACTGCTCATGACATGCTTTCCCACTTCATCCCAGCAAGGTCTATAAGACAAATCCATACAACCTGTCCTGTATTTTCTTTCTTTACTCACATTCCCTTTTCCATTAGCGCACTAGATTTTACATTTTTTTATTAGTATATATTAATTGTACAAAATAATGGATTTCACTATTTCATTTTCATACATGTATATAATGTACTTTAATCAGCCTTTGCTTATTTCAAGACATCTGCAACTACAGACCCAGCTTCTCCCTTAGAAATTAAACTTGGATGCCTGTGAGACATCTGTACTTGGATGTCTAAAAAGCACCATCCATTTACTAGGTATAGAATGGGAATTTTGATGGTCTTCTCCAAACATGGCCCACCTCCAAAGACTCCCACCTTATGATATTATAATTCATTCACTTGTTCAAGCCCAAGCTTAAGCATCAATTGAGACTTCTACTCATATGCCATGTACCCAATGCAGCTACAATTTCTGTTGATTTTTCTCTCAAAAGTACACCTGAAATCTGACAATGTCCCTCTACTTGTACAGTTGCCACCTTTGTTCAAACTGCCATCAACTTATCTCTTTCTTGATCTCATTACCTTTACCTTCTTAAGTGTTTCCCTTGTTTCTACTTTCTTTTTCTTTCTGTCATTACTGGGGTTTGAGCTGAATGCCTTGTACCTGCTAGGCAGGCACTCTACTACAGAGCATTGCTTTATCCTAGGGCCAGTCTGGAGTGTGATCCTCCTATTTATGCTACCCCAGTAGCTAAGGTGACAAGTATGTACCACTGAGTCCAGCTATTGGTTGAGATGGGGTTTCACAAGCTTTTAGTCCGGGGTGACCTTGAACCATAATCCTCTTGAGCTCCATCTCCTGAATAGCTAGAATTACAGGCACGAGCCACTGTGCCCAGCTTTGTTTTTATTCTTGTAACAACTGTCTTTTCACAATGACCAGAAAGGACCTTTTCTGAAAACAAAAATTGTCAGGTAAAAACTCTCCAAGGGCCTCCCATCACACTTAGAATGAGGTTCATTGCTCTTGTATGGTCTGCAAAGCCTTATGTGATCTGCAATCCTGATGTCTCTAGGGAGCCTACTTACTTATTCTACTGCAGACATACTGGCTTTGGGATGTTCTGTCCACACATTAAAATCATTCTTGTCTCTGGATTTTTGCACTGTTTCCTTCTGCCTGGAACACTTTACGCCCACCCCCTGATATTTGTGTGATTTATTCTATTACCTCAGTTAGGTTTTCTTTACTGATTTTCCTAACAATAGTTTAATATCATCCACTAATTCTGCTTTCTCTTTCTCTAAAGTTTCATAACTCTGTGATACTTTATTGTATGCTTCTTTGTCACAAATTTCTCTCACTGGAATGTAAGTTCTGTGAATGCAAAAACATTGAATTATCATGACTCAAAGTACATAAGATATCTAGAAACCCCATGGTCCTACTGTCAAGTAAACTGTACATATACAACGAGCAGAGGTAAATATTTGATACTTTCTATCCTTTAGTTAGTTCTGTGTAAAGCAGAATGCTACAAGGCAGAAGACATGAGAGAATCTCTAAAAAAGGAAAAGCTGGCCACTCAATCTCAGAGGAGTAACACTCTGTGAGGAAAGAAATGAGTGTATAGGGAATTTAGCTTTGGTCTAGAGTCATCATAGGAGTTTAACTGAGAAGGGCCGTAGAGTTTCTAGATATCATATATACACTGAGAAAATTAATTTCACCCTTGGATCAGTTCATAGGTTAAAATTTGTAAAGTAATAAACATGGTTATTTACTTAAGCTATATTCAGTATTAACAAAAATCAAATCATGAACAAGTACCTGATGAACACTGAGTACAGCACAATATAAGCCAAATCCCTGCAAAGGCTAAACTTTAACTTTATTGCATTGGCTATCGTTTAAACCTATAGAGAGTTTTCTATATCTCTACCTTAGTCAACTGGTTTTCTGAATCTACTGCATCTAATGTGACCTATCATTGTTGAAAATGTGCATGGTCACAAGTAGAGCTGCAAACAGGAAGAAAGGTTGATTCATGCATTCCCTGAGAGTTGTGTGCTCATGTGACAACCTTTTCAGGTAGTCATTGGATTCCATTGAATTTGGATAGGATGATAGCAGGTAATATCCCTGGGGACACCTTAAAAGTTAAATATGCTGGAATTATGGGCTCTAGATTCTGATTAATGAAATATTATCTAGTGCCTGATGGGCAAGGAGCAGTAAGTTACTGACTGAAAACATAGCTTATGTTATGTTATACATCTTAAGGTACTTTCTTTGTAATCAATTAAATTTATTATTTGAATAGTCAATTTTACCACCATTCAATATAAAATCAAATAGTCATTTCAACACACTCATTTGGCTTGCTTCACTCTTGAAAGCATTGCAAAGATTTGCTGTGAAGTCATACTAGCCCATGCAGAGATTTTCATTGTTGCACTGGACAGTAATATTTGAATAACTATAACTTTAGCCAGACTTAACAGTGAAAAATTTAGTTGAGATTTCTTCTAAGAAAAGCTCACTGTCATTAGTATGACTATTTTTCCCTGAATTTCCAGGTGGCTTCATGTGAATACTAAGTAGTTTAAACTACCTACAAGAGTCACGTTCTGAAGCAGTCCCTTCCTTGGTACCATAAGATTAACATTTGGTTTTGTATGAATGTATAAATTCTTGCTGAATCTAATTTAAGAATTTAGCAGACTAAATTATATTTTATCATCTGGCCAGGAAGCTAAAAACAGAAAGTTAAAGATGTAGTTCCAATTTTAACGATTTCAACTGTTTATGTGGAAAAGATATGTTTTCAATTCAGAAGACATATGGCTGAATATAGTTATTAAGAGCTTGGTGTCCTACCTCTCGAATTGCTGTACAAAACTCACTCTGAAGCACCTTTTTGAGGGATTGTAGCTTGTGCACTGGTACCTCTCCAGATTCCTGTAGCTTCTCCAGTAATTCAATTGCTCTTGCAACATCTGAATGGAAAAAAATCAAAATGGAGAGACCTAGAATCAATTATATAATGCCAGTAAAACATCACTATCCCGGCTGAGTTTTCTATTTCTCTACCTTAGCCACTGGGTCTTTAACATCTACTGACCACATATACCAACTAAAACAACATGAAATTAGTTACAAAATCAGAATTTATAAATCATAGCTTATTGATTACATTTTTGGTAAAAGGTCACTCTAATTTTTTTCATATAATTTTTGCTTAATATACCTTGCTGGAATTTCATATATGTTATTTCTGTCAAATAAATCAGTTTTAATAAGTGAGAAGAACAAGAAAAATATGTTATTTATTCTGATATCCTAATAGCCAAACTAGTTCTGTCAATTTTATCTTTGAATTCTTTTCTTCAGTTTGACTCTTCTTTTCCCACATGACATTTATCACAGCTGCAATATTACAAGTAGTTAGTATGATTACTTGATTAATGTACCTCTCCTTTACTTGTCCAAAAACTTTCAGGTATGGACTTAACTGTTTTTTTTGTTTTTGTTTTTTTTTGCCATTGCATCTCTAGAGTATAGTATAATACAAGAAATAACTACTTGATGAAGAAATGAATTAATAAATTCTCTCCATTTTACCTCTATTGCATCATTCCAGGTCCTCACTATCTCTCCTCTATACAACTGAAAAAATTTATTTTACAGTCTCTTCATAAGGTCCACAGTTATCTTCCTAAACAAAAATGTGATCATCTCTCAGCTTTTAGAACAGTACCAAACAAGAGTGCTTAATATCAATATCAAAGGTTAGTAAGCATATACCCTCTTCTTGCCATAAAAATTTAAAATTCAAGGATTATTTCATATTGCCAAGAGAAAATAAAACAATGAAAGGCCATTGTAAAGATACTTGTATGTCTGTGGATATAGCTCAGTGCACTTGTTTTTTATGTGCAAGGCCCTTGGTTTGATCCCCAGCACCACAAAAAAACTACTTAAAGCGAGCTCTTCTAACTGTTGCTACAGTCAATACTTCACTGAAAAGTCACTTAGGCATCTAAGTAGTAGAATGTAAAGTTTTCAATTCCTAGAAGATTAGTTCCAGAAAATATCACATATCCCTGCAGTCAGATTATAAATTCATCCATTCACTCATCCATTCAGTTAATCTGAGTATCTGGCATTAAGAGTGACAAGTATAACATACTTCCTTTCCAAACTCATAGAACTCACAATCAAATAAAAAAACATAACAGCAATGCCACCTATAATAAAATTATAACATTTTAGAATTTGGGTGGGGTTAGCATAGATGTAGTAGATATCAAACTAAAAAAAATGATTAGAAAGTGACTTTGCAGAATCTCTCCCTGAAGTAATTATGTTGACAATTGTAGACCAAAGTAGTATAAATTGTGAAATCAATATGACACTGTTAGTTCCCAAGGTTTGTCTTTTAGTACATAAACTGGAAGACAACATAGTCAATTGGACAGCACTGGTCACATCTACAATCAATAAGGTACTAAGCTGAGATTTAATGCACTTCCAACTGCATAAAATACTCTTCTCAGATGCCCCATGGGTGTATGGAACTCTTCATATGTTTAAAACTGAGATCATTTATTCTTTTCCTGAAACCAGTTCTTGTCTTCCTATATTCTATATTTCCATTAATAGCATACCAAAGCAGCCTGCCTCCTAAGCTAGACCATGGCATTGTCTTTCACACTCATTCCCCAGATGTAGTTAGTCAACAAGTGCTATAGATTCTCTCAAAAATGGCTTTTAAGTGGAACTCCTCCACTTCAATATTTCAGGGAATTCATCATTTCTCACCTGTAGTACTGGAAAAATGTCCTGACTGATCTTTAATTTAGCCTTTTCTTTTTCAGTCCATCTTCTATACTCCTTCTGAATGATAAGCCTAAATATTATTCTCCTATCCATAAAACCTCACTGACACTACAGGATAAAGTTCAGACCATTTAGTGGTTTGTGGAAGAAGCTTAGCAGCCCACCTCTGCTCCCTCATCACTTTAGAGCCCCCTCTATGTATAATTTGCACATCCAAATTTTTACTGTTCTTAGAACATACTACAAAATGCTGTGCCTCTATGGCTTGGTGCATATTGCCCTCTGTTCCTGGAGTGCAATTCACTCAGAATATTGGACCTTATTCTGTGCATAAGAGGAGGTTGTTCTTTCTCTTGCTTTCACGGCATGTACAGGACTGAGGGCAACAGTTTGCAGGAAAGGTGTGTGTTCTATAAGCCAAGTACTATGAGTGGTCAATGGATTATAATAAACACATATATCACCATGCAAGAGGTTAGGAAGAACCTCTTTGTGGAAGCAGTAGTTAAGCACAGTCCTAGGTAGAAGGTGGAAGTGTGGAAAGGGAAAAGAATATTCTAGGTAAAGGAAATAAATGAAGATGAAGACTTGTTTAAGAGAGTGTAGGTCATTCAAAAAATTGAAAGGGGAGGTAGGGGGAAGATGGCTCAATGTATACACCTGTGAGTAAATGTAAAAACAATAAAATAAAAAAACTGAAAAGACTTCAGTTTAGCTAAAACTGATAGCAGGGAGAGAATGGCAAGTGATGGAGCAGACAAAGGACACATCGTGGAAGGTTTTTTAGGTTGTGTAGCAAAGATTTAACTTAAATAGCATCTTTCTAGGCATCTCTTCACTGTCCAGGCAGCTTCAGTTGCTATCAGCTCTGTGCTCCTACAGTTCTTTGTTTACTTATCCATCACAGTAATTATCACTCTCTGCTGTAACTCTGTTTGCCTGTCTGTCTTCCTCCTTCATCTCTGCAAATCTCTTTGTTTCTTGAGGTATCAGGAACAATATCTTGTCATTGTATCCACAGCTCACTGCAGAGTACCTGACACATATTAAGTGTTTAAAGCACATTTGTTGAATGAATAGTAGATTAATTCATGAGACTGGCTCAGGAAGGCAAGTGTTAGAGGTCATTATCTGTATGAACCTGTAACTTCTCATGAATCTAGATCTCCAAATCTCTTTCAGCATTGGCAGAGACTTTCTTGGTCTGGTGTGGGAGAAAGAGACAAGCCTAAATCTATAGGCCGAAGGGTATTAAGGGCAATGGGGGAAGCTCAGGAAAATTGAGAATGATAGCAACCCGAATATTAGGTAGTTTTCATCCTGTGCTGTGCGTTGGAATTACCTGGGGCGCATTTAAAAATTGTCGATTTCTAAGCCCCACCTCAAATGAACTAATCTAGACTCTCTAGAACAGTAGCTCTCAACCCTGACTAAAAAAATATGCCTGATTTAGCCCCAGCCCAGAATCCATATCTGAGGCTGAGACCCCTGCTCCAGTCAATGTGGTGGTTCTAAAGTTCCTTTGTGATGTTAATGTGCAGCTAGGACTGGGAACCACTGCCAGGGGTTAATGGCTCTAAAACATGAATATATCTAAGCGTAACTTGAGAGAGCTTAGTGAGATGAAGGCTTACAACCCCCAGCCCCACTGGAGAAATGGTGATTTAGGAGGTGTGAAACTAGGATCAGGTATATCCTTCTTAAACAAATGCTCAAAGTAATTCTGCAATTGTTGGTTCGAAGAAGAAAAGTGAACACGATGATCCTTTAGTTTCTTTCACCTCCAGGTATTCCTGGAGATTTGCATTCTGTTATTCTTTTATACAGTGTTTGAAAGGATACTGAATGGGATTCTTCCAGGAGTCTCAGAATTCTTGATAAAAGCCCATAGACGAAAGTGATTAATGTGGGGTTACCACCGTATTCTAAAATGCTGATCCTTACAAAAGGCATATTGTTGGAATCATCTGAGTTTTCCACTGGCCTTCTAACCCAGACCAATTAAATCAAACTCTCTAAGAGTGCCATCCATTCCTCAGTGTTTTTGAAGCTTCCAAATGATTCATATGGCCATCCAAGGCTAAGAAAAAATGTTATTCAAAACAGGAGTCATCAAAGAAAGCAGACACACCTGAATTAACGCATATTAAAAGCTGGTCTGTGCCAGTGATGGTGCCAAACAACTATAATTCCATCTACTCTGGAGGCAGAAATAGAAGGCTCAAAGATCTAGGTTAACCTTTGCAAAAGTTAGCAAGACCTCATCTTAAAAACAAGCAGGGTATGGCAATGCATACATGTGGTTCCAAGTGTTTACAGGCAGATGTAGGAGGCATGCTGTCCAGGGCCAGTCAGGCAAAAGTGCCAGATCTTATATGACATACAAACTAAAAGCAGGGGCTCGGGTGGTACAGAGCTTGCCTAGCAAGTCTCAGGCTCTGAGTTTAATCCCCAATACCACCACCACCAATAATTAATAATAATAATAAACAAAAGGTAAACTGCTTTTGTTACATTATACCAGGGGTCTTCTCCAGTCCTTTTAAGAGGCACTTGGGAGATGAGAGAAAGAACTGTCACTGAGTTCAAGGCAGAGTACTAAGTTTCTTGCTTCTGTTCCATCAGCTAAGTGGGAAAGGTCCCAATAGCACCACTTGTAGAGAATGAGAGTGCTTGAAAAAAGGGAGACTAGCACACTTTCTTGGCTATGTAGGCAGTGGTCTTAGTGATCTGCCTCATGTCTGACTGAGCAGAGGGGGAGAGTTGGAGAGCAGTGGCCACTGGGGTCTGAACCGTCTTGCAGGTTTGAAGCCAGAGAGACACAGCAGATGCACAGGCCTAAAAACACACGTTGAAGAGATCAGGTCCCTCTAGTCAAGGATGGCTGTTGCTAGATAGTAGGAGTCATGAGTGATAACTCAATATGAGACTAGACTTATAAACAGAGATCCAGTTCCTTTTATCTCTGCACTAGAAACTGCAATATGCACCAAGCCATAGAGGCACAGCATTTTGTAGGTCCTAATGAGGATCAAAGTATCACATATATACATACGTATATATGCACATGAAGATAGCATAATGAAACCCACCAAACACTGCAAGGGAATATGACAGTTAAATTTCAACATGAGATTCAGAAACTTTGACATAAGACGTTGTATGTTAAGATCTTTATGTATCTTAACCCATTTTTATCGTTGTAATTACTCCAAATGGTGATAAATATCCACATTTTGCAAATGAGAAAACTGAGGCTTATTCTCTACAGAAAATTTAAACAACTTACTAAATAAGTTGTTTTCAGGGAATTCATCATTTCTCACCTGTACCCCTCTGGGTTTGGAGTCTAGGTCTGAGTGATTCTGATCCCCACGCTTATTGATTCTATTTCAATCACAGTTTTACTTTTAGCAGTTTTTTCTTCAAGGATTCAGTGCTTTTATAATAGCTCTGTGCTCTGCAGGCTTTCTTGGTTAGAGGCTGAGCTCTTAATTTTTCCTCTTCCAATAAAGATTAACCCTTATTCATTTACCAGTATACCTCTCTCAGGTAGTACTCATTGATCAACAAGATCATCTGGGGAGCTTTTAAGTGATAGCGTGGAGTAGTTCTCAGTCTTAGCTGCCCATTGGAATTACCTGGAAAAAGTGCAAATCACAGATGCCTGGATCCTGCTCATAGGTATTTCTGAATTCATTGATCTAGGGTATGGTCTGGGCATCAGGAGCATCAGAAATTCCTAGTGACAATAATGCGTATTTATGGTGAGAATTACTGACATGGAATCTCAATACACCTAGGAATTTTAATAACAATATTATTTACATGCTTATTTTGTCACTGTTCACAGTATTTTGTTTCTCCGAACAGCATTATGAGGTAGATACCATTATTACACTCATTATACAGAAGAGGAAAATGAGACCCACAGAATTAAAATTACTTCTTCAAGGAAAGAGCTAGTAAAGTGAGAGAGTTGGATTTTGACTTCAGCAACCCAGCTCTAGAATCTGGTCTACCTTTGAGATGTGGCTCAGCAGTCCATATGCAGACAGCTGTCTGAATCTGCAGGTCCTTTAACCAACCATGGATCCAAAATACAGTCAGGCTTAATGGTTGCACATATGTTGAACATGTACATTTTTTGGTCATTATTCCATAAACAGGCAGTATAACAACTACTTACATAGCATTCACATTGTACTAGGTTTTACAAGTAATCCACAGATGACTTAAAGTACAGGAGATGGTGTGCTTAAGTTATTTGCAAATACTATTCCATTTTACATTAGAGACTTAAGCATCTGTAGATTTTGTATCTAAGGCAGGAGGAGATGTTGTTGTCACTGTGGATACTGTGGAATGCTATAATTAAAATAAATTCTAGAAATTCTCCTTCTCCAAGGTTGTTAGTAGAGATTAAACTAGTATGATCAACAAATCCTTGCTTAAGGTTCTTAAATTTTAGTCAACATAAAAATTTATTCCTGGACTATTTATTTAACAATTGGATTAAAAATAAAGAAGCTGAGGTGCACCTTAAAATTGTTCTTATAGTAGTCATCTTAAATGGTTCTAATAAAGCGTATGGTTCACAAATGTACACTCAATAGGTTTACTATATAAAGCACAACAAAGCTAGTTAATGGCCATCATTTATTCAGTGCTTACTTGTTTTACTTAGATGATCCTCACTGGTTTCTAAAGGGATTACTATTATTTCTACCATACAGCTAATTTAAAAATAAAAATAAAAAAACTAAGGCTTACACAGAAGAATTATCTGGCCCAATGGTGGAGATAAGATTTAAAACCAGCTGTATTTGATTCTTGTGTCCATGTTTTCATTTGTTCTATAACCTAACACTTAAAATGGACTAGAAATAAAATTAGCAGAATTGATCAAACTTATTTTTTTTTAAAGCAAAAACATGGACCGTTGAGAGCTGGGACAAACAGTCATAACACTACCCAAGACCTCGAACTGTATAATCCATATATTCACAGCAATAATAATGGATCATTGAAAAATGATCAAATCATCAATTACCTGGTTTTAGGGAAAAGATAAATTTTGGGAAGACTTTCTTCAAAATAGGCAGAATACTATATAACATAAGAAGAACAATAAATTATTGGAACTTAAGTAAATATTGAAACTTAAGTGGAATGAACTTGCAGTGATCTGGAGTAATCCAATTGTCTTCTCATTCTTTAATGATGAGTTTTTATTAACTTGACCGACATTTAGCATGTGGAATTTGACCCATGACACATCTGAAGCTGAACCTTGGAGGAGCTGAGTCATTTGAATCTATTTTCTACTAGTGATGCAAAAAATTATTGAGCACTGTGGCAAATACTAAGTAGCTACTCTGATGCCATACAATCCTTTTATCCCTTGCTACCTTCCACTACAGATGCTGAAAAGCGAACATACTTGTCTTTCAGAATTTATTGTCATTTGGCCAAGTTCTTATAAGTACAAAGACTAAGAAGGCCTTTGAAATGGACAACCTGCCTTCACAACTTTCCTCTTTGCATCCTTGCTTTCCCTCTTTTTCTCTTGACAGCTAAAATGCCTACAGGTGAAATAGCCATTCTGTGATCATGAAGATAATTGTTATGCACTAAGGATGGTGGAGCAGGAAAAAGGAAGGGACCTATCTCTTGATGTTATTTCTGAAGTGTTTTACTAGCTCTGAACTGCCCAACTCTATTGTTCTTGTCTATGAGACAAGTACATCTTTTACTGTGGTTTTCCATGGCCTGCAACCAATGCAAGCTAGCTTATACAAAAGCACATAACTTGAACAGAGTTGTTCTGTTTCTAGGGTAAGGTAGACACTATAGAGACACTAGTGTGACATATGGTGATCTTTTGAGTATGCCAGTCATGGAAAACTTCTTTGGGAAGGTCACATTTGGATTCAGAACTGAAAGCCGAGAAACAGCCAGCCATATGAAAATCCAAAGGAAGAAGGAAGAGCATCCAGACAAGGACAATGACACACGGAAGTGAGCAGAGCAAGGCAACACATCAAACAAAGCCAGTGTCATTGGAACACTGCAGATGAGCAACAGCAAGAGTGGCCTGGTAGTAAATGAATAGCAAACAGCTCTCCAAAACAAAAAGACGAAACCCCAAAAGCCCACCTTGCAGCATTTACTGATTTCTGTGGTATAAATACTCCAAGTGGACATCACTTCCAAGCTACCAACATGATATCACTGCCTTGAAAAATTCTTGAATGTCTGATAGTCTAGTACCCCAAAGGCACAAAGCACCAACCTTAGCACCCTGCTGGATAGGAGACAAAGTCTAAGAAGAAACAGGAGCCAGATTTTGTACAAAGATTTCCTAAGGACTGGATTTCAGCATAATTTCTAAAGAAAGCCATTGCAGAGTACCTGGCAAAAGAATAATATGATCTGATTCAGACTGTATAAACATTACTGTGAATGTTGTCTGTGATTTTAAGTATAAAAGATATGGGTGTGCACGGACTCCACTTAGGAAGAGGGCTACTAAGAGTGGCATTGCCAAGAGATGGTAGAAGTTCAGATGGTGAGACATGGACAGGTTTAAAGTGTAAGTGGCTAGAAGAAGAAACAGTGAGCTGATGTCTGCCACAGCAGTGTGATGTCACCACAGAATGTCTGTCAGGCAGAAAAGGACACATTAGTGAAACAATCACCAGTTTATGGGTTCTACATAAACAGTCACATGTATTGTCTTATCTGTAAGCCAATGGTGCTAACAAATGCAATAAGTAGTCAAAAAGATAGAACTATACAGGCAAAATTATTTTAAAAAGTAAATAATAACAGGATGGCATTCTCTTCTTATTTTCTTCCACAATTTGGGGCTAGTAGGGGATTATATGAAATATTTCGTCACTGACCCAAGCAGTTGGAGAATGTGATTATAGACCTGAAAGTCAAAGAGACTGGAAAACTATAATGCGGTAATACTGACTTTATACAGTTATCATGAGGTCTAAATTAGAATATAAGGACAATGAGATTTTGATATAAAGTGCCTGGCATATGATCTATGTATGATATCTGGGTCTTCTTTTCTCCTAACCCTTTATGACTAAAAGTCCTCACTTCCTGTCCTTTAATGGCAATGGCAATGTCTGAAGAGGTAATGTAAAATTATAGGAAGGAAATTATCACAACTGGAATCCACTTTGATAATGTCTTTTTCAAAGACATATTCTTATGCTTGAACAACCAAAGTTTAAAATACCACAGCTATAAATACTATTTCTAGCCATAAGTCAGTGTTTCCTGTGCAGTATTTATAGAATTCACTATTAAAAATATATTTTAAATAATGTACATGAAATATTGATTTATCCTTTGCTTTTTGTCATAACTAAAAACTGTGCCAAAAATGCTGACTCAAATATTGTATGACAGAATGTGTGTACCAATAAAATAAAACAGACGGTTAAAAGCGCTGTGAGTTTCCACTGCTGTGGTATGAAGGAAACCCTGTCAATTTCAAGTCACCAATGAGACATGAGAATTAACATGTCCTCCTCATCTGCCAACAACTTGCTGTGTTCCTTAAATGGAGACTAGTTGATTAACCTTAGGAACAACAGGCTGAGTTTAAATGTGTTCAAAGTAAATGAAAATTATTTTACCCATTATGCTGTTGAAAACACTCCACTTTCTACTTCTTTTCAAAAATTGAATGATCTTTTCTCCATGGGATTTGGGTCAACATTGAAGTCCATTGCACAAAAAAAGTTTGACAGTACTAAAAATTTTAAGTCATGAATTTAGATAATGACAAAATCCTGGCCCAGGCAGCTCAGTGTTTGCCAAACTTACTGCAACCAAGGAAACAATTTATGCTACAAAATGAAAAGCTATAGTTGCTAAGAGCTTCTGTGAAATGGGAGGTACCCATTTCATTTGAAAGTGATTACTTTCCCAATAAACAAATCTTTAGGTACACAAAGCTTAAGATACAGCTTTCTTTGCTAAACAATTGCTGTTATGTGGTTGCAATGAGTAATGTGTTCCCAGTTTCTCTGGGAACTATATTCAATATTTTGTTCTTTTCTTCTTCTTTTTTAAAACTCATCACTTTTCTTTCCTTAACAGCTAACATTGAAGCTTGATTTCCTACCATTACCTGAGACGTCTGGAAGTCAAGTGTCACGTTCCTTTCTGTATGTTTTATTCCTTTTTCCTCCTTATTTTATTTTATATCTTTCCTTTTCTTCTGTATTTTCACTTTACTTTTCTACTTAATCTTGCATCCATGTTTTTATACTACTACAGCCAATTACTATATAGCCTATTCTTAATCACAGTGAAATTAGTTTATTTTATTTTTTTCATTTCCAGTCTCCAAGGAATCCATGTAAACGAATACCTGATTTGATTTAATTTGGAGTTTTCTAAGGAATTAGACCTGGCCAGAATTTAATCTGTCTTTGCATGACTAAAGGAAATTGAACAAACCACTGTCCTCTTCGCTGAATATTAGAGCACCTGTTTCCTATTAATTTTTCTACATTCCATTGTGCTCAATGTTGCATCACTTAAAACCTGTTTGTTATTCAGACTTGATTGTATTGAAGTGCATTTTCTTATATTTATATAAATATTCATGCCAGGCGTGGTGGGGCACACCTGTAATCCCAGCTACACAGCAGGTACAGATAGGAAGATCATGGTCCAAGACCAGCTCTGAGTCAAAAGTGTAAGAGCCTATCTGAAAAATAACTAAAAACAAAAAGGGCTGGAGTTGTGACTCAGGTGGTAGAGCACCTGCCTCACAAGTGCACGACCTTGAGTTCAAACCTCAGTACACCAAAAAAAAAAAAAAAAAAGTGCTCATTTGTTAACAATTATACTGTGTCAGTTATTTGACAAGATTTAGATTTATTACAAATAATAAATTCTAAAAGGTTTAAGAACTGAACTGCACCTTTTATAATGATGAAATTTAATCTTCTACAAGTGAGAGCAGTAATGAGTGTAAGTATGACTTAAAGATAGATCAGCGTTCATTTTCATACTCATGAAAATATTTAGGAAGTCATTTTTCTAAACTCGCCGAGGAGAGATACTTTAAACTATAAGGTAAAAACTACTACATTTTGTTTGCATGCAGACAAATTGTTTTTCTGAGGTTCCTTTTTCTTTTTCATTTTTGCAGCCCTGGCAATTGAACTCAGGGCCTTGTGATTGCTTGGCAAGTACTCTACATTGCAAGTCACACCACCAATTTGAAGTTTCTTAGAAATGAAGAGAATGAGCATTTACTCACTATGAATTATGCACAGTGGATGGGTAGCTATAAGAATAAAATAAAACTGCCATCTACATATGAAGATTAGCAATATGAGGTCTCAGCAGAGCACAGGCAGCCTCCCTGCTTGTCTGTCTACACTGTTCCTTGTTTACCCTTTATCTGTGACCCCAACTGATACCTAAAGTCATCTGAAAAGCTAGATGAAGAACAAAACAGTTTTCACAGGGTTTTAAGTTTAACTTTAAATTGAAGTTTCTTTTACCTTTCTTTCTACAACGTATCTAACTATAATCTCTCAGTAAAAATTTGTTAAATAATTGTTGTTGGCATCTTAAAATACCAGGCACAAAAAGAAGCAGTTGTAATATTTTCAAATTTTAGTACATTAAAAAACAAAACAAAACAAAACTACATGCCTTTTATATTGATAGTGATTTCACCTAAGCATATGGTCAAACTGTGAGGGTTTTTTTTTTTTCTCATAATTTTTATCAGTGAATTCCAATTCCCCTTTTCATTGTGCTCAGGAAATTGAAAGAGAAAGACTATCAGAAGGTTGCCGGAGACACCCAATGAAGTTGGGTGTTTTCAGAAAGGTTGTTATAAAGAAACTACAAATTTAACTTTTCCTGTCCTCAAACACATACTACACTAGAGAAGGGATGAATATTTTTTATCTAAACTGACACTTTGATAGATTATTCTGCATCAAGCTACTTAATAATATGTTTCCTCTTTTACCTGTCACTACTATAGGATCCTGTCATCCAATTTCTTAGTTACTTTGGGAATTGTATGGTGAAGCTAGTGTGGTGCAACCTACATCTTTAAAAGATGATTTGAAGGCAAAGAGAAGTTCCAAATTTGCAGCAATTGTTATAGTGAATATTGTGTGTGTTTTGTTGAGAACTTGATTACTACCAGGGAGTATAAAAGACAATTTACACTTCTAAGTAAAAATCAGAAAAGAATAACCTCTTCATTATTTTAGATTCCCTAAAGGTGCTTTCTCTAACTTTTTGCTGATGTTTCTTTTGTAAACCAAATGTTAGGAATGGAGAAGGAAGAAAAACAAGTGATAACTTTTTGCATTCACATGATAAACTAATGGTAACTAGTGAAGGTATTTAACCACAAGCAATTATATGAAATACTTAATAAATTTCAAGCATTATCAAAAATTAACTGGAGTACTTTAAGTACTTGGTTTTCGAATTTTAAAATAAATCAATATATGGAAGTTTAATAGGATACAAATCCCTGTCCTGTGCTGCAGATTTTTTCTGTTAAAAAAACAATTTAAAAAAAATTTTTTTTCTAGCTGGGTACCTGTGGTCTGACTCCTGTAATGCTAGCTTCTGAGGAGGCTGAGATCAGGAGGATCACAGTTTGAGACCAGTCAAGGCAAATAGTTCATGAGACCCCATTTCCAAAATAACCAGAGCAAAATGGACTGATGGTATAGCTCAAGCACTAAGAGTGCCTGCTTAGCAAGGGAAGCTCTGAGTTATCACCCTAGTCCCAACCCCTCCCTGCAAATTGTCTATGTTTTTAAGACTGTTACTACTAATTTTTTTAAATTAAAGTGAAAGCTTAATAAAAAAAAATCAATTGATTGTGAATGTCAGGGCTATTTTGTTCCATAGAAACACATTGGTCTGTGTCTGTCTTAATACCAGTACAATGTTCTTTTGGTTATTTTAGCTTCACAGTATATTTTGAAATCAGGTAGTGTGGTGCCTGTGGTTTTGGTCTCATTGCTGTAGATTTCTTTAGCTATTTGGCGTCTCTTGTGGTTTCATGAACACTTTAGGTCCAGGCCAGCCTGGGCAAAAGGCAAGAACCTACCTCCAAAATAACTAGAGTAGAAAGGGCTGGAGGTGTGGCTCAAGTGGAAGAGCGTGTGACCAGCAAGCGTGAAGTCTGAACCCCAATTTTATTTTATACTTTCCATCGTTGCTGGGAGACAGATTTGGGCCACCATACCCAGCTTTTTTTTTCTGTAGAGACATGGTCCTGCGAACTTCTGGCCGCAGCAAACCTGGAATGGTGAGCCTCTTGATCTCATGAAGCCTCTGGTATGCTCACAGATTCGTGCCACCATGCTCAGCCTTTTCAACAGCACATTTTGAAATCACACACAGCAAATATTCCATAGGTATTTGAAAATACCCATGATATTTAGGTAGATAAAACAGACACAAAAAATATTTATGTGCTTTAGCTTATTAAAGAATTACTGAAGACACTAAAGATTTACTAAGACAAGGCCTTACTTTTGTTTTTCTTTTTTGTCTATTTGAGTTGTCAATCTCTGAGAAAGGATTTGGATTACTATTTTTTCCACTAACATTTTTACTTCATCTACAAAGTAATGATGCCAGATACACAAAGATTTAGAATGTTAATAGCTTCTTACTAACTTTTCTCTGAATTAAACAGCTCCCTTTATCACAATTGATTTTGCTTGAGATCTATTTTGACTGATATTTCAATATTATTTTGCCGTATTTTTGTGTTAACTTTTCCCTAGTATTTCATCTTCCATCTCTTTATTCTCAAACTTTTTCTGATGGTCTCTTTTTCATAATAGTTTTTTGTTATATTGATTTTCTCTGGTATTTATTGTCTAAAGCATGTGATCTCTTTGTTCTCCTTTGATATTTTTTTTTTTAGACAGGTCCCTTCATAAATATGGTAATCCTCAGAGTCAGTGTTGTGTCTGTTTGGTTTTATTTAGTATTTGTACTTATAGATTTAAATTGTATACCTCTATAACTAAAGAGATATTTCCATTCACTGTCAGTGGACAGTTTCTAATAATAAGAGCCTGACTCCAAGACTGGATGGGCAGGTGCTGAGAAGTAGGACATCCAGCAAGGAGGAATGAAGAGATGCTTTGTCACTGGGAGCGATGCCTTGTCATTCTTGGCTTTTGATGGTACTGCCATGGCTCTATTCTCATTTCAGTTGCCACTCTAAAATTTAGATGCCCTACTTCAGAGAGTAATTCTGTACTTTAGAACAAAAGCTTCTCTTTCTAACTGTAGAGAAGACAGAGTGGATTCACCCAATAATTCCAATTTAGTTCTTTAATCAAATATCAAATGTTGAACCAGGACTTTTTTCTGCCCTTCGTGTTTGAGTTTATGTTTAATCTGGTTTTCATCAGGGGATATTGTCCTTACCCTTGCAATTGCTATCTTGGGTTCATGCTTTGGATTTTAGTCTTCTCTGTTCTGTCAGTTTACCAAAGTGATTAGGAGGGAGATAAGAGTTAGAGAGGCAGGGTGCTAAGGGATTTTAGGACAGAGGGTCAGATGGGAGTCTCACTCCTCCGACTGCCTGAATTATCTCAGTTCAGTATTTTCAACTTGTCCCACTTCAGACAATTCAATCAACCTATCTGAGTTTCATTTTCAATGAAACAAAGACAATAAAACATATCTCAATGTGTGCATGTGTGTGTATTACATGTGTCCTAAGAATTAGATAAGTTAATAACATCGGACGCTTGGCACTTTGCCTTGAGATGTAACAAATGCTTAGAAAATGTTATTACTGATAATCACTATTATCATTTTTACATATCAATCTGATTCTATCTGCCTGATATCTTCCAGGAACTCATCTTAATGTTTTGTCTTTAATAACACCATTCTTTGTTCCAGCACCTTTTAATATGATTGTCTTTGACATCTATGAGTTGGGGAGGATATGCTTTATATATGCTTCACCTACCATCTTGATCCAAGTCTTCTTTTCATTGCTATACGCTTATTGCTAAGATGCATTATAATATGAAATGAACAATGAACTTGGAAGTCAAGAGCATTGATTTCTAGTTTTAGAAATGCTGTTTTAACTTAAATTTTGAAAATTTGCTTAATTTCTCTCAGATTCAATGTCTTTATCTATGAAATGGGAGTTTTGAACTAGTTTATCCTTGAAATGAAAGAGAAAGTGTTCTCTCTGAAAGGATAGTCAATTTAGTGACATTGCCATTAATTAAAGAGACACAGGAAAAGTGATGAGGAGACAAGAATTTCAGTCCCACACAGATTGGGCCCAATACAGTATTACACTAGTGTGGCTTTTTAGATGAGAGTAGTAAAGGAAGACTATTCAAAGAGTAGGAGGTAATAAAGAATAAGCACTACTGCCTGGTAAACTAATAGTAAATATCAGATTGTAAAAGAAAATAAGTTATTTAAAAGTGTTCTGGTCTGGGCTGGACTCGTGGTGTGGCTCAAGTAGCACCTGCCTAGGAAGCATGAAGCCCTGAGTTCAAACCACAGTTTGCTCCAGACATACAGTTAATCTAACATAAATGATTCTCTGTGCCTGAAAGTCATAAATCTGTATAAAAGAACAGAAATGTTCAAACTGAAGGTACTCTATGATAATCTAATAAGTTCCCATAAATTTGTAGATGAAGAAATAAAAATCAAGCAAAATAAAATATTACCCAAGATCTAAAGGTTGAGCATTTCTTAGTTTGAAATGTCGGCAATTAAGTAAGAACTAAGAATAAGGTACTCTAAACACCAGTCCAGACTCTTATTAATTGTTTCTCACTATTTAATTGAAATTGTCCAGACTTGCTTTTCTTATTTAGTCTTGGTTAAAAACAACTTGCTGCATAAATAAAAGTATACTAATCACATGTGTGATTCCAACATTTTCTGAGTAAATGTGCATGCATCTGCTATATCTCTATCAGTCTTATGAAATTCACGTCTATAATAAGAGTTACAATAAAAATTTGATAGGTTAAATGTAAGTGAAAGATGTTAATCTCACTTGATTTTTATCCAAAATTTATCAATTTTAGAAAAGTGAACTAGTATCAAAAAGCTGGAAGTGATTTTAGGTTCCCCATCCTACATTTTTACATACAAATTGCAGTTAGAGGACATAATATAATTTTCCTGAGATTCTGACCACAAGAGTAATTTAGAGGACATGAATCTTGATAAGCAAATGAAAAATAAGTACTGGAGAGAGACTTGAGACATTGAGACTGGAAAGAGATGAGCTATTTCTATACTACTCAAGACAATAATGCTGTGAAATTTACTTTCTAAAGCTCATGTACAGAAATGAAGCCTTAAAAAATTCTAATAGGAATGTCTAGGTATGATTTCAATTTGCTTTTTCCTTAAATACTAATGATATTATCTTTTCATACTGTTATTTGCTATCTGCATAGCTTTTTTCATGGAGTATCTATTCAAATCTTTGTTCGGTTTTAAAATTAGGTTTTCTTTTATTGTTGAGTGCTATGTGATCATAATATTCTTTACACAAATCTCTTATCAGCTATATTTGGCAAATATTTCCTCCTAGATTCTTGCTTATCTTTTTAATTTGTTTAATAGTACCCTTTAAAGACTAATAATTTTTTTTCTTTTATCATCATTTCTATTAAGATTTGCTTTTTACTTTTACCCTAAGAAATCCTTGACCAACCTAAGGTTCAAAAGACTTTCTTTTATATTCTATTCTAAATGGATGTAGTTTTAGGTCTTACATTTAGATTATTTTACCCATTTTTGGGTTAATTTTTTAACTATGGTGTTCTGGATTGAGGTGAATATTTTTTACATGTGGGAATCTAAATCTAATTTTCATAGAACCTTAACTTTTCCCATTGGGTTTCTCTGGAACAATTGTTGAATGTCAACTGATCATATATTTGTAGACTTATTTCACACATACACACACACACACAAATATATATATATAATTAATATATCACTATCTCACTATCTTGATTACTGTGCCTTTATAGCAAGTTTTGAAAAAAAAACTAGTAGCGCAAATCCTCTCAGTTCATTCAGGCTGCTACAACAAGATATCATAGACTTAGATAGTTTATAAACATTAAAAATTTATTTCTCGCAATTCCAGAGTCTGGTAAATCCAGCATCAAGGCACTGGCAGACTTGAATGAGGCTCATTTTCGACATGGCCTTCTTTTCACTACAACTTCACATGGCAAATGGAGTGCGGGGGCTATCTGGGTTGTTTTTATAAAGGTATTTGTTCCATTCATAAGGGTTATATCTTCAGGACCTAATCATCTTCCAAAAGGCTCCACCTTCTAATACCATCTCCATGGAGATTTAAGTATTAATGTATGGATTTTAAGGGGACACAAACAGTCCCCTTAAAATGATATTATCTTTTCATACTGGTCACAGGACCATGCAACATTGTTTTTGTTGTTTGATTTTGCTATTCAATGTCATCTGCATTTCATGAACTTTATAATTAAGTAAAGTTGACTGATTATTTATACATACATAATTTTATTATTAAGCTGGAGTCTTCTTTTATCACTACTTTGGATGGTTCTATGATTTTTCTTCTGGTGAATTACTTGAATGTATTTTCAAATATTAAAGCATCCTTGTTTTCCTGGGATTAACCCCACTTGATCATGATATGTTGCCTTCTCATATATGTATGTGTATATTTTGCTGAATTTGATATGTTAAAATTTTGCTAAGCATTTGTGCATCCATGAAATATCAGAGTAATTTTGTCCTATTAAAATCAGGGAAGAGTTACCAAAATATTTTTCAGTAGCATTTGTGTTGAATTGGTAAAAGCAGGAATTTTTTTTGTGGGAATATTCTTAAATACAAATCAACAAATTTTAAAGAAATAGATGGTATTACTTATTAAGTGAGTTTTATTGCTTCCATCTATCAAACAACTTGTCATTTTCCTACTAAATAATCAATTATTCACAAAACTTTGTTTAGAATGTCCCATTATTGTATTTTATGTTCCTTCTTTCATACCTAATATGGAAATTATGTCATCCTGATCCTTCCATTTTTAGATACAGAGTTCAAGAAGACTATGTATTTTTAAGTCATTTTTTAAAATGTTTTACTTTTAATTCTTTTTTTTTGGTGGCATTGGGATTTGAACTCAGGGCCTCATGCTTGCTAGGCAGGTGCTGTTACTGCTTGAGCCACTATGCCAGCCCAAAAAGTCATTGTTTTAATAATTTAATTTTAATTCTGGTATATTTATATAAGGATTGCTATCATAAGTGTCCTGTATTAGAGGCTCTGCCTCATCTGGTGGTGCTATTAGGAGCTGGTGGGACTTTTAAGAGACAAGGACTAGTTGAGGAGTTAGGTCATTGGGGGCATACTCTCAAAGGAAGGGGATTATGGGATGCTAATGTCTTGCTCTCTCTCTTTTCTCACTAGCCAAGAAGCGAATGGGCCTCATTTGCCATGCACTCCCACCATGATTTATTGTGTCACTACAGGCTCAAAGCATCAGAGTCCATTGGTCATAGACTGAAACCTCCAAAACTGAGCCCAAACAAGCTTTTTTTGTAAACTGATTATGTCAGATAGCTTGCTACAAGAATAGAAAGATGACTAATACAAGGACAGCATCAGTAAAACTATGAGGTAGGTAAATTTAACATTTCCAATGTATCCCATATATGCACCTTTCTACCTTTCCTTGCCTGTCTGTCTAATTACCTTAAGTTATTAATTTGAGATCCCATTATTGCTACACTTGCCAGAATTTTCTCTATTGCCTCAAAATCTATTCTCTCTGAAATAATCTACCTTTTGCCCAAATATTGCCTATTATCAGAGATTAATTTTTTTTGTGTGTGGTACTAGGGTTTGAACTCAGGGTTTCTGCACTTATAGGCAAACATTCTATTGCTTGAGACACACCTCCAGCCTTTTTGCTCTGGTTATTTTGGAGACTGGGTCTCACTTTTTGCCCAGGCTGGCCTGGACCTCAATCCTTCTATTTTAGGTTTTGCTGTATTGCTGGAATGACAGGTGTGTTCCACCACATCCAGATTTTTCCACTGAGATGAGGTCTCTCAAACTTTTATGTGTGGGCTGGCTTGGAACTGTGATCCTGCAAATCTCAGCCTCCCAACTAGGTAGGAGTACAGGCACAAGACACTTGTGTCTGACTGAAGTTAAATTTTTATAGAGGGTGGTTGTATCCATAATGCTTGCACTTTGTACCTCATGAATACTGGAGCGTAAAAGTCTTAAGTTCAAATTTCTTTTCTGAAACCAAGATCCAAACACACCTACTCTACCTAGTATCTCTTTCTGTACTATTGGCAGTGCCTTAAATTCAACTCATTCAAACTTGCACTCATCATCTTTTCATTTCCAGTTTAATCTGTTGAAAACTATGGCCCACCATGCAGATATGCAAACTAGAAATCATAGCTATTTTGGGGGATTCCCCCTCCCTGTTGGTTTTCCATAAGTAATTCATTCATACCTCCATTGATTTTATCATGTTATGGAATGCAAAGATTCTGTCTAGTCCTGTTTATCTTCCCCATTCTTCTCTTCTTGTCAGTCATTGTCAGTTCCTGGATTACTACAATAATTTTTCTAATTAATCCCTTCATTTTCATTTTGGCTCATATTAGAAGCAATTTTCAATCCAAAGTAATATCTTTTTTTCCCAAAACACTGCTCTGATGGATATTAGTTCTCTATTTAGAATAATTCTATGGATTTCCCTTGCTGTTTTTTTGGTTTTTTTTAATATAGAGGACAAGGCCTTTCTGGAACCTGTCTGCCACTCCAACCTATGTTCTCCTTTGTGCTCTTACCATGTTTTCATTCTTTGCCATCTGCCATGTTATTTCTTGCCATAATACCTTATTTTTCCTTTGTCTGAGATAATCTTTCTTATACTCTGTCATTGAATGCTCATTTACACTTCAGATCTCAGATCAAGCATCACATCTTCAGGAATGCTTTCTTCAGGATAATTCTCCATGTTATCCTTCTTTTTCTTTCAGAAAACCATGTAAAAGGTATCTATGTAAAAAGGCCTAATAATGTGCCTTTTGTAGTACTATCTTTGCTTTCTAGTACTATTGTTGTTGTAACTTTACATTTACTATCATGATTATTTGACCAGTATCTTTATCATCTAGATTGTAACCTTGATGAGAACAACCAAGATTGTTTATTCTTCTTTACTACCCAGTTAATGTCTGTAACATGGCAGATACTCATTAAATAATGAATGACTAAATGTGCTAAAAGAAAACACCTGTCTGGAGGATGGAGGAAATATTTGGGGGTAAGTTTGCCTGGTCCAATAATAATAAACACATACTGCCCAAAAGATTATTCAAGACTTGGTGTGGTGCAGCTTATGTGTAATTCCAGCACTCAGGAGGCTAAGGCAAGAGGATTCAGAGTTTGAGACTAGCCTAGGCTACATAGAGAGACCCTGTTTCAAAAATATTAAAAGAAAGGAAGAAAGGAAGGAAGGAAAAGAAAGAAGATTGTTTAGTGACTCCAATCATAATCATTGCATACATGAATGTGTATCAGAAAATCAGAAACTTTTTTAATGTAATTTTTAGGAAGCCTTAGGAGATACAAATTTGGAGATTGGGTAGACTTTATCATGAGGAGTAAATTTTTTTTTTGGTGATGGTGGTACTAAGGTTTGAACACAGGGCCTCATGCTTGCTAAGCAGGCACCCTACCACTTGAGCCACTCCGCCAGAATTTTTTTTTGTGTTGGGTATTTTCAATATAGGGTCTCCAAACTATTTGCTTGGGCTGGTTACAAACCTCAATATTCCTGAGCTCTGCCTCCTGAGGAGCTAGGATTACAGGCATAAGCCCTGGTGCCTGGCATGAGGAGTTAATTTTAAATTTTATAAATAAGATATTTAATTGATTAAAAACAGATCCAGCCACCCCTTATTCAACTATAAGGTTATTTAATACTTTTTTGTCAGTTGAAAAAAGATTAATCATATAAATCACTAGATATCCTTAAACTTATATTTGTACCTTTTCTAGTTTGTGAATTATTAGGCACTAATAGACTAAAAATAAACAGGCAATAAGCCTGAATTGGCTTGTTCAACAAAACTTTGAATTTTTAATAAATAGCTTGGTTTTATTCTATTTAGGAGAAGATAAAATAAGATTAGCTTTGTTTTATCTGTTGAATAATATAAGTATAATACAAGTACTTAATTCACTTTGTAAAAATACAAGACAAATTACTCATACATAAACAAGTTTCATTTGGAAGGCATTATTTTTCAAGTGGTATTAACAAACCGTTTCTGCTATACTTTACTATTTTTATCTTATCTTTAATTATACATAAACTGAATATCTAAATTTGGGTGTAAGTACTTTATCACATTTTATCAATGCTTTAAAATATGTTTATTGTTCTGCTACAGTTATTAGGGCTATATCTAAAAGATAGGTAAAAATTGTAATATGTCTCTTAGGAATCCCATCTCTTCTACATGCATCTCCTATCAACACTTATTAATTCATATAAACAATGCAAAAGAAAGAGGAAATTCTGTGCTGGTTTATTAAGCACTGATGGGAGGAGAAGCTTCCTATCTTTATCTGACATTTCAATAATAGAATGCCAACTCAAATGTCAAAGAAGTTTGAAAGCAATGACTGAGAAAAGCACATTGTTTACCTGAAAATCATGGTTTTCATGAAAGGCATTGTGTTCTTCTCATGTCTGGAGATGGGGTTGAGAGATGTACTCAAAATGATGATCACATTCAACACATTTTAAATTTAAATTTACATGAAATTGGTATGAGTATTCTTATCATTAATCATAAATCTTTAAAAAATATATTCTACATAAAATAACCACTATTCATATTTTTAAATCAAAAAGGTCTTAAAGGTCACCCTAACAAGTCTCTAGAAAAGTACAAAAGGAAATCATTTATGTAAGTTCAACCCCTATACCTGCATTGGCTAATAAGCTGTGTAATGCAAATAAGCATCTTAGGAACTCTAAAATACTGATTTCATCCCAAGCAAAAATAAGAATAGAACACATGAGTGTCTTGGAGGAAAAGAAGTAGGATTTATTGTATTTATTTGCAATTAAAATGACAAATGCAAGAATTCATCTGGCAGGGAGTGAGCTGAAGAAAACACAGGTGCCCAATTTACCAGCTACAAAAAACAGTATAAGGTGACCATCTGGGGAAAGCTGGCTGACTTAATTTTCCTATGAGCTTACCGTCTGCTCCATATTTCTCTTCCAAACTCCACATCCTGACCTTGAACACACATCAACAAATTTTGCTGCATGCATTTCCTGAACATAATTGCAGGTAGCCTTAATTATGCAATGAATATATATGCAACAGTGGACATTTCGTGCTGGATTTGATTTGATCTTCGTTTCTTGATTTTTTTTTTAAAGGTTTTATTTTTTTTTTAAATGTCTTCCATCCTTTTGGCCATTCTATAAATTCCTACACTTTCCACGATATACCTGGCAGTGCTGACAAGCACAGTTCTAAGAAAGAAATGCTGCTTTGAGTTGGGTGGCTCAGTAGAAGATATAGAAGGTAGACCTGTGGGAGTGGAGAGTAGATGGGAATTTAGGATTGCAATCCTGGTGTGTATGCAATAGATTGCGAAGCAATACCCACAGCGGGGATGAGAAAGCTAAAACAGGGAGGAATTCCTGGCTTGTCAGAAAACACTGGCTCCCAAGTATCCTGAGTATGTGAGGATTCTGGGAGGAGGCATCACATTTTACTACCATGCCAAGTAAAAATACCGAGCAGGGGAAAAAAAAATCTTTAGTTGGCTTTCTTTATATATCTCATTCTGAGTACTGAAAATTATGCTCATCAAAAAAAAGTACTTACTTTTAAGTATTTGTTGCCATAACCTTACTAAAGTAATCTTTTTGCTGTATCATGTGTGTTTTTTTCATGAAAAAACCCATCTGTAGTCATTACTTCTACAATATCTCTAACTTGTACTTCAATTATTTTCAGATTACTTACCATCTCTACACATTAGATGCTGCCTAAGCTTCTAAAACTTGCTTTTAGACCTGACAACCTTTCCCACGTTAAAGTCTCATTTAAAGTTTGTTGGCTCTAGCAACTTAGAGCTTATTCAGTACTAAGATAACCCCTCATCAGTTTCGTGAACCAACATGTTTCTTTCAACTTTCTTTCTTTCCTTATTTTCACAACTTACTAGTCAATGCAGAATCCCATTAATAGACCTTCACTTCTTCCCATTCTTATAATGCCTCCTTAAATTCAGGTCACACCATCCAGATTCCCACAGTAAAATAGCGCAAAGTCATCAATGATTCTAAAGAACAATAGAGTTTGCTGGACAAAAGCTTCACAGTCTGCACACTGCATGCCTTTTTGTGGTTCCCAGAGTATACCACAAGCTACAGTAAGGAAAAATCTATTACTTGGGAAAGCCAAATATTTCCTAATTTATTTTACTATGGACTTTTTGTTCAAGAACTATCCAATAAAATCTCCAAGAATACTAACTGCAAAGCACTGATCCTTACCCAATCCATCCTGCAACTAATTTTCACATTACTTGATAAATACATGTCTCAGATCATTTCACTTCCCCTGTCAATATTTCCAAATATTCAATTTCCATCAAGGAAAGTTAAGCACACCCATTTCTTCACAATCTACATGTTTCACCTTATCTTTCATGACTTCATCTCTGTGGCTCTCCAAATGTCAAGCCTAGCATCTATTATACTACAACTTCCAACCCTCATATCAAAGAAATATGTTCCACTAAGTAAGTGTCTGTCCTCATTCAGCAATGAAGCAACCTTCCATATGCAAGTATGGAACTGTGAAACGTCTCTTTTAATGGTTTCAGTTGCTTTCCAAATTTTAATCAAACTCTGCTGAAGGAAAATGCATTTACGCTTTTGGCCCTTGATGTGAAAAACTCTGTTGTAGATTATTAAGACAACCTGCATTAAATATTTTTTTACCAAAGTAATTTCACATTTCATGATTCTTCTAAAATAAAAATGGTATGTGGTATTTATGTAACTAAGTCAGCTGGAGAATTAGTGACTAAGATTGAAAAAAAATCACATTTTTTTTGTGATCTCATTTTCTTCACCAATGTCAAAATATATGTTCTCATTCAATTTAAAAGGAAAAATAACATCTATTGAAAATATTTCTTAACTGTAACAAATGTTACATTTTATTTTTAACTGAAATAGTACTTATTTCTTCAAGAAAGTTGTTAATTAAGCATCTGTTTTGGGCCAAGCATTGTACTAGGCATAAAACAATCATCAAGATGGATATATTTGTTACCATAAGATATAGTTCTTGCTAGTATTACAGACAGGAACTTCAACCCCATTGGATACTGTACCTCCCTCTAGCTACTAGCCTATTTCCCTGCCCCTTGTGAAAGCAAAACTTCTCCAAAAACTTTCTTAGGCTGTCTCTAAAATATTTGCTTCCATCCTCTATTGACCTATACCAAAGAAGCTTTTACCCATTATTTTAGTAGAGTCAGGACCAACAATGACCTCTACACTGCTAGATACAATGGTTAATTTCTGGGTAACATCTTACCCCACCTATAAACACTGCACACACATAATCCTTCTTATTTTAGCTTACTCTGCTATGTTAGCCCCACTGTCTTTTGGTTTTCTTTCTGGCTTGTCTTTTTAACCTATAAATATTTGAATTACTGGGCAAATGACTCCTCAAACTTCACATCTTCACATCTCCCAGATGGCTTTAAATGTCATGTATATGTTGATAATTCCTATATTTATACATCTATCCTGAAGTTTTTTCCTTAAGTTCCAGAATTTTATATGTAGCTTCCAACTCCACCTTGTCATTTGGTGCCTAATAATTATCTGAGCATATCTAGAATCTATATTCCTGCTGGATAAAACCCTTTCCTCTTGTTGTCTTCCAAATCTCAGTAAATTGAGGCTTCATTCTTTCTGACTCTCAAACCAGATGCCAGCTTCATTTTCTGACTTTCTATATTTAATCTTCCATCAGAGTTTACTGGCTAGTCTTCCAAATGTATCCAGAATTTGATCACTTGACTGAACAATCCTTCTTGCCACTGCCCTGATCCCCTCCACCATCATCTCTGACCTGGATAGTGTTAATACTTTCTGACTAATCTCCCTGTCTTCTCTTTACCCACTAATACTAACATAGCAGACTGAGCTAACTAGTTGGATCATGTCACTCTTTCACAAAATCCCTCTTGTGGCTTAGTATATGACAGCGAAACCAAAGATAACAAGCCTCAACCTTATTCATCCTGCTCCCCACTTTTCTGACTTCATCTCTTACCACCCTTACCTTTGTTCACTCTGCTCCAGCTACACTGCCTCCATTGCCATTCCTCAAACACTTTTAGAACATTATTGGCTTAGGGTGTATACACTTGCTATATTTACTATGTCAGAGCCATTCTTCCCAGTTTTCTTCATAGCTATTCCTCAATTCCTTAAAGACCCTTTTTTAAAACATGCAGATTTTCCTGTTCCTCTGTATAAAAAAAAAATCCCCTCCTCCACTTCCTCTGGCCCTCTCATATCCATAATCCTGTTTCCAGATTCATCAGACCTTTTATAGTTATATGAAGTACTTTGGATTTGCTTGTTTACTTACTACTGTCTTCCCTTACTCCATCCCACTACAGGAAAGCTCAGAAGAACCGAGGCTGTCTCCATTGTGTTCAGTATTGCATCTCCAGAGCTCCAACCAGGGCTTGCACACAGTAAGCACTCAGTATTTTTTAAGTCATGACTGAATGGATTTACAAAAGCATATTACAAGGTGTTTAGAAAATATAAAACAGAAGGCTCTAACATCCGCTAAAGGAACAAGGAAGATTTCCTGAGGAATCTCAATCCTGAATGCTAAAATGGACAAACAGGAATTTGCTTGGAAAAAGAAAGAAGAAAAGAGCTTTCTCAAGAGAACTACAGTGCCAAGACTCTGAGTTCATTCATTCAACAAACATTTATTAAACATCTGCAATGTACCAGGCTGTGTTCTAAGCACTAGAGACAAAAGTTGTAGAGAGAAAAGCCTACATATAAATAAATATTTGGCATATGGTCAGTTAATAAAAATGCTACAAAACAAATTAAGTCGGGACAGAGAATAAAAAAAGATGGCATGGGGGAAAATTTTTATTTATTTGTTTATTGGTACTGGAAACTGAACCTAGGGCCTTGTGCATGCAAGTACACAACCACTTGAGCTATGCCTCCACCTCAGAAAGAAGCTTTAGGTGGTAGAAAACACTACTGAGGATGTAGTAGGTTATTATCTCAATAAATAATAGAGAACAGCAAACTCAAGAAGAGGAGGTTAGATTTATAAAAAGGAAGAACTCAAAATACTGGCCTTGTAAAGGGATGGGAAGGGATGGAGAAGAAAACATGGACCCAATTCTAGAAAATATGGTAGGCCAGCAATACTAAGAATGTTGGGCAATGGGAGGCCACTGAAGATTTTAATGCAAGGGATGACATGACCAGATTAATATCTCAAGAATATGAAATAAAATACACCTGACCATTTTGATATTCAATGTCATTTCAGAAATAAAGTTATAGTACAGCATCAGTTAAAATGAAATTGGTGCTACCTAAATGGTTTTTCTTTGCTGAGTATGAGTACATAGAGATAAGTATTGTAAATGGAAGTTCTATTTTTTTTAATTTGAGCATGAAATTTAATTTTATATTTTTAAAAATCTTTCAGCATTCTTCTCTCATGTTTTAGTGATCTTTTTCAAATTTGCCTGTTATTATTTCAGTCATGTGTTTACTTAATAGTTTCTATCTTTTACAGTACATACATTTCTTCTCAGCGCTAGGAATTCAATTCAGGGCCTTGAGCTTGCTAGGCAAGCCCTGTATACTTGAGCTGCACCCCAGCCCTTTTTAGTTTTGTTTCTCAAATAGGCTCTCAGTCTTTTGCCCAAGCTGACCTGTGACTGATTATCTCCACCTTATCAGTATTTGGGATTACAGGTAAGTAGCACCCACCATGCCCAACTTACAATGTACACTTTTAATCAGGATAAATGTGCTTATGTTATAACCGCTAATTTCTTCTATATCAATATCTTTACATTGTTCAAACATGCTCTCTTCCCTCTGAATTTCTGTTCCCTCAGCCTGAAACACAGAGCTTCTTCACTCACTGGTTTTCCCATGAGCATTAACACATTCCAATGTTCCACCTCTGTCTCAGGAGTTTTTCATGTTTAGTTGTGAGCACATCTTTGTCAGGGTCATTTGACAAAGACCCAATGTAACCAGATGTTCTTTGAGCATGCTGGCTTTCACATTGCCCCCTCCAGTCTGCCCTAGCCTCGGACTCTGTATGTAAGTTTCTTGAGCGATGGTTTCCTGATCCTCATGCGGGGCATGTAGTCAACCTCAAACTGAGTAATGTAGTTTGATTTATGGGCACAGTGCAGATCTCAGGTCTCACCTCTAGTTCTTGCACTGCCCCAGCCATGGGGCTTGTTTGCAAGAATGGGACCACCTCTGCCCTTTTCATCTCCCTCCCTCTACTTCTACCAAAGTGTCAGCACAGCTCACAACCTTACCATTCCAATCTTTATTTTCCTCTTAATTTCTACCACCTGGAGATTACACTTCATTTGCAGGCTAAGACATAGATGGGTTTTTAATTATTAAATTTCATCTGGCACACCTTGATGTTTGTAATGGGAGAGGTTCTGTGTTAGCTCAGTCAGTCATATTATAGATTCACCTAAATTAGTCTCTAAATTGGATTTTAATTTGAAATATGAGCAATAACATTAAAGAAAGTCTGCATAACAAAATAGTGGCTCAGGTGTGAAAATAAGTACTAAAAATTAAGCAGACTGAAAAAAATGCTTTCAAAGTCTGTCTTCTCAACTAGGAACACAATTTCTTACTCTGCTAGGTAAGCATGTATGTGGCTCATGGAGGATGAGTTAACTTTGCAAAACAGTAGTAATTAAGAACATAGAAACCCATCTCAACAGAGATGAGAGATGAGCACAGCATGGGAAGAAGAGGTAACAGGTACTAGACAAGTAAGAAAAACTCAGCAAAAAGATCTTTTTAACAAATTGCTATAAGGGCAAATGTGACCTGGCATGAGAATATAGCTCCTCCCCTCTGAAAGTAGCAAGTACTCAACAGACTTCCGCTGGGTGAGAAACAATGCATCAGAGTGTAAGATCATTACAACTAGGTGGAAAAACCTTGTGTGTCAGGGGTGAGGTGAGAGAAAAGAGGCAGGAAATTTTCCTGGCTCCAGAATCTGATGCCAATACTATCAGAGGTCTTCTACCACTTGGGAGGGATAGAGAACTTTCCCACATAAAACCCTCCAAAGAGAAGCAAGACCAATAGCAAAGTTCCATCTCTGAAACTGAGAACTCTGAGACCCAAACACGTAGGACTGCGGCTGGGTCCTAAGACTGAGGCTGGGTCACGCAAACAGAGAAATCGCCTTGTGCCTCACCACCAGGTTAGTAAGAACCAAGTAGAAAACAATAGTAATCTGCCCCTGGGAGAAAGTAGAGGACAAAGAGAGCAGACCCCTTTGTGATAGGTGCACAGTCAAGACTGAAGGCCGAGGATGGACCTTCCTCAACTAATTAAGTTGAAAGTAAATAAAATACACTTTCTCTTTTGCAATTTTTATTTTTAAAAATTTTTTAAAACCAGTGGCCAACGGTAAATAGTTTAGATATTGTGTACCAAATAGTCTCTGTCTCAACACACTGCTCTGCAGTTATAGTGTGAAGGCATCCACGGACAAACTGTCAATAAATGAGCATGGTGTGTTCCAATAAAACTTTACTTATGGACACTAGAATGTGACTTTAATATAAGTTTAATGTGTCATAAAGTCTTATTCTTCTTTTGAGTTTTTCAACCATTAAAAATGTAGAAATGATGCTTATGTCACAAGTTGAATTTGGTCTGGAGGTTGTAGTTTGTGAACTCTGGCTTAAAGCAAAATTAGTAGTAACAAATTATGAGTTCATTGCGTAGGTGTAACAGTAGCACAAGAGATGGGAGGGAGAAACTGGAAGTATACTTTTGTATATAAACAGTATTAATTTAAAGAAGACCATGGTAAATTAAAGATATATAAGCCCTAGGGTCATCACCGTAAGCAATAAAGTTAAACATATGGCAAGATAAGCAAAGGCTTCTATCAGCAGTAGATGAGTTAAAGTATTATTTGAATATAAGGCAATGATTCATTAGAACTTGGGATATTTGTCATTTACAAAGAGAAAAATCTCAGCTTGAATATATTCAAGAAAAATTTTTAGGAAAAAAATAATTAAATGTATTTTCTTTTAAAGCTCTGAAGATAATGGAGAGTGATCCAAGAGAAGATTTTCAAAACTTGTTAGTACATGAAACATGACTAAATACAGAGGAGAAAATATGAAGGCAAGAGGGAAAACAGGAATACATTTATTTACTTACTTATTTATTTATTCATTTATTTATTTTAATACTTTATTTTTATTATTGTTGTACTAGGGGTACGTTGGGACATTTACAAAATTTCTTACTACATACCATAATTGAGTTCACTACCTCCATTGTTCTCCTTTATCCCCCTCTCCCTAATCCTGGAATAGTTTCAACAGGTCTCATTTTCCCACTTACATACATGTGTACAGAATATTCCTACCATATTCACCCACTTACCCCCTCTCTCCTTATATCCCTCCTTCCACTAGTACTCACCTCCAAGACAGGACCTGTTTTACTTTCCTGTTCTCAAAATGGGCATTCTTTAATGTGTATCCATGTGCAGTTACCTTGTCTATGGCTAATGTGTTCAGCTACTTAGGACAGAGGATTGCTAAGGCTACAATAGTGTGATGATTGAAACACTATCTTAGCTCTAGCTATGCTATTGTCTGAATATTTGTGTCCCTCCAAAATTCATGTTTTGAAACCTAATCAACAAGGTGAGATTTGGGATATGATTAAGGTAGGAGAAGCACAGCCTCCACAAATGAGATTAGTATGCTAATAAAGAGTCCCCAGAAAGCTGCCTTGCTATTTCTACTACGTGAGGACATAGCAAGTGGGTAACATCTATGAACCAGGGAAACAGTTCCTAACCAAACACTGAATCTGCCAGTACCTTGATCTGAAAATTTTCAGCCTCCAGACTGGTGAGCAATGAATATCTACTGTTTATAAGCTACCCCATTCATGGTGTTCTGTTATAACAACTTGAATAGAATAAAGACAGATTGCTATAACAAAACACCAACAAAGAACCTTAAATTATTTCTCATAGTTGGAGAGACTAGGAATTCCAATATCAAAGTGACAGCAGATTTGTCTTGGTGACAGTCCTCTTCTGGCTCACAGTCAGCAGCCTTCTGACTCTGTCCACACACAGGGAAGGAAGGATTCAACATAACATGTACTCATCTTAACATTTTCCTATTGGTACTAATCATTTGGATGCCAAGCTGGTAGTATTTGAAAAATGTGTGACATCAAAAGAAATTAATGTCTGCATGGCCACAAAATATATCTTTCATCAGATGTATGTGTTTGTCAACCTTAACTAAATAAAATAGGCCTGAGAAGCTGGAGTGATGCAAAACTTCCCTTTGAGCTATCAAAAGAAGGCTTTCAAAATCTATTGAGAAGCATACATCAAGCTTTACTGCCTTATTTGTGTTGTCTTCCACTATTCATTTACACAAAACCCACTTTTCTAGAGCACATACACTGTACTATAAAAGAAAACAAAAAAAAATTCTTGATGCCTAAGTCAAAAAAAGTTAAAAATGAAAATTTTGGCTTAAAGAAGTAAGCATCAGTTATCTGTAAATTTTACTGAGGTAGAATACCTCTTCCACATTTAATACTAGACAAATAGATCACTTGGGCCAGTGAAATCCATATTAAATCCCCCAGGGCATGTATTTTAATGATGATGGGTAAGCAGAGTGTGTTTATACCCTTCAGGGCATTTAGAACTAATATTGGAGGAAAAAATAAAGATGCTACAATTTACTCCTTATGCCTAAAATTCAGGTTATTCTTTTTCCCTCTTCCCACTTGGAGGCAATGACTGTAGAGAATGGGAACTTGGTGAATGATTACCACTTTTTCGCTCCCTTATATGAGCCTGTCAAAATTCCAGATCTATAAAGAAGTTTTGTGTGTATTACACATCACTGAAAGGTAATCTGAAGGTCACAGTCATTATCTCACTAGTACAGCCTGGGGAGGTGGACCAGAATATGGCCAGAACCTTCCAACTGAAGGGACTTTTTTCACCTTTAGTACTAAGAAACTAACAACAGTTATAAACAATGAGCACAACCATTTAAGTGCCTGCTATTTTCCAATAATTGTGTTGGATTTTTAAAGTATTTAAAGTAGTCTTTACTAACATTAGTAAAGTATTTATTCCTTTTATAAGCACATGTCACTTTTCCTGGTGCCACATGCTCTCCTCTTTTGCTTCTTACCTGTGTGTCCTTTGAAAGCTTTGCATGCATCTCTGCCTCTATTGTTCCTTACAAGTTCATAAATTCATGTTCTTCCGAGTATATTACAGACTATGCACTTATTATTCTTGATAGTGTAGCTTGAGCCCAAGATATCAAGAATCAACCAGTTTGAATTCCAATCCCTTTTATTTGGCCTCTTCATGCCTCAATTCCCAACTCTTCAAAAGAATAATAGTACCTACCATATAAATTTAATTTAGGATTAAGTGAAAGGAAATATGGAAATCACTCCTAGTATTCAATAAGTGCTCAACGTATGTGAGCTGTTGTCATAATACTCAAAATACATTCTCATGAATTGTCTTTCTTCTTCTCTAGACTGTTAGTTCTATCCTATTCCTTGACTTAATACCTGGAATACAGTAGGCTTTCACTTTTTTTCCTTAAATGGCAAAATGAAGTAAAGAAAAATCAAAGAAATAGATCACTAAAATGCATTAAATATTTCTGTAAAAGGATAAAAGAAATAAAGTGGAGAAAATAAGCAATATTCTAAGCTTCCATAGATAGTAAGTGGCAGAAATGCAACTTGAATTCATATCTGCTTAAATCTGAAAACTGTGCGCTTTTCATTTATTTATGGGGAAAATTGGTGGATAGCCAATTACTATTAAGCACTTCCTACAGGAGTGGTGATGTTTTAAGCTTGTGTGTGTGTGTGTGTGTGTGTGTGTGTGCACAAATGTATTATCAATTTACTTTTACATCAACCTTATGTAGTGGAGATTAATATTTTCAATTTTGCAGAGAAAAATTAAAGTGCAAAGAGAATAGTAACAGATCAAGGATACATAGATAGTGATTTAGATAGGTCAAGGTCATATGGTTAAGACTAGGCAGGGATAGATTGGATTGGGATCCAGCAATCTGGACTGAGAACTACTACCTCTTATTGCCTCATGTTTGCTTCTCTCAGCATCATCTGATGCTTTACAATTAAACAGCACTAAACACAGGAGCCAAAAATCACTCTTTAGTTTCCCCTCTGAACTACTATTTAGTACACTTTTGATGTCTGTATATAGTCAACCCATGTTAAGAAAGAAGACCACTGAACAAACTCTAAACAATTATTGAACAATTTACTGCAAGTCTGCTTTACAACAAATTTTACAATTTGCCACTCACCTTTTGAGTGCACAATTTCCATCAACAGGATGTTTACTAAATTCCAGAAGGTGCCAGTTCTAAGTTCCAAAAGAATAAATGTGGGAATGTTTTTCTTAATAAAAATCTGTCACTTTATATCCCCTGCTCAGATTCCTAGTTTTACCCCATGGAACTATGCAGTATTTGAAGACAAACTAGTAATTTATTCAGCAAATATTTGAGCACCTATCTTTGAAGCACCAGGATAGGCAATAAGTATATAAAATATGTTTTTAGGGTGACAGTCATGTAAAAGAAAAATTTCAACCTCCTGTGATGTGTTGTAACAGAAGTATTAAGATGTGTTACCAAGGCATCAAGAAATAAGTGATTCAGGGAAAGGGTTGTCAAATTAGCTGTGTACATAGAAAACTTTTTGTTTGGACCTCCAGACACCTCCAAATGCTTCTGCTGCTGGAGAATCCCAAAATAAGCATGGTCACCACATTGTAGCCTGAAGGAAGCCAAGCATTCTCTGTCCTTGCCTCTGGTAGTAGAGGAGGAACACATGGCATCCAGCACTCAGAGAAGAAATAATTGTTGAGAGAAAATAATTGTTGAGAGATTACTATGTGTCAGACCTAATCTGAAAAATTTTATATATTAAATCACCTAAGTCAACAACTCTACATCTGCAGTGTTATTTTTAAGATACGAAAACCGAGCTCAAAACAGTCAACTTTTGCTGACGTTGTAGAGCTGTAAAGTAGAAAAGCTAGGATCCAAACTCAGGTATGATGGTTCTGGAGGGCCTGTAAGTAGCACCATTTGGCTTCCTAAAGAAGACAGCAGTCCTCAAGTGATGCAGAACACAATAGAAACTGAACCAAAATAGTATTAGAATGTCACTTAACAGTTTGCACAGTATTTGCTATCCATGAGCTCATCTTACCTTTACAGCACTCTTGTAAAATAGAGTTCTATTCTATGACCATTCTACGACTTCTGTATCTTTCCCTTCTTCTCTTTCTATGTTCTGATGATTTCATTCCATTGATTGAATTCACCAAGACTATAATCTTTGCACTTGTTCATTCCTCTTCTCCAAATGATCTTCTCCTAGATCTTTACACAGCTGTCTCTGCTCTAAGATCACCTCCTCAGGGAACACTTTTCCTTGTGTAAGTTGCTCTCAGTCCCACTTCTCTGTGTACTTTTCTTCTCTGGACTTAATGCTTTCTGAAATCATACTATTAGTTCAACCATTTAACTGCTTTGAATGCCTACCCTAACTGAATCATAAGCATTGCCACTATCAGAGAGCTTGTCTCTCTTGTTTGCTTCTTCACCCCCATCCCTAAATATATAGTAGCTGTATTATGTAGTAGGCACTGAAAAATATTAACTTCAGTTTATTTGTACTTTTTTGTATTGCAAATTAATTTTCCATCAAATTTCTTAGCTTATTATTTGTATATAAAAATTATTTGGATATAGATTTGTTGATTTGTGATAGCAATGATTGTATTGCCTTCACATATGCCTTTTAAGAGCTTTTCACTTGGTCACTGAATAATTGGAAAATGAAAATTTTGACAGTTCCTTGTTTATATTTTATTACTTTTTAAAAATCTTATTACATTGTTAAATCATTTTTATACTGATCTGGAGCTTAAGTATAATGCCATGTCTTTCACCTCTAAATATAACATTTGACATTGCCATCAGATAGCTAGTCCTTATCATGTTAAGGAAGTCCCCTACTTACCAGTTACTAAAGGTTGCATGATGTAAAAATCAGATATTAATGTTACCTTTCATCATATGACTGTATCAATATGTAAGGAGATGATATCATTTCATCCTTGAATCTATTAATATAAAGAATTACAGTAAAATGTTTCCTAATGTTGGGGCTGGTGGAATGGTTTAAGTGGTAGAGTGCCTGCCTAGCAAGCATGAGGCCCTGAATTAAAGACCCAGTTCTGCAAAAAGAACGAAAAATGCTTTCTAATGTTGAAGTGTCCTGCTTTCTTGAAAGTCAGTGGTTCTCAACTGGATGAGGTAACACTGCCTCCGAAGGGAGGATCTGGACATTCATTCACTTAATGTTCTCAGTTAACGCAACGACTGATGAGTGAGACTTAGGTTGGCATTTAGTGCCTGGGAATTAAGAGTTCCAAATCTCCCACGTGACAGATGAGTTTAGTGCCCCAATTAGCAATGGTATCTCATATGAGAAGTATTTGTAGCTGAGAGTATGACAGTTTTTCATCATGCTTTAAAGCTTTATTAATAGGATTAATGTGCCCACCTGGAGTGACTCCTAATTTTGAGTAATTCTAACATTTTAAAAATAATCTTTTTTTAAATATTAGTGTTTTATTACATTATTAGTATTAAACAGTTTTAGATTTAATTTTAAGGAGATTGATATTCTTATATTTTGATAATTTAATCACACAGCTGATTGTGACTTTATTAAATAAAATCCCTATATTTTCCAAGTCAACTCTTAAACCAGATTGTTTCAATCATACACCAGTACCATCAGTATGACCCTAATCACATTCTAATGTGATTCAGTCTAATGAATGAAGGCTATATTCTATCCACTAACTCTTATCTATTTTATTATAGCCAGACATTCAAACTAGGTACAATTTTAGAATACTGATTTTGTTGGCCAAACTATTTTCTATTTTCCAAGCTCTATGCCACCAGTAAATTAGATTAACATGGAATCTATGGAGTGCATCCCAATTATTGATGACAATGTTGAAAATGTCTAAGAATCAAACATTCTTGGAGCAGAGTTTCAACCACAAAAATCCACTTCACATACCTCCACATTTTCAACAAGGCTTCCCTCAAACTAATGGTGCCATGGGTATTGACTATGGTTATAGCATGCATCTAAAATTTGACAAGGTCTATTCTCAGAGATCCCATGGGCCACCATTTTCTTTTCTAAATGCCATTACCCCATTCTTTTATATATGTGTCTTATACTTTTCTCCTAAGAGGCGACAACAAATAAAGTGGTCTATCATTTCCTAAAACATCTTTTTCACCTTTTAGAAAGCCTGTTTATTTGTCCAACAGCCACTACCACTCTGCTCTAATTTTCCTCAAAAAATCAGTTCCAGCAGTTCCTCAGCCATGTTGCCTGATTCTTTCCTTACTATTCAGTAGACTTGGCTATCACTTGACATCTATTTCCCCTGTGTAACTTGGGGATCTAAGTGTTAGGAACATTCTGAACTCTCATTATTCTATCCTTTTTTGGTAAAAATTATTCTTTGATGGAAAAATGTACAGAATGTCTTATACTAAAAAGCAATTACCACCACACTGCGCAAGTAAACAAAAGGAGCAAAACCAGGCGGACTTGAAATAGCTGCAGTGTTTCTAGAAATTACCACTAGTTTAAGTTAGAAGCTCGAGTTTTCTAACATGGATAGAAGCTGAGTACAGCTTCAAAATATGTTTCAAACACATGTGATTTTTTTCAAAGTGGTCTTTGAGCCTATTTATTCTTTTTAAGCAAGTCTTCAAATTTAACTATCTCATGATTAAATAAAACTCAATCATAAAAATACTTTATCACATAGATTAGAAGTAAAGCATTGGTGGAATCAATATGATTTTTTAAGGTATATTCACATTTGCCAACACAGAGTGATTTCAAAATAAATCCATTTTAACTTGTTTATCAGGTCATAATTCTATCATTCAATGATTTATGGTTTTAAAAAATAAAACCTCTTGTGTGTTTGGTGTGGGGTGTGTGGATTCTATAGCCTCCTCTCCACGTTTAAAAATTCTTTAACTGTATTCTGAGATTAGCTGTTTTGTTCAATCACCAATTAAAACAGCAGGATGAATGCAGGTAATGGATATAGGACTACGGATGTCAACAACTCCTCACATCCTTTTTTTGGCCCTGGAGAACTCTTCACTTGCTCAGCTACACACATGCACTTCTCCCCTCCCACACACACAAGGGAAAAGTGACAAAGTAGCCACTGCTTTTACATTATTTTATGTTGGAAAGGATAGCATTAGAATTACCTCATAATAGCTAGTTCGCGTATCACTTTTATCCATTCATTTATTAAATCAATCAACAGATATGAAAAGTGTGCCAACAATGTGCCACACAAAGCACTGAGCCCCACATAAACAATCCAACCTAGTTGCTCACCTGATGAAGAATAAATCCTGACAGACAGATGTCAGGATTAACTGTCTGCAAGAGATACACATTTCATGTGCATATGACATAATCCAAAATACACAGATCATCTTGTCAGTTGGTATTACACCCTAAGCATTCCTTTTCACCTACTAAATAGCCAGGACCCCCTATTGATCCTTGAAAAAGCATCCCAGAAGCAAATGCATTAATTTCACAAGTGATAGGATCACACCAAAAAAGTTCAATAAAAATAATTTTACATGTTTATTGGAGCTTCCAGAAAATATGAGAAAGCAAACAACAATATAGCATTGAGGAACATATTGGTAAACACATCTGATTGCTGATGTTAGGAGGCTCAATATAGAGATATAAAATACAGTCAGCCTGTAGCTTCCCCCTCCCCAATTAAGACCACCAAGGCATGTGACTTTAAAACAATCTTTTAAAAACTTAATTTTTATTTTCCTTCTTCCTTATCTATTTTTCCTGTCCAAAAAAAGAAAAAAATCTAACAAGGAGCAAGAGAAGGAGCAAGCCCCTTTGGACTGTGAGCAAAAGCAATTTTCAGGCAAATACAGATTTTATAAAAACTGGTGAATACAGCTGAGTAGAAAAGCTACAGGCTGCCCAAGGCTTGAATTGGAAGATACATGAAGTAATAAGCTCTGCACGCCTTGAAAAGTGAAAAGGAAAAAGAGAAAAATGTTCACGTATCACAGTTCTACAAAAACTGTGGCACCCATGGAATTCTCGATGGCATTCGAGTTTTCTCATTTTTTTCCCAATAAAGTTGAAATTCATAAAACAAAAACTATTGGTTTTACATTAGAATTTTTAAAAAACAAAAAAGTTTGATTTCTTTTTCTAAAAAAAGGAAGTACACTAAGATTAGTTTAATCAATATTTTAAATTACAATTTAGAGATGCCAAGAAATAAAGATTTCCACTTCCATTTTTGCAACTTATCCAAATTGAATTTAGATCACAGAAACGTGAGATGATAGTAGTACCAAGATTTTACCTGACATAACACACAGAATGTAAATTACTGATCCTGTTATCAAATACCAATTACATAATTTTAATTAATTAGTAGAAATGTTTAATTATTATCCATTTTTCTCCATGACTTTGTTTTGACTTATTCCATTACAGATCATGAGTTTTTAAAAGCCATTTAGCTTAAATCTATGGGGAAAAGGTAAGCAAAAGTGGAATTTCGGAGAATTCTTTTACATTATCTTTTCTGACCTTGAAAGAGAAATGAAGGAGAGTTGGAGCTAATGTACTTAACAAAGTGCCTAAAACCACACAGTCTTCAGTACAGTGCAGCATTTCCATGCTGTTTAAAATGAAGGTATTAAGTATCATGGGTTGCACTCTGTTTTGTTGCCCTGAGTTTAGCTGAAGGTCATTCCTGGTTTTAGAGATTAAAATCTGGGCAAACTGATCGGTGGTGTCAGGAAGAAGTGCTGTGAGCGTTTTAATGTCTGGAAGAGAAGAATTTCACACTAATCCCCTTATCAGCGTCTTCACTATGCCACAAGGGTAAATTACATGGACTACTTCCTACACTACTGTGGAGCATAAAATATGAGACATCTCATATCATGACCACTCTTATTCGATGTGTAGGTTTATACAGAGAGACATGTAAATTACAATGCTCAATGCATCTTTGAAAATCTAATTATAGTATCTGATGTTTTAGCTCCATAATAAAAAGATGAAAAGTAATCTGTAGATTTCCTTGACATATATAACCAAATTTCTACCCCAGGATGCATACTTAGGGTATAATTATTTCCTGGTAGTTTTAAATTTTTGATCACTTTCTTGGTTATATTAACCAGATGTTAACCAAGGTGTAAATACAGAACTGCTGTTATGTACACTCTTCCCCCCTCTAGATGCTTTTCCTAAGGATCATATTAATACATCAAGACTAAGTTTAAATCTTGTTTCTCAGTGAATCTCCCCTGACCAACTAGACCCTGACCAAATAGGCCTTTCCCTATTGTTCTCTGTCCAGATAACATGCTTATTTTTCTTCAGGGCACTATGTATCTTCAATCAATCTAAAATCCTAGTTATGAGTCACCTCATGTAGACCCTCACTACCAACTTCACACATCCCGTTTTCTCCCACTTTTCCCTCTGCTCACTTTTTCACACTGGCTGTCTTGACATTCTAAGGATGCCCACAGAAGTTCTTCCTCTTGAGAATATTCCCCAAATACCTGCAAAATTTGCTTCCTTGATTTTCTCAGATCCTCCTCAAATGTCACCAACTCAGGAGCTTCTCCCTTGACTAATATGTCTAAGACAGCAGCTCTCTTTACTCTCTTTTATCCAGCTTATTTCTTTCCCTAGACCTTACAGTTGCATATGTTATATGTTCACTAGTGTTAGTGTTGCTGTCACTAGCACGTAAACACCATTAGATTTTATTTATGTTGCTCTTTAACATTGCCATAGTGATTAAAAGCGTTTGGCATAAGGCTGAGATTCAATACTTATTCATTTAATTAATTAATCTCTTATCATCTGTTTCCCCTCTTCTAAGGATCATACAAATAGAAACAGAAATTTTGTTTCTGATATTCCCATTGCCATCTTGTATATAACAGGTGATGCATGAATACTGAATGACTGGATGAATGAAGTGTTGCTTGTGTGGAAGTTTTTTGGTTTTTGTTTTTTTTTTCAATGTTCTCCAGTATCCCTTCATTATCATAAAAACTGGAATTATATCTGTTTAGCTTCTCAATATATACTGATCCCACAGAAGGGTTTGGCTTACTGTAGGCACGCAGTCAGTGAAGAATACAGTAAGCCCATCTTATTTGCAAACTTATTACATGCAATTTTGTCCAAGCATGATCAAAAAATAATAAATACATTAAAAAGAAACTTCAAAAGCAAAGCTTTTAAATTTAAAAATTTTTAAATTGTGCAGCTCAGTGGATGCTGAGCTCTCAATCATCCAGCGTTATCATCAATTGTATTTAAATGGTTGTATGATCTGCCCTTAATGTTGTGAAAATATGCCTCCCCAAAAGCAAATGGTGCCCAAAACACAAGGAAAAAGTTAATGTAGCTACTTTAAGTGATAAATTGAAATTTTCAGATTTCTTGAAAGCCAGCATGTCTTTAGTGGAACCCTGTGACATTACAGGAAAAGTGACTCAAATATCCACAATACAGTACTGAACTCAAAGGATCCTGAGCATTCATGGTTTTTCCTCAATGTTTGTCTTCTTGGAATCATTTACCCATGGAGATACCAAGGATCTATTATATTAAGGACTGGGGCCACAGTGAACAGGAACCTATTCTGTCTATAGACACTCAGAGGTCTACAGGGCTAGACTAATGTTTTGATTACAGATGGGAAAGAATTTAGGGCATCACAAAGCCATGAAAACCTTAAGTTACCCTGTTCATCTTTCCAGGCCCAGTCTGGATCATGAAAAAGTCTTGCTTCCCAGAGAAGATCCAAATAAGGAAGGTGCAGACTACTGAGACTCTTACTTTCATTCTGTATATTTTGAATTTGAGAAAAAATAAATCTTATTTTCAACCCAAAGCATTGACTTATTTGCTTAAAATCTTGCTCTGAAGATTTCTGATTTATAAGATTATGGGGCCAATGGGCAGTAAACAAGAAGAATAACCTTGAAAACATCTCATCACCACTTCTTTCATGTGCTCCATTTGTAAAATGAAGATACTAGAAAAAAAAAACAGTCCTAAAATCATACATTGTGTCTCTGAATTTCTGAGATGCTCTTGGGAGGCTTTTTGAAGCATCTTCTTTTCTTTTTCCCCTTTCCCACCTGCCACAATCCTGCTTGGTTAAAATCTGTAGCCTTGGTGAGCTACTGCTGCTGTTGAGAAGCCACCAAGAGTATAGAGAAAAGAAAGGCTTCTGATCTGTGTCATCTCTTATCATCCTTTGCGACACACAAATCTTGTAACTCCATGAATTGTACCTCAGTTAGCAACTAAATCTCAATAATTAATTAACAGTGCTTGAGTTATCACTGTCTTTAGTTTACTAGCACTGATCTACATTAAAGTTTTTATCCTATCTTGAGCCAGGGTCAGGGACAAGGGCAGGCATTATAGTTTCAAAGATGAATTCTGAAATGGTCTCTTCTCCATGGAGCTGCACCTATTGTGCAGACAATGCAACAAATGGTGATGAAAGCTTTAATGGGGTAGGCAAATTTAAAGCACACCAAAGTGTACAAAAGCAGCTTACGGTGATCTGAAAAATTTCCCAGTTGGTGGCCAAACACAGTCCTAATGTTAATTAATTGAACAATGGGCTGAAAATCCTTACAGTATCAGAATCATCCAATCCAAACTCCAGATGTAGCACAAAAGGAAACTGATGTCCAAAGAATTGAGCAGATTCAACTACAGTGAGAACTTTTTTTTTAAAGAAAACTTTTAGAATCCCTTACTTCATCAATTTAATGAGGAAATCAATTAATTAGTTATACAAAGTTATTAATCATATAAAGTAGAGAGGAAAATACTTATATTGATTTCATGTACAGAAGTGATGTCAATAACTCATCATTCCTAAGTTACAGAAGGTGTGAACTGATGGTGAATTCATTCAGATCCTTGTACAGTCTCACCCAATTTGCTTCCTAACCTACTGCATAGACCTAATCACAAGAGGACAGATACAGTTTGGATGTGAACAAGAATAAACTTTAAGATTAAATCTCGGTTTGTTTGGCACTTCCCTCTTAACTGAAGCAGTTAAGGGCTAAGATAAAACCCCCATAGCGAAATAATTTTAATAGTAGTAGTAGTAGTAGTAGTAGTAGTAGTAGTTGGATATGAAATTGTTCAGGTATGTTCTTGGAGTTTTTGCTCCTAACATAGTTGATTAACTTGAGATGTTTAATGACTGTAATTCAGTAATGGAACAATATAAGAGCTGATCATTTTAAAAGAGAAATACTTGGGAAATCCATAGTTTCTAATAGCTTGCCATCTGTTTGGCTCTTCCTGGCAATGGATTTATCCTGCTTAGTCCAGATGATGATATGGAGGGTGAAATCATGGATTACACGATGGATTTCTTGTGCTCTTTAACTACTGTTATTAATCTGCTACCTTGTAAATCAACATTTCCCAACATAAAATCATTAAAAAAATTATTCTCTTAACTCTTACTCCAAGTAAGTATGCTATAGGTATCACATAACATCTGATCTGGCACCAACAGCTTGAGTTAAAGTCACCCAGGATCGCTCCAAATTAAAAACCTCAAACTGAATTCACTGACTTTTCCACTCTACTCTCTGCAGGATGCTCTTTTGCCTTGCCCCCAGTCCAGGTTTATCCCCTGGACAGGGAAACGTTAGACCGACATGGACTAAATCATTTTCTTCTGAGCCCATCATTTCTAAATGGCTGCCCAGGTTCCTAAATCCGGCCGCGGCGGACAGGGACTAGCATTTGCCCTCTCTCTGCAGAGCCCTGTGACTCTAGCGCCTTCATAACTGGACGTCGGAAGCCAGAAAGGAAACTCAGAAACGCAGGGACAGGGTCAAGCCGGCACTAAGCACCGAAGAGCCCCTGATGGCCGCGAAGGACGGGTCGGTGGACTCGCGGAGGGGGCGAAAGGGGGCGAGGGGTCCTGGGAAGAAAGGCAGCACTATTTCCCATTCAACTCGAAAGGACAGGACGCACGGGGTCGCAGGTTAGAAGTTAAAAATTAACCCAACCTGCGCTTTGTCCCCGCGCCTCCGGCAGCCCGAACACCGAGGTGCCACTTAGCTGAGAAAGAACAAGGTTGGCCAGGGCGGGAGAAACAGAGTTGCTACCGCCCGGGATCTGCCAGCACAGAGAGCAACCAACGCGCTCCCCGCAGCAATTCGGGACTCAAAGCCTGGGCGAGCCGGGCTCGGTTCCCGCGACGCAGCGGCCCCGACCCGGCCAGGCTGCCGGTGCTCCGCGCTGCCCTTTCGGCAGAGGGCAGCTCCCCGCCGTGCGCCGGGCCACCCCGGGGAGCGCCCTGCCGCCCCTGGGTGGCCTCCTGGTCACCGGCGGCTGGACCACCGACCCTCGCCCGCCGGCGCAGGACAAACTTCCTTCCTTCCTCCTGGGCCCCCAGCCGTGCAGTTGGCAGGCGGCTTCCTCGCCATTCTTTTTGGGTCTCCAGCCTGGCGAGCTTCCTCTGCCCTTCACCAACCCCGAGCCCCGGGCGCCGAGCGGTCCCTGCGCATCCGCTCCAACAAAGCCGGCGGCCGGGAGCGACCCTGTAAGGGGCTGGGAGCCGCGGCGCGGACGCCAGAGCCCGGCGAACGCACCCTCGCCCGGGCGAGTGTAGCGGGAAGGGACAGCGGGGACGAGGCGGGGAGAGAAAGGAGAAGAAAGTGTCCTGCTCTGGGCGCGAACGCCTCCTTGGCTCGTCCTCGCTCTCCCTGCTCCACCCGCTGTCCCGATGGGACTTGGCAAGGCCACAGGGGGAAGCAATGGGGACGCCGTGGCCTGGCGGGCCAGCCGCTCCCTTACCTCTGTCCAGAGTAAGCGGCTGGACCACTGTCAATGTCGCCATGTCTGCCGTGGGAGCCGAAGTGACGCTCGGCTTCAGCATCAGCAACCGCTTGTAGTGAGAAAAAGAGGAGGAGACTGGGGGCGGGGGTGGAGAGGGAAGACGGGGAGGAGGGGGAGGCGGGGGAAGGCAGGAAGGTGGTGGTGGAGGAGAAGAAAGCTTGGGTGGGTTGGTGGCCAGATGGAGACGCAACTGTTCCGTGGTGCCAGAGCTTCAGACGTCGCGCGAAAGCGAGCAGGTATCCGAGAGAGACCGCATTGCCAGGCTCAGAGAAGGAAGGCTCTCTGCCAGAGAACTTTGCTCTTCCACCCCCAGGAGCGCTGGGTGGGTGTAACTGACGTGTTGCTTTCTTTCAACTTTCCTCAAATAAAATGGTCAGAATATGTAATGTGTGTCAGGTGGAAGACAGGAGATAGAGAGGGAGATGGACAGATGAGTTTTTTCAGATTAAGAGAAATTGTCAACCCAGTAATCCCATCCACTTTAGAGAGAAAATGCTTTTAAGTGTCAGAAATTTTGGTGTTTCATTGTAGCTGCTGTTAATTTCTGTTAAAGTTTTTTTTTTTAGAATGTTGACTTGTAACAGTATATGGTAACTGACATAAGGACTGGGTTCCATTAGTAAGTGTCCTGGGAATATTGCCTGGAAAATAACTTGTCTTTACAAGGAAACTTCTTTAAAATGTCTATAAAGAAAACAAAGATAAAGACCAGTTTCTATCACTCAGCTGGAAAAATATTTATCTTGCACTTTTTCACATTGATCTATAAGCATTTATCCACAGGTGTGGCTTATTGATTAACATATGCGTCTGATAGTGAAGAGTGTTACATACCACGTACCTGTCTTAACTCATGTATTGTTCCAATACAGGCCCTCTATCCTGTGATTTAGTGGGAGGTATCCTTAAAAGGATGACTTTGGAGTCATTTGATCAGAATTTAATTACTGGAGCCTTCAAATACTGGCAATCACCTCCTCCCCTCAACAAACAAACTACTTTCACTATCTTATCACACACAGTAGGGACTCTTTATTTTCTGATGGAGAAGTTAAAAAGCATAAAGAAATTTTGTGCCCAGTGGCACAAATCCTAGCCAGTCAAGAGGCAGAAGTCAGGAGGATAGTGATTTGAAGCCAGCCAAGGGCAAGTAGTTCCTGAGAGCCTGTCTCTGAAAATACCCCACCCAAAAAAAGAGCTGTCAGAGTGACTCAAGTGGTAGAGCACCTGCCTAGCAAGTATGAGGTCTGAGTTCAAACTCCATTTCTGCAAAAAAGAAGGAGAAGGAGAAGAAGAAACCTTCTATAAGCATAAGGGGGATGGCTTGTGGGTACAGAATGGGAAATGACAAAGCTGTCTCTATCCCCTTCCAGTCTTTGTGACAGAGCTGAATTATTTTTGGCTAGCCAGAAACTCTTTAACAGAAGATCCTGTTTTGCAGCAAAATATTTGCATATAATCAATGCTACTTTCTTCTGATGACAGTATGGGTGATTTCCGAAGGTCTTTTTCATCTTATGGCCTACAGATAAGAAAAAAAAAAAAAAGCAGCCCAGCAATATTTCACCAATGATAGAGAAAGCCAAAGATGACTGATCATACCTACATTTAACAGACCCTAAAGACACACCTAAAACAGTAGTTCAATATGCTTATTTTATCATTAAGTGTTTTAAAAGAACCCTGATCTTGAAATTCAAGTCTTAGTTATGTGCTCTTCCAAAGTCACAATACAAATATGCATTGAAAGCCATAAAAAATATAGAAATTTATTTACACAAGCATATAAGCTACCTGAACACTGTGACAAACACTGAGTTAGGTGCTGATAATGAGAAGATTAATAAAAGGCCCTGTCTCTGAACACTGCTCAGTCCTGGTTGGGAGACTACCAGTGAGAAAAGCATGGAACTCTGTGCAGCATGTACTCTAAGCACCACAGAAGGGAAGCACATTGGGAGGCTGGAGAAAGGCTTAGTAACTTGGTTGATTATCATCATTCACATCCCTTGAGTTAGGCAGCAGAAAGTTGAATTACATACAATGATATCAAAGTATTTCAAGGTTTTGCATAAAATGTCAAAGCTCATTCAATAATTGAGGATGAAAAGAACATACAAATCCCTTGGCCACTAATGTGGTTCTTTAAACAACATCCTTTATTAGAAATGTGTATTTGAGAGGCTTGATTCATAAGTCTAAAAGCTATAATCATACTTATCTCAACACAAATCCCAGATTGTGAGGTTTAAGCAGGCAGGGTTTTGGCATTTTGTTTCCTAATGGATTCCCTGCAACAAACATTTCATAGCATGTTTCTGGACTTACATCTTGAGTTCCCTGATTGAAATTTTGCTCTATCATTCTTCCTTTGTGTTGGCTCTGTAGGTCCTTTTTTGTTTGTTTGTTAAGGATTAAAAGAGGAAGCATAATTCATTATGTATTCATCTGTTATTATTTCTAGTAGTGGCAAGTTCAATACCTACACAAGTGTAGAAAATGATTATTCAGTACCTGCAAGAATTTGTTTTCATAAGGTATGAATACTATCTCTCCAGTAATAATTGTGAATTTATTTTTAAGACTACAGAGATATATTTCCTGTTTCTTCTTTTGCTGGAGTGAATGTGTCCATGCTTAGGTCTCATGGACAATTGCCTGGCCACAACTGTAGCAACCATAGTGTTTCATCAAGGTCAATATACTTGACCTCTTCACAGGATGTGCTTTTGTTGTATATTAATCAGAGAGTTGTTCAGACATCTGTAATTACTTTTATCTTAGCTGGTTAGTTACAAACTCACTACACTCTTTCTCTACATGATACATAGTAGTTTAGTTCAGTGGTAACCATATTTTCAATGGAATTAATTTGTTTAGGATATATTCATTGTACAGGGAAGATTCGTTGTGACAATTCTATATAAGCTTATATCATGCATTGGTTAGATCACAACTGTCTCTCTTCCTCGGTCCCCCCTCCCCACCTCTCTTAAAATTATTGCAAGAGGTTTCTTTGTTCTATTTTGTACAGGTATATGAAGTCCATAAATCATATTCTTTCACCGTAACCTCCTTCATTTACCCTCCTCACTCCCACAAATACTTCCCCACACTGTACCTATTTTACAGTCTTGTCTAGTTATTAATATCTAAGTTGATGTTCAAAGGAGTTTCATCATGTATACTTGCTGTGAGTATACTTTACTTTGGTCCATTCAGCCCCTTCTCAATGGAATTAATTTAATACATACAGATTAAGTGCTTTATATGTACAAGTCTTGGTGCTAGGCTTGGTGCTTTATTCTTCTCTTTCCAACCTAGAAAAGTATGTATTGTTCTCCCACTTTGGAGGTAAGTATACAGAGCCTCACGGAACATTAGCAAGCAACTTGCTTAATTATTAAGTACCTGAATGCAAGAGGTTCTGTTTTCCACAAAGTAACACAACACTTCACTATATATTATTAAAAATTTAGTGATTCCAGACTTTTATTTCAGAGTTCAGTGTGTGTGTGTGTGTGTGTGTGTGTGTGTGTGTGTGTTTGTGTCATGTATCATATCCCTTCCTTATTTTTGCTGTGCAAATATATAGAGATATATAGTACCAGTAATCCTAGCTACTTAGGAGACACAGATCAGAAAGACTGAGGTTCAAAGTCAGCCCCAGCAAATGGTTCACAAGACCCTATCTTGAAAACATCCATCGCAAAAAAAAGGACTGGTAGAGTGGCTCAAGGTGTAGGCTCTGATTTCAAAACCCAGTACCACAATATATATACTTTGAATACTTGAAAGATAGCTGGTATGTGTTACAATCTATATAAATATAGGTTAATATTAAAACAGTTGCCTACTCTCAAATATACAATCAATTCTTATTAGAAAATTCATTGAAAGCTAGTTAGGGTCTGTTTCACTTAATCAAATCTTTTTAAATTATATGACAAAATCAAGAGAAGGTTTGCAAAAAGCATTAGCATATCAAGAAAATGTGTTTAGTAAGATTATAAACGGAGTATAATAAGCACAGTTTCATATGAGAAAATAGCACCTTCAAACTGGAATTCTTTCAGCCTTGGTGTTAGAAATTATTTTTGACTGATTCAAGATATCTCATTATCTCTCTTAATTCATGTAGCTTCATGAAAATAGCACTAGATTAAGATGAAGTATCAATCTACACATTAAAGTACGAATGTTTATGTTTTTAATCATCATAAATAGAATATCTCACTATACTTATTTTATCCTTAGGTTTGTTTTGATAACTACTTATTTGTTGATTCAACAGATTCTTCATGTACTTACTACATGCCAGGCTCTGTTTGAGGCACTGGGACATTGGAGTGAATGACATAAAGTCTTTATACTCACTTGGCTCTTACGTTATAGAGCTGAGAAAGATAATGATAAACAAAAAGAGCGATTAGTGACTAAGTAAAGTACAAAGAATGAAATGTTGGCAGTTAAATTAGGTCTAGAACAGGGTCAGGATTACAAAAGACAGAAATAGACAGAAGGGCAGAAGGGCATCTTATGGGGCAGGTAAACAGAGCCAAGCTAGGAGAACAGTCATTTTGCAGATTTGGATAAAATCAGGAGATTATTGTAGACTATCAGAAAAAAAGAAGCCAAAGAAGGACCCTGGAGAGTCAGATAGTGCAAGATAATGTAATTAATAGAATTCTAATGAAGTTTTCAATTACTTTTTTTCCCATCACAAAATAAACTGTACGAATATAAATTACATGCTAAGGAGAAAAATTGTGCTGTATCATCACTAATAAAAATTACAAACATCAGAATGAAATGAAGAGTTACTAATTCAGAATTGGATGTTAGAAAATTAAAGATGAAGCAAAAATATCAAAAGTCAATTCTAATTGTTTTTCATTTCCTTCAAAAGAAATAAGAACTTTGAAAGAAGGAAAGATGAAATTTGAGTAATTATTCTTCAGATGTAGAGTTTGTATTATCTCATATTACCAGCTATCATGAAAATTATAAATATAATAATTAATTTTTTCCTGCTTCTGCCATAGGAAACAATGCACAAATTCATAAATGCAAAGTCTTTCTGATTCTTGAGTGTTTTATTTAATGCCTATTTGACAGATAAAATAAAAAATATTTTTCTTTCATTTTGCAATGGACAGATTTCTATTTTCACAGTTGGAAGTTATGATTGATCTTTTAGTAATGCAATTTAAATTCAAAGCAATATTTTCCTTTTTCTTTATACATATCAACCTCATATTTCCTTAAACTCATATTTACATTTCTTAGGAGAGAAAAGTGATACACAGCTCATCTCACATTTTCTTGGGAGATATTTCTAAATGGTTGGAACTCACAACATTTAGCAATTTTAATCAATAATTTTTATTATTCTTGTCATGTTAAAAATTTGGGCACATTCTACTTTGTGTCAAAAGATATACTTCTATCCAACAAATGGTTATTAAATGCCTGTTGTATGCCAGGGACTGGTCTATGCCTGAAGCATTCTTTTCATGAAGGGAGACAGATGAAATACAAATAATCAATAAATCAGACAATCTTAGTGGTGAGCACAAACATTGGTAACATTGTGTGCCAAAACCTGTGCACACTGTTACGTGAGACCAGATTATTTGCCTCTTGTCCCAAGGTCATTTTCAGTCACATCTCATCAGTATCTTTACATTGGCCATGATGAGAGCGAGTATTTGCACAATCAGGATTATCAAATGTTACACATGAAAGTTGTCTTTTTTCCTCTGGAAAGTCAGTTGTGAAACATTTATAGCATGTCACAAAGTCCACCAGGAAAATAAAATCAGAAGTTGAAATATGCAGCAGAAAAGAAAAGTTACTTCACAATGGCACAAAAAAGAGTCACATTGTACTTGACAGTTTTTTTTTTAATTAATAAATCTACACTGTACTTCATAAAAACTGTAATGACTAGGACACTGGTCTTGGAATGGAGTTAGAAGTAGTTGACATTCATGTTTTCAGGGGAGTTTATGTAATAATTGGAAAAGAAAATAGAAGCATTGAATAAGCTACAAAATGATGTATCAACAAGAATAAGTCATATTATAAATTTGTATGTGTTAAAGACGATATCAAAAAAGGGAAAATCTGGCTTGTGAAGACTTCCTGGAGGCAGATTTCTTTTACTTTCAGAAGGAACTAGGAAATATTCCCTTTCTTTCATGTAGATAAGAATATGTTTTACCTTTGAGCAGAAGGAGCCACTTTTTGCAACTTTGAGTTAGAAGATTTCTAACCAAGGAGACCAGTATCTTCTATAGGATTTCACAAAAAACCAAAGGAGGAATATGATGACTATAATGAAGGCTGTGTTTCAATAGTGACAGGTAACTCTCACACCTTGAACTTTAGAAAGTCCATTAATGGTGGCAAAAAATAATAATATAATAAAATAGAATTTAAATGGCTTTCCTTTCAGTAAGCTTTGTGGTCCACACCTGTAATCCCAGCTACTCAGGGGTCAGAGACAGGAGAATCATGGTTCAAGAATAGCTTAGGTAAAAAAGCAAAACCCTATCTGAAAAACAAACTAAAAGCAAAAAGACTTGGGATATGGCTCAGTGGTAGAGCACTTGCCTAGCAAGAGCAAGGCCCTGTGTTTAATCCCCAGGACCACCAAAAAATTAAGATAAATAGCTTTCTTTTGAAAAGCACCTCAAATTTTGAGTTTTATTTCTTTAAACATAGATAACCTAATCTGCATATTTCAGAAATTGAAATATGCAGCAGAAAAGAAAAGTTATTTCATCGTGGTGCAAATTTTTCTCTAATTTTGGTACTGTGAAAGTAATTAAGGATATTAGGGGGAAACAGACAAAAAAGCCATCATCAATTTCTTTCCACATTTTCACCCAGTACAGCAATTGAGGCTAGTAACAGATTCTCCTCTGTGCATACTGAGAAACAGACTTGTTGGTAATTAGCAAATTAAAGAGTTAACTGCACTATCAGCATGGACGGCACATTCAGAAAAGAGTTCCACACTCTCCTTAGTTTTTATCCTCCACTGATCTAATTTAAAGCAACAAATGCTGTCCTTTTAATTGGTTCACATTTAAGTAGGATCTTTCCCAGTCTAACCTGAAGCATAAAGAATTTCTCAAAATTCATTAGTGGGATCACATTATGTTCCTGTAACACTGAGTTCCTCGCTCTCCCCTCTGCCTTCCTGGCCCTTTGGGTCCTGAATAACTCTTGCCCTGCAAGTAAATTTTTCTGGTGCTTACAGTCTTGTCATTCCCCGAGTCAGTGCAGATTTGCAAGGTTGATCTGTTTCCTGAAATGCAGTCTCTCAGAGAAGTTCCCTCTTTCAATGATTTCTTTATTTTAATGTTTTGTGTTTGTGTGTCTGTGACTAGGTCTTACTGTACTGCCCGAGCTGCCCTCAAACTCATAGTCCTCCTACCTCAGCCTCCTGAATGCTGGTATTACAGGTGTACACACAATGCCCTACCTTTATTTTGCTTCTTTCTCAGATCATTTACTAATATAATAAATGACTTTATCATGGCCTTTTAAAGATTTAACTAGAAAGGGCTAAACAAAATCTGAACTCTGTATAAATACCATGAGGTTCTTGTCACATGGAATGTAGCAGAGATTAATTGTGGCAAATCAAGTTAAATAAATATTTTTACCTAGACCCCCAAGTCAAAGCAATCCTGAAGACATGGAAAGAGTAAGCAAACCTCTGTTATCTTTATCTAAGTAGTATAAACAAGCACAAAATTTGACTAGTCTTTTATGCAAACTTTTATAAAACAAGGGTTTTTATTTTGAAATTTTAAGTGTAAGACAATATGCATGGCAAACAATTCAAGGATTGCTGCAAAAGTCCACTCACTCACCATGAGTAATCAATGCAAAAAGGAACTTTTGGGGGGGTTGTTTGTATGTGTGATGCATATACATATTTATATAAGCTTACAAATATGTGTGCATATATCACTTTTTAAGATGCAAATAGGATTATTACTATACAACATCTTTTTTATCCCAGTTTATTTATTTTAGTGATAGTTTCATATCAATACATACAGATCTATATAATCCTTCTTATCTACTTCAAAAAATTCCACTGTAATAGTCTTTAATAAGTGTACTTTCAGAATATTGTTATGCTTCTGCTATCTCAAACAATGCTACAAATGAAAATCTTTCTTGTTTATATTATATTCATGAGCATGAATTCCACTCAGTTATGACCTTATATTTTTAATAATTCAGTGTGAATGTGTTTATTTTCGATGTTGTACCTCCAGATTACAATAATACCCATTACTATTTTATTCCTGCTTAATTCCATGCATTTTATCATATGCCAGTCTTATGTATAGAAATTGCATATTTAATTGAATTTCTAAAGTCTACAGTGCTTTAAAAAAAATACTAGTTGTCATAGACTGATGATGACCAGTTTTCCATTTAAAATATGCATTACTATAGCATGCACTTTTCAGCAATATGGTAAATAAAAAATGATTAGTATAATTTTCTACTAAGAAGCTAACAGTATATATACACAAAGTAAGATAAAAATTTAAAGCCTAAAGAATCCACTTGAAATCTTTTTCAACTGATACATAAATTTGTATGTATCTACTATGTAAATATTTGAACATGTGATGTTTTGATGTATACATATATTATAGAATACATATATATTTACATAAAATCCAGCTAATTACATGTGCATTACTTCACATAGTTTTTATTTTAGTGATAAGAACACTTTACATCCACCCTCAATATTTTAAGGAATATAAAACATATTAGTAACTATAACTGTATTGTACAATAGATCCAATTTTAGATATTTGTTTTATTAATTTTTTGGCAGTACGGGGGTTTGAACTCATAGCCTCATGCTTACTAGATAGGTGCTCTACCACTTCAGTCACTCCACTATTCCTGTTTTGTATTATTTTGAGATGGGCTCTCCAACTATTTGCCTTGGCTGATGTCAAACTGCATCTTTCTGATTTCTGCCTCCCTAGTAGTGAGAATTACAGGTGTGAGCCACTGGTGCCTGATATTATTAAATTTTTTATTACCACCAAGTGAAATGTTATAGGAAAACACAAAGAATACAGGAAAACACACAGAAATGTTTAAGTAAGTACCTTAATTTTCAAGTAAAATGATACCTCAGTTCATTAATTGGAGAACAATGTGAAATTTAAAATGAGAAATAATATACTACTGTTAAATTTTGTTAATAGTAATCCAAAAAATATTTCAAAGCTAGTGCATGTAGTGCTCTCTACTGGCCTGTCTTTATGGCAACTACAATCTGTGTCAAATGTGTAGTTATATAGGGTCATGAATATCATCAATCTCAAAAGACTCATTGTAATTTGATTCATATTTGATTTTTTTAACTTTATGGCTGTGTGTGTGTGTGTGTGTGTGTGTGCAGGCACAAACATTCTTTCTTGAATTTCTATAGTGAAGACAGTTGGGAACTCTGCAAATGTCATCACAATTGCTTATGTAGTAAGGAAAACATACAAAAAAATGGATATAGGCCATGAATAAAAGGCTTAATGTTGTTCAACTCAGTTAATATACAATGGCAGTGGCTAAGGTGGTTGCTTTCCCTTTCTCTGGAGAAGAAAAGTGAAGGCCTCCTAGGCACAGAATGGGTGACTATGTGTCTTAGAAAATTTACAGAGCACAGTGAATGCCACCATCTCCCCCAACTTCTTCTTCTAGCACCATCCCACAAATAGTCAAAGAAATATCTTACAGGAATTTTCTTATACATGGAGAAAATTTCATTACTAGTGGTTATGAAAGTCATTTGCTTCAGGAGAGAAAGAGAGAGAGAGAGAGAGAGATTTCATTCATCCCATGATCTAATGTTGAGTGGCTACTATGGGCCAAGAACCAAAAATAAAGCAGTATGCCAGACCAGAAATACCTTACTGAAATTATTGGTATTTGTGGAATTATTACTCAATTAAAATAGTTGCTAATGCTATTAGGGAAAGTGCATAATGCAATAACAGGCTATAACTGAAATGTTAATCTAAGGATTCAGAAAATACTTTTCCAAAGAAGCAATATTTACAGTATAACATGAAGAATGAGTATTGGATATTAAACAAGCACAGGTGAGGCAGGTGAAAGCATTCTAAAATCAAGTACTTCGTGGGGACACAGAAAGAAGGCCAGTGTGGCTGAAGGAAACAGTCAGAGAGTCTCTTAACCTAAGATGAAAATGACAGGTCTTGAAAGTTACACTAGGGAATTTAGATTTCATTCAAAGAGAAATAGGAGATGAAGAGGTCATAAATAGATGAATAAGTAAAATGAACAAATTTGTATTTTAAGTCTTTGGGTTTTTTTGAGAATATTGAGACATCTATTTCTAAATTTGTTCCTTTTTATTGTTGTTCTGGGTCGGGGTACAGTGTGGCATTTGCAAAAGTTCTTACAATGTATCAAATATATCAAACTTGAATTCACCCCCTCCACCATTCTCCTTCATCCCTATTCCTGGAATAGTTTCAACAGGTATCATTTTACATTTACATACATGTGAACACAGTGGTTGCACCATATTCACCCTTCCATACCCTTTCCGCCTCCCATGGGTACCAACATGTACTCTGATTTTATATAAGAAAAAAAGAAAAAGAACAAAAATGACATTTTTTATTGCTTATGTAATGTGAAAGCAATGTTTACAGTGTCTGAGGCACAGGGAGAAGGTTTAAATTTGAGGCAACCCATTTAAGAGGCTTCTCAGCTCTCTAGGTGAGAGAGCTGTGGTGACTTTAACTAAGAAGATGGAACTGAAATTCAGTGAAGTGGATGGATCCTAGAAATGTTGTGGGTAACATTGACAGTCCTTGGCAATAGGTTGGAGAGAAAGTGGCAAAGGAGACAAGATATCAAAAATGCCTCTTATGCTGCTGACATGTATGAATGGATAAATAGTTCTAGGGAACACTACAGAAGGAATAATCCAGGGAGTAAAGGTGAGATTAACTTTCAACATGTAAAGTTTGATGTGGCTTTGAGATATCAAAATGGTTATGTCATCATTTGTGATGTATAAGTCTGAGATAAGAAGAGTTCTGAACCAGAGGGATAAACCTGGGAGCCATAAATACTACTTCGTTGGAAAAGCCATCTTTTCTGAATCCTCAGTTGATTAATATATCAGTTATAGGTTCTCACTGCACCATGTAGTGTCCTTAATAGCATTTATAACTATTTTAATTGGGTAATAATTCCACAAATACCAAATAATTGAAATAGCTAGCATGGAGAAAACTACATAAAAAAAGACGATTGAATGAGAGATGAGTGTCTCAGATTAAACCTTGAGGAAATTCCACATTTCCATTTCTTATAAAGCAAAAGGAAGCAGAAAAGAAAAAGGTGAGGGAAAAAACTAAAAGATGGCATACACATCAAGGGAGTACCAAGTAAGTGAGTGATTGTGTCACAAGGGCTGCTGAGAGAATCAGAGCACACTTGAGAACAGGCTACACTAGATTTAGCAGTGTGGAAAGTCATTGAAGTCCTCACTGAAAGCAACTTGTGCTTTGAAGTGGAGGGAAAATGCAATTTGGATTTTTTTTTTAGTATATGACAACCAATGAAATGGGGGCAGAGAAGTGAACATTTTTGAAGGAAAATAAAGAAGTATGGGGTGTGTGTGTGTGTGTGTGCGTGTGTGCATGTATTTAGGAGAGAGTTGAGCATGTGCACATATTAAGGAGTTATAGGTACTAGAGATCAAGGGATGAAGATACGTGGGAATTCATCTAAGAAGGCGTATGGCTACCAAGAGGGAATAAGAAGGACCCAGGACATAGGTGGAAAGATAATTCTTAGTGGGAGAAGATAGGCCTTAGTGGGAAACCAGAATATGAAAAGAAGACACTACTGCAAGTAGATCTGTAGAATTGCGAAGGCTGAAAGAGATTCTATTGGAAAGTTTCCATGAAAGCAGGAAGAAGGCCATGTGCTCAGTTCACAGTGGACTGAGAAGATTACAGAACATTGAGATAAATACTGAAGCAGAGAGTTGATGAAAGCAGATGGAGGTCCAGGTTTAACTAGTCTTTGAAGGATTTTCTTCACTTGACTGAAATAATGCCTGGGTCATGTCAGTTATTTCACTCCTTGATCCCTTAACCACTCAGCTATGAGTGATCTTGTGAATTATTATTCCTCAAAGTAAACTCTAATGCTCTGTAGTTTAGTGTCCTCATTTTCTCTTTTGAGCACTGAACTATATTGGAGAAAGTCATTTTTCCCATCATGACTACTTGACCAAATAAATATGGATAGAGCACACAACTCTGGGAAACTTTCTGAACAGCATTTTCCTTTATGGCCATCATTTGTCTAAAGAAACACACTACTAATCCTACACATACCACTAGTAGTAGTAAATTATGCTAGGCCTACTAAAATATTTGTTTGAAGTTACTTTTTATTTCTTTATGAGTATTTGATATTACTAAGCATAGTTAGTAATATGCTAGTTCTGGGTTTATTGCACACAGAAAGAATGCAATTTAACTCTAACAAAAAGGCAGCACTGATATTGAGGTATATATTAATGAATAAGTTTGATCTACTTGAATATGTTGCTCCGGAGTCAAGATAAAACGTAATGTTTTAAGCCATAAAGGACACTAACGAACATCAAGTTTAACTGACGGTGGAAAATGAGACCCAGAGAGATTGTATCAATTGCCTAACTTTTCCTAACTAATGCAGAACAAGGCTCAAACTGGAACCAAACCCAAGTGTCAACCAATCCAGTGTATTCTATACTACACTATGTTATTACATTAGATTGTAAATTCTATAAGTAGAGGGACAATGTTTGTTTTGCTATTATATACTCATTGCTTGGCCTATAACTAACATCCAATAAATATTTTTGTAAACAGAATAAGTATGAAAAGCCACATGACTAGTAGATAGTCTTCATTTTAAACATTTGCTACAATGGGAAAGTAGCTCAATTGTATTTCTTGTTTGCTCAATTTGTATAAGGCACTTGCTCTGTGATGTTCTGTGAAGATTTATAGGAAAATGATAAATAAAATGAGAGCCCTGTCCTATAGGCACTTATAATTATCACAATTTTTGCAAAACAGAGTAAATCCTGGTAAATGCCACAACATACAGGCATATGTACAATGTATTGCATGTAACATGTAAAGCTTCATAAAAGTGGTGGCTTTTATGCTGGTTCTTAAAAAATAAGAGGGTTTTCTGGTGGGGGTAGGATTGAAAGACCAATAGCTGAATTGAGCAGAATGTATATGAAACAGTGGCATGTATTTTACTACTGAAACAATCCACTTGACTGGAACATGACAGAGGTGAAAGGAAGTAGCAAAATTTAAAAGCAGAAGGAAGTTGGTAGGGAAGGAAAATGGTAGGTTCTATAGTGGGCTTTGGGATTCACTCTAAGCTTTAAAATTTGTTCAAAATGTCTTAAAGCTTTTGAGCAAGAAGGTGATATGAAGTTCTTGATACAGCATGTGAAAATTTACTATATAAAATGAAAACAAGTACTAAAAGGTATAATATCAGCAAGTCAAAATTATCCATATCAACTGAGGTATTCTAGTAACTTAGTAAAAGATCAGACTCATTCTCAGACAATAGAGGGGCCTTTGCATGAAACTACAGCTTGGTTCATTGGTTGTATGGTGATCAGTGACATTTTTGTCAATGTTCATCATGGCAGACATGAAAAACGTACAACTGCCCTTCCTATTCCCAGGGGATTGTTCCAGGCACCTCAAGAACACCAAAATCTTTGGATGCTCAAGTCTCTTATATAAAATGACCTAGTATTTGCAAATACAAATACTTCTCCCATGTGCTTTAAATTATCTTCATATTATTTATAATATCCAATACATTGCCTATGGAATATAAATAATTATCACACTATTGTTTAGGCAATAATGATAAGAAAAAATTCTGTACATGTTCAGTATAGATGCAATTTTAAAAAATATTTTTATCTGAGGATGGTTAAATTTGCAGATGCAGAACCCATGGATACAGACAGCCACCTGTAATCCTTTGTAAAAGGCTGTGAGTCTGGTTATAGAAAAATTGATAGTAGGCAATGAAGAGTATGTTACAAGTCTTAGTTTGTGATTCTGAAGACTCAATTTTTTAAGTCTCAAAATATCCCTGTATATCCCTCTCCAAATAACTGTACCCTTCTGTAAATGCCTCATTTTAGTAGTATTTTATCTCCAAATAGTAGTTAAAATGTAGTAATCAATGCTCCAAATGCTTATGCACTATAGACTTGTAAATAAGAACAAAAATGAAATAATGAAAAGAATGTTTTTTTTTTTTTTTTTTTGCATTGGTAGAGATCTAACCAGAGCAGTTGCTAGGCAAGTATTCTACCAATGGGTACAAAATGAGAGACAGGACACATGACATAGATAAGATACAAGCAAAATACTGGCATTACATCAGGAATAAGATGCTCATTTAGGGGAAATTTTAGGGAATCATTGAGGAGACCTCTTGATTCCAAATGAATGAAGTTGGGTTGATCTTCATTTCAGAATGAAAATGGGTTTTGAATTAATGACGAAATGTTCACTCAGTTGAAATGTTTTAAAGACAATGAACTGGATGAAGAGTGACTATGGACTTTAAATGGTGGTGCCTACACGGAGTCATTTACTCAGTTACGATTACTAATCTCACTGATTTTGTAATTGCATTTAAAGCCTGAGGAAAATGAAAAATATCACAGAACCTATAGAAGTTATATTATTAAGTGGGAATAATCTTGTTCTCTTACCTTAAGCTTTTGTATAGGTAACATATCCACCACAGGCGCTCAGCATTGCAAGGTTTTAATGCACAGTGATTGGCATTTTTGTTCAGATTACTGGACATATAAGTCAAAGATTAATAAGTATATAAGAAATACTTGAAACGTATGCACGGAATTTAGCTTTCATTTTTTATGTACAAGGTATCTAAATGTGAGAGCTCTTGAGACAGACTATCTACAGTTGATGTCAGTGGAACTTTCACATTAGTTGATGAGAGAAAATATTTAGGGGATAGTAGAGATGATAAGTGAGCAAGTTAACAATTTTGTGTTATGTGCAGCTCATAATTGTAGCTCTGTGAAGAGCTCCCACTGAGTCAGTGGGAAGTGTGGGTGGAGGTTAGTGCCAGGTTAATTGTTGCATTCAACATTATTCAGGAGAAAAAATAGAGATAAAATTACAGCATTTATATTTTTGCTTTTTGATTTACCTTCATCTCTATACTTGTTTTATTTTTTCTTTATTATTTTTTGTATCCCACATTTTATTTTTTCCCACCCCTGTGTCTTTGGTTTATTGAAGTGGTAAAGTTAACTTTCAGGGTGATTTAAAAACAAGAAAATGCCACCCATCAATTTGTTTTTCATATAGAGTTGAAAATAGAGTTCCAGGGAAAATATTACCAAGTAATCTGATTGAAATATAGATTTTATGAACAAAGAGGTGTGTTCGTAGATGTCTCCATGGCATGGTAGAGGTTGTAGTACACCTACAATGCTAAGCCTGCAGGTAATTTTAATTATTATTTGACAGGTCATTTTTCTTTTTTGGTAGTTTTGTAGTCCTTGGGATCCACTCCCCCTGAATGACTGTAGATGTATCATCCATGTAATAAGAAAAAGTGACTTCAGACCTGCAGCTTCAGGAATCTGGCTTTCTTATACTCTAGGAATGCTTATCTTCACAATGTGGTTTAGAGATGCATTATAGAACAAGCATGTCAAACGCACCATTTCCTAATACCTCAACTCCAGGTTGAAATTTTCCATGAGTTTTAGGTTTCAAGGTGCTATCAACATGTTTTGACTTGTTTATTAATTCAGTTAATATTTGTAACAATTAAAGATTCTGCATTTCCTTCTTATGTTCAGTCTCTCTTTATTCAAAATTTCCACTTCCATGTTTGACTTTGTTTGCATTTGTTTGCATTTTAATCAATATTAACATTGCCTTTCTAAAATTTTACTCTCTAAAATTCCATTTGAATTTGAAATGTCCCTCCTCCCTCAACAAACGTTCATGTATTAACTCATGGTTGACAAGTAAAATGGATCATGAAGGCTCTAACCTCATTAGCGGATTAATCCATTGATAGATACATAATTGATAGATACATAATTTGTTTTTTGGGCAACATTGAGATTTGAACTCAGGGCCTCACGCTTGCAAGGCAGGTGCTCTTACTGTTTGAGGCATTCTACCAGCCCTATTTTTTATTTATTTATTTAGTTAGTTAGTTAGTTAGTTATGAGCTTTTTCGAGATTGGGTCTCCTGAGGTATTTGCCTGGGGCTGGCTTCAAACTGTGATCCTCCTGATCCTCTGCCTCTTGAGTAGCTAGAATTACAGATGTGAGCCACCAGAGTCCAGCAGATATGTAATTTAATGTCCTTATTGGGAGGTGGTGGAACTAGACAGTGAGTCCTAGCCAAAGGAAGTAGGTCACTGGGGTGACCCTTTGAAGGGTATAATCTTGTCTCTGGCCCCCTTTCTCTCTCACGCTCTGCTCTTTGGCTGCCATGAGGTATGTAGTTTTCCTCTATCATGTCCCTTCTACATGATGTTTCTGCCATGCCACAGGACTAAAAGCAACAGAACAGAAGCTTCTGAAACTTGAGATTAAAAAAAAAAAAAAAAACACCTTTCCTCCTTGAAGTTATTTTTCATGGTGCAAAACTGACTAACACAACATTCCATTGTTAAATTTGGAAAGAATTTACATAAATCTTGAGGGAATTGAAATTAGCAAAAAGAAATAAAAGGTAAACTTTCATGTACTATAAATTATTATGCTTATTAAATATCATTTTGAAGGCAGAGGGCATGGCTCTGTGGTAGAGCACTTTCCTAGCATGCATTTAGCAATGAATTTGGGTCTCAGCACTGCAAAAAAGAAATTAAAAAATATAGAGGCCTTATATTATTGTATTTGCTTATAGGTTTTTGTGTGATTTTAAGGACTTTTATCTGTGTAGGAACCATGTGTTCACTCATTTTTCTGGATATACAAAATCTAAATTCATTTTAAAATTGGCATTAATCAAAGTATGTTAAGATGTCTTTCTGAAACTTGACAACATCCTTATTTCCACCAGGTGGAAATCTTCTCAGATGCATACTCCTTGATTGCAGTGAGGGAGCATAAATGTGTTTTCTTCAGAATGACATCTAAGTTGAGCTTCCTTATCTTCTTGTCCTGAAATTCCCACTTACTGAAAGATTTATTCAATAATGTTCCAGTGTTCCTCATGGCTCAGATGTTGTCTTTTGCATGCAATAGCAATTGAGCATCAAACTGTTGTATAATTCTTTTTGTATCGTTTGAAAGTTAAAATCCAAGAATTCTTATTGTAAAGATTTTAACTGTGAAAAGATAAAATAGAATGTAATCAACTATAATATAACAGATGGAAAAAATCTGAGCAAAACATATCATCTCTATTATCTAGTCACAAATGGAAATATCACAATGACAAATTAAACTAGATTCTTATAATTCTCATCTTGTACCCCATTTTTACACATTCACATTCTAAAATATAAATATCAAGACACAATTCTATGCACCTTAAATTTCTTTCTAGTTTTAGGCAAAAGACTCAGTTCTATTGATTAATATTCATCAGGTTCCTAAGAGTTAAATCAATACTGAGCAAAGTGAAAGCTCCTTGCTCATTAAAAGGACATAAGTGGCACATGGATAATACCATATTTGAGTTTTGGTTTGTTTTATCCACAAACATATAGTGGTGAATGAATAGCAAGTAGATGGAGAGAAAGAAGGAAAAGAAAAAAGAGATGAATGAATGAATAAATAAGTAGAGTGATTAAGACTTGTCTAATTAGGTGATAGTTCAAATAAAAATGTATTTCCAAATATTTATTTTAAATCTTAAATTTCATATACTAACAGATACCACAAACAGACATACTAGTGTTATCTAAAATGTCTGAACCCTAATGAATTGATAGCTTATCTATAATTAGCATATGCAAGCACCTTAGCTAAACAAGGCTGGCTTTTACTTATATGATATTTGCTTTACAGGCTGTATGGAATTTTGCAAATTAAAGTGAGGTTGCTTCTTAGTAGGGTTAAGTTCTACAGTCCGCTAGCAAGGCAAAAATTGTGATTATAACCCCTTATATTACCCATAAAACTTGATTTGGGTGTTTATATTTATATAGTAAATCATAAATATGTCAAAATTTGAGGAGTACTGTGATAAACTAAAATCAAAGCAAAGTCAAAATCCTGGGTAATAAGTGACCCATTGCTCAGTGACATAGAATACCTGTAGAAGGATTTGTACTTTGACATCAGCCTGATAACTCTGAAGCCAGATCCATTGCTCTGTAGCTGTGCAACCTTGGCCAAATGATTTCATGTCTTGCTTTGCTTCCATATTTATAAAATTGGATTGTAATTGCACCTACAGACTAGGTTGCTATGAAGATCAAATGAGATAATCTATGTAAATGGTTTGAAGCAGTATCTGGCATGTAGTTAAGTGTGTTTGCTATTCTTCCCAACTTTATGATAACTATAAAATTCCTAATACAGGACAAATGATGGATGAGAATTATAAAATGTTTTTGATGCTTGAAGAATATACTCCATTCTATTGTAATAAATCAGCCTCTGTAAACTTAACAAATATAAATTGTTTCCTGGGACAAGGTAAGCAGATAAATGTCATCCTGCGCACAGTAGGTAATGCTTACTGGATTTTAAATACATGCACAGGGTTCTTGGAAAAGATATGTAGATGACCTTGACTGCCTGCATCCTTTCAGTCTGTGTACTTTTGGAGGCCCTTCTGAACTGAAATTAGTCTTACATGTTTAGGCATTAAATGCAGATTAATTGAGGGTTAGCTTCTTAATACAACTAAAAGTAAAATATACCTATAGAGTGACTCCACTGCTCTAAGACCTACTAGTTGTGTTCCTCTGCATAAGTCTTGTTGGCTCCTTGGCCAATAAACTTCCTTAAATTATACTTGGCCCCACATCAATAGCACATCCAACTCCAACCTGAATCTCCAAATTAGTGGTTCTTCTGTATACATACACACACCACACACACACACATCACCAGTTATTTAAACTTCTACCCCTTTGTTATCATCACCTCTATTGAGATTTTCTCTTCCAGGGAGTTGCCATTTCTGCTTATGCAAAGGCAGTTTCTCCTTTCCTGCTGAAGTAGTGGTGGCAGATGTATTACTTAGAGTGACTTGTTTATTCAACCAATGTTTATTAAGTATTGCAGCACACCAGAGGTTACATAGTACACTTAATATTCTAATAGGTGAAGAATCATTTCATGACATGCATGAGCTAGAAGGGAAAAAATGAAAATTATATTGAGAAAGAATTTCTGTAATGTCTTCCACTGATGCAACTCTGTAACTAACTTACCTTGTTGGTTGTTAAGAACAGAATAGATCCTATATAAATATGGATTATTTTGTACATTCAAGTACATATACCATTTTTATTTGAGTGACAAATACAGTCATTTAAAAAATAATCATTTTCCCTGTCCTACTTTTCATCTGTGAAGGAGAGTTCAGCAAGAATTTGACATTTTTCATTCATGTTTCTCATTCTATCAGTTTGTTATATGGTATATTTGAGATGAATCTTTCTTCTAAACTGGATGAGGAAAACACTGTTTCACAGCCATGGGAATGCTGCATCATATTTAAGTAGAGATTGCTATTTTTTTCATCTTTTCTCAAGTGAATATGAGTCAAGTTTATAAGACATGAAATTGTGTCGGCCAAAGGTTATTATAATCATTAATAAATATCTGGACTTTTATAGTGTCACAAGAATTTTACTTTTTCTCATGATTTTCATGGTTATCTAATAACATATATAATGATAGCAGTAGTGATTAAGGATGTATTACATGTGTCAGATACATAATATTTACTAGCATTGTTTTATTTAACTTTTCTTACAGCTCTATGAAGAAATTATTCTAGGGTTGGAGGTGTGGTAGAAGTGGTAGAGCTCCTGCTTTGCAAACATGAAGCACTTAGTTTAAACCCTAGTCCCATAGAAAAACAGAGATATTATTCTATATTTACAGGTAAGGAAATTGGGTACATAGGGAGGGTAAGAAACATAAGTACTTTCTTTGATAAGCCAGACTTTAAATCTCTTTTAAAAACAGAGAACAGGAGGGTAAACCGGTTCTGTCTAGGGGTTGGTACCAGTGGGAAGGTGGGGGTTGGGGGAGGACATAAGGAAAAGGAGATTGAATGTAGTAGAAATATTATGTACTCATGTAATGGAAAAATAAGACTTGTTGAAACTATTTCAAGAATGGGGGGGAGATAAAGGAAAATGATGGAGGGGATTAACTCAACTAAGAAATATTGTAAGAACTTTTGCAAATGTCACAATGTAATCCCAGTACAACAATAATATAATAAAAAAGAAATAAACATAAAAACCTATTTCAGACCATCTCAGCTTTGCAGCTGTTGTTCAAAAGCAAGTTTACCTATCTCTGTCGCAATCTGTTCTTGGTTAATACTTCAGATATAATTATTCAAGCTTGGCAATTGTTTAAATGTCAGCTGGTTACCTTGCCAAGAGTTTTTGAATTGATATGAATACTTCTTTGAATAAAATTCTAATGTGAAAAAGCAGATTAAGTCACTATAATTAAAACAATGAGGTTACAGATTGATTTATTTTATGTTACAATGTATTCCTTGTTAAGAGAAAAAACTAACATGAAATGATTTCCTTAGCTGTTCTCACACATGTATATAGTTGGCTTTAAGAAGCAAGCAATAGTTTGAATGCACCGCGTATTTGAAGAGGACTGATGCTCCTTTTCCATTAAAGCCTTTATTTTCCCTCTATCCATATAAACTGTGACCATCTTTAGATTCCCTTGAAAAATCTCCAAGCATTCTCAAAGCACAGAACCAATGTCTTAAAATTTTTTGCATTTTGCATTTGGCTATCTCAATTACTATGAATGCCCTCTTTAGTCTGCTCTGTCTTTATATCTTGTTCTGTTATCCACATGCCTTTGAAAAGTTTCAGAAGTTTGGAAAATAGCAAAGGATCATACGCTTTAATCTTAGCCTGGCTCCTTTTATCATAATAATATTTCTTGTCTGGTTTCAAAGGAACTTTTGACATATTTTTGTTCTCTAAAATGATAGCTTTAAGCCAGTGTGAACCAAGGATAGAAATGTAATATCTCTAAGATGTTCTCTGCAACCATTTCCTTGTACAATCCCTTGGCTCCATATTTACATCATTTGATTTTTAATGTTCTTTTAAAAAATTGTACTTTGTAACTTCATTATGAAATTGTCTATGTAAAAATTGGCAAAAAAACCTTTCTAACTTGCACCCAAAATTATAATTTTTTCTGTAAGCACCAAATATTCAAGTTTATTATTCAATTTTATTTTCAATAGTAAGTTTATTGAGAAATAATTCACATGCCAAAAAAATTCACCCATATAAAGGGTATAATGAGTGGTTTTAAGTATACTTATAAAGTTGTACAGCCATCACTGCTACCTAATTTTAGAATATTTCATCATCACCAAAGAAACTTCATACCAATTAGTAATTTCTTCTTGTCCCCATGACTGCAGTCCCTAATCAAACAGCAGTCTGTCTATACTTTCCTTTTCAGACTATTTAAAGTACATGGAGTTATACAATATGTGACCTTTCATGCTTGACTTCATTCATTTACCATGGTGTGCTTAAGGTTCAACCAGGTTATAGCATGTGTAACAACTTCTTTCCTTTTAAGCAGCACTTCTTTGCATAGCTACATCATATTCTTAATCCATTGTTCAACTGATGGGTATTTGGGTTGTTTCTAGATTTCTGGCATTTTAAATAATGCTTCTATGAACAATCATATATGATTTTTTTTCTTTTTTCTTTTTTCCCTGCGCTTGCTATGCAGCACTCTACCACTTGAGCCCCACCTCCAGCCCCTTTTGGATTTAGATATTTTCTAATAAAGTCTCTTGTTTTTCCTAAGACTTGCATCAGATTGGGACCTTCTCAATCTCTGCCTCCCTAGTCACTGAGATTACAGGCAAGTGTCTCCACACCTGGTTCTTTGTGTATGAGTTTTTCTATGGCATAAAGTTTTAATTCTCTTCAACATCTGCCTAGAAGTCAAATTGCTGTATCTTATCAAGCAGTTTGAAGGACTGTCAGACTTGGTTTTCAGATAGTTATATCATTTTGCAATGTCACCAGCAATGTATGAGAGTTCCGTCTTTGAGCCAACATTTGTTGTTGTGTTTCCTACTGATTTTAGTTATTGACATGTGTGTAATGTAATAGTTCATTCTGCTTTTGATTTGCATTTCCCTAGTAACTAATGACGAATACCTTTTCACATGCTTATTGGCCACTTGTGTATCTTCTTTGGATAAATACCTATTCAAATACTTCACCTTTTTAAATTACAATTTTTATCTTTTATTGCATACTCATAAGAGTTTTTCATATATCTGAATACAATTCCCTTATCAGATACAGAATTTGCAAGCATTTTCTCCTATGCTATGTGTTCTCTTTTTATTTTCTTGATGATTTCTTTTGAAATACAAAACTTTTAATTTTCATGTAGTGCCATTTACCTGTTTTTTTGTTCATTGCTTATGTTTTTGGTGTCACATTTAAGAAACCATTGCCAATTCAACGTTTTAAAGATGTACTGCTACATATTCCTCAAAGAGAGTTATAGGTTTAGCTGTTAAATTGAGATCTATAGTCCACAAACATATATTATTTATATATTGTGTGAAGAATGAAGAATCATCATTCTTAATGCATACTTTACCCTTAATGTTTACAAGAAATGAAGAATTTCTAAAATGTTTTCTAAGTTGCTTTACTATCTCACCAGTCTTGTATGAAAAATCCACATTCTGCACACACTAGCTAAACCTTGTTCTTATCTTTATCTATTTATTGCATATAGAAAAAAATGGACATTCAGTGCTTTTAGCATTATTTGTTGAAAGGGAATCTTTTCCATCGAATTGTCATAGAGTCCTTGTTGAAAATAAATTGAACATAAGCTTATCTATCTATATTGCATTTAAAAAAAACAATATTACATGCCAGGTGCCAATAGCTCCCATCTGTAATCCTAGCTACTTGAGAAATTGAGATCAGGAAGACTCTGGGGTTTGAGACCAGCCAGGTGTGAGATGAGTTAGTGAGACCCTATTTTAACCAATAGACATCCCAAGCTATTCTGGAGACTGAGATTGTAAGATGAATTTCCAGGCCAGCCCGGGCAAAAAAGATTGTGAGATACCATCTCAATGGAAGAAAACTGAGCTTGATGACATGCGCATGTCATCCCAGCTATGGTGGGAAGTGTTAATAGGAGGACTGTGGTCCACGTTAATCTGGGTGAAAAAGGAGACCCTGTCTCCAAAATAACTAGAGTAAAAAGTGCTAGAAGCACTCAAGTGGTAGACAGCACTTGCCTAGCAAATGTAAAGCCTGAACTTCAAACTTCAGACACACAAAACAAATAAGCAAACAAACAAAGCAATAGCTTTGTAGTAAATTTTGAAATCAAGAAGTGTGAATTTTTCAGCTTTTTTTTTCAAGATTGTTTAGTCTGTTCTGAGTCCTTACATTTCAGTAGAATGTTTGGATTGTATGGTAATTTCTGCAAATAAAGCAGGTCAGATAGTGATAGAAATTGCACTGAGTCTATGGGTCTACTTGGAGAGTATTGTCATTTTGATAATATTAAGTGTTGTGATTCATTGAGATAAATATCTATTCATTTATAGTTCACAAGTAAAGTTACCCGAGCCTAGACCTTTTCTTATAGAAAATATTTGGATTGCTAAATCATTTTTTTTTACTTGCTGTAGGTCTATTCAGATTTTGTATTTTTTCTTGAGTTACTTTTGAAAGTTTTTGTATTCCTAGGATTTATCCTTTTTATCTATACTATTTGTTTATTTATTTTAGCATCTCATTGCTTATAGCATTCCCTTGTTTGTTTGTTTTTCTATGAGTTAGGTAGTGTGATGGCCTTGTTTATTTCTAATTTTTAGTAATTTTACTTTTCTTCTATTTTTTCCTTAGTTAATCTAGCTAGTGTTTTATCAATTGTGTTGATCTTTTCAAAGAACCAACTTTTGATTGTGCTAATTTTAACTTTTTTTTCTATTCTTCCTTTCTAATTTTTACATTTAATATGCATTATTTCCTTCTTTCTGCTTGTTATGGATTTAACTTTATTTCTATTTTTAGTTTCTGAAAGTGGAATGATAGGTTCTTAATTTGAGCCCTTTCTTTTTTTTAAACATAACTATTTATAGTTATAAATTTATCTGTAATCACTGTGTTGGCTGTTTCCCATAAATTTTGTTATGCTATATTTTCATTCTCATTCATCTCAAATTACTTTCTGTCAGGAGTTATTGATTATTAAGGAGTGTGTTTTTATCTTCCTCCTGATTTTGAACTTTCTATTTTCTCCTGCCTCCTATTCTCATTTTCTTCTTCCCTTGTGGTATTCTATTCCATTGTAGTTGAAAAACAAACTATGTATGATTTTAATCTTTTTAAATATGCTGAAAGTTATTTCAGGACTAACATTTGGACTATACAGGAGAAAGTTTTATTTGTTCTTGAGACAAATGTGCATTCTGCTATTATGGGGTAAAACGTTCTACAGATGTCTGGTAAGTCCAGTTTGTTTATAGTGTTTTCCAGGTCTTCTATTTTCTTGTTCTTTTGCCAGGTTGTTCTGTTCATTATTCAAAGTTGGATATTGACGCTATTATAATTTTCAACTCTAGACATTCCATTTCATTCTCTTAAATAACTTCTGCTTTGGTGACGTGTCCTCATATTCTTCTTTAGTTCTTCAGACATGGATTTCTTTTTTTTTTTTTTTTAGCTTTTTGAACATAGTCATGACAGCTGATTTAAAGTCTTTGTCTATTAAGTCCAACATCTGACTTCCTTAGAGACTGTTAATCAGCTTTTCATTGATATGACAAAATAGCAGATATGAATCAACTTTAAGGAGGAAAGGTTTATTTTGGCTCACAGTTTTAGAGTTCTCAGTCCATGGTTGACCCAGTTACTCTGGAATAGGGGTGAGCAGGAGAAGAGGATGCTTACCTCATGATGGCCAGGAGGCAAAAAGACAGAAAGAGGCCAGTGTCTTAATATACCCTTCAACAACATGCTCCAATGACCTACTTCTTCCAAATAAGCCCCACCTCCTAAAGCTTCTACCAATTCCCAATAGAGCCATCAGTTGGAACCCAAGTCTTCAACACCTGGAACTTTACAGGAAGACATTTAAAGTCCAGACCATAAGATTCAACTCCCAATACCCAAAGGTTCGTATCTATCTTCAAATGTAAAATGCATTCAGCCCATCTCAAAGTGATCTCATAATCTTAACAGACTCAGCATAGCTTAAAAGTCCAAGTCTTGACACAAGGAGACACAAGGCAAACTCTTATCTGTGAGGTCCTGTTATAAAAAGAAGTTATACACTAACAAGCCAAACATTTCCATTCCATAGGAGAGGAAAAGGAAAATAGCAAAAAGGAACTGTACCAAAGCAAGACTAAAACCCTGCTCATTGTTTGGTATTGGGGTCACACAGTACAGTATGATGTGAGCTCCAAAGGATATGGATAGCCTTGCCTTTATGGCCTTGCTGGCTGCAGCACACATGACACCTCTTTTACACTGACTGTGTTCACTGCCTACAGCTTCCCTTGGCAGATGTTCCATGTTTCTAGCATCTGCAACTTTCTGGGGTCTCTATTGCATCTTCTGCTTCACTCTCACAGCTTCACACACCACCCCCTAAGATGTATATGCAGGGACCCTAACCCTACCACAGACTGCTTGGCTTCCTGTATTCCCATTGAAATCTTGGTGGAAGACTCCATGACCCGATAATTCTGTGTTCTTAATGTCTGCAAAACCAGCATCATGTGGACAATACCAGCATTCAAAATTGACTTAAGCAATGGTCAAGTATGATTGGACCATTGATGCAGTGATCTCTGAGTGACTGGATGTCTGAACTTGGAGAGCTAAATCTTGGAGAACCAACTTCGTGGGTGGCATTGAGGGAGCAAGGAACCCAAGGACTCTTCTCAAATTGAAATATTTATACATTTATAATCTTGAATCTATGAAAGGTAGGTCTTGCTGATTTGTGAGCTGCCCTCAAGGCATCTTTCTTATTATCTTGTTGCAAAGTACTTCTCATGTTTTTGGTGACACTAATCCCTTTAGCAATCCCACCCTCTTTGGCTGCATTTTTAAATATACTCCTTTTCTGGCCAAGCTACAGGTTTTTCAAATTTTTCCAGTCCTTTTTTGTTTTTGCTCCTAATTTTTACCTTAAATCTTCTAAAAGCATTCAGCAATACATGCCACTCCCTGAATGCTATGTTGCCTTGAAATTTCCCTCAGTAGATTCATTAATTCATCAGCTATTTTAGCTAAGTTTCCCACAAAGACTCAGGGCCTGAACAATATATAGATAAGTTCTTCATCAGAATGTAACATGAAAGGTCTCTGATCCAATTCTGAAAACGGTCCTCATTTCCACCTGAAGTATAACCCTTACTGTTCACATTCTTATCAGCATTCTGTTCTGAGATTCCATCAGTATTGGCCATTAAGCTATACTTACTTACAATGTTCTGAGCTTTCTCTAGCATGCTTCTCCAAATTCTTCCAAACTTATCCTACAAATGAATAAGGCTTTGAACCATGTGATCAGTTATAGTGACAGCAGTGATCCCAATTCTTGCCACATCAATTTTCTGTGTTAGTCAGCTTTCTGTTGACAAAATACTAAGATAAGTAAAATTAAAGGAGGAAAGGTTTATTTTGGGTCACAGTTCAGAAGTCTCAGTCCATGGTTGGTCTAGTTGCTTTCAATCCTATGGTGAGGCAGAAAACATGGCAGCAGGAGTGTGGTAGAGGGTACTACTCACCTCATGGTGGCCAGGAAACAAAATGAGAGAGAAGAAAGAGCAGGGTCACAATATACCCTTCCACGACATTCTCCCAGTGATCTAACTTCCCTTTATTAGGCACCACCTCCTAGAGCATCTACCATCTCACAGTAGCACCATCAGCTGGAAATCAAACCTTCAGCACATGATCTTCTGGGTGACATTTAGGTCTTAATCATAAGAAGGAAAGTTGGCCTTACTTTCTTGTTCCTTTGTTTCTTTTGTAATTTCCTATAGAAAAACTAAACATGCAAACTAATAAAATGTGGTAAATCTGGCAATCAAACAACTCCTCATTACCTGAGGCTTGTTCTTACCATTTGTTGTTATTTTTTTTTTCTGAAGATGGTATTTCTATTTGCTTACTTAGTAACTTTCTTACACCAAATTTGCAAAGTCTGTGTTCTTTGTTATGTGCAGCCTATGAAATTTTTTCTCAGTTAACTTAGTAATCAGTTAATAGAAACTTCCCTAAAGGCTTTGAAGTCACAAATCTCCAAATTTTTGGCAAGGGTTTATGTTTGTATGGTTGTAGTTTGAACAGAGCATCAATATAAATCAGAAGTAGAGGATTAGGACCTTATAAGGGCCATTTCTGAGACTATGCACTGCCCTTCATGTGTTCATGGCCTTCTTGATTTTTAGGGATAGGTTGGACCTTTTCAAATGTCCCATGGGTATCTCATTTCTATTTTTCCTTTTAAGATTTTTGGTCAACTTCTTGTTGGCTACAAATAGTATCATTGTTTAAGACAGCAGGAGTTATAAATAATTTCCACTAACCGTTTTCCCCAAATACCCTGGGATAAAACTTTCATGAAGGGGAGTTTTGGGTTAGAGCAAATAAAAGCAAGCCCTAAGAATGTAACTTTACTTAAGAAGCTGCTAGAAAGATCAAATAGTAATAGTTTGTTTTGGGATGTGGCTTTTAGGAGGCTCCAAACCCACTGTGCTCTGTTTGCTAGCTGGTAGCTTGCTAGTTGTTATAGCTATGTAATTGTGAACTTGTTGACTTTTGATGCTATTATGGAACCAGAAAGATGGTAATGGAGTGTACAAGGTAAAATGAAACAAAAGCTCATTTTTTTTTTTGCTGAGTTTCAGACATTTTTCTTGTTTCTATGATTGTAGTAAGACTTTGGTTAATTTCCACAGTTTTCAAATAATTAATTTTGCAATTATTGCAAGGATTTTCATTGTTTTTATGAGTAGGAGAATTTCAGAGGCTTTCACTCTTCCATTCTGGAAGTACCATCCTTTCTTGTATGTCTCAGTGATGACTTAACTCCACATCCCAAAAATAGACTCATTATTTTCCACATCATCTCATCCCACATTTAATGACCTTTTAAAAAGTAGCTTGTCTCAATGAGTAGTACCACTAGCTGTGCTTCATTAACTAGAAACCTAGAAGCAATTTTATACGCTTTCTTTTCTCTTTTTTATTCCCTTACCTTATATTCAACCCATCACCAAGTCCACTGCATATTATTTCTTAAATGTTCCTCAAATTTATCCACTTTTCAGCATCTCCAGAGAAAACATCATGGTTAAAATTATGTCACTCTAGAATACTGTCCCACCCTTTAACTAACCTATGTACATCCAGGCCAACCCCATTCTATCATTTATCTGCATGGTAGACTGTGTGACAGTCATAAAATATAAAATGTGGTCATTCCAGTTTTGGTTAAAGTTTTCAAATGTCTTTCTATTTTCTTAAGAGAAAGGTAAACTTTCTTACTGTGATCTTCAAAGCTCATTCATAGTGCTAGGAGTGGTGGCACACACCTGTAATCCCAGCTACTTGGGAGACAGAGATCAGGAGCATCTTGGTTGAAGGCTAGACCTAGCAAAAAGTTAGCAAAATCCCATTTCAAGAAGTAAGCTGAATGTGGTGGCAAGGACCTGTATTCCCAGCTCTGTGGGAGTTGTAGGTAAAATGATTGGCCATCCAAGGCCAGCCCCAGGCAAGAAATGCAAGTCTCTATCCAGAGAACAATTAAAGCAAAAAAGGGCTGGGGAGTGTGACTCAAGTGATAGACTGTTTGCTTAGTGAGAGTTCCTAAATTCAGACTCCAGTGCTGAACAAGAGAAAAAAGATCATTCATGGCCTCAACTACATCCTACCATAAAGTATTAGCATATAGTCTTTGTTTTATCCAGAAATATTGCCTTTTCACTTGATCTGGTGGACTTTTACTTACTTTTCACATCTTATCTCAAGTATGACTCCCTCAGTTGAGCTTTCTCCATTTCTCTGAGTAAATCATATAGCACCATTTACCTGCCTTTTCTAGCAATTATTATCCCAGAGCAATTTCACATTGGTTCATGTGACTATTTAATTAATATCATCTTATGTACAAGACTTAGCTCCACAAGGGCATAGGCTCTTTGTTATTTTACAGTTGTGTCCCCCGAGTTTTAATACAATGCCTGATGACAATTTAGGGACCAATAAATGTTTGTCAAATAAATAAATGTTGATAAATTATCTGGGTCAAGGCTGTACAAGGACAAACAAAATTAATTCTTTTCCTTTCAGCCAAGAAGTTAAACAATATAACTCTCATGCAATCAAAGGAACCAGTCTGAATTTGTTTATGTCTCCTTCACCATTTTATTCTTCATTAATAGATTAAAACATTATTAGGCAAAAGCAAACATTGAGAATTTATACACTCAATTTAGAGTTGATCAGCATAACCATGTCTTAAAAATTATTTTGAAAATGACGTATGCATTGCTTTTCTACGTTAAACTATTAATATTTAGGACTATAAAGCTAATAAAATATTCCTATTTAACAGACATTCTCAGGTCTAGCATCATAGACTAGATAGGTGAAACCATGTTATGATCCTGAATTACTTAAGGATTCTCAGTGTTTTTAAAAAGCATTTTCAAGTCAATGGTAGGGTGATTTTAAATGTTTTTCTATTATGTTGGGGAAAGTCTTCAAAAGCATTGATCTGTGGTTAAATGTATTCACAACAATGTATCCTTCCGTGGGAATATCATCAGTCTCTGAAATGATTGAATTGCTTCTCTATATTTGTATAAATCAAAAAAAGGGATCTTTTGAGTGACTCTGTCACTTTGGTTTTAGCAACATTGACACAGGGCTCAGAGGATACCCTATTCTGACATGGCCCCATGTATTATCAGTTTCCTCTGCAAACAGATTGCCAGCATGGCCGAAGTTTGCTTAGAATTGTCACTCTAGAATGAGTGTTGTTACAGATTTAACATACTCCAGATGACAGCTTTGTATTTCTTTTCTTAACTTCTTTAAAGCATTCAAACTTTAGCAATGCTTAGGATGAACTATGTGTCAATTTTAGATTTATGCTTAGCATAGAATTGTTCTTCCATTATAAAATGCATATTTTTTTTCCTACCTGAACAGTTATTTCTTAGGAAATGTTGTGGTTTAGATTTTTTTTCCTTCAAAGGTAGGGAAATTTTTCTTTCTTGTTATGCTGATTTTTCCCTCCAAATATACAAATGAATGGACATTTCATTGTATTGCTCACTATAATTTCCCAGAGGTCGTACTAATGCTCATACTGTTTTTGGGTTGTATCTGAAGCACAATACTTGAATTAAATATGTCTCCAATAGATTTTAACCTTTACTGTATCCTTCTGTGTTTTATATTATGTAGAACCTCTGAATGACTTTATTATATTCGGAGTATGACTGTTATTTCCTGTTATTTTTGTCTTTTCTACCTGAAAAGTTCCTTATTTCTTCAGCCTTTTAACGACAAGAGCCCGTTAGTTATAAATGCAGAGCTGCAAAAGTTTTCCAGCAAAATGTTTTAGTACAGAATATTATTGTGACAAAACACATATTTGGGACACTTTTCACTCATTTTATTTTGCTTTGTTAAAGTAAAATCATTTTTTACCTCTAAGTGTATAAGATATGGCTACCTAAATACAGTAACTTTTCAGGTGTCTTCTGCCAGATTTAAAAATATACATTTAATTTAAAAAGTTTTAGGTTTACAGATCACAAAAAAAATATGAGTTCATATCTGCCTCACAGTTAATATTCCCTATTGGCATCTTATATTGAGATGATAAATTCTTTACAACTAATACAACAAAATATTAGTCTATTATTAAAATTCATAGTTTATTCACATTCTTTTAGTTTTTCACATGATGACCTGAGAAAAACTATGTAAAGGTGGAAGGATTTTCCAGTCCATGTCCGTGCTGGTTCTGTTGCTTTTATGTCTGTGGCAAGGAGAAAACGCCATAGCAGAAGAAAGGCATGATGAAAGAGAGACAGAGAGAGAGCAAGAGCACAGAGGACAAATGTTCCCTAAATAGCCCCACTCCAGTTAGCTGCCTCCTCCAACTGGATCCCCTCTCCTAACGTTTCCACAACCTCTCAATAATGCCATCAGCTGGGGCCCATGCCTTGAACACATGACCGTTTGGGGCACATTACAGACCCAAGCTATAACAGTTCTGGTCAAATATTTTGTAGATTTCCCAATTGAGAGTTGTCTAATATTTTTTTCTCATAATTAAACCTGGGTTAAATGTTTTATAGAGGAAGATCACAAAGTTCCACTTTCATCACATCATATCAAGGGTACATTCTATCAACCTGACTAATTTCTGCTGTTGTTAACCCTGGTCAACTAACTGAAGTAGTATTTTTCAGGTTTCTCCCCATCTCCTTTCCTATACTGTCCTGTTCAAAAATGACTATGCCCAGCTCAGACTTAAGGAGTAGTCAGTTATATTTCATTCCCTTTCACCCCCTCCAAGGGCAGAATGTCTACGTAAATTATTTGAATTCTGCACTTGAAATTTGTTTGTTATCCCTGTTATTTCTTTACTTAATCAATTCTTTGTATCTGTATGACCTCATGGAGATTAATTTATATTTCAAGTTATAATCCAACACAATTTTTGTGTGCTTACTTGTTTATTAATTTTTTCAAATTGCTCCAGCTTTAGTAATTGGAAACCTTTCCCTTCTTTGTTGTTCCATGCCTCTATCATAAGTATTATTATTATCGTTTCTTTACTTTCTGGCACTGTCGGAGGCTCCAGGCTCTTCTGTGTATTTTCTGCCCTAGTCCAGGAACCAGCCATTTCTTCAGGGAGCCCTTGATTCTTTCTTGAAGAACGGTGCAAGAAGCCAAAATCTCAGTATTAGATATTCTGTCATATTATTTCAAATTAAGGGGATGAGCTAATATTTCTTGAGTTTTTACTATAATCTAAACCAGAAGTTAACAATTTCTGTAAAGTACCAGATGATAAATATCTGAGGGGATTTTTTTATCTTTATGATCTCCATCACCAGTAGTTGACTACTTTCGAAACAAAAAATGTAGCCATAAACAACATGTAAACAAATGGATGTGGCTGTATTCCTATAATACTTTATTCACAAAAATTGTGAATAGGCTAAATTTGACTCACATTCCATAACCTGTTGCCCTTGATATAATATGTGTGTGGTTTGAATTATGTAATGAAGGGAAAGATATGAACAAGAATGAGGGTGAGAATGTGGGAAGAAGAAAGAAAAAGAGAGGTGAGGGAAGAAGATAGAGAGGAGAGACAATCCTTAAAAAGAGTTGTGGATTGAGTTCAAGTGCTCTGACTATAAAGCTAATGCCAGTGTTATTTCACTCTACTGTCTTCCTGTCAACAACGTTTTCAAATGATATTCCAGCATTTCTTTGTGTTTTCTTTCTCCAGCTTTCAGAATGTAGAAGACCATATCATATATAGACTAGTTAGTCCAAGAAGAGAAATTGTGACAACAATGCTGGTTCTAAATGTTATACCAGATTATAGATCTTCTTGATTTTTAGTCACATATTGTGCAGTTCTACATTATAGTTTATTAACAAAAGATTAAATTAGCTAAAAAAGATATTTACTTAAAAAGTTGTTGGAAAGACTCAAAGTAAAGACATCTTCTACCTAATATGGTTCATGCCCAGCTATCTAGCTGTGTAACTACAAAAAGATAGCCTCTTTGTTTGGCAGCACAAGCCAGCATAGAAGAGGACAAACTCAGTAAGTATGTGCTTCAGAGTCTAACAAGGGAAGACAGTGAGAAAAGATAGGTATGGCAATTTAAAGATAGAATTAAACCCTTAAAGAAAGGGAAGAATGAGAATTAAAGAAAAATTAACAAACACTAATGTAAATTAGACTAATAACTTAGATCATTTAAATCATTGGTGAGCTAGACATTTTTCTTCTATATTGAGTCTGTCTCTTCTGGACCACTTTTTGAATTATCCTCCAGTTTTAAGCACTCACATTCAGAAATTCTTTTATGAATTTATGGTTTTGGATACTAAATTCATTGATCAAATCTCCTCTTATCAAGGCAGACCAGCTATTAGAAATAAACTATCTTTACTTCAACTGTGAAACAAGGTTATCTGTGGAGAATATATCTCTCCTTCAAACTGTTATAAGTCATGGGTAATCAATAGAATTGGAAAAAAAGATAATGTATTAAAGGTCAATCATACAATATTTCTAGGCACATTTGACTTGTAGGACATAAGAACTCTTCTGTTATTTATTATACATTTTTCTAATTGTTCAGAAATCTGTTCTTCAAAATACCAATGATCTTAGACTGGTCTCAAATGAACTAAATCTCTTCTCCCATTAAGCCACTGATCAGTGATGAAGATAAGCCCAAGTAGAGTGGTTAAAGGAGATACCAGTTCATATTACTATTGATCATTTACTACATACACTTCTAGGCCAAGTATAAAGACTGTGAGGGATAGGATTAGAGTAGTGCTTTGGAAAAATTAGGTATGAAGGTTATACCACTAGATTTTTTGTTGACTCTAGAAAATGTTCCAGATTTCAGTAATCATAATATTACTGTTACTAAATAGTAGCCTTAGCTGTGTCTATATTCAGGAAAACAGAAACTACTCTAGATATTTCAACTGCAGAGGAATTTATTTCAGGGAATTAGTTACAAAAGAGTACAATGAGTTATCCATTGGTCCAGAACTGGTATTACTTAGGGCTGTTGCCCTGCCTTGCCACTTCTTGACTGGAGGCTTTACCCCTGGTAATAATTGTAGTTATGTGAGCACCTGGGAGCTGCTTCCATTGAAAAGTTCAACAAACACTGCTGTTGCTTCTTCTGCTGAATGCACCTCCAAAAGTAGAAATAAATGGTATCATTTTTTACTTATTTCCAATCTCTGAACACTAATAGTAAGAGAGACATAATTTGCAGATTGTCATTCCTATAATTTAAAGCTGAACACAGGAGAAAAATAGCCAAAATGTACACATATAACAGGCTTTAAGTATTTTAAGATAGATCACAGATATAGATAGATATACATAGATGAGACAGCTAGCTAGCTGGCTAGCTAGATAATTATTTGTGGGAGGTATGGTTTTGTCACTATTTTACTAATGGGTAAAAGGAAGGTAAGTATGGTAGAACTATTATAAATTTATGATGAAAATGCAACAATGAGACCTGTGTTAACTGTTCTAGGTAGGAAGGAAAGGGGGATTAAGGAGAATGGTGGAGGGGGTGACTGTAACTAAGATATATTGTAAGCACTTTTGTAAATGCCACAATGCACCCGCTATACAATGATAATATGCTAATAAACAAAAGTTGTAATTGATAATGTTCTATAATCCTATTTATGCACATTTGTTATCAGGTTTGGGTCCTGATGCTAATATTTACTTCAAAATGAGAATATAGAAAATTTCCTTCTTTTTCTATGCTCTACATCATTTTAAGAAGTATTAGAAATAGCTGATCTTTAAAAGTTCAATAAAACTCATCTGTGAGTCCAAAAAAAGCTAAATAATGTTATTAAATTTACATAGCTATTAAGAGGTAGAATTTGGATTTGAATCTAGGCAATACAATTCTAATTCATATTTGCAATTTTACTAAAATTCCACAAGCAAAGGTACTCTGTGTCATTCACCTGTCTAAATTAAAACATCCAGTCTTCTCCAGTGTCTCCTTCCACCTGTTTTTGATATATTGCTGCATAGCTATTTTGTAGGACCAAATCTTCACTTGCCATTGTTATTGACCAAGCTGGACCTACACAGCTTCTCCTCTTAGGGTACCCAACAATGTCAATAAGTAATTCACATGGTTTCTTTCCCTGGTCACCTTCCCTTAAGCCATTACTGTTAGCATCATGCAAGACTCAGTGTGGGAACAAGCAATGTCCCTACCCTTTTTGTCCCTGCCTAACATGAACATCTCATCCCCAAACAGAACAGACTTGCTTTAATTTCCTATAACACAGTTAAAGATGGAGGTATAAATACTTGGGTGTATTTTACAGAGATCTGGAGACCAAGAAAGGCTATAAAACATGAAATGAATTACAATTATGATAAAAATAATGCTGCTTTTGGAGTGTACCAGTCCAAGTCCATTCTTGAAGAGTCCAGGCCATAGGCACCTCCTGGCCTACTTCATAGGTTGCTTTGAGTATATGACTGAGGCCAGGTTACTTTTAGTACATGAAATGTCTGTAGTTTATTTATCAAAGTGCTTGTCTGCAATCCACACTCTGGTTAGGAAAGGAGTGATTTCCCTCCAATTTAAGCCTGAATTTCTCAGACTTCAATTTCCTTTCTCTCACTAAGAAAAAGTGGCCAAAACCTGGGATGCAAACAGATGACTACCCATCCATTCTGAGGCACAGGAGTCTTCCCCAAGCTTATAAAATTCTCTATGAAAAGTCAGTTTGCTTGATTTACTATTTGCTATTGATAAAGTTCCAGACTCTGTGCATTTAGATTTAACCTTTAGAAGATTGTTAAATTGCAAATGATTTTTGTTCAGTTGAGGTGCAACGGATTCTGTTTAATAGAAAAAATAACCCCAAAGGTTATGGTCCTAGAGGCCATTAAGCAGCTTTTTATTTAATTTAGAAATGCCATTTTAGCACTTTTTTCCTTTCTGTGACTATACATATTTTGGTTGTTCTGTGCTCCATTGAACGAGTTTAGCTTTAAACCTTGACCTTTAGCTTAATCCTTCATGAGGGTTTTGAAATGGACACACTTTATATTTTTATGAGTTTTATTTTTAAATTTTAGAAAATTATACTTTGACGCTCTTGTTGGCTTCTTTGAGTTATTAGTGGAGAAAAATATCCACTTCCTTCAGAGGAAATCTCATCATTAGTTTATACCTGATATCTGTGGATCCACATACAATATGACCACGTATTCAAATGTTACAAAGCAGAATTATAGGGTATTAAATGAAATGTATTATACATTTCTATCTTGATCTTCATAAATGAGTACATCAAAAAGTATGTACTAAGCTTCAATAATTTTTAATTCTGGAGGAGGTCAGTAAAATATAAAAAATGACCAAACTTAACTATTATACCATATTTTTGGTTGTTTTATTGAAAAGAAGAAGGTCACTGGATGAGTACTAAAACAAAACATACATAAATTATGAATTATTATGTTTATTTCATGTAGTTTATTTTTCTTACATTCATGTAAGCAAAATAACCTATGTGTTGTTAAAATCAGGGTATGCCAAAATAGACAACTCTTTGAATCATCATCATGCTCATTATTATTGTAATAAATTTATTCTAGAAAATTTTGTCTGGAATTCTTAATGAAATGATAAAATAATACTTAGATTTGGAATAACTCTACAATATTATGCAATTAGCCATGGTAATGGTAGTAATGTGAAAAATTAACACAGCAGGAAACATTATAATAAATTAATAATTTTATGCTATATATATCAAGATTTTTAACCTCTTATAATATCCAGAACCATACCTATTCCATGACTTCTTCCTAATCTTTCAATGATAACATAAAGTGCATTTCAAAATAATAATTTAAATTTTAATTTGCTCAACTATGTCTTCCATCAAGACTATACCTTGAATTTATAATAGAAAATAAACTCTGTAGAAATTAATTCCAATATTATTATTTGTGAATCTTCTTTACAGTAATGCAAATGTTTACATTTCCTTATATGTTCATGTTTTATTAGATGGGTGTGTTGCATATTTTTATGCTTTTAATTTAGATTGTTTTTCTTTAAATTTTGAAGTAATCTATTTTAAACTGCATAAAATTAGAGTACCCAATCTTAGATTTGTGTATTTTTTGAAGTTTTGGTCAACATCATTGATAGCAAGCAACAGTTCATACCAAGAAACTTCAGGTAGCATAAATTCAAGATTTGTTTAATTTTCTTTTAAATACCATTACTATTTTTTATTGTTGGTATTTAAAGATTGTTTTAATATCTTTTAAAATTGTTGTGCTGGGGTACATTGTGACATTTACAAAAGTTCTTACAGTATATAAAATATATCATAGTTGAATTCACCCCCTCCACAATTCTCCTTTATCTGCCCCCCATTCCTGGAATAGTTTAAACAGGTCTCATTTTTCCATTTACATACATGTGTGCAACAGTATTTGCACCTTTAATATGTTTAATACCTCATATCATTATTTGCATTCAACCTAGTGGAGATTTTTAATACACAATAAACATCTGCAATTAAATTTGTGCAACACATACACAATTCAAGCATTGCCTGAGAATCAGAGGCAGATGAAAAACAAATTGGTAAACATTGAAACCTCAATTTTCCATCACACCAACAAAATATACTATTCCAAAAGTTCAATTCCATACTTAAATACATCCCATAAGATTTTCAGACCTCTTATGGCATTGGTCAAAGAAAAAGAATTGTATCCTTATCAAATTCTTAATAATTTAGGCAAGATGCGGACTAAATAATTTCATTTAACAAGATAATGGTTTGGTGTGCTAAATAAAATAAAATGCAAGCATTCCACAGACTCCTCCAGAGACAGAGCAAGCTCCCATAAACCCCATTTTCTGAAGCTTAGGGTGTGGTTTCACCATTCACTCCTTATTTGAGACATTTATGTTGTTTTCCTTAACTCTTCTGGTGTATCTCATTTTAACAGAATACAGTTGACATTCCCATAATGTGCCTGAGAGTGGTTAAAAGGCATCATTTTGTCTTTATTTCATGAAATATTTCAAAAGTTATGTCCACAATTGGCATGGTTGAAGGTACACTTCTTTGTGACAGTTCAAAGTGGGCCCAAACACAGCACAAAGAATGATACTAGATATTTTGCAAATAATTCTAGAGTACATGCATTTTTTTCTTAAGCAACACATTTACCACTGTTTTATGAGTTTTCCCTTGACAGCCTAACTAATGAAATGGAAAAGTGTATTTGAGTTAAATTTCATTACATTCTTTTCTTTTTGGTGGCACTGGGGCTTGAACTCAGGACTTCATACTTGCTAGGCAGGCACTCTTACTGCTTCAGCTAATGTAGCAGGGAGGAGGATCAAAAGAAAACAGTCCAGGCCTGAATCCTGAGAAAGTAGCAGGGAGGTAGGGATGGCATAGCAGAGAGCTGAAACCTGAGAAATCTGAACATGAGGGAGGTCACGCAGAACCAGGGAGGGGAAAGTCACGTAGCACTAGGGTAAAGTAACCAATAAAATTAAATATAACTATATATGGATTAAACCTTGCTTTTTGCTTCTGTAACCTGCTTGCAAGGGTGTATAAGGTGAGACCCCTTTGTTCTCAGGGCTCAGCCTTTGGACATGAGTCCACTGAGTCTGTGCCAGCACAATAAAATGTTGCTTTCTGCTAAATTGCCTCAGGAATCCCGTATCTCAGCTAGCAAACTCCCACAACAGGGCCACTCTATCAGCCCAAATATTTTTTTTTTTTTGGTGGGAAACTCAAGGCTTCAAGCTTGCTTGCAAAGCAGGTTCTCTACTGATTCAGCCACACCTGTAGCCTTTAGTTACACATCTTCATGCTAATACAACTATTCTGCTTTCTGAGATTCAGTGTCCAGCCTGTTGCCTCTGTCATTATTTGGATCACACTTCGTCCATATGAAGTCTGGGCAAGTGCTTTCAAGTAGAAATGTAGTGTGAGTTACTTATGTCATTTTGAAAGTTCTAATTGTCACAATTAAAAACAGAAAAAAATGAAAGGTGAGATAAATTTTAATAATGTATTTTATTTTACCCAACATATCTGAAAATAGTATGTTAGCGCTGGGGTATTGCTCAGGTCGTAGAGCAATTGTTTAGCATACATGAAGCTCTTGGTCCAATCCCTACTACTGGCAAAAATGCATAAAAAATGGAATTTTAGCATATACTTTATATAAAGCATTATTAAGATGTATTGTAGGCCAAGTGCAGAGGTTCTGTCTGTAATCCCAGCTACTCAATAGCTGGAAATTGGGAGGATTGCAGTTAGAGGCTAACCATGGCAAAAAGTTAGCAAGACCTCAAATCAACCAACATGCTGGGCATGGTAGTGCATGCCTGTCATCTCAGCTATGCAGGAAGTATAGACAGTAGGATTGTGGTCTACACAAGCCTGGGAAAAACACCAGACCCTATTCAAAAAAATTATCTAAAGCAAAAAGGGTTAGGGACCTTTCTAGTAAGCACAGACTCTGATTTCAAACTAATACCAACACCCTCCAAAGCATCACATTCTTTTTTTAAATACTAAGTTCATAGAATCCTGTGTTTCCTTTGTAGCTATAACATTTTAGACCAGCTTAGATACATGCCAACCTCTACTCAAACTTAAGAAAATTTTGATTTTTTTTGTATATTGTAATATATTTTCAGCTTCCACTAGTGACTTTCACAAACACTTCACATTTTGAAGATATCTCTGAAATTGCAAATTGGAATTGAAAATACTACTGGAAACAGTATCTGACAAGGGAAGACCTTACTGCATTCTTAGGAGAAGGGACTTGACAAGTTAGTCTGTCATTTAACTTACCCTTCACCACTCATATCATTTCTATCCATGGAAGTAGGTCTCTGTCAACCTTCAGCAGCTGTACAACACCTGCACCTCCTCACCTAACAACAGTTATCTTTGGATTCTTTGGATACATGACAAAGATATGAAGGAGACTTTTCTTGGACTTATCAGTGTTTATAATAGGTTGAACCCTCTAAAGTGCCAGGCCCTTCATTTAATTCCTGATTAGATCTCAAATAATCATGACCCTAGTTATCTTTATGTTATCAATAACCAAAGAAGAATATTCCATCTTAATAAAAACAAATGTTTTGCTCTTGCTGGGTATCCTTCTGTGGGAGAGATAAGTCTTGGACAAGGAAAGAATAAGTATTCAGAAATAGAATTCTGACTAGAAAGATCCAAGTATTTTCCCCAATTTCCCTCCAGGAAAAAGAACAGGAGGTGAGCACTTGCTTTATTTATGCATAACTAAATAACCTAATAAAATGTTCCCTCTTCCATGATAAAGCAATCTGTGTTCCAAAAGACTGTTCAAATTATAATACTTTCTCTTACGTTTCTTTCAGGTCTCCTTTTCTAAATTTATTTGATTTCAGAATATAACTAAAAGTTTTCAAAATAGATCTGAAATAGCTAATGATTTTCTGAGTCATTCATTCATCCATATAAGAATATTTTATACTACATCTGTTTTGCTCTAGCCACTGATATAGTTGCTAGCAGTAAAAGTGCACAATTCCTGCTTTGGTCTTTTAAAATGATATGTCATTTTCTGGATTATTTATTTGTCCCTGTGGAAATATTTCTGTAGATAAGGTACTTTAAGAACACAGAAGAAGGACCTATTTAGGCAAGCAGATATAGCATCCATTCCCAGTGCTATTACTCCAGGGTAATGAGAATTAAATTCAATTCCCCACATTAATCTGCATTCATTTTCTGACTATTGGTGACCGTGGAACCATGAATAGCTACAATTCAATTGGGGGGGTTGAACTCAGCTGGAACTCCTCTCTAATAATATACTAAAGCCACTGAAAAAATAAATCCAGCCCAATTACAGCCACATCTTTATAATCCTCACAACTGCCTCTTTTGCACACAATGCTTATTCTGATGGACGGATCAATGGATTGTCTGTTGTTTCTGATAACTTGCATCATTACTCCTCTCTATCTATGGGTGAAATAGTGGATTGAATAGCACCATTAAGATTGAAGATAACACAATGGATTTTAGAAGTTAATGTTAAGAATGTAATTTGTTAACTTTGGACAATCATTGACTTAACTGTATAGGGTAGAAGGACATGGGTGTCTTTCTGAGTTCAGGCTTAACAGCCCAGAAAATTATGTCAGTGAATCCTAGCTCACAAGGACTTTACTAGAGAGATCAAAAATAATGAAATCAGAAGAAAAAAGTCAGTAGTATTTATTCTGAATTATCGAAATCATAGGATGTGATAAATCACAAATTTCCTTATTGAAAATATTTAAGAATTTTTATTTGGTTTGGAATAAACACCTTATTAAATGTTTAGTCCATATACCCCAAGCAATTAATCTATGTATGTATGTATCTACCTACCTATTAGATATACTCTATTTCAAGTAATTCCAAGCATTTCATAATATTATATTTCACAATAGTCCCTAGAAGATGAAGAGGGGTTATGATTTTAATCTCCTTGGAAATAGGGAATATGAGGGAACAATAGGTTAAATGAATAGAGGCAACCATGAATTGATTTATGGCTTCAAAGCTCTGCAAAATAAAATAGCTCACGATTTATTTTTAGAAAGACTGGCTTCCCAGATGTTTTAAAGGCAATATTTATCTCCTTAGGCTTTATCTGATAATTGTAAAATGTAGTGTTTTTCTAGTTGCCTTATTTCTCAACCTATGATCCACCTAGAAAAATAAAATCTGGATGATGTGTATCTAAATACTAATAGAATTATGGTCAATAATTAACTAATGAAAAAAATTCAACCATTTCTGCATATGCATGATTACTTGAGCTATTCATTTATGGGTAAATGTCAGAAATGTGGTTCATGTTTCTTGATGTGATTTGCTATTCTAAAGATACCTCACATAATCATTCACTTTCAACTATGTCATATTGAAAAGTTTCATGAGGATGTAAAATGGCTCATATACAATTCAAATTACTTTTGTAACCTTGGTTCAAATGAAAAAATGGGGGGGAGTCCAATAAATTTTAGTCACAAAAAGAAACAACAAAAATTCAGACAATAAATAAAAAAGGCTCTAAACCTTGCCTTAGTAGACTGCCTGCTCTTGGGAGGCCAACCTTGGGAAAGGTTTAATTTATGTTCTTGCTTAAGGGGGTAGGCATTTCAACCCATGTCCCAGCATTTGTCTCTTTGTTTCATTTCTTCTCAGTATTGACACTATCATTTCTTTGCTGATCTTAACATGTAAAAAGCTTTTTTGAAAAATCAGAAGCAAAATGATAGAATCCTTTGTTTATTTTCACTTTGTTCTTCTGCTTTTGTTTCTATTTTTTAAAAGAAAAAGGCTATGTATGTATAATTCAAATAGGGTTAAAACATAAGATTCTGTATCTCCTGAATAAAGTTCCTGGGAGATGGCTATTTAAATAAGCACCTTTAGTCCTTTAAAGCATATATTTACTTCTCTTTTAAGAGTCTGCACCCTGTTCTCTTGCATCGATAAACTATAATTGCATCCATGGGACTTCAAAGTCTATGTCCCAGCAAACACTGCCAAAGGACTTGAACCTAACTTAAGACTGTATTTTATCAATGGCAGAGGTTGATGCTCTGTGAAGTATTCCAATAGGAAATTGAAGGGCACGAGCAATGTAAAGTATATAACACATCACCTGAGTAGCACCTGTCAAGCTCTAAAGAGATTGTAGTTTCCTTTTCCTCCTCTACCTCAGATTGTAGGTGTCAGCTGAGCCATTGTCCAGCTGTCGGAGGGCCATCATACATAACATAGAGGGAGAATTTTGAGTTTTCTGTAAATGAAGCTCAATAAAGTTCTCCCAAGTGCCAATGTGAGGTTCAAACCCACTGTGTCTGAAGGCTTATTGAGCAGCTAGATTGCAGAGTGTTAAGCTTTTCTAAATGGCTGCTTCATTTGCTGTCAACACAGAGCAAAGTTGACAGCAGGCACTTGAGCGGTTCTCATTGACTCTTTTTAAAATTTGGTTTTGATAAGGCTAATCCTCCTTCTCAGATCTGTCAATACAAGCACTGTGATAAAAATGAGGATGTTCAGTGAATATAATACTGATGACATTTTCAGATCTGAAGTGAATTGCTTTTACAAGTCTTCCCGCCTGGAGCATTGCTCCGAGTCAAAAGCAGAGAATCAGATGGTAGTGTAATTCAGCACATTCCTAACCTCATGTTGTTCTGATGGAAATTGTTTCAATTGGATTTGGATCAGTCCTGAATTTGGAGGTAGAAGGGAGGGATGGGTGGAACTCAATTTGGTTTACTATTTGGTACTTCTCAAATCTACTCATGTCTTTGAAAATAGTTTTCTGTCTTCTGCTACTTTTATTTCTGTTTTATACAGCACACATTACAACGTGAGCTCACCTGAAGAAGTCAGTAATATTTTTATATCACATTAATCAGATAAGGAGTATCCCCTGAACTCTCTATCTAAAGTGACCCCCTTCTCCCAAGCAGTGTGTGGCCCATGATCCATTTTATTTTATTTGTTAACTTTATCACTTTATGACATTTTCTAATTCATTTGGCTTTCTGTTTATTATCTAGTTGATATTTCTGTGAAGCCAGGGTCCTTAGTCCATGGAAAATTGCCCAAACTCTTATGGCCATAGAAATTCTTTTGTTGAATTTAGAAATGAATGGAAAATGCTAGAGCTTTAAAGTTTCTTCTGGTAATTATTACTGTCAGACTAATGAGTTTAATTTAGTTTTGAATTATAGGCATATCCTTAATGAAAAATTGCCCTGTGCTGGTCACTCCCTTGATTCTCTTGAAAAGGGAAAATATGACAACTTAGCTTCTTACATTTTTTAAAATCTATGGAAGTCCATGTAATCTTTTGTACAATGAAACAAAAGCCAAAAGAAGTCTAGAATGTATCACATCTGTGGAGTTTAGCTGGAATTGAGTGAAATCAGAAATAGGAAGAACCAGTCAAAATTCAACTTATTTGAGGAAGATGGAATTATATGTTAAGAAAAGCATTGGACTGGAGAAAAAGCCTTTGAGTCATTTGAATCTATCATTTATCAAGATAAGAGTTGAAATAAAAACAGGCTATTCTACTGGTGTACAGTAGCCAGCTATTGTAATGAAGATAATTTTCTAGATCATTACTTCATAGCAGGGATGCAGCCTACAAACTCTTTCATTTAATTCATAAAAAGAGGCATTGATTAAGATTTTCTGCCAAACTACTGAGAGATTGGCCAATAGTGATGTAAGGTTAGACTGAAAGTCATTGTAGCCTATGTCCTGTATAGCTAGAGCAATCAACCTTGTGAGAAATACATGTCTAGGAAGTTGCTCTTCTCTGTGGTCAAGCTGATTTAATGGGATCCTTTATAAGACTGAGATCTAATGTTTGTTTCCAGTCTAAAGAAAAAGTGTATCTGTGTTATTCAGAATATTCATATTAAGGAGATTTTGTCACAGAAGTAAACACCAAAATTTGGGTTATGTAGACTAGTGTTTACTTCTCATGTACATTGTATGTTAACATAGGTTAGCCTGGGTGTTCTGAGTATCATGGCGACTCAAGGAACTGAGGTTGAAGAAATCCCTCTAGTTTGCAAACAAGTCCACTCTTTCAGTCAGATGTTTCTATGCTCATCTTGGCAGGAAAAAGATGCACAAGTGTTTGCTGTCCACTCTGAAACATGTCTATCAAAGTGAGACGAACAAATGCTGGGTACTTCTTCACATTTAATGGACCTGAGCAAGTCACAGGGGCATCTTTAACTTTAAAAGAAAGTCGTCTCTTCTTGCCCAGCCAGGAAAGCTTTACTTAGGTCTGCCACAGTAGTGCTGAATATGAAAGAAGGATTGCAATAGAATTGCAATAAAAGCTGGGTAGGATGTATGGCTAAATGTGGCTGAGAAAATGACTTTTAGAGGAAAATAATCTGGAGATATTGCTGGGAGGAAAATGGGAGAAGGGTATATTGAAATTAGAAAAAAGAAGTGTCAACAAAACTTCCACTCCTTTTCCATCTTTTCCTTCTTTTCCTTTATCGCCCCTTTCTCTCTCTCTTCTTTCTTTCTCTCTCTCTCTCTCTCTCCTCTTTTTCTCTCACTCAGTATCTGGTGTGGAAAAATAATATTGATAAGCTTTTGTAGATAAAAACCAAGAAAAAGGGCTGGACCTGATGGTTCACACCTATAATCCCAGCTACGTGAAAAGTGAAGATGGAAGGACCACAGTTTGAGACTAGCCTGGGCCCCCACCAAAATATTAGTCAGGCTCTAGCCTAACAAAAAAACAGGGTGTGGTGTTACACTTCTGTAATCTCAGCTAAGTGGGAGGCAAAGGTAGAAGAATTGGGGTCCCCGGCCCCAGATAAAAACACAAAACCCTCTTTGAAAAATAAAGTAAAAGCAAAAATAGCTAGAAGTATAGTCAAGTAATAGGGTACATGCCTGGTAAGTACAAGGACCTGAGTTCAAACTTTTGGAACACACACACACACACACACACACACACACACCCACACCCACATTTAAATATTGAATATATATGATGCATATGATGATATTATTTGGGTCACAGACCTGGTTTCATTTCTATCTCAGTTTCTTTTACGATTTTAGATGACAATGATGAGACAATGTCTCATATACTCACTTTCAGGTTAAGAATATGCAGCTACTTTGTTGTCAACTCTCATGGAGCACACAGAGCATGAGGTCTCCAAACAAGGGGAATAAGAAGTCGGGGAGCATCCTAAGTCTGTGAGTCTCCATCTCATCTTCTTCTTCCCAACAGAGAGGTTGTATCTTCCAAAAGTACAGGCAAGTTTGTGTAGAAGTCATGCCCTAAAGGAGGCCTAGGGCCTCTGACTTTTAATCAGTGGAGCAGTTGAAAATGTGGCTCTTCTCTGTCATCAGCACAGGTGCTCTGCTGACTCACGTCACTTCTTCCCAATTGATCACACTTACTGAACTACAAAGCTACCTGTACATGGTCTTAACAAATAGTTTTCACGTAGGGGACTAAAACTCTGTTCATATTTGGTTTGGTGACCAGCTAAAGAAGGAAAATATTAGTCAATAAGCCATACATAGAATATTTCTAGGAATTTTGCTGGTCATAGCAGAATTCCTGTCTATGTGAGCTTAATAGCATAAAGGTCAAAATAATAAAAAAAAAAATCCCCAAAGGCTATAATTTAGAGAATATAATGTGCTGATTGTATGTATTTGGATAAGTTTGGCAATAAAAACACAAAGTGATAGCTGACATTGGCAGTACAGGAGGTAGAGCTCAGGGTCTCTGCCAAGTGCTCTACCACTTGAGCCATGTCCCAGTCCTCTCATTTTTACTTTTGTTTTTCAGAAAGGGTTTGGTCTTATGCTTTTGCCTGGGATGGCCTCTGACCACTATCTTCCTACTTCTGCCTCCCAAATATCTGATTATAGGTATTTGTTACCATGCCCAGGTTGTTTTTGCGATAATATTTCCCTAACTTTTGCTGGCCTCCAACCAGAATCTTTGCTTCCCAAGCATTTGGGATTAATAGGTTTGCACCACCACATCAGTCATAACTGACATTTTTAGGTATGCAAGGCATGCTGCTGAGTCTGTTCCATAGATGGATTTATTTAATCTTCACAAGAAACCGATGAGAGAGGATCTATTTTTATCCCCAGAGTGATAAGTAAAGAATTGAGAATTAAAGTAACTTTACTGAGAGTTGAAGATAGGACTCTTGGATCTTCATTATAATACCTGTTTATAGAAATGTTCAAGAAGAAATAAGAAGAAAATGGCCCCCCAAAACAGGCAGGAGTAGTAATACTTATATCAGACAAAGTAGACTTCAAATTTACATTGATTGAACAAGATAAAGAAGGACATACCATACTAATAAAAGGGAAATACACCAAAAGGAAATAATAATTATTAGCCTATATGTACCCAATCTCAGTGTACCCAATTTCATCAAACATACTTTAAAGTACTTAAAAGCATATATAGACTCCAATACAGTGGTAGTGGGAGACTATAATACCCCCTATCACCAATAGATAGGTCATCCAAAGAAAAAATCAATTAAGAAATTCTAAAACTAAATCACACCATACATCAAATGGACCTAGCTGATGTCTTCAGAATATTTCATCCAACTTCTGCACAATATACATTCTTCTCAGCAGCCCATAGAATTTTCTCCAAAATTGATCATATCATAGGGCACAAAGCAAGCCTCAGCAAATATAAGAAAACAGAAATAATCCCATGCATTCTGTCTGATCACAATGCATTGAAACTAGAACTCAACAACAAAAACAATACTAGAAAATATGCAAACAATTGGAAGGTGAACAACACATTGCTCAATGATCAGTGGATCATCGATGAAATAAAAGAGGAAATTATAAGTTTCCTGGAAGTTAATGAAAATGAAAACATGACCTACCAGAGCATATGAGACACAGCAAAGGCAGTCCTAAGAGGAAAGTTTATAGCCATGAATGTATATATTAAAAGGACAAGAGATCTCAAATCTATGACTTAATGCTACATCTCAAACTTCTAGAAAACAAGAACAAGCAAAACCCAAAACAAGCAGTAGAAGAGAAATAATAAAAATAAGGGCCAAAATTAATGAAATAGAGACCAAAAAATAATATATACAAAAAATCAATGAAATAAAAAAACTGGTTCTTTGAAAAAATAAACAAGATTGACAGACCCCTGGTAAACCTGACTAAAATGAAGAGAGAAAAAACCCAAATCAGTAAAATCAGAAATGCAAAAAAAGAGATAACAACAAACACCATGGAAATCATCAGAGACTACTTTGAGAACTTATATTCCAATAAATTTGAAAATCTTGAAGAAATGGACAAATTTCTACATACTTAGGACCATCCAAAATTGAACCAAGGGGATATTAACCACCTAAATAGAGCTATAACACACAATGAAATTGAAGCAGCAATAGTCTCCCAAAAAAGGAAAGTCCAGGACCTGATGGATTCTCTGCTGAAATCCATCAGATTGAGGAAGACTACAGAAGGTAGAAAAATCTTCTGTGCTCATGGCACAGAAATTGAAAAATCTACCCTAAAGTTCATTTGGAAACACAAGAGACCATGAATATGCAAGGCAATACTCAGCAAAAAGAGCAATGCTGGAGGTATCACAACACCAGTCTTCAAACTATATTACAAAACAATAGCAACAAAAATAGCATGATACTGGCACAAAAACAGATATGAAGACTAGTGGAACAGAATAGAGGACCCAGATACGAATCTATACAGCTATACCACCTTATTTTTGACAAAAGGCACCAAAAACATACAATGGAAAATAGACAGCCTGGTCAACAAATGTTGCTGGGAAAAGTGGTTATCTGCCTGCAGAAAATTGAAACTAGATCCATGTTTATCACCCTGTACTAGTATCAATTCAAAATAGATCAAAGACCTTAATATCAGGCTGAAACTCTGAAGCTAGTACAGAAAAGAGCAGGGAATACTCTGAAAGCAATAGGTATAGACAAGGACTTCCTCAATGGAACCCCAGCAGCTCAGCAACTAAGAGAAAGGATGGATGAACAGGACTACATGAAATTAAAAAGCTTCTACACAGCAAAAGAAATGGTCTCTAAACTGAAGAGACCACCCACAGACTGGGAGAAAATATTTGCCAGCTACACATCAGACAAAGGACTGATAACCAGAATATACAGGGAGCTCAAAAAACTAAATTCCTCCCAAATCAATGAACCAATAAAGAACAACTGAACTAAACAGAGCTTTTTCGAAAGAAGAAATTCAAATGGCCAAAAAATACATGAAAAAACGCTCACCTACTCTGGCCATAAAAGAAAGGCAAATCAACACACTAAGATTCTACCTCACTCCTCTTAGAATAGCCATTATCAAAAACACCACCATGTGTTTGGGAAAAAAAGTACAACGCTAGTGGGAATGAAAGCTAGTACAACCACTCTGGAAAACAATATGGAGCCTCTTAAAAACTAAACATAGATCTGCCATATGATCCAGCAATCCCATTCCTAGGGATATACCCAAAGGAATGCGACTCAGGTTACTCCATAGGCACCTGCACACCCATGTTTATTGCAGCACTATTCACAATAGCCATATTATGGAAACAGTCAAGATGCCCACTACAGATGAATGGGTTAAGAAAATGTGGTATTTATACACAATGGAATTTTACTCAGTCATGAAGAAGAATGAAATCTTATCATTAGCAAGTAAATGGATGGAACTGGAGAACATCATCTTAAACAAAGTTAGCCAGGATCAGAAGGCCAAAAATAGTATGTTCTCCTTCATATGTGGACTTTAGCCCTAAAACAAATGCAGTAGTATTATTGGACATGGGTTACATGCTAATGGGAGAACATACACATGGGGAATAGGGAAAGGTAGGAAACCCAAAACTTGAAAGTGTTTGATGTGCCCACTGTAGAGGATCTAATATAGTAACCTTAAAACAATAGAGGTGACTATGGGAAGGTAACCAGGAAGTAGTGAAGAGGTCAGGTGGAGATGAACCAATTCGGGTTGTAATACACATATGCATGGAAGCAATGCTAGAAATCTCTCTGTATAGCTATCCTTATTTCAAACTAGCAAAAATGCTATGTCTTTCTTATTATTGATTATGTCTTCTCTTCAACAAAATTGGAGAAGAGGGCAGAACAGCTTCTGCCTGGGAAATGACCCAAACAATGTGTGCATATATGAATAAATGAATAAATTAAAAAAAATATATATATAAAGAAGCAATAAGAATGCAGGTAAAGTTCTGTACAAGTTGACATTTTGAGAAGACTTGAGAATCATGGGGAGTTTTGAAAATTACTAGGAGTTTGCTAGACATGTAAGCATCCCAGACAGAGGGAAAAATATGGTCAAATATTGAGAAGTAAAGGGAATTAAGACTCAGTAGGTTAAAGGGATCAAATTACAAAGTGCTTTTTGAGCCAAGCTTGAGTATAAATTGCATAGAGTAGGGGATACTGAGCTGTTGGAGACTTCTGAGCAAGGCTGGCTTTCTATTATTTTTACTCTGTGGCAATGAAAAATGGATTATGATAATGCAGAAGATAACTGTAACTTTCTATAATGAATTGCATAAATGTCATATCACTGAATCAACAAACATGAGGAACATTTGCTTTAGAGCCACACAGACCTGGGTTTGAAACACAAGATTTTATGTAGTAATCTTGTGACTATTAGAATATTATGTAACCAATTTTAAAGTCTGTTTTTGCATGAGTAAAACGAGAATATCTATTCCTACATCATAGAACAAATGACTCAATATGATAATGATTATAAATTCTTCACTCTCATGCCTTGAACACTCTCCTTACTAAAATTAATCTGCCATCTTTATTGTGAAAAGACTTCATACATTATTTGACACATAGCATGTTTTTAGGAAATGGTAGCTTTTGTTTGTATAGGTATCAACATTTATATCAAGCTGTTTAATTGCATAACTCAGTCATAGCAGCAGAATGTGTTGTAGAGAAAGAATTGACAAAACAATTATTTTTATGTTCATTGAAAACAAATGAACATGAAATAATCTAAAAATATTTTTCTTAGGTAAAAAACAGAAACTAAGGCCCTGTTCTTTCCATATACTCCCACAAAGCCTTAGCCCTCTCACAAGAAATCAGAGAGGATTTCACATACTGCCCATAAAGAGAGATCTGGTGAAATCAAGAGGAAAATTTTGCAGGATGTGGTTTTTAGGGGCTACATCATGGTGTCTTAATAGGGAGCATGGGAGAACAATTATCCCCCTTTGGTAGATATCCCAGACGATGTTATTGCCCTAGGGAAGCAGGGAAGATTGCAGCATGAGAAAAGAAAATGGATTTTGATACTTTTCTATGAGTTAATGCTAAAAAATAAATCTCTGCATGTGTGGATACAATTTTGGTTCCATAATACTTAAAATTGTGTGTTCCATATATTTCAACATAAATATATCATTGAGGCTTCAGTAGGAAAAAGGCAGAAACTACTTCAAGTAATACAAGAGAAGGCCATTTTAGTATAAGGAGTTAAAAGCTTGGAAAATCACTGGATATATTAGAAGAGTGAAGAACAGGAAACACCTCCATAACTCTTAGGTTCATGAGGTAGGACTATACTGAATAATGCTTTCCCTAGAACTGCAGGACATAGAGCGATGTTTATAGCTACCTGCATTCTCAACGCAGATGGTTTGTGGGAGGTTTCCAGAGGCTGCTGTAGAACTTCACATCTGCTTTGGCTCACATGCTGTCCCCAAGAGCAATGAGACATTTTTAGCCTCTTTCTGCTGTCCATTGCTCACATGAGTGCCTCTTATTGGTAAATCTAAGCCAGTATCCAGTAGACAAGAGAAAAAGACAGATTAACAGAAGAATTAAAAAAATGGTACTAAGTTATTAACAATCACATGTAGTAGAAAATAGCTTTTATACTAATCAGAGAGGATATCATCTCACAAAGAATGTCAAAGAATGATGGAATTTGCTTTTTACTAATACATATACTTTCAGTATGTTCACTTGTGTATTATGTTAAATATATGTATAATTTACAGGTGAGTAACATGGAAACAGAAGTATTACTTGTAGATCTCAGCAACTATGGTAGCCTTTTAAACAAATGGAGTTGAATTGGAACAACTGGATACCTGTATTCAGAAGAATGAAATTGAACCCCTACCTCATGTCATATGCAAAATGAACTCAGAGTGAATGAGACATAAGTGTTATAATTAAAATTGTAAAAATCCTCAGAAGAAGAATTAAGAGTAAATTTTTATGACTTTGGGTTAGGCAGTGCTTCTTAAGTATGACAACAAAAATATGAGTCACAAAAGCAAGAATAGACAAGTTATCATCAAAATGAAAAAACTTGTCTTAAAAAGACCTAATTGTTAGAGAAAAAGGTTGCTCTAAAAATGGAAGAAAAGATTTTCATATAATATTATTTTAAAGGTCTTGTATATCTAGAATAATAAAGAACACTTAAAACCCATCAATATAAAGACAAATGACCCAATTTGCACAGACACATTTTGAACAAAAATAAACAAATGAAAATATTTATTTGTGAAGAAGAAACTTAACATCATTTATCATGAGAGAAATGTAAACCAAAGCAACAAGAATATACCATTTCACACATACACTAGAATGGCCACAATAAAAAAGACAGTAATGCTAAGTGTTGGTTAGGATGTGGAGAAAAAATGCAACCTCATATACTGCTGATATTTTTGTAAAATGATCCAACCACTTTGAAAAATAATTTGGCATTTTCTAAAATGTTAAATATATAATTATTGTATGGTGCAGCAATTCCATGCCTGGAATTGCTCAAGATATACTCAAGATTATACTCAACATAATTGAAAACGTATGTCCATACTAAAACTTACACGAGAATGCTAATTACAGTACTATTCATCTTAGCCAAACTGTGTAAACAACCCAAATATTAATCAATTGATGAACTGATAATTAAAATAAGGTATATCAATATAATATTATTTGTCCATTCAGAAGGCAAAACAATAGAGATAGAAAGTTTCCAGGAGACTGTGGTGAAGGGAGAATGAATGCGTAGTTAATGCTGTAAGATTTCTTTTGGGGGTGATGAAAATTTTCTACCATTAGATAGTGGTGTGAATACTAAAACCCACTGAATTATACACTGTAGATGATTGAATTTTATAGTATGTGAGCTAAATATTAATGAAAGTCATATTTTAAAAATAAAAGTGTTGAAATTTGAAAAACTGAAAAAAACTTAAAAATAGAATACTTGTGATTTAACTACACTAATATTGTTAACATTAACAAAATTGTTAACATTCTGAAAAGTATGTCATAAAATAAAGAACAAAATAAAATGAATATAAGAAATGAAACGAAATAGAAATTTTAATCATAGGTGTATAAATGAGGGAAGATTTTAAGGTTTATATATTAGTTAATACATTATACACTTATGTACATATGACATGAGGTTATGCATTACCAGATGACAACGGTCACGTGTGCTTTGTATTGTACTCAACATGGTGTCAATGTACAAGCCTAATACATAACTTAATGATGCTTCTCTTTCAGTCTGAGCATTGTGATTTTAAGAATGTGCAATGCTTAGCAAAATTTAAAACCCTGCAAATAGATTCTAAATTTTAAAAATATATTAAATGTACATAAAATATGTACCATAAAAATAAAGGTAAGGCAATAAAGGTAAGGTAATATCATAAAATAAGGTGATAAAATGTAAATTTTAAGAAGCAAAAAAGAATTAGTAAAAATGTTAACTTGGAAAGAATTTGGAGGAAAATAGATACATTTTTTATTTATTATAGTTCAGTTGAAGCAAAGAAAGTTACTTCTAGGACCAGTAATAACTTTCTAATTTATAACAGTAGTAGAAATTTTACTAGGAGAGAATTATATTAAATTATTCAGGAATAATATTTTGGTTTTTTTTAGAACAATAGCAACTCAGGAAACATGAAAATAAGGAATCAGCACATTTCAGTTTTAAATATCTAGATACACAGTTTTCTACATTTAAATTTCAAATAAAAATTTATTATTTTCTTGAAATCACATTGTTGCAAAGTGTTATTTTTTTCTATGGTACTTGGATCTGAATTCAGGGCCTCACACTTCCTAGGCAGGCAGTCTACCACTTGAACACTCTGCCAGCCCAATATTTCATACATAACAATACTAAAATGTACTTTAGCCACTTTGGGTTCTTTCCCTTTCATAGTTGTTAAATTAAAAAGGAAGATAAATAGAATAATTTGTAAATAGATTGTTACAGTATTCTATACAATCATTGCCTCTTTTTCTTTGTTTTGGCTATGTTTTCCTACCTCATTCTACTCTATATTTCTAAAATTCATTCTTATTTCCACTAACTCATCTTACTTCCAGTAGTCTAATGGCATTTTGCTATCTCTTGCTATTTTATGAAGTTTTATTTTTTTTAACACAACACTCCTATTCTTATATATTTGTAATCACCTGCTTATTAGATACAGAAATATTTTCCTTTCACTCAGTTTTAAGTCTTCCCTAAAACACTAATTCATACAAATGGAAAACTTGTAGACTGTCATTGAAGTGAAACCAATTTTAAAAGATTACCTACCAGGATTATTTTAATTTTCTGTCTCTTCAGAGCAATATTCCACAGAAAATCTTGATCATTCCTCAAACCCATAGGGTTTTGGCTTCCCTACACTGATGACATTCTCTTTGAATCTGATGGCAAGAATCAACAGATATCCTAGATTTCTTGATATGACACATAATGTACCATATAGTAGAAGGCAATCTTCATGAAAATTTGGGCTACCTTGGCAAAATTTCTAAAGTGCCAGAGAGGTCTATGTCATGTTGACATATTTCTTCCAAAATGAGAGATAATCTGATAAATCTTTTAACCCCCTAAAACTGAATAAAGAAGCCTGTTCTCTGTGAGTGAAGTGAGGAAATAAATTAATACCCATGGATTCGCTTACCAGGTAAGCCATCACTTAAAATTATAGTAGGAACATATGAGTTTGGAGCCAAAAGAATGAATGGGGGTAGCTCATCTTATTACTAATATTCCAGTTCCTGTCCTAACAATTCCGAGCTTCCTGGTTTCTGAGGGAGGAGTTCTACCACAATGCAACGCAAAATTTCTACAAAACTAGGATTTAAGATTACTCCTTAATGGCTTGTGGTAACAAACCAGGACTACAAAGGGGTTTACTGAACAGTCTGGAATGACTAATCTTGATTATTTAGGGAAAATAAGGTCTTGCTACACACTGGTGTGAGATGTAAAAAAGAAAAGATTCTCTGGGAAACTCTGACTTCTTCCCTGTATAGCAGAAGCAGTTAATGGAGGACCATAGCTATTGAATGCAGACAGAACTATGAAGGATTAGGGCACCTCTCCAGTAAAGAACTATGGCAGCTGAAATACCAACTGAGAACAAGGGAAATAAAGAATACTTACCGGTAAAAAGAAGCTATTTGTACCAATTATTGCTTCATATACAAGTGCAGAAGTCACTGTAGTACCCAGCATCTTCTCTGTATGCTACAAATTTATTTGTACATCATAACCTACATCATTTTATATAAAGTTTTTGATATTAGATAACCTTATAATTTAGTAATTAAGTTAAACTTTGCCAAAATGTGTTGCTACTGAACTACAAGATTACAAACTATAACCCTAACTTAAATAAAGTAAATGATGGAATTTACATTCTTTTCTTTGTTGGGGAGAGGGTGAGTGTATCTTTATTTGAGTAAAAAAAATTGCTTTAGATTTGAGAGTGTTGTCATTTTTCTTTCTGCTTATGAATTTAAATGTACATAGATGGGTTTTTATGGATGCTGAATGGCCAAAGGAGTTACTGTGTCACACATCATTTTCTCCTGAGGAGTTAGAATGCATATTTCTTTCTTTCTTCTGGCCTTCATATCACAGTGACTGGAGGCCTAGGAAACACATCCCTAGAATGCTTTGCCAGAAGATTTCTAATTTAGAATTTACCAAGCACAGGCCACAAAGTTTTAAAGGTCAAACAGGAGAAGAAACTACTATTCTTTTTCCAACAGGGAAAACATATGGGCTTCAACAGATTGTGAGTTTTTGCAGCACCTCTGGATGCCCTGGAAAACTCATCTGGTGCTTTGGCAAGCTGAGATCATTGAAGTTTCCTGTGATTCCTGAAACTTTCTAGTCCTCTCATGGCTGCTGATTAAACTGAGTAATAGCACACTACATGATTCCTACTTCTCTACTCCTTTCCATGTATCACTAAAGACCTAGTTCAATGCATTAAATTCCATCCTTCTTGAAATACCACAGGGCTTTATTTTTTTTTTTAAAGTTTTCTGCTTGAGCCCTGACAAATACCAAAACACTGTTTAAATCGATCCTGGAATTTCGAGGTTTGGCACCACTCCTAGACTTAGCTTAAAATTTTTCAGTAAAAATTTGATAGGTCTATTCTTCCCACACTGAGCAAAACACTTAAGCATGCTTTACAGGATGAGAAATGGAAGAACACAGTTGATTCGTGGGGAATAATATAAAAAACCTATACTCTATTACATAACTATATTGAAGCAATATTTCTTGAGTGTTTACTTTGTGCTGAACTCTGTTCTGAGAACATTACCTGCATCATTATTTCATTTAATCTTCACAACCATCATATGAGAAAGGTGCTATTATTGCCCCATCTTAAAGATATCAAAACAGAAATGTAGGGAAGGAACTTTTCTGATATTGCAAAGCTTGAAAATGGTGAGAATGCATTTGTATTCGGGCACCTCCAGAGACTATTTCTTTTTTTATGCTGGAAGACAAGCATTTTATTGACTTACAAATTTGAGCTAGAAAGTTTTTTAAAGGAGAATTTTTGGGTAAAATGCTCTAGGATGCCTTTTTCTGAGAGATTTTACTCTTGATTACTACAATGTGCTGTTCTGTAATAAAGGCCAACCCAAAGAGATGCAATCCATAAAAAGTGATTAAAATGTAAATGAGCATAGATTTTATATAAATTAAAATGTTTTCAGAGGCTACTTGTGTGCAACTTCCCCACTCTGTCTTCCCAAACCCACCCCCCTTTTCACTGCTACACTGTTATTGGCTATTTGTAATTCATAATAAAGATGATTATATAACTAATATTTACTAAGAAGGTATTACTAGGCACTGTATCAAGCACTTTATGTATGTATTTCACATAATTTTTATCATTACCCTATTGTTGTTCACATTTTACAGATTGCAAAGTTGAGGCTTGAGTAATTAAGTCATTTGCCCATGCAGATGATATTACAATATTTCTGATTCCTCCCTGTAGGCCTGGCACTTACTCATGAGGGTATCCTGTTCAGGAAGTTATAAATATTAAGAAAATGCATTTGTATTCCTTGGAGAAATTCCCCATCTCTTCAGGCATTGGAGAAATCCAAATTGAAGGCTTTCCTCTCCTCCCTATAAATACTTTTGTGAAAATAAACTCATGTCCAAGGCTTAAATTAAACTAACGTGGCAAAGGAAATGAGGACAGAAGCTAAAATAAAATCTACTTTTCTGCTTTGTGGATAGTGAATTTTTATGGGACTCTTCTGCTTCTCAAGAACTCCAGATTTATTTCCTGCAGGTGGAAACTTTTATTCTCCTAGTCTAAAAGAAGGTGGAACTAACCAGAAGGAAAGGCTGTACACATGAAATGAGAGTTTTGCATATATCTTGATGTTTGATGTAACCTGAAGGCATTTATTTGCCTTTTCATTACTTTCTCAGTGAATTGAATGCTGAGAACCATTTGGAATGGTTGGGGAAACAAACCTGGATTCAGGTCCTTTGAGGTTTCAGGCCCCAGAACTCCAAGAGGAAGAGAAGATTAGTGAAATGTCAGCAGATTGACATAGCACACATTTCCTTCTGCTTCTGTTTGACCTGCATTAAGTGCATCAGCTGGAGTAGTGCCCTGTATCCATCATTGCCAGTCTTAATATGATCCAGGGTCCATTGAAAAAATCCATTGCTTCCCTCAGAGGCAGTTATCTGCCAGGTGCCTCATTGTGTTCTCATAGCTTCCTATTAAACTTTGTGGTACTTATCACAATTGTTATATATTTGCAAGATTATTTATTTTATACTTTCCTTTTGGCCTAGAAATTATGTTACATTGTATATTGGAGAAATTAGCTTAATTTTAATTCCTGTTAATTAGCAATCAAAGGCTATTGTCACGTGGTAAAATAAAAAGGGAAGAGCAGAATATTTTTTAGGAGATAAAGTAGTAAATGGAGTTTTCTGTTTTAGATTCTTGATAGATATGTCTCTGAACAGGAATATAAAATTCCTCAGATTAAGATCAGGTTTTTAAAAATAATTCTAATTTTGCTGTTACATAAATGCTTAGGGGAGATACTGTCAAACCACTAGGTTAAAACCAATTTCATTCAGAGACACTAATTATATGCAGATTCAATTATGGGGTCAATAATCAAGAACTTTAATCTTAGAATTCAAATGATAGTCAAATATTCTGATTTTATAGATAAAAACAGATTCTCAGAGTCACAGAATTTTTAGTGTTGAAGCTGAAAACTGAAAGATAGGTAGATGTGTGCATGTATGTGTGTGTGTGTGGGCAGGCATGTGTGTGTGTGTGGGGGGTGTTGGGGTTTGAACTCAGGGTCTTGCACTTCCTAGGCAGGCACTTAGCATTTGAGTCACAGCCCAAAACAGGTTGTAGCTTCTTATTGACATTAATACCTTTTCTAAGAAATGGAAGACATTGCTAGGTTTACTAAATTTGCATCAGCCAGCAGTGCCCTCTATTGCAAGCAATAGAAATGGACTCTGGAAGTAGAAATGAAATTGATAGAAAAATTTTAGAACATGTGAAATAAAATGACTATGAATTAGGCTTCATTTGGGTCATCCAAGAGGCAGACTTGGAGCAAAACTCTAGCAACCTTCTAACAGCAATCAGTTTTCACTTTCCTGGTAGATTGAAATGTCAGTGTGGGATCATGGCAATTAATGTTGGTTCAATGCACCAATGTTCTGCAAGGTCTGGGTGAATTCCTTTCTCCAAGTTTCAGTTATGTGGGTGAACAGTAATGAGTTACTTTAGGGAAGCAAATAATTAGACCTGGTGTTTGAGCTAGCATATTAAATCATCCGTCTCAGAGATGTGTGCTCATATATGGATATCAATTTTAGATTGAATTATTGCATCTTTGTTAAATACTCTCAGAATCTATTTTCACTCATATTTCCACAAATTTATAAATGCAAATGTGAACATCTTGAAATCCCTTGAGCTAGTAAACCTCTTATTCTAGGAACTATGGTGATATTAACTGTAGTTGGAAGGCTGGGGATAATGAAGGATGTACTACCCATTGGAGATGAAGGAAAGGGAGTTCATTTCCCAGGCAGCACTCATTTAAGGAAATTGCAGTACTTTAAGCAAATTGGAAGGGGTTTCTTTGGCAAGAGTAAGTTAGTGGGCTAGAGGAGTGAAGGTATTTCAAGTTCTCCAGAATTTCCCCTGTGATCCATTACTATCTGTGTCCTCAGTCTTTTTCATCCACTGCTGAAAATTTCATGTAAAATAATTAGGATGACTACTGTGTTTGCTTCTTTTGCACAGCTCTGACCAAAATACCTGAGAGAACAACTGCAAGGAGAAAAGGTTTAGTTCACATTTTATTTGGTTTCAGTCCATCATGGCAGGCAGAACATAGTACAGCAGTAGTACAGCAGATGAGCTCAATCATGGCAACCAGGAAGCAGAGGGGAGTAGCAGCCAGAAGGAGCCAGAGCAAGATATCACCACCAAGAATACAAACCCAGTGACTTACTTGCACCCACCTTTTACAGGCCCACCTTCTACAGTTCTAACACTGCTCAAAAGTTTATTCAAATTCTGTATCTATCAAAGGATTAATCAATTCATTATGTCACAGCCCTCAGAATCTAACTGTCTCTGGAAACACCCTCACAGACACATCTGGAAATGTGCTTTACTAAATCTCCTAGGAGTTTCTCAATCTAATCAAGTTGACAATCAAAATTAATCATCACAACCATGAACCTAATGCTATTATAATTTGGTAAACAAATTTGGTATTTGTATTGTTCAGTATCGATGCTAAGAGAGTCATTTTTGTTTTTTCTTATATTTTTAAGCAGAGTAATAGAAAGTGTTAAGATTTTTCAATCTGGACCTCAACTTGATGGTTTAGGGAAATAGAAGTATAATGTAAACTGCAAATGTGAGACTCGTGTGCAAATTAAAATTTTTGAGTAGTAACATTTTAAAAAGTAAAAATAGATCAAAACTGATTTTTATGTTTTAACACAATACACCATGTTATTATTTCATCAAATAAGCCATATAAAATTATTAATTAAAGATGTACACTTTTTCTTGAGCATTAAATTTCTAATGTCCCTGGTGTACTTAGCCATGTGAGAACAGTGCCTATTCTATATTGGTCAAGACAGGTTTTATCTTGTTTACTCTATGCTTCCCAGAAAGATTAAAAATACTCATCCAATCCTACAGTCTTAAATTCCACATGCCTTGAATACCTTAGTTGCTAGATTTCTCACAATAATTACAGGAGATTTTCATTTCCTTTCAGCACTCATCATTCCACAGTCTCTATTTCCCTAAGTACTTGCAGCATGCAATCTATTCCCAAGTACCAATTTCTTAACCGGAGGGGTTTTTTTTTTAATAACAACACTGACTCTGGAGAACTTAAGCAGAAATTACTTACTGGATGAACAATGATTAGTTCAAAATTCATAGAAAAGCTAAGCAGGCAATAAAAGTATCAGGAAACACATCCAAGGTCGTGCTAAGAATATCACTCCTGGCATCTCCACTGTACCTGCAACTTGGCCTCACTACCCTAAGATTCAAGGTCACAGTTGATGCATTTCATCGGTCAAGAATCATTAACCAGCATTCAAGGGGGTGAGGGAGAGAAGACATCTGGACACTTCACTTTCTGTAGCGTAAGGCATAATTCTCTCATCACTTAAATTAGAGGATTACTTCTCAGATAAGATGGGTGGTAAGAAACTGGATAGAAAATGGAATCAACTCTCCACTACAAAATCAATCAAGAAATAGATTTAGTGGAATAAATGTATCTCCTTATGTAAGGCAGATGAATTTTTGAACTATCATTAATAGGCTCATTAAAAAACTGTGGACTCACTAGCTTTTTTAAATAAGAGATTTTTTAATGTGCATAACTAAATGATTTTTTTAATATTTAAATTTCAATTTCTGATTTTAGTAATGAGATAAAGAGAAAAAGTCATACTTCTTTGCAAAGTGGCCAGTATTAATAGCGTGATACATTTTTCTGTATCAAAAATGATATTTTAAAAGCTTCTGTAAGCAAATTATTTTGAAATGGTAAAGACAGCACTTCATCAATTGTTGCTTTAATTGATACTAATTTTATTTTAGAAGAGTCCATAGAAATATAACAATGCTACAAATTTAATGGCAGTAACTGGGATAAAGATGCCAACATTTTTTGTTTTTCATTTTGGTGAAAACCACTTAACATAATATCTACTATATTAACAAAATTTGAAGTGCACAATACAGTATTATTAACAACAGAAACAATACTATGCAGATATTAATTTTGATTTGTCAGGTCCTTATTGTCTGTTTAAAAAGGAATTACTCAGTTCTTACAATAACTTAAACAAATAACCTGAGAAGTCTTTGTTATAGGATCAAGGCAGTTGGCTTCAATTTTTTTTAAATAGAAGAGAAAGACTGCCACAGAATTCCTCCATTCATGTTAATTTTAATGTCACTATACTGATTTAGACACATTTTATTGCCATTTGTCATGTCATACGTTTCAGAGGTTGGAAAAATAATGTATACTACGCTGTAATCTTCCCGGGTTTCATTTCTCTATGTAATGAAATGTGAAAATGGCAAGTCAGTTTAAATGAACTCTGTAGGCTCAAGGGACGGTTTAAACCCTCATCACACCACCCAACAGAGTCTCTTAATCAAGTGGAATGTATGCATGACACAGCAAAGTTGAATTTTGACTCAGGGACTGGCAGATACATAGCAATGAAGAACTAGGGAAATTTTGATATAAGTAGTAATCAAATTTTGATTGACTCTCAATGGAGCATAACACAAAAAGCAGGTGCTGACTGTCATAGGTTGTAGTCTGTCTTTACAACTTTTCTCAGCTGATGCATCAAGATGGATTTTAAGCTATTCAAAAACATTCATTGATAACTAATAGAGTTTTTAATTAGGGCAATATTTTAGTCAGAATGTAAAAATAAGCCTAACATGGGAAAAATTAGCTATTGTTTTATTTGTTGTTGTTTACCCTCCATATATTGTAATTAACATTCAACTTCCATATAATGATTTGAAATGCCATTTCAGTAAATGTGTCCCAGCTGATTATATTGGAAGCAATTTGATCTAATCAGCCAGTTAAGTGACTTATCTCCACCTGGCATATTCTACTTTCTTCATCCTGCATCAGTCAAAAGTGCCAAAGTGAGCTATGATTCCATCTGTTTTGGTATTGATGCCCCACCCCCCATTCAGTTACAGAGCATTTTGCTTCATTAGATACTAAGGAATAGTGTCAACTATATATGGGTTTTTTTCATTCTCAAAGCACTATGCATGCTAGCTGATTAGAAAAAAAAAATCATCTTATCTACTTGGGAGGTGGAGATCTGGAGAATCACCATTAGAGGCCAGCCTGGGCAAAGAGTTCACAAGACCATATCTCAAGCAATAAAATTGGACATGGGTGGTGTGTGCCTGTCATCCCAGCTACACGGAAGCATGAATAGGATTTCAGTCCAGACTAACTGGCATAAATGTAAGACACTATTTGAAAAATACTTAACACAAAAAGGGCTGGACTTCATGTAATACAGCACTTGCCTAGCAAGTACAAGGTCCTGAGTTCAAACCTCAGTAATTAAAAAAAAAAGAAATGGAAGTGTCTTTTTTTCTTGTCTAGTATTCTAGATAGTGAGAAGCAATTCACAATGGGGATGACTGAATGAGTTACCACAGCTGAGGGAAAATGGAAAAGCATATTACTAGCATATCACTAGCATATCTGACTCAATTTTCTACTTTCTATATATGCCCATCCATCACAGCAAATGCTTACTTCATTTATTTCACTAATAATTTATTATATGCACTGGGAACATGAATACAGAGCACTAAGAACTTCATTATTCTCTATTTCAAGATTCTGATAAATATTACAGTTCCATACATACTATGAGGGAACATAGAAACTCATGAAAACCTATGTGTTTGGTAAATCACATTAAGTACTATACTGACCAATAAAATAAAATATATTTTGCTCAGAAACATTCTCCATTACCTCCTGAATCTCCCTGACACTTTGCACATTCTTTCTCCTATAATGCCCATATCTCGCTGGAATTTGTTTTCTATTTGATAAATATTAGGGAGAAACTACTGTCCTCCAGAAACTTCTAGAATCAGTGGTAATAGAATGAACAAAGAACGACAAAATCCCTGACCTCATGAAGCTTCCTGATGACATCCTGATGCATCCCCTCACTATTCTAATGGTGGGAGGCAGACGATAAACAAATAAGTAAAATATAAAAATATCAGATAATGATAAGTGCTGACAAATCAGATGAAGGAATAGTATATTTTGAATGTATGTTTTTGAAAAGGTTGGCCAAGGAAGGATGGCATTTGAGTCAAGAACTGAAAGAAGTGAAGGATCAAATTTTGTAGGTTGTACAATTAATTTACAAGTTATTATTAAGAAAATGGATTACTCAGTATGGTTGGAGGTAAGCTGCATAAAAATACATCAGTATAACCACCATAGAATGTATTAATGCAATAACTATAATATTATTAGTACTTTTGACAGAAATATTCAGTTTGCTCTTAGAAGTGCATTTTATACAATGCCTATAAACTATCGATCAAATAACAAATAAGAATACAAACAGCAGGGAATATAGTGTGTTTGCAATTGTAATAAAATACAGTGATGGAGGTTAAGCAAGCAGATGGCAGTAAGTTTTAAAGGTTAAGCAAGCAGATGGCAGTAAGTTTTAAGGTAATTATATATATATATATATATATGTATATAGGTTTGAAATAGGCCTGCAGCATAATATTAGAAAACAGTCTTTATTAATATATACTTACCATGTAGAATTTTTGGAGAAAATTTTGATAGTTGGAGAAGAGTCTGTGCATCCATGATGAATCAGAAGTTCACTAGTGGAATGCCATAATTTTGATGAATGGATCATCTATGTATAGCTCATAATTTAGAAACTATTGCCAAAATCACAAATTGAGGAAGTTGAAAATACTTCTTTTTATTGAGAGATATTCTAAAACTAAATACATGCCTGTATTTGATTTTTTTTTATTTGAGAGGTTTTTAGCTTATATTTAAAAGCTAATGGAGTGTAAGACTCAAATTTTGATTTGATAATATGCACCCAAATTAATTGGATCAAACTGATAAAAGAAGTTAGAGAATACTTCTGAAGATAATGTGAAATAATCAATAGCTGATAAAAATTGCGACTTTTCTAGAGATGTCCTTCATGTTCTAAAAGTTTAAGATATTCAAATTAGTAGCTCAGTGTGTTTTTCTTTAGATTCAATTTACTTTAATAACGATTCGACAAAATGTTTTATAATCCCACTACCGTTGCTGGTACAATTTCCCAGGCAAAAACTCAATTTAACTTTTACAATTTTAATCATACATTGAGTAGACACAGGATACCCAAACATTAATTAACTTAAAATAGACTACTTGATGAAGAACTTTAATTTAACTTTGGTAGGGAGGAGATGCTATAAAAAGCATATTCATATATTTCAATGAACAGAACCTTTAGCAGAGAGAAAAAAATCTCTGCCATAGCAGATTCAAGTCACTATAAATATTTTACAAGTTCAGTCTCCAAAAAAAGTAGCAATGACTTTTCTTCCCATAGCTCTCCTAGAAACCCTGTAAAGCATCCAGGAGAATGGGGACAGGGACAGAGAGTTACCAAACATCTTCCATAAGAGTAGAAAGCATGGAAATTATGGGAACTATAACAAAAAGCACGATATCCACGGAAATTAAAAGAGAAGATGTTGAGTGCAGTGGGTCATGAAAGAATGGGGAGTTCTGATGGTAAACAATAGACATTAATAGAAAATTATTTCTGTCAGAAGAAGAGAGCCCTAACCAGAGTGAGAATTTGAAAGCTTAGTTTAAAAAAATTCCCAAAGTGTTTGTTCAAATAGAAGATAAAATCTGCATTCATAAAATTATGATACATAAATAGAGAACTTATATGGTGCAGCCAAATATGTATTCACAGGTTAAGTAATGACTCAAAGAGGACATTTTTAAAAAAGAATAGATGAATAATAAATCAATAACTTAACCAAAAAAAAAAAAAAAGGAAAAAAGATAGGGTAGAAGAATTTACTAAAAGTCAGAGAATGGAAATAAATTGGATCTAAATAGAAGACTGATTATTTTATGAAATTTAAGGAGAGAAATAAAGCTGACAATAAGTCCACAATTGATTTCATTTTTGTTTCTGCCTGTGTATGGAGAGGGAGGATTGGGAGGGGATGTAATAGTATAAAATATAAATAAATATAAATATCAATAAGAGTATAAACCCTCTGATAAATGTAACACAAGTAAGGCAGGTTTATTTACTTTTACATAAACCTACTAATAAATTTGAAAGTATTATTGGAAAAGTTAAATTTATGAAAAATTATCAATATTGACCCCAGAATTAAAACAAAGTTTAGTACACTAATAATCATGAAGGAAATGCAACATATTATTAGTTATTACATTATTTATTAAATTAATTGAAGAATTTCTCCTTTAATGGTTTTGCTGTAGACATATCTGAAGCTATGTAATAGGTTATAGAATAGAAAAATGAACGTGATATTACTGTCAAAGTTGACATATTTCTGAGATCAAATACAGTAAAGATTTCTCTCATTTATGCAAACCTGCATTTGAATATGAATAATTATACATTTATGTTTCAGTGAATAAAGGGGCCTATGGAACTAATTAAAAGTCTTAAAAACTATTAACCCTTTACAACCACATAGCTGTCCAGTTATCTGTACTATTTCAATGGTCCTGTAGTATAGGACAAATTATTATTAGGATATGTATTTATATAATATCATCAATGTTTCATTTATATTTCAGCTTCATTTGTAATAAAATTAAATAACTAGAAACAAATGAACTAGGTGGAAGATGAGACTAATGTGGTGTCATTGAGACATAGAGAAAAAAAAATTCAATATCAGGTTGGGAGGTGTTGAAACTAAAATTTGGATATGATATGATAGGGCTGCAAAGAGCAAAGCCCAGAAGCATAAAGAAAACTATTGTGATGCTAGCGAGTGGAGTTTTAGTACAGTGCAGGGAGCAGAGGGAGAGAGAGAAAGAGAGAGAGAGAGAGAGAGAGAGAGAGAGAGAGAGAGAGAGAGAGAGTGCTGTGACTCAAAGGAAATAAGTATAATCTTGTACATGTCTAAAAGTCAAAAAGATATAAATGGATAGTGTGGCAAAAAATTCAATATATTTAACATCAACTTTGGAATAACTACGCTCCCAAAGATTGGTACTCAGCTGGGGATTCTATTATTTATCATTTTAATTCACTCTTCCATTCACCAGTAGCAGTTATGAGGTAGATAACTCTGTACCAAAGCATTTTAAGAAGAACTGAATTTGGTTCTATTTGTAAATTTTGTCTATGGTTTTGAAAATTAAGATGTAGAATAGAAGCTTTTGGGCTGCAATGAATTTTTGTCCTAGCCAAAACACACAGAAACAAAATAATTCCTCTTTCTTGCAGACCATAGTTGCATACTAATGCTTTTTAAATTGTATTTTGTCTAGAAAATAAAGGTAAGGGTATTTAAATATATTATGAAAATATGTAATGTCCCCAAACAAAAGGCTATTATATGTGCATTTCAGCAATAATAAAACAAAACCTTAAAACTTTCGAGGACAATTGTTGGTTGTTCAGAGGTTTTGTTTGGATATCACAAATCCCATTCTTCCTCCAAATATTGACCTAATTTCAGTAAAATTTTTAGAAAATCACAAGTAAATTTACACCTTCAATTGCTAGGAAAAACAGAACTGGGCTAGCAAAATAAAAACCACAAAAGTGAAGTTATTGATAGTTCAGGAAACTGGTACAAAACTATTTTTTATTTGTTAACTAATGACTAACATGGATTTAGAAAAAACACTTATTGAGTATCTACCTTGTGTGAGGTACTGTGACATGAAATGGGAACAACACATGAAGGAGTAGAACAGTCTGTCCAATCATATTTTTCTAAACATTTAAAGATCTTCATTGTCATTATTCTTGATTCTAGAATTGGTCAAAACTTTAATCTGTAAAACAGAATAAGCATTCCACTGAACCAAGGAGTTTGGCTTTATAGACAGAAAAAAGACTGAAGAAAGCAGAACAAAAAGTGGATCGGTCATTTCAAAGCTATTTTCTTTTTTTTTTCTAAAGTATTTTTCATCAGCATGTATCAATTACACAAAACGATAGGTTTCACCGTGACATTTCCACACATGCGTGTAACATACTTTGGTTGTTACTCTTTTTCATCTTCCCTCCCCTTTTTCTCTTCCACTTCCATGTCCCTAAATGTCTGTCTTTTATTTTCATATCCCTTTTAGCTCTCCTAGTTTTCATATGTGGGAGAAAATGTAGAATATTTGTTTGTGGGACTGGCTTATTTCACTTAACATGATGACCTCCAGTTCCATCCATTTTCCTGCAAATGACATAATTTCACTTTCCACTTTTGCCGGTTGAAACTCCATTGTGCATACGTAGCACATTTTCTTTATACACGCATCCATTCATGGGCACTTAGGATGGTTCATAGCCTGGCAGCTTGAATAGTGCAATGATGAACGTGGGTATGTAGATATCTCCATACTAAACTGACTGATTCTTTTGAGGATATACACATAAGTACTATCACCTATGGAAGTTCTATTTTTAATTTTTTGTTTCCTGTAGTGGCTAGAATAATGTACATTCTCCCACAGTGAATAAGGGCTCCTTTTTCTAGCATCCTTGACAGTATTTGGTGTCTTTTGTTTTCTTAGCGATAGCCATTCTGACTGAAGCAAGAATAGAATCTCAGTATAGGTATTTTGTTTCTTTCTTTTTTCTATTTTTTTCTTTGTCAGTACTGGGGTTCGAACTCAGGGTCTCCCACTTGCTAGGCAGGCACACTATCAATTGACTCATGCTCTCAGACCTTTTTTGCTTTTTTTTTCCTGAGAGTCTTGTGCTTTTGGCCAGATGGTAGCCTTATTTGTACCTTTTTTATTTCATTCTCTTGTCTTATTTCTCTGGTTAAGAATTTGAACACCATACTGAATGGTGGAGGCAGTAGGCACACTTGTCTCATTCCTGATTTTAGAGGAAATGTTCTAAGTTTTTCTCAATTTCAGGTAGTGTTGGCTATAGGTCTGTCATATACTGCCTTTATTTTGCTGAGGTTTTCAGTGCGTTTATCATGGAAAGTTGGGGATTTTGTCAAAGGCTTTTTCTATATCATTTGAGGTGACTGTGTGACTCTTTCCTTGCTTCCATTTATATGCTGTATTACCTTTATCATTTTGTGTATATTGATCCATCCTTGCAGTGTTGAAATGAAGACAATTTGATCATGCTGTATATTTTTTGATGTGTTGTTGAATTTTGTTTGCAAGTATTATTTGAGGATTTTTTCCATCTATCTTCATCAAGTAAATGGTTTACAGTTTTCCTTCATCAAGAAAATTGGCCTATAGTTTCCTTTTTCTGGTTTTGGTTCCAGTGTGAAACTGGCTTCATCGAATAAGTTGGAAGTATAACTTCCTTTTGTATTTTGTAGAATAGTTTAAGCAGCATTGTTGTTAGTTCCTTAAAGTTGCAGTAGAATTCAGCAATGAATCCATCTGGTTCTGGACTTTTCTTTTTTGGGAGAATTTTTATTACTGTTTCAATCTTGTTTCTCATTATTAATCTGCCTAGGTTTTTATATCTTCTTGTTTCAATTTTATTGGGTCATGTATGTCAAGAAATTTATTCACTGTGGTAGTTCCTGCCTGGCATTCTCAGAGTCCATGCAAGGTTGCTCCCTGCATGCTCATTTGAGTGGCGGCCCCTGGAATAGGATATCTATTGGGACCCTTGAATCTGTGTATGCTCTGCACATCCTAGAGGCAGTGCTCTAAGCCCTGTGAATATCCTACACATGTGATACAGAGGCTTGGTGTGCAAAGTGCACTGTTCATCCTGTAGCCACCTTACCTAGTGCCAGAGTCAGTCATCAGCTGAAACTGCAGGCTGACCCGCACACAGACCTTTGAAGGACCCTATGCCAGATGTGCTGAGCTCATCATTTCAGGGTCTGGTGCATTTGAAAATGTGGCAGTACATTTCTACTAGGATGAATGGAGGAGATTCCTCGATGTAGTCCATGCTGAAATGCTAGAGAACTCTGAGATTGTTAACTCCGTAGACCATAGTGTCATTAATAAAGTGAACCACAGTCATATTTATGGAATGTCAAAGAGGATCAAGTTTTCTGTGATCTTGTTATGACTATGCTATGAAAGAAGGCAGAATTGATGTAGTCCCATACTGATGGTTTTGCCAGGTTGTCTTTGTGGATTGGAAGATGATGAGGACTCTCCAGACCAGGTGAAGACCTGTGGGGCTCATCCATTATAGGAGTTCTTTGTATGTGAGGAGTGTGGTGAGGACTTCCTAGCCAACTGGGGCCTTGTTTAGCAACAGGCTGCTTATAGTGTGGAGAAACTACAAAAGAATATGCTGAGGACCTTCCCTCCTCACTCAAAACTTAGGCAGTTCTTTGTTCATAATTTAATCTACTTCACTATCATTAGAATTCATTACTCTGAAATTATTAACTTTGAAGGAGTCATGTCTTTTTTTCATATTTCTTGTGTTTCTATTTAAAATTTGCACTTTTGAGGCCAACTCATTGGCTGTAGATATTAAACTCCCACAATCTTTTATCTGAAGTATTCTCAATGTTCAGGTAGGAATTTTATGAAGGATTGAGATGAAGTTTTTCACTGCAGGACTGCAGGTATAGTTCAGTAGCCAACACCCAGCATGCCTAGCACACCATTCCAGATCCCCATCATCACTCAGAGAGAAAAGTAACTTCAGTAGTAACTGCAATTGATAGATAACCCTCTGAGGAAATTCAATAATAATCAATTAAAAACATCACTCCAACTCTAATGTCATTAGATGGGAAAGAATTGAAGATAATACTACATGAACTAAGTAGATATTAGTGAATAAGTATAGGAATGGAAAAAAAATATGAAAATTCTAGAGCATATCACCAGAAAATAAAGGGGAAAGGCAGAAGAGGGAAAAGTAAATAGAATAGGGGAAGAAGATAGAAGAAGGAACGAGATAGAGAAGGTCCAGCTAAAGGTAAAATGAGAAAGACAAAAAACAGCAAACTGACATGCAAAATGGCTTCCCACCACTGGGACAAAACCCAATGCCAGGGAAAAGAGAGACCTTTCTGTACTATGCAGAGTCCAGGACCTCTGTCTTGTTACACTGTAAATCTTCCTTCTGTTGAGATCAATGACACTTGTATTTTCTAAGCTTCATATTCTTTCTTTGCTCTCTGTCCCCTCCTTCTGTCATTCCTCATCTGCCAGTTCCAATGGCCAAAGCTCTCTTTGTTCTGCTCTCTAAATTTTCTGTTATTTTTAAATATAATATTCTGTGTCTTCACAACTGAAACTACACATGTTTTCCCTCTTTCTTTCTTTTGCCTCAGTCACCATCCTCTGCACCTGTGCAAGTTGTATGCTCTACACACTGGAGTGATCCCTCTCTCCCTCTGTTTTGCTTTCTAAAATTTTCTCTTTTTTAAAAAACATAGTTCTGTCGCTTTGCTAGTGAAACTTCAGTACCTTCCCACCATCATCCACCTCAAAATGTAGCTGCTCTCCGGCTCTTCTCAGTGCATATCCTACCCATACTAACAATTGGTAGCTGTGACTAGTTGTCATCTTTTACCTACCCAGTCATATTTTGTAATCTAAAGTCTTTTGCAGCTCTTGTAATGCAGATGCTAGGATGAATTACCTGAGTTTCAGTCTAAGAAAATAAATCATTAAAGAATAAACACTTGTGGACACAGAGTTTTGGTTACTTGTGGTACATTAGAGATGTCATTCTACTTTTTCAAATTTTTTGTCATGAATAGAAATCAGTCACACAATTCATATTGCAATTCCCCTGAATGAAGTATATCTTCCTTTTTTCTTGCTACTTGAGAACTATCCTTATCTTTGATAATCATTGGTAATTTGATTTAGATGTCCCTAAGTGTATTGTCTTTATATTTATCCTGTATGGAGTTAGCTGAGTTTCTTGTTATTTGCCAAATTTGTGAAAACCTTTTTTTCAAATCATTTTTCTGCCCTATTCTTTATCTCTTCTTTTTCTAGGATTTCATTCAACATCTATGTTACACTTCTCTAAGGCTCTGTGCATTTTTTTTTACAATCTATTGCCTTCCTTTGGATTGGATCATTTTGATGATCTGTATCAAATTCACTGACACTATCTTCTGTTGTGTCCAGTCTGCTATTAAACTCATTGGACGTGCATAAAATTGCTCCTTCAAAGTCCTCGTCTGCTATTTCCAACGTCATGACCATCTTCACTTTTTTTTCTATTACATTTTTAATTTACTTCATATTTTGTTGTTTCTTGAAAGCCTAGTACCTTTCACTGATTGTCAGATATTGTAAGGAAAGTTGTAGAAACTGGGCACTCTGTTTTCTTCCTCTGAAAGTGTTTATATATATTTTTCCCAACAGAGAGTTAAATTTGTGGCTATTTTTTCTTGACTTTGTGAAGGTTTGAGTTAACGTTTTTTATATGGTTTTAACATCTGAAGTGTGTTATTTACTGACTAATATTTTACAATCCAGCTGAGATATAGTTGGGAGCAGCTGTAAGAAAAATATTATAATTTGAAGCACTTTAAAACTGTTTCATAGTCCTTTCTTAGCCATAGTCCTTGCTTTTGCTTTCCACAGTTTTAGTTACTTGTGACCAATTGTGATCTGCAAACATGAAATGGTAAATTCCAGAAATGAATAATTCATATGTTTTAAATAACTTTTATTACAGTATATTTTATAATTATTCTATTTTAGTATTATTGTGGCTAATCTCTTACAATGCTTAATTTATACATTAAATTATATCATAAATATGTATGTATACACAATTACATATGTAGAGAGTTTATTACTATCCAAATATTTAAGGCATCTTTAGGGAGTATTGGTTTGAGTCTTTTTTTTTTTTTGGTGGCACTGGGGTTGAAACTCAGGGTTTGAACTCAGGGTCTCATGCTTGTTAGGCAGGCACTCTACCACTTGAGCCACTCTTCCAGTTCTAAAATGAGTATTGGAGAATGGTGCTTGGATCATAGGAACTCAATAAATATTTACTATCATGAATTTTGTCTTTCCCATAGTTAGTATAATGTTTAAAATGTAATAGGTGATGACTCTATACTGTTGAATGAATGAACAAACAAATATCCAGGATTCTGAATTAAAAATTTATGTATCATACATCAAAATTTTCTGTTGCTTCTCCCTTTTCTAACTATGTTTTATATAAGAAGCTCTGTTTAGGAAATGTTACAAGTAGAAGTTATTGCATTAATTTCATTTGTTAGTGAAATGCAAAACATGCATTGTAAGGAGTTAGCTCTTTGTTTAAAATAATTTAATGAATAGAAGGATGACAGAGCTTCAGGATACTTAATACTTAAAAATTACATGAAATTAAAACATCGAATTCAAAGAATGATTTTCAGTAAAGTGTCATGCTTTAAAATGCAAGCAATTTGAACTCCAATTAAACAGAAACTGTTGATACTTCTCACTTTAAAGTCTGGGTTTATGCTTTGTAAGAGTGGAAATAATGATATGTGTTTTTCATGGTAACTCCACTTCTCTAAGGGAGAATTTTGATTAGATTTCATGTTAATTTATGTCTTCAGTATTGGTAGTGTTATTTCTGTATTTGTACATGACATGTCATTTTATTACTAAAATAATGTGCTTTGTCTTAAGTACTAATTTAAAAAATTACTCCAACTGGCTAGCTATTCTAAACATTACCCTATGATCAGTTCTATAAATGTATCTGCTTGCTGTTGGTTACTTTAAAACAAACTAAGTAAACAACAGCATTTGGATTCTTTGAAGTCACTTCTGAATCAGGATTTAGGGAACCTTCCTTCACTCCCTGGAAATGAAGCATTTAGATTAGATTGTGTTTACCAGGTCTGGGTTCACAGGATACTAATATTAGATTCAGAGAGCATTCTGAAACTACTGTAACAATGACTTAATGTAAAACACAAAGCTTATCTCTACTAGAAGATAAGTTGCTCTGTATCTTATCTATTTCTTTTGTTTCCATTATTTTAACTTTATTCTGTACATATCTCCTGTATTTGGAGAAAAAAGGTCTTATATAAAAGAACTATCTGTTTAACTGAAAATCTTTCCAACTACAGCAGAAAGGAGGACTCTTTTCTGCATGTGAACGATACATTTAAAAGGATTAAAAAATACCACCTCTTACTTGGATCAAAGTAGCTGTGTTTTTCAGTGGATCACACTTAAAAATAAATATACTTGCACAGAATGAGTGATAGGCAAATCTGTGAAGAATTATGCAAGAATCACTTACTGTGCTCAAACAAGTTTCTAAATAATGCTGGGTTTCTCCTTCCATGGTTCTCATAGCTTCCCTAACCAAGGCAGTGTTCTTTTTCAGCAGTACTTCTGGGCTGGCTCTCAACTGACTCCTGTAGAGCAGCTGACAGCAGCTGAATGTGGGACTCTAACCAGTGAGGGATAAATTGATTTTAATTCTGAGAACTCAAAGGACTGGATACCTAAGTGACAAAATTTCAATATTGTGGTATATTTATTTAAGCAAAGCTTTCTTCTGTCAGACCACCAAGAAGATAACTACAGGGAAAGTTGCTTATGTATTTGTATCTTCATATTAAATTGTGGAGATCTACTCTCATGGGTTTTGGGCATGAACTTGCACTCACACTAGCATGAGGAAAAAAAAACTTTACAAAAGAGTCCATTAAAGGGCTATTCAGCAGTGTAATGACAACTTGAGTATCAGCAAGGACCTATCCCACGTAGAAATGAGTATATAAAAATGAATTTTTGTTTGTTTGTTCATTTTGTTTCTTGCAGTGCTGGGGCTCAAACTCAAGGCCTTCAGCATGATAGGCAAATGTTCTGCCGCTGAGCTACATCCCCAGACCTCAAAGCAGACTTCTGCTGGACTTCAGAGAAAGTTCTTTTGTTTTGTTTTGTTTTGTTTATTATTGTTATGTTTTGCTGTTGTGCTGGATGGGGGTACTTTGTAGCATTTATAAAGGTTCTTACAATGTATCAACTATATCATACTTGAATTCACTCCCACAGTCAGAGAAAGTTATTTATGTATGATGTGGGAAACACTGGTGATGCTTATCGAGATGTAACACCTACCAGAGAACATTCAGCTCACACTTGTGGAGGACTGTCCTTGTCTGAGCATACAAGCCCTCCATTTGATTTCTCAGTAATTTCTCACATCCTCCAAGAGCACCTCAAACAAAACAAAAGAGCAAAAACACCAACAGACCACCAGACAAAATCATGTAGAGTATTTTTATTTTCCTCTCCCCCATCATTTTACAGAATGATGTAAAACAAAAATGGTTTTTCTTTACACTTGACAAAAAAATTTTTTTGCTTTATTAGATAAGAGAATATAGTATTTCTAATGCTAGTTTCAAATAAATTAAGCTTTTAGTCAACTTGTAAATGTTAGTGATAGGTTAAGACCCATGAAATATTAAAAGCCCAGGTTCCCAAATACTCATTCTTTCTGTATTGTCTCTTTCTCTCTCCTTTCTTTATTATACATGCATGTGCGCACACACACACACACACACACACACAGAGATGCACACACACACACACACACACACACACACACAGAGATGCACACACACACACACACACTTTCCAGAGACAAATAAAACACTGTTTTATTTATGTATTTGTACATAGGAAAAAGCATAGTGAATGTGAAAAAAGAGAAGATCAGAGAGAGAAATGTGAGTGAAACTACCAGAAACTAGAGCTAAAACAACAAAGATAAGTTAGAAATGTTAATGTAGCTCCATACAATGAAGAGGCAGAAAAAGAACCTGCTATGTTAAGGAAATTTCACTATTTGACCACACCTATGATAAAGTAAAGCTTTTATTTTTAATAATGCTTCAATTAAAGATGTCAGCATTTTTTTTTTTTGTTACTTGATGGGGCGTTTAGCAAGAACTACTGAATGATTAAGAAAATAATGTTCCATAAACATTTAGCTGTCAATTCTTAAAAATATTATGCTGTAGTCTCCATTGCCTTCTGTTCTGACTGAGGACTCACTCTTCTACACTATGATGAAAGATTTTTTTTCTTCTCCTATTATTTTATTGTTTTTACATTTACTCACATGTGTATACATTGCTTGTGTCACTTCCCCTCCAACCCCGCCAACCCTGCGCTTTCAGGCACAGCCTGTTCTGCCCTCTTTGATTTTGTTGAAGAGAAAACATAAGAGATATTAAGAAAGACATATAGTTTTTGCTAGTTTGGAATAAAGGTAGATGTACAGAGAGATTACTGGCATTGCTTCCATGAACTTGTGTATTGCAAACCACATTGTTTCATATCTACCAGACCTCTTCACTACTTCCTGGTCCCCTTCCCATAGTGGCCTCTGCCAGTTTAAGATTACTATATTCACTCCTCTACAGGGAGCATATCAACCATATTCAAATTTTAGGTTTCCTTTCCTTTTCCTATTTCTCCCTTGTGTGTTCTCCCCTTAGTGTGTGACCCATGTGCAATAATATTGCTGCATTTGTTTTGGGTCTATAATCCACATATAAGGGAGAATATGCAATTTTTTTGGCCTTTTGAGCCTGGTCAATTTCACTTAAGGTGATTTTCTCTAGTTCCATCCATTTTCTTGCAAATTTAAAGATTTTTTTAAAAAGTGCAAAGCAAGAGTATTTGAAACTGATTTTTTAAGCTCATAGGCACAAGGCCTATTCTATATTGAATATAGAAACCATGTGATTGCCAACTCTTTACTTTCCATGTTGTTGACCTAATCAACCATGCAACCAATTAATAAGTTAATATATAGAGATTGGGGGTTGAGCTGAATAATACACTTTAAAAACCGTCATATTTATTAGCAGTGAAAATAGTTACTTCAGAATATTTTAGCATAAAAAAGTTTTAAAAGTCTATTAAAACTCACTGGAAGGCAGCATAGTACAATATTTAAAAACATAGAGGAATTCCAAGATGGCGGCTAGAGGGAGGAAGCAGAAAGTGAGTCTCCTATAGTGAAATCTTGGAGAGACGCAGGAGACACACTTTGCAGGCATAATCACTGAGAAAAGGCATAACTTTGACTCCTCCACATCTCCAGCCGGCGCAGAGAATCTCCACTTCACATTAAATGGAGAACCGAGGAGGGTCCCCGGGGCCGCCAGTGGCTGGCGCCCATACGGCTTGGGAAGACGCGGACCAGGTGAGCTTCGTGGTACCGCGGTAGCCCCACAGACAAGCCTGGGCCAGAGCAGCATAGCCCCCTGGACAGACTGACCTCCACCCAGGAAAAAAAGAGAAACTGAGTACTAAGCAATAAGAACAGTTAAGACACGCTGGAAAGAGGGTGGGGGCGCCCTGAGTGCTGAAGATCGGGGGGAAGGGAATCCTTCCCGGGACTGTAAATAAACGAGCCGGGCGGCCGGAGAGCCTCTGGCGGGAGCAGGGTGCGCCCAGCAACCAGGAGCCGGGTCGCTTGTGAGAGGAGGGAAGACCCACTTCCCACGTGAACTGTAAATAAACACGCAGGCCTGACAACGCGGGGCAGTGTCACCTTTCCCAGTGCTTGGAAAGGGGAAAGCCTGTAGCAGAGGCTCCCACACAGGAGAACTCTGAGCAAATAAAGCCTGTGGGACCAGGTGAGCACTAGCTCACCCCAGAGATCTGCATAAATAACGCCGCCAGCTACAGGCTGAGAGCAGCAGGCAGGCAAGCCACAGTTGCAGATACCACTCTCAGAACTGCCTCCAGACGCTTTTTTTTCTGTTTCTCCCTACTTTTGATGAGAGAACAACCGAATTACACCTGCAAGCCGAAAAACTTACTGAAACTGTATTGCATTTGAACTGGGGACACTTGGTGGGGCTTTTTTTTTTTTTTCTTCTGTGTGTGTGTGAGTGTAGTTTTGTTCTACTTTATGCATCCCCTTTGATGAGACAACTACAGAACAACATCTGAGGCACCAACTCCAGGACTGGAGATTGAGACGGACATCCAAATTATTAAGACTGAAATTACATTGCATATAAACTTGGAAGTTTTTTGGGTTTTTTTTTTTTTTTTTAATTTTCTATTTTCCATTTTATTTTAATTCATTTTTATAAATAGATATTACTTTCATATACTTATTTTTTATTTTTTTATCTTTGATTTTCAATCCTCTCTCTGTCTCTCTATTGTCTGTTCAGCTTACTGTCGATTAGTACACTAACACTCCCTGTTTATACCTTTGAAACTCTCTTGTCTGATACCTTGTTCTGCTTTCTCCCTCTTGTCTGTATATTTGTTTTCCCCTTTTCTTTAACTTCTTGCTTTCCATCTCAGCTCACTCTTCCATTCTCAATATTACCATTGTTATTATTACAAGCTAGAAAATACTTAATTGCACACAGTACAGGGACAGTAACAACACCAAGGACAATAACAGGAAGACAGAAAAAACAAGGAAACCAGTTTCCCCACAGCAAAAAATTAGTACAGGAACCAGAGGGGAATGAAGAGAACAGAAACTCAGATCCAGACTCCAACAAAATGAAGATAAACTATGCCAAAGGACCCAATGAAGCACACAAGAATAATTTAAAAGAAGACATACTACAAGTACTCAATGAGAATTTTATAGAGATGATACTGGATAGGGTCAACCAAAATGTACAGGAGACACGCAAGAAATTCCAAGACAATAAAAATAGAGAATTTGAAAAAGCAAAAGAAGAAATAAAGGAAACCATAGAAGCACTGTATAAACACCAAAGTGAAAGAGAGAACACAATGAATAAATGGATAAATGCACTCAGGACAAAAATAGACAACAATAAAGAAGAAAACAGCCAGGATATGGAAAACCTCAGAAAAAAGAATGAAACAGAACTGCTGCCAATCCAGCAGAATAGAACAAACAGAAGACAGAATCTCAGAACTTCAAGATGAAATGGTAATTAAAGGAAAAACTGAAGAACTATTAATTGAACAACTCAAGACCTGTGAAAAGAAAATGCAAGAACTCACTGACTCCATCAAAAGACCAAACTTGAGAATCATGGGCATCGAAGAAGGAGAAGAGGTGCAAGCGAAGGGAATGCGTAATATATTCAACAAAATAATAACGGAAAATTTCCCAAATCTAGAGAAAGATATTCCCATACAGATGCAAGAGGCCTCCAGGACACCAAACAGACCAGATCAAAATAGAACTACTCCACGACATATCATCATTAAAACAACAAGTTCAGAAACTAAGGAAAGAACATTGAAGGCTGTAAGAGAGAAAAAACAAGTAACATACAAAGGTAAACCCATCAAAATCACAGCAGACTTCTCAACAGAAACATTAAAAGCAAGAAGAGCGTGGGGTGAGATCTTCCGGGCACTGAATGAAAATAACTTCAACCCCAGGATACTCTACCCAGCAAAGCTATCATTCAAAATAGATGGAGCAATAAAAGTCTTCCATGATAAGCAGAAACTAAAACAATATGTGACCACAAAGCCACCATTACAAAAGATTCTGCAAGGGATCCTGCACACAGAAAGTGACACCCAACTTAACCATGAAAAGGCAGGCAGCACCAAACCACAGGATAAGAAAAAGCAAGACAGTAGAGAGTAACATCAAGTTAGGTACACACAATCAAACCTTCAAACAACTAAGACAACTAAATGGCAGAAATCACCACATACCTATCAGTACTAACACTTAATGTTAATGGACTTAATTCACCCATCAAAAGACACCGTTTGACAAAATGGATTAAAAAAGAAGATCCAACAATTTGTTGCTTACAGGAGACTCATCTCACTGACAGAAATAAGCATATGCTTAGGATGAAAGGCTGGAAGAAGATTTACCAAGCCAATGGCCCCCGAAAACAAGCAGGAGTAGCAATACTTATCTCTGACAAAGTAGACTTCAAACCTACATTGATCAAATGAGATAAAGAAGGACATTCCATACTAATAAAAGGGGAAATAGACCAAAAGGAAATAATAATCATCAATCTGTACGCACCCAATATCAACGCACCCAATTTCATCAAACATACCCTGAAAGACCTAAAAGCATATATAAACGCCAACACCATGGTTGTGGGAGACTTTAACACTCCATTATCATCAATAGATAGGTCATCCAAACAAAAACTCAATAAAGAAATCCAAGATCTAAAATATGCAACAGATCAAGTGGACCTAGTAGATGTCTACAGAACATTTCATCCAACCTCTACACAATATACATTCTTCTCAGCAGCCCATGGAACCTTCTCCAAAATAGATCATATCCTAGGGCACAAAGCAAGCCTCAGCAAATATAAGAAAATAGAAATAATACCATGCATACTATCTGACCACAATGCAGTAAAAGTAGAACTCAACAACAAAAGTAAAGACAAAAAACATGCAAACAGCTGGAAACTAAATAACTCATTACTTAATGAAGAATGGATCATCGATGCAATAAAAGAGGAAATTAAAAAGTTCCTGGAAGTCAATGAAAATGAAAACACAACCTACCGGAACCTATGGGACACAGCTAAGGCAGTCTTGAGAGGAAAGTTTATAGCCATGAGTGCATATATTAAAAAGATTGAAAGATCCCAAATCAATGACCTAATGATACATCTCAAACTCCTACAAAAACAAGAACAAGCAAATCCCAAAACAAATAGAAGGAGAGAAATAATAAAAAAAAGAGCTGAAATCAACGAAATAGAAACCAAAAAAACCATACAAAGAATTAATGAAACAAAAAGTTGGTTCTTTGAAAAAATAAACAAGATCGATAGACCCCTGGCAAACCTGACTAAAATGAGGAGAGAAAAAACCCAAATTAGTAGAATTAGGAATGCAAAAGGGGAGATAACAACAAACACCATGGAAGTCCAGGAAATCATCAGAGACTACTTTGAGAACCTATATTCAAATAAATTCGAAAATCTTAAAGAAATGGACAGATTTCTAGATACATATGATCATCCAAAACTGAACCAAGAGGAAATTAATCACCTGAATAGACCTATAACACAAAATGAAATTGAAGCAGCAATCAAGAGTCTCCCCAAAAAGAAAAGTCCAGGACCTGATGGATTCTCTGCTGAATTCTATCAGACCTTTAAAGAAGAACTGATACCAACCCTCCTTAAACTGTTCCATGAAATAGAAAGGGAAGGAAAACTGCCAAACACATTTTATGAAGCCAGTATTACACTTATCCCAAAACCAGGCAAAGACACCTCCAAAAAGGAGAACTATAGGCCAATCTCCTTAATGAACATTGATGCAAAAATCCTCAACAAAATAATGGCAAATCGAATTCAGCAACACATCAAAAAGATTATTCACCATGACCAGGTAGGCTTCATCCCAGGGATGCAGGGGTGGTTCAACATACGAAAATCAATAAACGTAATAAACCACATTAACAGAAGCAAAGATAAAAACCACTTGATCATCTCAATAGATGCAGAGAAAGCCTTTGATAAGATCCAACATCATTTCATGATAAAAGCTCTAAGAAAACTAGGAATAGAAGGAAAGTTCCTCAACATTATAAAAGCTATATATGACAAACCTACAGCCAGCATTATACTTAATGGAGAAAAATTAAAACCATTCCCTCTAAAATCAGGAACCAGACAAGGATGCCCACTATCTCCACTCCTATTCAACATAGTACTGGAATTCCTAGCCAGAGCAATTAGGCAAGAAGAAGGAATAAAAGGAATACAAATAGGTAAAGAAACTGTCAAAATATCCCTATTTGCAGACGACATGATCCTATACCTTAAAGACCCAAAAAACTCTACTCAGAAGCTTCTAGACATCATCAATAGCTATAGCAAGGTAGCAGGATATAAAATCAACATAGAAAAATCATTAGCATTTCTATACACTAACAATGAGCAAACGGAAAAAGAATGTATGAAAACAATTCCATTTACAATAGCCTCAAACAAAATCAAATACCTAGGTGTAAACCTAACAAAAGATGTGAAAGACCTCTACAAGGAAAACTATACACTTCTGAAGAAAGAGATTGAGGAAGACTATAGAAAGTGGAGAGATCTCCCATGCTCATGGATTGGTAGAATCAACATAGTAAAAATGTCGATACTCCCCAAAGTAATCTACATGTTTAATGCAATTCCCATCAAAATTCCAATGACATTCATTAAAGAGATTGAAAAATCTACTGTGAAATTTATATGGAAACACAAGAGGCCACGAATAGCCAAGGCAATGCTCAGTCAAAAGAACAGTGCAGGAGGTATCACAATACCTGACTTCAAACTATATTACAAAGCAATAACAATAAAAACAGCATGGTACTGGCACAAAAACAGACATGAAGACCAGTGGAACAGAATAGAGGATCCAGATATGAAGCCACACAACTATGAGCAACTTATCTTTGACAAAGGAGCTAAAAATATACGATGAAGAAATAGCAGCCTCTTCAACAAAAACTGCTGGGAAAACTGGTTAGCAGTCTGCAAAAAACTGAAACTAGATCCATGTATATCACCCTATACCAAGATTAACTCAAAATGGATCAAGGATCTTAATATCAGACCCCAAACTCTTAAGTTGATACAAGAAAGAGTAGGAAATACTCTGGAGTTAGTAGGTATAGGTAAGAACTTTCTCAATGAAACCCCAGCAGCACAGCAACTAAGAGATAGCACAGATAAATGGGACCTCATAAAACTAAAAAGCTTCTGTTCATCAAAAGAAATGGTCTCTAAACTGAAGAGAACACCCACAGAGTGGGAGAAAATATTTGCCAATTATACATCAGACAAAGGACTGATAACCAGAATATACAGGGAACTTAAAAAACTAAATTCTCCCAAAACTAATGAACCAATAAAGAAATGGGCATGTGAACTAAACAGAACTTTCTCAAAAGAAGAAATTCAAATGGTCAGAAAACACATGAAAAAATGCTCACCATCTCTAGCAATAAAGGAAATGCAAATTAAAACCACACTAAGATTCCACCTCACCCCTGTTAGAATAGCCATCATCAGCAACACCACCAACAACAGGTGTTGGCGAGGATGCGGGGAAAAAGGAACCCTTTTACACTGTTGGTGGGAATGTAGACTAGTACAACCACTCTGGAAAAAAATTTGGAGGCTACTTAAAAAGCTGGACATTGATCTACCATTTGATCCAGCAATACCACTCTTGGGGATATACCCAAAAGACTGTTACTCCAGAGGCACCTGCACATCCATGTTTATTGCGGCACTATTCACAATAGCCAAGTTATGGAAACAGCCAAGATGCCCCACCACTGACGAATGGATTAAGAAAATGTGGTATCTATACACAATGGAATTTTATGCAGCCATGAAGAAGAACGAAATGTTATCATTCGCTGGTAAATGGATGGAATTGGAGAACATCATTCTGAGTGAGGTTAGCCTGGCCCAAAAGACCAAAAATCGTATGTTCTCCCTCATATGTGCACATTAGATCAAGGGCAAACACAACAAGGGGATTGGACTATGAGCACATGATAAAAGCGAGAGCACACAAGGGAGGGGTGAGGATAGGTAAGACACCTAAAAAACTAGCTAGCATTTGTTGCCCTTAATGCAGAGAAACTAAAGCAGATACCTTAAATGCAACTGAGGACAATAGGAAAAGGGGAACAGGTACTAGAGAAAAGGTTAGATCAAAAAGAATTAACCTAGAAGGTAACACCCACGCACAGGAAATCAATGTGAGTCAATGCCCTGTATAGCTATCCTTATCTCAACCAGCAAAACCCCTTGTTCCTTCCTATTATTGCTTATACTCTCTCTACAACAAAATTAGAGATAAGGGCAAAATAGTTTCTGCTGGGTATTGAGGGGGGAGGAGCGGGAGGAGATGGAGTGGGTGGTAAGGGAGGGGTTGGGGGCAGGGGGGAGAAATGAACCAAGCCTTGTATGCACATATGAATAATAAAAGAAAAATGAAAAAAAAAAAAGAATCTTATAATTAAACAAAAAAAAAATAAAATAAAAACATAGACTTGATGTTAGATAAATTTTGAGTTGATTATTTACTGTCAATCATTTCTCTATTTACTAATGAAAGGACCTGCAACTAATAACTTCATTATATCTTAATCTCCTAACCCAAATGTGTTAAGGCTCATGTGTAACTTGCATTGACTGATTCATGAAAGTGCCTGATAGACTGTACGTGTCTCCAGAAGTAAATAGCAAGATTGGACTAGTTATAAAAGAGATTATTAGAGAAAGGAGTAGTAGAAGGTGAGCAGAGCCATCACACCACAAAATATCAGGTCTAATACCAATAAAAGAGAGGGAAGGAAGAAGGATTTTTTTGGAAAGAGCTCCAAGTTGTAGCACAATTCCACGAAATTTTTGGTCAGGTTGATGGAGAGTATTTGAACTAAAGCTAAAAACCACCCACAGGAGAAGGAGCCCATCATCTCTCTGGAATGAGTCCGTCACGCTCAGTAATTGGCCAGCAACAACAGGCCATCCGAAGGCTACGTTTTTACTATGAATAGGGTCCCACATCATTGTCGTGATTGACACACCACTGAATATATCTTTCAAGAGTTGGTTTTTATGATTACTGTTACTGTTGTATTTTTAACATTTCTTTGTATTAAGTACTTAATATATATCTATGACTTTACATAACCTCTTTGTTCTACCAAATTAATACATATCTGTATCATTTCTTCCCATGTTGATCATATGACATTAAAATTTCATAAAATTTTGGTGGTTCCATTGAGGAATAAATTTTAAAATAATTCTGTTCCTCTTCATAAACATATGTTATAATAGCTTGTAATAATTTACAATTTATATACGTCATTTAATCAGTTAAAATATTATATTTTTAATTTTATGCAATTTGTATAATCACTTATTTCATAAACATTATTCTAAAGGCATAGATTATATATGAGTATAAACTTGTAACTGAGTGATTCTTGGAGTTTATTTAATCTAATCCTACCCCACTTTGCAGATAAGGCATTGAGAGTCAATGGTTATCAATCATGACCTTACAATAGTGTAGCAGGATGTTTGATCCAGTACTGCAATTTCATCAATTAGTGAATTAGTCTTCATAACTTTTAAATATTTAAGATGCATATGTATTTATTTTAAATATTGTTGGACTATATGTGTAACAAATTTTGTATTCTCCCAGAATTCATATATTGCCCATATCTCAGTATCTACATATTGAAATGTCTTCAGAATTACTTGAAATATTTATATGAAGGATCCAAAGCACATATTCTAGATAGAAGCTACCAAAATCCAAATGGTTACTTGGACATGAATTTTTCATATTACATTAGGATGTTTTCACATTGTGAATGCATGAAAAACCTCATTCTACTTTTTATTGTGAAACATTCCCATATCATACCACATTGATAATTGATTGAGGGATGTCAAGATGGCTAATTGGTGACTGGACTGCAGTTGATGGAGTAACATGAGAAAAAAAGTCTTCAGTCCCTTCAAATACTTTTTAACTTTATTGTAGTTACAATGTAACTTAGCAAAACTACTTAAAAATAAATAAATAAAATATTCATAAAAAATAAGCTCCAGACTTGAAAAACCTTAAACAGAGAAAGAGGAAATAATATCAATCTATAAAAAACAAATTTGCAGGGCATTAAAAAGAAGGAATACTATCCACTACATTTTATAAAGTCACAAAAATGTGGTGCTAAAGCTTGACAAGAAGTATAGAAGAATGAAAAATTATAGGCCATTATTTCCTTTGACATAAAAGCAAAACCCCTAAAAATATTATCAAGTCAATAAAGTCACATATAAGATATATGATGTTCTACCATAGCAAGGAAGGATTTACTTCAGGAAAGAATGTTTGATTTAATATTGGAAATTTATATTTAATTTATTATTATTTAATTATTTATTATTATTTAATTTATTATTAAATAAAAATATAAAGTTATATTCAATTTATTATGATATTATATTTAATTTATATTATAATTTAAGTAAGCACATCAAGAGAATAAATAATAAAAGTATAATAATCTCCATAGATACAGGAAAATCACTGGATGATATTGGACATTTATTAATGATGAAAAAGAAACTTTCCAAAATTATCAATAAAAGGAAACTTCCAAAACTGGGTAAAGGATTTTATTAAAAAAAAACAAAAACACTCAGAGTGAACATCGTACTTAAAGATCAAATATTCAATGTTTTCCTCTTACGTTTGGAAGAAAACATTAAACATTGCACTGTAAGTTCTACCCAGTGCAAAAAGAATGAAAAAGCATAAAGACTGGGTGATGAGGGTAAGTTGATATAGATAGCATGATTATGTATATATGAAATCTATTATTTAAGATAAGCTATTAGAAATTAGTTTAGCAAGTTTCTAAGTTTGAAGTTCATATATAAAAGTAAATTGCATCTCTCTATACTAAAAACAGAATTAGAAAATAAGACTAAGGTATCATTTATGACAGCACAAAAAATGAAATTCCTAAGAATACAGATTTCAATAGCAATGATAAATAAATATCCAGTGCAAATTATAAGATATGTGAGAGTGAAGTTTACACTGTCATAAATAAGTTGAGAGAACACCATGGTCCTACACTGGGAGTCTCACTACTTTGTAGCAGGAAGAATCCTAAACTGAGCCTTTATGATTGCATATGACCCTTATGATCCTTGCATATCTGCTCTTGACTGTGGCAGGACCTTTAACTTGCCTCTAGTTGTCACAATATAGCAAAGGTGATGGTTATCACTCATGTGATCATGTGACATTATATGGCAGATATAATTAAGATTACTAATTAGCTTGAGTTAAACAAAGGAGCAGTTGTTCTGGTTGAGTCTGACTAATGAGGTGAAGCTTTTCAAGACAGTTTTGATGGCAGCAAAGAAGTCAGAGATTCTGTCTTCTGGTCCTGAAGCGGCCAAGAATTCTCCACATCCAAGGAACAGAGGAATCCTGAGTCTCAAAAAATGCTCCACACCCCCACATATAATTTGACTGCAGCTCTATGAACCTTGGGTATAAATCTAGGTAAGCTGTGTCCAGACTTCTGAACGTAGAAACTGTGGGATAACAAACTTTTTCTATACAATCATGAATATAGAATTTAAACCTTTTGAAATCACCATAAGAAGGGAACTCAGGTTGAAAGGAGAAAAATGGAGGGAATGAAGCAATTCAGCATATATTACATATGTACATGGAAATGTCAGAATGAAACTCCTTGTATAGTTATCATAAACAAAAAATGCCTTTTCTCAAAAATGGAAGACAGGAGGGTAAAACTGATCCTGTCTGGGAGTTGGTACCAGTTGAGGGGGTTTACAAGGAAAGAGTGAAAAAGGCTGAATATGTGAAAATATTATGCACTCATGTATGAAAATGGAAAAAAATGAAGCCTATTAAAATTATTCTAGAAATGGGGGAAGGAAGAATAAAGGAGAACAATGGAGGGGTGAATTTAACTAAGATGTATTTTTAAGAACTTTTGTAAATGTCCCTATGTACCCCTAGTACAACAATAATAATAATAACAAAAAGAGCATTATTTTAATTTTCTAAATACTTAGTTATTTGTTTCACAGCAAGAGGAAATTAAAATACTATTTAAAAATTTAAAACCTGCTGAGCATGGTGGCTCACACCCAGAATAATAGCTACAACAGAAGCAGAAATTGGGAGGATTGCAATTCAAGGCCAGCCTGGGCAAAATGTTTGTAAGACACCATCTCAACCAATAAAAGCTGTCACCCCAGCTATAGATAGGGAGACACAAATAAGAGGATTTTGGTTCGGGCAGTCAGAGTATAAATGTGAGACTCTATTAGAAAAATAACTAAAGCAAAAAGGCTGGAAGCCTGGCTCAAGTGGTAGAGTGTCTGCCTAGCAAGCATAAGGCCCTGAGTCCAAACCCCAGGACTGCCAGAAAAAAAAAAAAAAGAAAGAAAGAAAGAAAGAAAAATTTAAAACCTTACCCAAACTGATTGATAAATGAGATCAAATACAATACAAATCTAAATCCCAGCAGTTTTTTTTAATGGGAATTAAAAATCTAAAATTTATGACAATGTAATGGATTTATGCAAATCACAGAACTCTTAAAGACAAATAGAGCTTCATTACTTAAACTACCAGATATCAAGACATATTATAAAGCTACATTAATTAGAAATCTATGATATTAGTGTGAGGAAAGACTTACAGAATAATGAAAAACAACAGAGTTCAAAAATGGACCCACACAAATACCTTCATTTGTTTTGTGATAACACCACCAACATATGTTGTGATAGGATGACATTTTCAATAAATGGTGCTGGATCAATTGGATATTCAAAACTGGGTAAGGTAATAATACTAATCTTCTAACATAAAAGCTAATTTGCATTGGATCATGGACCCAAGTATAACAGGTAATTTAATAAAGCTTCTAGAATAAAAAATGTGAGATGTTTTTATGTGCTTGAGGCAGGCAAATATCTCTGAAACAGTTCACAAAGAGCAAACTAAAACAGAAAAGATCGATAATCTTTTGAGATTAAGAATATATGTTCCAAAAGGATATTATGATGAGCGTTAAAAGTCACTGATGAAAGAAATTTACCTATTGAAGGACTTGACAGTCAGTCAATAAGATTAAGAAAATGAACAAGTAGGAAAAAGATAGTTCTCACACTAGATTGTGACTCAAGTAGGAGAGCAAGTGCAGAAAATTGAGTTCAACCCCCAGTACCAGAAAAATGAAAAAGAAAAAAGATCTCAATTATATAAGAAGATAACATCATTGAACAAATGAAGAGTTTCAGGTGACCAAGGCACATGAATACATGTACAGCACCATTAGTTATCAGGGAGATGCAAATTAAAACTGTAATGGGATATTATTGCACAGACACTGCAATTGTTAAAATTAAAAGACTAATGATACCGAGTGTTATCTGTTTAATTTTTTTAGTTTATCTTTTAGTACCAAATAATTTGGCAGGAAATAAGTTGTTTTTAATTTTTTTTCTTTATTCATATATTCATATGTGCATACATTGTTTGGGAGAGAAATGAACCAAGTGTTATCTTCTTATCATTTTCCCCTTTAAAAGAACTTGCACATAAGGTATGATTCAGAGTTTTGAGACTGAGAGTGAATTGGTGATGCAGGGTGAATATTCACGGTAGACTTTACAGTTATTAGGTAGTTGGCATATTGAAAGAAAATCTGTGATTCATAGTCTTAACATGAGAAACTCTGGTGCTCTTCAGCACAGCAATGAGGAGCCACACATACCAGGAAGAGAAGATGCTGCCACAGAGCCACCAACCAGAAAATTCCCTTACTGTGAAGAAAGGGAAGAAGGTGAAAGAACTTTTATAGACTTTGCATCCTAAGGACTTGTTATTGATGGTCTGAGTAAGAGTCCCTCATTTGTTGTTATTTTTATTCTCTTTCATGGGTTTGCATGTAGTGATTTTTTAAAGGAATGATATAATGACAGAACACTTCCATGGGGCAATGTCTTTTTACTGTGGTTCATTTCCCTTCAATCCTAACTTCTGAGATAATATCTCTTCCTTTTTTCAGGCACCTTGTTACTAATAACAAAACTAATCAGGCTATGATGTAGTTTATCCTTTTCTAATTATAAGATTATTTCTCTTCTATATAGCATAGTAAATCACATTTAAATTTAGCAGGCATAATCTGATTCTCTTTTCAAGGAACTTGAAACTATGATTCAGAGACAGATAGGCAGTCTTTATGGTAATGAACCTGAAGTTGTAAATTCAGAAACTGTGGGGCATTTGTGCTTAAGGATTCATGGTAACTGAAGAACTCTCTATATAGCATAGCAGGTGTGTGAGTGTGTGTGTGTGTGTGTGTGTGTGTGTGCCTGTGTGTGCGTGTGTGTATGTCTGTGTGTGTGCGCGTGTATGTCTGTGTGTGTGTGTATGTCTGTGTGCGTGTGCATGTGTGTATGTCTGTGTGTATGTGTGTGCGTGTGTGCGTGTGTATGTCTGTGTGTGTGTATGTCTGTGTGTGTGCGTGTGTGTATGTCTGTGTGTATGTGTGTGCGTGTGTGCGTGTGTATGTCTGTGTGTGTGTGCGTGTATATGTCTGTGTGTATGTGTGTGCGTGTGTCCGTGTGTATGTCTGTGTGTGTGTGTGTGTATGTCTGTGTGTATGTGTGCGTGTGTATGTCTGTGTGTGTGTGTGTGTATGTCTGTGTGTGTGTCTGTGTGTGTGTATGTCTGTGTGTGCGTGTGCGCGTGTGTATGTCTGTGTGTGTGTGCGCGCGTGTGTATGTGTGTGTGTGTATGTGTGTGTGTGTGTGTCTGTGTGTATGTGTGTGTGTGTCTGTGTGTATGTGTATGTGTGTGTGTGTATGTCTGTGTGTATGTGTGTGTGTGTGTGTGTCTGTGTGTATGTGTGTGTGTGTATGTCTGTGTGTGCGCGTGTGTATGTGTGTGTGTGTGTCTGTGTGTATGTGTGTGCGTGTGTGCGTGTGTATGTCTGTGTGTGTGTGTGTGTGTGTATGTGTGTGTGTTGGAGGCAATGATAATATGTCTTCTTTCTTGCAATAATTCATTTAAAACAATAAAAAAGAACTCTGACGTGTAAATTTCTACAAAAGATGGGCTTATTCAAGATTTCACAATGATGTGTACTGTTACATAAAATACCATAGTAATCTTTCACAAGAAATGTCATTGTCAGGATGAAAAGAGTTAATGCACATAAAAGACTTAAGACTGTCTCTGACAAACAACAGACACAATAAATATTACCTCCCATTATCATTATGGAAAGCTGTGTTGGTAACCTTATTAATCATAAGAGTAATAAAAAAAGAGTTAAGAGGGAAAAGAAAGGTAGAGAAAAGAAAGGACATGTCCATCAGAACATGCGAAAATTTTGTTTTGCAAAATTTCCTATGTGTGCTCTAAGAGTTGAAAATGAAACTACATGGTAGTTCAGTTCTGAAGTGGATAGTTAAATAACTGTGAGCAAAAGTTTTTCTCTCTACAATGTTCTGAAATGTGGTTTTAAAAACTCACCCATTTTCTTTTAATCCCTTAAAGTATTCACCCAATATGAATGCATTTGAAAGCATATCCTGAGCACCAGGTTCTGCTTGAGAACCAATGGACTAGTTACTAAATTGCTATAGTTTATATCGCCACACCAACTCTTGCATGATTTACTTAACTTATAAATATTTTCATGGAAAAAATGAGGGAGGATAGAGGAAAAATTGCTTGAACCAAGATATATAATTTAGCTCTTTGTATAAGCCAAATCCAGGACATAAAAAAGCAACAGTCTAATTTAGTTACATTGAACAAGTGTCCTAATATGAGGCTTAAAATTTTTCTTTCTAGATTTTAGATTTTTACTAATAAAATCAGCAAATAAAATAAAAGTAGTACTACTTTCTATTGTTTAAGTATTTTTTATTTTCAGAGTCTGCTAGGTGCGGGATATTTCTTTCAGTTCTACAGCCACTCCCATAAGGCAGCCTGGAGGGGACATTGATTTTTGGTACCCCTCGCCATCCTTCCTGTCCCTTCCCTCATCATGAAGTCATTCTGTGGTTTAAGGTTGAGTTAACCCCAAGACCCACAATAAGAATACTCCTTCCTTTATTTTCTGTCATTTAAATGATTCTAAAAGATTGGTATATGCCTCTAGATAGTTATGTCTGGATGAAACCCAAGGGATTATATTTGATGGTTGAGGAAAAGTCAGTCTCTTTTACTTTGGAAGGAATACTGTGAGAGGAAAAGCTCACGAATACTGCAGCCATTTGACTAACCTGAAGTCAGCCAGCATTGGCACAAAACCTTAGAGGAATTGAGCCAGATTTGTGCTACTTGAAACTATTTTGATAGTGAGGTTTTTTAATTTTACTTTTCATTAAATTTAACTTTTGATTCAAAGTGCAATAAATGATTAAGATAATAATTTGGAGGTCTAGGAATCCAAATACTTGGGTTACTCTCCATTAAAAAATGATTTTGAGAACATGAATAATTACAATAATTGCTCCATTTCTCTAACTCAGAATCATCATTGGGCTCTTGAGAGTCCTCAGTCTTTGATGTATTGAATAGTTTGGTTAAGGAAGAGTGGGAAGACTTTGAGCTGAGGTGATAAGAAGTTTAGAGAGCTTTTTCTGAATTCTGATCAGTCTCTGAAGGGCTCTGTGATATTGATCAGTCTTTGAAATTCAGCATCTTTTTCTATAAAAATTAGATAACAATACCCCTTAGTTGCTTGTTAAACTGATGAAATGTGATAATATAACCATAGATGACCAAGCCCTCAATAGAGGATATCTAAATCATATAAAATATTCTGTAAGTTCCATGTATCATAGGGTCTGCCAGTATTGACTAACATTTCTTAATTGTCCATGCAATTAAGATGTGGGCAGTGTATTCATCCCTTTTCAACACTCAGAGAAAACTCACGGTTGTATTGCACATATTTCCACATTTTTATCACTGAGTTATTCTCTGGTTCTTTCTCTGCTTTATGGTATATTGGAAAGGATTTTGATGATGGCATCACAGAACCTATAAAGTTCAAATCTTGACTCTGGCACTCCTAACCATAGCAAATTGCTTTTTCTCTCACATCATTTGCCAAAAAAAGGGAATAGTGGTGCTTTTTTGTGGAATATATGCATGGATTACAAGAAATAGCTTTAATTATAATAATAACATAAATGATGTATGTAAAGTGCCTTACCTGAATTTGTCATTACTTTGATGTTCATTCCCTTTTGTTTCTCTTGCCTGTCTCCTTCCTCACTGTCACCACCTAAGCATCACATCACAGTATTCTTTCATGTGCAGAGAAATCAGCACTTTTTAATGACTGAAACTTATCCTCTTTGAAATCTGAGAAAATCAGGACATATAAAGAACATCCATCTCAACATGCTGAATATAGTTCAAAATGAGGTTTAAAGCTAAACCAAACAATATTTCCCCCTGTGCTTCAGACAAGCTAGTGAAACTCTTGTAAATACTACTAGAAAATGTTGCTTTAAAAACCTTACCTAAGAAATTAAGAGTGGTTGAAAATCTTTACTTAATTTGTTTTCCATAAAATATAAAACCAAATTGTTCATGAATGTTAGAATTCAAGAATTATAATTCCATGTTATTTTGCCCCATGTGCCTGTTTGCGTGCACACTGACAGACAGTACACAATATAATGTATCTAAATTGCACAAATCCAAAATCATTTTTATTTATACATATATTGAATTAACTTAAAGCCTGAATAATTGCTTTAGTTCTCCATTTTGCATGTGCTTCAATCAACCTTAAATTTCACTCTTTTAAATTAACTTTGTTTGCTATCCCAATAGGCTACTAGAGCATAGCACAGCATATATTAGATATGTTTTTAAAAGGTGCTTTAAAATGCATTATATTCACCAAACTAAATTAAGGCTCTATCAAAGAAACAGAAGGGATGTGCAGGATGCTAATAGTTAAATATTTATTTTTATAACATCCTATTTCTATTAAAAACTATGATTCTTAAGAAAACAAAGAAAAAGATTGGCAGAATAAAGCAGTAGTTTAAAAAAAACGTAGGCAGGTGCAGAGTAATGCAGTATTCAGGGCACAGTAATGGCTACCTTCCCTTTGGGCATTTGTTATTTACATATTTAGCATTAGTGCAGTATCTGTGGGATATGGAGTTATGCAAAGAAAACCATATTAGAGGCAAAGGACCCTGTAAAGGAGGTACATATTATGTGAGGGAATATCTGTCATCTTATGCTTCTAAGATCAGTTCTAACAAGGGGCCGTATTAGTATGCAGGCACTTGTGTTTTATTATTTTTCCAGTTTTTGTTCTTGGAATGAGGTATCCCCATGAAACTCATTAAATCCTCTATTTCTGCAGCTGACACTCCACTCAGGCATGAATAATCTAAGGGGTAAACAGAATGTTGATATAAATATGCAAGTGTTTTTGATGAAACATGACATAATAGATAACTAAGAAACTGAAAGATACTCAGAGACACAAAAAAAGAACATTGTACTACCTTTGTTATGTGTAGTTACAGCAAAGAGCATTTTGGGCTTTAAGTACTTATAGAAATGGATATTAGAACTCTTTAAAATTATCAAGTGCCCATAGAGGTGTCAAATATCAGCATTGTGAATACTTAAAGCACGAGACTGAAAAAATTCAAATAAATAATTATAAGTTTAATTTCCTTGATCACCATTAAAATAGGGTTTATGTACAGGGTAACAATGGGGGAAGAAATCATTTAGTACATTCTTCGGGAGTTACTTAGATATTATTATAAAAGCAATAATCTGGGATTCACAAATTCATGTAAACTCAGAGAGTGGACTGTCCACTTTGAGTAATTGTGTAATATATCTCAAGGAAACAAATTTAAAGAATAAAATGACTTTGACACAACAATTAGCACTCATCAGATTGGCACAAATTAATGTCTGATAACACTTGTAGGAAAGTAGAATTCATAGTTTACTGGTTAAGAATGTGAAGTCAATTTGAATAATTCCTTAGGAGAACAATTTAACAAGAGCTAGTGAATTTAAAAAAAGCATTCTCCTCACCTCAGGGTCTCCATTCCTACATGCAGCCACAGAGAAACATCCACTGTGTGCATGGAGATGCCAGTTGTAGATGGTGTGCATTACTGAAGAATCAGTGTCCAGGTGGTATAGATCTAACAAAGGTAAATTAGAACCACAGCTCACATTGTACAAATAAAAAGATATATCTTAAACTTGAAAAAGGTACTAAAATACATATAGTATTGTTTTCCAGGATATGCGGAAATTATTAAAAATCAATTATGAAAAATGTGGCCAACTGAAAGGAAAATAAATGATATAACCAAGTAATTCACAAGAATATCATAAAGTCATACTAAAATGCTAAACTTTATAATCACAAGGATACTATTTTACACCTAATAAACTGGCAAAATTGAAATAGTGTGATTAACAAAATGTGGTTGATATATATGAAGCTGTTCCTTCTCCTAAGATATGAGTGACTATAAAATAATGCAATCAGCTTTAGATAGCAATTTGGCAATACATAGCAAATTTGAAAATGTATGCACACTTTGATGCAGTAATTGCACCTATAAGCGTATATGTCAGTGAAGCTCCAGCACATGTTTTCCAAGGTACAGGAACAAAATATTCAGGAGTGTTTAAAAAATAAAATACTATGAATTTTTGAGTTTTGCCGCCCTGACTTTTTCTAAATCAAATTTAAAGCTGTATTTGCATATATTTATTTGTTGTTATTTTCTTGATGCCTTTTATAATTCATTTTGAAATGATAGGTATAGTTTTGATGTTTATTATCTATCTACATATGTATACTGTATGTAGAGAATATCTTTTCTGATGTCTTTCATTATATGGATGCTGTTTCATTCTTAATTCTATTTTTACCTATGACATTCACACTTAATATTTTTGTCTTGCTCATTTTTGTGTGAATATATTTTTCCTGAACTTTCAAAGAAAGTTTTGTTTCAGATAGGCTTCTAACTTCACAGAGCTCCCCGTTTTGTTGTTTGTTGTAGTAGCTAGTTTAGGAAGATTCCTGGCTCTACTAAGTCTTTTCCCAGTTTTACCGCTCCATCCTCTGTCCTCTTCCTTACTAAGTCTTGTAAATTTGGATTCCACTCCCATTAGTTACTCCCTGGAGCCCTGTCCTGGGCTTCTGTAGGTCAGTATCAAGCCTGGTAAGGACTGGTATCCCCACTCTTGAGACTCCCTAACTGCAAGCCCTTATAGTGTTCTTTTAGTTGGGGGGCATGCCAAACCCCACCCAACTTCAGTTTGGGAGGTGATCCTCACTCAGTGCTTCCAGTGAAAGCCCAGTGGCAGTGAAGAGAGGATGCTCCTCTTGTCTCACTTCCATCTGCGCCCCATGGCTTTGTTCATTTCCTCCTCCCTTGGTACCCTTCTCTCTTCATCTCCCTGAAAACCACACACAGATGTATACACAGATCTGGCAACTTTGTCTCATTCATATTTTGGAGTGTTTTGATAAACCACCTCACCAAGTTATTTATTTATTTATATTTTTTGCAAAAGTTGCCCATGGATTTGATTTTGCTAACTACATTTATTTTTATTTTGTGAAATATTTAGGAAGATTGAAAAACTGAGCTGTCACTACAGCCTCTATCTTCTCATAGGTATTTTAAATAGTAAGTTTTAAAAAAACACTAACAATGTAAATGTCCGGTAAAGAGGAAGTTGGGAAAATAAGTTGTAATATGTGATGGACTTCTACAAACGTTAAAATAAAGTGAAGTATACCTAAGTCAGTATGCATAAATCATTTAGAATTTTTTTTTGTGGTTCTGGGGGGTTGAATTTAGGGTCTTATGCTTGCTAGGTAAGGGCTTTACCTCTTGAGCCATGCCTCCAACACTTTCTTACTTTTTTATTTTTAGATAGAAATGGACTAAATCCCCTATCTACACCTCCTGCAGAGCTTGGACCACAGATGCAGGCCCAGTTTTATTGGTTGAAATGGTATCTTGTGAATTTTTTGCCTGGGTTGTCTTCAAACCTCAATCCTCCTGACCTCTACCTCACTGGTATTAGAGGTATGAGCCACTTCACCCTGCTGAAACATTGGTCTTTTCATATCAACCTGTCAGAGTAAACCATCATCATCTTTCCTATCTCTTCTAGAAATAACTTAAAAACAAAAAGAGAAATTTTAAATAATAGGTGCATCCATTAGCTACACACCAAACAAAACTCAGTGGATTAAAACAGCAGTCGTATGTTCCTGCACCACATCTGTAGGTTGGCTGTGCTCATATGTAAACCTCTTCGGGCTGTGGTAACTGTGGCAGCTGTGCTTCTCATTGCAGGTCTTTGTGTCACATGAGGTAGTTCTACTTCATCTGTCTGTCATCCTTCTTGGACCACAAATCTAGACAACATGTGATAATATAGACAAAATGAGAGTGGGAACACCAAGATTATTAAGATGTAGGCCTTGTATGTAGACATTTTACTCAGAGGCAGCTGGTGAAATCAAGATACATACCGAAACCCCAGGTCAATAATGCCAATAGCAAGAGGGTGAATATGAGGCCCAAAATGCAATCTACCCTAACCTGCAAGCTCCGTTTTCTGCAAGTGTATGGTATGAAGATAGCCCATAAAGTCAGCATTTAATGAAAACCTTACCACAGAAATTGAGCTCAAATTAGAGGCACATAGAATGAGCTGGATAACGGATGGTGTAGAGGAATCACAGTGGATTCAGTGGCACTGAATCTTATACTTAAAACATGGATTTCCTGTAGATGAAGTTTATTACCAACTTGCCACAGGCAGGTCCCTTGTTTGTCACCATAAGGTGAAATAAGTTTTTCTCAGGTCTTGCTTAATTTAAAAAAGTAGTTGAAAGACAGTTTCAAAATGAATCACAGAAAGAAACCCAGGAAGCAGTTTGTCTCTGTGGCAGCAACAATGAAGTAATCCTTTTGTGTGTGGAAACCAGAGAGCCTTTGAATCTGGTAGCAAAAAATTTGAACAAATGAAGAATGCATACTAAAAAATATAAATGCAATGAATCTGAAACTAAAAGTTTTACCATATGTTGAAAAATTTATGAAGCAGTGACCTCTGTGAAGTCTATGCAAAAAAAATTTTACACTTTAAAAGTTATAGAAACTATAAAAGGTTAAATGAAATAGCAGAATTGAAAGTCAAAGTAAGAAAAAAGACCAAACCATCATAAGAATAAAGACAAAACTAGAAGGAGCAAAATAAAGATTGAAATTGTGGAAAACCCAATGGAGAATGATAGAAAAATAAACATGAAATAGAAAGAAAGCTACAACATATAGGAAACAAAAGAACAGATGTAGAAGATAGATATAATTTTGGAATCCCTGAAAAATAAAACCAAAACAGGGGATAGCACAAATATTTAAAGGTATAATTCAAGAAAAGTTTCACAAATTAAAAATAAACTTGAATCTACAAACTGTAAGTGCATATTTTGTGTCAGGAAAAATAGCTAGACATCAATAAAATAAGGTATACCAGTATACTAGCAACCTTACTATGCATTGGTTTATAAAGAAATCATCTTTGGGCTGACAGGCAAAAAAGGTCAATGTCAACCTAGGCACAAAGAAGATGTTATATGGAGAAAAAAAAGAAGCATGTATACACTGTTAAGGAAAATGAAAATTAGTTCAGCCATTGTGGAAACAGTACAGAGTTTCCTCAAAAAACTAAAAGTAGAACTATCATATGATGTACCCAAGGGAAATGAAGGCAGCATACAAAAGTGATACCTGCGCACCTATATCTATTGCAAAAATAATCACAGTAGCCAAGCAATGGAACCAGTCTAGGCACCCATCAACTGATGAATGGATAAAGAAGATAGGATGTATATGCACAATGGAGTGCTACTCAACCATAAAGAAATATGAAATGTTGTTTTTAGGGAAATGAATGGAACTGAAGATCATCATGTTAAACACGATAAACCAAATACAGAAAGACAAAAGGACAATATGTTTATATATGCATAAATATATATATATATATGCATATATGCATAAACATGAAAGTAGAAGATAGACAATTAGGGAAGGAAAACTTGGGGAGGGAAGAGAAAGAGAAAGGGGAGAAGGTAGTGGGGAGAGTTCATGTAATCAAGGCATATGAATGTGTAAAATGTCACAGTGGAGCCCATTATTTGTACAATAATATACATTAATAATTATTTTTAACAAGCATGTTCAGAAAAGACTTATCCCCAGGGATAAAGCTCACCAAGATTAATAAATTGTGAAGTGATATTAAGGAAGTCCAGAATATCCAGGACCATCTTTCAGAAGCCTTTCAGGTCATAAGGGAACATACAGAAGCTGAAAAAACATAACCTGAATGTGGAATAGTAGAGGTTGGGGAGAGTTTTGGATAAAGCTAGGTCGGGTTTGATCAGTGCCTGCTATATACATGTATGGAAATATCACACCAAACCCAATTAATAAGTACTATTAGTATACATTAATCAAAAATCAAAACCAAAATATAACCTAGACCTGCTTAAAACAAAAACTCTAATAACGAATATAGATAAATCTTCAGGAGTCAACTATATTATCTAATTTACTTCCCTTTTGGGAATGCTGTCAAAATTTCCAACAATACCTTTATGTCTACATTATATAGATAGATGATAGATAGATAGATAGATGGATAGATAGATAGATTTCTGTTTGGGTATCTAACTATATGTTGTTCTACAAACCAATAAATGAAGTTATATTGAAAACAAAATAGTGTTATTGTTCTAAATATCTAAGTACCAATTACTGAAACATCCACATTTGTAAAGCAACAAAACAAGACAAAGAAACCCATTAAAACTACACTAAAAGATATTAATTCAAATGCACAAAAACAAAGCTCAAATCATTCTTATTTACTGACATGCATTTGTTGTTATAGATTTTCTTCTGAAATTTTCCTTAAATGATAGGCAAATTTATAAGTCCTGGTAGCTAATGTTTTAATTATTGTGATTGTCAGATATTTTATGCTTTTGATATATATTGTTTCTTTGGACCAAGAATTTTAACGACTTTCTTATTTTAATACGTGGACTTTTGGTTTTCTGATATTAATTAGTTATTGCATTGCAGTGTAATCACAGAATGTCTCTATTTGAAGAAACTTATTGAGACTTTGTCATGACATAGTCAATTTTTATTAATGTTTCATAGTTGCTTGAAAAATGTATTCTCTGTCTTCATGACACAGTATCTGATACATACAAATATGCACACACATATGTGACAGTTTTGTCAATTATGTTATTAGGTTTGATAAGATAGATATGACTATATCCTTACTTACTTTTGATTGTGCAGAAATAAACAAGTTGTGAAAAAGAAGAGCCACTGACTAGCATTTTAGAGATAAAAACATAGCAAGTCTCAGAAGTGAAAATAGGGTGGTACTGATGCAAGAAAAGATAAACAAATGAAACATAGAAGTCAAGAGGAAGATCCAAATATGTTAAGGAATTCAGTTCTTTTTATAAGTGGCTTCTCAAATCATTGAAAAGATATGTATTATTTAGCAAATGTATTATTTAGCAAAAAATGATGTTATGTCCATTCTTACATTCTATATCATAGTAAACTCAAAGAAAATTAATGATAAAATGAAAAAAGGAATAAAAATTAGGAGGAAATGTGTGAAAATTTCTTCATGAACCATAACCGATGTTTAATACAATTCAAAATAAAAATAAATTCTCCATGACAAAAAACATAGGCAAAACCAAAAGGTAAATGACAAAATAAGAAAATTATTTGTAACTCACAATGTTGATAAGTGGTTAGTTGTTTAATACGTGAAGTTGTCCTGCATACTTATATGTCAAAATCAAATAGCACAAATGAAAACTGGCAAAATTAACAGAAAGGAAAATATAAATGGCTTAGACATAAAATGCTGAATCTTGCTTATAAGGGAAATTAAAATGAAAATACAAAACAAGTTTTTCGCACCCTTCAATCAACAAAATATGAAGTTCAATAATGTATTAGAAACATATGTGGAAATGCGTACTATCACACATTCCTGTTGAGAGTATAATTTGGTACATTCCACCAGTGAAGAGCAATTTAGCAATATTATAATTTTATGTGTATATATCTTTTGAACTAGCAATCCTATTTCTAATAATTTATGCCTCAAATACAGTCATGTTGTAGCCAGCCTTTAATATAGGTCTCAGTGATTCTTTCTTGGATATGTCCTGGTATAACCCATTCTCTTAAATGTGACTTAGGTTTACTGACTTCTTTTTTTTCCATTATTTAGTGTGTGACAAAATACATATAACATAAAATTTACCACCTTAACCATTTTAAGTTTACAGTTCAGTGGTGTGAAATACATAATGCTGTAAAACCATCACCACCGTCTATCTCAATAACTATCTTCACCTTGTGAAACTGAAACTCTATGCCCATTAAACAATAACTCCCCATCTCCCCACCCTCTGCCTTTAGCCTCCAGCAATCACCACTCTGCTTTTATCTCTGTGATTTTTGACTGCTTTAAGTCCTTCATATTAGTGGGATCATGCCATATTTGTGGTGATCATATCAGTTTATTCCACTGGGCATTACCTTATTTCTAATGGGTAACATATGGCCAAAGCCATGATATATGATTTCAAAGACTTGATTTCCAAAAGACTATGACTTACTTTTTGGGTACCTTCTCTTACTATCTATCTATCTATCTATCTATCTATCTATCTATCTATCTATCTATCATCTATCTATAATCTATCATCTGTCATTCATCTACATATCTATATATCTATCTATCATCTCTCTCTCTGTCTATCCTTTTTTATTCTCAATTCCTCTCCCTTTATGCTCTATATTTCTCTCTCTAGCTCTAGCTTTAGCACCATTTCTCTTCCTCTCCCAGAGCTGCTCTGGAAGAAATAATCTACAATTTGGTGATCTCTCCTATGGAAAGACTTATGTAGTACAAAATAAGGAAGGGTTCTTTTCAAGAAGCAATGAGGAACTGAGGTCCTCAGTCCTGCCAACAACTGCATGAGTAAGCCTGAAAGCCATCCTCCTTCAGGATGTTCTTCAGACCTGACAAACCCCTAATTACACCTTGGTAAGAGTTATTAAGACAGAAGAATCTAGTGACACAGAAATGTTATACTGCAATAGATTTTTAATATCCTTTATATGTGCAAGATTTTATATATATTTGGTATGTGCTGCAGTCCAGCTGCAGCAAGGGCTCCAGCTCTGGCCTTGGGTGCTAGAGCTGAAATAATGACATGAACTCAGGGTTGTGCTAGGCAGCGATGGTGTAGTTTATTTTCTGAAGAGAGTATTTAAGCAGTGCAGAAAAGCAGGAAGGAGTACATGGCAGTCCCCAGGTTTCCCTTGTCCTCTGTACTGGGATTGGTTGTCATGTTGCTGTGGCTATGAGCCCAAGTGCCAAATATCATGTTCTTGGGACTGGGTGTTCCTGGTCCCACACAGAGAGGGAACAGGGGAGTTCAGCAACTGTCCTCTTGGACTGTTGTAATCTCTCTTAGGGCTGTTGCACAAAAGCTACAGTGACTATGCTCCTTTCCAAGAGGCTTTGGTGGTCCTAAGAGTTTCCCACAGGTATGTGTTTATAATCAATAAGAAAATAGGAAAAACCTAAATTTCTATCAATACAACAGTAGTTAAATATGGTATGACTTAATCATAAAATAAAACATGATGCTGCTACATCAAGAAAGGATAAGGGGAGTTTTTATGAATTGACATGAAAAGATAATAAAACATACTATACTAAGTTTAAAAAGCAATGTACAGAATGGTGTGCATACCATGCTATCATTATTTATGCATTTAAAATGTTTCTGGAAGAATACACAAGAAACTAGTAACCATGGGTACCTATTTTGGGGTACTGAAGTGGGTGGAAATTGGGTGGTTAAAGTACACTAGTGGGAGGAAGACTTTTAACTCTGTAGCATTTTATGCTTATTGACTTCAGAATCATGTGAATTGATTAGCTATTCCACAAACTCTTAAGTTTCTTAATGCTTAAGTAAAATATATAGCAGAAATGCATTTGCTTTTTAAAAAACAAAATGTAAATTTGAACCAAAAAAGTGAAGTGCATTCTATGTGGTATAAATACATTTTAATAGTAGGTGTAGAAATGTCATTCCCAAACATTGATCAAAGAAACATGCAGTAGTCACTCAGCAAGGCAAAAAGAAAAGTTTTACTTCTGCAGAAGGGTGCAGCCACAAACCCAGAGTCTGATGGGCAGGACACACTGAGTGGAGTCAGCTCAGTTTCTCTCTCTCAGTCCCTCACCCTGATGGATGGGTTTGGGTTCACAATCTTTGTGATTGGTTACTTAGAAAAGGGGGCACATGGGGTAAGGAGGACCTTGAAGCAGGTAGAACAAGAGAATTCTGTGGGGCAATATTCATCTTCAAGCAAACAGTTTGAAATTAGGACATCTGGTGATAAACAGCTCTTTGTTTGACTGCAAGAACCTTGCAAGGTCAAGCAACATTTCATAAAACATGTAGAGAGCAATTTGGGGAGGTTAGTTGGCATCTACACGATGATAGTTTTATATTAATTCCTTTGACAGAAAAGACCTAACCTTAGTTGATTCTCACAATTCCCCCATTTTCTTTTATTTATAGATCTTTTCTTCTAACTTAGCTAGTACTAATTGACTTTTGGTTAAGCCTGGCTATCTAGTTGCCCTGTCCTTATCAGACTAGACATTTTAAGAGGGCCTCATTATTCCATTTTGTCCTTGAGACTTGTTACCTATATTTTACGACTACTGCTCATTATTTTGGTGAGACCCCTATTTGTTTATTTTGGGAGAGTTTGCTGTGCCTCAGCACCTATATACAAAGCTGGTTTTTCATGACTTTTAAAATGTTTTGTTTTTAACTATGTCTTTTCTGTCTCCTTTATCTAAAACAGAGTTACTTTTGTCATTTGTCACTTTACATTTACATCCCAAGGGACATTTTTATCATTTTATTTCTTTTTAACATTTGTCTCTTAGATTCCCCCCTCTCCAGAGGTAACCCTGACTTCTGTCAGGAAAGGGAGCATTGACTCGAGGAGTTCCCAGGCAGCCAGTCAGTGTCTCTTCTGAGATGTTGAAGGGGGTCTGTCAAGGATTCCATGCTATTAGGAGGAGGTCTCTTGAATGTGTGGCTTTGTCTCTATTACCATCTGGAGCTTGATTGTCTCTAACCATGAAGAAAAAAAAAATTAACAAGCAGATTATGAGACCAAGGGCTGAGTGGAAGGAGGAACCAGGTCAGATGATAGCCAAGGTTTAATTTTTTTTCCCTCATACTTGTAGCAGGAGGTGTTGGCTATAGTACATTTTTTAAATGTTTGAACCTGTGTTTTTTGGCTTTTTTTTGTACTGAGTAGAATAACCCTGGCCACAACATTATCAGTATATATGTCCATGAAAAATACATTGCTTTAAAAAAGAAAAAGTTAAAAACACCATCTTTAAGTAACAAAGGACCTCTCTGGAACTGGTAAAAATAGTCACTTTGTCTCTAAGTAGAAGGCCCTAGCTAAAAATAGGATTTGTGCCTAGAAGGGCTTTAATGCCAGATAGCCACACATGCATAAGAACCATTTTCTTGATCTTCTTGGCTTTGGTTATTTTTGAGAGGTCTGGCACTAGTGACTCCATTTGAACTTTGACAGTATTCCCCCCTTATCTCCAAACTGTTTGTCCCTGAGCGGCCTCCTCTGAAGATTTGTCTCCTAGCCAAGTATTAACCAGGCCTGACCCTACTTATCTACTGAGATCCGATGAGATTGGGCATGTTTAGGGTGGTATGCCTGTAGACTGAAGATCTTTCTTGATGGGTCATTTTTTTACCTGATCATGACGATTTGCTCTTTCCTAGATTTTTGTTTGTTTGTTTGGTTTTGGTCCCGTGTTGCAGGGGAAGTAATAAGGAGATCCGGAGGGAGTCAGTGCCAACTAGACCCTTTTGGCCAAATTTCATCAACAAAGAGGCTTAGAAGGAGTGGCTCTTAGGCAGTGGGCTTCTAGGCAAGGACAACACATAACAAAATCCAACAAAAGCAGACATCCAGAAAGCTAACCTGGTTTACACATAAGTACTTATCAGAGTCATTTTCCATGGACTTGATTGATCCCAAAAGGATCAGAACTGTAATGACAAAACTTAAAAGATCCATGGATAAAATTCTCAACCCTTATATCAAGTGCAGCAGCACTCCCTCTGCTCAGCTGCCTGTTGCTTCTCTGTGTTTTAATAAACTCTTGTTGTCTTGGTAACTTTTTAGATTAACCTGTAGCACCAAAAATTCCTGATGGTTATCTTGACAAAACAAAAACTCTTTTTTAAGACCGGTTTCTCATAAATGTTATCAAGAACAATACAACATTTTTAAGACAGCCTTGTTGTTATGTGCTTAGAGAATTAGGTTTTAGTTTAACATCAGTACAATAAATTTTGGCCTTACAAAACCTTCAGTGTAACTCTTAGATTTAGTCAACCTAATCACTTACAAAAGCATTTATAAGCTCCATCTTTTTACGACAACTTGTTCTGTATCCCTGGGGGACCTCGTCTTTATCTCTCTCTTTTTTTTTTTTTTAATTTTGAAGCAATTTTGAAGACAAATCTGTTTCACATAATCCTTTTTTTTGCTTAAAAATATTTTTTAGCCTTTTTATTTGTAAAAACCATATCCTTAATACCTTATATATATATTTTTGTTACTTGTTGAAAATAACTCATAAAACTTTTACCTAAGAGCCTTATATTTGCATGAAAAAACTAGAAGAAAGCAACCTTAAAATTATTTTTTGTATAAAAACAATTTGTAGAAAGGCCATTTGTTAATAGTCCCATGAATTATAAGAGAGAATTAAATCCCAGATTTTATTTATGACAGAATTATGCTAATATAATTTTTTTAACTACCCAAATTTTAAGATTCCTGCTGCAGACTGTGCCCCCCCCCTTTTCTTTTTTCTCTCCTCTGGTCTGAGTCAGAGTGTTAACCCCTGAATGCCTGCATCCTAGTGAGACCTGATTGAAATAAATTTGAAAACCGATTTTCTTAAAAGTAGCAGTAGATCAGAGTAAAAGTAACAATTTTTTTACATTGACTGTATAATAAGAACCATCCTGAAGATGTTTACATATTCATATGTAAAAAGCTTGAACAGTTTATAAGAGATTTTTAACACAAATACCCTAGTTTTATTGCTACCTTGAATATCACATTAACCTTATAACAGCAGTTTAAGAACCACTTTATTTTTTTTTTTTTCATTTTTCTTTTATTATTCATATGTGCATACAAGGCTTGGTTTATTTCTCCCCCCTGCCCCCACCCCCTCCCTTACCACCCACTCCACCCCCTCCCTTACCACCCACTCCACCCCCTCCCGCTACCCCCCTCAATAAGAACCACTTTAAAGATGCTTACACACACACACACACACAAAGTTTTATAAATTAAGTATGCCAGGAAAAAATGTCAACTTAAGCGTGCATAAGATGAGTTGGAATTCCAGGAACAAATTCAATTTTGCCCAATGATGTAAACAAATTCATACACACACACACACTTAGAGTGCACTCTCAGAAAAACCTTTTCTACCATACTCAGAGAACTATCTGGTGGAATGGTGGATGATGCATTTATTCTTTTGTGAGTCTCCCTTTTTGGAACTGAGTTTTCCTTACCCATCCCTTAACCTTGGTTGTGGTGATTTCCCCAGGAAAAGCTCAAAACCCCCTCCCCCCACCAGTACTGGAGGTTTCTTGCATTTTATCCAAAGTGCTTTCTTTTCACTTGTGTTGTTCCCCATTCTGGTCTATCTGGCTGGTGAGAAAACCTGGTAGGTGTTCAACTTGCTTAATTCCCGTGCCTCACACATTATGCCATGTGCTTTGAATACAGTCACCAAGGAATACTTTGTCACCCAGTGGCATTTCTTACCTTGGCCTATGCATAGGATTGCTTGACTGCCCCTGTGTTTTCTACGCATTGTTGAGTGACTTTCAACCTTGGGTTCATTGTTGCATCTCGGATGACAGATCTCCCCTACTCTGAGCCACAGCAACTAGGCAGCAGGATGCATCTCCTTTGAGAAGGGGGTCCCGATCCCCATGGCAACAAAGCTTGCCATGCATTCGGTGGCCAAATTGTTAGATATGTTCCCAAACATTGATCAAGGAAATATGCAGGAGTCAGTCATCAAGGCAAAAAGAAGTTTTACTTCTGCAGAAGGGTGCAGCCACAAACCAGAGTCTGATGGGCAGAGCACACTGAGTGGAATCAGCTCAGTTTTTATCTCTATCTGTCCCTCACCCTGATGGATGGGTTTGGGTTCACAATTTTTGTGATTGTTTACTTAGAAAAGGAGGCACATGGGGTAAGGGGAACCTTGAAGAAGGGAGAACAAGAGAATTCTGTGGGGCAATATCCATCTTTAAGCAGGCAGTTCGAGATTAGGACATCTGGTGATAAACAGCTCTTTGTTTGACTGCAAGAACCTTGCAAAGTCAAGCAACGTTTCACAAAACATGTAGACAGCAATTTGGGGAGGTTAGTTGGCATCCACACAGTGATAGTTTTACATTAATTCCTTTAACAGAAAAGACCTAACCTTAGCTGATGCTCACATAGGCAAATCAACAATATATAGTTTATTGATATTCATTTATGTAGTAATAATTCAAAAGCATGCCTGTGCATGATAAACTCTAAACTGAGGCTCATAAGTATTTGTGGAAAGACAAAGAGGTGAATAGGATTAGGGGAGGAGAACCCAGAGGACTTCAACTATGTCCTTTAAATTTTTATTTCAAACTAGGTCAGGTAGATTGACAAAGACCAAGAAGCACAGACAGATACATGAAAATACTGGATGATTTCAGGTATAGGAATATTTTAGGAAAGTCATTTCAGTATACTTCATGCTATAATAATATTAATATTAATAGGATTTTGTGAAACAATCATGAAATTTAAAGATGTTTATACATTGAATAGGCCTTTTACCTATTTAAGAAGGTTTACACAAAGAAATATAAAATTCATGTCTAACTTTAGTATTAGGAAAAATGAAAGTAAAAATTCTAGCATAATTAGGGCACATTGATTACGAATTACACTACTGTGGCAGTTACATTTTATGTTTAGAATAAGCAAATCAGTCTGAAATAAAGCTAAAGAAAGCATTATAAGCTCACTATTATAACAAAACTGAAACCAAGCCAAAGCAAGTAAAATGATTATTGTAATGTTTTAAGCATAAAAGAACTAATAGTAAGTATATAGACTCCCATAAAAGTAACGTTGCAACACCGCCTGAATAATCTAGCTACTTTTCTGGAATTCAGAGGCCTTCTGATTATTCAGTATATTAACCCAATATAATAGTTCTATAACATCCCTGAAAGATTGTTTTCCAGTTTCTCCTTCTACTCAGTTGCTCCTACTTATGCCTTCCAGAGCCATGGGGAACATGATCAATTAATTCCCCATTGCATAAATCCTTTGAAAAATCTTGAGACTATTTAAAGCACCTTCTAAATCTCCCATTCCTAAACTGTACATATCTAATCCTTCGACTCTTATTTTTGTAGCAAGTAGTTCTTGCTGTGATAAACTATTTTTTTAAGTGCTCAAGTTTATTTTACATTTATAACATAAAATTTACTCTATAAAAACCATAGAGGCATGATTTAAGAGTTTAAAAAGTCAACTGCTTGCAGGTATTAGAAAGATAAACTAGCTTGGTGGAGAACATAGTGAATTAGGTTGCCTACCACTATTTAAGGAGGAGGCATTAGTCAATTTAGGTTAACTGTGTAACAAAACAATCTCCAAATTCCAGTAATTTAACTTGTATTACAGTGAAGATTTGCTAAATATAGTAGTTCAGAGAGCCAGGCTTCTTCTATTCAGTACCCTCATGATCTCTTAAAACCTTGGTCTTCCAACTGTATTTTTTGCATAAAATTGTATTATAAGATAAGAGAGAATTGATCATCAAATAGCTATTTTTTCAATGGTTGATCCTCAAAATGACATAAATATTTTCAACTATATTTGATTGGCAAAACTCAATTATCTATACCTAATTTATTAAGAAATGTAATTTGGTTGTCTGATTAGAAGTAAATAGAAATGAATTTTAGTAAACATATAGCAGTCTCTGTAGCAGAGAATGAGAGCTACTCAGATCAAGTTGTTAAGAGCATGTGGAAATATATCCCTATATTGAACTAAGATTGCCAGATCTTGAAATTTTCTTTGTTTTTTGATGTTTTTTCAAAATTTTTATTTTATCAGTTTTGCATTTACTTACATGTGTATATATTATTTGGGCCACCTCCCCCTCTACCCCCCGCCTCTACAGAATTGTTCTCCAATTTTGTAGAAGAAAAAAACTTAAAAGATAATAAGAAAAACATGGCATTTTTGCTAGCTTGAAATGAAGACAGCTTGTGTTGTTTCCATGCACATGTGTATTACAACCCACATTAGTTCATCTTTACCAGACCTCTTCACTACTTCCTAGTCTCCTGCCCATAGTGGCCTCTACCAGTTTAAGGTTACTTTATTTGGTTCTATACAGTGAGCATGTCAACCACATTCAAGTTTTTGGTTTGCTTCCCTTTCCCTATTCTTCCCATGTGTGTTCTCCCCTTAATGTGTGACCCATGTTCAATAATATTATTGCATTTGTTTTAGGTAATCCACATACAAGGGAGAACATGCAATTTTTAGCCTTCTGAGCCTGGTTAACTTCATGTAAGATGATGTTCTCCAGTTCCATCCATTTACCTGCAAATGACAAAATTTCATTCTTCTTTGTGGGTGAATAAAATTCCATTGTATACAAACACCACATTTTCTTAATCCATTTGTCAGTAGTGGGGTATCTTGGCTGTTTCCATAGATTGGCTATTGTGAATAGCACTGCAACAAATATGGGTGTGTGGGTGCCTTGTAGTAACCTGAGACACATTCCTTTGGATATATCCCTAGGAGTGGTATTGTTGGATCATATGGCAGATCTATTTCTAGTTTTTAAGGAAACCTCCATATTGTTTTCCACAGTGGTTTTACTAGATTACATTCCCACCAGCAGTGTCTTTAATCCACTTTGAGTTGATAAAGTAAATGGTGATAGGCATGGATTTCTGCAGGAAGATAACCACTTTTCCCAGCAACATTTGTTGAAGAGTCTGTCTTTTCTCCATCCATCACGTGTTTTTAACAACTTTGTTGAAGACTAGGTGAGCATAATTGCATAGATTCATATCCATGTCCACTGGTCTTCATGTCTGCTTTTGTGCCAGTACCATGCTGTTTTTATTGCTATGGCTCTGTAGTATAGTTTGAATTCAGGTATTGTAATACCTCAAGCATTGCTCTTTTTGCTGAGTATTGCTTTGACTATTTGTGGTCTTTTGTGTTACCAAATGAACTTTAGGGTAGATTTTTCAATCTCTGTGATCAATGTCATTGGGATTTTGATAGAAATTGCATTGAACATGTAGATTGCTTTTGGTAGTATAGCCAAACTTTTTTTAGTATTGCATTTGGTAGAATGTTGATTCTACCAATCAATGAGCATGGAAGATCTTTCCACCTTTTGTCATCTTCCTACATCTCTTTCTTCAGAAGTTTGTAGTTCTCCTTGTAGAGGTCATTCACATCCTTTGTTTAGTTTACTTCTAGGTATTTGATTTGTTTTGAGGCTATTATAAACACAATTGTTTTCATATATTCTTTCTCAAGCTACTCAATGTTGGTGTATAGAAAGTCTACTGAATTTTGTAAGTTGATTTTGTATCCTGCTACCTTGCTGAAGGTGATTATGGTATCTAGGAGTTTTTAGGTAGAATTTTTTGGGTCTTTAAGGTGTAAGATCATGTCATCTGTGAATAGGGATAGTTTGACTACCTCTTTATCTATTTGTATTCCTTTTATTTATTCTTTATGCCTTATTACTCTGACTAGGAATTCCAGGACTATGTTGAATAGAAGTGGGGAGAGTGGGCACCCTTGTCTCATTACTCTTGGAATTTTCAAGATGAGTTGAAGGTTGATTTTCTCTGTCAATGTGACATCTCCTGATTTTAAATGTTGACAACTAAATCATTCTTTTAATAATCCTTTATGAGTCAAATACATTATAGCTACTAAACTAGATAGAAGCTATGGGCCAATTTTTGCAAACTTTGACTTAACATTCCTAATAGTGAGCACTGACAAGGGTCAAAGTTTAGGATGTAATCTACTATAGATTAAGGAATGTGGTCCTCTAACACTAACACTAAATACTAACCTGGCACTCACATGAAGAGCAGTTGGCTAGTGGTATCACAGAATCCAACGTGTAGGGTAAGTATTTGTATACAGTACAAGGTCACATCCACTGAACGAGGATAGGGACTCAAAGACCTCAAATTCAAACCTGAGGCCAGCCACATCTCTGTAGTAAAGCTATGCTCTCTGTCCTTTTGAATCTTGCAATTCACTTGGAGAGAGGTTGTATGTCCACAAAAGAATCTAGAATACAGCATGTTCTAGAATATGTGTTATAGATGGAACCTATTAAACATCAGAAAGGTGACTCTTCCTTGTGAGATGTGGTGGTCAGGAAGAGCTTTGTGATATAAAAGTATGTTCACATTAAGTGGAAATGTAGTAAGGAAAGGATAGGTAGTTATTCTAAAAGATGAATTAACTCTCAAGTTGTGTTTAACTAGCTTTCTGAATGATAGAGGCTGCTAATTATCTCCCAATCACTATTCTTACTTTATTCTCAATTTTTAGCTAGACACCTGGCTTTCTTGCCTTTAGGTTTGACCATATGCCTGAATTCTAGGTAATAGATACAAGAAGAGAGAGAATACTCTTGAATAGTCATCCCTCTCTCTTGCTGGTTAGAATGAGCATCAAGTGCTGAAACGTCAGCGGTAAGCAAGGACCACGAGGTCACCTTGGGAATGGAAGCCCCTTAGAATGCAGCAACAAAACTGAGGAGCTCGGGCTGGAAATTTTTGAATTCCAAGGGTGAGAGGGAAGCACACTTGCTTCTTGTTTATGCCACAGTTACTGTACTTGCTCATTGTCATTTGTTTTGTTTTTCCGTTACTCATCCTTGAGTATATTACTTTACTTCCTTGAGCTAGAGAATATTCACAAAATGGGGGAAGGAATTTACCTGTGGTCCAAATGATGTCTTTGTACTTTAGCATGTTATATGACTCAGCAGAATTCTTAAAAAATCTGTTAGAATAATTGTATCATATCATGATTTGCATCAATGTGCTTTATATAAAATATGAAAATTCAGCCACCTATTCAGGATTTTTCAAATAGATATTTCTCCTTGAGAAAATGTTCCAATTCTGATCATTCATTCAATTAAATTATTAATAATTATATAGAAATATTTATAATTTTTGAAACATGACTAAATATTAGCCTGCCCCAGGTTAACATTTCCCAAAGTACGTTCATTCTAATACAATTATTAAGTAAAAGAATTTTTTGGTACTATTTTCTAAATGTTGACAATTATTGTATTTATTTATGTGGAAAATCATGATGTTTTGATATCTGTATACATTGTAGAATGATTGAATGATGGTGAATTTTACCGATATTTCCTTTTGAGTGATTTACCAAATACATTAGAGTGGGAAAAGCTCTGAGCCATCTCAAAAAGCAGATAAACAAAAGCATTTATCTTTGTTTAATCAGTTATTTCTACAGCACATTTGACCATAATGATATTTTTCTTCAGAAGAGGGCTTGGGAAACAGTTTTAGATGGTGTACTTTTCCAGAATTCTTTCTTTATATCCTACTGTTTCTCCATTAGGAAAGTAAACAAAGCCCTGAGGTAAGAGCTAAGTTAAATCAGTTTGCTATTTTACAGCAAGTTCCACAAGAAAACTGCAAGCCACAGCTTGAGGTTCTCTGAGGAAAACATGAATGATCAGTGAGCTCTGTTTAGACATTGCACACATCCTTTTGCCTTTTGGGTTGTGCTTCTTGGTGGCAAAGCTCAGTTTTCATCCAAAAATATCATCGTTGTCATATGAACATCATTCAGACACTTAACACACACCTCGGGCTTTATGTCATGGACAGAGATTTTAAGAAGGGAGGATGCTTCTAGGACTTTTCCTGACTATAAACCTCACAGTCTTACATAGGTAATAAAATATATATATATTTAAATCTGTAGAAATGGAAACACAAGACTATCTCAAGTGAAATAAAAGTACAATACAGTGCAAAAAGGCACTTAGTATGTGAAAACACCTCCTTTTTGGTACAGCATAATTTTCTTTGATGTTGTTCTTTAAATGTTTTGTCTACCAAGAGAACAGAAGTTTTCTACAGGGACAAGGAGATGCCATCTGGTGATTTTGTACTCTATCTCTATATAAAATAGCTCTATTTTTCCCCACTGTAATAAGGCTAAAGACTCATTCTTTTTCAGTGATTGTGCCTGAGGAAACAGATTTTTTTGCATTTAAGAAAATAGGCTAAAAGCTATATCTGTTATTTAAAACACCTGAACAGATTTGTAATGCAAGTAGAAAGAAATCAATACATATCAAGAATCATAAATCTATGAAGTTTCTTATATTTTGAGACATGTTCTGAAAAGTTATCATTAATATTTTTCCTCCAGAAATAATAACTATCAAAATACTGCAAAAGGCCATGCTACAAACACATGAATTTTGAATCCATAGAACAGATGGTAGGCTTTCATTATATTCAATTGTTATGCAAATGAATGACTCACACTTCTGGTAGAATTTTATCTTAATTTAATTTGCACTTATAATTCTAATTACATATAATGGAGTGTTAATAACAGCTAACAGAATGTCTTCATAGAAGCATAACAATAATAACATAGGATTATTGATTCAAAGCTATTATTCCTAGGAAGATCCAGAAATCAGTAAGTGGTACATAAAAATATGAAATGTTTGCTCAGAAATAATTTGTAAGCAAATATAATTTCAAAATATATGGATGGTCATGTATAGATGCGTTTGGCAGTGATTCATACTGATGGATGTTGCTTCAAATGCTGAATATATTGTACATGGGAGAAAGGACATTTGGAGGACACCAGTTAGGAGAATGCCAAATTTTGGTTTCTAGACAAATTGAATTCCACTGTGTTGTTAATAACTTGAGGGGACGAGGACCATTTGTGTTTATTTGTGTAACCTGTGCATTGTACACAAGTACAAATGTGATAATACATATGTAACTCAGACTGGAAAGTGTATTCTGCTATAGACCAGAGAGCTATGCTTTCAGTTTGAATTCCTGTGTTTACTCACCCACAGCAATACTTCATGAAGCCCTAGAACTTACGAACCCGAACCCGTGCTATTCTACATGACTGGTTTAACACATGGAATGTCTGATTGTTTTCCGGAATGTCTTCCAATATTAATTTTGAGTTTAGTTTAAAATATTCTATTTTGAAATCCAGCATAACATGTAATTTCAGTCTATTGACTTAGACCTCCAGGAAGGAGCGAGACTATTAAATTTTCAAACCTTCTCAGTGCTTTTCCTACATCTAACAGAAGTAGCCAATTGAAAATAATCACGCAGGTTTCCCCAGGGAGTCTAGCTGCTCCCAATTACATAATGTCCATTTTCTGAGACATAATATAATCATGTTTCATTTGGACTTTTAAAATTGTTATACAGCCCTTTACAGATGATCATTTTAATGAGAAAGGCTCTGAAGAAGCAGTGAGGCCTTGCCTGTTTGTGTCATATACCTACTGCTGTAAAATGCATTACTTTCAATAAGTAAATTTCGCAGATTTCAAAAATACCATTTTAATAATATATATTAAATTATACTGTGAAAATCAAAATAAACAAAATAAAATACTCAAAAATAAAGTTACCTAATGGTTTCATAAACAGAAAATATAAAAGTGGTGGAGTGACCTAGTAGTACAGTACCTGAATAGCATGTGCTCTAACTTCAATTCCCAGTATTGCCAAAAAAAAATCAACAGAAATTAGCAAGTATAAATCTTAACAGTTTAAAGTCATTTTCCTGAGTATTGATTTTATACTTGGCTTTAACATTGCTAATTTTCTGTCTTTTCCTTTCCTGTTCTTTAGTTATTAAGTAACATTTCAGTTTGTCAGAGCATGCTGAGTACATGGGAAGTTTTTAAATAAATTTTGTGGAATGAACGCAGAATTCCCAAATGAAGCTTTCATTTTCTCCTTTAAATCTAATAGGATAAAACAAAACCAGAATAAAATAATCAAGCTTGCTGAAAATGTTACATTCATTACACTGAATATAGAATTAAAGAGCCAGTCAATTGGACAGTAAGCATGCTTAAATCTTGGAATATCAGGTATTTTAGTGGGTTGGAAGTTTTTTCACTTGCTGTTAGATTCTCAGATTTGTTTTAGACATTGAAGACTGATCATTGAGTAAACAAGACACTATTATTAGTAAGTAAATGACATGAAGAAAATCAGGTGTTCCTGGGCAACAAAACTATGTCAGCAAAGTACGCATTGCCTTAAATGGTCACAATATTTAGTTATTGTTAGCTATAAACAAACAAGCATACACAAACATATGAGGCTAAATTAAATTGTAGATAATAGTAGCCTGAAAAGATAATATTATATATGTTGAAAACTGAGTGACTAATGAACACTTCTGGGAACTCTCCAGGTTTCTTTACACGTTTCCTAACTACTTTCCATGATTTTGTAATTACTGATATTTTCAGAGCTAAATATATTGATACTTTGAAAATACACACACATATATAAATACATACTGTAAGTATATATTATACATAATATCTATAAAATATGCTTAGCATATCACATGTAATATATATAATATATACCAAACGTGATTTCATGTAATATTTTATATGCTATATAAGTATAATATTCCAAGTAAGCTGTATACAACTATAACATACCACTATACTGTACTCATATCATGTATTATATTTATAATATATTGTATATTGTACTTACATATTATATTTCATGTAATAGTCTTAGTATATCACTGTATATAGTACTTATATATGTTATATCTTATATAATATATTTACTGTATTAACTATAATTGGAGACTTTATTCACAGACCTCACAGATGTAGACTTGATTAGCTAAAAATTAGATAATGTCCAAAACCAAAAAAGAAGTCATATTAAAGAATCATTTTAGAACATATCTGCATAATAGAGCAATCACCTTTGACCCAGATTTTTAATAATTTATAAAAATGTAATTACATTGGGATTATAATCATATTTCTTTTTGTGTGGCTTATTTTGATAATTTTAGTCTGATTTTCCAGAAATAAAATTATAAGAATTTATAGTAAATTGGTAAAAGGCATTCTTAACTTTAATCTAGAATGATGAATTAATAATCTAAATTTTATTTCAGGATTCTGATATTTTTCAGTAAAATAATAGATACTTAGAAATAGGTATTTTCTTTTGATTTTTAAATGAATGCCAGTGAAATTTATTTCATGAAGAACAGTATAGATTTATTCTGTAGTACCGATGTAATCTCCAGGACACTGATTGTCTTGGATTTAGATGACACCTGTCTAAAAGCTGGAAAGCTTAGTCCTTACAGAGCTCACGCTGGGGTCTATAGCTCTCTTGATCTGAGAATGGAGCCTATAGTTTTATAATAATTTTCCTATGCATTTTTTTCAATGTGTTTTTCATTCTGCATGGGTGTGATGAGTAATAGCCTTAAATTCAATAATTAAACATTTAAGACTGATAAAGAAGGGGCATCGATTCCCTCCACTATAAAGAATGGCACAAATAACTACCAGGCTATGATTTTCTTGATAGTTGATTCCAAGGTAGGAATGAGCTCAGCCACTCCCATCATTACTATGGTTTCCATCCCTCTCTTAAATGCATTTAACAACAAGGAAAAGAGAGAGTAAAATTTATCCAGTTGATGAATTATTGGTCCATTCAAAAGCAGTGTGGCTTTTTATTCTTTGAAGAGTAGGGATGTGGTAATTACCACATCTGAGAAAGGCCTGAAGAAGTGCTACTCCTAGAAATTAGAGGAAACCAGCATTAACATTTTAGTGTCCAGTTTAATATTTTATATGCAGCATACTTGATGTGTACCTATGTGTAAAGAGAGATGAAAGAAAGTATATATTTTAACAAATTTGACTTATTGAAAATAAGTTACAGTTTCCAAATTTATTTTTTTCTGGACCTAGTTATCATTTTAATACAATACATGATTTGTTAAATCAATAAAAGTGTTTCATATATTATGAAAAGAAATATAATAGTAAAATTTCATTAGAAATATATGAGTAATAATTTATTACTGATTAACCTCTTGGATCAAAATATTAAAAAAATTCAGGTATCAGAAATAAATATTACTTAATGTTAGAATGTATCATATTCACCACCAATTCTATTTCTATTTTTTATTTTTATAGTTGTTCTTGCCAAAATATGCTTTCATGGATATGGTCAAAAGATAGTATTTTATTATAAATATCAAACAACTATTTTAATTCTATAAATAAAAATTAACATTGCAACATATTTTAAGCTATTCTTTATAACTATTTAACTGATAGTTCCATTAGGTCCTCGTTTAATTTTTTAAATTATTTTTGTTGTGCTGTATGGGGATACATTGGAGTATTTGCAAAAGTTCTTATAATGTATCAAATATATCATGCTTGAATTCACCCCCTCCACTGCTCTCTTTCATTCCCCCTCCCCCATTTCTGCAACAATTTCAACAGGTATCATATTTGCATTTACTTACATGTATATACATTATTTGCACCACTTCGGTCCCCTTCCCCCTACACCACCCTCCTGCCTCCAGCAGAACCTGTTCTGCCCTCCTGTTTAAACTGGGATTTGAATCCAGGGCTTTGTGCTTGCTAGATAGGTTCTTTACTACTTTAGCCATACTCAGCCCTTCCAGCTTTAGTTGTTTTTGGATAGGGTCTAGCCCAGCTGGTCCAGACTACCATACTAGCTAGTCATGCTTCCCAAGTAGCTGGGATGGCAAGCGTATGTCACCACACCCCACTTTCTATTGTTTGAGATGGAGTCTTGTGAACTTTTTGTTCCCTCTGGCCTAGAACTGTGATCCTCTAAATCTCTGCTTCCCAAGAAGCTAGGATTATAGGCGCGAGACTCTGTAACCAGCCTGTTCTTTGATTTTGTCAAAAGCAAAGAGATTGACAACCACTGACTTCTGAAAGGATTTATTATATAGTTGTCAAATTCACTTCTTTTCTCTGTATCTGAGAAGTATTTTAAAATGACGTTACCAAGACTTACCAAGTGACAATTATTTGTTAACTGTTAGTCTTCACTAATGCCATCCTTGAGCTGAAGAAAAGGATAAGAACTTAGTATAGTCTTCAGACTATAGTATCAAAAACACTAGTATAGTATTTTATAGTATCAAACACTAGTTTTTGTATTTGATTGGAGCAAATAAAATTGTTGCTGTTATTGGTGAAAAATGATTGGACACAAAAAGCTCATATAGTTTAACCTACATATTAACCATTTAATCTAACCATGAATTTATGAACTGGTAGTATTGATATCTAATTATATTTTTTTATTTATTTTTGAAAATATAGAATGCTTCAAGAACTAACTTGCATGTTATCTTTGCACAGAGGCATGCCAATCTTGTCTGCACCATTCTGATTTCAGGATCTGTGCTGCTGAAGTGAGCACTTGATGTGTAATTTTAAAGACGGAAAAGGAAGAAGCATAGAGGTGAGCCCTGTGCCTATTGTCACATTGGTAGGCAGTGGTGAAGTCAATGATTTGAACCCAGGTAGTGTAACTGGCTTGTACTCTCATCAACTAAATTAAATCTTCCCCTCAATGTATTCAGAAAGTTTTGGAAAATGAAAATATTCTTAATTTCAATTATTTTCCAAAATAGTATTTTAAAGATTCTTTTTATCTTGACAAACATTTAAGTACATTTTATAAAAACTTCAGAGCTACGGAGTTAGTGAAATTTAGCTCTGATCCAACTTAATTGGCAAAGTCAGTCCTCATTGTCAAACCAAAATATCAGTGTCAAAAATATTCTTCAATAACGGAAAGTTTAACTTTATTTTCTATTTAAATCAATGAATAGTTCATAATTTAAAAAGAGTCTTTGTGAAACAGACTACTGAAAACATTTTGTAAAACAAAGTCCACTTAATGGTTGTAATTGACAAGACACATTTACCCAATTCTGGGTATTTTATAAAATAAAAGTATAAATCGGTATCTATTTTCTCTAGTTATTTTTAATAAAGCAATGTAATATATAGCTGATCTCATAAACCATTTACGAACTTAGCAATATTTTCTTGTTAAATATGTGTGCATTTATGCTTAAAATTATGGTGCTTGCTCAGTTGGTAATAATTAAAATAACGTGCAAAATCAGAAAAACAATAATTTCACTAGCTGTCATGATCAAACTATTCTTGTGTGCACAAAGAAAAAAATTTTATTAACAAAATTTAACTAGTCTGGCAGCTAGAATATACTTATATTTTGTTAATAAAAATTAGAAAATATAGTCATTTTATAACATGAAATAAGGAGAGGATTAACTAGTTAGGGTATTTCATAATATGACTTGATAAAATAAAATTTAGCTACTTTGTTGAATAATACACACAAAGTCTGGAAGAAGCCATGTTTTAAACTTTGAGAGGTTTATGGTCTTTTTAAAAACACTTTATTAGTAAATAATAGTTATATAGGGGGATAAATTGTGGTATTTACAATTGTGCTTGCAATGTATCTAAGTTAGATTTATCCATCCCTCATTCTCCTTCTCCCATCTTCTCCCTCTTCTTAGAATTTCAATAGGTTTCATTCTTCTATTTTCATATACCCCCTCATTCCCTCTCTCCTTGTGCCCACCCTACTCCCACTGGTACTCATCCCAGGAAGAGACCTATTTTTCCTTTTTGCCCTTCATTTTGTTCTTAAGCGTATAGTGATCGTCCAAGGGGGTTTTGCCTTGGTACTTCAGGCCTGTATATATATTGTACTTTAATCAAATTAACCCACTCCACCACTGTTGCTTACTCTGTTTCTATCACCATTCTCCCCCAATATTCAATAACTTACAGTACAGTGCATTATACTATATTCATATATAGATGTGTTGTTTCAATATTTTCATTCTCTTACATTTTCTTTATCTCTCTCACCTCCTGTAGCCCTCTCAGACAGACTCACTAATAAAATTTTGTTCTCTCTCTCACTATATATGTATGTGTATATATGTACATATATGCATAGGATCATATATGTATCTATATATACATCTAACTTTTAGATCTAGCTTCCACATATGAGGGAAAGCATGCAGTCTTTGACTTTTTCAGCCTGGCTCACTTGCTTATTATGAAGTTCTACAGTTCCCTCCATTTACCTGCAAACAACATAATTTCATTCTTTTTTTATGGCTGAATAAAAGTCCGTAGTGAATATATACTATGTTTTCTTAATCCACTCATCAATCATGGTGCATCTAGACTGTTTCCAAAGCTGGAAGTCATAAAATTTATTCATGGGATTGATTCCATGTAACTTGAAAATTTTGGTAGTTTCAAAAAGATAGCCCATTTATTTTAAAAGGATCTACTTCATTAACTACACTGCTTCAACTCCAAATCTTTTCTTGAGGCAATGATTTGCACCAAGGATGAGTTCAGGAAAGCTAAAAAACAATTGCTTACAGTTAAAGACATGAAAAAAAACCCTGTTTTCAGTATTTAATATTTCTTAATTGTACTATATTTGCTTTGTGCTTGTGGAACTCCTAAAAAATCGATTTTTTCTTTGACAATAGTAGGAAACTGGAAGAAGTAAAGTCTTAAAACAATAATTACCAATTCTAATTTGTTTTAAATGCAAGTCTTTCTCCTGTAATAGAAATATCTTTAAAATAGGGAAAAACACAAGATTTAAGATAGGTTTTGTTTCCTTGATTACACACTAAAAGTGATTTCTTTTCTTAGACTGATGCTTTGCAGTTACTTTATGTACAGAGAGGTTTTGAGATGTGTGTCTTTCTTCTGTGAAGCAGGATAGAACAGACAGGAAGAGGCAGGTAGAAGAGGGGAACCTTAATTTTTTCCACAGATTCACATTCAGATCAGTCTTAGGAAAGAACACATGAAATTGAGTATATGAGAATTGATACTCTTAAGACTAGCTTTTCTTTTATTTCTTTTTAAGTCTCTGTGTGATAGGGGTTTTGCATATCTGAATCTGAAGATTGAAAAAAATTATAAAAGCAGAATTGGTGAAAACTTTAACTCTCCATTTTCACTCCATCAGGTTTAGATTCCTTGGAAATCAGATAGAGAGACTGATGAACAGTTTGTTCAATAGATATGCATGGACATATGAACATAGTTTAGGTCAGTTGCCTGGTAATTTCAGTGTAGGTGTGCGTTTATGGTATTATTAGACCCAAACATGACATACGAAGGCTGTGTTTAGTACGAATTAATTGTAGCATTTTCTAATCTGGAACCTATAGCCCCTTAGTAGTCCACAAATAATTTCTCAGTAGTCCAAAAATGCTCAGGTCTGCGAAATTCTGGCAACTGGATTTAGTCACTAAGAACTTAGGCTTTCTGAACCAGTCTTGCATAGGTCAAATCATGGCCACTCCATTTACTAACTGTGGTTCCTGAGGCCGTTACCTTCCCTTTCTGGGTCTCAGTTTTCTTATCTGTAAAATGAGAAATATAATGTGATATAAAATGCTCACTTCCTCTTAGGTTGGACTAAAATCAGTAAACCAAGGATATTATTTCAGGACAAGAGGGAGTCTTTGTTATTCTAATGTTTGGATTATGGATATAATTAAGTACAATACTTAATTATAATGTAGAGTACTTCAGAACTAATTGTACTAATTTTGTTAACCATGATGATCAAATTTTTCCTGTACATTTAAAAAATGAGGAAACTTATGTTGCTAAAAATTAATCAGCCCAGAAGCTAGCACACAATTTTGTTTTTAAATAGAAAGCAGCAAATATATTCATTTTATAAGATGAAATTGGGTGAATATTTCATAATATGATTGGCTATAATGGGTTTTAACAACCAACATTAATTTTCATTAAATCAGACCTCCTTAGAAGCCCAAATTTTTCTATTTCTACTGACAGGAAATTGTCCACTAGAAATATCTTAGGAGAGAATGTGGTGTTTGTTGGAGAAGAAATTATCATAAGAATAAACAAAAGTGTTTTAGTGTTTTGTAGAATAAAGGGAGAATATTTTAGGCCTGTGGTAAGCACTGCAAACTAATTTAGAAAAATCATTAGTTGTAAAATGAGTGTCATTTTTGTTTCAAAAATGGAGAATAGGAAAGAAAAACAGGTCTTGTCTTGGGGAGTTGGGATTAGTGGGACGGGGGGGAGGTAAGGAAATCATGTAGGAGGGTGAATGTGGTAGAAATATTATGTACTCATGTATGAAAATGGAAAAATAAGACCTGCTGAAACTATTCCAGTAATAAAGAAGAATGATGGAGGGGGTGAATACATCTATGATATATTACAAGAACTTTTGTAAATGTCACAGTGTACTCCCAGTACAACAATAATATGATAATAAAAAAAAATTAAAAAATTATGAAAACAATTGAAAAAATAGATTTCCTAGAAATATTTATGCTGTAGTTTGGATGCTGAATATCTCCAAAAAGTTCACTGTTAAAGGTTCGGTCCCTAAGGTAACACTATTGGGAAGGAGAGAACGTAGATTTTGATTAGGTTTTGCCTATTTCTAGAGAAATTCAGGAGACTTGGTTTAAATTTGCAGATTAATTCAGATATATTAATGATATTGTGTTTTACAAATGTTTTGGTTATTCACTCTCTGTTTTGTGTAATCATATTTGATGTTAATTTATTGATTGCTCACTTCATGAGAATCTGAAAAATCTTGTATATATATTGACTAAATTCTATTGTAAAGATTGAGTTAATTTTAATAAAATCAATTAAGTAACTATCAGCAGGTTCAACTCAATTGTTTTTAAATCCATTTTCCTTAAACAATATCCTTAAAGATAAAGTTTCATTTTCCATAACATTCAAATAAGTAAGCAACAAAATCTTGAGGTTGATAGTAAAATAACAATAAAGCCATTGCAGTAAAACTACAATGTTCTTATACACAAGTTACTATATTTATGAGTGATAAGATATATCATGCAAACCTTGCTAATATTATATCTTAACATATTCAGAGGTTCCGGTCTGTAATCATTCTTTACCTATTCTTTTACTATTCTGTTACTTAACAAGCTATTAAGGCCTGTCTGGTTGCTTTGTATTTTCAAAACACTTATGTCAAGACTTTGTTTCTTATTCTTTCACGATTCTAGTTGTTAAAACTTGGGGCTTGCCACCTCTAACTTATTTTAACCTATTCTACATTAAAGACATTGGTGTTTGAGTTTTATTTTTACTATTAATAATAGTCTTTTTCTAAGAGAAATTGGACAAATGCTGCTAATCAAAAATGCTGGTAAGTTTACCAGAAGACCCAGGATATCTAGTACTGAAATTGCAACTGTAGGCTTTCACAAAGCAGAATAAATTATAGCCACATGCCCCACTCAGAACAGTGTATGCTTTATCTAAGGTTTAAATCCCAAATAGGTCAAGAACTTCTAATCCCATATTCTGAAGTCTTAAAAAAAAAGCAATTATCATACCATGTACATAAAACTTTTTAACATTAGCAAAGCTTAAACTAATATCAAAGAAGAGTCTTATTTGTTTCACTTTAACGATCAATGCAATTGAGTCTATCAAGAGTACACATTCTCCTTAGTTTCTGATTTGGTTCTAATCCAATATCTTCTACATATCAGCAGTTTAGTCTCTAACAATGTGCTAACTTTTCTGATCTCAAATTCCTTGCCTACAAAATAGGGAAAAGAACAACAATTTAGCAAGGTTTCACAAAATGTAAGTAAGACAATAATGAGCATTAGGTTCTCGATAAACATCACGGGTTAGGTACCAGCACAGCGTTTTGCATTTCTCTTCTTTCATGTTGGCACTTGAGATTTTGTTTTGGCTTTCATCTTATTCATTCACTTAGTAAGTCAACTGGCAAATCAGATATAGTCACCAACATTTATCAGCTACCTACTATGTGACAGTATGATGCTAGATTTCATGAATAAGAAGGCAAAGCAGATACTTATGCTTGGAGTTATAGCTTATTGGAATTGACAATAAAGTGTGGTAAGTGCTATGGCAGTAAAAGAAAAATGACACTGTTCTTTTAAAATGCCTCCTGGAGGAAACGATGAACAAAGAGAGATCTGTCAGCTGAGTAGGATTCATCAAAGCATAGAAGAAAAGAATAGAATAATCTAGAAAACAATGGACTGATATGTGTAAGCAGAGAATGTAGGAATCAGTCATAGGCAATAAGAAAACTGAAAGCCTAGGGTGCAGTGTGGGAATGTGTAAGACATGAGTCAGGAGAGCTAAAGAGCAGATGTATTATGAAGGGCCTTATTAATTGGGTTAAGGTCCTAGTTATTTGGGAGGCAGAGATCAGGAAGACTGCGGCTTGAAGCCAACACCAGGCAAACAGTTTGCAAGACTCTATCTCAAAAAATAAACAAATCACCCAAAAGGCTGGTAAAGTATCTCAAGGTGTCAGCCCTGAGTTCAGACCCCAGTGCCACACACACACACACACACACACACACAAAGGCCTCTGTGAGTATTCTCAATGTGCAGTCATGTTCTATTATCACTTTTGCTTGTCTAATGATATCATTTGGATTTTTGTTCTGCATGTAATACCTTTAATTATGCTCTGCTAGATTGAGTTTCCCTTATTGCTGTATACAGTGAGCAATCTAGAATAACTGATCATGGGGCTGTCTGAAACTTAAATTGGTAGTATTACTTTGCCATTTCTGATGGCATTCCATCTGTGGGTCTATTTTCTTAGCAGTCTATGAAAATCGATTGTACTTTCCTTTTACCAAGGTAAGTTGATGCTATCTAAGTTCAATAAGGGAATAGTAAACTCCAGGAAACAACACACACAGACACACACACACACACACACACACACATATGCATACATGCACCCACGCATGAGCACACATTCACTCATCATTTAAAAACTTTCAGTGATTTCCAGAGATAAATTCCATGTTACTCTATGTGACTTATGAAGCATTAATATGACCCTATAAGGTCTGATTATCTTCACTTAAGCATTGATCACGGCAAGTGGGTGCAGTGGGATGCAGCAGGCAGAGAACAAAGTGGCAGAAATGTAACCAGACAGAAGTCATGGCATATAAAAATAGCTAGAGATGAAGATAAGAAATGAACCTGAATCTCTGAAAAAAATTAAATACATTTTGAGTGCCATTTTCTCTGTCTGGAACACTTTTCTGCCTCATTTCCTCCCTGTTTCCCATCTATTCTTGAAGTCATAGCTTAAAAATCATTTACTCCAAACAGTGTTCTCTGATTTACCTCAAATCCCCTACCCTCTTCAAGAATGGCTATGTGCTCCCATAATACCACAGCATTTTTGTACTTGATTAATTTCTCTTCTTCTATCTAAACTTTAAGTTCCATGATGATAATCTTGCTCCTGTTATATTCTTATTAGGCAGGATAATGTCTGGCATATAGTTAGGGCTTAATAACTATGTGTTGAATAACTAAATGGAAGTAATCATCTATCTAGTACCATGTATAAACTAAACACTGTATCAATCTCTTTATGTACATTATCCCACTTAGCCCTCTAATAAACTTATGAAGGATAATTGGTATTTTTCCATTTTATTCATGAGGAAATTGAGTCTTGGAACAAGAAACTTGATTAAAATTACATCAGTAAGAGATAGGACAAGAGCTGAAATCAAGGTATGTATGACTTGAAGGCCTGAGTTAATAACTTCTACATTATAATATATACTTGTATATTATAATAATTTCTTCCTTTCATATTTATGCCTTTGGCTTTGTTGTCCTGGGCATTACAATGTATTTAGTCCACATCAAAGGCTATTGAAATGGCTAGAGAAATTCATGTAATCTTAAAAAGTCTTGAAATTTCTTTTGTCCCTTCTCTTGTATAATATTGGCTTCACATGTTTATTATCAGTGGCACACTTGTATTTGGTCAGATATATTTTCATGGCAAGTTATTCAAATTCCATTATTTGACTTTACAGTGTTGTTAAGAAAAATCTTGGTTCTTTTTTTTTTTTAAAGAGGAGGGTTTTTTTGGGGGGGGAGGGTTTTTTTTGCTTTTGTTTTTGATGGTACTGAAGCTTGGACTGGAAGTTATCACGTTAAGAGATAAGCGAAGCTCAGAAAGACAAATATTTATGTTCTTGGTCGCATGCAGAATGTAGACCTAAAAAGAAAGACTATGACATGATTGTTGTATAAGGGGCACTATTTGGTTGAGTAGGAAAAGGGGGAAAAGGCAAAAAGAGTGATGGGGTGAATATGATTGAAGTTACATTTTATATATATATAAAAATAGCATGATGAAACTCACTGAAAAGTGTTTAAAAGGAGGCTGAGGAGGAAGAGAGGTTAAGAAAGAGAAATCTGGGAGAATTCCAAGATGGCAGCTAGAGGTAGGAAGCAGAAAGCGACCCTCCTGTAGTGAAATCTTGGAGAGATGCTGGAGACACACTTTGCAGGCATAATCACTGAGAAAAGGCATAACTTTGACCCCTCCACATCTCCAGCCGGTGCAGAGAATCTCCACTTCACGTTAAATGGAGAAACCAGGAGGGCCCCTGGGGCAGCCAGTGGCCGGCGCCCATACAGCTTGGGAAGACACGGACCAGGTGAGCTTCACGGTACCGCGGTTCTCCCACAGACAAGCCTGGGCCAGAGCAGCATAGCCCCCTGGACAGACTGACCTCCACCCAGGAAAAAAAAAAAGAGAAACTGAGTAATAAGCAATAAGAACAGTTAAGACACGCTGGAAAGAGGGTGGGGCGCCCTGAGCGCTGAAGATTGGGGGAAGGGAATCCTTCCCGGGACTGTAAATAAACAAGCCGGGCAGGCCGGAGAGGCTCTGGCGGGAGCGGGGCTGCAGCACCACCCAGTAAGCAGGAGCAGGAAAGCTTCTGAAAGTGGCAGTGGGAGGAAAACTTCAGAGGAGAGGGGGGAAGACCCACCTCCCACACGAACTGTAAATAAACATGCAGGCCTGACAATGCGGGGGCAGTGTCACCTTTCCCAGTGCTTGGAAAGGGGAAAGCCTGTAGCAGAGGCTCCCGCACAGGAGAACTCTGAGCAAACAAAGCCTGTGGGACCAGGTGAGTGCTAGCTCACCCCAGAGATCTGCATAAATAACGCCTCCAGCTACAGGCTGAGAGCAGCAGGCAGGCAAGCCACAGTTGCAGATACCACTCTCAGAACTGCCTCCAGATGCTTTTTTTTTCTTTTTCTCCCTACCTTTGATGAGAGAACATCCGAATTACACCTGCAAGCCGAAAAACTTACTGAAACTGTATTGCATTTGAACTGGGGACACTTGGTGGGGCTTTTTGTGTGTGTGTGTGTGTGTGAGAGAGTGTGTAGTTTTGTTCTACTTTATGCATCCCCTTTGATGAGACAACTACAGAACAACATCTGAGGCACCAACTCCAGGACTGGAGATTGAGACGGACACCCAAATTATTAAGACTGAAACTGCATTGCATATAAACTTGGAAGTTTTTTGGTTTTATTTTTTTTTTAATTTTCTATTTTCCATTTTATTTTAATTCATTTTTATATATAGATATTACTTTCATTTACTTATTTTTTATTTTTTTATCTTTGATTTTCAATCCTCTCTCTGTCTCTCTAATGTCTGTTCAGCTTACTGTCGATTAGTACACTAACACTCCCTGTTTATACCTTTGAAACTCTCTTGTCTGATACCTTGTTCTGCTTTCTCCCTCTTGTCTGTATATTTGTTTTCCCCTTTTCTTTAACTTCTTGCTTTCCATCTCAGCTCACTCTTCCATTCTCAATATTACCATTGTTATTATTACAAGCTAGAAAATACTTAATTGCACACAGTACAGGGACAGTAACAACACCAAGGACAATGACGGGAAGACAGAAAAAACAGGGAGATCAGTTTCCCCACAGCAAAAAATTAGTACAGGAACCAGAGGGGAATGAAGAGAACAGAAACTCAGATCCAGACTCCAACAAAATGAAGATAAACTATGCCAAAGGACCCAATGAAGCCCACAAGAATAATTTAAAAGACATACTACAAGTACTCAATGAGAATTTTATAGAGATGATACTGGATAGGGTCAACCAAAATGTACAGGAGACACGCAAGAAATTCCAAGACAATAAAAATAGAGAATTTGAAAAAGCAAAAGAAGAAATAAAGGAAACCATAGAAGCACTGTATAAGCACCAAAGTGAAAGAGAGAACACAATGAATAAATGAATAAATGAACTCAGGACAAAAATAGACAACAATAAAGAAGAAAACTGCCAGGATATGGAAAACCTCAGAAAAAAGAATGAAACAGAACTGCAAAACAAAACGGAAGGCCAATCCAGCAGAATAGAACAAACAGAAGACAGAAACTCAGAACTTGAAGATGAAATGGTAATTAAAGGAAAAACCGAAGAACTATTAATTAAACAACTCAAGACCTGTGAAAAGAAAATGCAAGAACTCACTGACTCCATCAAAAGACCAAACTTGAGAATCATGGGCATCGAAGAAGGAGAAGAGGTGCAAGCGAAGGGAATGCGTAATATATTCAACAAAATAATAACGGAAAATTTCCCAAATCTAGAGAAAGATATTCCCATACAAATGCAAGAGGCCTCCAGGACACCAAACAGACCAGATCAAAATAGAACTACTCCACGATATATCATCATTAAAACAACAAGTTCAGAAACTAAGGAAAGAATATTGAAGGCTGTAAGAGAGAAAAAACAAGTAACATACAAAGGTAAACCCATCAAAATCACAGCAGACTTCTCAACAGAAACATTAAAAGCAAGAAGAGCATGGGGTGAGATCTTCCGGGCACTGAATGAAAATAACTTCAACCCCAGGATACTCTACCCAGCAAAGCTATCATTCAAAATAGATGGAGCAATAAAAGTCTTCCATGATAAGCAGAAACTAAAACAATATGTGACCACAAAACCACCATTACAAAAGATTCTGCAAGGGATCCTGCACACAGAAAGTGGCACCCAACTTAACCATGAAAAGGCAGGCAGCACCAAACCACAGGATAAGAAAAAGCAAGACAGTAGAGAGTAACATCAAGTTAGGTACACACAATCAAACCTTCAAACAACTAAGACAACTAAATGGCAGGAATCACCACATACCTATCAGTACTAACACTTAATGTTAATAGACTTAATTCACCCATCAAAAGACACCGTTTGACAAAATGCATTAAAAAGGAAGATCCAACAATTTGTTGCTTACGGGAGACTCATCTCACCAACAGAAATAAGCATATGCTTAGGATGAAAGGCTGGAAGAAGATTTACCAAGCCAATGGCCCCTGAAAACAAGCAGGAGTAGCAATACTTATCTCTGACAAAGTAGACTTCAAACCTACATTGATCAAATGAGATAAAGAAGGACATTCCATACTAATAAAAGGGGAAATAGACCAAAAGGAAATAATAATCATCAATCTGTATGCACCCAATGTCAATGCACCCAATTTCATCAAACATACCCTGAAAGACCTAAAAGCATATATAAACGCCAACACCATGGTTGTGGGAGACTTTAACACTCCATTATCATCAATAGATAGGTCATCCAAACAAAAACTCAATAAAGAAATCCAAGATCTAAAATATGCAATAGATCAAGTGGACCTAGTAGATGTCTACAGAACATTTCATCCAACCTCTACACAATATACATTCTTCTCAGCAGCCCATGGAGCCTTCTCCAAAATAGATCATATCCTAGGGCACAAAGCAAGCCTCAGCAAATATAAGAAAATAGAAATAATACCGTGCATACTATCTGACCACAATGCAGTAAAAGTAGAACTCAACAACAAAAGTAAAGACAAAAAACATGCAAACAGCTGGAAACTAAATAACTCATTACTTAATGAAGAATGGATCATCGATGCAATAAAAGAGGAAATTAAAAAGTTCCTGGAAGTCAATGAAAATGAAAACACAACCTACCAGAACCTATGGGACACAGCTAAGGCAGTCTTGAGAGGAAAGTTTATAGCCATGAGTGCATATATTAAAAAGATTGAAAGATCCCAAATCAATGACCTAATGATACATCTCAAACTCCTAGAAAAACAAGAACAAGCAAATCCCAAAACAAATAGAAGGAGAGAAATAATAAAAAAAAGAGCTGAAATCAACGAAATAGAAACCAAAAAAACCATACAAAGAATTAATGAAACAAAAAGTTGGTTCTTTGAAAAAATAAACAAGATCGATAGACCCCTGGCAAACCTGACTAAAATGAGGAGAGAAAAAACCCAAATTAGTAGAATTAGGAATGCAAAAGGGGAGATAACAACAAACACCATGGAAGTCCAGGAAATCATCAGAGACTACTTTGAGAACCTATATTCAAATAAATTTGAAAATCTAAAAGAAATGGACAGATTTCTAGATCCATATGATCATCCAAAACTGAACCAAGAGGAAATTAATCACCTGAATAGACCTATAACACAAAATGAAATTGAAGCAGCAATCAAGAGTCTCCCCAAAAAGAAAAGTCCAGGACCTGATGGATTCTCTGCTGAATTCTATCAGACCTCTAAAGAAGAACTGATACCAACCCTCCTTAAACTGTTCCACGAAATAGAAAGGGAAGGAAAACTGCCAAACACATTTTATGAAGCCAGTATTATACTTATCCCAAAACCAGGCAAAGACACCTCCAAAAAGGAGAACTATAGGCCAATCTCCTTAATGAACATTGATGCAAAAATCCTCAACAAAATAATAGCAAACCAAATTCAGCAACACATCAAAAAGATTATTCACCATGACCAAGTAGGCTTCATCCCAGGGATGCAGGGGTGGTTCAACATACGAAAATCAATAAACGTCATAAACCACATTAACAGAAGCAAAGACAAAAACCACTTGATCATCTCAATAGATGCAGAGAAAGCCTTTGATAAGATCCAACATCATTTCACGATAAAAGCTCTAAGAAAACTAGGAATAGAAGGAAAGTTCCTCAACATTATAAAAGCTATATATGACAAACCTACAGCCAGCATTATACTTAATGGAGAAAAATTAAAACCATTCCCTCTAAAATCAGGAACCAGACAAGGATGCCCACTATCTCCACTCCTATTCAACATAGTACTGGAATTCCAAGCCAGAGCAATTAGGCAAGAAGAAGGAATAAAAGGAATACAAATAGGTAAAGAAACTGTCAAAATATCCCTATTTGCAGACGACATGATCCTATACCTTAAAGACCCAAAAAACTCTACTCAGAAGCTTCTAGACATCATCAATAGCTATAGCAAGGTAGCAGGATATAAAATCAACATAGAAAAATCATTAGCATTTCTATACACTAACAATGAGCAAACGGAAAAAGAATGTGTGAAAACAATTCCATTTACACTAGCCTCAAACAAAATCAAATACCTAGGTGCAAATCTAACAAAAGATGTGAAAGACCTCTACAAGGAAAACTATACACTTCTGAAGAAAGAGATTGAGGAAGACTATAGAAAGTGGAGAGATCTCCCATGCTCATGGATTGGTAGAATCAACATAGTAAAAATGTCGATACTCCCCAAAGTAATCTACATGTTTAATGCAATTCCCATCAAAATTCCAATGACATTCATTAAAGAGATTGAAAAATCTACTGTGAAATTTATATGGAAACACAAGAGGCCACGAATAGCCAAGGCAATACTCAGTCAAAAGAACAGTGCAGGAGGTATCACAATACCTGACTTTAAACTATATTACAAAGCAATAACAATAAAAACAGCATCGTACTGGCACAAAAACAGACATGAAGACCAGTGGAACAGAATAGAGGATCCAGATATGAAGTCACACAACTATGAGCAACTTATCTTTGACAAAGGAGCTAAAAATATACGATGGAGAAATAGCAGCCTCTTCAACAAAAACTGCTGGGAAAACTGGTTAGCAGTCTGCAAAAACCTGAAACTAGATCCATGTATATCACCCTATACCAAGATTAACTCAAAATGGATCAAGGATCTTAATATCAGACCCCAAACTCTTAAGTTGATACAAGAAAGAGTAGGAAATACTCTGGAGTTAGTAGGTATAGGTAAGAACTTTCTCAATGAAACCCCAGCAGCACAGCAACTAAGAGATAGCATAGATAAATGGGACCTCATAAAAGTAAAAAGCTCCTGTTCATCAAAAGAAATGGTCTCTAAACTGAAGAGAACACCCACAGACTGGGAGAAAATATTTGCCAACTATACATCAGACAAAGGACTGATAACCAGAATATACAGGGAACTTAAAAAACTAAATTCTCCCAAAACTAATGAACCAATAAAGAAATGGGCAGGTGAACTAAACAGAACTTTCTCAAAAGAAGAAATTCAAATGGCCAGAAAACACATGAAAAAATGCTCACCATCTCTAGCAATAAAGGAAATACAAATTAAAACCACACTAAGATTCCACCTCACCCCTGTTAGAACAGCCATCATCAGCAACACCACCAACAACAGGTGTTGGCGAGGATGCGGGGAAAAAGGAACCCTCTTACACTGTTGGTGGGAATGTAGACTAGTACAACCACTCTGGAAAAAAATTTGGAGGCTACTTAAAAAGCTGGACATCGATCTACCATTTGATCCAGCAATACCACTCTTGGGGATATACCCAAAAGACTGTTACTCCAGAGGCACCTGCACACCCATGTTTATTGCGGCACTATTCACAATAGCCAAGTTATGGAAACAGCCAAGATGCCCCAGCACTGACGAATGGATTAAGAAAATGTGGTATCTATACACAATGGAATTTTATGCAGCCATGAAGAAGAACGAAATGTTATCATTCGCTGGTAAATGGATGGAATTGGAGAACCTCATTCTGCGTGAGGTTAGCCTGGCTCAAAAAACCAAAAATCGTATGTTCTCCCTCATATGTGGACATTAGATCAAGGGCAAACACAACAAGGGGATTGGACTATGAGCACATGATAAAAGCGAGAGCACACAAGGGAGGGGTGAGGATAGGTAAGACACCTAAAAAACTAGCTAGCATTTGTTGCCCTTAATGCAGAGAAACTAAAGCAGATACCTTAAAGCAACTGAGGCCAAGAGGAAAAGGGGAACAGGTACTAGAGAAAAGGTTAGATCAAAAAGAATTAACCTAGAAGGTAACACCCATGCACAGGAAATCAATGTGAGTCAATGCCCTGTATAGCTATCTTTATCTCAACCAGCAAAAACCTTTGTCCCTTCCTGTTGTTGCTTATACTCTCTCTACAACAAAATTAGAGATAAGGGCAAAATAGTTTCTGCTGGGTATTGGTGGGGGGAGAGGGAGAGGGCGGAGTGTGTGGTAAGGGAGGGGGTGGGGGCAGGGGGGAGAATTGAACCAAGCCTTGTATGCACATATGAATAATAAAAGAAAAATGAAAAAAAAAAAAAAGAAAGAGAAATCTGGAGTGTGTTGTGCCTTTTCTTTGCAAGCTTTGCGATTATTATCTTTCTAACTTAAATTGAGGTGAAGAAAGATTATTGCCTACAAAACTCAAATCTCTTTCCAGACCTTGTACAAATTCTTAATTAAAATACTCAAAGTAAATGTATCAGTTTACATAATCATTTACATAATTTGTTATTTTGCAATATTAAGATTTATATTATAATAAGTCATTTAAATGTTACTTTCAGAAAATATTTGAAGGGAAAACAAGGACATTTAGGACTTTCAAACATCACACAAGAGTGTGATTACCAACCAGTAACCAAATCCCTAGGATAGATTTAATTTTGTTATTATAAAAGTCCTTACTTTACATAATCATTTTAGCTTTCATATAAATTGAAGAATTTAATTATACTAATTATTGCTTAACTAGTACTGCTATTTTTCTTAATTACCAAAATGCATTTACAATGTTGAAACTCAAATTTACTTTTCTTCTACTATAGAAAGCTACTGTATGGACACTGTTAAATCAATGGGGATTACACATATGGAAGACAATGAAGAAGAGGGAAATGTGTCAGTTTCTGAAACCAAGGCTTGTATTATCCTCAGAAAAACAAATTTTTACATATAATGAGATGTCTCCTAAGGTAAGATGTTTATTTTGTTATTGTTTGTGTTCTCTGCTACATTAGTATTGTTCACAGGTTTAGTCCAGTTCCTAGATCATCTGATCCAGTATAGATAAAACATGAAGAGGCATTCTTTAGGTGAACTTCTGCTTTTTCTATAGTTGTCTATACAAGTGGCTTGTGTTTGTGTTTAATATTTTCCCATTTTAGAGAACTTACAAGGAAAAGAAAAACTTATCTTGACATGAAGGTCTTTAAAGTTACTGATCTTTTATCTAAGATGAAGATCCTTACTAAGTAGATTGGACACCTTAAACTTACAGTGACCTTTGAGTGCATCTCAGTTTGTCAAACAGTTATTATTCTGACAGTAAATGAACACAGGGAACTTAGCACTGTTTGGCTATGTTAAAATTGTTTTGTGCCCACTTAACTATTTTTGAACCTTCAAAAGTCCAAATTGGAGTTTGAGATGTTGAGTTTTTGCTGTTGGTCATAGGTTTCTTTTAGCTTTCTAATGTAGAGTTGAAAAGAGAATTGGCAAAGATTAAATAATGTTTGAATGAACAAGAACATTTCAAGCCAGCAGGTAACACTAGAACACAGAGTGTAGAAGAAAGCACTTCTTGAGCTTTAGTCAAGTTGGGAAGCAGTTCTGAACTTCTAAGAAATTAAAACATAGATAAAAGGGGGCAATGTACCATTAGTGAATCCAAGTTGTCTCTGGCTTGTGTACATTAGTTACAGATGTCTAAATTAGGAACAAAAGCAAAAATCAAAGGTTACATGTTTTCTCTCATATATGGAAGCTAGGCCTATAAGTTAAACTTATATATAGAAACATATATGATCATGTGTATATATGTATATATACATATATAGTGAGAGATTACAAAATTCTGTTAGTAGTCTGTCTAGGGGGTTATGGGAGGTGAGAGAGATAAAGAAAATGTTAGGATATGAAAACATTGAAAGAATCCATGTTTATATGAATATAATATAATGCAGTATAAGGTAAGCTGTTGAATGTTAGGGGAGCATGGTGATAGAGAGTGAGTAAGGGGTTTAATTTGATTGAAGCATGATATATACAGACCTGAAGTACCAAGGTGAAATCCCCGTGGGCGGTCAATATATACTTAATAAAAAAAAAAGGCAGAAGGGAAAAATAAATCTTTTCTGGAAGTGGATACCAGTGAGGGAGGTGGCACAGGAAAGGGAAAATGAGGGTGTATATGGTGGATGTATTTTGTATCTATATATGAAAATAGAAGAATGGAACCTGTTGAAATTGTTCTAGGAAGGGGGAAAGGGGAAAAGGGAAAATGATGGGGGGTGGTAAAGGTGACTAAGATATATTGTAAGCACATATTTAAGTATCATAATGTATTCTTCTGTACAACTATTATATGCTAATAAAATCATAAAAAATTAGGAATAGGTGGTTATGCAAAGAACCAGAATAAGGACAGTCAAATCTCCAAAATTTTATAGGAGTAAGAAAAATACTATCGCATTCCTTTGTTGAGATCTTTCCACTAATACTCAGTTGCATTTAGTGTAAATTATATTTTCTGTGCTATATAAGGTCCTTTGTGACCTAGCCACTCACAGCTTTCAAATTGCATCTGTTAGCTTTACAATCTGCTCCCACTTAGACTGTGTGTGTGTGTGTGTGTGTATTAGGCTTGTTTCAACTTGTAGCTGTTCCAACTACAGAGACCATAGAAATCATGTGTCTTTTGGTCTTTCTTGTCCTCTGTCTAAAGTTCTTGTCTTCCACATATTCACTTTGCTGACTTCTGCTTATCATTTGGGTCTTGGTTTAAATATTAACTTCTTAAGAAAGTAACTCATTTGCCCTTTACTTTGTTTTATTTTCAGCATAGCTCAAATCCTCATTTAAAACGTAATAGCTCTTTATTAAATAGCCTACCTTAATTTATGAGCATATACTGAATTAGTCATTAGGATACATCTCTAATCATATTGCCAGAAGAATTTAGGAGCAAGTGAAGGTCCAGGAAGGCACCCAAAATCCGGAAGGTTTGGTGTAAGTAAGTAAGAAACATGAGCGTGACTAGCAGGCTCAATCTCTCATAGGCAGAAATTCACAAAAGCAGACAATTCTGGAATCTAATACCAGAAACAAAACTCCATGAATTAATCTAAGATACTCCTTAGATTAAAGATTGGATTTCGTGTTAACCCATTTATAATAGTGAGCTTTAGTTTTCATAGCTTTCAGACTGTTGTTGACCATAACTTAGCCTATTTGGTGTTGATAGTAGGAACTTCTTGACCTATTATTACAGTTTATAGTCCAGCTGCTACTTCATACGTGAAGAATTTGCATTATCCCTCAGTTCAACAGTTAAACATTATTTAGTGACGAACTGGGGCAGAATTATTCATATTGAAACTTGAAGTATAATGTGGTCGTTTTTCAAAAGACAAGTATATTAATCATCTAGTGCCTCCTACAATTTATAGATGCATGAAAACATAACTTTTGATTATTCTCTAGGCAAAGAAATAAAACAATTGTTTTTTAAAAGTTATATTATGTGAAGATATCGTTGCCTTTTTCCTATTGATAGTAACACCACAGATTGTAAATTATAAAGAAAATGCACTTGTTTTAGCCCACAGCTTTGGTTCATGGTCAAAGGAATAAATCTACTGGTGGTATTCTTGGTAGCAGTATCCCGATGTCCATAGGAGGAGTTGGAAAGGTTGCCAAGGAGAAGAAGGCACTTCAGACAGAAGTTTTGTGAGGAGGAGAAGGAATAGAATTTTGCAGGAAATGTTAAGTAGCCAGGCACAGGCTGAGCCCAAGCAGTGAGAAAAAGGATGGGGTACAAAATGTACACTTGGACAACATAAAGAGCTCCTTCACAACACTGTTGTCATTTGGTGAGGGAGTTACAGTTCTTTCTTATAAAGGGTTGGATGTCCCTGGTCACTGCCATAATCACTTATGATTGTGACAAACTAAAAGTGTTCTCACATTTGGTAGACAGCCTCCAAGATAGTCCCCAGTCATCCAGACTCTTGCCAGTCACATCCTATAATTCCCTCCAACAGCACAAAGGAGAGATGATTGTTTCTTCTGTGGTTGGTTTATGAAAATTATGGAGTCAGCCTTGGTCTCTCTGTCTGTCTCTCTCTGTTCTGTCTCTCTCTCTGTCTCTTAGTCTCTCTCTGTCTCTTTGTCTCTCTCTTTCTCTCTCACACATACACACACACACACACACACACACACACACACACACACACACACACACACACACCACCCTTCTCTAACTCTACAGAAACCTCAGCTGTTGTGTCCTGAGAACAGCAGTGTGGAATTAAAGCCAACAGCTACATGAATGAGCATGGAACCACATTCTCCTGTCTGTTCAGATCATTGTATCTGTGGCCAGCAACTTTGCTGCCACCTCATTAGAGCCAGAACCACCTAGATAAGCTATCTGGCTTCCTGATCTAAAGAAGTTAATATGAGATTATAAGCATCTGTTGTTTTAAGCTGCTGAGTTACAGGATAATTTATTAAACAGCAATAGATAAGAAACACCACTCATTTCCAAATACCTCCTAGGGAAGCAGTATAGATGCCAATGAAAACCACAGGTCTATGCTAAAGGCTTTGGACTTTTCCCTACAGGCACTGGAGTCCATTGACAGATTTTAGAGAAGACAGTGGTACATGTGATTATTGTTTAGAATGATTACATTTACTTGAGCACATATTTTCTCATTCCCTTTCTTGGTCTTTTCCTTTGTTCAGCTAGGTCTCTAAAAGGCCTAACTGTGGTACATGTTGATTTACATCCACAGGATTATATTGTGATCTTCCTAAGAACAGAGCTGGAGTCTTAAGTCTTTTAAAAATACTTCATGCATCTGGAATCTGCTGTGCATGGTGAGAGGCAGTAAATACTTGGCAATTAATGAAGTGATGGGGGTAAGTTAACCTTAAGGAGTTGGCCTTTCATAAATTCACTGGAAAAGTGGCAAAGGAATGAGTGCACTTTAGATATGTTAATGAAGTAGAAAAAAGTAGAAGTCAATTATTTTACACACACACACTCACATACAGACACACAATTGCAGTTTTTATTTACATTACTCTGTGCTGTTTTAATCTTCATATAAATCAAGTTGCAGTTAAGTTTTAAAGGTATAACTATGACAATCCTCTATCAAAAAAGCCTTTGTATTACCTTCTGGTGTTGTAACAGAAATCAAAAGATCCCAGTGGTTGGAATACTCTTGCAGAGCCCAGTAATGTTACTTTAAGTCCACATTTATAAAACAACAATAAGAAAATATGATAAAAGTAAAAACAACAGTTTTCTTGATCTTTAGATATAATGAGTTTGTTTCTAATAGTTTATAATTGGTTTATAGCTAGTTTCAATGAGAATAAGCAATATATAATACTATACACAAACTTTATTTCCAGATAGTTACAAATATATAGAAATAAAGAAATTTTATGTCCACACCAAGGAATAAGAGTATCTGAATTGCAGTAAGTTTAAGGGTCTCTCCTCTCCCTGTCCTTCCCAGCATTTGTTGTGTGTGTCTCTGATAATAGCCATTTTGAATGGAAAGAGGTAAAATCTCAATGTCCTTATGATCTGGATTTCCTCTATGGCCAAGGTTGTTGAGAATTTTTTCATGTATTTATTGGCCTTCTGTACTTCTTTTGAGAACTGTCTGTACAGTTCATTTGCCCATTTATTCATTGGGTTGTTGATTCTTCAGGAGATTAGTTTTTTGAGCTCCTTGTAAATTCTGATTATTAATCCCTTATGAGATGTATAGTTGGCAATAATTTTCTCCCATTCTATAGGCTGCTTTCTCAGTTTGGTGACTATTTCCTTTGCTGTGCAGAAGCATTTTGTTTGATGTAGTCCCACTTATCAGTACTTTCTATTAATTGCTGAGCTATTGTAGTTCTATTCAGAAAGTTATTGCCTATGTTTGGATGTTCCTGTGTTTCCCTATTGTTTGCTATAGTAGTTTTACAGTTTCCAGTGGTAAACAATAACCATACAGCTAGCAATTCTGCTCCTGTTCATGTATCTGAAGGAATATAAATTAGGATACAATAGAGACAGTTGCACAACAATGTTTATTGAAGCACTATTAACAGTAGCAAAGCTGTGGAAACAGTCCAGGTACTCTACAACTGATGAATGGATTATGAAAATGTGATATATATGCATAATGAAATATTATTCAGTCATAAAGAAGAATGAAATTGTGTTGTTTGCAGGTAAATGGATGGACCTGGAGATCATCAGGTTAAGCAAAGTAAGCCAGGTTCAAAAGGACCAAAATTACACTTTTTCCATCATATGTAGAAACTATACCTAAAAGATCAATGTATAAATAAATACATAATTATATATATACATAGATCATAAATATATGTGTATGACATGATTGTTATAATGGTACTGTTTGAGGGGTTGGGGAGGTGGAGGGGAAAAGAGAATGATAGGGAGTAAATAATATCAAAATATGTTGCACTTGTCTATGAAGATGGCATAACAAAACTCACAGAAGGTTGTTGAATACTAGGGTGCAAGGGGATAGAGAAAGAGAGAGTAATACAGGGCTAATCTTATTCAATTACAGTGTATGCATGTGTGAAATACCATGACTAAATCCCTTTGAACAATTAATGTGCACTTAGAAAATAAAGTGCAAGAAGGTAGAACAGGTCTGCTGAGAGGAAGATGTCTGTGAGAGAGGGGAGAGTGAGTGGAGAGGGTAAAGGAGAGTGAATATGGTTGATATATGTGTATACATGTTTGAAAAATAGAATAATAAAACTCATTTAAGATTTTTTTAAGAAGGGGGAGGAACAATGAGGGAGAATTATGGAAGGGTGAATTTAGTCAAGGAACATTGTGGGCACATATGGAAATGTCACAATGACTCCCCCCCTTAAAACTAGTATGTGTTAATAAAAATGTAAAAAAGAGGAAAAAGAGTATCTGATTTTTAAAAAAAAAATGCAAGAACAAGAAATCACAAAAAGATGCCAACTTCAATTCTTTTATTTATTTTTTTATTTTGGTGGGACTGGTCTTTTAACTCAGGGCTGTATGCTTGCAAAACAGGCACTCTATCACTTGGGTTACACCTCCAGTCCATTTTGTTCTGATAATTTTGGAGATGGGTGTCTCAAGAACTATTTGCCTGGGCTGGCCTTGAACCACAATCCTCCAGATCTCAGCCTGCCAACTAGGTAGGACTACAGGTGTGAGTTACTGGTGCCTGGCAGTCAACTGCAATTGCTTATTATATAAAATATCATTAAGGAAATTCTGAATGTACTCCAGACTTCTTGATGCAATTTACAAATATCCATTATTAAACAAATACCCTTTTAAATAAGCTATAACTAGTTAGTTTCTCAACTCCAAGAACAGGTAAGAAGTTATATCAACAACTACAGCATAAGGTATCACAAGAGTCATTTAAGCATGACATCCTTTAAGATAATGGATGGAAAAAAGTGTCCAAATAGCTCCCTGTTTCATCCTGCTGCTCTCTAGGCATCCACAAGGTAGTGAAGTTGTAGGTTAGGATGTGTAGAAATTAGACCAAAAAAACTGCACAGCTAAATATTGACCAGGTTTCACTATAATCTTCCCCAAACCCAACACACATTCATATTTTTTTAGTTTTATTTTCTACAATGTTTCCAATAGATAAATGAAACATCTGTTTTCATGTTCTGCCTAAGTAAGTTAAGTCATTTCTTTTTTCTTATATTTCTTCCAATTTGAAATCATACTCCAGCTGAACTCTTGTGCTGCCTTTGAAGTCCCCAAATCATTGCCCAATTCCTTGTTTCATAAGAGCAGCTTTTGTTCTGATAAACTGGCCTTCATTTCATTTCCTAGCGTAATTGCTTATGTACTCAACCTATCGTAGACACACACACACATACATGCACACACACACACACACAGACACACACACGAGTGCAACCTAAGCTGTTGCAAAAAAAATGTATGACAAAGGATATTCCTTTTCCTTCTCATCATTGCTGTCACAATAATGAGATCATTGCTGATATATTGAAAGTATTATAAATATTTGAATGCAACACTCATGTTTTAGTGTGGGAATATGAAATGGAAACAGTGCAATTCCTTGGGATTTACCTCTGACTGCAGAAGAATTAAAATAACCTCTTAGAGACTGGTGATTTGATTAAAGTACTCATAATTTTTATTGACTTCACAACTACATTGAGGATAAATTTTTTTCTCAGTGGCAAATTGCTATACAGAAGAAAAAACAAAACAAGACAAGAACTTGAAAAAAATAGTTGGAACTATTCGCACAGATTGCTTCCTTCATGGTTTTTTTTTTTCATCTCAAATGGAAAAACCAACATTCTTTTTCTTAACTAGAAATGATTTTCAGTGTTTTTCTTTTAAGGATAAAAGTAAGGTTGGTGAATGAATCTCCTGTCATATTTTCTTTGGCTAAAGAATGAACTAGAGTTGTTGAGTGTCTTCCTATCCACTGAAATATTATTTGTTTTAAAATAATTTTTTCATTTTCCTTTTTTTCTTGTGTTATTGTAATTGCTATGTGGACAAAAAGAAGAAAATTTCAAAATTGCAGTTTATAATTTTATTCTATGTACTATTTTATTATAGAAGTTTCTTAAGACTATTTTTGAACCATAAAAGCAAGAATATTTTCCAGGAATGTTTTCTTAAATTGGAATAAGTCTGCAGTATTCCTGTATGCTCAGATTTCAGCTCAATGTGTACCTGCCTTGGAAATAAAAATGTTTTATGCAAACACTTTCACTTGTCAAGTTTTCACAATTTCCAAGACACTAGAAGTATAAGAATTAGAAACAAAAATATTACAAGTTGTAATACTTACACGTTTTTTGTTTTGTAAATGAATTTAGATAAAACTATGAATTATGTGGCCAGCAGAATGTATGACGGAACGATCTATAATTATTTTTAAATTGTGTATTTAAAAAAATCTCTCTCTCTCTATTGATTCCTTTTTTCCTTCTTCCCTCTTTCTCTTCCTCTCTTGTAATAAGGTTAACTTGTACTAGTGAACTTTAATACCAGGTACAAAAATTGTAAAGTAGGAAAAAATTCAGTTATAGGGCCCCTGTATCTTTTTTTTCTCTTTTCGTTCCAGTTCTACTCTGCTTTCCTGCTATTTTTCAGTATCCCTTTCTTAGGCATTAAGTGTTCTGGCCTGGTTTCTTCCCTTCCTTCATGCTTCCTTGAGTACTTGTCATAACTTTTTATTCCCTCTCTTCTCTGTTTTCTGTACATTCCCTATCATTTTGCCTTTTCTACTTACTTAGATACTCTCATCAGTGAATCTATGGTTATGCTGTTTAAAATGTCATCTCGAAAGGTAAGTTAATTAGGCTTATCAAGTACTATGAAATAATGGGCATTTAAAAGCTAGAATTTTATCAGCCTTATACATTGAAAAGATTCTGATTACCGCTCAAATTAATTAAAATATAATTTTATTTTTAAGTAGCATAAATGTTACATGCATGTTTAAAATAGTTTCTTTTGAAATGTTCTGATTGTACAAATTTAGGTATATTGATGAAGGTGAAGATTTGGGGGTTGTTTTTTGAGGGGGTGGTTTGTTCACTGGCTTTGCTATTTTCCTGAACTAGCTTGGCTTGCTACTGTCTTGATGTTAAACAGTTTACGTATTTTAAACCTTGCAGCAATCCTATGAGGTAAGATTATCAGTCTCACATTATAGAAGCTTAAATTGCAACATTGGAAAGTTAGCAAACCTTCCAAGTTTTAGCACTTACCAAGTGTAAGTACTAAGAAGTAGACTGAAACTGAATGACTAGTGCTGGTAAGCTTTTCATATGCTTGGTTTTCAGTCAACAAGCTTTCAGGTCTTAATTTAAAGGACAATGATTTGCTCTAAGGCCTGACCTGTGTTAGATACTATTCACATCACATGTGAATAGAAACTAGAAAACACAATTTTCTAGTTTCACTGCGCTCTCTTGGCTACTCATACACTGTACTCTCCAACCCAGACTCCTTGGATCAGCTGGGCTGTGGGTTCCCTCATATACTTCCCTTGCCCTAAAATGGAGCTCACAATCCACTTATTCTGTAAAAAAAAAGGAAAAAAAAATTGATGTGTTGATGACTCTAAGAAGTGGTTTCATCTGGTACAGCTTTTTTTCAGTCTTCTGGTTTCTAAGTCCTAACCTTCATTATGAGCATTCAGAGAAACTCAGAGCCTCAAAATCCTGATACATTCCAGAGTTTAAGGTCAAAATCCATTTTCTCCTCAATAAGCAGCTAAATCCAGGTTCTGCCCTCCTCTTTCAAGTCATATACTGTTATCTTGCTTGGCTTCTGTCCCTCTCCAGTTCTGTTTGTCCTTGTAAGTTTTCACACCACCACTGCCCTCTTTGATTCTCTTTCAATTGGGTTTCTCAAAGGAAGAGAATGGATGTGGGTATTGAATTTATCATATTTTGTTGAATTTTTATTTGTTTTACATAAGAATGTAATGAGCCTAGCATGAAAATCATGGTCTCTGGAGTTAAATCCCCCAATTTCCTCAAGTTGGAGCACAGAGAGAAGATGATTTTTGTATACAACTATGGAGTGATAGGCTGTTCCTGAGTCCTCCACCTTGAGTGGAGGTGGTCAGTATCACGGCTCACCCGTAATTCAAATCATCCTGGCTTTGAAGCTCTGAGCATCAACAATGTTTGAGTCCTGACTACTTTGCTTGGTAGATGCATGGCCTGGAACACGTTAATCTATCTCTCATCTTTTTTGTAAATATGGGGATTATAATTTCCTCTTCTTACTATTCTTAGGAGAATCACAGGAACTGATGTTTTTCTTAAAAGTGCTGAATACAACGGATGCACATACTAGGCACAAGCAACCGTTTGGTTCTGTCCTTCATATCTCTCTCCTCAAAAATGTACATTACTTAATGTGTTGTCATGTGTTTGTTAATGAATGACTAACATGTACATCATTGGAACATGGTAAGGGTTGTTTGGATTCATGAAACTTGTATGACAGAGAGCAGCATTGAGAAGAATTAAGGAGGCTAAGAGATTCAATGGCTTTGTATTTAAGCGGTGATAGTGTCTTTTGACATCAGATATTTGATTTGAGAACTTTGCGAAGAATAAAGTATACTGTAGGTGTCAGGGAAAAGTGTAGTGCCATGCTTCTTGGTTAGAAGGCAGTAGCTGTGGTGGGTTTTAAAAGATTTTTTGTTTCTGTTTTGCATTAGATGTATGTCTTTTCTATTTAGCCTTTATCTCCACATTATTTTCTTTCTGCAGGATCACCTGTTTATAGGTTTTCAAGTTATAAACCTTTCCAGGTCAGGGCATCTCACTGCTTCACACCTCAAATTCGGAATACATAGCTTTACATTTAAAACTGTAACTATTGTCACACTAAGACAGGATGTGTTTGGCATAGTATTAAGGCAAAGATTGCATCTGAATTTAAGTATAAAAAACAGGAGAGCTTGAAGAATGTTTAGCTCAGTAATTCATACCAATTTGTCTTTTAATTTTCCCAGTTTCTTCATTTCTTTGGATATCTTTCATCTTTATTTAGCTCATTCTTTAGTTTTTGTGTTGTAATTCATGTATTATGAATGGGTTTACCCTTTAGGGTGCAATACAATGACTTCTAGTTTGTTCACAGAGTTGTGTAACCATCACCACAAGGGATTGTAAACATTTTTATCACTCAAAAACATTTCGGTAACCATGTCTTGTTTTGTTTTTTCTTCAGACAAGAAGGCCACAGAAATTCCAAAAGGGCAAATTAGAAGAGAGGAAATGCAGCAAGTCCTTTCTGCCTCAGCCTGTAGATCCTGTGGGGATCCTGTGGCCAACAAGTGACTCCCCATCCCGGTTGGGTTACCTTCCCCAGTGGCCTGTCAATCACCCCTGTAGCACTTCCCAATTTAGCTGTTTTGTAACCTCCCTCCACTCCTCCCACCTCTCAGCTGTGAGGAAATCCTGGAGCATTTGTTACCCCGGAGCCGCTTGAGTTTTTAGTAAGCAGATTGAGTTGAGTTTTAAATAAATAAATAAATACATAAATAAAAATGATAAGTCAGGGGCCTTGTTGCAATGCCCAGGGTTGCCGGATTCCGCTCTAGGACAGAGGCGACATCGCCTCTACCTACAATCAATCCAGGGACCCCGTGCACAATTTGCTAGTTTTAAAACTGCGCGCGATTTGGGTGCCTTGTCCTTGTCCCAGTACTCCTGCGTCTAAGGAGGGAGGACGCAATGCCATTGATCGTGATTTTGCTGGTGAAGCCCCGGGGCTGGAAATGCGTGTTGGAACTGTTGGGTTTCTTGAAACTGCGCAATTCGACTCCAGCAAAGACGCAGTGACCCGCCACCCGGGTCCCCACTCCAGCCTGTTGCTTTCCTTGTGGCTCCAGGACGGTTTTTCCCGGCGACTCCAGAGTGACTTCCAAACTTCTCGGCTCCAGGGCTCACCTCAGAATTTGCCCCCGCCTCCCGCTCGCTCCCCGCGGTCCGGGTCCCAGCTGTTGCACCCGAGCGCACTAGGGGGCTATGAAACCCTCCTGGCTACAATGTCGCAAAGTCACCAGCGCCGGGGGACTCGGGGCGCCTCTGCCCGGGTCCCCTTCTGCTCGAGGAGCCTGTGCGGCCCGAAGGACGTTAGTGGCCCCGGGCCCGCGGGGTGGTCTCGGGGGCCGGGGCTGTCGGGCGCTGTCCTCTGGGGGCGGCGGCGAGTACAAGACCCACTTCGCAGCCTCTGTGTCGGACCCGGAGAGGTTCTGGGGCAAAGCTGCTGAGCAGATCAGCTGGTACAAGCCCTGGACCAAAACGCTAGAGAACAGATACCTGCCTTCCACCAGTTGGTGAGTGACTTGGCCTGTTCCCTTGTCTCCTAACTAACTTGTTGGACGCCAAAGGCTTGGGACCAGGAATCTGGAGTTCTGTCATGAATGAAAATCCAAATCTGAGATGTGCTCAATTTCCAATTTTACTTTAGATCTTATATAGTTATCTTGCCTCATCCTCTTGAGATCCTTGTTTTGATCCCAGTTTCTCATAAATCAGACATTACACCTGCATGCTAGGCCTCGGTTTGGCACTGTGGTTGTTCAGGGGACTAAAACAAAGGCCTGTCTCAAGGGACCGCACAGTTTGGTAGGGGAGACACTGCCACATAAAGTAGGCAGTGTACCAAAATAGGGAACTATCACCAAAGATCGACATGCTTCAGGGAGGAAGACCATTGAGGAAAGACTTCAATAAAATCACAACTGAGTAGGGTTTAGAAGGACGACTTTTTGTCTTCTCAAAGTAGACAAAGTTCTAATTATCAAAGCCCACGTGGCGGAAAACAGTTTGAAGTATGATTGGCACTGTGGTTACTAGTAATTTTCTTGGCTGGAGAGATGGGAGAAGAGGGTAGATAATCAGGGACTGGGACCTGAAGAAATTTATGTACAGTGCCAAATAGCTGATCCATAGCCCTACTGTGTTTATGAAGCTGCAGTGTGGAGTGCCCAGAAACAGTACAGGTATAGGCCAGAGGGTGTTAGGAGGAATAAAGTTTTCTTCCTGGAGTTGCAATTACAAGTAGTTATAAGTTTGTTTTTTTTTTTTAATATTACAACAAACAGGATGCATTGTAGAACAGATGCCATATTTGCTAGGATAGTGAGGGTAAGGCAAAAACCCTGTGAGAGAGAAACTCAGTGTGACTTCTATGTGCCTGGTTTCTTAAGGGTGTGGTTGCTGTCATGTGCAAGCTATTAGGAAAGGATATGATCTGTAGAAGTTCAAACAACACTGCTCAGCAATGAGATGAGGGGAACTACACAGTCAAGTTTGCATTTGATGAATGCCTCCCTGGTTAGAGCAGCAAATCTGGGATGCAATTGGAAAGAGTCTGTTCTGTATCCTTACCATGCCTTGTCCCCTCCGATGTGTTGTGAGAGTTTATATGATGTTCCCTTGAGAATGCAAGCACTTTCCCCTCCCTTTCATTTTTTTCCTGTAGATTTAATTAATCCTTTTTTTAATGTGTCCAGACAGTGAACCAGGCACTAAGAGTACAACAAAGTATAAAACATAGCTTCTGCTTGCTTTCTGGGAGCCATGAAGACTAAGAGCCTGGGCTTAGGACCAGACTCTCTGGACTTGAGTTCTGCTTCTCACAGTTGTTAACTGTATTCACAGTCAAGTTATTTAGTCTCTTTGTGCTTCAGTTTTTCCAAAAGCAAATTGCTAATTTGAGGATTAACTGAATAAAGGATTAAGATGATGTCTTGTATGTAGCAGACCCTGTAAATGATAAAGGAGGAAGAACTATCTTTGTAGTCTCATGCCACAGTCATTTTAGGAGCAGGAAATTCTCCTAGTGTACCTCAGCTCAAAACAGAGATTATTGTCACACTCCACCCTCAAAGCTTAGCATTCGTAAGTCCATCATATAATATGATACTGTAATTATCTTATGTAGCTGTCTTTGCCATAAAACCAATGTGCGCATATTTCAGTTAAGAAACTACACTGGTTTTCCTCATTGAAAACCAATGAGGGCCAAGGTAGTTACAATAGCAGTGGAAGGGAAAGAGAGATTGTAGTGATTCTAGGGGCTGGTGGGGTCCAGTGAGGGCTCTGGGGAGTACATGCTTGACTAAATTTTCTAAAAATTGTGTACATAAAATATTGTCTTCAATGAGAATTTTTGAAAAGAGTCTTTGTATTTAAAAAATTTCAGTCTGAAGTAGTTCACTGACATTTTATAATACTATATCTGAATCATTCATTTTTGTACTCTTGGAATTGTGTACCTCACCTATATCATAGCAGCCCAGAATATCAAAGTGAATGATACAACTTTGACTCTGAATTTATTGCAGTAGTGTGATTTATTCTTAAAAAGAATTTTTTTGGCAGAATGGTGTTGGGAGGGGAAGTAGAGGTAGGATGGCAATCATAAACTTCATTCAGTAAATAGTTCAGTTTTAATCTATCACTGTATTAGATACTTAATTGCACATATTACTAATTGGTTAGCAGTTTGCAGCACAAGGTAAAACTCAAGCACAAGGAGCACATCTTTCCTCCCTTCCCCCTCTGTGTATTTTCCTAAGGTCTAGGGTAGAGTAGTGTTTGGTTTTAAAGATGATAGTCAAATAGCAGGATATAGAGGTTTGATGAATTTTGCTGCTGTATGTCTTTGGGAGGTGTTAAGTGGATATAAGCATGATTGGTGTGAAGGAATTTTGCTTATTTTCTTTGAACCTGCCATTTGGGGAAGGAAGATGTTGACATCTAAGCAAAATAAAGAAGGGTTGCTACAGCTAATTGTTCTCTCCTAGTTGGAGCTGGCACATATGAGGATGCCCCTTTGGCTTCCCAGAGGCAAGTGGGAGTCTCCTTCTTCATTATAAGGTTGTCTCTTTGTTTTACTGGAAGCAAACTCCCTTCAGATTCCCACATAAGTAGTATTGTCTATTAGCTTTGACAATGGTACCCTATCCAATATTTTACACATATAGTAGTATGAACATTGAATAGAAATATTTAAGGATGATATATGGAAGTGAATGACTCTAAAATGCATTTCCAGTACTGAACTCTGATGTCTTTAAACAACTAATTTCAATTGCATGTAGGTGCTTTAAACTTGCAGAAAATCATCTTGGCTCACAGTTTGATAGTTATTCATATTGTTGACACCTGGCTTTTTGGATAGTAAAATCTCTATTAGAGAGACTTCAGTGGAGAGCTACAATCAAAGGAAGTGATTAGAAATCCTTATTTCTTTAATCCTGGAACAAAATAGTGTATATTTTTGGTTATTACTTCCTGACATTCTGCTGTCTATTTTGAAATTGAAATCTAGCTGCTAGTCTCTGAAGTATTGGGCAATTCACTTTTCCATTATGCATTGTGGTTGACTCTGGCCATCAATTTATTCCTTCCTTTAGAAGCAGTGCAATCCAATTTTATTTTATTTTTATTTAAGCAGCATTCATGGCTAAGATATATAACTTTTGATTTGGAACTTAATATGTATAGCTGATGACTATAAACTGAAAAGGAAAAGATTTTAGATGTAGATTATTAGAAAATGATTTATGCTTACTTAACATTTCTATAGTGGAAGTATTGTAGTTTTCTCAAGAGGCAAGAGCTCAATTTTTTAGTATATATGAGATTACAATTGCTTAATCCTGACAAGTCTTAAGATGGCTCCCAAGAATGGAAGGATATCAACCATTCATTTCTGTCCATACACTATAGAGAAAATGGTGAAAGAGACAGTGGAGGAACTCACCATATAGGGAGAATGCAAGGGAAGCATATGCTAAATTATTACAAAACTATTTAGAGCTGCAGTAAATGCTGTGAAATACTACAATTAATGGGTAATATAGCTTCCATTAGAAGGATCATGGAAAGTCTTGAGGAACTTTTATTTAAATCTAGAGTAGGAATTAGACTTTTGAGAAGGCAAAGAAAATATAGCCCATATAAAGCCATGAGGTATGAAGTACTCACCAAGTTCTAGAAACAGAAAGAAGGCTTATGTTTTCATGACTTAAGAAATGACAAGAAAACTATAAAATTATCAGGTAATGGAAGGAGAGAACCAATAACAGTTCCATTAATTTCTAAGGATTAAATGGTTGGCAGAAGTTTATAAAATGTCTAAGATTGTGCCCTGACATGTGGTACTGGGTATGGAATATGGGAGGGATATTTCCATGAGCTAGTGTGCCCCAAGAAGATTTTTTTTGGGAAATGGTAACATTTGGACTGGATCAAAAAGGAAGAGGGGCATTTTTGTGTGGTTAACATGTCAAAAGCATAGATTTAAGAACGAATCCAAGACTCCTAGGAGGATAGTCTAGTAAACCAACTTGTTGGTTTTTCTGAGTTATTGGCCTTTGATTTCACAAGGTATTTGCAGGATTGCCTTAAAAGGCTGGGAGTAACAAGCTAAGGCATTTCCACTGACTTCATAAGCTGCAGGTCACAACCTGACAGGAGGCTTGCAGGTAGGTTTTGTTTGATACAGGTGCTACCTACCCTCCATTTTGTTTTAAAATTAATTGTTAGTATTTAAATATTGTGCTATTTCATCTGAAATTTAAAGTTTGAAAACAACTCAGCTTTTGGTCTTCTCTAGAAAATACATACACACACATATAGAATACTAGTAAGCAATAGGTGGTGATGATCAATGGAAGTTTTTGGTTAAGAGAAAAAGTAGATGAAAGTAACATCAGAGTCCAGGCTGGAGTTTAGATTTCAAGATTTCTTGGGGATTGGGGAAGAAGGGGAATATGAGAGATTGGAAATCTCAGAGTAATGCTCACATGAAGTAATAAGCTTAATGAACCAGAGTAAGAGTAGGAGGAACAGAAAGATTACCTGGAAGTGGGGTTAAAGGAAGAGAAGTAGTTATGGTAACATCAAGATATTGAGCAAAATATCCAAGTGGAGGGATTGAGAAATTAAAAATAATGGATTCAAAACTAGGAGACAGTTTGAGGTCGAATTTTAGATTTGAGGTAAATTCCAAAGAGGTGATAGTTAACAGCCTTAAGAATGATGATGATGATAAAGAGAGAAAGAGAGAGAGAGAGAGAGAGAGAGAGAGAAATATAAGAAAAAAAATGGGAATGGATGAGATATTTTCAAAGAAGGACAAGAAGGAAGGGCAGGGTATTTCGGTACCATGAAGTATAAAGGGGAGAAGACATAAAAATAGGGAAGTTTTATAGTGGTCAAGGGCTCTAGAGATGTTCTAAGACTATCAAGTGTTGAAAGAAATTACTTGTGATGTTAATAGAGATAAGGACCAACACTAGAATGGTGCATTGTAGAGTGAACTGTGAATTTATTTAACAGTGACAAGAATGAGATAACAGCATGTGGAACTATCTGGGTCAAATGAAAAATGATTTCTTCCCTATCTATCCTTTTTTTTTTTTCTCTTTTCCTTTTGGAAAAGCCTACATTTAAAGGTAGAAGTGAGGAAGTTTGTGAAGTAGGAATGAAGGGAATTTTGCTTTTTGCAAAACCAATTGCTTCATAGGACTCCCTGTTCTTTCAAATTAAACATTTTGTGGTTTGTTTTCTTTTCTTTAGGTACTAGAAATACATGAAAGAAGTAGGATAGAAATACCTAAAAGATGGAATAAAGAGCTACTCAGCAGATCCCTTATGTTTTTGTTCCAGTCTGTAATGATTCTAGTGAGCTAGCTATCTAAACATTTGATTGGGAGTCTGACAGAGAAGAAAAGGGAACTTTTGAAAAAGGGATGAGAGAACTAATTTTTATTGAGTGCTCTCTAAACCATGAAATGTGCAAGAGGGTTTGCTGTGTATTTTCATTCTTCCCTCTGCCAGTGCTGCAAGGTTAGTATTGTGTCCTTTCTATATGTGAGTGGAATGAAGTCAGTCTACATATGAACCACACAACTAGCAAAGGGTTGAGCTAGGTTAGTAACAATAACTCCAGTGGTCCTGGCTCTAAGCCCAGAATCTTTCCCTACAAATACCTAGGCAACTATTCCAGAAGTCCAGTGCCAAATCTTGAATCATTTAAAGTTGACTTGGGACCACGGAATTCTTCTAAATTTAAGGAGATTTAAAAGACCTGAACTGGGTACAATAGATAATTTTTTTCTGTAATTGACATTTTGGAGACAATTAAATAACTCATTTTAATTTGAGGATTAGATGGTAGTCATGTGTCAGTGTTGATTTCCTGAATTTGATGATTATGTTGTGGTTCTCTAAAGGAATGTCTTTATTTGTAGCAATTATGAACAAAATTATTGTAGGGTTATTGGGCATTACTTCAGTAAGTATTCTAGAGGGGAAAAAGTTATCATGAACTTGTAACTTCTCTGTGAGTTTGAGTTTGTTACAAAAGAAAGTAAATAAAAAAATATAATGTGAATTGTATATAATAAGGAAGGGATTTAGTATTCCTACTGAACTTTGGTTGTTTGGTAAACAAATGCTCAGCTTAATTAAAGTCTTTCAGGAATTCAGTCTTTCTTATTTTTATTCTTTTACTTAAGCTTAGGTGAAATTATCTTCATATTTATTATTTTTTTCTTTTTCCCTTTAACACTTGATTGATAGCCTTATAAGTATTTAGCATGCACAACAGGGTTTTCTGAGGTATATATATATATCACGGAATGACTAAATCTAATTAACATAGACATTGCCTCACACAGTTGTCATTTTTGTGGTGGAAACTTTACAATTTGCCCTCTTAGTATTTTCCAAGAAAACGATATGTTCAGACATTTTTCAAAATTATGCCTAATTCTACTTTAAAATAAGAGTTGTATCTAAAGATGAAACATTTGCCCCCTTTTGACAAGCACTAAATTAAATGAATTTATTCATAACATTGTATACAGTACAGGTATATTTAAATTTTAAAATGATCATTTTTATACATATAAAGATATTTTAAGATGGTACGTGGGCAGCATGAAAAATCACCTGTTAAAAAAAATGTCCCTCAAAATAACCTCATGAAGAAAGACCAATTTATAAAGATGGGCCTTATTTTATATTCTGAAGGTCAGCAGCTTGGTGCTGTGCCTTATCTAATTTTCTCAGCCTGTCATGTTGCTGAACCTTCAGGACAGAACAGAGTGAACCACAGGAATGTTGCAATTACATAAGCAAGGATGGATTGCCTGACAAAAGGCACAATCAATGAACAATGGAAATTTAATCAGCTGTGACCTATCAACTACCAGGTGTTGGGAGAAAATTCAAACTCTTAGCGCCTCCTGGAAGGCGGCTTACCTTATTGTGCCATATATTGTTAGTTGAGAAAAAAAGTCCAGTGGTTGAAGTTATTTGCTTCTTCTTTTTTTTTTTTTTTTTTTGTAAATTCCCACTTTTATAAGCAATAAGCAGCAACTCTATGAAGGAGATCATTGCTTTCCACTGTAGTGTGACATTTGCAAGAGAATGTGTGGGAGGCTAATGAATCTTTGCAATAATATATGTGAATGTAATAACCTCTCTAAATTACAGTGTTAAGAAGTATATGTGAATGTAGAATTCAAATTCCTTAAGCTATGTCGATGGAGAACTTGTTGCATTAAAGGTATTAATCATGTTTGCTTTTTCTCTATGTCCAATGAGGTCCAGTGCATTTAAGTATGATGTATTTGATACATTGTAAGAACCTTCGTAAATGCCACAATGTACCCCCATCCAGTACAACAAAATAAGAAGTAGAAAAAAAGTTACTATTCTTGTAATAACCAGGAAAACTAAAGTTTAAGAATTTTAAGTTTGAAAGAGTCTTGTTGAAATACAAAAAATAGCTAAAAACACAAGGTCTTTCAAATACTAAGTTAGAGACAGGAATAATTATATGACTTTCAGGTAAATAAAGTAGAAAAAAATAATTTGAGTCTGTAGTTCACTGACTTAGGCGCTAACTCTGGACAAGAACACCTTCTTTTTAGGTTTTGGTGTCAGAAAAATTATGCTTCTCTAGTATAATGTTTCGAGATATCTCTTCTCAGTGGATGCATCAGTAAAGTAAAAAAAAATTTTGAGAAAATTTAAAAAGAAAACCAAGAAGAAGGAAAAAGTATGTACAGTCTTTATTGTCAATATGATCAATATAGATATTTGTAAAACCTTAGTAAGATAATTTTTTCATCATTTAAGGGACAATCAATTCTATTGACCATTTGCTAAATAACTTTGTGCTGATAAATGCATTGGTGCTTTAAGTACTTTTCCTCTAATTTCACTTCAATCTCTTTTTGCACTCTTTCTTATTTTCATCGATTCTCAATTGACAATTAAGTACTATTTTAACACCAAGTTCCCTGACTGTGCCTTCCTCTCAACTCCCACCAACCCTGTTGCCTTTCATTTAAGTTAAAATGAAATTTACTACTTTACCAATGGAAATTTCTCAGACACCCCAATTTTTGTGGGTAAGATGAAAAAAATTAAGAATCACAATAAAACGAAATTCTGTCTTAGAGTCTTGACTCCATTTTTTCAACAATACCTTGCCCCTCCCCCCCAAAACTGAAAAGTGGGGGAAATTGTAAAAGGAAGAACATAATAGGTTTTAATTGTTCTATGTGTCTTCTTTTTAAAAAATTATTATTATTGTTACTGTGTTGATGGGGGTACATTGTGGCATTTACAAAAGTTTTTACAATATATCAAACATATTGTACTTGAATTCACCCTCTCCACTATTTTCCTTCGTCTCTCCTCTTCCCCCATTCCTGGAATAGTTTTGACAGATACCATTTTTCCATGTACATACATGTGTGCATGGTATTTCCACCATATTCACCTTCCTTCACTATTTCCCTAAATCCTCCCCTCCACACTTGTACTCCACTCCCCAAGCAGGACCTGTTCTCCAATTTTGTATAAGAAAAGAAGAAAAAGTAACATTTTTGGTTGCTTAAGGCAGCTACACAGAGAGTTTCCTTGTGACACTTCCATGTTTATATGTATTAAGTCTGATTTGGTTCCTCTCCTCTTTTTCTTCTTTCTACCTTAGGCCCTTTCTTATGGTGGTTTTAACCAGTTTAAAAATTCTATATTCATCCTTTAATAGAGAGTACATCAACCATGTTCACCTTCTTAACTTCGTTCTTTTACCCTCCCTCTTGTATATGACCTCCTATAGCATGACTTGTTTTTCATAGTATTGTTGTATTTGTGTTAAGTTTTTATTACACATATGAGAGAAAACATGAGACTTTTGGCCTTCTGCACCTGGCTAACTGAACTTAAAATGATGTTCTCCAGTTCTACCTATTTACCTGCAAAGACAAAATTTCATTCTTCTTTGTGGTTGAATAAAATTCCTTTGTACATAAATATCACATTTTTTGTTTTGTACACTAGAATACACAGGAGGACCAAATTTCCCCATACAAACATCATTGCATGATTAGCTTTGACTAATCCAATAATTACACAGGGTGTAAAGCTTGTCACATCAGTGTGAAGCATTTAGTTGCTAGAACATTAATTCTGAAGTTCTTAACTCCTGTATTATCTACCATGGATACTGTGGAAGTACAAATAGAATAGCAGCAACTTGAATCTCTGAGCAAAACTGCATATGTGACAATGCCTTCTAGAGTCTAGCTGGACTCATAGTGGAGTTGCATGGGTAAGAACCAGAATTTATTTTTGCGAGTTACTGAGATTTTGCAATTGTTGCTGTAGTATAATCCAGCCTATCTTTATTGATTGAGGAGGAAATAATATCTTTGTAGAACTTTTAGAATGATTAAATGTCCTAATGAATACAAATAGTGTCAGGCATATAATAAAAACAGCCAGTCTTTATCATATCCATTTATGAACCAGGATTAATATTAAGTGCCTTAATTTATTAAGTATTTCTAACAACGTTGTGAGGGAAGGTTAGTTTTTATTGTCTTGAATTGGTGTAGAAATGAAGGTACAGACATCTTAAGAAACCAGCCTAAATTTAAAGAATTAGTAAACAAATAACAGATTGAGGATTAGATCCTAGACTGTATGAATTTAGTATCTGTACTCCTTAATATATTATATTGACTCTGTAATAATAGTTTCAATTAATTTTAGTGCTGTTTTCTTTTCTTACCCTTCACTGAAACTGTAAAAAGTAGTTTACTTTAAAAAAATAGAAGAGTTTAAAACTCTGTATTCCATCTCAGAAATATTTGGTAAATACCTGTACTTAAGTGGAATAATAAATGCATTTCAAAAACCTAAACTCTGTATTTTATTGTGTACAACATTCTCAAAGGTGTGCGAGGAGAGCTTTAAATTAATTGACAACTACTGTTTCCTGTACAGTAGAAAGCAATATTAATCCCCAGTCTTAAAAATTCTGTTAGTTTTCTGGCTTGAGGAAAATCTATAATGACATGTTATTTATTGCATGTAGTGTGCTCTAATGTTATTTTTATGAGAACATGGTGAAAAGTAGCCTAATTAATTTATCTAATTATGAATACTTGAAAATTTTTCTTTCCTCCAACCTCTCAATAAAATATTGGGACTAGTTGTATGTTTTCAATTATGCAAGTTGTTGGTTTTATTTACTTTTAAAAAAAATTGTGTGTAATATTCCTTCTTGCTTTTCTTCAATTCTCTTCACTTTGATCCTAACTTTCTTCTGTAAGGACAAGAGGAAGATATGCAAGTGGATAGAACTTGATATATGTTAAGAAATAATAAGAGATGAATTTCTTGGGAATCTCATTGTATCAACTTTCTTAGTTCCAATAATAAACTCTATCTCTTTTTCTCTGTCTCTCTCTCCTTCCTCTTCCTCTTTTTCTCCATCTCTTTCTCTTTCTCTCCTCTCCCTCTTTTTCTCCTTGTGTCTGTTTTGTTGTTGCACTGACTTGGCAAGTACTCTACCCTGAGTTACATCCCTAGTTTCTTTATTTTTAGTTTTCAGTCCAGGATGAGGATGAGTTGTGGTCTCTCTCACTTCTCTGCATAATTCCATAGGTGTTGCTAAACTGGGGAACAAATACTCCAAAAATGTTAAACACTTCTTTTGGGTATTTTAAAAAACAGCCAAAATAAGACATGGGCTATTTGGAGAGTCTACATTTGATTGAGAAGAAAATTCATATGCAATTATTCTCTAGTTTGTGAATGAACCATTTTTTTCTTTAAAGCTCGTGTATTGTCTCTCAATTATGACAATGATAAAAATAATACCACTAAAACAACAATCACAACAGAAGCAGTGCTAATTATTGAGCACTTGCTCTTACCAGGACCTCTGCTAAGCATTATCTCTTTGAATCTTATCAGTGACCTCATTTGTCCTTTGTGTCCTGTGTCTTCCTCTTTTCTGTCATCATAGAGGAATGTACGTCTTGTTTTCTCAAAGCTGACTTGCACATGTTTTCTTAATTTAACCTACTTCTGGTCTAAGGATTTTAACCTAAAATTTTTAGTTTTTTTTTTCCCTAAAAAGCACATCTATCTTATTTCTCTCTAAGAGAGTTTGGCAAAAATGTTCACATCTCCATTTTGTCATTACACATCCACTGTACAAGCTTATGCTCCACTAATACTTTTCTCTTACCAGTAATTTAACAAACCACCACTAGGTAATAAGGAGAGCAGAGATCAGGTCTAAATCACATTTGTTATCTCTGTAGCAGAATGTGCACAGCCTTGTTAAACTGATCTTAAAATGTTATCATATACATATTAACCTTCCTTATTCATCTCATAAATCTGAGTTCCTATATAAATTGCATTTTAATATTACCTGAATCACCCATTTAACCAGAGCCCTAAATTACCTATGAATCCTCTATGAAGGCACCAACAGTTTGGGAGTTCTGTTGTTGTCTTCATGGGTTTAAGTTTTATTTTGAAGCAATTGGATCCCTTTGCTCCTCATTAGCTAATTGATTTTTAAGCTGTAGCACGTAGTATTTAACAATCAATATGGGTTTCTGTACATCAAGAAAAAGACATATCTACTGTAGGTAGGGAGATACCTCAGTTGTGTGGCACAGACTTAGAACTACTATGAGTATGAGCAGGAAAAGTTGTCTCTCTGGCACATATCAGCATCCAAGAATTTCAGATTTAAGAGGTGCATTGATATCAAGCTTTCAGATTGTCATTTTTTTGTAAATATGTTAAGTAAATAAAAATTATAAGTTAAAACTAGTAGTGATCAGATAATATAGAAATGAAAACATTAATATTTATTTTTGGAACACATTTGCTATTACCATAAACTATAATAAAATCTTAATATTCATGTTACTTATAGTAAAAGCCCATCTTAATCTATCAAATATTGAGTTTTAGAAAAATACAGAACTGATTTTTTAAATCCAGGGCCCCAACTTCTCCATAAGTCTACCATAAACATCTCATTTCAAACCTGAATATTTCAGAGCTGTTTGAATTTAATTTGTAATTATAATATTATTAGATCTAACTTTATAAGGCTTTCTGTTATCTTGGTTTATTTTGTGTATAATAGGATTAACTTTTAAATTCTTAACTAATAAAAATAACATAAAAATAACTTTAATTGAAGTCATTTTATTTTTCTGATTATATATGTAATCATTTCTAAAGCTCTATTGGCTGAAAAATATATTAATTAAAGTGTTTTAAATCCTAAAAGATGATTTTTCTATACATGTGTATACTTGCAAATATGTACAAGTATAAGGCATTATGTGTGCATGTTTGTGTCTGTTAAAGTATTATGGGCATACAACATTATGCTATTAAAATGATAATATCCTATTGTTTTTAACTTCTCATAAACATATGATCTGAAGAAAAAATTTAGGGAAGTTTAAGTAAGTTAATAATGGGCACTTAACATGTAGATGGGAGATCCAGGATGAAAAACAAACCTATTAGACTCCAGAGTGAATCAGGTTCACCTGGTGTTGGTTTCTGCTCCAGTTAATCCTATTTTATCCACATAATACCAGCATTAAAGCTTTAAAAACAAGCCAGTGTGTATATACATACACACACAGACACACACATATTTGTTAAATTGCTGTATTTATAAACTTCTTTTCTTGATGCTAGAACTTACTCGTTCATTAATTCACATGTTCCTTCACTCACAGTTTTTCCTTCTTTATCTTGTTCATTCATCAAATGTTTATTGAAGGTCTTCTATGAGCCGGGCACTATTCCAGATGCTGGATTAGAGTCCAAAAAGAGTATAAGTTTGAAAAGCAATGTCGTACATCAAGAAAAAAGAGTAGCTTTTCTTACAATAAGATAGACTTTACTTTTCTGTTTAATAAAAGAATAGTCACAAGTAGTCATTATTTCATGAAAGTATGGGTAATAAAATATGGTTTTTTAAAATAATCATCTTTACTCTGAATTACCTTTGACTATTGAAGAATGAATAACTAAAGCACACAGTTTCCATTCTGGTGAACAGTGGTCTTTTTCCAACTAATGAATCTTTTAATAGATGAAAGAATTAGCTACTTTTTAATTTCATCCCTTTGTGGAGTCTTTCATTTTTTTGATAAGTATTTTTAGGACATATTCATTATACAGGGAGGGATTCATAGTGACAATTCTGATTAGACTTACATTTTACATTAGTTACATTGCCACATCATCTCTCCCCCTCAACTCCCTCCCCACCCCACTCAAAGCAATTGCAAGAGGGTTCTTGTTCTATTTCATATGAAGTCCAAAGGTAAAGGGGTAAGGCAGAGTAATGGAAGGGGTTGAACAGACCAAAGTAGAGTCTCTCATTTTTAGGTGGAGATGCTAACAAGCAGGAAGGTGAGGAAAAGACAAATAGTAAAAGAGGAAGTGAGAGAAAACAAAGGGCTTGCTTAGCACCAGCCAGATAATGAGCTATTTGGATAATTAAGGAGGATACCTGATATTCACATTTTAAGTTATCCACATGTTAATGGGAGATGGTTCACTTATGACTGTGGTATGTAGAAAGTGGAAAAAATTAGCAAAGATATGGTTTGTAACATTACTCTCTGGTGATTTTGAAAATGAGTCTAGGGAAAAAGGCACAATATGAATTTTAGCTATTTTAAGTTACACCCAGTGGTTAATCTACTTGGATTCGTGTTTGTAAATGTGTGTTATGTTTGCCACTGTGTATAAGATTATTTCTGTGAGAGGTGGAGGCTGAAAGTTGTATGGAAATGTGATGTGATTTAATTTAAAAAGGACACACTTTATGAACACAACACTAGGTTTTAACATTTCGGTTTGAATTAATTTATACTGACATTTCTTATTTAGAAGTAATCCTGATTGAAATTTAGATTCATCCCTTTTTCCAAATATAAAAATAATTCTACTTTATATTTTAAGTAGACAAACTGAAGAAAGCCAAAAGAGGTAGAAAACCAACTATGATTCTGTATCTAAAATACAATCAGTGTATATGTTGGTATACACTGAAAATCCATTCAGATTTTCTATTCTTGCTAACTTTTTATTTTGAAATAATGGTAGACTCACAAGAAGTTTCAAAAATAACACAAAAAGGTGACTTGTGTCATTACCCAGCTTCCCCCACTGATACATTATAAAAAACAAGTGACATTGGGAGGATAGAACTAACTCAAATTTATAGACCTCATTCAGGTTCATGCAATTTTGTATGTACTCATGTTTTTAAAACTATTTTTATTAGTATACTGCACTCATTTTTGTACATGTTATGTTTCTTTAAAACTCTAGAACCTATTTGTCGATTCATTTTATTTTCTAGTTCTTTCCTTTCGTTCTTGCAGAAAAATGGAATTATACTGTTCATATTATGCGACAGCTGAATTTTCCACATGCATTTTTTTATTCCATGATTTTTAAGATACACAGAATATTTAGTGAATACAAAATTATTTCACAATCCCTCATATTGTAGTCAGGCAGATATACTTCATATTTGGACATAGCAGTCCAAAGATTTCTTTCTCTCTTTCACTCATTCTCTTTCCTTTTTTTTACTTTCTTCTGATAAATTCTTAGATGTTTATTGACTCAAAGGTAATTGCACTTTTGAGATGTTATTAAATTATTCCCCCAAATTAATAAATGTTGTGAATAAGTTCTCACAGCCCTTTCTCCTCATGGAAGTTTTAAAGATTAAGTAAAAGTAACTTAGAGGACCCTCAACACTGAGTTTTGTAAAATCTTAGCTTTCTGTCACATTTGCCTATATCTTTTTATTTTATTTATTTTTATTATCATATTATTGCTGTATTGGGAGTACATTGTGACATTTACAAAAGTTCTTACAATATATCTTAGTCAAATTCACCCCATAATTCTCCTTTATCCCCCTGTTCCCATTCCTAGAATAGTTTCAACAAGTCTCATTTTTCCATTTTCATACATAAGTACATAGCATTTTAAACAATAAAACATTATAGACACAAGTGATGTACCCTGTGTATTTGTTCCAATTCCACGGTCTTTATAGAAAAAAAATCACAGAATAATTTATGAAGCTCTATGGAAAGAAAAGTTCTCAGACATTGAAAATGATTGAATATATTCCTTCTCTTTAATACAAGCTCATTTCCAATATCTCTCTGTGGACATCTCTAAAGGTTGAGCAGAATGAGTTAATGAATATGTTGTCTGCTTTTTGGGAGCCTCAGGTGTAGAAGAGCACTTCAGCAGAACTCTGCAATGTGTCATTCTGCATGAGTTAAAACTTTATATCACAAGAAGTGGAGAGCTAAGATAAAGATGTGATATGAAAATTAGAAAACTGTGCAGTTCTAAAGTTTTCAAGTTTGTATAATGTTCATTTCCGTATTTATTTCTCCTCTTTTCTTCCCATTTCTCGTTACCATGATCATGCTAACACCATGTAAACAAGTTGGGTTCCTCCTCGCCTTCATGGTGCTGTCTCTGCTGCCTCTTCTCCTTTCTTCCTCTCCCCTTTCCTTCTTCATTCATCATTATTTCATCATTGTTATCATCAAGATTAAACGCTGAGAGGCATGTTCTGCCTCCTCCAACAAATACCCGTTGGTAGTAGAGAGCTCACCCTTCTTCTGTCCCCTCCTTGTTCTCTGGATAATTGTAGGATTTCTTTCAGGATACTGTTTGGAGCCCCTGGAGCCATCCTGGATTGTAGGTCTGGTTTTCTAGAAACCTGCATTGATTTACAGTTTGGTTCATTATGAACTTGTCACATGTTATTTTTGAGTTCACTGACTGCAGTTCCCAGTTTCTAAGAGTATTCTAAGTGTTACCATGACTAGTGAAGTTTGCTTTCCCTTTAAAAATGTACTTACTTGATGTTTTTAGCATTATATTCAATTTTTAATAAGCTTTTATTTTGAAATCTAATTGTATTTTGATTCTATCTTTACTACTTTTGACTTTTAATGTTAAGTTAATTATGTAAGCATTCTTTCTTTTTTCCCCATTGAATTAAGTCCTATTTCCTTTCCCTTCAGTTTTCTGATTTCTCTGCCTTTTCCTGTAGAATACAAATAAAACAAGATAAAATGGCATCTTCGCTTGCTTTTAATTTACTGTCAGGCCAGATTCACAACCTGAGAATCTTTAAGATCATCCATTCATGCCTTTTCTCTTCATTGACAGTGGATTCAGTTCAGATAACAGGTATTGATTTCCTGAAGGGTTTTCTTTCTATTCTTTTTCTTGTGGACTGCATTTCTCACCATTGGCAATTCACTCAGTTTTAGTCCTAGATGATCTGGCAGAAGTACGGCAGGTTGGGCTCTTCTTTCATGTCTGGAGATGGGGCAAGCTGTGGTCAGAACTGGTATGATGGATTCTGAGTATACATATTCATGTAGAACAGTTCAGCAAGGATAAAGAATTTCTCTTCCTGCATTAGGTTTCTGCGCTAAAATAATTGTCTGTCCTTCAAAGAGATGTGCTTTCCAAATACTTCCACAAAAACAATATCCCTAGTGGTTAAATTAACATAAGGTTATTACACTGCTCCAAGTAAACAATTACCCAATTTGGAGGGTTTCCTGGAACAGTCATTTGACACTCCCAAAGCCAAGTATCCGCAATTTAGATGGGATGTCACTGTGAATAAAACGACATGATCTCCTCTTAAAGAAAAGCCTTCTCTGTTTGTGTGCAGTAGGAGTCTTTTGGGCTAGTCACCATTTTTTGTGATCATCAGACCCTTCCTTCATGAGACTCTTTCTTATTTGTGTTAATGTGTCAGAAGAGTACTACTCACCTCCCATTCACTCACACTTGCAGGCTTGTACTTAAGAACAATTGTTGAGCATCTGCTATGTGTTATTAAAGGGTAATCCTGTGACCATCCAAAGAGGAAATTCTAGTAGAAAACAAGTAAGCACACCCTGAAGTTAGAAATATACCCACAACATTTCCCTTGGAGTCAAAAAGCCCTGTTAGTGTCATAATTCTGAGAAATTATTTGTGCTTTTTTGAGCTTCATTTCTCATCTGTAAAATGGTGGCAACATTGTTTTCCTCAAGGGATGTGGTACAGATTAAGTGGTGTTTTATATATATATACACACACACACACACACACATATATATGCATATATATATATGTATATGTATATATTCAAAACCTGGCACATTACTGATGACTAAGAAATGTTAGTTCCTCCTCTACTTTAAAATGATCTCTTTTGTGTTTTGTTCTAGGTCTTCCTCAAAGGGAATATAAACTTGACATCCACAGATCATAAAAACCTCTGGCCTCTTTGACAGCACCCTTCCTTCTAATACCTTTTGATTTGTTTCTGAATGGCCTACCCTCTTCCACATTTCTCTTTCTTAGCATGATTTTCTATACCAGTCAATAGGTCCTAACTGATCCCATTTTCTAGTTTATCTCTGAAGTCTTAAATTCACACTGTTCTCCAAGGGTTTTCTCTGAAATCCATTTCTAAGTAGGCATTTTCCCTGATGCAAACTCTTTCTTGGCCTTCTGTTTCTTAACAGGGAACCCAGGCTTTTAAGATAGGGTTTATCTTTCCCCTTTTGCCTCAGTGCATGCTATGCTCCAATTTCAAACACAGGTCTCTTCTTTCAGCAGCACTAATGCACTTGCACTTCCAAAGCAGCACCTGGACTTTGCCCTACTTGTATTCTTGTCTCGCTTGCCTACTCCATTAAAAAACCCCTTCCATTAATTTTCAGTCCCTCTCTCCTTAGCTATCTTACTTTCACTCTTCTCTTTTAACAAAATACACCAGCTAGAGAGAAGGCAGATCACCACACTTCTTTGGTAACTTCTCAGACATAAATCTTTACTGCAGTTTCTCCCTTCCCTTACACTCTTACGTGCACTGCAAGGTAGGATCTTACTCATCCCTCTTCCCAAAGTATTCTCCCAAAGATCATCAACACCCATCTGGTGTTCAGTTCCTCACAACTGTGATCTATATGGTAGCCAGTAGCCACATATGGCTGTTTGCATTTTTAATTAAAATGAAATAAAATTTAAACTTCAGTTCCTCATTAGCTAAATGGGACTACTGAACACTCAGAATGTGGCTAGTTTGATTTAGGAGCTTCATTTTAAATTTTATTTCAATTAATGTATATGTAGACAGTCACATATAGCTGGTGGTTACCCTACTGAGGAGGAGAGACAGAACATTTCTATTACACAGAGCTGCTCTAAAGAAAGAGTTAAGAAAGCTTCCCCCCACCTTTTAAAATATTTATTTAAAATTTTTTTGACAGTACTGAGGTTTGAATTCAGGTCCTTATGCTTGCTAGGCAAATGCTCTCCACTGGAACCACACCCAGAGCCCCTTCTTGCTTTGTTATTTTTTCCAATAGGGTCTTGTGCTTTTTTCCCTAGAGTTTTTGCTCAGAGGCAGCCTTGGATCTAGGTAGAAGGGTACCTATTCCCTCCAACTTCACTCCAGAGTAGATGGGATGACTGACACAAGCTAACATACCTGACTTGTTGTTGAGATGGAGTCTTGCTAACTTTTTACCCAGGCCAGCCTAGAATGGCTATCCTCCTGATCTCCACCACCAGAGTAGTTGGAAATACAGGCATGAGCCACTTCCTGCCCAGGAAAGATTTTCTTTAAAGGGCCATACAGTGATCCTTTAAAGGGGCAAATTTGGCCTATCAAGTTTCATCACACCCACTCATTTCTGCTGTTGTAGAACAAAAGCAGCCATGGAGAATATACCAAACTCGAGCAGTGTGGTGTCCCAATAACATCTTATTGACACAAATGGGGAGATTTAACATGTGGGTTTGCTGGCCCTGTTGTAAAACCTCAGTCTCTTTCAGGTGTTCTTTCTACTCTCTCCCTAATTTCCTTTAAATTTTCCTTTCTCAGTCTTTAATAATTCTAAAATAGCCACTCCTTTTCTTCTTTGTATCAATATATTATTTCATTACTGAAAAAAATTAAAAACTCCCTAAAGAGTCACCTTCGACTTACAACCTGCTTTTGGCTGTATTGTCTAAGTCAGTTACCTCATCTGTAAATGTGTGAAATACCAGTAATGGCTTGACAGAGCCATTGAAAAGACCCAATGAAATGTGCATACAATTATGGTCATAAAAGGCATACAGAGTATGTTAGTCAGTTTTCTGTTGCTGTGACAAAATATCTGAGTGAAATACATTTATAAGGAGGAAAGATTTAATTTGGCTCATGGTTTCAGCTGTTTCAGCTCATGGTCACTTGATGGTAGTATTTCTAGACCTGTGATGAGGCAGAACAGTGTGGTGAGGGGAGCTTGTAATGGAGCAAAGATGTTCAACTCATGATGATCAGGAATGAGGGTAGGAGAGGGAAGGGATCAGGTACAAAATGTACCCTTCTAAGACACACCTTCAATGACCTATTTCTTCCAACTAAGTCCCACCTTCTAAAGTACCATTACTTCCCAATAAGCCCAATAAGCTGTGAATGAATCCATAACTGGATTAATACATTCATGAAGTCAGAGCCCTAATGATGCAATCACCTCCGAAAGGTCCCACCTCTGAACACTGCTTTGGGGACCAAGACTTCAACATTGAGCTTTGAGGGGAAGTCAAAGATCCAAACCATAACCTAGAGTACTCTCAAATTAACAAAAAATAGTGGTTGGGACCCAGAGATTGACTGCTTTTACCTCACAACTAATGGTTAATTTGTGTTAAATGCTCAGAGAATTGTCTTTGTAACAGAGTACATGTAATGTTTTAATTTTTATTTTTTCTAGTTGATATTAATAAGAGAAAAAAGGAAGGCCTAGGTGTGTTAGATTAGCTATAATTTGCAAATGACATGTCTGAGATTTGAGTTCTGATTTTTAACCTCAAATCCCTGGCCTTCACACTACAGCAAATTCCTTTTCATATATACAAGCTCTTCACCACATTCCATAAATTAAAATAAATCGCCTTTGAGTTATGTACTTTGGTCGTGTTTAGTTTATACCACTGTCAAGAAGGTCACTATCTTTAACTTACAGTTAGTGAAAACAGTTTTCCTGGGGGGAGAAATGACCCAAACATTGTATGCACATATGAATAAAAGAGATAAAAGAAACCAGTTTTCCTTTGAAAGTGAAGAACAAGTCCACAGTTACATTTTTTTTCAAAAGAAAAATCATAATTGGTAGTTAATATTAGACTTTATTATCTGCTAATGTCTGCTTTCATGATTAAGTTCTATAGGTGAAGGTTATCTATATTAAGGTTATATATTCATCATTATTTAAGTATATGGGTAATTAAGTGTAAAACGTAACCTTCATCTTTGAATAATTTCAGTCTGTTGGCCTTGGGTTTATTTACTTTTGACAAGGAGCCTGGGGTGTTTTATTTGTTCATTTGTTTTTACCTGTGATGAAATAAAACCCATATGGGAAGTCATTAAGGCCAGAAATTATAATGCTATTCTAGGAAACAAGTTTGTATCAGAAGGAGAATTATCTAGTTGTCTAACATTAAAGATCTTAGAAGTAGAGAAGTCAGTAATGGAGAAGAGAGGACTGCAGCCTTATTACTACCGAATAAGGAGGTGTTAGAGGAAACTTTCAACTGGGATTTCATGCAAAGTGAAATATGACAGTTTTTGAAAGAGTTTAATACCATAGGTACACTATTAAATTCTGTTAAGTTTTGTTTTTAGAGTAAGAGTGAATAGTGAAATTGAGAGATACTCTTTAGACATTATCAATTCAACTTCTATAGCTGGAGTGTCAAATTTATAAATTAAATACTATTAATTGTCCCCTTTGAAAAAAGTATTTTTAGTGCCATAGTTTTATTGCCTTTTTAAGTGTTTAAATAATAAATATATACTTAAATAACAAAACTGTAGTTCTCAGCACAGGGAAGATTGGAAATTAGTGATGCTGGAAGCAGAGAATCACATGACTGCTACTACTGCATCTTCTCTGGCATCCAGAGATCAAGAACATGGAGGTTATCAGATTCCTATCTCTCAAACACAATTCAGACATCCATCCATATTTACTGACTTAGCCCAGTGGGTAGAACAAATACATATCCCAGTCCAACTTACTTGATGAACAAAGCCAATGACAAATGGAGGATGAGCTAAAGTCAATATTAAGAAAGAAGTAAGATTTGGGTAGTATAAGGTGAGGAACAGAAGAAATCAATTTCAAGTGGGATTCCCTCCAAAGGGCTGAGTCCAAGCCTTTATGTTGGATGTAAGCTAGCAGGGGTCAATGAGGAAAATGCAAGGGAAACTAGAAAGTTATGTATCATACGAAGCCCAAAAGAAATTTCAAGAGCTTTCTTCTTTATAGACCCTGGTGACTGTATGTCTCTGATTCCTTTTCAAGGACATACAACATTTCCTGTAATGCCATATGTTTATAATAGTGAGATTCCTCATTCCCTGCAATGTACAAATCCTTTTTTTGTGGTACTGGGAATTGAGCAATGTACCAATCTTAAATGATAAATTTTTAAGATTTGTTTAACTTTGTCAAAATTGATGGATCTTCTGTATCAAGGAGGACAGAGAAATAAACTACTTCAAAACCTTCCATGTTTAGAATAGCCCAGGTATCTCTCAGTTATCCTACAAGTTTATTTTGGATTATTCTAGAGCTTTGCTGCATGTCATCCATCCTCTCTAAGAGTATAGGCTGACAGTGCAGTTGCCATTTGGAATGTCATAGATCCTCGAGGCAGGGAAAAGGAAATGTACAAGCCCTCACTGGTTCTTGGAGACAACCTGTATTCTGTTATATCTTTGGCCACATCATGGGCCACACATGCCTCATTTCACATAGATATGACAGTTCAGTCTTCCAGGTGACTGGAAGGGAGGCAACCCACATTATGGTGGCCAGTAGCAATGATGACTATAGATAGTAGATCTCTGTTTGTAGGATTGACTGGTAACAAAAATAAGTAATGAAATTTTTATGGTGCAAGTTTTATTTTCTTAAAACAGTTTAAATGTTGTTATATGTAGATTATAATTTTTATTTGAAGAAATTTCCAAAATTATGATATTTTTCACTTAATTAAAATATTTTTCTTTGTTGGTAGTTATACTGAATATACAGGTGATAATTCAGTCAAACCAATGTGAAGCAAGCTATAGTATTCAAATTTATATTTTTATCTAAAAATATTAGTATCACCCATTCAATTCAGAAATGCACACTCATAAAATCAAATAACAGATTTTAATATATGCACAAAAACAAATGAGAATGTTAGTTTCTCTTTATTTTCACCAACACTGTGTATTACATCTTTATATCAATCCAATAAGAGAAGTACCATCTCATAAATTATTTTAGCATTGATTTTCCAGATTGCTAGTTAGATTGCAACATCATCTTGACACATCTGAGTCAAGATGCAGGGAACTAAATGGGTTACATTTCAGACACTGAGTAAGAATCCTTCCTCACTAAGCAGCAAATGCAGATTTTCATGACTAGAGATCTATTTCTTACCATCATTTGAGAGAGGAGAAAATATTTCAGGTGGCAATGATATATAGGGATTCTAGACTTCCTAGAATTTACATAGATACCTGTTCCTACTCTATAGACCTGAAATCTTCTATAGGATTTTCCATTCAGGAACTTCCCCATCTCAGAAAATTGTACTCTAGACCAGTAAGAGTTTGTGTAATGTGTTTGTGTGTGTATGTATGTGTAGTGCAAGAGAGGTAAGTATGGCTTAATTGTCTATCCAAAAGCCCATAGTCTGTTCCTTATTCCTACCTGTCTCTGATTTTGGAGTTATTTCAGAATTTTATTGACAGGCAGCTTTTTTATGAACTCTTGTATTATACCCGCTTAGGACTTAAAGTTTCTCATGAATGTGAAGTTTTCTACATTATTATTGTGTAATTTGTACAGCATTTTGCTAAGAAATGAATTAACAATATATAAAGTACAATGGAAATCTTTTTTTCTAGTGGTAATCAGGGCCTCTACTGCATGTGCTATGCCCCCCAGTCCAAATGTGTCAAGCATAACAGGACTGGAAGTCTTGGAAATCATTTTTGCAATCAGTATACTTGAAACTATTTTGTCTCTCATGTATGCTGGACTTAATGATTATTGTGCTCATGTTAATTTTATGTGTCCTTGAATTTGTTACTGTTACAATTCTCATGTTCATGTTCACTTGTATATCCTAAGAGTTGCCACTGTTCCAATTATTATGTTCATGTTTACTTTACATATTTTGAAATTTGCCATCAGCAGTTGTTTCACTGTTGATTGTAATTTATTAACTTACTTTATATATATATATATGGTCTGTGAAGTTTTCAGGAGGAATAGTAGACAAATAATATGAAGATTTTCTTTCTTTTTTTGTAACTAGATCGCTTTTCTTTTTCCTTTTTTTATTAGCATATATTAGTTGTATGGGGAGCATATTGTGACACATATGTGCTTACAAAAAAAAAAGTACCTTAATTAGATTCACTCCCTCCATCATTCTCCCTCATCCCCACCCTTTACATCTATTTAGAACAATTTTATCAGGTTTCTTTGTTCTGTTTTCATATATGTATTACGCAAATTCATCTACCATATTTGCCCTCCTTCACCCTCTCTTTTATTTTCGCCCCTCCCACTAGACTCCACCCCCAGACAGGATCTGTTTTATCATCCTGCCCTTCATTTTTTAAAGTGTATATTGAATGTTCAGGGAGTTTTGCCTTGGAATTTCACTGTATATATCGTATTTTAATCAGATTAACACCCTCTATTACCAATTGAGTTTAAAAGAGAGGCAATTCCTAGGACAGAAAATATTCCAGTAGTTGTATTAGAAACTACATAGCCCTGAAAAAGACTGGCATATACTAGCTACTAACACTTATGGGAAGAAAGGAGTATATGAGGGAATGACGACAGTGAGTATTAGTCAAAAATCATGCTTGGAAAATTGACTATTAATAAATGAAGATAATTGCATTTCCACCTGTATATGTATGTATGCAAACATATGCAATATACATAATATAATGCATATGTGACATATAATAGATACTACACACAGGTTGCATGTACTGCCATATGAGTGAATTGTTGGGTCACTTAAGAGATTAATATAATAGAAGAAAACAGAAAAGAGAAGCATAGGTTATTTTAGGGGAAAACTACAGAGGAAATGATGAGCTTATTTGACTGTATACAAATTTATAGTATTTTTATTTCAGTAAGCATCTTTAATAAACATTAGTGAATAAACTGAGGCAATCATCTGAAATACTGTCAAACAATAAGTTAAATATTCTACATGGAGAGTTTTCAAAAGCCGGCAAGACACTGTACTTAATGCTAGTAACCAAGAAAAAAATTAAAACTGTTTTTCATTTTTCAAATTGAAGAAAATTGAGAATAATCTGCATTTAGAACTGTGATAAAATGTGCACTCTAGCAATGCTGATGGTGATGTAAATTGATTCAAGATTTCTAGAAACAAATATAAAATTATTTGATTTTAATGTATGTATGTGAGTATTGTATTATAGGACTAAAGCGTGAAAATGTAATTTACAAAACAACATGACTGATATTTCTCTACAAGAAACACAATCCTAGAATCACTTAAAGTAATGATAATGTTGTAAAAGGCAATTTGCAGCAGCACAGGATTAACTTTATTATCAAGTAGCCACTGAATGGAATATTATGCCATCATTAAACATGACATTTGAAATATTGTCAGGCCTTTGGGAAAAACTCACAGTACAATCCTAAATATAAAGGCAAAATATCAAATTATCAAAATAATGAGTAGTATTTATACATAAAAAGAATAATGAGTAATATTTATACATAAAAAGAATTCAGTGAAATAATCTAAAGTATATTTTCTTGGCTTTTTAAAATAGTGAGCTTTAGTTATTTTTATAAACTGAGTAGACAAACCATTTGTAACCAGTCCACAGATTTAGATTTAGACTGTGGAGAGAAAAAGAGAGCACATAGAAGGCATTTGATTGACCTTTACTGAAATGATTTGACTTAAAATGAAATAAGAATCTTGTCATAGTAGAATAATCCAATCTTTGAACTGAAAGGCTCCTTGCAGTTCACTTGATCCGGTCATTCAGAGTATGACCATCTCTATGCTTAGCCAATTTGTACTGGAGTATTCCTCAGCTGTAAGCACCTCGGGGTCTTGCCAGTTTGTTAGCTCCTACAATGGTTCTGCTGAGTATTACTTGCAGGCCTTTCCCTGATTGTACTTCCTTCCCTCTGCTTCATGTGGTAACCTTATATACTTATTTTAAAAAATTTCTTTAAGGCTTTTCTTAAAGGAGAAAACTTTGAGTTGTTAATGATTTCAATATTAAGCTATCCAATAGTTGTGAACAAGTTTTTGGAAAAAAACTAAGTTCTTTGAGTTTTATCTAGAAAAGTAGAATTGTATAGGGTTTGGTTCTATTCAACCTGCCTTGAACAGTTTACTGTCATTGATTTCCTTGCTAATAGTACCTATCTCATAGGGAAGTTTTATTTTTAATTAAATGGATTTATATGCATGTAGTTTTGGCCTAGAGTAAGGGTTCAATAAAAATTAGAGACTTTTGGTTTCAGGACAAGATGGAGAAAATGTACTTGTCCTTATTCATCCTCTGAGTACACTGAAAATCCTAGGACATTATACATGAAGCACAGATTAGAAAACTGAAAGGAAGAAAATGGGGACATGAGGCATGGCATGCCAACGAGTTCCCAGGGTTTCCTTTTTCACATTACATACCCCAGAATGGTTTCTGGAGAAGCTGACAGCCTAGAAACACTAATGGGTACAGACTAAAAAGAGCCCTTACAAAACCTTCTCTCTCTTATAAAACAGTCAATAAGCGGAAAGCCTAGGTCAGAAAACTTTTAAATAATAACCAACCTAGTCCAGCAAAATCCCACAGAAAGCACTGTGCCCGCCGCAACCACATCCTCACCAGTAAAACCCCGGTAGACAGACTACACTTCTAGTCTCTTCTTGTCAGGCTATACCAGGTGTCACATCAGCATCTTCTCTGGTGGTTTCAGGCAAGTTTATGGAGGTATTGGAACGTTCCCTATGACTAAGATAGAGGTCACATGGGGAGCAGTAATAAGGTAACCCTCCCCTCCTCATCTATCTGTAATAAGACACGTGTCAGTCCAAGGGTAGTCAAGGAGATCTAGATGTGAGCTGGTACATAGACCTGCACATGGTAGAAATGAAGTGTCTCCCTGTGCACCGGCACAATGCCAGAGGAGGATTGGCAAAATAGAAAATTTCTGTTAGATCTTTAAATAAGCTCCAGAGTCTTATAATATAATACCCATGGTGTCCAGAATTCAACCCAAATTCAGTTGCTACACCAATACCAGGGAAATCTCAACTTGAATGAGAAATACAACCAATAGATACCAAAACTGAAATGACACAGACACTGGAATTATTACAAGTATTTTAAAGCAGCCATCCAAAAATAGTTCAATAAATAATTATGTACACACTGAAAACAAATTTTAAAGTCTCACTAAAGACACTGAAATTCTCAGCTATTCAAATATAAAGATATACAGAATAACAAAGTGGAAAATTTGGAACTTAACAGTACAATAAACAAAAAGAAAAACTTGGTCAATGGGCTCAACAGCAAAATGGAGTTGATACAGAAATGAATCAGTGAACTTGAGGATAGAAAAATGACATTATTTATACAGAGATGAATGAACATGGTGATGTAAACTAGAACACCAGTCTAGATATCTAAAGAGTCAGATTTCAGGTATGACTCTCAATTCCTACATAAATGCCATCTGTGATATTCCTTTTAAGTATCTATTCTCTTGACTTGAAAATGGTATAAAGTTTCCCTAATTACTCTACCTGGATCCTAAATGCAATTGTTCTCAACAGGTTATTCATGTTTTCATTCATTCATTCTTCATATACCTACTGAGTGCCTAATATATGGCAGGTGCGATAGTAGATTGTGGGTCTATATGACACTGTCTCTTCTGTTCTGTAGATTACAGGGTAATGAAGGAAACATACAAGTAAGTGGACCAATTTTTAATACAATGAGATAAGTATGTTGGCAGACTTATGAGTGCAGAGTCCTTGGAATTTCTTGGGAGAGGTGGTGCTAAAGCTGAAGCACAGACACAGAAGTGACCACTAACTGAATTTAAGAACCCATCAGTTTTTAAATCAATATAGCTGGATTGTGTGAAGTTGGGTGATGGGAAATGAAGCTGAGTAGATGAATGGATTTTGCTTGTCATCTAAAGATACAGAGGTTTTATCTTGAACTTTATGGAAAGATATTAAGTGATTTTAAACATTACTGGACATGATAATATTTACATTGAGAAAAGACATCACAGTAGCATACGGAGATGTTTTGAAAGAATGGGGTCAGGTCTGAGGCAGGGAGATGAATTAGGAAGTGTCATTGTCAATGAGGTGATTAATGAGAAAAGCAAACAATTACAGAGACAAGAAAGGCAGAAGTGGCATCACATGTATCTGACTTGTTACAAAGGGTGAGCGCTCAAATCTGGTTTCTGGGTTTCTATTTTAGGTCACTGCATGCAATGTGGTTCCTTCAAATATATAAAATAGGAGCAGCAGGAAGTTTGCAGTTAAGGTGGGGATGAGGGTTGGAGGTAGTGTGAACTGATAACAGTTTGGGACATGTAGCCATAGGAGGTTCATCCAGGGAGAAAGCATAGCAAAAGCCAAGGGATGTGTATGAAATGGGTAGGATCAGCCCATTAAAGATGAGGCAAAGGAAGATGATTCCTCAGATTTTGAGAAGGAGCAAGCAGCAGTAGGAGAACAATAAGGTAAATGATAGAAATAAATCTGTGAAACTAAGGTGCTCTCATTTTTGTAACATGTCATCAGCCTCATTAAATATTGAACACAAACAGTAGCAAAGAATTCATCATAAGATAAAAGAAAATAATAGTATCTGAAAGAAGTGCTCCAGGCAACTTCCAGACACAAATGTCCGGAACTGGGAAGGATCAGGACCCACTGAGAAAGGGGCAAAGATGAATTAAAGAGAAAGAAAAAGAAAGAGAAGTACTCTCTCAAGGAAATAGTCCACATGTCTGTAATATGTTCTTTTCAGAAATAAGAAAATAAGTTTTATTTTTTATGTATTTTTGTAGGAAATTTTGTTCAACATTTTATTTTATTTCTGACACAGCATGACCTTTTTTCTTGGTGTATTAGCTAATTATGGCTACAATTATTCTGCTCACCAAGTAAGGACACAATCTGTACCATTATTTTTATGTACTTGTGTGTTATCGTGAAGTCATCTACTGTAGGATGGGCATAGCTGGGAGCACTACTCCAAGACAGATCTGGTTGGATTGGTCCATTCCTTCTTGCATGTCTATTCCAATCTGTTGTTTTGGAGGCAAGAGTGATACCAGGAATACTGTTCTGGAGAAGGCAGAGGTGCAGGAGAGCAAGCCCAATCAGGCAAGTGCTCTACTGCTTGCCTCACATCAGCTGACCTTGTATTAGCCAAAGCAAGTCCCTGGGTGAACCCAGCATTAAAAGACCTGTTCTCCACTCATGGAGCAAGGACCTAGGAGAAGGTACAGAATATTTTTGATGGAAATAGGGTGAGGAGAAGCAGTACTTTTTTTTAAAATTGAATCTATCACACTTGAAAATTGAGAATCATTGTATTAACTACATATTGCGCTATGCTGTAGTAATAGTCAGCCTTACTGGAGAATATAGGGTCATTTGACTTGATTAAAGGATCCCTCTTCTTGCTGCTGATGATATCTCTTATTTCTTGCTGCCACTGTACTTATAGCTGCTTTTAGTTTTCATTTAACACAGGGCTCTTTGTGAAGACCTGAGTGTGATAACTTAGAATTTAACAGGACTTTTCTTGCTTCAGTATTTTCCCCCATTACTTTGCATTATTATAATGTTTGGCAGTCCAACATTGGGAGAAAAATTGATCATTACTGGCACAAAATACTTGCATATTTTATTGAGTTTCTCTCCTCTTAGAAAGTGAAGCAAATGCAAAGTCTTATCTTGTGGAAAACTGTGCTATATTTCCTTTAAAAAGTATCTCTATGATGTCTGTGTTTTCAAAGGAAGGCGTCGAGCATGTAGGAAATGGACTGTAAAAGAATTGAAAAAGTATCATTTCATGCTTTATTCTAGTTATGGAGCACTTCACACATACAGAAAGCAGCTTATCTATTCTATACATGACTAAATGGAAAACATCACATATAATTGAAACAAAAATATATATAGTTCTTTCAATGAAGAATTGAATTTTCCAGTAAGTTTGTGTATTTTCAGCAGATACCAAGACTCCATTCATACATCTACCATTTCCCCTTTCATAATTTCTCTCTGCACTATGCTTACATATAATTCAATTTGTACTATATACTCTAATTTCATCCTAAGGAATATAATCCACAAAGTTTTCAGTGTGAAGTGCAAGGTGTATGTTTTTTTCTGATGTACATCAAAATAAATGCATATTTATTAAAATAAAAATGTGCATTCCATATCATCTTAAATATATACTGTATAGCCATCAGTATCAGGCACAGCATGTTGTGTTTTGAAAAACTTAGTAACTGAGTTAAATAATAATATATTTTGAAGAGAATCATTCACTTTTACTTTCTGATTATTTTTTAGGTTTGTGGAAGGAATGCTTAACATTTGCTACAATGCTATTGATCGTCATATTGAAAATGGCAAAGGGGATAAGATTGCTATCATCTATGACAGTCCTGTTACAAATACTAAAGAAACTATTAGCTATAAAGATGTCTTGGAGCAGGTAATATCATAAACTTTCTATGTATGTATTGGAAATTATACAGAAATTATTTAAATAGCACATGCTCTCATTACATCGTGTTTTAAAAGGGAATTAACATGTTACCATGTTTTTCTTTTGATGCATCTTGGGTATGAATACAGGGGTATGAACTTATTTAGGCTGTTTTTAACCCTTTAATTTACATTTAACAGTACTGAAAGATACTCACTTTATAGGGAGGGGTTAGCAAATCTCAAGAATATGTTTAAATTCTCCATCTTTTGCTCTCCACCCTCTTTGCCATCAAAATAGTTAAGGTGATTCCTCCTTCTTCTTGTAGGAAGCAGTTTCCTAATTACCTTTCCTGCTACAGGCTCTGTTCATGTTAGATCATCACCTAACATGATTCCAGAGGTTTCTTCCCAGAAAGCAACATAGCTGAGTCACTTAAAAGATTTTCCCTTAACAAATCACCATTAAAAGAGTAATTTAAAGTAAAATCCAGATTCTTGTGGATGTATAATATACTTCAAATCTGACACTGCATCCCTTCCTGGCCATTTATATAACTTTTCATCTTCCATTTCCTGTCATTCATTCCTTTAGTCAGTCCTGGCCCTTTGCAACTCTTGCAAGATGCTCCATCCTTTGTCTTATTTGCTCTTTTTATTTTTCATCCATGTAGCTCTTAGGTGGATCATGGTGTTGATAGATAAGTTTTAAGATTTTTCTCTTTTAACATTAAAGTTTCAGAAGTAATTATAAAAGTGTTTGAGTATTGTAGATAGTGAAAACTTATTCTAACTGTGGGGGCATTTCCTTGTATGAGATTTAAAGTGAGGTAAGAGTGAACAACAAGGTTCCTCAATCATCTGTCTCAGTATTGACATTTTGGACCACAACATTCTTTGTTGTAGGACTACCTGTACATTGTAGGATGTTTACCAGCATCCCTGGCCTCTTCCTAGCAAATGCTAGTAGCATCCTTCCATGATTGGTGGACTAAGTATGTCTCCACCTATTGCTAATATCCCCTGGGTGGCAAAATTGTCACTGGTTATGAATTATTCTCAGAATAGGGTTTAGAAACATTTGCCTTGAAGTGAGGGCTTTTTGGATTGAGTTTTCTACTTTTGTCTGTTGAACCTTATTTTATGGCTTGCATTTTGCATTTTCAAAAGCTTGATCATCTCTCCCAAACTCTGTACAGTATTTTCTTTTGACCTAGCATGTTCCTGTTTAGTCTTTCAAGAAATGTTAAAAAGACATCTCAGACAAAATGATTACCTCCAAATCCCAAGTTGTAAACAAGAAAGAAAAGTTAGCTAGCTTAATCAAACTGGGTTTCAGAGTGGTTGCAGCCACAATTTCCAACTTCAGCTGATTTAGATATAAAAAGAAGTTATGAAAAAGAAGACTGAAGAATTTAGAGTAAGAATTGGGTCCCTTTCTCCCTCTAGGACTTGAAGAATGGGAGTTTTAACCTAATAAGAATGGAGTTCAAATGCTAACAGCCCAAGGCAAGATGAAACAAAACAAAATAGTGTTACAAATATACTGTTTGATCCATTTTATTAGTTTATAAATAGGAACTGTATATTTACAGCATCATGTATGTGGAGACAGAGTTTACATTGGCCCCAAGTACAGAAGGAACTCCATCCTCATATGTGTTTGTTTTTCATATGAGACTGAATTTTAATATGAAATAATATAAATTTTCTGAAAATTCATAGTCTATGTTTTATTGTAGGTTTGTATTTTCAACTTTTAGAAAAGTTTTAGTTTCTGATTAAAAACTTGCTCCTATGATTTTGGTCATATTGCCACAGTCTCATTTTATGAATATGAAAGCCCAAGGTAATTGTAAATTTTCATTGGAATTCAGACTATGAAGTTTATGTATTATAAACTCAATATGTTCAATTAACACATTGAGTTTTCAGATATATCTAAACATGAGACTCAAAGGAAAAGCTTTGAAGAAACATAAAATTAAAAAATTGTGACTATTCTCATTTTCTGTTATTTTTTTTCAAATTAATTTAACATAAGTGTATTTGATAATTACACACATATGTTTTGCTTAGAAGCTTTTCTGCTAACTCATCTTGTTTTCAAATACTGAGTTCAGACTCTTGGACTCTGACATTTGTACTAGTTCTCTGGTTTCAGTTTAGTGCCACATCAAAGTACTTAAAAGGACTTTTTCTCTCACCTGCTCACAGCCTCTGATTCCCCAGGCTTTTCTTCTCTAAAGTACTAAAGTAAGAACTGCTAGGAAAGAGAGGGAGCATTGTGTGCTACTTTGATTACCTGTACCTGGTTCCCTGTGGCCTTCATTTATTAAGTAGGGAAGACAGAAGAAGAAAGATTTAATGGGTAATATCATTGAGAACAAACAAAAAAACCTCCCAGCCTTTCGACTATAATATATTTAATCTCTTCTACTGGGAGTTTCTAGCTAGGTAAAACTTGATTAAGTTAGTTAGTGTTTCTTATTTAATTAGTGAATTGGAAAATTTTAGGCAAAATTGCCTTAGTGTCATGAAAGATCTGAAAGTTTTATACAATGATTCAGAAGAAGAGACTTTTTCCAGCTACCATGTTTCCTGAGGATCTGAATATTTTAAACAACCCTTTACTAATGCTCGTGTACAGGGATTTGATTCCCCAATTCAGACCCAAACTTCATTCAACAAATATTTGCTTTATATATAAAATTCTATCAGGAACAAAGGATAACAGATAAATGGACACATTCCTTATTATCAATGGCTAAGAAATCAGATATACTTAGCCAATTTCAACCCAATACAATATGATAATAGTGCTATAGTCTGTGAAAACACATGGGAAAGCACCTATTTTATTTTACTATAACAAATATCTGTGATTAATTTATAAAGAGGAAAAGTTTAATTTGGCTCACAGTGTTGGAGGTTCCAGTCCAAGGTCAGGCAGGCCTATTGCTGTGGACCTATGAGGTATGCCAGATGGCAACCATGGGGAGCATGTGGTAAAGCTCACTGCTCTCCTGGTGTCTAAGCAGCAGAAGGGGAAGGAGCCTAGGTCACACAGTCCTCTTCCAGGGCATGTTTTCAATGGCCTGAAGACCTCCCATTAGCCCCAGATCACATAGGTTCTACCACTTCTGATTTGCCCCACCCTGGGAACAAAGCTTTGATAGCCCCCAAATCATAGCAGGACCCAGCTCAATCAGGGGACAAGTAGGATTTAGGAATGTTTTCTGGAAGAGTTGAACACCTAGAATTAGTCTGATTGCATGCCTTCTCCTTGAAATGTTTTCTTTTTTCCTCTAGATATCTTTTGGGTCATATTACTAGAATGTTATTTTCTCAATGAGACCCTCCCTGACCATATTAACTACAAATATTTTTGCCCATACCAGTTCATACATTCTTTTTTAGTTTCTTTTTAAACTTAACATTTATTACTTAATGCCATTCTTGATATCTTATTTGCCTGTCTTCTTTCGTGTTGTTTCCTCAACTAGTATGGAAGTTCTATGACAGAGATTGCTGTTTTGCTTGCAGAACAAAAATGCACATAGTAAATGGTTACAAATGATGAGTGAGTTAAGTACCATTTAAAATTTTTAATGGCTAGCTTCTTTATGACATAAAATTCTTTTTAGTTGTGTCAGTAATAAAACTTGATCATCTTTCCATGTAAATTGTAAGTTCTGTTCATGGAGAACTTTAACCTACATTTAGCTTGGTACTCCAAAATGAATATGTCCTCCTTTAATTTCTTCATTAACAGTCAAAGATCACATTCCAGGGGATCTGTATTATGACCATCTTCTTTTTTTAAACTCTTTTCAAGTCAATTGGTCATACTAAAATAAACCTCAATGAAATAAAAAGGTGTGTATGTGTATGAATATCATATATATAATGTTATTCATTTTTAGATATTCTACATTGAATTTTTTCCCCCATTACTGATTTAGCATTGAGTTTACCTCTGTTTTTGGACTTTGCTCTTTTTTGTATTCTAACAATTATAAACTTTTCTGTTTATTCACTAAATAAGAAAGTGACCCTAGAAGGCATTTGAGAAATTTTCATGAATATATGGATGGACATGAAGAAAATTAATAAAACACAATGTGATAAATTTTCCTGATTTAATTCAAACTGAAAGTGCCTATTATCTCCTCTAAAGATATTTTTGAATCATAATTATGGCAGTGCTTGTAATTACAAAGGTTTAATAATTTAGAAGAGAAAATTACTCTGAAATCAAGGGTCATGTCCCTAAAAGTCCACTTCCAACCCCTGCTCTTTGGAATGCACTCTTCAAAATATAAATTCCATTTTCTCAGAAATATGTCAGGGTAAAACAATCACTGATCATTAATATTGATGTTTGTTTAAGCAAAAACCTAAAACACAAAAATCAGAAGAACATGCAAAAATTCATCTGTGACAGTGGCTGTCTTGTTGGGGGGAAATGAAATATTTTCAAGTTTTAGAGAAAAACTTTTGTATAATTAAAGAGAAGGCTTTGTCAATATTTTTAAACTTTAAGAAAAAAATGATGAAGATCCCATAGTGCAAGAGGTATATTTAAATGGTTTTAAAAATCTAAAGTTAAAAAAGACATTTTCTCCTATTTTTAAAATAGTTAATGATAAAGTCTACACTTTCACAGTCCTTGCTAGTTACTCTTTGGAGTTTTGAAAATGAATGCTCTCTTGTACAATATCTTGAAACAGGAAGATAATTCTGTATTTGTGTTCTTTTTAATGTTACGAGGCACTCGTTAAATACACTCTGAGTGACATGGTCCAACCAATTTTTTCATAAACCCTGCTATATTTGTGAACTATTTTATATAATGCAAAGCTGTTATCATATATTTTAGCTGAAACACTTTTATTTCACTTGAAATAAATTAGGATTCACTGAATACTGACTTAAATTTGTAGCTGTAACTTTGTTTTGAACAACTTTGCAACTTTGTAAAATTAAAGTTAGATTCTCAGAAGATTCAATATAAAGAAAATAATTTCTAGACCAGTTTTAAATAGATAATATAGCAAAAGTTGCTTAAATGGCAAAACAGTGATTAGATATTTTCTAGCTTCACTTTTTCCATATTTAGAGCCACTAATTCCAAACTAAAACTGTTGAAATATTACTTTTACCTCAATACAAAATAGCAACAACAGGGCCAATCCCATTGAATTTTCTGTTAGATTTTCATAGATTATATTGTCCATGAAATCAAGATTATTGTTTGAAGGATGAACTCACTCTTTTCATTTCCTGCCAGACCAGAAACATTTCACCACACTTTGAAGTACAGAGCATTTTACTCATACTTTTTCCTAACCTACTGGTTTCCTTATTCTTTTTTTATTCTGCTTGTTAATATCCTGATGTGATCTCCCTGTGAGAGAAAAAAACTCTAGGCAGGGGAAATATTTTATTCATTTTCTTAACTTACACAGTAGCTAAAACAGGCCTCATAGAGAGAAGGATCACATTATGCACTGAAGGAGTTCATGAATAGAACACTCAATAATATTCATAAAAAAGTAAAGAAAAATCTAACCCTTGACTAAGAAAACTAATTACTTCTAAAAATATCACTTATCCTCTCCACATTGTGATTTTTCTTTTTCATATTAGGACATCTTATTATTAATTGGGGGAGAATCTTCCTTGTTTTAATGCATTTCCTGACTTTGAAGATCTGTATCCTGCCTCGTTAAAGTTTTCTTATACATTACCTTACTTTGCTATCTTGGAAACCTGAAAATCTGGTGATGGCTTTTATTCTTACATTTGCATAATGAATTTACTCTTGTCATTCATTGATAGACTTTGCTAGATGACTTGTATTAACTTCAAGGTAGCTAAACTCAACTTTTAGAGAGTTAGCTTAACAAAATCAGTAGGTTATCTGCTTTGAATTTATGGTATGAGTGAAGTCAAATTCATTCACTTATTCAAAGTATACTTGTAGAATACTCATATGTATTTGGTACTTTTTTGGGATATAAGTTCAGTAATGAATAATACAGTCATGTACACAGGAAAATCACATTCTAGTTGGTGAGATATTATGAATACAAATGTAATAGCACATAATTAGGTTTAAGTAAGGGAAATAAAAGGCTAGAGAGGGACCTGGGTGGCCACTTTAGATAGGTGCGTCAGGAAAGCTATTTGTCGCTGAGCAGATTAAATGTGAGCCACGTCACGAATAAGGACTGGTACACAACAATACTCAGCCAAATTGAATAAAATTTATATCAGACAGAGGCTTTGAAGCACATATAGAGTTGGACCACTGAGAGAATAAGGAGGCCAAGGATGAGAGGACAGTGGTAGAAGGTGATGGTGAGAAGGAAGACCATGTAGAACCTTACAGCTATGGGCAAAACTGTATTTATTCTAGGTACAATGAAGAATTTCATATTGTTAAATCAATCATTTATACTTCTCTATAGAAGAGACTACCAAGGGAAAGATTGGAAACAAGATGGCTAATGGTTCAGAAGAGAAATGAATTAGCAGCACATTTAGCTCCAGTCTCCCTAGAATAGCAGCATCTGCCTGCATGTAGGAAACAAGGCAATAAGGTAGAGAGAGATCTGTCATGCATTCTGGAAGCTGTTCCACATTTGTGTCTTGTTTTCATCTCTGGTTACACCCACTGGGTTCAAAAATGTCCAATTGATTTCATCAGCTACCTTTGAGTGCCCCACTTGCTCCCCATTTTTGAATTTATTTATTTATTCATTCATCTATTTTTACCGTACTGTAAGAAATTGCTCCTGCATAACTTTCATGTATCTTAGGAAAGATAATTTGTTATAACTCATTTACTTTCTTTCATGTGTGTATATGATATGTAATATATGTAGTAAGAATGATTTTCATTATTTAAAGTATGTCTAACAATTTATACACTATTTTTCTGAAAAAAATTTATTGAGTTTTGGTTGAAGTGTTAGCTGCCAAAAACAAAGATACTCAAAAATAGAGTGGTTTAAAATTTAAAAACTACATTTCTTGGACTGGAAGTGTGGCTCAAGTGTTAGAGTGCCTGCTTTGCAAGTGTGAAGCCCTTAGTTCAAACCCCAGTCCTGCCCCCACCCAAATGCATTTCTCTCACATAATTATCTAGAAGATGAGGTTCAGTTTGGCTTGACCTGATTTCATTAAATTTTATTGCCCCTTTACCCTCTAGTTCACTGCCTCATCTGCATCATTGAAGCTGAGGCAAAAGCACATGTGTCCTAATTCTTGGGAAGGTGAAGGAGGATTTAAAGGAACAGACATGTTGTATTTTAAAGCCTATTACCAGAAATATACTTGGTCTCCCTACACATCTCGTTTTGCCATCAGCTGTAAAGAACACTGGGAAATATGGTTTAGCCAGATGGATTTTTATGGGCAGCTAAAAGTTTTCTCTGTATAGCTATCCTTAACTCAACTAGCAAAATCACTTTGTCTTTCTTATTATACTTATGTCTTCTCTTCAACAAAATTAGAGATAAGGGCAGAACAGGATCTGCCTGGAAGTGAGGGGGGCAGGGGAAGGAAGGATGGAGGTGGCAGGCAGGGGGAGAAATGACCCAAACAATGTATGCACATGTGAATAAATGAATAAAAATATTATTTCATTACACAGTCTCTCTCTCTCTCTCTCTGTATATATAGCTCAGATATTACACATAAATAGTTATAATTAGTTAATTTCAATAAATAACGAGTCCAGTGAAGCAAATAGGGCTGAAAATCAAGCACCATTAAGTAGCATGCTAGAGATAAAGAAAGAAGCTATTCTTTAGTGAGGTAGTCCTCTGACATATACTGAAATTAGGTAATGAGGTCATAAAGATGAATAAGATAGGGTTCCTGCATTCAAGAATTTCATGGTTCTGGGGAGAAAAACATAAAAGCAACTGAATGTAGTATGATAATTTAATAGTAAAGCATCATGCATTTATAGCATAGAATAAAAATGACACCTTCCTGGCCCCAGCAGTTCTGAGAAGGCTTCAATGTGGAAGTGATGAATAATCTGGTCATGAAAGGAAGACAGAAATCTGTGGCCCATACATAAGTGGCCTCAACACAGGTGCACCTCAAAGGCTTGTGGAAAATATATCCAAGAATTGAATTTGACATGTTCTATAATAAATGTTATACCTTGAGGGCAAAACTGACTGTCTTTCCTACTCTAGGTTCTAGAACAACAAGATAAATTAACTGGGGAAAAAATATAGACAAGAAGTTGTTACAGTTAAGGAGGAAAAGAATATGAGGAGGAAGAAAGGTGTTCCTGTAGGCAGAGTGAGGAGAATGTAAACAAGTGTTCTTTTATCTGACGATCAGCAGCTGCACCTGTTAGCTGGCAATGTTGGTACACCTGAACACATTAACAGCTTTCCGTTTATGACTATTAATAATTAATGTATGAAATTATAAAATAATTTGATCTACTGCAAATTTCATAACAAATAGAAGATAAATAACACAAATGGAAAGATAATGAGTAACAAAAGTGATACCAATAAAGATATATAGAATCACATTTTGAGTATATGAAACAAAATATTTTTCATATCAGCCTTTTCAAATTAGACAAAAATATGTAGCTATGGACAATGATGCTATTAAAATTATTTCAATTCACTTGGCTGTTTTAAGCTCACATTTGTGCACTGTGTAGAGATGTGTAATATTTAAGAAAAATAAATTTGAATAAATCAACCATAGGTTACTTTCAATAGAATTGTTAAGATTAAAGATCTGGTGAAAATCGATTATTTTCTCATGCCATAGTATGTTTAAGAGTATTTAACTTTTATTGTAATTCTGAATAATTTTAGCTTTATCATATATAGTTTTTATGGGAAATTTAATGCATTTATGAACATATATGATAAATTTTTGGCATGTGTGATGATCTATGCTTGTTTTCTTCATTAGCAACTGGTGGGTGCATTATATTTGTGAATTTTTCTTCTTTTAAATGTGTACAGAGTATTTTCTTGAGTGATTTAAATGTTTTTGGAACAGACCCAACTGTTGCAATGATCTCATGTCCTCGAACCATTCCTGGGTGTGTTGTAAGTTCTGTGTGACCCCGTCGCATGTATTGATTGAGTTTTATTGGTCAATAAAATGGTAAGGGTTAGCAGGATCATTGCCTAGTACTAGGAATTATACTTGATGTACCCAGAGTAGTGGTCATGTTTTATGTACTATCTGTAGAAATGTTGAGAATGTTTGTTTAATTAGAGCTTTAGTTAAATTATCTTGACAGAATTGACCTAAATTATGCATGGGTCCTGTTGACATCTCTTGGTTTAGTTTATATTTGCCTTTCTTTAAAAGCAAAAAAAAAAAAATAAAGAAAGAAAGGAGCAACTTACAAATCTTTTTTCCTTCAAAATAGCTTTTTTTCTTCATATATATCTTATAAAGATACATATATAAATATATAAATACTTTCAATATAGATGTACATTAAATCTCAATCTTCATATCCTCTCTTTGCAGGTCCATGCATATATAAAGCCAAATATGATTTATAAATAGGATAAAAACAAACCTCTTAAACCAATCAAACTGAATTGATGATACTAACTTTATAGTGAATGATGCTGTTTTCTTGGGACTGAATGACTAATAACTAATGGCAAAATGCATATGGCACTGTGGCCCTGGAGCTTTGAGCTGTGATACATTCCCTGTGATGCCATAATTCTCATCAAATATTGATGATTGAGCTTCCACAATATCTTTCATTAGGCAACACACCATGATGCTTCTACCCTTTACTTAATATGAACTATAGAAACAAAGTAAATTTGCACAAATGTATGGGTAATCCAGAACAGGCTATATTAATTTTTAAAAACTGTCATCAAAATGAAAATACTAAGTTTAAGAATTCTTATTGGAAGCTCTGGCAGCATCTCAAGAGACCCCAGTTAGAGACATACTACATTAAAAAGTTACTAGATCAAGAGAAAAGGAATTTGGCCTTAATTAATAGCATGGGTTCATGTTTTCAATTAGCCGTTTAATGCAGTGTATGTGGAAGGCATATGGCAAATGTCTTAAAATAATAACTTCCACATTTTGAATGTTTATTATTGTGTAAGGAAGCAGAGCAGTTGTTATTATCATGGTCTTTGTGTTCATCAAGGAATTCAGACTTCTCTGTTACTTACATAAAATTTTATTTAATTGAGTACTATTTATTAATAAAGTAGATCCTGTACCCATTTTTTGTGGTACTGGGGATTGAACTCACTGCCTGGCTCTTCCTAGGTAAGTTCTCTATCACTTGAGCCATACTCTCTGTTTTCCAGCTAGGTCCAGCACTTTTGCCCAGGCTGGCCATGATACTTCTATCTATGGCCTCCTGCATAGCTGGGGTTACAGATGTGTACCACCACAAAGAGTGCATCAGCTTATTGGTTGAGATAGAGACTCACTAACTTTTTGCTGAGGCTGGCTTCAGACCATGATCTTCCTGATCTCCGCTTCCCAAGTAACTGAGGTTACAGATGTGAGCAATTGCACAGAACCTATAAATACTATAGTTTTAATAGTTCTGATGTCATGTATTTACTTCTTAAGGATCCCTTCTGTCTTCACCTTTCCATTATACCAGTTAGATTCTGTAGTTTAAGCATACAACTCCTCTCTTATTAAATGTTATCACCTCTCCTGCATTTTATGGATCCATCTTACTTCCACAGCAAAACTCTCAATCAGGATCAATCAAATTGTTTACCATATTTATTCCTGCATCCAGTGTGTTGAATCTTGTTGAAACCACATATTTACAAATATGGGTTTCCTATAAATTCATAGTCAAATGTCCATTGGGTCCTCAATGATGCCCTTAAATTTTTCTTTAGCTTTTCAAATAAGTTTCTCTTTTTTCCCTCCAAAGACCTTTAAACTTTAGACTTCAACTCGTTGTTTCAAACTTAATGTGGAATATTGATTCACTCCCAGGAGCCACTATAAAAACCTTATAACATCAGGCTTAAACTGATGAATTCAGTTTAAGTAAATTCACTTCACTGTTTTCTCTTTCCCTCCTTTTATATTGGAAGTTAGTTCTTTGTTATTATGAAGTCATTCCTTCAAGTCATTTTTAGGACTCTTGTTCTATTAACCCCTCTTGTACCTGTACCATGGCTGGTTCTTCCTCTTAAAAGCATCTTTACTGCACAGTAGGATGACTACAGATAATTATTGTATACTACAACAGCTATGAAAAAAATTTTTGAATGTTTTCACCCTAGAGAAATGATAAATGAGCTGACAGATAAATTCATTCTGATTCAAATATTTCACAAGGTATATAGATATAGAAACATCACATGAATCCCAGAAATGAGTACAATTTTTATGTATCAACTAAACATAAACTTAAAAAAGAAAACAAAACATACTTAAATTTTTTGACTCTTAGCTATCTTCCTACCTAATTTCTTTCACTTATTGACTTTGAAACATTTGTCTACATTTGCCTTTGCTTACTTTCTTATCACACACTTCTCTAAAACCCTCTAAAATATGCTACCATCTTTGAAATTGCTTTAGCTAAAGTAATTAATATGCTGTTAATATTATTATCAATAAACACTCAGTATTTCACTTCACCTTCTTATCATATCCAGCATTGTTAAAAACTTTGACAGTCCTCATTCCTGCCATACCACCTGCCTTCATTTTTCTTCTTCCTTGCTGACCATTCAGTCTAATTAAATTCTGCTTTCTCTGGCCATGTCTTTATTATGTGCCTCTTCCAGGCCCTTTTGTCTTTTCATGTCACCTATCCTCCTTGGCTGATTACACCTGCTTCAATGGCTTTTGGTGTCACATATGTAATGGTTATGCCCAATGATAATACTGGGTATTCTCAGTTCTCTGTTACCAGCCCACATCTTTTTCTTGATTCTCAGGTCATTTATAAGACTGCTGAGGAGATAGCTACACTTGGTTGTCCCTCTATCTCTCAGATTTAAGTATGTCCAAAACTCATTTGTCCTCTGATATTTTCTAGCTAAAACCAAAAATTCAGACCCACTCTTAACTTGCTTTCTTTCTATTGCCCTATGTTCATCAAATACCACTTCTGTTCTGAAATATTCCACAATGAATATTTATTATCAATTCATTTTTATTCTCCATTTTCATAACCCTAATTCATATAATAATTATATTTGAACAAACAAAAAAATTCATTTCTTGGTAGGATTTAGCATTTTCCAATTGTTATGCATTGGCCATGGTTTGAATATGCATATTGTCTCACGAAGGTGCTGTGGACTTTAGGAGGTAGAATTTAGTAGAGATTATTAGGCCATTGGTGTGTGCCCTTGAAAGTGATGAGGGCCTTTGGTGTCTTCCTTTCTCTGTTTTTGCTTCCTGACTGGAGATGCAAGTGCTTTATCTCATCACTCCCACCATTTTGCTCCCCCCCATGTTGTCTACTTTAGCCAGAGACCCAAGAGGCAGTATGATTGTGGACTGAACCCTGAGACAAAATAAACCTTTTTTTTTAAATGAGTTAAATACCTCAGGTATTTTGTTATCCCAATTTGAAACTTAGGATATATCTAAACTCAATAGGTCTTAAGAATTCTGTATATTATCTGATATTGATTGTCTTCTTACCTTTCTAGCCTATCTCACAAGCCTCTTTATGCTGAATTCTTGCCTTATCTATTCCAAACTACCTTTACTTTCTCAGCCCAGTGGCACATGTCATGGATTAGGGTTTTTGGCAGAAAGTGTCAAGCAAGTAAAAGCAGGAGGAAGTCATAATTACCCAATTATTATTGTCTGGAGTGGAGAGAAGTTAAAATGGTAAAAAATGGGATCAACCTATTAATTATTCTTTGTCTATATACTTTCTTTCCTTTTCATTACATACACTGTAGCCATGGTGTGTATTAATGATAGGCATCAATTACATTTTTCATTCTTTATACCATGGATTTCACTTTGATATAGGATTATTTTCTCTGTCAACAATGGCCTATTATTTCCAAGTACTGTTTTAAAATTAACAAGGTGTTCTTTTCAAGGTGTGATAAATTCTGATGATATACTGGTAAATTCTAATGGATGAATATCAAAGAAATGGAAGCACATATTTCTTTTCAAGACTATGGTCACATGTGCATAGAGAAATGTAAGACTGAACTAATTTTCTGTGAAATAGTCTGAAAATCACATTAGTCTTGAAAGCACACAGATTATTGAAATTGCAGTTACTTCAAGCTTGAACTAAATGAATTAAATAATTTTTCATTTCATTTTGCTTGCGAATACATACTCTAAAATAGCCAAATATTGATTGAAACCCACGTTTGGGTAAAATTATTTACAAAGAAGAGAAATGTGCTAGTTAGTGTTTTCTATACCACTGTCAGGTAACTTTTTTTAACATAAGGTATTTTATAATTTCTTTCAAAGTTTAACAGAATGCCATTCTTACACATAAAGTATTTCTTCCTATTTTAGATAAATAATAATAATTTTTTCTCTTGAATATAGATGGTATAGGTTTATCTGTTGAGAAATGATTTTCTTGTTTTAATGACACGACTCCTACTTTCCTGTTACTAGGAAAGTTACTGACTTAATACTACATGGTATCATATTTAATTGAAAAATATTTCAATGTTTTATCTATTAAATTGTCACTTTCTTAAAAAGTTACTTTTCAAAACCTTCTTATGTTACATGAAAATACTTATGTGCTTGAAATATTCTCTTTCAATCTGGATCATTTTAATATCACTTCAGATTACAAGCAGTCTTAGCATAATTGAGTCTTTTCAAAGACACTTATGTAGATGCATATAACCCAAAGACAAATTACTCATTGGAGTTAGTTTTATCTTTTTAAGGGGTACAAGTAAAACAAACAAAAACATACATGAGTGATGATCAATGATAACATATATTTAAAAGCAAAATTCTGGTATTTTCAGTAATCACTTTTTATGGAAAAACTGCATATACTAGACAAGTGCTCTACCTCAGAGCTTCCTTCCAAGCTCTTGTTGATGCATTTTATAATTTTATCATTATTATTCATTTATGTGACATCATCTTACCCAAGGCTATGAATTTCTTGGTTTAAAGACCAGCCATGTCTTCATTATTTCTTTTATCTGCAGACTTGACCTCAGTATAGAACACATAGCAGATACTATGCGACTTGAGTCAGTGATTTGGTATTTGTTTATTAAAATGGTTTATATCTTCCTGCAATCCCAGGAAGATAATGGTTTGAGGCCAGCCCAGACAAAAAGTTAGCAAGACCCCCATCTCAACAAACAAGCCATGTGTTCCTAGCTATAACTCCAGCTACACAAGAGATGTAGGCAGGAAGAGTACAGTCTGAGGCTGGTTAGGGAAAAAAGCATAAGACCATATCTGAAAAATAACTTAAAGCAAAAAGGGTTGGAGACATGGCTCAAGTGGTAGAGTGTTTGCTTAGCAAACACAAAGCCCTGAGCTCAAATCCCAATACCACCAAAAATCGCATTAAATTAATGACAAAATAGTGATTAATTCACGCAATTACTAACAGGAAGAATCAAACAACAATTTTGTATCTAAATAGATGAGCATATTTCATTTTCTTTCCTTAAGCTTCCTTCAAAGCACAGTTAACCTCAAGTGACCTTGGTTGTATGACACTTGTAGCACCCCTGAGGTCAGATTGAAAATCAACCTTAGGATCTGTGCCTAACATTCAACTATCAAATATTGCATAAATCAAGAATTTTAAGAAGATGGAAAAATGAATATGGGTTGAGTAAATGGCTATGATTTAACTTTTTCTTCAGGTGAAAAATCTTGATTAAAATATTATCCCTCAAGATAATAGAAATTATAAATCTATATAATCAATGGTAAGATAAAAATATATTGTTGACTAAAATATTATATATTTTTTTCTTCTGTTTGATAATTTTCAAACTGAAGTTGACATTTATGGTAGGGTAAAAATATATCATTGGTTAAAAATATTGTATATATTTTTTTCTGTTTGATAATTTTCTACCTGAAGTTGATAAAAGCTTCAGGACTCTGAATCCCAGGGTAGCACTGTTAAATGCTCTTGTGTTGAAGTTTGACTAGCACTCTACTTGAGTGATTACAAACTCTGAGCTAACTAGAGTTTACAGATATTTTCATCTGATTGCACTGTTGCCCACACTTACCTTTGAAGTGATTTTATTTGCATCTGATACCAGGCTATTAAGTATTCAGTTCTGTGCTCCATATTTACCAACTATAGACTTAATATTAATAAGAAATATTTTAAATTAAATATTCTCAAATACTTTCCTGAAATCAACTTCTAGTTACCATTTATTGCTATGGATTAACATTCTGTTTTTCATGGGCTATTTATTAGAAGTCTCACCAGAAATACATCATTTTTCCATGATAATATATATCACATATATTATATATTATTATATGTGATAATATATTATTATATGTGATAATATATTCACATATATTATCTATCTATTTAAATTTACAAGTTACAGTGGAAATTTTTATTTGAGTGACATTTACCTCTAGAAACTACTGAAAAAGGAATCTGCATATTTATCATGTAAAGCTCTTCTTTTTTAGATCAATTATGGTATTGTTATCATGGTATCAAAATATTGACAAGTAACAGCAACAAGCAAGACCAAAATGCACTCCATCTAGTGCTCACTCAGAACTGGTGCAGACCACTTTGACAAAGTTGATTTCCAAGTCCTGATTGATAATCCAGATGCCTACAGGAGGCAAGCAGATATTATAAAAGGGTGGGTGAGAGAAAAACCAACTCTATCATACTTTCTCTTTAGTTATGGAACTATGGTGCAAGCATATAGCCCAAAATAAACATAGATACCTAGGATGTAGACACCTGTATTTTAAATTTAGATTGGAAAGAAAATACAAGTTCCCTCTGATAAATGCCTCAGAAGTGGTGAGATTTATGGCAAAATACTTATCAGCATTAAACCTGATCACAAGCTTCAATTGATTGTTGCCATCCAAAAACATAGGACCTTCCATTTTTTAAAGAGAACCTGGTAATCTAGATTTATATATCATTTCAGTCCATTTTCTGTTCCTATCACAAAATGCATACAGCTGGATATTTTATGCAGAAAACATTTACTTAGCTCAAAATTTGAAGGTACAAAATCATGACAGAAGTAGGCTTGGTTCTGGTGAGTGGTTTCTTGCTATTTCAAGACAGGGTGGATGGCATCATGTCAGTGTGTGTAAGAGGGAGAGATCATATAGTAAGACAGGAAGCAGGAAAGATTCAGGGGCCAGGTGATTTAAAAAATTTTTTTAATAACAACTTGCTCTCATAGTAAGCAACTTGGTTCTCACTTCCAGAGGTGATGCCTGCAATAACCTGATTGCCTCATGGTAGACTTCCTCTCTTGAAAGTTCCACCATCTCTCCATGCCACCAAACTGGGGACCAAGCTTCTAGCACATTAGCCTTTGAAGACAGAACACTTTAACAATTAGATTTTAGGATGTCTTCCAGAAACATTCTGATGAGACTGGGATATAAAGCTGCTGGATGATTACTAGATTTGGTCTTCGTTGAAGAATGTTTTTATTCAACAATGGGCACTGTTCAAGATATTGAAGTTAAAGCTGTGAATAAGCAAACATATTTCCTTGTTCAGAGCTGTACATTAAATTGCTGTGCTTAACAGTCATCACGGAACAAGGCCACTTTTTGCAGGGATTGCACACTGAAATATTTGGCTGCAACTTCTCAGTGTTTGTCTTCATTCTTGAACTCCATACAGAATTTAAATTCATGGTTTATATTTCTTTGGCATATTTTTTTATTGTGGCTTTCTGCTGAATAGCTTTGGAGTGCTTAAACATAGCATTCCATTATAGACTTTGCAGTATAGGAAAGAATGAAACACTGAGATAGGGTCCCCACCCCCTTCTCTTTTACCACAGTCCTTCAGCTTGACAGCATCTTTCCTCATCTACACAGAGGAAATAAATAAAGACATAGAATAAAATTGGTCAGGATTCAGAATTCTTCAAACTGCTCAGAAAGGAGAGAGCAGAATGAAATGAAAGGAACCGCAAATCGCCATGTGGCCCACTTTCCTGTCTCATGCTTACTGTCTTCATTCTTCTTGAACAGTCACAGAGATCAGCCACAGTTCTTCCAATTGCACACGGGGCCCACAGGACCATCAGCTCCCTGACCTGATCTCCAGATGCCTTCTCAGTTGCTCCTGCTCCAAACTCCTGGTCTCCTGACTGTCCTTTGTCACATCATATGTGACTCCCCCTCCTTTCAGTTAGGTTGTTGTTCCTACAGGCTAAAATACATATGCACATTATTCACTTATTCTCAACATGCAAATGTCTTTTCTAAATTGTTACTTTCTTAGTGAGACCTGCCTGATGTCTCACTGACAATTATACTCACCCTTTTCCTTGAACTGCCAATCAAGTTTACCGCCCCCCACCACAGTGGGGTTGAGGGTCTTTTAATATAATATGCAACACATTTATTAGTGTTTATTGCAATTATTCTTCAGCTACAATATAAGCACCTGGAGGGTAGAGATCTTTGTCTTGTCTTATTTGCTAATATGATATAGCAGAGAAATTGTATGACAGATGTTGGATTTTGTTTGTTTATTTATTTATTTTTTTTTGTGATACTAGGATTTTAACTCAGGGCCTCATACTTGCTAGGTAGATGCTCTACTGCTGGAGCCATTCTACTAGTCCTGTTAATTTGTTTTGGAGACAGGGTTTCTCTGTGTAGACCAGGCTGGCTTTGAACTCATGCTCCTCCCACCTCAACCTCCATAGTGTTGTGATTACACGTATGAACTATCATGACCAGCAAAGACTGTTTTTGTTTTTAAGAGAAAGAATATTTTAAAGTAAAAGAAGATTTTTGAGTGAAAGAATATTGAACCACTTATGTCTGGGCATACTTCCCACAGCTTGCCATAATTGCCTATGGAAAGATTTCTTGCAGTGAATTATATTATGTGTGGGTTTATGATCTATTTTGCCTTTATTATTAGAAATTACAAAAACACATGTTAAGGACAAAGAGATATTTGTGTGTTTGATCTGAAAAACACATGCTATATGAAAAGAGATGTGTTTGGTCAAAAAGGAAATTACTTTGTAATTACTTTGCATAAGTAATTACAATAAAACTATAAAATGTCTCGAGGCAAAAGAAAAAGCAAAGAGTATAAGTAGACCTGTGCTAGGTCCTGGCTACACCATTTACTAGTTCTCTGACATTGGGTTAGCTATTTATTAGCTCTGAGCCTCAGTTACCTTATCTTATAAATGAGATAACAGTATAGTAGAATATGTTTCATTTGCTCATAAGTGTACAACAATGTTTTTTTTCTTAATGTCTGTTTCTGTCAACAGTTAATCCAACTTATAACTAAATTTGTAATTATTTTAGATTCATTCTTTAAAATATAAGCTACACAGGGACAAACCTGTACCTTTCTTTTATAGTTTTGTGTCCCAACTCTAAATGTCATGTCACACATATATGTTGTAGGGTGAACTATTAAGCAAATTTAAGTCATATGATCATATGACATAATAATAGAAAATTTCTTTATAAAGTAGGTATGCTATTATGGTCACCATATAAACTATTAGCATCATCATTAAGTATGTGTTTCTTAAGCTTCTTTAATCCACTACAAAGGCGAGGAGGTAGTCACCTTCTAGAATTATTGGATTAATTTTTAAGGCAATTATTAGTAAAATAAAAAAGGACACACCTTGCTGATCTAATGGTTTTGTAACAGGTCTCTAAGCTGGCTGGTGTTTTTGTCAAACATGGCATCAAAAAAGGTGACACTGTGGTCATCTACATGCCCATGATCCCACAAGCAATGTATGCCATGCTGGCATGTGCAAGGATAGGAGCCATCCACAGTCTCATCTTCGGGGGATTTGCATCCAAAGAACTAAGTACTCGCATTGATCATGTGAAGGTAAGTGCTTTCTTTGGCATGAAAATCAAGTTGTAGTCATCTAGAGTACAGAAATATTAAGTAATGGAGGAATCATCCAAGGATCATCTTACTTGTTTGATTTTTCTTTCAAATTGGATACTCACAATTTTACTATTCTTTTGGCATATATCTGTTAATCAGGCTTTTGTTTTTGAGTCAGTTCTGTGTAAAAGACATCTTGCTAGGTAATTTGAAGTATAATATAAAAGACAAGTGAAAGTAGATGCCTTTCAAATTATCTTGTCATATATTGGAGCTTATAAGACATACAAGAAAATAACTAATAACTAATTTATTCATTCAGCAAGCAAATTCAAACTCCCTCTGTGTACCTGCCCTTGGAACTGAATAATGAATAATGGTTATCATATAGGTAGACACATAGCTAGTATTAAAGACTACTTATTCCCCGGAATAAGGGTACAGCCTAGTGGTTAAGAAGGTGTTTGGAAGGATGCAACCACATGTTTGAATAGGGTATAATAACAGATTTCATAAATCTATTGTGAAATATTGAGATTGAATTTATAACACCAGCACCAGAATCTGGCATATATCACTCACTTAAAGATATAGGAAATTATTATTCTATGAGCTTAGCAGGGGTCAGCAAGCATTCTTCTCTAAGTGACCACAAAGTAAATATTATAGACATTATGCGTTACCTTGTCTCTGTTGCAATCATCTCTGCTGTTTTAACACAAAAGCAGCCATAGACAGTACATAAAGGATTTAGCATGTCTGTGTCCCAAAAAACTTTACAGAAATTGTTTGTAGACCCTAATTTAGAGGAAGAACCATTTTCTTTTAGTTTGAGTGGCTGAAGCCACTCGTGAGAAAGGAGAGGTTTGAATAAGATCTTGATTAAGATTCAGCTAGTTAAGGAGAATGACAAAGTGAGATCCAAACACAGAATGAAAAATAGGAATCAAGCTTTAGAGGCAGGAAGGGTGAAAGTCATTTGGAAGACAGTAGGTAGATAGCTATGACAGAAAAGGAGAAAAGGTGAATGTGCAAAGGAGGGTTTTGTATGAAGTCTATAGAAACCGGTGGAAGTTTGTTGAGCAAGTGAGAGCCATGGTTTAAGCAATGAGAAAAGAGAAGAAGAGGCAATGTGATAAGAGCAAAGGAGGGTCCGGAAGCTGAAGTAAGAACCTTTGTTGATAAGTGATCTGTTTATGAAACAATGGGAAATATGAAGGAAAAAATGTCAGTGAGAAGTGATTATATGAGTAAGAGATGGCTGATCTTTAAATTTCACCAGTCTAAGGAGAGGGTAAAACCTTTTCTTTCCTGCCTTCTTTTTTCTTTCTTCTCTCTCTCTCTTTCTTCTTCTCTTTCTGTCTCTCTTTTTCTTTCTTCTTTCCTCTTTTTTCCAGTACTAGGGATTGAACTCAGGGTCTAATGCTTGCTAGGCAGGCACTCTACCACTTATGTCACATTCCAGCCCTGAGACATTCTTAACATGTCAGGGAACTAGTATGTATTAAAAGTCTCCCGAGTGCTAGGAATAGCAGGAGGCTTTGCATATCCTACTTCATTTGGAAATTGATCAGATATTAGAACCAGGAAGTTGTTTTGAGGACTAATCAACCTAAATACTTTTTTTCCTTTTCCTTTTTTAAACATGTTGAGTTCTTATGAAGGATGTAGTTTGTGCTTCTGAAAGAAATTTAGGCAGAATTATTAGTCATAGACCTGCAGATCAGAGGGAAGTGAGAAACTTCTGAGCTGTAGGCTCAGATTTTTGAAACAGAAATCCTAAGCACAATTTAGACAAATGCATTGGATATAGAATTTCCTTTAAAATATTTTATAAGATATGGAGAAATTAATTCATGTACATAAAAATAACTTATACCACTGGAAAAATTTTCATTCATCACACACACACACACACACACACACAAAACTGGTTAAGGAATGTAGGCATAAATTCATATTCATATGGGTAGGTCAAATTTAAGGAGAGAAGATATAAAGATCTATATCTGAGGTATTTACTTAAAACTATTAGTTGAAGTATATGTTTTTGTGTCATGATTTTAATACAAATAGGCTAAAGAAAAAGATTTTATTTTATCGGGTATACATAGCAAGGATGTATTCTGACATGTCAATCTAGACCCCATGAGAAATCTAATGCAAGGTTATTAGTTGAAATGTGAAAGGGATTATTTTTCCAGAGGAAGAGTCTAATTTGACTCTATTAAATTATTATAGTTCTATATATTCTATATATGTTCTTAGTTGACATGTAGCTTAATTTCATTTATTCAAAATTCTAATCTTAAAGAATGTTAAATACAGCCATTTTGTATTACCAATATTAAAATGTGAATTGTATTTAAATATCAACCTCTAAAATATAATAAAAGAAAACAAGAATAGTTTTTATTTTCTTTCCTCCCTCTCCCAATTTTCTTTCCTTTTAAAAGTCAGCTTGATACAGTGTGTGGAGAGTTTCTGCCTGTACCACTTATAAACCTGAAGCAAAGTATGTTACTGAACTGAGCTTCCTCTCCATGAATAGTGAATGATATTCAAAATCAAAAGGTGCTATGTATTTGTATATGTGGCATAGTATTAACCTTCCCTAGGTGAAATGTATAGTAACCAGAAATCAGAATTCAAGAATAGATGCAATATTATCTCCTGAATAATTTATCATATGTCACCGTTGCTTTGGATTTCATGGTGAAGAAACAATAAACGTAGAAGAATGAAAATGTATTAAGTTCTACAAATTAATGAGAATTTTGGTTTAGTTGCACAATTCTTTATTGAGAGTTTATAGTATGGCAAACACTGTACAGGCATAGGAGATACAAAGATAAATGATACTCAAACTTGGCCTTGCAGAGTTTATTGCACAATGGTGGGGGTGAATGAACATATTGACTATGGCTCCATATTTGAGTAATGCCTAGAAAGTTGTCTGATAAAGAAGAGTGCTAAGTGTACCTTAAAGAGAGCGACAGGTCAGGCTTTGTGGCGCTTTAAACTTAAATTGTTTGGGAGCCTTTTTAAGAAAAATAATATGAAATTACAAATTTAGTTTTGGTGAACATGAATATGTATTTAGAATGAGAAAAAAATGATTGGAGCTTTGAGTTTTGTCCTTTTGTGTTTTCTTTATGCATGTAAAAAAGATACTTACATAGAAAACCTAAAGAATACTTCCTTGTTGCAGCCTGGCTAGCACTCTCCACTTAAGAAATGCTACAACTCCAGCAACAACTAGCTCCTCATTTGTGTGTGTGTGTGTGTGTGTGTGTACACATAGACATGCAACCCAGGATCCCTAAGGTTTGTATTCCACTGGATCATAACAAATTCACCTGGCTTAGTGAATTCCTTGCAAGATATTTTGTACAGTTCATATTTATAGGCCCAAAGCTTCATTGAGTGTATAATTTTGAATGGGTAAGTGAGATTTATGTGTAAGTTGTTAGGACTATAGTGCTTAAAAAGGGTTTATTGGTTTTCACACCATTTATTCAATAAAGAACTGAATCATTCAAACATTTCTCTAGAAATGTTAAATTGCCAGTCTGTACCTGAAATATTGTGATTGCCTTAATTAGAACTATTAAAGCTTTTCTCAATTAAGTGTTTTTTTTTTCATTTCAGCCCAAGGTGGTTGTTACAGCATCCTTTGGCATTGAACCTGGAAGGAGGGTAGAATACATACCGCTCATAGAGGAAGCACTAAGAACAGGACAACACAAACCAGAAAAAATTCTCATTTACAGTCGTCCAAATATGGTAACCTGAATGTGAATTTGGTTTTTGCTTATGGTAATGTGCCAAGGATAATTCTAGTCTTGACCATTTCAAGGAGACATTTTATTCATAAACTATTAAATACATACCCTAAATGTTATTGCCGTTTCTAGGGAAGAAAGATATGGATGATATGTCTTTAAGAAAAACAAGGTTAAAATAGGCTGAATGTAGTGGAAATATATTTTGTACTCATGTATGAAAATGGAAAAAGGAGACCTGTAGAACTATTCCAGGAATGAGGAGTGGGGATAAAGGAGAATGATGGAGGGGGTAAATTCAAATATGATATATTGTAAGAACTTGTAAATGTCACAATGTACCCCAGATAAAGTAACTTGCCTGACTAGTGAGTGCCAGAGTCATGATTTGGATGTGAGCAGTTTTAGTCTGCCTGCATGTTTAATTCCTTCACTATACTGTCCACCTATTGGAGAGGTCTGCATAATTAGTATGCAAAATATCTTTTAAAAAATAGGAAAAGTGTTTAGACAAGAATCAGCCATTTTCAGGCAAATGAAACATGAATATTCTAAGCAGTTAAATTGTTCTATGAACTGTGATGGAAGAAAAAGCCATGTAATAGAGAAATTAATAGAATTTATAATACCTTTCCTACTAACTTTAACCTAATGATCACTTTATTTCTACACCCAAGCAAAAAATCTCCAGATATTTATGGTAGGGACAAGGTGGGTTTTAGCAGACTGAAAATTTTTTGGCAGAAGAAAAACTATGAGTACAAAGAATCAAGTGTAATTCTGTGGAATTCTTGAGAGGTTATCTGTCTGTGGCTCAACCAACTGCCTCACTCAATGATTCTAGTGTTCTAACTGTCTTGAAAAAGAATCTTAAATTGCTTTCAAGTGACCAGGATCATAATTTTATGAAAGGCTTTGTGGCTGTTTATATCAAGAATGCAAAGTCAGCAACAAAAAAGGATTGGGGTAAGGGAAGTTGAGAGAATGACAGAAATGCATGCAAAGAAAAAAAGTGTGTTTACATGAGTGTGTGTGTGTGCTATTCACTCACATGTATGGATGTAAATAGATTTTAAGGAACCAATGATGGACTGGGTCCAATACAAAATACTTTTAAATACTTCTTATTTAATTCTCACAGACCAATGGACTAGATCTTGTTACTGGTTCCATTTTACTGATGAAGAAACTAAGTTATGAATCAAAGCCAAGCAATAAAGGTTTGAAAGCTGGTTCAATCACTTTTGACCAACAAGATGCATGCTATCTCTTCCACTCTATACACACATTGCATGTGCATATTAATGTTCTCTACTCATACTTTTAAAATGCATACTTTTCCCTACTTATCTCACCTGACTAGCTAACTTTCTGTCACTCTTTCCCTTTTCTCCAGAGCCTGTCCTCTATTATGATATGGATGAAGACTTTGAATGTCTCTTGTTCTTAATAGGACCCCTACTGTTTAGGCACTAATTAAACCCAATGGATTGGATTTGCTTTTAGTTTAGAGAGACACAGATTATGAGGCTGGGTGGTGCATGTCAACCAGGTTTGCATTTTTGCCAGAGGAGGTAAAAACTTGGCTCCTACTCCTAAGCCTCAGGCACGCAATGACAGAATCAAAGGATTATCATATCAGTAACCCTGTTATTCTCCTAATATTGCCTTTTAAGAATTATAACATCTAGGAAAGACATATCTGTGGAAGCAAATATATAAATATATGGGTATATATAAACTGAGTGTTGATTTTCTCTCTTTATTGTCAAATCTCCTTTACTCACATTTATATTTCTTGCCTTAAAGAATAATAATTATTCGTGCTAGTGCTCATTTCATAAGAGGTCTATAAAAATCATAGATCTGTAATTATTTTCACGATCACTCTTCACATTTTTCATTTTTCAGTGTGATGATTTTATAGCTCAATAATTTTGATATTAATGGTTTGATAATTTGAAATTAGTTGTTTTTATCCCATGCATAAAAATAAATAAAAACATGATTTGCTTATAGTTAAGCTATTTCTGTTTATTTAATTAATTGGTGGTACTGGGATTTGAACTTAGGGCTTCGTACTTGCTCTTAAAGCAGGCTTTCTACCATTTGAACAACAATTACAGTCCATTTTGCTCTGGTTATTTTGGAGATGGAGTTTTGTGAACTACTTGCCCAGGCTGGCCTTGAACCTTGGTCCTTCTGATCTCAGCCTCCTAAGTAGCTAGGATTATAGGCGTCAGCCACTGTCTCCTGGCTCTTTCTGTTTATTTAAATAGCTCAAGCCAGTAACTTTCAGAGTGAGGCTGGAGAAGCAACTGAGCCTGAAATTTCACCTTTCTGAAGGGTCTTCAATTCGGATTGTTACCTGCAAATGTGTTTATTCATACAGGCATTGTCTTTGTGATATTGTATTGAAGCATTAATTTGTAAATGTACATATTTAAATACATGACAGGTTTTTATAACCCTAGTTAATATATTAGGGATCCTGGAAAATAGAATTCATTTTCTTTTCTTAGTCTTTGCCTTTAGTCTCAACTCAAGACTCAAGTTGAAGTGAATGGTCACATATTATAGCTCTAGTTGATAGATCTCACTAACTTTACTGAGCCTTTTGAAGCTGGGTTCTGTTTGTGCTAATGTGTTCATTAATTATAAACTTTCTGATTTGTGATTTTGAACACAGCTAATGTTTCCGAAAATAACCAGATATTCAATCGAAATGACCTCTTTAGAGAAGTGTAACTTCTCACTAGAGTAACTTCTTCGTAAGCCGCTTGCCTTACTCTTCATCTATCTGGCCATTTGATGGCGCTGTTTCTGAAGAGGTCTTAGTTTTCAAAATTGTTTTCCATTCTTGAAAAAGCAAAAGCAGAATTTTCATCCATCCTGAACATGCTTGGACATCCTCTCATTTGGAAAGGTAGCTGCAGTATTTCTCCTAAATGCCCTCCTAGAAAGAGAAATTTTAATGGGTTAGTTTATATTTTGTCGTGAAGATAGAACTTCCAAAGTAAAAGAAATATAATGCAAAACAACAGAACTCAGTTTATAAAGTTACTAGTGTACAAGCATCTGTGGAAACATGGATCACTGAGTTAATTAAGCTCAGAGTATGATGAAAACATAAGTGAACCCAATTAAATTTCTTAAAGGTATCACTAGATTTGAGTAATACATGTTCTTTCTGTCAATTCTCTTGGAGCCAATACTAAACCAATGGATTTTTATCTTGACTCCCCACCTTGATCTGTTTAGTCATAAATTCAATGCTCAGTGCATTGAATTTGCATTGTAGATTTTTCATTCACACGCTCAGACCTGTATAGATGTAACTACTGTCTGTTATTCCTGTGGATTAATCTCCTTTTACAATGTTTTATTTCTTCATTCTTGCTGTGCAGGGGATGGTTCCTTTGGTGCCGGGTCGTGATCTTGATTGGGAAGAAGAAATGGCAAAAGCCCAATCACAAGACTGCGTTCCTGTCCTCTCAGAACATCCACTGTATATTCTATACACATCTGGAACAACAGGGCTGCCTAAGGTACTTTCTCTTAAGGATAACTCCACAACAGCAGATTTCCTCTGCGGGAAGACTGTCTGATCACTGGCTGAAAATGTTTGCAGACTGTTGGTACCTTGATTTTTAGGCATAACTGCTTTGTATCTTAAAGGAATTTTGTCCTAAACTCAACATATAGAACAATGTTTATCACATTTAATACCAAATGATTTTTCCTCATTTATTCAAAATTCTTTTCAAATATCATCAATATACAGTGCTTTAGTAAGCTAGTAAAGAAGATCTTCAACAGCTTAAAATATAAGGTGCACAAAAGATGCTTTTGCAAGACAAATTTAAAGGCATCAGTATTCACAAATGTATCAGGTATTAACAAATTCCACATTTTCCTGGTACCTCCAAATAATATTCTTTCTCCAGACAACTTCATAAAGGCTTATCATATCATCTTTCTTGCTTATCTTCATTAGAGTGTTCAATATTCATTGAATCATGGAATTTTAGTGTCCTCAATCCATGAGGACAGAGGTCTCTTTATTATTAGGTCTCTGCAGCATCAGAGTTCTGAAAATGTAATCTTTGAATAATGATAAAGTAGTGTTTAATGTTAAACCAAATTTTAAAAAAGGAAATTTAAGACATTCCATATACAACTCACTTATGAAAAGGAAAACATTTGGTAGAGGACTACAAAGTCGTCTCTGAGGACAAAGACCATATTTTCTACACTTTGTTCTATTATTATGTTTTATAAGTAGTTGGTACTTACAAGTTGGTACTTGTAAGTTTTGTGAATGCAAAATTAAATAAATAGATATATGTATACATATGTGTCATTATTAAATTGAAGTGATGATTTTTTAACAACTCTAGTCATCTAAAAAATGAATATTTCTTCATATTGAAGAAGTCCAATTGATATACTGGACACAATTTTCACCAGTCATTTTTTTTTTGTAATTTACCAGCCACATGCACATTTGGCTATAAAATAAACAGAACTCATCAAAGTTATATCCTAATATGAGAGTATCAACATGAGAGAAAATCCCAGACCCTGAAAATGTAGTATAAAGCAATCAAATTTAAAAGACAAAAACAAAAAAAAAGTACTTTAGATTTTTAAAAGCCTTTTAAAAACATCTGTGCCAGCTCAAAACTTTAGATCACTCTGAAATTCACTCTGATCTGGATTAGAATCTGTATAAGAGGAGCAGAAGCAGAGCTTGTTTACAACACAAAGCTGACTCAGCCAGGTAGATGAAATAAAAGCAATGTAAACACTACATAGAACATTAACTTTGGAAGAGGGTGGCTCCAAATAAGGAAAGATCCTAGCTAAACCAGGTTTTCTCTGAGTCAAGAAGTTTTTGTTTTGTTTTGGCAGTACTGGGATTTGAACTTAGGGCCTCATGTGTGCTAGGTAGGTGCTCTATCCCTTGAGCCACACATCCCCAGCACCTTTTTGGTTTAGTTATTCTTGGGATAAGATTACCCTTTTGCCAGGGGTGAGTTTTAGACCAGGATTCTCACCCTATGCCCCCTGTGTAGCTGGGGCCACAGGCATGAGCTACCACACCCCACCCTAGAAATTCTTTTTCGGTTCCTTTCAAACTGAAGTGCCCAAACTGAAGACTTTGATATTTCTATCATCTTCTATTATTTTTGTACTAAGATGAAGAATCTTCCTAAAGATGATTTACTTCAATAAATTGTAGAAGGATTGGTTTAGAGATTTTTCTAGTCCTATGGAACTTAGCTGAATTCAATGTATATGTTCTTGGGATTACTTTGCTAGAACAGACAAAGCTATGAAGAAGCCACAGTTCTTCTAATCTAGCAGGGTGGAAATATACATGAACACAGGAAACTCAAGACAGATTGTAATCCACTTGTAGGAAAGATAGCTGACGGCACACAAGGGAAGCAAACATTATTTTTCAAGGCTGCTTAATTTGGGAGTTTACTTAGGATGGAACATTTAATAGGAAGGAATCAGATTTGATTTCAGTTGGGAAGTGAGACAGAGAAAGAGTGCATGACTTTGAACCTGATAACATAGGAGTGTGGTTTTGGATATTTACTAAAATAGCAACAGAGATGGATGGTTTGGGGCTAGGGAAAACAGGAGTTTTTGAATGAACATATTAAGTATGATATGTTCTTGGGAAGGTAACTGCCCAGTCAGCAGTTGGAAATGAGAGTCGGAGTCCTCCAAAGTACACTGGTCTGAGGATAGACCCTCGTGAACCACCATTGTGAAGAGTTGGGATTTAAGTCATAGGAGTTTGTTGAGTTTGTAAAGCACGATGTTCAGAATGACAAGATAAGGTAGTCATCTCCGTTGCTCAGACATACTTTTCTTCTCTCCAGTGGACTTTAGGATTGCAACTGCTTCGGAATTACATATTTCCAACAGATCTGTATGCCACTTCTTTTAATCTTTTACACATTCTTGTTGATTTTATAAAATAAATTTTATACTTTTTTTGATTCCTCTGGCACTGACCATAAAATTGACATCATGGATCCTCAGGATATTTGTAAAATAATCTTTCACTCTTCTAGTTAATTGGCACCTTGGACTTCATTTTATTCATACAATCCTCACTTCATTTTTGTAGGTGTAATCAGGATTAATAGTATCTGAAATTTTAATGTTGACATATCCAGGAGAGAAGTAGAGGAGATTAGCATGAGTAATGAATCATTTAGATATAAATGTCATGTCATCATGCAGTTTGTTTTCTCCATCTTTGATCTTCATGAGGAAAAATATATTCCTAATATTGTAAATCCATAAAAATATTCTTTTTAAAAGTGGTATTTCTTAAAGGGACATATAAAACACACATGAGGTAGTCTGTTCTTTGGTTGGCATTTGCAGACATATTTGCATCTCTGTATCTGCCAACCCTGGAGTTTTCTGGTTGCTGTGTAGCAGGTTAATCTGTTAACTGCTGCAGATATTCCAGCAACCACAGATGAGCTACTTTGCATACATTTTTGTTTTGTTCTGTGCTTCTGTCCTGTTTGGTTTTGGTGAATCTAATCAAAATAGTTTGAAGTACTATGCACACACAAAATACCCCTTATTCGGATTGGGTATTCTTTTGGAAGTAGGAGATTTAGTGCTGATTGTATTATCTTCTTCCAGTTTGATATCATGGAGGGACAGTGATAACAAAAAATAAAATAACGTAAGGTTCAGTGCCAGATAATAACAGGGATAGAATTGAAAGGAAGGCATGACAGGAAGGTGATTAATAAAGCCTTTGTTCTTTTGTGCATTTACACAACTTCTGTAACTTTTGTTTCTTTTCCTTTGAGGACTGATTCATATTCCCTGCCATAGGGGGAAACATGAGAAAAAGTAACATTAAAAACTGTGAACTTTATTTTTTTTTATCTCTGGTACAATTCTGTCAGTTAAAATACTGAACTTTCTACATCTTTGTTCCTTATCTCATTCTTTAGATCAATAAAAAATTACACAATTGCTAAAGTGTCTTCCATGGAGATAGTTTCTAAGTCATCAAAATTCTGTAGCAAGAACTTTTATATTTGATGAAATCTCCCAAATGGAAACATTCCATTTCTTCTGCAATGATTCTCTAAGTTCTACAAATTTCAAGGGTTCTCCTGAACAAAGAGTATTTTTAACAGAATTATATGGATCACACACTTGTGTTTATTCACTCCATCATCCCTTCATTTAGTTAGTCAACAAATGGACTAAATGCCTGTTCTATGCCAGATAGTGCTGAAGACACAAGGCCTTCTTCTACTTGCAGTCTGGGTGGACGAGGAGGAGTAGCACTAGTTCCTGATGTCAGTGCTCTGTGGAAAAAGACAGAGACTTGCAATATACAATAAATAGGATGGGGGACAACTTCCCAGGTGAAGGGGATTTTTGTAATTTCTTACATGCTTGCATGAAAAAGTAGGAGCCAATAAGGTTCAGAAAAGGAATGGAGACTCATTCTAGAAAGAAGTGGAGAGCCAGGCACCAGTGGCTCACACTTGTAACCCTAGCTACTCAGGAGGCAGAGATCAGGAGGATTTCAGTTCAAGACCAGCCTGGACAATAGTTCATAAGACTTATCTCAAAAAAAACCTCATCACAAAAAAGGGTTGGTGGAATGGTTCATGGTTTAGGCCCTGAGTTCCAACCCCAGTCCACAAAAAACTAAAAAGAGAGAGAAAAGAAAGGAGTGGAGAAATGGAGACTCATTCTAGAAAGAGGGGATAACATGGGTGAAGCCACGAACAGAACAAGTGCTAAACTTTTAAAGGAAATCAGAGCTACTGCTTTTATTTCTCAGTTCTCTGACTCAAACTATCATTTAGTGATGAATTTCTTTTCTTAACTTCAATATGTATTTCCTGTTTGTTTTTTTCTCAACTTGTTCAGTTGAAATACACACAAAACACACATGCATATATACATATACATGCATATTTGCACACATTTTCATGTATATGAATAAATATGCATTTTGTATATGTAAATAAATGTATATATGAGCCGTTATTACAGAGTAAATGATAGAGGGCTTGACTTAGGAAGCATTATGTTTTATCATGTACTCCAAACTTGTTTTGCCTCAGTATTTTGAGATTTGCCTTCCAGATTTTTATAGGTCAATTTAAAGACACACATAACACATTTTGAGAATGAAGATCTTAAGCTCTTAATATTATCACACATTTCAGTTTTCCTTCTTCTTCCCCATTAATGCTTATTGTTCCAATTGTATTTTACTGTTACTAAGAAACCACACACACTTCTTATCTATATGTTTTCTCTCTTAGCTCAAATGGTCCAAATTTATGGTATTTTGTGGCTTTTCTTGTCTTCAAAAGTAGCTAGCTCAGTAAGCTGGAATTTTTAAAAGACTCTCTGTGATGATTCTGTGGTTCTATTCCTGAGTAGCTAGTGGCCACCTGTGTTTTTACTTGCTGAGAGTGAATTTGTTAAATGCTACATACATTCTACGTGGTCAACCCCCCCTCCTCAAAACACCTTCTTTCCTATTCTGATATAGAATTCAGATTCATGTCTTCATTTAGGGCACAGAGTGTTATTCTCACTTGGATATTTTTTCAGTTCTCCAGATTTTGAGGATTATGGCTGAACCTACAAATGTTTAAACCCAGAATAATGTATTGGCAGAGTACAAGGCTTTTCTGAGAATATATTGGAATGCTTAATGCAAGATAGGTAGAGTATAAGTACTGACAGAAAGTAATAACAGAGATTTATAAAACTAAAATCCATCAAGCTTGTGTGTTAAGGGTAAGCATTATTATTGAATAAGCATTTTTATCTATGCACAATATTTCAGGCATACTTAAGAAGAGCCCTTTTATAGAGCCAAGTGTGGGGGCACATGCCTATTGTCAAAACTACTTGGGAGGCAGAGGTAGGAATATTGGTTGAGGTCAGGAATTCTAGTCCACCCTGGGTAACAAGGGAGAGCCTGACTCATATATATATATATATATATATATATATATATATATATATATGTATATATATATATATATATATATATATATAAAACTATATATACATATAGTTTCTGAATAAGTTTTCTTACTTAGAATACAAAGATTTTATTTTTTAGACACAATTTATGTATTTTCAGAGACTGATAATCGCTTCTCCTTTGCAATTATCGCTGCCTGGAAAATATGATTACAAACAAGAAACAAATCCTTTATCATCTTATTTTATTTACAAATTATTGTTTGTGGTAATCTCTTTTAAAACTCAATTTTTTTTTAACTTTTGAACTTTTCATAAAATATCTACATGGAGAAGATGACACTGTTAAGTTCTTTTTGTATACACCATATCAAATACTCAAAAAATTTAAAACAGTATCACCTGAATATTAAGGAGGCCAGACCAAATTGCAGATCTAAAGTTTAGATTAATGAATGATAAACTGATGCTTAACTAAATTTTTATACTCATCTTTTAAAAAGTAAAGTGAGGATTAAACTTCAGTGAAAGCAGAAGTTATAGCTTTTCTCTTTCCTTCAGCTACATTTAAATTATTTTTAAGAGAATCTTTGATGGTTACTTCTAATTGTTTTGATGTCTCTTTTTTTGGGATGATGTAAGCATACAGTAAAATAAGAAAAATAAATAATTTCCAGGATTGAGGAAATTATATCATTTAAAAGATACTAAATTTTAGGCTGGGCACTTAGGTAAATGTTAGAGCAGGTGCTTAGTGCATAAAGGCCATGAGTTCAATACCCAACATCCCCTAAAAAGATAATAATGTGTAGACTTTCCAATTTTACATGCCTTTTTAGGCATGATCTGATTAAGTGATTGTCAATTTATCAGATAAGTTTATTTATTTATTTAATTTTTTGTTGTTGCTATACTAGGAATACATTGTGACATTTACAAAAGCACTTACAATATATCAGATACATCGTAGTTGAATTCACCTTTTCCATCATTCTCCTTCAACCTCTTCCCTCATTTCTGGAATAGTTTCAGCAGGTTTCATTTTTCCATTTACATACATGTGTATATAATATTTCCACCATATTAACTCTCCTACACCTCTTCATTATATTCAAATAGGTTTAAATATTCAATAATTTACAAAGCAATGTAGTAAATATCATTTGAATGTCTCAAATAGAAATGAGTTCATCTATCCTTTATACTTATGCTCTGGGTTTTTTGTTCTGTTTAGCTCTTTTTATTGGGGTTTGAACTCAGGGCCTAGACCTGAATCACTCCATCGGCCCTTTTTAGTGATAGGTTTTTTAGAGACAGGGTTTTGTGAACTATTTGCCTGGGCTGTCTTCTAACCATGATCCTTCTGATTTCTGCCTCCTGAGTAACTGGTATTATAGGTATGAGCCACTGCTGCCCAGCTATGTTCTGGGTTTTATAATTGAAACGCTACTCAGTTCTGTATCCCTAGCCTTTTATTCCTTTTAATCATTTCCAGTCAATGCATCTTATCCTCTGAATTATATTCTAAAAATTTACTCCATTATAATATTTGAGTTGTTGATAAAAATGAGTTCTATGTGAAGAATGGAGGGAATATTCTTAAACATCTCAAGTGAAATCTTACTGACATTAAGTATGGCTATCTACCATAATATGTGGACAGCATATGGTATTCAAAAGAAGCTATATTTTATCACCAGACTGAAGAGGCAACCCACAGAATGCAAGAAAATCATTGTCAGCTATACATCAGACAAGGGATTCATAACTAGAATATACAGGGAGCCCAAAAAACTAAGCTCCCCAAAAACTCAATGATCCAATAAAGAAATGTGCAAATGAACTGAACAGAAATTTTTTGAAGGAAGTAGTAAGAATGGCCAAAAAACCAAAAAACAAACAAACAAAAACACCATGAAGAAATGCTTACCATCCCTGGCAATGAAGAAAATACAAGTCAAAACCACATTAAAATGTTAGAATGGCTATCATCAAGAACACCACAAACAACAAATGTTGGCAAGGAAATGAGGAAAAAGGAACCCTCTTACACTGTTGGTGGGAATGCAAGCTAGTTCAACTACTATGGAAAGCAGCATGGGGGTTCCTCAAAGAGCTAAAAATAAAAGTGTCAGCCATACCACCCCTCAGCATATATACCTAGGAATGTTAAGCAATAAAGACACTTGCACACCCATGTTTATTTTAGCATTATTCACAATAACCAAGCTATGGAAATAGCCTAGATATTCTACAACAGATGAAAGAATGAAGGAAAAGTTATATAAACACACATAATGGAATTATTCAGGCATTAAGAAGAATGAAATTGTGCCACAGGTAAATGAATGGAACTGGAGATCGTCCAGTGAAATGCTAAGTGAAGTAAGGAAGGTTCAGAGAGATAAAGATTGCATGTTTTCTCTCAAATGTGGAAGATTGTTCTAAATACAAACACAAGCATTATCATTAAAAAAAAAAAGAAACTATATTTTCCTCCTCTGAAAAATAAGTTTTTATCAGTCTTTGAATATTGGTTAATGTCAAATACAGCAAGTTATTGAGCCATAAGAAAAGACATTTTTATTGAAACAAACTAATTAGCAAGGTACATCCAAGAGAGCTGGAATATATTAGAAAATAGCTGCTCAGTTCACATGGAAAAGGCATGTGTGATGTTACTGGCAGGGGGTTTAGGATTTCTAATATTCCCGAGGTGAATCAAGTGACCTAGCGGCATGCTAACCATGTCATATAACTTAGAAAATAGCTCTTAAATGCCAACAAAGCTGCATCTGATACTTGCCAAGAGACAGGTGTTGTTGCTGGTAGATAAAATGTATACCACAGCTTGAAACCTATGTTTTATTAGTGGTACCTAAGGAGAGCAGCAATTTTAGTAACTAATGGAATCTCTATTTCTTTTCATTCCCCTGACTCATACATAGTGTTAAATCTTCAGACTTATGCCAAAAGAATTCAACTTATACTACACATTTTAATTAGAGCCATTTTCCTTTTTATATAAAGCAATTATTTTTGCATAGAGCAGTTATAATTACTATACTAAAAGATGCTTGAGAATAAATGTGAACGTAATAAACTTGTGTTTCTTACAGGCATTCACCTACTCATTCTGGATATTTGCATGATTTTGCCTTATTGGGCTAATGATGACTAATGTTTATAATGAGGCAATTAAAGAAATTAATGATTCAATTTAGCATCAGTTACTATTTATGATGACTCTTTTGTCCAGTGTTCAAATATGACTCTTCCATTGGGGTTGAATATGTTCACAGTGTTCAGGAAAGCTGTTGAAAATAAGTTTGTGAAAACTGTGCAATAGTAATGTAATATTCCCTGGTTTTGTGCTAAATGTGACACAAAGCAATTAAGTTATCCTTAGACCCAACTCATCAGAATTAATTTCTTAGAGTTCCAGAATTCATCATTAAAGAGTTACTCAACTCCAATATTGTACTTGCTTGACTTCCATTTAGCATTGCAATCAGAGTCCACTTAGAAAATAACTGTTTCCTTTAAGAAGCCTCTTATTATTTTTAATATTTAGTTATCTTAAGGAATACATGTCCTTATGTATTTTAGGAACATAACTACATTGCAACATTTGCACACTTAATTTTGATAGTGTCTATTTTTGTTCTGGAAATGTATCTGAGAATATGTTGATAATATATGTGACCATTGAAAATATTTTATTGTGTATGGTTTTGTGAAATACAAGTTTTCTTTGGAAGGTCATGAATCTAGTATGAGAATGGGTTCTACAAATCAAACTGGTGAGGAAAATTTTTTCTGGGTTTCCTATTCAATAAGTTAAAGAAACAATGATTCAAAGACAACTATATAAAAATCAAAGTAATTTGTAGCTTATAAATTATTAAAATTCTTTAAATTTGGAACTTTTAATGTAGATAGTATGGAGATAGAGAATCTTTTAACACATTGATTGTTCATGTTAACTTCACTGTTTCTCTCCTTTAGGGTGTGGTCAGGCCCACTGGGGGATATGCTGTAATGCTAAACTGGACAATGTCCTCGATTTATGGACTTAAACCTGGAGAGGTAATCAAGGTTTTAAGTTTATACTACATGACATTTATCTGATGAAGACATGTATTGCAGCTGAGTGTAATTCACTCTGTAATTCCAGCACTCAGGAGGTTAGGTTTGGAGGATCATGAATTTGAAAACCTCCTGGGCTATGTAGCAAGTGCCTCCTTGAAAAAAAAAGAAACAAAAAAAGGAAAAAAAAAGAAACAAAAGAAAAAAAAAAGGACATGTACATTGTATTTTCCTCTTTTCTTTTTAGGTATGGTGGGCAGCTTCTGACTTAGGCTGGGTTGTTGGACATTCCTATATTTGTTATGGACCTCTTCTCCATGGGAATACCACAGTTCTATATGAGGTAACAAAACAAAAGTAATACCATATGTACTTAATCCTTATATTACTAAAACTTTTTGAAAAACAGTCTTGGGGAGGAATAGTAAAATTTGGATGGTGATAGGGAACATTTTTATATCTTCTTCCAGTTAAAAGTATGGAAGCAAAAAGAAAGGGATATGTAGAAAATAATAACAAGTTATTTGAATTGAATTGAAGAACAGAATTAGTAAAAAAGTAAATTCTGAAGAATATACAATAACAAGATTAATATCTTTCCCTCACAGATTTCTAGGAAGTAATATCAAACTGATTCTAATTTCAGAGTCCTAGAAAAGAAAACTGACATCCTAAAACAAGCAAGATAGATTCAGTTTTTTGTCTTTATAGAGGATTAGTGGATTTCCAAAGGTGTTTTTTTTTTTTTTAGATTTTACCTAAGTATTTCCCATGGTTTCTGATAATTACTTTATATACAAGGGAGAGAAATATAGACTTGCCACATTCATGGCTGAATAGGTAACCACTTGAAGATTCTGGCACATGCATTAATGTCATCCTGTAATAAGGTTTCTATGTGTACATTGAAAAATTTCCCTCATATGCCTATTCTCTTTAATTTACATGAAAACATAGATAACATATTCATCAGATTTGTGGGAGATTAAAATCTTAGCAAATCCATTAACAAATAATGGTAGTTTACTAAATTATTATTCAAGATGATCCTGGGATTTTTGAATAAAACTAATAATATGTAAAAATGTAGAAATATTTACATTCTTATATTTAAATAAAATATAACGCAGAAATGAAATAGGAGAAACTTGTTTTTGTTGTAGTTTATGCATTAAATCCCTAGGTATTATAACTGCTCATAATTCAAATCAGTTGTTGGTAGGGTTGTTTTTAAAAATACTCATCATAAGCAATGATATAATATTACTTTATTTGTCCATCTTTGTAATTTGGGTTCAGTTTAATGAAGAGCATAAAACAACATTAACTGATTAGAATGCATCTGAAAGAAGGAGTCCAAGATGAAAATAATACCATACAAGAAAAAAAAGAAAGGGAATCTTTATTCCAAAAAATATATTGAATGTGTATCTGTCATTTGTATATTTTGATGATTAAAATATATGACTGTTTAAAGTAGGTCCTCTTATAATGCAGTTATGGAGAGTTATATTCTTTGGGAATATCAGTTCAAAATATCTGGCATAGTAGTAGAGTGGGCAGCTTCCCAAAAGCAAGGCTCTCTTTCATATAAGTTGTCTCTCATTGTCAAGCAAGGAATATCACATGAAAATGTGGGGTGTGGAGAGAAGAACTGGGTGATGTCAAGGTTCTTTACAATATTAATAGTCTGCTACTCCATGAATATGCAGAACACGAGCAACTGTTCTCTGTCTTCATGAAATGCTCTTGGTTGCTTCACAATGTAAAGACCCCTGTTCCACCATTGTTAGCTGTCTGGTTTTCTCTCTCTGAATGCCAAGAAATACTAAAAGTGATACAAGTATTGAAGCATCATGCACCACTCCACATCTCTTGTACTGCATTTTGGTGCCTTGCAGACTTGATATGTGTTTGGATGTTTGGGATAATTACAACATGAAAGAATCTTGACACATCTGTTCCATACTAAAGTCTTTGTAAGAGAATAAAGGTTTTTACTAAGATAATTATTCCTCTTCAAATAAACAAAAGAATTCTCAATATTGGAAGCTTACATTGAGTTGGGACATTGCTAATGTAAATGTGACAATGCAGAATTCATCCCAATATTTATATGTATTTATATTTATAATTATTAGGTTGACTTTACAATTGAGATTCCTACAATATTTGTGCTGCTTACCATTTGGCTTTCTGTTGTTTCTCAAGTTTAAAACATAATGCTAACATTATTGGGGAAGGTTGGTTCATTGTCTTTATCTTGGAATGATGTGCTCAAGAGTAGTGTAGAGATTCTATAAATATTTGTACAAATGACTAAATAAAGTAAGCAACATTTTAAAACCTTTTTTACTGCACTTTCTTTTCTACACCTTATAAATGTTCTCAAGTCTATCTGATCACAAAACAAAGCCTTTTTAGAACCTGCTTGTAGCTGTTAGACATTTTTAAGCTCCTTGAAAAATGATCCTACCCAAATTGTCTGAACATATTCTTCCATTCACTCCTCCTCTAACTGTAGTCTGGTTTCAGTCCACATCACTGCATAGAGGCTGCTATAGTAAAGGTCATAAGTGACTTCATAAGTGGAAAAGTCAGAAAGCCTTCTTCAGTCTGATTTTATTTCCTTTCTCAGTGGTCTCCGGGCATGATGATTATTCCCTTTAGAGAATTCTATCTTCTTTCTGTGCTCCATTTCCCTTTGCTATTCATGTAGTTTCTTTTGCATGGTGTGACTTTCTCCTTGTTTTTCCTTACCTGGTAAGTTTCTACTATCCTTGAAGATTCTACTTACAGAATATCATCTCCTCAAAGTTCTCTCTTGTGGTCTTGGGCTGCATCCAGTGCCCTTTTCTGTGGCCCATTGTCTATTAAGCAGATGTCCATCCTTGAGTTGGCCATCCTGTACCAAAATGATCTGTTTGCATATAGAAAAGTCTAAAGGCAAACAGCATGGTACTGGCACAAAAACAGACATGAAGACCAGTGGAACAGAATAGAGGATCCAGATATGAAGCCACACAACTATAAGCAACTTATCTTTGACAAAGGAGCTAAAAATATACGATGGAGAAATAGCAGCCTCTTCAACAAAAACTGCTGGGAAAACTGGTTAGCAGTCTGCAAAAACCTGAAACTAGATCCATGTATATCACCCTATACCAAGATTAACTCAAAATGGATCAAGGATCTTAATATCAGACCCCAAACTCTTAAGTTGATACAAGAAAGAGTAGGAAATACTCTGGAGTTAGTAGGTATAGGTAAGAACTTTCTCAATGAAACCCCAGCAGCACAGCAACTAAGAGATAGCATAGATAAATGGGACCTCATAAAACTAAAAAGCTTCTGTTCATCAAAAGAAATGGTCTCTAAACTGAAGAGAACACCCACAGAGTGGGAGAAAATATTTGCCAACTATACATCAGACAAAGGACTGATAACCAGAATATATAGGGAACTTAAAAAACTAAATTCTCCCAAAACGAATGAACCAATAAAGAAATGGGCATGTGAACTAAACAGAACTTTCTCAAAAGAAGAAATTCAAATGGCCAGAAAACATATGAAAAAATGCTCACCATCTCTAGCAATAAAGGAAATGCAAATTAAAACCACGCTAAGATTCCACCTCACCCCTGTTAGAATAGCCATCATCAGCAACACCACCAACAACAGGTGTTGGCGAGGATGCGGGGAAAAAGGAACCCTCTTACACTGTTGGTGGGAATGTAGACTAGTACAACCACTCTGGAAAAAAATTTGGAGGCTACTTAAAAAGCTGGACATCGATCTACCATTTGATCCAGCAATACCACTCTTGGGGATATACCCAAAAGACTGTTACTCCAGAGGCACCTGCACATCCATGTTTATTGCGGCACTATTCACAATAGCCAAGTTATGGAAACAGCCAAGATGCCCCAGCACTGACGAATGGATTAAGAAAATGTGGTATCTATACACAATGGAATTTTATGCAGCCATGAAGAAGAACGAAATGTTATCATTCGCTGGTAAATGGATGGAATTGGAGAACATCATTCTGAGTGAGGTTAGCCTGGCTCAAAAGACCAAAAATCGTATGTTCTCCCTCATATGTGGACATTAGATCAAGGGCAAACACAACAAGGGGATTGGACTATGAGCACATGATAAAAGCGAGAGCACACAAGGGAGGGGTGAGGATAGGTAAGACACCTAAAAAACTAGCTAGCATTTGTTGCCCTTAATGCAGAGAAACTAAAGCAGATACCTTAAAGCAACTGAGGCCAATAGGAAAAGGAGACCAGGAACTAGAGAAAAGGTTAGATTAAAAAGAATTAACCTAGAAGGTAACACCCACGCACAGGAAATCAATGTGAGTCAATGCCCTGTATAGCTATCCTTATCTCAACCAGCAAAACCCCTTGTTCCTTCCTATTATTGCTTATACTCTCTCTACAACAAAATTAGAGATAAGGGCAAAATAGTTTCTGCTGGGTATTGAGGGGGGGAGCGGGAGGGGGTGGAGTGGGTGGTAAGGGAGGGGGTGGGGGCAGGGGGGAGAAATAAACCAAGCCTTGTATGCACATATGAATAATAAAAGAAAAATGAAAAAAAAAAGTCTAAAGGCATCTAAAGCTAGTTTTTAGCATAGTCGTGAATAATCTTGGAATTAAAATAAAAATTTCTCTTCATTCTCTGAGAATTTCATATCAGTTTTACTCTTGGTTTCTCTTTCTTTGGTCTTACATATTAGGGTTTAATAAGGTCACATTCTTAGCCTTATCTTCTCATTCTGCTTGTATTTTGTAGAAATATCCTTGCAGATAGATTTAACTGTTACTAGTTAAGTCAAAACTTCCAAATCCCTTTTCCATATCTGACTTTTTTTTGGAGTATCAACTTACTGTGAGACATCTCTGCATGGCCTACTTACACTTTATGCCAAGATGGCAAGAACTGAATTTTATGAGTTTCACTCTTCCTGACAAAACGTACTTCCATCCATGCACTTTGTAGCTTCACTGATGCTACCCAATCCATGCAATCATCCAAGTACATATCTGCAAGTGATTCTAACTTCATTAATTTTATGTAATTAAAGTAGTGCTGAAAGAATACTTATAGCACTAAATGGATACATTAGAAGGAAGCACAAACATCAAATCAAAGTCTAAGCTCCCATCTTAAGGAACTCACAAAGGAACAAAATAAATTCCCAATAAGAAGAAAGAAAATAATAATCTATACACATTCCTCTATAAACTTTAAATTATCTCCAGATTACCTACAATAACTAACACAGGGTTAATACTATATAAATAGTTGTAATACTGAATTGTTTAGGGAATGGTGATAAGAAAAATCTGTATGTGTTCAGGATAGACAAATATTTTTCAAATATATTTGATTAACAATTATTTGAATATATCAGTGCAGAACACGGAGATGTGAAGAGTTGACTATATTTACTGTTATTTGTGTACTTCTCATAGGGTTGCCTTTTTGAAAGCATATATATATATATATATATATATACACACTTCAGTGTGATCACGATTTTATTTCCATGCTTAATGCTTTACAGTATTTCAAAGGCATAATGCAAAGTAGAAAATGAACTGGTGTCTAGGACAATATTTTTTCTTAGTAATGAATCCCAACTTAACAGAAATTGATGTTCTAAAATACTAGCAGATCACAATTCATTATCTAACAAGTCATCTGGAGTACAACAGCCAGTTCATAAAAAAACACCACTTTTATGGAATGCAAATAGCTCACGATATTTTGAGTGAATAATGAATGAATCTTTTTTTGCTTGACAAAGATAATTTCTTATATTTTGGAATTTAATGAAATTTCTAACTACATCAGTTGGAAAGACCCCAACAAATGGTTAGCACTAAGCTGGGCATTCAGTTTAACATCTAGACACGAGAATTGTCTGCTCAAAACAAGCTGTGATTCAACATGAAAGAATACAATGGAGATTTAATAAGATTTTTTTTCTGCCATAAAAAGACATACAGCTGTACATTTGTAGGGTGAAAACACATCAGAAATCCTGACTTTCTGCCTTGTCTTTAGCATCCTTGTGACTTCCGCATTGTAAAATACATTCATAGTTCTCTCATTAAGATGAACAAATCAGCCTTGATTTTCTTATCCCTTTGCAGCAACATCTCTGTCTTTGAAGGCTTGTCTGTTTAGAAACCTAGAACTTACTATGTAATCCATTCCAGTTGGCCTCTCTCACAATCATTCCACAATAACACCTTTTATAATATCATCATTCATCTCTTTTTTCTCCCCCAAGCCACTGAACATTTTCAGTCCTCATCTTGCCTCACTTCTCAATCACATTAGCAAATGTTGCCAGTCATCCTCGACATTCTCTCTAAATCACTTGCTTTGTTTCTTAGGCACAACACCTTCCTGTTTCTCTGCAGCTATTCTTCATAGTTCATTCTAGCCACAGGAATTTTTCCCATTTGTTGTCTTTCCCTGAAATATATGCTTCTTCTCTTCCAACTCTCAGCTCAAGTGCACTTCTTTGACCTCTCTGATGAGTCAAATCTCCTTTTATTTTACAATCCCTCAGCACCTTGTACTTTGGTGGCTTGTGCCACAGTAGGAGTCTCATGTGAGTTTGTAGGTAGTTCTGGTATGTTTGCTTGTCTCTGTCTCCTCTGAATTCTACTAGGGAAGGAATCATCTCAATTTTTGCATAGCATCAATTCTCAGCTCCAAACTGTGTTATTCACAAATATTCAGTTCCCAGTAAATATTTGCTAAATAAATGCCCTAATGAAGATATCAGAAAAAAATCTTGATTTAGAGTAGTTTATGAATAACTTAAGTTAGACAGGTGCTCTACCACTTGATCCATACCTCCAGGCCTTTTGTTTTGGTTATTTCGGAGATCAATTCTCAATTTTTTCCCAGCCTGGCTTAGACCATTTCCCATCATTGCTCAGATGATAGGCATGCATTACCATGCTCAGTTTTTTCCATTAATATGTGGTCTTGGAAACTTTTTTTGCCCTGGCTGGCCTTGAACTGAAATCCTCCCAATCTTGGCTTTCCAAGAAGCTAGGATTTTAGGTGTGAACCACTGGGTCCTGGCTTGGATTGCCTATATATTTTTTTAATGAGACTTTTATTAGTTGAGCTGGGCATTTAAAATGTTTAATTATGGAAGTCAAACTGCACTGAATAGTTTCAATGTAGAAACCAGTTCTGAATAATTCAGAATAATTCAGAATTATCCAATTATTTATGATAGGAAGAAAACAAACAGTACTTCTTCATGATATCTACTTAATTAATAGAACGTTGACTGCAATAGACCTAACTTCAATATTGTGTGAATATTAGCAGCTGTTTGATATAGAAGTTTCACCAAAGAGGAGGGATGAAACAAAAACAATTTGTATCAGTCAACTTTCTGTCACTGTGACAAAATACCTAAGAGGAAGAAAGTGTTTAATTTGGCTTAGAATTTCAGAGGTTTCAATCCATGCTTTCTTTGTCCTGTCATGTTGAGCCTGTGGTGAGGCAGTTCTTGATGGCATGGAGCTAATGGCAGAGGAGGTTGCTCACCTCAGGGCAGCTAGGAAACAAAGAGAGAGAGGAAGGGACTAGAGTCTCCATATCTGCTCCAAAAGACTTAACTTCTTTCCATTTGCTGTGTGTCAGTATACCAACATTTGACTTGTTCAATTTTGTAATGCAAGAGCCCAGGCTTTGGCAAAAGCTGAGGTATGGTTAAGCAAAACAACAGCTCACTGCTTCTTGACTAAGTTATTACCTAGGTACAGAAGGGAATGTTAATTACTGTTCCCATTACATCTAGCTCTGAATTAAGCCCTAAACTGGTTAGGATACTTAGTATTGATATGGAAATGGTCTTATGTAATAGTAGTCTTTTTAAAATTCTTTCAAAATAAAAACTTCCCCACATTTTATATTGGTTTACATTTTACAAATTGTATTCTTGATAACAGCATGCTATTTCTGTAACTTCTTTAATATTCTCACTGATTAATTAGGGCAGATGACCATTTGTTAATAATCCAGTAATTAACTTTGAAGGTAAGTCTGCCTTCTTAAGCAACAAATTGGTTACAGAAAGTATAGGATTTAAGATTCTAAATTGTGGTGAAGAAACATGGCCAATGGATTGGAAACTTTAATATCTGTGTTACCTATCTTCCTTTGACTTTATCTGTAAGCCTCTATGACTTTATATAAATCAATTCAATTTCTTTGGGGATCTACTTCTACATCCTTATAATGAGAAAGTTGACACATGTTCCCCCAGTTTCCACTTCTATGACTTTTCTCTATGTTGTTTTTCTTTGTCTAGAATGAATGTTACTTGGTAACCTGTTCTAATTTTTAAACTATGGAATTAATTTCAATTTCTTTTCATAGTTAGTGATGCTATTATATTTATTGAAGAAATCTTTTTTCTAGTAAGTAAGACAGTATGTTCTCTGACACTTCTATCTACTAATTGGTCCTGGTAAGCTACTTACATGCTTTGTCTCAGCTTTCTCATTTATAGCTACCAGTAGTAATAATACCTTTCTTATATGTCATGTAATTGGTCAATCCATGAAAAGGCTTTAGTGTAGTTACCAGGATTTAATAATATAATCAATTCTGGATATTATAAACTATTGTCATTCATAAATATAAATATAATATTCTTTCCTAGAATAGAATTCTTAATTTTAAACACCAACCACACATTCCACTGCATTACAGTCATTATAACGCCTGTAGTATTGGATACTCTTTATTTCTTTTTTCAAAGTCTGTCCTCAGAACACTGAAGAAGTCATCAGAGCCTTGGAAGCAGATCCCTTTGGAGCCCATTAATTCTCTTCTAAGCATGGGCAAAGGAATCAGCACACAGTGGTGCTTTGGTCTTACGACTACCAACTTTAAAGAATGAAGAACAGATGTGTAAAATAACCCAGTGGCCTTTCCCTCACAGATCTGTCTCTTAAGAGTAGAACTTGGGAGTAAAATTAGCCTGGCTCTGAAGCCTTTCGTCTGTGAATAAACAGCACATTCCACGGTTCACCATTATCCAGACATTAGTAACCTTTCACCTCTATTTTTTGATGGCTTTTAAGACTAGTTTAAAACAGTGGGTGTGTCTTGGAAGACTTCAAAATACTCAACTTCATGAGCTTTTATTGAATTTCTTTCACTGAATTCATAAAAGGAATGGAGAGTTAGATAACTCCATCTTCTCTTTCTTTGAAGAATGGTTAGCATGAAAATGATCTCTATGCTCCTCTACTGGCATAGTAATCAGGTGGGACAGTATATGTGAAAGTGTTTAAAACTTCCAAGAAATACCACATTTATAAATATGACCCTATACACATACTTTATACATGTACAAACTGTAAGGAATTGCTATCATTTTTCATGCATGCTGAATTCATATGCATAGATTTTTATATACATAAAACTTCAAGTAGTTTTCAAGTATGAATGTCTCATTTTTGAGAATATTGAAGATGAGCACTACTTCCAAATTATTTTTTGTATTTCTCACTATTATCAAATAATCAATAAAGATGCCCTTTATGTCTGTGCTACACTGGATGTGTTATTTCCATGAAGTCATCCTGTGCTGCACTTTACACAGGTTGACCTTTTCAGTCTTTGGCCCCACCTGGACCTTTGTTTTCACAATTCAGTTGCTACCTTCATGTATATAGTTACCTTCTCTTTAAGAGAATTTAGCATTTTCACCTATGTAAATACGTTTTCTTTAACTTGTTATTTTTTTTTCCTTTTTCAAAGACAGGAATATATTATTTCTTTTAAGATTAGTAGTTATGATGTTGCTGACTAGTACACTCAATAGGCAACATCATATACTTTTTACTTACTGCATGTAACAGAAGATTCTTTTTTCTTTTTTGTTTTCTGTTTTAAATTAGTGTAACAATAATCTGCTATTGTGCATGCATGGAATGAGGAGAATGATGACCCACTTATTACTGTGGTTTAGGCTATATAGTTTAATCTTCTCAAATGGAAAAGATTATGGAGCTGATGCCAGGATCTTTTAGGTTTGTCACCTGGCTAATGGTTCAAAAGATATTTAGTTTGAGTTAAGTTTTCTCTGTGTGTGCCTGAGTTTTATGATGCCAGCAGCAATATTTATTGGAGCTTATAGTGAGCTCAACATCATTCTAGAAGCTAAAGGCGAAGCAGAGTTAGTATAAGATATGGCTCTTGTGCTGAAGATGCTGACAATATAGTTATGGAATTAAAATCAATATGAAGACCAGAAAGCAAATAAATCAAGATACCACCTAACTAAGAAATTTTTTATACTGTGTAGAAAATACATAAAAAGATACTTCAGTGGACCATTACCTATGAAAAACACTACATTTAACTCTTCAACTTTGGCTTGAAAGTCTGTCCACTATCTTTAAGGAAAGTTTTTGACTAGCAGACGGTAAAATTAGCGTATGAACGAGTAAAACAAAATAATAATAGTGACTTTCATTGATAAAGTTTTAGGCAATCAGAACTCTTTTTAAACACTGTATATACATGGTCCTGATTCTAACTAAAAATCTATGAGGTAGATATTTTTTAATCTTCTGTTTATTGTAGAAACTAATGCACAGGGAGAATTAAGTAACTTTACCAGTGGTACAAGCATGGTTTGTTAGAAGGTTCTTTGACTTCAAGACAGGGCTGCCTTGTCACCACTGGGAAACCTGATGACACCAAGTGTAGGATCTGAGCATTAAGGAAAAGGCAGGATGTTAGGATGTCATGTGGATATCATAAAGGGGACGTAAACAAGGAACTGAGTGTAGCTTTGAAATTTTTGGCCAGGAGAACTGATAAACTGGTATATGTCAACTGAAGTTCTGCAGTAGGAAGAAAAACTGGTGTAGAAGGACACAGTTCTTTTGATTTTGGTAATGTTGAGTTTCAAGGTGCTCCTCAAATCTACGTGTGATACTAGAAAGTCAGGTTTGAAGCTGTGAAAAACTTTCAGGATTAGAAGATTTAATAATTTAAGGAGGCAATAGGAGAATTAGAAAAGCAAAGGATACTGAAAGAACAGTGGAGAGGAGATTTTCCAGAAAATGGAAGAACAGTGCCAAGCACTAGAGATATGTTGTATAGGATTGTTGAAGAGGGCTTTGGTGACTAGGGTGTCTTCAGTCATATTTAGGACAGAAATTTTGAAATTTTGAGAGTTTGTTGTGTTTTTTTTAACATGGGGAAAATATGGGCATGCTTGAAGGTGTTTTTGGCAAAATGTTGGATGCTGTGGAAGAATCAGACTTTGTGCAACCTCAGCTATGGAACAGCTCCTTTTTATTTCCTGGGCAGAAGTTGAGTAGTGTCGTTAAACAAGAGGCCATTTAATTTCTCTGCTTACAGCACAGTCTCACTAATCACTGAAAAAAATCTTAATTCCCCCCCTAGTGTATGATAGCAGAATGACTACACAAAGGCATGGAAGAACACAGAGTTGAAAGTGGTCTTAGTAGAAGCTGTGAGCTAGTAGCCATGCTGTGAGCTACTAGTCATGCCAGGGATAAATGCTCTCTGTGACTACTGAGAGTGCTAAATATGTGAGAGTTGCTAACTAACTCAGCACTGGGACTGCAGAATTACCAGTTCCAGGACTGCGCTTCATTTACTTGACACTAATGTGTCCAGAGGTAAGCTTGTTCATCAGAAAGATAGACTCTTTGAGGGGAGTGGTCTCATTAAAAGGCACGATTTTGTCATGTTACAGAGCTGAGAAAAGGCAGTAGAAGAGCCAAGTCAAATGGAGTAGATCTAGACTGAATTATAGATACATACCATTTTGTGCTCCTTTAACAGAATACCACACACTGGATACTTTTATAAGAATAGATATGTATTTCACACTGTTTTGGATGTTGAGAGGTATAACATCAAGATCCTGGCAGGTCTGCTGTCTGGTTCCAAGTTGGCACCTTGCTACCACATCTTCTAGAGAGGAAGAATACAGAGTCTTTACATGGAATAAGAACAGAAAGGCAGGAGAGAACAAATCCACTCCTGCAAGCTTTTTTGATAGCAACATTAATCCATTAATGACAGTGGAGCCTTTGCAACCTAAACACACCCCCATGGTCCCCATTTTACAATAGTTTGCATTAGAGATTACATTTACAATACATGAATCTTGAGGAATGCATTCATATTGCCTCATACACAAATCTTCCATATGCATATTTGTACACACACACACACACATAGAACTCCTCTCCTTATTAATGAGAAATATATTTCAAGATTCCCAGTGGATTCCTGAAACAATGATAGTATTGAATACTATATCTTTTTTCCTATATATACATATTTATGATAAAGCTTAATTTATAAAGTAAGCTTCAATCAAGAAATCCTCAACTATGAAGGCAAACTGTAGTCCCTCAAAGATCTCTGCGCAACACTGACAAAGTTTCCTTCCATCTGTAAGGCAGTTGTACTCAGGAGTGCTGTAGCCTATATATCATATATATGCCCAGACTAGCATTTTGTTTATAGAACAGGCATAAAGAATATGAGACAATCACTATCTTATCTCTAGCAATTTCCTTTGTAAGTGGTGTACTGTAATCAGATTTTAAACATCAGTACGTGGGCCTGTTAATACTTGGACTTAGCTCATCTATTTAAAATAGAGAGAAGTCAGTAACAACCATTATTAAATTCTGTGCTCCTCCACTAATGTTACATAGATGGCTATTGAAAAATAACCTCACTTTAGGTAGTGCCTATCTAGAGACGTGCACTGATGATAACCCCAGGATGGAGAGTAGGATCTTTTAGTGGAGAATGCAAACATAGCAATGCCCAGGTCCAACGTGAGGCCATTTAAACCAGAATCTCTGGGAGTGGGGGCTAGACACTAATACTTTTTCAAAAGCATCTCAAGAAGTTGTGCATTTAGAGTTGACAGTCATTGAATTAGTATAATATTAAATGGAGGTGTAAATAAGATGCGGTAGGCAAGATGGCAGCATATCCTTACAGGTTAGACCAAGAGAATGATGCATCCAGGAAGTCAACTAACAGATTGTACTTATAAATAAGTTTTCAGTTCTTAAAAGGAATAACAAAATCTTTGGTTTCAGGATCTTAAAGTGCAGGACAATGAACCCATGTGATTTTACAGCAGCAGCAATGTTTTCCAGGTTGTTGCAAAATAATGTGAGTTATAGAAAGAGGAACTCTGGGAAAGAAAAAGCCCATTTTTTAAATGGTGGTATGCCTAGGGCCTTGCATATGCTAGGCAAGAACTCAGTCACTCTACTGAGTTACATTCCCAGCCTGGAAAAATTTTCTGAAGCTGCTCTAAATTCACTTGTTTCATATTTAAAAACTCATAGTGGAATAAACAGTGACAATCTCACTGCCCCATGATTCTAGCTTTCCAATTTTTCCAATTTTTCTCCCTTGGAGGCAGTTGATCTTATTCGTATAATAATCAGTTCATGTATAAGCAATGTCTATTCTGCTGTTTTATACAAGTGACCTTGTACAAATACTGTGCATCCTGTTTAGCATTTTAATTTTTTTCACCAAGTTTATCCTGGAGAATTGCTTATGTCTTAGTAAGTTTAAAGTTTAAATGGTGCAGGTCTAAATAGTCATAGTAAAGGAACATAACATATAGTAAGAACTCAAGAAATGCTATTGCCAGTTTCTTCACTTTTCCAAAATAAACAAACCAATGCTCTGCAGCACCTGTCTGCTGAAATGAAATTCAGCACTACATGATAAGGGATGCTGCTGTCTTCTACTCAGAGATGCAGGAGAAACATGCCTTGGGTGACATTCTCAAAAGTAGTTTTCAAAAACAGACCAAATATATTTCTAATCCAACCACAAATAAAAAGGTGAGAAAAAAACTGCAGTTGACTCAAAATATTTTTATGTCAAAGTCTGCAAAACCACACGAAGCATTGACCTCTTGCCTTGGATCAGCTAACTCAGAGAATTAATAATAAATTGGCTGATTTTTTCTTTTTTGCTTAAAGACATAGATTAAATGTTTATCTTTATGTTATGGAGGGCTTGTATTCCACTACTTTCTTGTGTTGAAGACTTCATATCAATAGGAAATATGTGAGAAGTAGAGATATTACCTGATTTCTAACCAGGGATTGTCACTTCAGTACATTTATAGTAATACATTGAGTCAAGTGTTAGAAAATTATACATGGAATTTAATCTTAAGGTATTCTTTGTCTTTATTCATTTATTCACATCTGCATACTTTGTTTAGGCCATTCATCTCCCCTGCCTCCTCTCTGTCCCTCCTATCCCCCTCGCTTCCCGGCAGAACCTGTTCAACAAAATCTCTAATTTTATTGAAGAGAAGACATAGCAATAATAAGAAAAAGAAAGTGTTTTTGCTAGTAGAGTTCAGAGTACCTATACAGAGAGATTCCTAGCATTGCATCCATGTACAAATGTGTTACAACCCAAGTGATTCATCTCTACCTGACCTTTTCACTAGTTCCTGATCCCCTTCCCATATTGACCTCTGCCGCTTTAAGGTTTCTGTATTAGTTCCTCTGCAGTGGGCACATCAAACACTTTAAAGTTTTGGGTTTCCTACCTCTCACCGTACCTCCCTTATGTGCTCTCCCCTTAGCATGTGACCCAAGTACTACAACATTGCTGTATTTGCCTTAGATCTAAAGACCGCTTATGAGAGAGAACATACGATTTTTAGTCTTCTGATGCTAGCTAACCTCACTCAGAATGATTGTTCTTCAGTTCTGTCCATTTCCTTGCAAGTGACAAGATTTTATTCTTTTTCATGGCAGAGTAAAATTCCATTCTGTATAAATACCACATTTTATTAATCTATTCCTCAGTAGTGGGGCATCTTGGCTGTTTCCATAACTTGGCTATTGTGAATAGTGCTGCAATAAATATGGGTGTGCATGTGCCTCTGGAGTAACCTGTGTCACATTCCTTTAGGTATATCCCTAAAGGAGTGGGATTGCTGGATCATATGGCAGATCAGTGTTTAGGTTTTTTTGAAGCCTCCATATTGTTTTCCAGAGTGGTTGCAGTAGCTTGCATTCTCCACATTCACACCAACACCTGTTGTTTGTGGTCTTTTTGATGATAGCTAGTCTAACAGGGGTGAGGTGGAATCTTAGTGTGGTTTTGATTTGCATTTCCTTTATGGCTAGAGATGGTGAGCATTTTTTCATGTGCTTTTTTGGCCATTTGAATTTCTTCTTTTGAGAAAGTTCTGTTTAGTTCAGTTGCCCATATCTTTATTGGTTCATTGATTTTGGGAGACTTTAGTTTTTTAAGTTCCCTGTATATTTCTGGTTATCAGTCCTTTGTATGATATATACCTGGCAAATACTTTGTCCCACTCTGTGGGTGGTCTCTTCAGTTTAGAGACCATTTCTTTTTTTGTGCAGAAACTTTGTAATTTTATGAAGTCCCATTTGTCCATCCTTTCTCTTAGTTGCTGAGCTGCTGGGGATCTTGCCTATACCTATTGCTTCCAGAGTATTCCCTGTTCTTTCCTGTACTAACTTCAAGTTTCAGGTCTGAAATTAAGGTCCTTGATCCATTTTGGGTTGATACTAGTACAGGGTGATAAACATGTATCTAGTTTCACTTTTTTGCAGACAGATAACCACTTTTTCCAGAAATATTTGTTGAAGAGGCTGTCTTTTCTCCATTATATATATTTTCGGTATCTTTGTCAAACATAAAGTGGGCATAGCTGTGTGAATTCATATCAGGGCCCTCTATTCTGTTCCACTAGTCTTGATATCTGTTTTTGTGCCAGAACCATGCTGCTTTTATTGCTATTGCTTTGTAATATAGTTTGAAGTTGGGTATTGTGACACCTCCAGCATTGCTCTTTTTGCTGAGTATTGCCTGGGCTCTTTGTGATCTCTTGTGTTTCCAGATGAACTTTAGGGTAGATTTTTCAATCTCTGTGATAAATGTCATTGGTATTTTTATGGGAATTGCATAAACATGTAGATTGCTTTTGGTAGTATATGTTTACTATACTATGTTTACTATGTTGATTCTACCAATCTATGAGCATGGGAGATCTCTCCACCTTCTGTAGTCTTCCTCGATCTCTTTCTTCAGGAGTTTGTAGTTCTCATTATAGAGTTCATTCACATCCTTTGTTAAGTTTACTCCTAGGTATTTGATTTTTTTTGAGGCTATTGTAAATGGAATTGTTTCTATATATCCTTTCTCAGTTTGTTTGTTGTTGGTGTATAGAAAAGCTAATGATTTTGTAAGTTGATTTTGTATCCTGCCACCTTGCTGTAGTTGCTTATGGTGTCTAGGAGTTTTTGGGTAGAGTGTTTTGGGTCTTTAAGGTACGGGATCATATCGTCTGCAAATAAGGATATTTTGACAGATTTTTTTTTTTACCTATTTATATTACTTTTATTTCTTCTTGCCTAATTGCTCTGGGTAGGAACTCCACGACTATGTTGAATTGGAGTGGGGTTAGTGGACACCCTTGTCTCATTCCTGATTTTAGGGGAAATGGTTTCAGTTTTCCACCATTAAGTATGATGATGGCTGTAGGTTTGTCATATATAGCTTTTATAATGTTGAGGTACTTTCCTTCTATTCCTAGTTTTCTTAGAGCTTTTATCATGAAATGGTGTTGGATCTTATCAAAGGCTTTTTCTGAATCTATTGAGATAATCAAGTGGTTTTTGTCTTTGCTTCTATTAATGTGCTGTATTACATTTACAGATTTGTATATGTTGAACAACTCCTGTATTCCTGTGATGAAACTGACTTGGTTGTGGTGAATGATCTTTCTGATATGTTGTTGGATTTGGTTTGCCATTATTTTATTGAAGATTGTGCATCTGTGTTCATTAAGGATATTGGCCTATATTTCTCCTTTTTGGAGGTGTCTTTTGTCCGGTTTTGGGATGGGTGTAATACCGGCTTCATAAAATGAGTTAGGCAGTGTTCCTTCCCTTTTTATTTCATGGAACAGTTTAAGGAGGGTTGGTATTAGTTCTTCTTTAATGGTCTGATAGAATTCAGCAGAGAATCCATCAGGTCCTGGACTTTTCTTTTTTGGGAGACTCTTGCTGCTTCAATTTCATTTTGTGTTATAGATCAATTCAGGTGATTATATCCTCTTGGCTCAATTTTGGATGGTCATAAGTATGTAGAAATCTGTCCATTTCTTCAAAATTTTCAAATTTGTACTTTGTTCTCAAAGTAGTCTCTGATGATTTCCTGGATTTCCATGGTGTTTGTTGTTATGTCCCCTTTTGCATTTCTGATTTTACTGATTTGGGTTTTTTTCTCTCCTCATTTAAGTCAGGTTTGCCAGGGGTCTCACACTTTTCCTGCTTCCATTATTGAAGTTGAATCCCATTCCCTCTGCAAAATCCAGGCTAAGCCAACCTTTTCCCACTTCCATCTAAGTGAAAGGAGCGGAACACAATGAGAAAACAGCACGCCATTGGAAACCAGACAAGCCCAGACTTCTCTACCCATGTTCTCATTGTCAATCTTATTTATTTTTTCAAAGAACCGGCTTTTTGTTTTTATTCATTTATTCACATGTGCATACATTATTTGGGTCATTTCTCCCCCCTCGTTTTGTCTTTGTATGTTTTTTTTTTGTTTGTTTCTATTTCATTGATTTCTGCCCTTATTTTTATTATTTCTTGTTTTATTATTTTTATTATTTCTTATGCTTGTTTTGGGATTTGCTTGTTCTTGTTTCTCTAGGAGTTTGAGATGTAGCATTAGTTCATATATTTGAGATCTTTCTGTCCTTTTAATATATGCATTCATGGCTATAAACTTTCCTCTTATGACTGCCTTTGCTGTGCCCCATAGGTTCTATTAGGTCATGTTTCATTTTCATTAACTTCCAGGAACCTTTTAATTTCCTCTTTTATTTCATCAATGACCATCTGATCATTGAGCAATGTGTTGTTCAGCTTCCAATTGTTTGCATGTTTTCTGCTGTTGTTTTTGTTGTTGAGTTCTAGTTTTAATGCATTGTGATCAGACAGAATGCATGGGATTATTTCTGTTTTCTTATATTTGCTGAGGCTTGCTTTGTGCCCTAATATATGAACAATTTTGGAGATGGTTCCATGGGCTGCTGAGAAGAATGTATATTGTGGGGAAGTTGGATGAAATATTCTGTAGCTATGAGCTCTGTCCATTTGATCTATGGTGTGATTTAGTTCTAGAATTTCCTTATTGATTTTTTGTTTGGATGACCTATCTATTGGTGATGGGGAGCATTAAAGTCTCCCACTATCACTGTGTTGGAGTCTATATATGCTTTTAGGTCCTTCAGAGTATGTTAGATGAAATTGTGTGCATTGACATTGGGTGTATATAGGTTGATTATTGTTATTTTCTTTTGGTGTATTTCCCCTTTTATTAGTATGGAATGTCCTTCTTTATCTTGTTTGATCAATGTAAGTTTGAAGTCTACTTTGTCCAAGATAAGTATTGCTACTACTGCCTGTTTTAAGGGGCCATTGGCTTGGTAATCTTCTTTTAGCCTTTCACCCTAAGACAGTGCTTGTTTCTGTTGATGAGATGGGTCTCCTGTAAGCAACAGATTGTTGGATCTGCTTTTTTAATCCAGTTTGCCAGATGGTGTCTTTTGATGGGGGAATTAAGTCTGTTAACATTCAGTGTTAGAATTGATAGGAATGTGGTGATTCCTGTCATTTAGTTGTCTTTGTTATTTAAGGGTTTGATTGTGTATAGCTGAATCAATGTTAGTCTCTACTTTCTTGCCTTTTGTTCTCCTGTGATTTGTTGCTGCCTGTCCTCTTATGGTTTTGTTTTCTTTCATTTTCTGTGTGCAGAATTCCTTGAAGAATCTTTTGTAGTGGTGGCTTGGTGGTCATATATTATTTTAGTTTCTGCTTATCATGGAAGACTTTTATTGCTCCATCTATTTTGAATGATAGTTTTGCTGGGTAGAGTATCCTAGGGTCGAAGTTATTTTCATTCAGTGTCTGGAATACGTACTACATGCTCTCCTTGCTTTTTAGGTTTCTGTTGAGAAATCTGCTGTGATTTTGTTGGGTTTACCTTTATAACATACCTTTGTATGTTATTTGTTTTTTCTCTTTTATAGCCTTCAATATTCTTTCTGTATTCTCTGTGCTTGTTGTTTTAATGATAATATGTTGTAGGGTAGTTCTATTTTGGTCAAGTCTATTTGGTGTTCTGGAGGATTCCTGTACCTGAATGGGCATAGTTTTCTCTAGATTTGGGAGATTTTCTGTTATTATTTTGTTTCATATATTGCGAATTCAGTTTGTTTGCACCTCTTCTCCTTCTTCAATGTCCATGATTCTCAGGTTTGGTCTTTTGGTGGAGTCAGTGCGTTCCTGCATATTCCTTTCACAGGTCTTGAGTTGTTTGACTAATGGCTCTTCAGTTTTTCCTTTAATTTCCATTTTACCTGCAAGTTCTGAGATACTGTCTTCTGCTTGTTTTAGTCTGCTGAAGTGGACTTTCACTGTGTTTTATGTTTTTGTTTTGTTCTTTTTTCTGAGGTTTTTCATGCATGGGTCACTTCCCCTTTAATATTGTCTATTTTCATCTTTAGTTCATTTAGCTCCCTGTTTATAGTGTTCTCTGTTTCACTTTGGTGTTTATTTAGGGCTCCTATGATTTCATTTATTTGTTTCTGTGTCTTCTCGAATTCTTTTTTTTTGGTGTCTTGAAATTTCTGAGTGCCTCTTGTACATTTTGGTTCACCATGTCTAGTATCATCTCCATGAAATTCACAGTGATTTGGAGAGTTTTTTAGATTATTATTTTAGTAGCACATAATAGTTGTATGGGGAATGCATTGTAATTTATATATATGTGCTTTCAATATATCTTAACTAGATTTACTTCCCCCCATTGTTTTCCCTCTTCTTAGAGCAATTTCAACAGGTTTCATTCTTGTATTTTCTTAAATGGTTACAAAACATCCACCATATTCACTCTTGTTCTCTCTTTCCTTTTGCCTACCCACTGATACCCTCCCACTGATACTCACCCTTGGAAAAGACCTATTTTTCCCTCTTGCCCTTCATTTTTCAAAGAGTATATTGATAGTCCCAGGGGGGTTCACCTTGGTACTTCAGGACTGTATATATTGTGCTTTAATCAAATTAGCCCCTACTATTACTTACTCATCGTCTATCACGTGCTCCCCTAATATTCAACAACTTACAGTGCAGAACAATAGATTATAGTCATATGTAAATGGGTTGATTCAATATTTTTCATTCTCTAATGTTTTCTTTACCTCTCCTTCCTCCCATAGTTCCCTCAGACAGACTCACTAGTGCAATCTTGTTCTCTCTGATTATAGGTGTGTTGCACCATGCCTGGCTTTAGCTTCATTTTACTGTAGCTGCTAATAGGTTTAGGCTCTGAGAACATGTAAGTTCTATGTTCACTGTACTGTTCCCTTCCTTTATTGGACACAAATAGCTTTGCAACATATATATAATTTTAGTAATATTTACACACACACACATCTTTACTTATCAGAATATAAGTTTCAATATACCAGGACCTTGCCTCACTTATCACAAAATTCTTCCCAGAATTCAGAACTATGTCTAGCCTAGAGTATATGATAAATAAACTAGCACTACCTACTTTATTGTAATTTATTTGTGGATGGACAATGGTTTCTGACAAAAGATTTTGTTCTGTTCTGCCCTCTAATACCTGAAATGTTTATATCATTCAAGCCTTCATATTTATTTGAATCAGCAGGTTGTTTGGGGAAAATTAATTTCTTTGATATTATGATTTCTAATTTAATTTAGTTATGGATCAAAACTTTTTAAGAAAATAAAAAGTAAATGCACAACTATTAAAGTGATTTAAAATAGGGAAACATTTGGTATGCAACATTAAATTATCTTCTGGGGAATGAACAGTAAAACTCAAAACAACTGAACCTTTTTTAGTTCAGCTATCTTATTAAGGAACATTTTATGCATCACTTTCTCAGTCTCCTAATAGTAATTTTATGTTGTTTTTTTTTATGCTGAATATTGATGGAAATTTATCTGGCATAAGATCAAATATGCAAAAGTATTTATAATTCCATATTATTTGTAAAAATGTGTTGTAGCTTTTAAATATTATTTATAACACTTAATCTTCCTATTTGTTATCATTAACCATAATTGACTGACAGCACTATAAAGGAATTGAACTCATGTCATATCTGCAGATGGTTGTATAATTCTTGCATTATAACACTGATGAGTATTATTGCTCCATGGCACTTACACAGAAGTGAAATTCAACTTCAGCTGACTGTAAAGTATTTTTCTTAAGAGGAGGTCAAACCATTTTAAAATATCACCTTATTGCTGTTGCTTATCAAGGAAATATTGACAAAGTGATTTGTTCTCCTTTTTATCAGGGAAGAAAACAGAAGTATAAACAGTGCAATTCGATTGCATAAAGCATTTTAACAAATCATTTTTTTATGTGGGTGAGACCAAGTTTCCTAATCACAGTCTAGAACTTGTGGGACTGATTGGTGCCTAAGACAAATCGAAGTAAAAGTCAAATGTTCATCTCACTGTTAAATAAAGTTGTGGAAGCATTTCTGACTAATGTGCTTAAAGCTTCAAAATTTGTAAATTAATTTATGTGCATGTGTTGTGACATTGTAACTGGTAGCCTTTTGTACTATTTGAATATGTCTATCTGTATGAAGTAGTAATGAAATAAATTAAAATTGAATGGAACAGTTCATTGGAACTAGTTGGAATAGTTGTGTTAAAAATGAATTTCTAGTTGCAAAAAATACTTTTTTGGTATTAAGAGAACAAGAGAGAAAACATTAAAACATTTAAAAAGGTCTAAATTAGTTATTTTTGAACAGAGGAAACATAATTACATTAAAGAATATGAAGGACAACTATTTAAAAATAAAAACTGAATAGCGTCCTACTAAGTTTGAAATTAAAATTGAATATTGAATTCAAATTATAGGTCAGCTATGGTTTACTTCATATTTATCATCTTTTTTTTTATTATTTTCTGTTTGGGAAGATCTCAGTGTTTGCTCCTAACAAATCTCTCCTCTTTTTGCCTTCATTTGGAGTTTCCCATGCATTTTCCAGAACCATTTTCCCATGGGAAACACAGATGGGGATTGAGTCAAAGAGGCTTAGCAAATATTACCCACAGTGATCCATCTCATGGAAAGTCCTGGTGTATTTTGTCACTTTTAGGACTTCAAAAAACAATTACACAAAAAAAAGTTTCTCTTTGTTTACCTCAACCTGTACCAAAAAGGTTTTATTGTGAAATATGTGTATATTTTCTCAACACCTATTAACAGTGAGGCAGTTCACCCTAGAACACAAGAAGTAGTAGTGATAGGAATGGGTGGGAAGAATGAAAGGATATGGCTGGGCCAAGATAGATTTTATGAGTCACTTAGAATACTTACAGTTAGTGATTTATGTCAATAACTTGCTCATTTTACTTTTTGAAGAAACATCAATAAAAATGCTTATGTGTTATGTGCACAAAAGCAATGCTAGGAATCGCTCGTATAGCTGTCTTTATCTCAAGCTAGTAAAAATGCTGTGTCTTTCATTCTATTTCTTATGTTTTCTCTTCAACAAAATTGGAGAAGAGGGCAGAACAGGTTTTGCCTGGAAGTGAGGTGGGTGGGTTAAGAAGGAGAGGGAGGTGGGAGGTGGGGTGCAGGGGGGTGGAAATGGCCCAAACAATGTATACACATATGAATAAATGAATAAACAATAAAAAATGTTTGTGTGTTTTGAATTTCATAATTTTCCAAATTCCTTAATATTTGTGCATGATCTTTCAATTGAGCATGTTCAATGTTATTTTGAACTGTGGAAAAACATGCATTTTGGAGATATTTCATGAGATTTTTTTTTTAATGCATTACTTTTCTGGGAGTGAGGCATTTAACTGAAAAGGTTGATGCTCAAGAATCTCATGATTTCCGAGTTTTATTTTTACTCAAATGCTTGAGAACTGCTTTTGTGACTTCAATAGAGATCATGGGAAAAATGTGTTAATGTTAGAATCACAGTCATGTTTTTTATTTAGTGTGCCACAGAAACCAATATATTTAATTTGTTGGCAAACAGAAGACAGAAGACTGTTTTATGTTCTTAACTTGAATATTGTACCTATTTCCTGTCCTTGAACTTTCAAACTGTAAGAAAGGAAAGATTTCAATTTGAGAGATTTTGGGAGGCTGTAAGTGAGCAGCATCTTATCCAATGAGTAGGCATTTGGTTTATTTATGATAGGACACGGGAATATTTTAAAACTAAAATGTATTGAGAACTTAGCTTTGTTAATCTTTCTATGTTAAATGTGAAAGTATTGAACTGGCAATGAAATATGAGACATTTTACCCAGTGACATTTTCAATGGATCTCATTGCAGGGGAAGCCAGTGGGAACACCAGATGCTGGCGCATATTTCCGAGTGCTTGCAGAGCATGGAGTAGCTGCCTTGTTTACAGCACCAACTGCAATTAGAGCAATCCGTCAGCAGGACCCTGGGGCAGCCTTGGGGAAGCAGTACTCTCTGACAAGGTGAAGTAGGGACGAACAGGGAAAATTACATTAAAAACTGCAATCAGAATGAATAACTGAACATTGTATTTTTTCTGGTACTGAACTACCTCTATGGAGAGAGGCAAAATATTCTGAATGTTATTAAGAATGTCTTTTCTAAATATACCTGGAATAGTTGGAATATTAACTACACTGTAGAACTTTTTAAATACTGTATCATGCTTATTCTAGTTCAACTCTTACCAAAACATTTATCTCTTTTTTAAATTTCCCTGATTATATTTTCCTTAAAAATAAAAAGTAAAGTGTTCATTAGATTTAAAATGCATGTTATTTTAGCATCTGTCTTTTGAAAATAGAAGAATGGTATAAATAGGAGGAAGAATTCAGTATACAGATAAAATGGGAAAATTATAATACAAATTAGATTTGTTGAAAGAATCAAGAAAATCACTCAGTTTTGTTTTGTAATAATATTCTGTGAATAGTTTAGATATTTTTGTGCTAGCTTATCGACATCTATTTTAGTTTAATGATATGTATATTCAAAGATAATTACAGCAATCTGTATCTTCAAGGCAATTTCCAACATCAGTTCTCATTGAACAATTTGAAATAGGTCTCTGCTGTCATAAACTAAAAGAAGAAATTTTGTAGTTTCTTTAAGTCAAAAAGTAGGCTTTAATTAAGGCAGCTTGAATTTTTTTTAAGTTACATGGCAGAGTATTTGAATTTTATGGTGTGATGACCTAAAGGAATTAAAATAGATACTGTGCATTCAGTGTAGATAATAGCAAGAAGATTTCAATTTGGGCAGGGCTATTAGTTTCATTATTTTTTCTCTCTGTTTTATGTTACAAAAATAGATCGGTATTTACCTGAAGTTCTATTTATAATGCAAATAATGCACTTGTGTTAAAACAAAGGGGACTTTATAAAATGAGTTGTCCATATTTTATCTTCTTTTTGTATCTTCATTTACCACATTTCAATCTATTTTACTTAACATCATCCCAAAGCATAGAAAATTTTGACAAAAATATCTTAGAAAATGTACAGTCTCCATACCTTCAGACATTTCCAAGTGATTTTAGTTGCTTGCTGTGTCTCTTCACTGACAAATATACCAAGGTTGCAGGGCTTGAAATTGAGTGATCAACGAGCTAAGGTCTTGCATTTGTTTTCCCATTTCTATTGGGGTTTTTAGATATTGTTCTTCACACAACAGTGAATGCTTGCTAAATCATCACTCTTCAAATGAATATGAATATACAAGGAATATGAGATTTTAGTGTAAGCAAAATGGCAAGAAATTTCCCTTGATCATGCCCCTGTCTCCTTCTGTACGTAACTTATTCATCTGATTTGCATATTAATTTCTAATGGATATTCAGGAATGTTTAAAATATTTATAATATTTTGATCTTCAAACCACCCTCAACCTATTCAAATTACCTACTGTGAACCAGACACAAGTAATTTGTTATCTAAAATATAATCTTTTGCAGGTAGAAATTGTGATTATCTTCATTTACAGACAAGTAAACAAGGACCATGGAGTTTTAAGTAGCTCTTCAGAAAGAAACTAAGTCAGGCATTCTGAGGAGGACCCACATCCTTCATTCAACACCCCAGGTGTATTTTCACTATTAAGGGAAACATTTCTTTTACCCAGAGATTTTGGCATTCATTGAAATAAAAGGATCTTTTGCTTTTCATTTTTGTTCCATTCAAATAATACCAACACTGAACTACTTTAATACATTCTCACTTGTAGGCTAAGAGTATGTAGGAAATAAAGGTGACCTCAAAAATCTATTTTATATTAAAGACAAGGAAATTGAGGCCCAAAAATGTTATGTTTGGGTTAAAGAACAGAACTCACATCGTATGCAATTATACATTTAGTTTTAAAGTTATGTTCAGGGTATTTTATGTGTACCAAAGAGACATTCGCTAGATTGTTGTAGGCTTATGATCTTCAGTTTACTTCTCTCTTCTCTTAGAGAACATTTTAAAGTGTGAAGTTTTCTTTTAAAATATGTTACATATCTCATTAAAAGATCGGTTTGCAATTAATGTGGACATTTGCCAAACACTTCAATTTCCAAATTCACAGTTTAGGAAACTAAACACTACTATGGATTCACTTTAATATCATAGGTGAGTGAGTTTGAAAAACCAGCTTAGTGTAATCATCCTATTTCATAGATGAGAAAACTTTGTCAGAGATGGGTAAAATAATGTTCCCAGAATTACAAAGCTCTTACAGCCAAAGTTGGGACTAGTTAGTACCATATAGCTTCTCACTCTGGAGTTAGACTCACTGGTTTCAAAGATACAATTTAGTAGTAGTGTGACATCAAGAAAGTAACGTAATTCCTCTCTGTTCTTCAGGATTTTGTTGTTGTTCGTTTGAAATTTAAGGGTAGTAATAGTACTAAGGGGAAATGAAAATTAAAGGGGCATGACCCAGTCAAGACACTTGAAACAATTCTTAATACAGAATTAGTTATTATTATTACAATCTGCTTTCTAGTTCAGCACTCTTTTTCACTACATCATAGTTGTGTTTGCTCTGTTCTTCCTTTTTTTTGATGGTTATTTTAGAGATAGGGTCTCATGAACTATTTGCCTGGGCTGACTTTGAAGGGCAATCCTCCTGATCTGCCTCCTGAATAGCTAGGATTACAGGCTTAAGCCACCAGCACCCAGCTTTCTATTTTAATTAAATTAGAAAAAATGTTCAATGCTAGGACTTTTTCAAGAGTTCACAGCAACTTAATTTTGTTTCCTCCTATCTTTGCCAATTACATAGTGATAAGAGATAATAAAGAGGAAAAACAAAACATCAAGGATGAACTAAAGAATAAGGTAAACATTTCTGTGGACTGGAAAAGGAATAGGTTTGCAAAGGTGTATGGTTGTTTGAAGCAGGGATTGTTAGGTGTTGGCAGGCATTGGTGGCATAATAGGGACCCAGAATTATCTTGTTTTAATGGAAGAATCAGAGCCAGTTGAGTACTTCAAGACAGTCTGGGTGTTACTCCCCACATAGGAAAGGAAGCTGATAATATTCCCTGTTAGTTGTTTTTTGGGTCAGTGACTTATAGCAAACTTTAGTCTGGGGATCTAAAAGAGACAGGGAAAACCCAATAACTAGACTAAACTAAAATGTTTATGTACTATCCTGGAACAGGATCTGTGATGTCACAGTTATAACTATGGATTGATAATCTTGGGCTACCATTTGAACATTGGATTTCTGGAGTACCCTTATGTCACCCACGTGCCTAACGGTGACATAGGAAAGAATCTGAGAGTGAAATATAAAACAAAGAATCACTCTTTCAAAAACAGCCTGCAAAATAAAATTCCAAAACACATGAAGAAATCTCAATCTAGTAAAATCAACAGAACATGGATTCATTTCAGAGGAAATAAATTTTATGGTGCAATCGATTCAGACGTATAATCAAAGTTATAAGCTAATATCGTTTACATAAAACATAAATATAATGGCCATAAACACAAAATACAAATACAATTGATGGTATTAATTAATTACATAAAATAAATATATGGCCATAATCAAAGTATCTATTCAAAACTCAAAGATAGTATTGAGGAAATTACCCAGTAGACAGAAGTAAAAAAATTGCAAAAGAACAGTTCAGAAGCTTGAGGAGAAGAATAAGAATTTAAAAATGCTTCTAATAGGAATTTCAGAAAAGAAGAATGACAGGATTGTTAAAATTGTTTTGAAAAGTTAAAGAGACAGTAATTGAAAATGTTATGGAAGTAAAGAAAGACATGGATCCCAGATGGAAAGTGCTATCCATGGGCCAACTAGGTTAAAAATAAGTAAATTCACTTTGGCATGACATTTTGAATTTCAGAACATCAATTGAGGCTATAACAACATACTGTAAGAAGTTTGAACACAATCCAATTGGGAAAATGATGTATCATTTCAGTCAATTCATGGACAGGACACTAGAATGTCATAAAGCATTGAAAGATCTTCAACATAAAATACCTAACAATGGCACTTGTTGACAAAAACAGGTGTCAGGATTGTTCCTATACTGCTATTGAGAGTGTAAATGGAAACTATCTGGTAATGTTTAATATGTTTTTTTGTTTTTATTTCTTTTATCATATGTGCATACAATGTTTGGGTGATTTCTCCCCCCTTTTCCCCGCCTCCTCCAGTTCCCCCGCCCCCTCCCTCTTCCTCCCTACTCCCTCACTACCAGGCAGAAACTATTTTGCCCTTATCTCTAATTTTGTTGAAGAGAGAGTATAAGAAATAATAGGAAGGACCAAGGGTTTTTGCTTGTTGAGATAAGGATAGCTATACAGGGAGTTTACTCGCCTTGCTTTCCTGTACATATGTGTTACCTTCTAAATTAATTCTTCTCCAACTAACCTTTTCTCTAGTTCCTGGTCCCCTTCTCCTATTGGCCTCTGTTGCTTTAAAGTTTGTGCATGTTTTTGCCCCATAGACAAACCCACGTTAATATGGGTTAATATGCTGCCTCTGCCCTCAAAGAAATTCAGCAGAGTTGGATCATATAAAAAAGAACCTGAATCAATCAATTAATACAACTGAGAGATTCAACAATAGAGTAGATTAAGCAAAAGAAAGAATATGTAAACTTGAAGATAGGTGTTTTGAAATGACATACAGTGAAAAGAAGACAAAATAGAATGATGATGCTCTATGGAGTTGGGGACACCACTGGGCAAACAAATATTCACATTATGGGTTCCAAAAAGGACAAGAGACAAAAAGTTTATTTAATGAAATATTTGCAGGAAAACTTCCAAACATTTGGAGAGATTTAGATCTTTAAAGTCCAATTCCCTCAAATACATCAATTTACTTACCAATTTTGCATTTCCATGACTTAAAATTTTTTGTTTTAATTGACAGATAAAATTATATGTCACCATAGACAAGAAATTTTGAAATTAGCATTAGTGAAATGACTACATCTTGTAATTAGCATATACATTAACTCAGTTATCTTTTTTCTTTTTTTTCTGGTGGCACTGAGGTTTGAACTCAGGGCAAGCACTCTACTATTTGACTCACACCAACAGCCCTTTTTTCTTTAGTTTATTTTTTGGATAGGGGGGTCTTTCTTTTACCTAGAGCTGGCCTCAGACCACAATCCTCCTACCTCTGACTCCACATAACTGGAATTATAGGTGTGCCCATTATACCCTGTTGTTTTATTTTCTACCAAAAATTGTATTAGCATATATAAAATTGTACGCAGGAATTTCATTGTGATGTTTCTGCACATGTGTATAATGTACTTTGATTGGATTCACCCTCTCTGTTTTTCTTTCTCATTCCTTATGAGAAAGTATTATAATATTGTCATTGATCTTGGTTTCATGGCAATGTCTTATAAAATAATTGTGGAGCACTTTTTTCTCCTATTAGCTAAGAATTATTTTAAATAATTTTTGAAGTATTTACAAATAAAACTGTTTGGAGTTTCTATTGCAGTAAGGTTTTAAATTATGCCTTCAATTTTTTGAAGCTCAAACTACTTCTAAAATTTGTGGTGTCTTAGATATATTTCTTTTATCATCTTCAGAAACTTTCTCAGTCATTTGTTTTTTCAGAAACTGCTTCTAGTTTATTCTCCCTTCTTGAGCTTTGATACTTCAGTGACACAAGTGTCCAAACTTCTTACAGTATGAACTATATCTCATTTGCTCTAGTAGGATTTTTTCTTTCCAGTTACAGATTGGTGATTTTCTTTTAACCTGCATTTCAGGTTTCAATCCTCTTTTTAGTTGTATCTATACATTCACTGACGTTTTGTATTTTTAGTTCAAGAATTTCTCCTTGTTTTTTATCATAATTTTCTGTTTACTGTTAATATCCTAATGGCTCATGGAGGTACTCACTGAAGTTGTTTTTAAGCCTGAATTTGATAGACAGATAAGGTTTTTCTCCTGACTCTTTTCTTTTTCCCATGTTTGTTTCTATGGTCTTGTCTCCCAAGATGCTATTGTCATATAAAAAAATAGGTATTTTGAGAAACTTCATGTTGTTATATCCACAGAGGGATATTTATTTTACTTACTTCCTTTATCATAAAGGAAGGTCACTTCTATCCAGTGAGAGAGTTAGTTGATTTGAAATGAGACCAGTGTTATAGAAGGTTGTGTTCTTTCCATTTTACCTTCCCCATTAGGGAGTACCTAACACTAAGGTGATCCAACTGGACACCCAGATGTTTTACAACCCCTTTATTCCCTTGTGGGTTTTGAACTACCCACAGTTTTTTTTTCTCAAGAAATTATAATGTCTGAAAATAGTGTTCAGTTTCTGAGCCTTTCAGCCACACAATTTTTGTTCTGTTTCTAAACTTTTTAAGTGCTCTTTGCCAGTTGGCAAAGGTCACAAGAGGGAAAGCGTCGAGTCAATGTGTGGCTTACTTCTCTATTCATTTTTCTCTTTGAAGTCCTAATGCTGCACGTATCCATGATGCTTCAGTGACACTGAAGCATTTCTCTAGGGCCTTCAAAAGGTGGTTTTAAAAAAATATTTTGTTTTTCTTGGCTGTATTTGAAAGAGATTGTTGGGCAAAGTGCTAGTCAGCCATTGACAAAAGGGGTACCTCTGTGTGTAATATTAACAAGTGTCTCTGCATTTCAAATATGAATTCTAGTAAGAAGTAAGTAGAGCAAAACAGAATAAAGACAAAGATAGAGACAAGAATATAGCTGGCAAAAAATCATGATCTGTCATGTGAACTGGAAGTTGGTGAGGCATCATTGAAATAACCTATTTTTATTTAACATCTGTTAGCACAAGTGAAGAATAATTTTTGCTTGTTTGGTAGTTGATGGACCTTGAAAGAAGCACTCGGTTTAGTCTTTTTTTGTCTCGTTTTATTACCTGAAAACTTTTCTACAGATTTAGTTTTAGTTTTTTATTCATTTCTATGAGGCTTACTATTTTAGGCTAAAATTAATTTGACAACATATCCATTTATCTGTTTCCCTTTTGCTGAATTTTAAACTCCATTTGAGTCTTGAATTGTGCTCAGTTGTATACAGAATCATGGATAGGTTTTATGATCATTATTTTTTTTCTACTTATGTTTCTACTCTGGATGTTGCATATTGTTATTTTGGATAAAGTGCTAAAGATTTGGAAACAGATCCACCTTTTCATGTGTTATGACTATATGAATACTACCCACACATTTTATTAGTCAATAATAATGTAGGACAACACTCCAATAAAACTAAGCTCACAGTATGGCAGGCACTCATGGCATGTGACTGTCAAACTCTTGAAATGGGCTTAATATTATTGAGAAACTGGCATTTTAAATTTACTAACTTTTAACTAAAGTTTAAATAGCCACATGTGGCCTATGGCTACACATTAGACAGTGCATATTTAAAACACATTAACTAAGGTAAATTTACCCACCTGATAGTTCAAATTACTTTGAAAAATGGCTAATTTTAACTTTTTAAAAACAAATCTGTAGTTGGAGGCATGAGTCAAGGGGAGAAGCACCTGCCTAACAAGTATGAAACCCCGAGTTCAAATCTCAGCACCACCAAAAATAAGTAAATAAAAATGAAATTTTAAAACCAAATATATTTTAAAATCATTCAATGTGGGACATCTTCCCTTTACATTGTTAATAAAATAATTTAAGGTCATGAGAAATTTAACTGTTGAAAATATTACTAGTCTTCTACAAATCACTAAACTTCTTTTAGAAAATAAGAAGACAATTCATAAGGTAACTAAATTATAGCTTTATGATAGATTTTTTTCTTTCAGTTATCATCATGGTTCCATGATCATGGTACTCATCCATAATGTGTACCCTCAAGAAAACAAACAGAACAAATGCTGAGGAAGATGTGTGGGAAAAGGTACCCCAAATATTGTTGGTAGGAATGTAAACTGTTCCAATCACTGTGGAAATCAGGATGGAAGTTCTTTAAAAAGCTAAAAATAGACCTACCTTATAACCCCTACATACCACAATTGGACATTTATCTGAAGGAACAATTCAATATACAAGAGAGATACCTGCACACCCATTTATATTTCAGCTTGGCAATAGTCAAGGTTTGGAAGTACCCTACATACCTAAAAACTGATGAATGAATAAAGAAATATGGTTTATATACACAATGGAGTGTTATCCAACCATTAAAAAAATGAAATTATACTTTTTGGAGGAAAATGGAAGGAACCAGTGAGCATCCTGCTGAATGAGATAAGCCAAGCTCAAACATCATATGTTTTGCTTATATGTGCAATGTAGGCCTATAATAAAAATAACAGCAAGAACAATGATAAGAATAATAGAACATGAACATAAAGAAAAGACTGTCATAGGGGAAATCAGCTGGAGTGGGGAGGGGGAAAGAAAGGATAGGGTACTAGAGAGTGAGAAGAATCAAAATATGGTTTATATATATTATATACATGCATATATACATATGAAAATAGCATAATGAAACCACTAAATACTGTTTGAAAAAGGGAGGGGGGGTGAAAGAAAGGAGGGGCTAAGAGAGTATAATAGATGAATGAATTTCTTCAAAGAGCAGTGTATGCATCTATGGAAATATGAAAATGAAATCCCTTGTACAATTAATGTATGGTAGTAAAAAGATTTTTAATTTAAAATTGATCTCCTTCAGAACAACATCCTGTTTTTCTGACTCCACTTTCAACAACCTTTTAAATCTTCAGGATGTCCATTCTTCTGATATTTCTTTTCCATTCTGGTTATTCCCACTTGCATTTTCACTGCTCTTGCCTTGTCTAGATTCCCCAGTTACCCTTTCCAGCACTGAGTTGCCATCTTTTCTCTTCAGTATCACATCCAGCCTTTGCTATCCCTGCCTAGTGTCCCAGGTTACTGACTGAGTCCATGAAAACCAAATGGCTGCTCTTGAGCCCTTTTGTTTTTAGTTCACAAAACTAAAATTTCTTTAAATAGCCATTCCAGAACCTTTCTCTTATCACATCACTTTTGCTGTGTGAATTTCTACACTCTTAAAAGTCAGTATGATGCCTCTTTAATTAGAAAAATGAGTCAAACTAGTGTAAGTTTTGCCAACTCCCCACCTCTGTACTTCATTATTCTGAGCATTTACAAACTTTTAAATACCTAAAAATTCATGTATCTTGATTGGTATCAGAGTCTCCAAAATGAGTGTTCAGAATTTGGTGTGCAAAATAGACAAGAAGCAAATAATTATTGAATGAGACATGTGCTTATAACAGGAACCAACTGTTTTTGGAGCACAGAGGTAGGGATAGTTGAATCTCTGTGAATGTTCCTTAAATAATATGCTAAATTAAGAGAATAGTAAGGTATCTTCAGCGGCAGAGTACATCATTCAAAATAAGCAGGCAGATTTCTCTTTGTCGAATTTTTTTTTACTTTGATGATAATGAATTAACTCTTTATTTACACACTCTTTCTCTTACCAGACACGCTATGGGAGTATTGAAAGTGGGAAAAGTTAGTCATTCTTTTAATGAACCAGTAACAGAGTTAGGCCAATTCTATTTTTCTATTTTATTCTTTCCTTACTAGGTCATGGTACTAATTCTTTTTCATCCTTTAGTAATCTTGTGCTTTTTTTGATAAGAGCTTTTTTTGACCCAGAAGGCAACAATAGCATTTATTTTTGCATCTATAAGCCATTTTTTACTTATATGTCCTCAGAATAGGAGAAATATGTTCTTGAAATGAGAATCTTTCATAGAGGAACTCATGATAAGGATAAGTACTTCATATTCATGAGTGTATTTGTGGCCTTAGTTGATACTTACGAGTATATTTCTGGGCATATCCTTATGGAGAATACAGCAATCAAACTTGGAGCTAAAATTAGCATGGTTAATGTCAAGGAGGAAAAGGTTTGTCATGTTTGATTATGAGGGGAATATGACAGATACACTACAAAGAGCAGCTCAACTGCTATTCTCAAAACAGAATCTGTAGCTATGAATTTTGCTTTTGAAACACCTCATTCTAACACTGTGATGTTTATTTGGTTACATTTGGTCCCAAGCAAGTAATATCGCTCAATGTTCTTGCATTATGATATACTGGAAATATGGCCATTTTTATATGCTCCACTGAGGTGATTAAATGAGTAAATTATTTAGCTTTACTTTCAAGAATTAATTTCAGGTCACTGTCTCACTTGTGTTCAGGTTCAAAACATTATTTGTGGCTGGAGAAAGATGTGATGTGGAGACTCTGGAATGGTCCAAAAAGGTCTTCAGAGTACCTGTCCTAGACCATTGGTGGCAAACTGGTAAGCATTTTCCAAGCATGTACATGGATGTTGAAATGGTCGAAATATCTGCAAGGATTGGAGAGAATTGTAAGCTATAACCATTAGGCACCAACTCAGGATTGAGGTAGTTCTGATTTCAGTAGAAATAAGTGATTTTTTGATTGTCATATTGCTAACACTGTCTTCATTAGTGACACTAGGACCAACATTCTCTTGGTGCATACATAAAAAGCACTACAGATCTCTTCATTGTCTTTTCTTTGTTTCCTGTATCCAGTGAGTTACCAAGTCTCACTTTTTCCCTTGAAGTATCTATGGGATTCACCCCACCTCAGCATTCCCATTGCTATTGAGCTGTGGGAGCATGTTTTCCTTGCCTCTGATGTAAACTATCCTCAGCACTCATCTCTGTGCTCCTGCTTCCTTGTCCGCCCTGCACACTGCTCCGACAGTGCTCCGTGAAAACACCACCCCTGTCATAGGCGTCTCTGGCAACCTTCTTGTGTCTTATAAAATTTAATTCCTTCAATTATCCTTCAAGATACAGAAATTTATTTTTTTCTCCAAGATAATAAATATAATTGTATATTATTTATTTACTGATTTTGTTTGTTAGTTTTCCTCACACTAAGTGATCTTTGGGAAGTAAATCTTCATATTAAGTAGAGAGAACAATAAACTTGGAACAAACAGGAAAAACAAACTAATAAACAAACCTCTTTTCTGCTTTTCCTTCTGAGGGATGATTTATACATATGTGAGAGTGACAGGTGACCTGGAGTCTACTTTTTTCCGTAATGAGTTTGGGATTTTTTTCCACTTCACCCAATGAAAGTAGCCATTAGCTGTGGGAGGCCTGCTAGCCTTTACTTGCACATATTTCAATTTAGTTCCAATTGGTTTAATAAGTTAAGCCAACCCTTTGATATTGATGCTGCCAGCACTCCCATTTTCTAAGTATCTCATGCAGAATACCAATTTTGAATTAAAATTAATAAATTTTTCTTTGCAAAAATTAGCTTTATTTTAAAAATGATAATAGTCTAGAATATCAAGTAGATTATTAATGCTGAAGTTTGGTGTTTTACAGTTTAGATTTTTGATTCTGAAAAATTATACCTTTTTCTATTATCTTTTTGGGCATTGCTCTTTGGAAAAATGAGTTTTCTATGTTCTTTATAATAAGAAATATAAAATGATCAGAGCAGAATATACTTTCTTTACATGAATGAAAATTAGAGAGATGGTTTCTGTTCTCTCTAATTGTATTTACTAAAGGGAAATTACTTATCTAAGTTCATATTTGTAACTGTTTAGGAAATTTAAAAGATAAAACAGCATTGGGAGAAAAATCAGCACCAGTTATTGAAGTGCAAAAAAAATAAAAGAGTTATTGTCTCTACAATAAAGAGTGTTTCTAGTATTATTATATGCCCTATTAGTCAAGAAACTTAGCTGTTAATTTACTGGTGATGAACTGGAAATATCTTGTCTCCTTTAAGGTGGTTTTTCTAATTTGGTCAAAATGGAAGGGTTTTTTTCTCACACACAAATAATGTTACATAAACGCTTACATAAGAGTTTTGTATTTCCTCTTAAATGTGACTAAGCTTGCTTGTTCAAGGAAACAAACACATTCAAAAGTAAAATTAGGATCTTTCTTATAGATATTTTGTATGTAAATGTCTGTTTAGATGTGAGTAGTTAGTGTATTTAGGGTTATAGAAAAGTACCCTGTCTGTCCTCTATGAAACAAGTACATGAGGTCTCTGGTACCTAATGAATTTCATGTGGATTTGCAACTTTTCTTTGATGTATTGTTCAGAGCAAAATAATACCACCATTATGTCAGTACATTGTTGTTTATTTTTTTTAAAAATCTTTATGTTCCTTTATTGGAGCAAGATCCTGATCGTATGTAGTTGTAGTGATGTATTTACTAGTAAACAGAGAGCTGTGCAGAAATTACATACTGTCCATCTAAACAGGTTTTGGTTAGTACATTGTTGTTGTAAACAGATTGGAATTGTTGCTCATTGCCGTGGAAAACAAAGGGGGATGTGTGCTAATAAAATGACTTATTTTTCCATTTTCCCCATTTGACTTTATAGCTTCTTTTTTTAAGAATAGCTATTTAGTATTCTATTCAATTAAACTAAATGAATACATACTAATGATTAGTTAGGTAGGTAAATTGATAGACAGTTTTGTACTTTATAAAAGAATTTCATTGGTGTATGCCTGCAATCTTAGCTACTTAGGAGGTGGTAATTGGGAATTGGAAAGATTGCTATTCATGACCAGCCAGGGCAAAAAGTTAGTGAGACACCATCTTAATCAGCAATCTGAATGTGGTATTTCACAATTGTAACTCCAGCTATGCAGGAGGCATAGGTAAGATGACTGTGATCTGAAGCCACCCAGGCAAAAGTGGGATGCTATCTGAAAATACTGAAAGCAAAAAGGGCTAGAGTCATGCCTCAAGCAATAAAGCACTTGAGTAGCAAGTGAGGCCCTAGGTTTAAACCCTAGATAATGTAGATGTCAACTGCTAACTGAAAATTTAGATTGAATAATTGTTTGCATCAAAATCAACTTAATACTTTCAAAGTTGAGTACAACTGTTAATGGCACTGGTGCAGCCTGTGATCAGAAGACTTCCAAATTCTTTGTGTCCTTTGGGTAAGAATCCTTTGCAGGACACTTGGGTGTAAATGGAGTTTATTAAAAGTTAGGGAAGAGAAATGCAAAGGGAGCATGGTGGAGTCCAGGTGGAATCTGCAAGCAGAGAGCTTGCTACTCTTCTTCTCGTGCTTTTATAACTTATGCTCATTTATGGGAAAGGAGGAACCAGGTGATTTCCATCCAATAATCCATGAGTGTGGAGGGGCATGGGTAGTTCCCAGCCAGGTAAGGGTGGTCCCTGAACCAAGCATGGTTAATCTGGTGGGATGTAATATTTTTTATGAGTCCTGAACATTCCCTAATTTTAGCCTCCCTCACAACTACCACTTTAAAGTGATTCCGAAATTTAGCTTTTGCAACTATTCTCTTTTTGTAACTTAATATTGAATTCATTTTAAATCAGCAGGGGGAGAAGGTATGTACTATACACTGTGGCAAATTTCCCCAAGATGTGTGCTATAAATTCTATATTATGTTTAAGGAAAAGTTAAGCTTTGAGCAAAGAATATTTTTATTTTTTAAAATTTTACTCATATGTGCATACAATGTTTGGGTGATTTCTCGCCCCTTCCCCCCACCCCCTCCTGTATCCCCACAACCCTCTCCCTTACCCCCCTTACTCCTCACTACCAGGCAGAAACTATTTTGCCCTTATCTCTAATTTTGTTGAAGAGAGAGTATAAGCAATAATAGGAAGGACCAAGGGTTTTTGCTGGTTGAGATAAGGATAGCTATACAGGGAGTGGACTCGCATTAATTTCCTGTGCATGTGTGTTACCTTCTAAATTAATTCTTCTCGAACTAACCTTTTCTCTAGTTCCTGGTCCCCTTCTCCTATTGGCTTCTGTTGCTTTAAAGTATCTGTTTTAGTTTCTCTGCATTGAGGGCAACAAACGCTATCTAGATTTTTGGGTGTCTTACCTATCCTCACCCCTTCCTTGTGTGCTCTCGCTTTTATCATGTGATCAAAGTCCAATCCCTTTGTTGTGTTTGCCCTTGATCTAATGTCCCCATATGAGGGAGAACATACAATTTTTGGTCTTTTCAGCCAGCCTAACCTAACTCAGAATAATGTTCTCCAGTTTCATCCATTTACCAGCGAATGATAACATTTCATTCTTCTTCATGGCTGCATAAAATTCCATTGTGTATAGATACCACATTTTCTTAATCCATTCGTCGGTAGTGGGGCATCTTGGCTGCTTCCATAACTTGGGTACTGTGAATAGTGCTGCAATAAACATGGGTGTGCAGGTGCCTCTGGAGTAACCTGTGTCACAGTCTTTTGGGTATATCCCCAAGAGTGGTATTGCTGGATCATATGGTAGATCTGTGTTTAGATTTTTAAGACGCCTCCAATTTTTTTTTTCCAGAGTGGTTGTACTAGTTTGCCTTCCCACCAGCAGTGTAAGAGGGTTCCTTTTTCCCTGCATCCTCGCCAACACCTGTTGTTAGTGGTGTTGCTAATAATGGCTATTCTAACAGGGGTGAGGTGAAATCTTAGCGTGGTTTTAATTTGCATTTCCTTTATTGCTAGGGATGGTGAGCATTTTTTCATGTGTTTTTTGGCCATTTGAATTTCTTCTTTTGAGAAAGTTCTGTTTAGTTCACTTGCCCATTTCTTTATTGGTTCATTAATTTTGGGAGAATTTAGTTTTTTGAGTTATCAGTCCTTGGCCTGATGTGTAGCTGGCAAATATTTTCTCCCGCTCTGTGGGTGGTCTCTTCAGTTTAGAGACCATTTCTTTTGTTGAGCAGAAGCTTTTTAGTTTTATGAAATCCCATTTATCTATGCTATCTCTTAGTTGCTGAGCTGGTGGGATTCCATTGAGAAAGTTCTTGCCTATACCTACTAACTCCAGAGTATTTCCTACTCTTTCCTGGATCAACTTAAGAGTTTGGGGTCTGATATTAAGATCCTTGACCCATTTTGAGTTAATCTTGGTATAGGGTGATATACATGGATCTAGTTTCAGGTTTTTGCAGACTGCTAACCAGTTTTCCCAGCAGTTTTTGTTGAAAAGGCTGTCTTTTCTCCATCGTATATTTTTAGCGCCTTTGTCAAAGATAAGTTGGTTATAGCTGTGTGGTTTCATATCTGGATCCTCTATTCTGTTCCACTGGTCTTCATGTCTGTTTGTGTGCCAGTACCATGCTGTTTTTATTGCTATTGCTTTGTAATATAGTTTGAAGTCGAGTATTGTGATACCTCCAGCGTTGTTCTTTTTACTGAGTATTGCCTTGGTTATTGTGTTTCCATATAAATTTAACAGTAGATTTTTCAATCTCTTTGTTGAATGTCATTGGGCTTTTGATGGGAATTGCATTAAACATGTAGATTACTTTGGGGAGTATCGACATTTTTACTATGTTGATTCTACCAATCCATGAGCATGGGAGATCTCTCCACTTTCTATAGTCTTCCTCAATCTCTTTCTTCAGAAGTGTATAGTTTTCCTTGTAGAGGTCTTTCACATCTTTTGTTAGGTTTACACCTAGGTATTTGATTTTTTTTTTGAGGCTATTGTAAATGGAATTGTTTTCATATATTCTTTCTCAGTTTGTTCCTTATTAGTGTAGAGAAATGCTAATGATTTTTCCATGTTGATTTTATATCCTGCTACCTTGCTATAGCTGTTGATGGTATCTAGGAGCTTTTGAGTAGAGTTTTTTTGGGTCTTTAAGGTATAGGATCATCTCATCTGAAAATAGGGATATTTTGACAGTTACTTTACCTATTTGTATTCCTTTTATTCATTCTTCCTTCCTAATTGCTCTGGCTAGGAATTCCAGTACTTTGTTGAATAGGAGTGGAGATAGTGGGCATCCTTGTCTCCTTCCTGATTTTAGAGGGAATGGTTTCAGTTTTTCACCATTAAGTATAATGCTGGCTGTAGGTTTGTCATATATAGCTTTTATAATGTTGAGATACTTTCCTTAAGAACACTTTTCTTTGTTTTACATTTCAACTTTTCTACTGGGCGCTTCTTTCTTGTTGTTGACATTTTTAATAAATTTTTATGAGCCATCCATATATATATATATATATATATATATATACACACATATATATGAATGATTCATGAATTTATTTTTTGATTACATTAATATATGTTTCCAAATGAGCTGCTTAGAAATTGTGATGTACAATTCGAAATTAGTAAGGGGTATATTAAGAGGTAAGTAGAATTTGTGAATAAAAATTGATTGGCCCTGTGGCTTGGGCTGTAAGAAGGGACTTTGCAGTCAATCTGTTTTTATTACCATGCTGTTTCTGTTACCCAAATTTAATTTGTGTTAGCAACAACAGACTTTTCCTGGCTACTAACCTCTTTTGTTCTATTAATATTAATACTCTTTGATACCTGATTTAAGTAATATCTAAAATTCTGAATTGAAAACTAATCATTTGAAAACCTGAGACTGGATCAGCACCATCTGTCCTTCATAGGAGTTTTTTAAGAAAGTCTGAAAGTATAGAAACATTAAGCTGCACTTTAGATGGTAATAATATGAACATTTAATACTCCCATGAATTTTAGAAAGCAAGATTGTATCTATTTGATTCATAAATCTGGATAACAGCTGAATAGTCATTAAGCCAGATGTTTTACCATCACAATGACTTATCCATAAGATGATAAAAAGATGTCTTTTTTACATAGACATAGAGAAAAAGAGGTGCCATAGTCGTAATTTAAAAAGTGAAAAATTAAGAGAATGCATAATTGTTCCATGAAAATATGGCAATTCATTTGCAAAAAAAATGAGTGGCCAAAACTTCATTATCCTCTATTGTTATAGATCATTTTTAGTACAAGAGGAACTTTTCCAGAAATCAGAAAGGAAGCATAATTTTAGAAGGGAAGAGCTGTCAGTGCAGTGCATGGTGTCTTTTGCACAAATTATTTTTCTGTCATTCAAGATGATTATAAAGTTCTTTTCTTTATGAGTAAACGGCCTAATACAAAAATGTTTCAGAGAACTAAATTGAGAGACTAAGTCTTAAACCCCAAATGCAGTACACCTCATCTTTTTTTGAGGTATTCTGCTTACCTTCCTTCCTTCTTTCCCTCCTTCCTTTCTTCTTCTGTATTTAATATAGGGCATGATATTTGTTTAGAAATGATTGTAATAAAACATCTTGGAATCAGTTTTTAATGTTATTTAATTCTAGGTAGAAACACTTTATTTCTTCATTTGCTATCAATACATTAAGCATAATGATTACAAATCTTTAACATTCAAATTCTACAGTGGCTTTTATAAGGGAAAACTTAGTGAAAGTTTTAGATCAACAGAATTCCTGATATTTTCCCCCTGTTGGCTGGATATCATCTGTTCAGTTCCCATAAAAAGATGCAGAACTTAATATGGAGAGTGCTTTAACTGTCCTTATATTTTGGGAATAATGGCATAGTTGAAATGAGGCACTGACCACCTAGTTAAGCAGCACTAGGTGATTTTGTTGTTGTTTATTTGTTTCCATTGCATTCATGGAAGAATACAATTCTTCATAGAATTAAAAAGAATGTTACGAGGAATTTCAATGAGAACATAGGAGTCACCTAACAGACTGAGACATTGGTGAAGATTGGAGTTACTGATTTCACTTTATCTGCCTTGAGCCATCTTTGTTGACTCTTTTGTATCTTGGAGTAATTAGAGTACCTCTCTCCCTGTTTAATTGAACTTCTGCAGTTAACTGCAATTGCACTTCTGAAATAACTATGCACAGCCTAAATCCTTCTACTTTGAGAAAGAATTTGATAAATTATGGATTTCATGAAAATGGACACAAAGGCTCCAGCCAACTGCAGTCATGACAGTTCTTAAATGGAACTTACAGCTCATTAGGGCACAGATTCACTAACATCATATTGTAAAAGTGTATCAAAACTACTTGACATGATAATCCTTATTTTTGTATAGTTTGGTGAAATACAATTCCTGAGAACAGACCACTGGGTGCAAGAGTTTCAACCATAAAAGATGATTAGGATGAACAAATTTGTTTCTTATCCTTAGACAAATCTAGAGAAGATCAATTAGACCAGTATATTTTATTAGCGTATATTAATTATACAGGGGGATTTGTTGTGGCATTTACATATGTGCTTACAATATATCTTAATTGGATTCACCCCCTCCATCATTCTGTTCTCCCTCATGGCCTTCCCATCTTCTTAGGACAATCTCAACATGTTTCATTGTTCTGTTTTCATACACGTATACAAAGTACATTGACCATATTCTCCCACCTCAACCTCTCCATTTACCTTCTCCCCCTTCCTACTGCTTCCCATGTCAGACAGAAACTGTTTTATCTTCTTATCCTTCTGTTTTTTAATCCAATATTGATTATTTAAGGGGGCTTTGACCTGCTATTTCACAAATATATGTACTGTACTTTAATCAGATTAAACACTTGCATTACTTACTCTTTCTCTATTGCTCTGCTCCCCTGTTATTCAACAGCTTTCAGTGCATCTTCTTAGGCTATCTTCATTTCATCTGTATATGAAGATAGTATGATCAAGAGTTTTTAAATGAGAGAATGCAATGCATTTTATTAACAATAATCAAAATAGAAAAAATAAAATAATTAATTACAGTTTGATAACCATTCTAAGCAGAGATTTCTATGGAAAATGTCATAGGGAGAATAATTAGTCTATTTTTTCTCTTTATTCATATATTCATATGTACATACATTGTTTGGGTCATTTACCCCCCCCTTGCCCTTCACCCCTCCCTTTCTCTCCCACCCCCCTCACTCTAGGCCGAACCTGTTCTGCCCTCTTCTCCAGTTTTGCTGAAGAGTAGACATAAGCAATAATAAGAAATACATAGTGTTTTTGCTAGTTGAGATAAGGATAGCTATTCAGAGAGATTTATACCATTGCTTCCATACACAATTATATTACAACCCGAATTGATTAATCTCTACCTGACCTCTTCACTACTTCCCAGTCACCTTCACATAGTGGCCTCTGTCACTATAAGGGTACTGTATTAGCTCTTCTGCAATGGGGACATCAAACACTTTCAAGTTTTGGGTTTCCTATCTATCCCCATTCCTCCCGTAGGTGTTCTCCCCTTAGTGTGTGACCAAGTCCAACAACATTACTGCCTTTGCCCTAGATCTAAAGTCTGCATATGAGGGAGAACATACAATTTTTGGTCTTCTGGGTGTGGCTAGCCTCGCTCAGAATGATGTTCTCCAGTTCCATCCATTTACTTGTGAATGATAAGATTTCATTATTCTCCATTGTGTATAAATACCACATTTTCCTAATCCATTCGTCTGTATTGGGGCATTTTGGCTGTTTCCATAACTTGGCTATTGTGAATAGAGCTGCAATAAATATGGGTGTGCAGGTGCCTCTGGAATAACCTGAGTCACATTCCTTTGGGTATATCCCTAGGAGTGGGATTGCTGGATCCTATGGCAGCTATGTTTAGTTTTTTAAGAAGCCTCCATACTGTTTTCCAGAGTGGTTACACTAACTTGCATTCCCACCAGCAGTGTGCAAGGGTTCCTTTTTCCTCACATCCTTGCCAACACCTGTTGTTTGTGGTCTTTTTGATGATAGCTATTCTAACAGGGGTGAGGTGGAATCTTAGTGTGGTTTTGATTTGCATTTCTTTTATGGCCAGAGATGGTGAGCATTTTTTCATGTGTTTTTTGGCTTTTTGAATTTCTTCTGTTGAAAAGGTTCTGTTTAGTTCAGTTGCCCATTTCTTTATTGGTTCATTGATTTTGGGAGACTTTAGTTTTTTGAGCTCCATGTATATTCTGGTTATCAGTCCTTTGTCTCATGTTTTGCTGGTAAATGTTTTCTCCAATCTGTGGGTGGTCTCTTCAGTTTAGAGACCATTTCTTTTGTTGTGCAGAAGCTTTTCAATTTTATGAAGTCCTATTTGTCCATCCTTTCTCTTAGTTGCTGAGTTGCTAGGGTTCTATTGAGGAAGTCCTTGCCTATACCTATTGCTTCCAGAGTATTCCCTACTTTTTCCTGTACTAACTTCAGAGTTTCTGGTCTGATCCACTTTGAGCTGATACTAGTACAGGATGATAAACATGGATCTAGTTTCAGCTTTTTGCAGGCAGATAACCACTTTTCCTGATAACATTTGTTGAAGTGGCTGTCTTTTCTCCATCATATGGCTTTGGTGCTTTTGTCCAAAATGAGGAGGGCATATCTGTGTGAATTCATATCAAGGTCCTCTGTTCTGTTCCACTGATCTTCATATCTGTTTTTGTGCCAGTACCATGCTGTTTTTACTGCTATTTCTTTGTAATATAGTTTGAAGTCGGGTATTGTGATACCTCCAGCATTGCTCTTTTTGCTGAGTATTGCCTTGACTACTTGTGGTGTCTTGTGTTTCCAGATGAATTTTAGGGTAGATTTTTCAATCTCTGTGATGAATGTCATTGGGATTTTGATGGGAATTGCATTAAACATGTAGATTGCTTTTGGTAGTATAGACATTTTTACTATGTTGATTCTACCAATCCATGAGCACGGGAGATCTCTCCACCTTCTGTAGTTTTCCTCGATCTCTTTCTTCAGGGGTTTGTAGTTCTCCATGTAGAGATCATTCACTCACATCCTTTGTTAAGTTTACCCTAGATGCTTGATTTTTTTTGAGGCTATTGTAAATGGAATTGTCTCCATATATTCTTTTTCAGTTTTTTCATTGTTGATGTATAGAAAACCAAATGATTTTTGTAAGTTGATTTTGTATCCTGCCACCTTGCTGTAGTTGCTTATGGTGTCTAGGAGTTTTGGGGTAGAATTTTGGGCCTTTAAGATATAGGATCACATTGTCTGCAAATAGAGATGTTTTGACAGTTTCTTTACCTATTTGTATTCCTTTTATTTCTTCTTCTTGCCTAATTGCTCTGGCTAGGAGTTCCATGACTGTGTTGAATAGGAGTGGAGATAGTGGGCACCCTTGTCTCCTTCATGATTTTAGGGGAAATGGTTTCAGTTTTTCACCATTAAGTAGGATGTTGGTGTAGGTTTGTCATACATAGCCTTTTAAATGTTGAGGTACTTTCCTTCCATTCCTAGTTTTCTTAGAGCTTTTATCATGAAGTGGTGTTGGATCTTGTTGAAGACTTTTTCTGCATCTATTGAAATGATCAACTGGTTTTTGTCTTTGGTTCTATTAATCTGTTGTATTACATTTATAGATTTGTGTATGTTGAACCACCCCTGCATCCCTGAGATGAAAGCGACTTGGTTGTGGTGAATAATCTTTCTGATAGGTTGTTGGATTCAGTTTGCTATTATTTTATTGAGGATTTTTGCATCGATGTTCATTAAGGAGATTGGCCTATAGTTCTCCTTTTTGGATGTGTCTGTGTGGTTTTGGGATGATGGAATGCTGGCTTCATAAAATAAGTTAGGCAGTGTTCCTTCACTTTCTATTTTGTGGGAAAGCTTGAGGAGAGTTGGTCTGATGGAATTCAGCAGAGACTCCATCAGGTCCTGGACTTCCTTATTTGGGAGACTCTTTATCGCTGCTTAAATTTCATTTTGTGTTATAAATAGATTCATGTGATTAATATCCTCTTGGTTCAATTTGGGGTGGCCATAAGTATCTAGAAATTTGTCATTTCTTCAGGCTTTTCAAATTTATTGGAATATAGGTTCTCAGAGTAGTCTCTGATGATTCCGTGGATTTCCGTGGTGTTTGTTGTTATCTCTTCTTTTGCATTTCTGATTGTACTGATTTGGGGTTTTTCTCTCCTTATTTTAGTCATGTTTGCCAGGGGTTTGTTAATCTTATTTATTTTTTCAAAGAACAAGCTTTTTGTTTCATTGGTTTTTTTGTATGATTTTTTTTGCTTGTTTGTTTGTATTTCATTGATTTCAGCCCTTATTTTTATTATTTCTCTCCTTCTGCTTGTTTTATGATTTGCTTTTTCTTGTTTTTCTAGGAGTTTGAGGTGTAGCATTAGGTCATAGATTTGAGGTCTTTCTGTCCTTTTAGTATGTGCACTCATGGCCATAAACTTTCCTCTCAGGACTGTCTTTCCTGTGTCCCATAAGTTCTGGTAGGTCATGTTTTCATTTTCATTAACTTCCAGGAACCTTTTAATTTCCTCTTTTATTTCATTGATGACACAACACATTGCTCAATGATTCATTCTGATCATTGAGCAATGTGTTGTTCAGCTTCCAATTGTTTGCATGTTTTCTGCTGTTGTTTTTGTTGTTGAGTTCTAGTTTTAATGCATTGTGATCAGACAGAATGCATGGGATTATTTCTGTTTTCTTATATTTGCTGAGGCTTGTTTTGTGCCCTAAGATATGATCAATTTTGGAGAAGGTTCCATGGGCTGCTGAGAAGAATGTATATTGTGGGGAAGTTGGATGAAATATTCTGTAGCTATGAGCTCTGTCCATTTGATCTATGGTGTGATTTAGTTCTAGAATTTCCTTATTGATGTTTTGTTTGGATGACCTATCTATTGGTGATGGGGGATATTAAAGTCTCCCACTACCACTGTGTTGGAGTCTATATGTGTTTTTAGTTCCTTCAGAGTATGTTTCATGAAATTGGGTGCACTGAGGATGGGTGCATATAGGTTGATAATTGTTATTTTCTTTTGGTGTATTTGCTCTTTTATTAGTATGGGGTGTCCTTCTTTATCTCATTTGATCAATGTAAGTTTGAAGTCTACTTTGTCTGAGATAAGTATTGCTACTTCTGCCTGTCTTTGGGGACCAATGGCTTGGTAAATCTTCTTCCAGCCTTTCACCCTAAGCTAGTGCTTGTTTCTGTCAGTGAATTGGGTCTCCTGTAAACAACAGATTATTGGATCTTCCTTTTTAATCCAGTTTGCCATATGGTGTCTTATGATGGGCGAGTTAAGTCCATTAACATTCAATGTTAATATTGATAAGTATGTGGTGATTCCTCTCATTAGTTGTTTTTGTTATTTAAGGGTTTGATGGTGTGCAGCTGAATTAATGTTTCTCTTTGGTTCCTTGTCTTTTCTTCTCCTGTGGTTTGGTGTTGCCTGTCCTCTCATTATTTTGTTTGAAGAATCTTTGTAGTGGTGGCTTGGTGTTCATATATTGCTCTAGTTTCTGCTTATCATGGAAGATTTTTTGCTCCATCTAGTTTGAATGATGAAGTTTTGCTGGGTAGAGTATCCTAGGGTTGAAGTTGTTTTCATTTAGTGCCCGGAATACCTCACTCCATGCCCTTCTCGCTTTTAAGATTTCTGTTGAGAAATCTTCTGCTGTGATTTTTATGGGTTTACCTTTGTATGTTATTTGTTTTTTCTCTCTTACAAGCTTCAGTATTCTTTTTCTATTCTCTGTGCTTGTTGTTTTCATGATAATATGTAGTGGGGTAGTTCTATTTTGGTCAAATCTGTTTGGTGTCCTGGAGGCTTCCTATACCTGAATGGGCATGGTTTTCTCTAGGTTTGGGAAATTTTCTGTTATTATTTTGTTAAATATATTGCATATCCCTTTGGCTTGCACCTCTTCTTCTTCAATGCCCATGATTCTCAGGTTTGGTCTTTGATGGAGTTGGTGAATTCTTGCATATTCCTTTCGCAGGTCTTGAGTTGTTTGACTAATAGCTCTTCAATTTTTCCTTTAATTTCCATTTTATCTTCAAGTTCTGAGATTCTGTCTTCTCCTTCTTTTAGTCTGCTGGAGTGGTCCTCCACCGTGTTGTGTATTCCTGTTTCATTCTTTTTTTCTGAGTTTTCCATATCATGGGTGGCTTCCTCTTTAATATTTTCTATTTTCATCTTTAATTCATTTATTTATCTATTTATAATGTTCTCTGTTTCACTTTGGTGTGTATTTAGGGCTCCTATGATTTCATTTATTTGTTTCTGTGTCTTCTCATATTCTTTATTTTTGTTGTCTTGGAATTTCTTGAGTGCCTCTTGTACGTTTTGTTTAACCATGTCTAGTAACATCTCCATGAAATTCTCAGTGACTACCTGCAGGATTTCTTCTTTAATTGTGTTCTTATGGACATCTTTGGGTTCCTTGGTGTCATTTATCTTTGTTTATTTGGAGTCTGAAACTGTATTGACCTCTGAATCCTGTATTAAATTATTTTCGGGGAAAAATGGTTTCCATCTCTTTTTCATTTTCCCATTGCTCCACTTGGTACTGTGCAACTATGTTCTTGACAGGCTAGTTGGTGATTTCAATCACCTGTTTTCTTTCTGTTGGTTTAATTTTGTTTTGTGGCTGTATTGGGTTTTTAGCTAAGTGTCTGTCCCTTGTCTGGGTGTAATTTAGTATTTGTTAATTCACAATAATAAAACTAACATCAAAAAAAAAAGCCAAAATAATCAACAGGGAGAGTTGAACAAACAGATAAGAAACAGAACAAACAAACAATCAAAAAATTCCAGGTTCAAGAACAATAGAATTTTAGTCTTAGTTTGAGTTCTGGTGTTACTCCTCCAGCATCCAATCCTGGTGTTGGTATTTAACCAGAAGCTCTGTCGTAGTCTCACCAGGTGGTTGGGTAGTTTTTTTTTTTTTCCTTCTGTCTTTCAGTGGCAGCTGCTTGGTCATCTTGTCCCTCGATGGGGTGTGACATTTTAAGTTGTATGTTGTCCTCAGGTTCCAGAATCAGCCGTGTAGCCCACCAGCTGTCCTGCTTTGGAGTTGGGTTTTCATTGTGCTTTATTACTGGGGGCTTGTTTCTTTGCCTTGCCCCCTTTCTCTGGGGAAGGTTAGTGATCCATCATCTAGTCCCATGCTGTCAGCCTGTTGTGATGGTTTGCTGATTATTTTTCAATTTTGTGGTTTCGTTTGACTTTGGATTTTGCTCACTGGCTCAGGAGATGAGCTTTGTGGATAGCTATCTGCCCTATTTCAGGCAGTGGCTTATCACCTGCCTGCTGTTGGCCCTTCTGCCTTTCCAGCCTTTGTTTATTGAAAGAAGATCAGCTCCTTACCCCTCACCCTTTCTCCAGTGCATGTTTGGCAACTCCATCCCTCTGCTGTGTGTTAGTTTTCAGTTCCTTGTTTATTGTTCAGTTTTTTTTTCTTGTGGGTGGGGTTGGAGTCAGTCTGCCCAGGGGACTATGCTGGTTTGTCCCAGGGGTGGCTGGGGGAAAACTGCATGATGCTTGGTGCTCACCTTTGGTCTGCCGAATGTCTCCCAAGCAGATTTGGAGCCAGGGTCTGGTAGCTCGGCAGCCCTCTTGTTTTCTCAGCGTAATGTGGCATGGAGAAGCTTTCCATGGGTGAGGGGGTTCAGGATGTCAAAGTTTTGATTCTCCTTGCTGCTTTATTTCTGCCAAATGTGGCTCCAGCATCTCAGAGAGGTTTTGGAGTCTCGGAACTCATGTTGTCTGCTTCTATGCCCTAGTCACCATCTTGGATGTCCCCACAACTCTAATTAGTCCTTCTAAGTAATGATTGTGAAGTATCTGAGAATTTGATAGGTATAGTTTCAAAGTCTAAGACACTTCTTTTTCTGGATCATTGTCTTCCTTTATTACCCTTGGATTCTCAGACATTGGGTTTACTTGTGTCCATGTTGACATACTTATTGCAAAGGGATGTCAACTTATTGGCCTGCAGTTCTAAGTTTAGCTTACTTCATTCCTGGAATTCAGCATTGCATGCTTTACAACTCATGCTTTTTTTTTTTTTTCATTTTACCACTATGTGCTAGGTGTGTGCTTTTCATACCATTTAAATATACTTATCTTGTGCCCCTGTGAAAAATCTTGTAAATTTTACTGCAAAAATACCTTCTTAGAGCTAAGGCATAGATGTATATGACTGGCATAGCAGTAGGGAAAGTGTCTTCTTGGTGACTTTACCTTGAGGACATTAATTATTTATAAACTTGTTCTCTGTGTATTGGGTCCCAGTAGCCGTTAACAAATATTCCTCTGGTTGCATATCTGTGAGCAAAGTATTTCTATACATAATCAAAATAAAATTTCCTTGTAATTTTAGCTCTTTGCTATTCCATGCTTCTGAGTTTTGCTTATAATTTCTGAGACTATCAGATTTGCACTGTGGTTAGAGTCCTTTTGAAGTACATGTCTGTATATTCAAAGACAATGGATTAAACCTGTGAGAAATGCACACTGCAGAACTAAAAGGGTGAGTTGAACTGGATCTGCAATGCCATTACTCTATGAAGTGGGCTTCATAGATGCCCTAGGCTACTTTCAAGTAGTAGAATGCAAAGAGTCTCACAATAATATGAATGAATTGCTACCATCAGGTGCATTTTTGTTTTTCACAGCTTAATGGTCAGAAATAAATTCATCATTTTGTCATTCATAGAAAGTATATTTTAGATAATTTATCATGAGAAGTTGTGGTTGGGAAAAAAACCTGATATATACACAATGTCATCTCAGCAATGTGCACCTTGAGATGCTGTGACATTATTTCATCTGGTGAGAGAGAGAGGAAAAAAGTCTTGATGTCATCAGTGTTGCCTGGTAGCAGTATTTTTTTTCTCATTTAGAGCAGACTTCATTAGTTTAAAGTGGCGATTTTCACTGATAATTTGAGTACAGGAGCTTAGAGGTAAGCTATATGAATTTGGCTTGTGGAAAGAATAATCTTTTATCAAGTGTAAGGCAAGTTCGATAAGACTTTCATCTTGAAAGTGAATAAATGTTTATAAATTATTAATCCACCTGAAAATGAATTCCTGAACCTAGTAGAAGTCATTGAATCAGATATTTTCATCTTTATAGCATTATGATGTAGAAAGAACATCATGCTGACTTCTTTTTTAAAAATGTGATTACATTAGTTGGCTTGGAGATGTATACTTGTTTTTTAGAATCACTATTTGTACTTGTTTTTATATTAGCTATAATGTTTTGACAAGAGACTAAACACTGAGAAATTGATTAATATACTTAGTTTGGTCTTTGAAATATCTTCTATGCTAATTCTTCTGCCCTTGGCAAGGATCACACATAACCCACCCTGGAAAGGTGAAAATTTGTCATGTTTTTATATACCTTTACTAGAACAAGAGTTTCTAAACTTTCCTTGCGGGATCTTATTTTATGAAAATTTGATCCCTCCTGAGTCATGTAAACCCTTGCATTGGTTCCACAAAATAGTTTCCAATTCCTCTTCTGCTGTTAGTCTTAATTTTGAAAAGAGCAAGTGACTATGCACTTTGGAAAAACAAGGTGAGTAGCAAAATGTTATGCTGAATCCTAATAGGGCTGAGTTTAGATCCTGGTTCAGTCACTGACTACAGCCACAGGCCAAGTCCTTGATCCTCTGCTCAGATGTTTCCTCATGAGCATAATAGAAAGCTTTAAAATGAAGTGAAATACATACAAACAAACAAATAGAGTTCCTAGGCTAGATTCAATAGTCAATAGCTATTAATTCAGTTTTCTTATTTTGTCCATGAATAACCCTTCATGAATGTAAGGGTTGTCCTTGACATTCTGGCCCTTAGGTACTCCAGATTCAAGAAAATTTATAATGTATCAGCTCTATTTAGAGTGAAACAGAATAAACATTTTCTGTTTCCTATCCTTTCTGTGAATAGCCCTTCATGAGTGTAAAGGACTTTATCATCCTGGCTATAGATACTCAAGATTTAGCAAAGTTTAGGATATAACCATAGAGAGTTTAATTTCCTAAATTCAACTAGCTCATTAACATTACAACAGAGCTCCTATTGTTTTGTGCAATTCAGGGTTCTTTCTTCATATGTTGCACCTTGTGCCTTCATTAATTCAGCATTTCTTATCTAATTGAACTGCAGGTTATTTATGGGCTTCATCACTGAGTCATCTATGGTGTTCTGGTAAGGGAATAGGATAAGACCACTGTCTCACAGCTCAAATTAATGGTCTGTTTCTAATACAAGTTTGGTTGCTTTGAATTATTTTAAACTATAATAGTACCATCTTTTGAACACAAAGATTAAATTGATTTTCTTTCACCAGTATACATCTCACTATTTCTGCTTTCTTTTTGTTACCACCATTCAAGTTATTTATAGTTTACTCTGCAGATTCAGAGGTGGAGAGAATGATTTCTTTACAAATTGCCTCTCTGGCCACCATGATGCTCTGATATGAGTCAGCAGCACCAGGCTGCTGAATTGATTTATTTCCAGCTTTCAACATGGGCTACCAACTTCTACATCCAGATTGCCTAATTGTGGTGTTTATAAAACCACTTTAGAGACAAAATAGAAGAACGCCAGATGCAGAAGGTGCTCTTATTTACAGAGCTGGACTTTTGAACATGACGTCAGATCCTTTCTCTGAACCCTCACTCCAATCTACTCTTCTTTCTGTGTTGACTTTAATTTGAGAACCAAAACCTTTGAGTTTAACCTAGACATCTTCTCATATCCTAACAATTACCAAGACCTTTTGTTTCAGGGTATAGCTCAAGTTTGGTTTTGTCTTCCATGGTTGCAGACCACCATCATCTAACTGACTTATTATTATGGGTTGGGATTTTATTTTAATGCTGTAGGAGATCTTTCTGAGGAGGAGAGTTGTTTACAAAGTAATTCAGAGCAAATTGCCTCTGTTAAACTCTGTGTTTCCCCATTGTTTTCTTGGAACAAACATCTAGCTTTCTTAACATGGCATAGAAGGCACTTAATATTTTGCCTCTGTTCACTTTTTTTACTTTGTCTTTCTTCATTTTCCTTAGTCTACTGGCCATTTCCAGGCTTTGCTCTGATGAATAACTTAAATTCCTTGATGGTGTCATTTGTAAACCTTTACTTATGCTGCTACTTCTATTTGGATGTCATTCTACCTTAGCACTTCCTTACCAACTCCCCCCAAGGAAAGAAATATCATTCAGAGTAGAATATATTATTAAAGGAGTTCCCTTTGAATATCATTTCAGAAATAAGAGTTTTTAATAGAATTATAACAGCAACATATAGTATTTCTCTTCTCAAGGTCATCTATGTCTCTTTTGTGGTTCATTTGTAGGTTGCATTCTGTGATTTGCTATTTTTTAAAAAAGCCCTGACCTTAATAATGGACTTTGGAGACTAAATTCATAACATGTTAGAAATGTGTATTTATTAGTCAGCAAACATTTCTTGAACATGAAATGTCAGGGACTGTCCTGTTTGGCCCCACAGTTAGAAATGACTTGTTAGCATATAGGAAATAGAAGCTGATTTTACCTGCAGGGTAGACAATGTCTGTGTGTAACTGCATATAAAATTATTTTTGAAAATTACACTATATCATTGAGAAAACATTTTAGTGACAAATGTCTTATGTATCTATTGCTACATTTTAAAAAATTACACCAAAACCTAGTGGCTTAACACAAAGACTGTATCTCGTGATTGTGTGGATGTGGTACTCCATATACTATAGACAAAATAATTTGGACAGTGTTCAGTGGTGAGGTGGCTGCTTTGGAGGGTATTAGGCAGCTTTATTCTCATGACTGGGGATGACTGAAAGGCTAATCTTATCTAGGATTGTGGACAGGATCCCTGCAAGCAGTGAATTCTGGATAGTGAGACATCTGTTGCACATGGCGGCTAAAGGGTTCCAGAGAGTGCCTGGAAGATTACAGTACCTGGAAACTTCATAGTATCACAACCAAAGTGATCAAAGTGATCCCAACTTAAGAGAGGAGACACAGAACAAAAATGATTGTCTTTGGTTTGTGTGGATCATCTACTCATACAATCTGTCTCCCATCTACCACCTAATTGAACCTTATTCATCCTGTCAATCTTGTGAATTCTCCTCCTGAATTAATTCCTGATGTTCAAGAAGCCACACTGCCTCTTAACCAATTTATTCTAGTATAGTTTCTGAATGTCTCTGCTTTTTATCTCACTCATCTCTCTGGAAGCCCAAATAAAATAAATATGGTCATAGAACCTGAATGATATGCAAATATTTAAAGAAATTATATATGCTCAAAAACCCTCTTTGGCTTGCAACATTCCACAGACTAAAAGTTTAAGGTCTTATGATTTTGAAAATCTTACATTATCTGTCTCCTCACTATCTCTCTGACCTTATTCCTGTTTTGCTCATGAATTCTGTTCAAAAGCACTAGTGACCCAATTGTTCTCAAATACCCTAGAAATAAACCTACTTCAGGACCTTTGCATTGAAGTTCTTTCCTTTTAGATTTTTCTCTAGATATCTGTGTTACATATCCTCATTTGTTTCTGGTGTTTTACTCAAATGTCACCTTCTCAGGGAGGTCTTTCTCATTCAACCAGTATAAAATTTCACTCTTCCATGACAGTTCACTCCATCTATGCTTCCTTTTTCTTTATTTTACTTTGGTTTAATATTCCTGCTCTTTATCTTTGTATTATTGTACCAGAAAGTGGATTCTGTCATGGTAGGAGTTTGGGTGACATTGGTTTATTGCTGTACCCCAGTTCTATCAACAGCTCCTAACACTTGGTAGCTGCCCAATAGAGATTTGCTAATGGGTGATTTATAACACCGTTGCTTACATGTGCAAATATAAGACATTGGGATGCTTTCCTGTTGCAGGAGTTTCCTTCCTCTATTGAAACATGGTTTGGGCAATTTCTATTACCTACTCACCTTTGTATTCTACATGGGAGTGCAGAAGTGATGTCTGTCTATTCCATTTATCTTCTTATTTGGAGTAACTATATGGAAAAGGAAAAATTGTTTAAATTTTATTGACTATGTCTCAGTATTTGACATATGAAAAATATTTCCTTTTCTTCCTACAGTATTGTACTTGAATTAAATATAAGAATATAAATAAAAATCACTTTCACTCTGTATAGCACAGTTCATATTTGAAAAAAATATTAATTATTTGTTCTCTTCCCTTTTCTCCTGTAGAGTTAGAAGTTTTTAAGAAAATTCAGTTTGTTAACAACTCACCATGCAATTAAGTAGACTAAGCAGAAGAAACACTGAGATTTGGCCTTAAAAAAAAAAGTGGTTTCTCTTTTACTTCTAATGCAGCATGAGATAAATGGGCCAACGTGGCATTTCCTTACACCCTTCAATTCTTTGCATCTCTTCCTGGTTGTCTTTTATCAAAGAAATTAATCTGGTGATTCATTGAGCATTTTGTTTCCAAGGCTAGATAACTTTGTAAAGATTTCTCCAAAGGAAGTTTCCAATTCTCTTCATCAAAGAGAGTGTTCTGGTTTGTTTAATGTAGCTATTTCCCAATCACAAGATGACATCAGGATTTCCTGTCTCCTTAGATAACTGCTAGCCAGTTAATTATAATCTGGAAAGTGTGAAGCAGATGTTTTTAGATCACCTTTTAAATGGGGCTTTGGGAGTGCTTAGGATTTCAGTTAAGGATTGCAGCATTCCAGGGGACTTTCTCTAACCAGAAGTCTGTTCTGCACTTGGACCAGTTTGCGAGATGGAAATCAAGGCTGTGCTTTGAATGTGTGGGCACATGTGTATGTGCTTGTGTGCCAAATGGGTCAGTCCTTGGGTCCCAAAATGTTCAGAGGTACTAAGAGAGGAAACCAAAGTGCCTAATATGGTCTTTCCCATTCTGCTTTTGTCCTCTTTCTTACCGCAGCATCCTAGGAGCTGCCATTTTGTCTGATTTATCTTCAGCATGTCATTAGCAATGGTTCTTTTTGTAACTCCTAAATAAATATCAACATAAGGTCAACAGTATAACTGAATTCCTGATGTTCAGAGCATAAACTTACCTTATCTATTTCAAGTAACCTGAATGGACCATCTTTTTCATCACCCTTAAAATTAGGGGTCAAGTAAACTATTTAAAAATATGCTTTTCATACCAGTCTTGTAATCATAAACTAGTATAACAGCCGAAGGTTAAAATATTATAAATAAATAATCTCTGCTCAGTGTTGCTAAAACTGTCAGGAGCTATGTATGTCAGGTTACCTAGGCAGTGGCTACTGATAGCACTTTACTTAACCTTTCCTGTGTCTTTATTTAAGAGTAGATATTATTACCATCTCAGACTCCTTTTCTCCCCATGGATAAGAAGAACAGAGTGCTGACTTCATTTCTAAGAATCCACACTGAGCTGGGACAAAGAATGGTACAGCTTGAGCTTTGTTGTTATGAAGTGTTTTTTGTTTGCTTATCTATTAGGGGGCAGGCACTAGAACCTTTAGTAGGTACTAGAGTCATAGTTACTACATTTGTAGATTCTAGAAACATCTATCGAAAGTTTGGAGGCCTTGTGTTAAGAACTGTAGAGAATTTGAACTCCAGATGATAGGGAGTGCCCTTGTGATAAACTAAACTTAGTAGGAAATATGTTTTAAACAGGTTGACTTTAACACTGCCTTCCACCAATTTTGGAAGAGAAAAAGAAGCACTTTCAAGGGCTGTCTTCTTTCCTAACGTGTTCTGGTAACTTTTGCTTCTGTATAGAACAGAATTTATGCTTCCTTTATGTCTTTCTTTAAGAACATCACTCTTTAAGTTTGCTTCTTGTTGCTACTTCTAATTTTCTTCTATACTTTATGCTGAGGGGGAAATGGACAGTAGTGTTGCATGGTTATGGAATGCTATTTCATATTATACATCCCATTTTTTTTGTCATGGTATAAAAATATTTGTGAACTCTTTGTTCACCATCAGACATCAGAAATGTTTGTTCTGATTACTTGCTGATTGTCCTCAGCAGTGACAATAGGGCTTAGCAACTTAAGCACTAGATTGTGACTTAAGAACTACATTTTACTGCTCAAGAGTCCAGTTTTTGTTATTGATGTCAGATGAGCCACAAACCGCAAAATGTATATCATGAACTAAACTACTCTGGAAGTAAACAACAGTAATAAATCCTTCCCATCATTCTAAATCATACAAGTATATGGAAAATTGTAGTAAAGTTTGTGGTGGAAGGAATACATTCTGCTGCTTAGGATGATGGGTGTTCCTCAAATTTTGGATTACTTTGGGCATGAGTGATTTAGCAATTAAATTCCCTAGGTGTGTGCATGTGTATTTTTGTGTGTATTATGTTAAATCTTGAAGTTCCCAGACTTTTCACTTTATGTCCTCTTATCTAAAACACTCTCTTAACCTCAAATTTGCATTTATGAATAACAAATACATTCTTCCATGAAAAATAATTGATTTCAGAATTGATAGTTATTAAGTAATAGCTGCTATTATGCTGGCTATTATTTTTGAGTTAGAGGAAACAAAGTTAATACTTTTATTAATCTATGTAGGCTAATTGTAAATTTATGGTTGATAAAATACCACACCTACCTGCTTTCCTATGTTTGGGGGCTTGTAGACATCCAGGAGCAAATTGAAACAAATGGGAACAAACTGATAAAGCATTGATAAACAAGGCTTGAGATGCAAGGTCTCCAGGCAAGTATAGATCTTAGAAAATTTGAGCATGATATTATTCACATATGTTTAAAAAATCTTTAGGTAATTTATTCCAGAGAACAAACTACAGATACCATAAATATTTAGCACACAGTTCAAATTTACAATGATAAACATAACTTTAATGAGTCATGAGACAGCATCTTTTCTAGTGATCATTCAGCTTCTAATGTGTGTTGCAAAACCTCATGATCATGTATTTCTCTATGCCTCATGCTTCCTGCTCACCACTGAGAACTACTGAGCAGCCTCTCTTTTCCTTATAAGACACACTGCTCTAAAAATCATTCCAAATGTGTATCCTTAAGTTTAAATCTGTAGATGCATTAAAATTGCTGGATTTTTCCATTTTTAAATAATACATTTGCACTTTGCATGTATTCCTAATGTAATTAAGTCATGAAGCAATCTAGGGTGGGATACAGTATTCATGTACTGAAGAAACTTTTTAATCCAACATTGAAACGCTAATTGACACATTGTATTTCTTTCTCCAGAGACTGGATCCCCAATTACAGCATCATGCATTGGATTAGGTAACTCTAAAACACCTCCACCAGGGCAAGCAGGAAAATGTGTTCCTGGATACAATGGTGAGAAATGACCCTGGTGATTTGAAATATGTAATATTAATAAATTTGTTGTTTCCTGCACCTAGTGTGTACCACATTTCATGAAACATGCTAGATGCTTAGTATTCATTTGATTAAATGAATCCCTTGTATTAAAAGCAAATGCCTTGGCCCAGGCACTGTGGCTCATGCCTGTAATCTCAACTATTTAAGAGGCAGAGATAGGAGAATTGCAGTTGCAGGCCAGCCCAGTCAAAAAAATGTTACCAAGACCAAATGGGGCATGGTGGTACACATCTGTAATCCCAGCTATGTGGGAGGCATAAATAGAACTGAGACCAGCCTTGACAAAAAGTGTGTGACCCTACCTTAAATATAAGAAAAGCAAAAAAAGACTGGATGCATGGCTCAAGTGGTAGAGCACTTGAGACCCTGAGTTCAAAACCCCAGTATGCCAAGAATGCCTTAATTTTTGCTATGGTAATGCTGTGAGCTTCTAGAGACATGTTTTAGTTATCTTTAATAGCCAGGAATATATCAATTAATAAGGCATCTTAAGAATATGGTGTGAAATTACTACATACAGAATACTTACTTCATTTCATGCTGAAGTATATTTAATTTAGAGACTACAATCACTTAGAGATGAATAAGTTGCTGTCCAGAGAGATGAAACAACTTTAGCTGAGTAGCACAGCTGGACAGATACTCAGGACAAGGCAAACGATTGTATTTTGCTGTTTTTATTTCCTTGTGTTTATTACAAAAGCTGCAGTTTCTTCTATGATGCATTCTACCTTTTAATATAAGAATGATGACAAGGCCTTTGAGCCTTGTTAGCTAAAAGTAAATACAAAGAATAAGGCTTCTAAAAGAAAACATTTCTTTAAAGCTGGATTTGTGACAAAGAGATATCCTCTCAATATTTGTTCTTAAATTTATTATAGTGATCATAATAGCTAATAATTTCCCTTGCATTCCACTCTCTAGAGATTTATATAAGTTATCTAACTTTTCAAACATTCATATGCATAAATAAGAATCATAATTTCATGGACTTTCTAGGCCTGCTAAATTGTGACGTTGCACAACAAAGCACTGCCTGCAAATAGAAAGATGAAATTAAGTCTTAGCAAGTAGTGCTGCAAGTATTTCAGAGAAACCAGAGGGAACAGACTTGATTTTCACATATTCATTCTACAGAAGAGAAAAATGAGGCACAGAGGTTATGTGATTGTGTAAGGTCATACCATTTAGCTTAATAGGTTTATGAGGAAAAGCTAACTATAGGGACAATATGACTTTTAACATATGCTTCCTATTTGCATATAAATTATAAAATTTAGAGATTTGTCTTTTGCTTCTCCAACCAAAATATTGTATTTTACTTCCTGGACAATGCCTTTTAAAGGAACTATGAGTCTTTTAGTTTAATCTATCGATATATTTGTGAAAAAAAAAGCACATTTTAGATTGTTTTATTCAGGGCAGATTTTTTTCTGTTATTATTCTGTGAAGTCAGTGACTTCTCTAGCCACAAGAAGGTGAAACCAGATTTAGTAAAATCTTCCATTTGAACAGTTCTGTCACCGTGTTCCTTTTATCAGAAAATAGCCTTTGTGTTGGGACATTTTTAGGGGTTGCTGATTGTGGGAGACATTAAGCACATTTCTCCCTTAGTACTTCAGTTCCATTTTTATGTCCAGTTGTAAGAAAGAGTTAAGCTTTGATGCCTCATGGAACTTCAATGTAGAAGTTTCTCTTTGTCTGCAAGCCATTGGCTCCCACACAGACAAAGTGAGACTTCTATACTTGAGGAACCAGTGATTTTATGACTGAAGATTTTCATGCTCTGTGGTTATTCAGAGATTTGAAGGCATCATGCAATATCCAATATTGGAATAAAAAGCAGGATACTCCAGGCAAGGAATGAGAAACCCTTTCTGTGTGGAAGAAAATTCAATACAATGTGATAATACTCAATTTCACATTCATTGAGTACCGTTATGCAAGCTTATCATTTTATATACATTTTTTCCAAGTAATTCTGATTCCAACAAAATGAGAAGGGAATTACATTCATTTTGTAAGCAAGAAAACTGAAAGGGTAATAGACCATACTCCCGACATGTAGTCATGTGGCTGCTGTCCTGGGATTTGGGGAAACAAAGATGAAGTAGATCTGATCTCCACACCTAACGAACTCATACTCTAGTGAGATACAAATACCTATAACTCTACTAATTAATCAAAATAGTGCTATAAAACAAAGAGCTCCAGAAACACAAAAAAGGGAGCACTTTTTTTCTGGGAACAATGTTCTCTTCCCACGGCTGCTTACGGTGAGATGCTCTGGATAAAGGGAGCCACGTAAGGAATTCCTTCAACCCAGATGGTGATGATTCATACCATGTTTAGTTTGCGGGTTATGGAATGTGTATCCCAGTTTTGATATAAATGCTTTCAAGGTTTTATCAAAATAACACAATATTTAGGAAGATTAAATATAATCCAATTTAAATCTCACAAGTGGATATTGTCTTAAGTCAGAACAAGGAGTTTTCCATGCATTTAAAATGCCTTATTTTTATTTTGTGTAAAATTTTTACTGTGTTTTAAAACTACTTCCTTTAATTTTTGAAAAGATAAACATTTTAAATATTCTTAATTTATTTAATGGGTATAAGTGGGCACAAACACAGATTAGGAAATTATCAGCATGTTTGAAATATGTTTTTTTTAAAGGAGATTCTGAAAGAAAAAGTATGATCTTGCCAGGAATCAAAGGCTTATATTCTTTACATTTTTATAAGATATTTTAGCTGATTTGTATAGTGAAAATACTGAAAAATGTTTAAACTTGGCAGTTATACATTTTACTTACTCTTTTATTTATTTATATTTCATAGTTATGATTTTGGACGACAACATGCAAAAACTGAAGGCTCGAAGTTTAGGAAATATTGTGGTAAAGTAAGCAAAAATTTTCATCTCAATTATTTAATAAGACAAAAATGAGTATATGAAGGAAAAGTTGAGTGACTGCATTTTAGTACAAGTGAGGAAGTTGCAGGATGAGTTGTGTGTCATTGAGAATTGTGGCAAGTCCTATAATTTAAAGAGTGTGCTGTTCTATGGTGGCAGTAGCCTCATATTTTTGTGTCTCTTCATTACATCAAGAAGCCACATTGAATGATTAACCTATACAATTTAGGTTTATGAAAATGCACTGTATTATGCTCACACAATGATAAAATCAACTAAGGACACATCTCTCAGACATATCCTATCATTAATCAATGTGTGATCGTTGATCCACTTTTTGACAAATGTCTTACATTGTTGAATCAGTTAAGTTTGCCTTGTGTATTATTGTTTTTCCTTAATCTTCTCTTAAAAGTCTTATACTTATTACTCTCCTAAATTTTTTAAAATCTCCATTCTAGGCCTTTAGTTCTTTTGGGACTTTATGATTATAAATAATACTTTACTGAACTTCTTGGTTTTGTTATTTTTCCTTTTCTGTTAATTTGATAGTATTGAATGGATTTCTACATATATAATTACTGGATTAAGCAGTACCATATCAATAAATTCTTGACACACTAAATACCACAGGTTAACATTTCATCATTTTTCAATGGATAGGCAAAAGTGATAGTAAAATATCTAAATTGACTTTGATTAGAACAGACTTTGAAACTGTTAATGCTAGTGGAAGTCAAACTGTAAGTTGATTAAGTTGGGAGCTCACAGTATGAGACATTTAAGTAATTAATACAGATGGCTGTAGGACTTCTGATTTTATTTTTCACATCTTTATAGATACAGTTTAAATAGTGGAATTCCTAGGAATAGAAGGAAAGTTCCTCAACATTATAAAAGCTATATATGACAAACCTACAGCCAGCATTATACTTTACGGAGGAAAACTGAAACCATTCCCTCTAAAATCAGAAACGAGACAAGGATGCCCACTATCTCCACTCCTATTCAACATAGTACTGGAATTCCTAGCCAGAGCAATTAGGCAAGAAGAAGGAATAAAAGGAATACAAGTAGGTAAAGAAACTGTCAAAATATCCCTACTTGCAGACGACATGATCCTATACCTTAAAGACCCAAAAAACTCTACTCAGAAGCTTCTAGACATCATCAATAGCTATAGCAAGGTAGCAGGATATAAAATCAACATAGAAAAATCATTAACATTTCTATACACTAACAATGAGCAAACAGAAAAAGAATGTATGAAAACAATTCCATTTACAATAGCCTCAAAAAAAATCAAATACCTAGGTGTAAACCTAACAAAAGATGTGAAAGACCTCTACAAGGAAAACTATACACTTCTGAAGAAAGAGATTGAGGAAGACTATAGAAAGTGGAGAGATCTCCCATGCTCATGGATTGGTAGAATCAACATAGTAAAAATGTCGATACTCCCCAAAGTAATCTACATGTTTAATGCAATTCCCATCAAAATTCCAATGACAATCATTAAAGAGATTGAAAAATCTACTGTTAAATTTATATGGAAACACAAGAGGCCACAAATAGCCAAGGCAATACTCAGTCAAAAGAACAATGCAGAAAGTATCACAATACCTGACTTCAAACTATAATACAAAGCAATAGCAATAAAAACAGCATGGTACTGGCACAAAAACAGACATGAAGACCAGTGGAACAGAATAGAGGACCCAGATATGAAGCCACACAATTATAACCAACTTGTCTTTGAAAAAGGAGCTAAAAATATACGATGGAGAAATAGCAGCCTCTTCAACCAAAACGGCTGGGAAAACTGGTTAGCAGTCTGCAAAAAACTGAAACTATATCCACGTATATCACCCTATACCAAGATTAACTCAAAATGGATCAAGGATCTTAATATCAGACCCCAAACTCTTAAGTTGATACAGGAAAGAGTAGGAAATACTCTGGAGTTAGTAGGTATAGGTAAGAACTTTCTCAATGAAACCCCAGCAGCACAGCAACTAAGAGATAGCATAGGTAAATGGGACCTCATAAAGCTAAAAAGCTTCTGTTCATCAAAAGAAATGGTCTCTAAACTGAAGAGAACACCCACAGAGTGGGAGAAAATATTTGCCAACTATACATCAGACAAAGGACTGATAACCAGAATATATAGGGAACTTAAAAAACTAAATTCTCCCAAAACTAATGAACCAATAAAGAAATGAGCAAGTAAACTATACAGAACTTTCTCAAAAAAAGAAATTCAAATGGCCAAAAAACACATGAAAAAATGCTCACCATCTCTAGCAATAAAGGAAATGCAAATTAAAACCACGCTAAGATTCCACCTCACCCCTGTTAGAATAGCCATCATCAGCAACACCACCAACAACAGGTGTTGGCGAGGATGCGGGGAAAAAGGAACCCTCTTACACTGTTGGTGGGGATGTAGACTAGTATAACCACTCTGGAAAAAAATTTGGAGGCTACTTAAAAAGCTGGACATTGATCTACCATTTGATCCAGCAATACCACTCTTGGGGATACACCCAAAAGACTGTGACACAGGTTACTCCAGAGGCACCTGCACACCCATGTTTATTGTGGCACTATTCACAATAGCCAAGTTATGGAAACAGCCAAGATGCCCCACCACTGACGAGTGGATTAAGAAAATGTGGTATTTATACAGAATGGAATTTTATGCAGCCATGAAGAAGAACAAAATGTTATCATTTGCTGGTAAATGGATGGAATTGTAGAACATCATTCTGAGTGAGGTTAGCCTGGCCCAAAGACCAAAAATCATATGTTCTCCCTCATATGTGTACATTAGATCAAGGGCAAACACAACAAGGGGATTAGACTATGAGCACATGATAAAAGCGAGAGCACACAAGGGAGGGGTGAGGATAGGTAAGACACCTAAAAAATTAGCTAGCATTTGTTGCCCTTAACGCAGAGAAACTAAAACAGATACCTTAAAAGCAACTGAGGCCAATAGGAAAAGGGGAACAGGTACTAGAGAAAAGGTTAGATCAAAAAGAATTAACCTAGAAGGTAACACCCACACACAGGAAATCAATGTGAGTCAATGCCCTGTATAACTATCTTTATCTCAACCAGCAAAAATCCTTGTCCCTTCCCATTATTGCATATACTCTCTCTACAACAAAATTAGAAATGAGGGCAAAATAGTTTCTGCTGGGTATTGAGGGGGTGGTAGGGAGAGGGAGGGGGTGGAGTGGATGGTAAGGGAGGGGGTGGGGGCAGGGGGGAGAAATGAACCAAGCCTTGTATGCACATATGAATAATAAAAGAAAAAGAAAAAAAATAGTGGAATTCTCCAGAATGAGTTACTATGAATAAAGAACATTGTAGGTAAGGTATTAAAAGAAATTTTACTCATTTATTTCTCTTAGGAATCAAAAGAAATTTTATTTTTTGGTATTCAGAGTCTGGTATAAGATTGCCAATCTTTAATAAAATATCTTAAATTTTATAAAAAAACCCAGCAGTTGAAACATATTTTAGGTAGAAATGTTTTAATTTACTCATGCCATCAGTAAACATGTAAGCATTGTATACTGTTTTCAGGGTCAATATATACAATAAAATGAAAAATGAAATATTGAATGCCCCCATTAATATTAGACATATAATATTGATATTTCTCTAAATCAGAATCCATATTCCCATAGAATTGGTCGAAACTTGACCTCTGTTAGAGGGAAAACCAAGGGAGGACTTGCTAAAGAAAATACAAGGACACCATTGTGGGTGGATGCTTAACTTGCTTGGGAAAGCACATGGCTTTTGAGAGCTTTTTAAATGCATCCTTATAGAATACATTTTTATACAACTTAAGGACAAGTGAGTCATCTATTTCATAAAGCAACTCTTTTAAGATCCCAGAGGTAGCATTTGATACCAATACAGTTTTAAACCCTTCATGGGTTCTGTCATTCTAATTTTGGGTGACTTTGCCCTACATATGTTTAGAGATAATAGAATACATCAATTTCTCAAATAAACTATAACCTTTCCTTATGGCCATTAGTGTTATTTCAAGTGTTTGAAAATAATACAACTCTTGCCTTAAAGCATTCTATGGTTTAGATTGTCACCAACTCAGAATGATTTTTTACTTCTGTAAATATTTCTAAGCAGAGAATTTTATTGTACAGATTCGGGATTCTGAGATTTCATTATAAATTATGAGGTTGTGATCTGTCAAGACATGCAGTGAAATTTGATTCCTTCCCCCTTTTGATTAAGAGTGAAACTATGTATTTGAAAATAATGTGTGTATATATCATTGTATAGAAAGTTAAGAGAGAAATGATCAGAAAAAAAGGTTACCATGAGATATCTCTTTCTCTCCCTAATAGAACAGCTCTTGAAAGGTGTTCAGGAACTCACTTTTATCTAGGAGAGAAAGGACTTCCTTTTTAAATCTGCATGGCCAGTACCCATTCTACTCTAACTCATTAATTTGAATTTTTTTACATATCTCAGTGACTGCTTGGAGTATGTATAGGATATTTTCATCTTAACGTCTCTCAGTAAAACTCGTCCATATAGGTTCATATATAGAAATAGTGATATATAGAAAGATCAAATAAATAAAGAAAACTCTAAAACCTCTTCATCAACACCTTACATTTTCTCACCTACAGTGTTGTAGCATTCTGGAAAACATTTCTTTTCCCTTCAGGGATCCCCACCACTAGAAAGTAGACATTTTAGTGATTTTTAACCTACTGTAGGCCCTAGGAGATAATAAACCAGAGTCCTGAAGCTTCAGGTCTTTGCTGATTACTTGCCTTCATGGAATTTATCTTTCTCTGAGAAGAGAAAACGTCATGTCCACATAGGTGTTAGAAAATTCTTTTGATTTTGAAGTCTACTGCAGGCAGTTAATTTAGTGGGAAAGTTATGGTATCTGAGTTGCTATGAATACAAAATGTTCATGAATTTTAGAAGGTACTCCTATAATTGCATCCAGAATTCCAAAGTGCAGAAATAAAACTATGAGTCAGTAATTTCCAGGCAACAGAGAACAGAGCATGAAAGAAAATTTTAACTACAATTGCTTTCTTGGCTACCACACTGCTGACTGTTATTAAAGCCATACATCTCTGGCTCTTCCTCTCTGATGGGCATACATTTTCCTGACCAGATCCAGTGTTGCTATTGAAAGAGCAACTTTTTCATTCCCTGCTGTGTTCTGCTGACCTGCGCCCTGCAGGCAGTGGCGGGATTCTAGGGAGTTGTACAGAATTGCCCAAGTGGCTTTCATTTTCCAGCTTGCCAATTTCCCATCCTCTAGGCCTTCAATGATAAACTCTAGGCCTTTAATGATGTTTGTTCACATCTTTACAGGTTCAAGGGGAGCAATTTAGTCATCATACTGCCATCGTGGAAAGAAGTCAAAGACATCTTTTTTTTTTATCAGAATATGCTTTGAGAAAAACCAAGAATGTTACATAATTATAATCCTGCATCCTTCTAAGTCTCACAGGTTTTAGTTTGATTCATTATTAGCTTTATAACAACATTATTAAATAGGCAAAAGGACAGATTTTATCTTCATTTTAGACATGAGAAACTAAGCATCATTAATAGTTACAACGCAAGAACTCGTACCACCCCGTCTTTTGTCTGCAGAGAGAGAAAGAAATGATGGCTTAGCTAGTCCCTTCTCAAGCTGGAAGGGATAACAAGTGACTTCATACAAAATCCCAAGTAAAGCCCAAGGACCCTGTAGGTTCCTTTTCTAAGGAATAAGGCTGATGTATTCAATTTATGTCTTACATCATAGGGATTCTTAATAGAGCTACTCTTTTTGGAAGAGTTGGGAAAGCTATTAGATGATAGAATCTGATTCTGAATTTGAAAGATGAGGGTAGATATTAACCAGCACATTTCTTAGTATTTTCTTATTTTTCCCTCCTTTCTGCTAGTCTAATGCATTGTTATGTTATTATAACTACACTAAAGTGTTTTTATGTATAACATTAGAGAAAGAGTCCTAGTGCATCACTATTCCAGAAGGAAGTATTGTACTTAATGTTGGATAATCCTTGAGAGATTAATAAAGACAAGAGTGTTCATTTGTAATACTGCAAAAGAAAAATAGTAAGTTCTGGTCTTTCTCATGTACACATAACTTCTGAGTGAATCTTAGTGCTTCTCTTCTCACATTTTTCTTTATTTATATATATATGGGTATATACTTGCATATATACAAATAAATATACTTGTACTATATATGTATATGAATACATACATACATACATATACATATATATATATACTTGCAATAGTTAACATAGCTTTTTCCAGGGTTCTTGCTTTAGACACCAGTTTAGATATTCAAATAACATCATCTGAACTTTTAAAACTCCCACACCCCTTAAGAAATAGCAAGCATTCCCCTGATTTGTCCCACCAATTAGCAGTTGTAATCTCCCACCTAACTTTCTAGCCCGATTTTCAGTTGGATTAATGAGTAATGAAGTCATTTTCTCAGGGTGTTTTCACACATACCATTTCCAGCAGCTCCACTTCTTAAGTGGTTTCTTAAGGGATAGAAACCTTTCTTCCAAGAGCCTCTGGAAGTACAGAAGAGAAAGAGAGAAGAACAAGAAAGAGAGGAAAAAGAGAGGAGAGAGGGAGAGAGAAAGAGCAAGCAGGGAAGACCCCATAATTTTTATAACCCAATCACAGAAGGAACTATCAGTTCTCCTTTGTACCTTTGGTCACAGAGACCAACCTTGGTGCGATGTGAGAGGAAATTATACAATGATGTGAATACCAAGAATTTAGATAACTAGGGACCATCTTAGAGGCTGGCTATCAAATGTGAGGACACTTTTAGTTTGTGATAATGACAAGAGGTTGTGACAGGCCTCGGCAGGGACCAAGGATATTAAACCCTTATATAAGAGAGAATTGTAGCTCCCCTATCAAAATAGTGCGTTGCCAAATAGCTCTTCATGGTATCCTCTTATGCACTTTGTGTGCAGTGCTTTTTCTCACAGTTACATGCTTGTGCTGATCCTGTGTCCAGCTGCTTGCAATTCCCTGTAAAATTCTATTCTTCACAAAACTTCCTTCTGGCTGGAGTTTCTTCTTCACCTTGGCAACTTTTTCAACTCCCTCTTTAGGAATTAGTTCAGATGTCTTCTCCTGGATTTTTTTCCTGACCTCATTAAGTAGAATGAACCCTGCTTTTCTCTGCTCCATTCATGTCTTCACTACAGAATTTATTACACAGATATACTTACTTCTTTAGTAATCCTCACTCAAAATACTGTGAGCCCCTGCCAGGACTATGTTGTACAATCTTAGTTTAGTTTCAGTGTTGCCATATTGTACACATTCCTAGCCCATAGTAAATACTTCTTACTACAAGGTGGTTGAATGAATAATCAAAAAAGTAGTGTGGTGTAGGCAGGTATCATTTTAAAAAATGACAAAAACAGGAAAACAACTAGCCTGATATATTTCAACTGAGACGGTTAAAGACCCAGAGGATGTTTTATTTGTTTCTTTTTCTTTATCGAAGTCCAAGGTCATTCTTTGCTATGGTTTGAATATTGCTTTTTGGCCTAAAACTCACTGAAATTTAATCCCCATTATTAAATGTTAAAAGGTGGGACCTTTAAGAGATGATAAGAACTCTGGGCTCATGAATGGGTTAATCCATTCAGATAATTAATAGATTAGTGGATTAATGGGTTGACGAGTTATCTTGACAGTGAGTCTGCAATAAAAGCCAGTTTTCTAGATATCCTGTGAGTTTCTTGCCATGTGATATTCTGTGTGACCTTGGGATCCTGCCAGCAAGAAGACCACCACCAGATTTAGCACTTTGACTATGACCCAAAGGTGTGAGCTAAAGTAAGTCTCTTTTCTTATAATTTACCAAATCTATGGTATTATGTTATTAGAAATAGAACAAGATATCTTCATATCACATAACATTTACTTAACATAAATATTTTATGTTTTTGCCTAAAGAATAATTAACAGTTCAAATTTCAATATTAATTAATAAAGAATAATCCTGCCCCAGAGCAATTAATAATGTTTAACTGTTGACTTCAGAGTTAATGCAAATTCTCAAAATACTAAGTTACAGCTGAACCATTACCTGCAATAATAGGACAAGAAATTACTACTTTAAAAGTTAATACCAGCACCAAATGGGCTGTTACAGGCAACAACAATCTGAAAGCTATGAAAACTGAAGCTTGCTATTCTAAAAGATTTAATGTAATTTCTAAAAGTGAGTAAATTACTAATAAATCATTATGCTATTTAAGAATAGTTTAGTAGCTTGGAGCTTTGCTCCTAGTATTAGATTCTAGAATTGTCTTGCTTTTTTGTGAATTTATTCTTATGAAATATTCAATCTGCTAATCATGCTTACATCCTGACTGACACATAACGAACCTTTCAGATACTGAGTACTTTTTTGAAACTTCACTTGCTCCCAAACTCTTCTGAGACTTTGCTTAGTGATAAGGCCAAATGACTAATTTAGTTTATGCTCATTCATTAAGGTAGGCTATTTAATATGGAGATACTGTTTTAGATAAGGATTTGAGCTATGATGAAAATAACACGAAGTAAAAGTCGAATGAGTGAATTTCTTAGAGAGGTAATAGTTAAGCCAAGGCCTAAATGATAGGCAGAAATCAGCAATGTGAATATCTGGGAGAAAAGAACTTTAGACAGAGGGCCAGAAGGACCTACAGGCATCTGGTCTCTGTAAATGAAACAAGTCTGATATGTAATTATTTTAGAGCACATTAGAAGGTTGACAGATGGATTTTGAGAGATAGGAGTTTTTATGTAACAAAGAACCTAATATACTATGGGAAAGACTTCAGATCTTCATGCCTTCTTTAATCTTTGCCAATTTTCTTTTCAAGCCTGTATTAGAGAACTAAAAGGAAACTGAGACCAACAACAAAAGTTTAACTTCTCAAAACCCATTTTGGACTTTTGAAGGTTAAAGAGTAGTTGAGTGGGTCCAATACAAACCAAGACAATTTTAACATGGCTAAATATTGCTAAATATCCTGTGTTTCTTCACTGTCCCACTGATAACTGTTTGCAAACTGGAGTATACTGAATGGTTACTTATTGTAGGTTTAAGATATCCAACCAGAGAGAGGGAGAGCATTTTTATTGCGAGAAGGCAGTGTGTGGATGCTTATGAACCAAAACCTTTGATTCAGAGTAAAAAAAATAAGAGAAATCCTTCTTGAACAATATGGCCTTTGATATACATAGTTCTCATCATGTTTGAATAGTGGAATTCACATTCTTGTGTGTCAGCAGTCCCTACCACTCTCTGTTTTCCTCATTTCACCATGAATGCCAGTCACCATTTATTATTACAGTTACTTTTTATTTTTCTTAAAATACAGTAGAAAGACATTTTGTAGAACTCCATGTATCTGTTCAAGAATGACACCAAGAAAGGCAGAAAGGTTCTCTCTCTCTCTCTCCCTCTCTCATCTCTCTCTCTCCTTCTCTCTGCTCTATGTGTGTGTGTGTGTGTGTGTGTGTGTGTGTGTGTATACTATTTCCTGGGAAAACTGAAGATAGTCTGGTATTTAATGTGTACCTCCATGAGGTTGAATATATTTGTTTTACAGGTAATCTACTTCTCTCATTACTGCTGTCTATTTTGGCCCTCACTGACTTTTGATTTTCCACTTCTTTGTGTCCACTTTACTTGTTTACCTTTAAGATCCTGAAACTACAAATATGTTTTATCTCAATGCTTAATAATGATTTCACTCTTCTCTGAAAACAAAATATCAGCAAGGTGATTTGAAATGAACTGTTGAAACAAAATTACTGACATGGTGAATGAGAAGGATTATCATGCCAGTAAAAGAACCTGGAGGAATTATCAACTTTAGCCTGTTTGCTTCAAACGTATTTAATGATGAACAATGAGAATAGCAACAACAAACCAGCATTTCTGTAGCTTCTTCTTGTAGTTGTCCTGTTTGTAGAAATTACAAAGTGTTTCAAATTCATCTTATGTAATTCCATGAGGTGCCAATGTTGCATATTTACTCTGTCCTAAAACACAAATGAGGCAAGTGGACCTCTGGGAGGGAGCAGCCTCCCCAGGGTAACTACTGGGAGGCTGAACGTGGTGGGAAAGGCATTATCAGCTTGGGCCATCCAGGGAGGCACAGGCAGCTGTTCTTCCTTGTAACAGCATGTTCTGGCTGACAGATGTGAGAACAAAATGCAGTGCCATGGAGGGCTGATATTGAGACAGCGATCTGAGCACCTGTTTCCCCTCTTGTCCCCTCAGTACTGAAAACACTTATTTGTGGTGATGTTTCTTCATGTGGAGAGTAGGACACAGCCATTTCTACTTGGCTATTAATTTTCTCAGCATCAAAACTGTGAAGTCACCACTCTACTTAGTAGTATTTATTTTGTATAAATATGGGAGGATTTTTGAAGGTCCTCAAGTTTTATTGTATATAAATGTCCAAACCACGAGTTATAGATGTGGTATTGCATGACTGCAATCTCAGTCTTCAGGAGGCTAAGGCAGAAGGATCATGAGTTGGAGGCCAGCTCTGGCTACATAGCAAGACCCTGTCTCAACAAACCAAACCAAACCAAAACACCTAACCTCTAAGTGTCTAAAGGTTTTCTGTGTCCAGAAAACAATTTGAGTGATTATCTTTGCTAGCAGACACTTCCTATAGAGAATCAAGGTGAGAATTTATTCTTTTATTTAAATAAACATAGGTGAAGGATATGTGATAGAAAGACAGATTGAGATTTAAGCCACTGGTATGTATATAACAAATTTCATACTGTTGAGGAAAGAAGGGAATACATGAAAAAATTGGGTGGAAAAGAAAAGACACTCGGAGTTGGATATGGTATGCCTAAAATTCCAGCAGGCAGGAGGTGGAGGTAACAGCATGGAGGTCTGAGGCTGGCCCAGGAAAAAAAAGTTCAAGAACCTAGCTAAAAAATAAAGAATAAAGGGCTGGAGGTGTGGCAAAAATTGTATGGTACTAGTGTGAGGCTCTGAGTTCAAATTCCAGTACTACCAAATTAAAAAGGAAAAAAAAAAGAAGAAGAATGAGCAGTGAAAAGGAATTTCCAGAAGAAGGAGGCACATTGATTATGAACATAAGATAATTGCAAGCATTCAGTTACACACACAGGCAATGGTAACAGTTGATATCTTGGTACTTAAAGAAAATGGATTTATTTTCTTACAATGAGAGTGTTTCTCTTAAAAGCAATTTAGTGATGCATTTTTGTTCATTTTTGCAGATGTTATGCTTAATAAAATAGCAAGTATTGTTATTATGTAAATGAATGCTAAATGTGTGTGTCTTTTTGTACTTTCCAGAAACTACAGTCATTCCTCAATAACTTCTATGACATGGTCCAATACTTAGGCCTCACTTAGACGTAATCTGTCAAGTGGATGAAGGGGTTGCATATCACTGAGGAATCTGAGTTGGAAATACTCATCACACTGAAAAAATAATGGCTCTAAATCAATCCATCTTTTTAATCACTTTCATAGTCATTTTAACTGCTCTGTTTTTGTAAAAGGTTGCCATTACCACCTGGGACTTTTTCTGGACTCTGGAAGAATCAGGAAGCATTCAAGCATTTATACTTTGAAAAATTTCCTGTAAGAACTTTAATAGACTTTTTTTTAATCTTCTTATGTACTTCTCTATATTTTTTCCTAATACATTGAACAACTTTCTTCAGAATCGTGGATCAAAGCAACTTTTAAAGGTTATCTGGACCAGTTTCCAGTGCTGAGGGATAAGAATGACTACATCACAATTTCTAAATGCATTGTTTTTATAAATGTTATCAGTCTCTGGTCACAGACATTTCTGTTTCTCTTAGCAATTTTTCCAAGCTCTCAAAATCAGGAACTTTTTTGTCAGCTCAAAATCTTTTCTGACTTTCCATATAATTTCCTCCACTGGATTCCTCTGTACCAACTGAGAGCAACTAATCAGAATTATCTAATGTCATTAGACCCCTTCGTCTCCTGCACACCTATTGCATGAGAAAATCTTTTGGCTTCTCTAGCAGGTGTGCTTTTCCATCTCTTTATTTATTTTTTACATTCTTTTCTGTATGTTCCCTGAGCTTTTTATTTTAAAATTCTACTTTAAAGATATAGATTCTGGATGCAGACAGTATCCGACATATCATCCCAGTGGCCCAGATAACAAAGATCATTTTCCTGTTTCCCATTTTGTCACACGTTGCCCTATATGAGGTGATGTGGCTTGTGTTCATAGCAGCTCGTCATTGAGAACACATGATAGAGTCCCCCTACCATCTGTCTTCCATTCTTTTTCTTCTCCTTTTCCCTGAGAGTCACACCTTGTCCTCATTATGAAAGAGGTGAAAAAAATGAATAATTGGAATTTCACGAAAAACAGTGAGTCAAAGTATTTAGTATTCTATCTTTATTATTTGCCAGTGAAAGACCGATAACCTAATCAACTAAATGTGTGACAAGAATTAAAATACCTTGCTTTAGAAAGAGATCTCAGAGTTGAATGACCTCAATAGCCAAGATTAAAAATTCCCTTGATAGACTGTGGCAGGAAGATTTGTCAGTCTAGTTGACTGCAGTCAGCCCAATCTATCTATCTAATGGGCCACAGTTAAATCATCTTGTGATTCATTATAACCTGACAATAGCAAATAATATGTGCATGTGGTTTTCACATAGTTACCTTTAACATGAAAGCTGCCTCAAAACCCCAATACATAATAAACTACATGAAGTGAGTCTAAAATCTGCCTTGCTACCCCAACCTTCTCATCTGAGGGCTTAATAACTGTATGGAGGGTTGATTAACTTACTCAGAGGGCACAAACAGCTTGAGATTTGAACCAAAATCATCTGACTTGAGTTCATACTTGTAACTGCTATTCTTGGTGGCCGCTCTAACAGTAATAACAGCAGTAATTGCAGTAAAAGCCACAATTTTCAAAAGCTCATTAGTGTCAGGGTCTCCTTTATTGCATATACTCCATTTGTTCAGGCTTCATGGGAGTCTTAGAACACAGGGTTCACTAGTGCTTCAAACAAGTGTGCATATTGGGTCCCTGAAAGGTTAAGCAATACAAATAGTGACTTGCTCATGAACACGGGTATCAAAATAACTCTGAAGCACTAGAGAGAGTCATATATTTTCTATCTACTTCTTATTCTTGATTCTTCATTCTGTTGTGATTTCTGGAACAGCAGAGATGTACTATTCTGAGTTGATTAAAATTAAATTTCATACTTACTATTGCATTTCATTGAGGCTTGAGTTCAGTCCTAATTCATGCTAATAAACTAGTGATCTATTTTGTAATTTTTCGTAGGGAGCTTTGAAGCTTTCAAAAATTAATATAATTAGGGAAGAACTTTATCAAAGAATTACTTTGTAATACCAAAGCATATTGGAAATATTGAGCCATTACTTCTCCATTAAAAAAAAGTAATTGGGTTCATAAACTTTACCTCCATAAGTTCAAACTCTCAACTTGAACATATATAAGAACATTTTAACTTATCCCTGGCTGTTAGAGGAGCAAAGAGATTCTAATAAAGTTTCAAAGCCAAAAGTAATTTAATTTTATAATCTAGTTATGCAAATGCACACAGCAAATCCATTTTTGTCCCATTTTATATTTTACTAAGTTAAAAAAAATGATTATATGACCTAACCCTTCATGCTAATTTAGCATTTTTTTTCTTATTTTCAGGGATACTATGACACCATGGATGCTGGTTACATGGATGAAGAAGGCTATTTATATGTCATGTCTCGAGTTGATGATGTAATAAATGTTGCAGGTCACAGGATTTCTGCAGGTGCCATTGAAGAGGTATTGATTAATAATGTTACTGTGTTCCAAGCAGTGTCTAGAAATAATGCTGAAATAATGCCAAAGAACTATTAAGGCTAAATCATTCTACCTGGAAAAACCAAACCCGTCGTTTGTAGCACAGGAGTTTACTCCTGTATCCCTCACCTCACTTAAGCAGATTTTCATATTCTCCACACACACTCTCTCCCTGCCTAGGTGTTCGTGAGGCTTTTTAAGCACTTACAGATATTTGTCCTTTATGGAATTGCTTATACACATTTCTCATCACTGTTTGCTACTTGATTGCTTCTAGTTTCTTGGTTTGTTGCTGCTTGATAAGCAAGTTTGCATATAGTCTTTAAGTAATATGGTTTAATACTTAAATCTTTATTATAAAGTATAATAATACTTTATTATACTCTGAAATCCTGATAAAGTCCCAAAGGAGGTTTCTTAAAATTATTCTAAATTTTTCAATGTAGAATAATTGAAATAATTTTAATCTACAAGGGTAGAATTCACTTCATTATGGCAAAACTATGAGTTATTATATTTGTATAAATTCTTATAAATATCACCACAGACAGGATATAGAACAATTTCAACATTGCCAAAGAACTCTCTCAAAATGTAACTCTTGGTCACAATAATTCTTCTCTCTTCCTATGCTTTTAGACAACAAATAATCAAGTCTTGTTTTACAGTCCACTCTGTCTCTCTTGTAATTGGTATTCTCAGACCACTGACCTTAAGTGACTGTAATGCTGATTGGATTAATATCTACCATATTTGTTTCTATTTGCTGCCCTTGTTCTTCATTTCTATTTTTATCTTCCTTTTTTGTGCTTTGTGGTTTTAATTGGGCATTTCATATGATTTCATTATCTCTTCTTTCCTTATATATCAATTATGTTTTTTTTAAATTCTGGCCCTAGAGTTTGCAATATACAATTACAACAACCCAAGACCACTATATCCTACTCAGTTATTAACTTCTGATTCTTTTTAATTTTTTTCTTGCTATTGATCCATGTTTCTTATCCTTATTATTTATTTGTCTCTGAAACTTTCTTACAAGGCAGGCCTACTGGCAAAAATTACCTCCATGTTTGTTTGCTAGAGAAGGTCCTCTATTTCTCAAAGAAACTTTCACAGGTACAGAATTCTAGATTAATAGGGTGTTTTTCCCTCTCAAAAATTTAAAAATTTTATTGCACTCTTTTCTTTCCTACATGATTGTTGAAAAGTTCTTATGTTTCATCCTATATAGGTAAAATATGTTTTAAAGAATATTTTCTTTATTTTTCTGAAGTTTGAACATGATAGGTCTATATGTAGAGGGTTTTTTAAAAAAATATTTATTTTAATTGGTGTTTTTGAGATTCCTGGATGGATTGGTATTTTTATATCTGACATTAATTTTAGGGAAAATTCTCAGTTATTTCTTCAACTGTTGCTTCTGTTCCTTTCTCTCTTCTCCTGGTATTCCTACCATGTAACATCTTTTATGGTAGTCCCACAGATCCTGGGTACTTTGTCTTTTTTATTTTTCTTTTCAGTTTAGGGGACTTCTAATGATATATTCAGTAGCAGAGATTCTTTCTTCAGCCATATCCATCCTATTAATGAAGTCATCAAATGCATTCTTCATGTCTGTTACCATGAATTTTTTTATTAGAACTTCCTTTTGATTTATTTTTTTGAATTTATGTCTCTGCATAGCTTACATTTTTAACAATTCTTGAGTGTTTTCTACTTTTTCCAAAAGCCCCTGTTGTCAGCTTTCTATTACTATAATAAAATACCTAATTTAAGATGGGACAAGTTTTATTTGGCTCACAGTTGCAAGGTTCCAATCCATGATTGGTTGACCCAGTTCCCTCATGTCTGTTGTTGAGGCAGCTTGTTACAGTTAGAAGCACATGGTGGAGCCTGGGCTCTGTCATGGCAGCCTGAGGGCAAAGGAAAAGAGGAAGAGGAAAAGACTGGCATCCATCCCACAATCCCTTTCATGGGCACACCCCTGATGACCTATGACTTTTCCCTAGGTCTTAGCTCTAGAAGGCCCTACCACTGGAGAACTGACTGAGCCTTTAACACATGGGCCTTTGAGGGACATTTCAAATCCAAATAATATCCCTTTGACCTTGACCGCTAAAGGCTCATGTCCACCCTGCAGTGTAAAATGCATTCAGTTTTATTTCCCAAAGACTATGTCTTTATGCCAAGAAACGTATTTACTACAGTTGTAGACAAAATATGAAAGTAACTTTATGCTTCCTGAAATTAAGTTTAATTGATTTGAAAAAATAAAATAAAATGCTTTCAGTCCATATTTAAGAGGCCCCAAAGTTTTTATAATTCTAGCCTTACTCAAAAGGCCAAGTCTGAAATCTCTGAAACTCAAAGCAAACTCAGCTTTGCTGACCTTTTAAGGAAATTTTTAGAAAAGTCAGACTAGGCACAGTGGATCATACTTACAATCTCAGTTAGCAGATTGCATTTTGAAGCCACTGTGGCAAAAAATTAGTGAGACTCCCTATCTCAAGCAATAAACCAGATGTGGAGGCATGCTTCTGTAATTCTGGCTATGTGAGAGGCATGGGAAAGAGGCCAAAAACACAAGGCCCTATCTGAAAAATAAGTAAAAGCAAAAAGGGCTTACGGTGTGGCTCAAGTGGTAGAGCACTTACCTAGCAAGTATGAGGACCTAAATTAAACTCCTAGTACTTCAACCACCCCCCAAAAAAATTACAGACTTTCAAGAACACAATGTCACTATGCAAACATTCCCATTCCAAAAGGGAGAAACAGGAAAATAATAGAGATCAAACCAAAGCAAGATCAAAACCCAGCAGGACAAGTACACAATCCTATGTCTCCAAGACTGCATGTAGTGTACCAAGTAATGTGATGTGAACTTCAACGTGCTTGGGCAGCCCCACTCCTGTGACTTTCCTAAGTGCTTGGCATATATATCGTAGCCTTTTGACATTCCTGGTCTAATAATTGCAACAGTACTTTCATGCTCACCTGGTTCTGATGTTTGTTCAGTCTCTTCAAACTGTGTTTTTGTCTTGTAATTTTTTGTGGAATGGGATGCTCTGGGTAAAAATATTGCAGTAAGTTGGGCTTAAGTAACATGGTGGCAAGGCTGAGGTGAGAAGAGTTCTACAGTCCTGTGGTTAGGTCTCAGTCTTTTGGTGAGTCTGTGACCCTGGACTATGAACCTCTCTAGTGTTTGTTTCACTTGGGTAGTATAGGATGGCTCCAGAGGCCTTGAGTTGGGTTATTTCTTTTTCACAAGATTAGTTAGGCTCTAATAAAACCTCAGTAGTTTAGGATCTAGCAAAATAGCTCCTTTTGAAGATAGACTTTGTTAGGAAGGACAGAATGTTCTGAAGTATTTCAAAATAGATCACTTTCATTACTTCATACCAAAAGTATGAGGAGATACTGATACTCTTTGATATTCACCTGGGCTGCAGGATAAAAAACACAGAAGTGTGGAGGGCTCCTGGAGCTTTTAACTCTGGGACTTGTCCATACTGAACCTCAAACAATTTATCAATTCCTGTTCAGGTTTTCTTATCACAGTACTTGCTCTTAAAGCAGGTTTTTGCTACTGGAAATTGTGATTCTCTGTGTTCCTCTCTATCTGTCTCTATAGTTTGAGAAGAGGGAGGAGGACAGCAATTTTTCATGACCTCACTCTCTCTAACTTATCTAAAAAAGTTGTTGAGTTTTTTAGTCTTAGTTTCTTATTTGTGGTCAGGGTGGAGTGGTGACTTTTAAGCCCCTATGTACACAACACAACTGTAAGTCTCTCTTCAATTGATATCCAGGACTCCCCCTTACAGATCCTGTGAGTAATAGTAAGTCAGGGTTCTGTTTTCCCTCACTGTTACCAGAGTTCATTCCTGCAATGTATCTGGAGTACTCTGTGGGACACAGAGTTCCTGGGGAGACTACAGGGTTGAACTTCCTGGTGTTAGGGCAATTCACCAAAGTTCCACTGTCAGGGTCCCACTTTCAGGGACTGTTCAGCTGTTAGTGGGGAGGGCAAGTGGCACTGAATCTTTCCAGACTCTCTTTGCATAAGGTGGCAGATAGATCCCCAGTCATAAGGAAGGAAAGAGAGGAGAAAGGGCTCAGCTTCCTTGCTGACATTCACACCAGTGACACTGCTGGAGAGAGGGGTGACATTGCTTCTTCAGTTGCATTCAACTGGAGTAGGGAGGAAAAGGTAAGTTTCACTGTTTCCCTGCTCCTTTTCCTTGGCCTCTGGGGAGTCATGGTGGGCTTCTCTTGGACTTTTTTTTCATTGGAGGTCCCACATTTTGGGTTTCAGTAGCCTTAGGCCAGAATCTACAGAAGCAAAATAAATAGGCAAATGAACAGACAAACAAAAAGCAACAGTAGCACAATCCCCAACTCCCAAAAATAAGCAGCAAACAAACAAACAAAAAAGCAGAACTCACCACCAGGTCCTCTGGCTAGTACAGGTAGCTTTATGATAGAACTTTCTGATATGGATTTTAGCGCAGCATTTTTTCATTGTAACTAATGGGAGAGAGAGATGGAGCTAGTTAATCCATCTTTTCTAGAACTGAATCCCAGAATAGTTTTTAAATCGTGTGAAAGCAAGCAGCAATATAATGAAAGAAAAAGTTTAAAGTAGTATGATTCACAATTTAGTGGATTAGGGTAAGCAGACTATAAGATTAAGTTCCTCTTCTCTCATTAATAGTTACCTTCTCTAAAGGTCATACTTATCTTCAGGTCAAACTTAACAGCTTAAGGCTTTGTTATGTTGGCTTTTCTTCCTTCCTTCCTTCCTTCCTTCTTGCCTTCCTTCCTTCCTTCCTTCTTCCCTCCTTCCTTCCTTCCTTCCTTCTTCCCTCCCTCCCTCCCTTCCTTCCTTCCTTCCTATCCCTCCGTCCCTTCCTTTCATGTCAGTGATTTTTCTTCTGTAAGAAGAAAAAAGTCATAAAATTAGTTTTAGAACACGTGATTTTTGTGTGCTACTATATTATCTTGTTTTTAAATGACTCTGTATTTTTGTGATAACCTGAAATAGAAATTTATGCTTCGTGTATTTTGGTGTGTTGGAAATAGGTAGGTGTTGGAAATAGGTAGTTGCATAAACTTTTAATTTCTTGCTTCTATAGATTAGCTCCAATAGTCACATGTACTTCTGGCAGACTCAACTAATCAAAATATAAAGATTACATTTGCACAACTCTTGTTATCACTTCAAATCCTTCGTTTTCTCTTCTTATTTTTAGAATGAAAACTGTCAAGCTATTCAAATATATATTACTGCACTTTTATATTTCTACAGATATCCTTCCCAGTGTATGTAATAGCAGAGTGAAGATAGGAAGAAGATAGGCAGTTAAAGTGAAAAAATAGAAAAAATATCCCAGAATTATTGGCATCCAACAGAAATTATGTCACTGTGTCTTGGAGTATTTCCAGCACATAGAAGGAGATTTCTTGGGCTTTAACTCTTAATGTTAACATTTTTTATATAAATTAAAGTATTAATTCTTTATTGCATAGTTATGCTTAATAAGGAATTTAATCATTTCAGTTTATATCAGATTTTTTGTCTTTACAATTGGAATTTTTTATAGAGTTGACATCCTTATTGGCTTTTCCCCAGCTCCTCAAAAAATTGGTATTTAAATTGCACTTTGAATGTTTATATTGATGGTAAAACCAGCTCTTATTAAAGTATATAAACCTTACTAATTAGTTTCAAAGATCCTCAGTGGCAGATACTAAATTCCTTTTAATCTTTTTGAAATAGTATGCAAGTGTCTTAATTCTTTAAAAATTTTATTTGTAGGAAAAATTGTAATTGATTTTTGCTTTTATGTATGGTGAAAATACCCATGCTTTTCTAGTTTCCCTAAGGAAAAAGTTTATGAGTGTATTACCCTATCTAACACTAAATCAAGCATATATTCTATTAAAATTACTGACAAAAATATTTCAGGAAGTTCTTGTTCTTTTCCATCTTTTCACAAGAAAATAGAGTCCTAGAATAGCTTTCATAAATTTTAAAAGGACATTATTTGTGCAGATCCCAATATAACTGAGGGCCTTCTATAACTATTGAGCAATAAGATCTATTTTAGCAGTTGATTAATCTTTGAAATCCTAGCAACAGCTAGACACATGGGATACTTTGGTGGAAGTTCAAGGAGTTCTTAAGAAAATTGGGTCTGATATCTGCTAGTTCAGGATATGTGAGACTAAATTAGCAGGAGCCAAGAGGATCCTTCTGGCTCAGTTCTTTTTCGTTCCAATAGGCAGAGTTTCATATTGCACATGTATCTACAGGAGGCAAGATGAACTCCATGATTTCTTTCTTTTACTTGTAGCTTAAGTTTTTGTTATTAAATAATTCCACTAATATCCTGGGGAACTTGAAAATTTGGTGTCAAAATGCTGCGTGTCTAGCCAAGGATCATGTTCACATACAATTTCCCCTCTTGAAGGTTGTTTTGAACAATGTGTCACTGTTTGTCTTCCAGAGAAGTTAACTATTTTGTTCACTGTTTTTAATAAGTTTTTATTGTTGTGCTGTGTGTGGGTATATTGTGGCATTTGCAAAAGCTCTTACTTACAATGTATCAAATATATCATACTTGAATTCACTCCCTCCACTGCTCTCCTTTATTCTCCTCTCCCCCATTCCTGGATAGTTTCAACAGGTATCATTTTTGCATTTGCATACATATGTACACTGTATTTGCACCATATTCACCCTCCTACTATCGTTCACTGCCACTTCCCCCCTCCCACTGGCACCAACACCCTCCTCCCCACAGGACCTGTTCTCCAATTTTGTAGAAGAAAAAAGGAAAAAAAGAAAGAAATGACATTTTTGCTTGTTTAAGATAAATGCAGTTACACAGGGAGTTTCCTTGTGGCACTTCTATATTATATATGTATTATAACTCCAATTGGTTCATCTCCTCTATTTTAAGCCAGTTGACTGGCTTAAAAATTCTATATTTAAGCCAGTTGACTGGCTTAAAAATTCTATATTCATTCTTTTATAGAGAATACATCAACCATATTTACCTTCTTAGTTTCCTTCTTTTACCTTCCCTCTCTCATATATGACCTCCCCTTAGTGTGACCTGTTTTTCATAATATTGTTTGTATTTGTATTAGTTCTGTATTCCACATTTGAGAGAAAACATGTGACTTTTGGCCTTCTGAACCTGGCTAACTTCACTTACAATGATGTTTTTCAGTTTTATCCATTTATCTGCAAATGACAAAATTTCATTCTTTTTTATGGCTGAATAGAATTCCATTGTGTATAAATTTTGTTCACTCCTTGAGGAGTAATTTCTTCAATATTAAATGTATTTCCGTAGTGACTATACGCAACAGTGATTCCTTACAAATTCAATTCCACCCAGCATGAAGTGACAATTGGATTTAAATAGTCACAAAATTGCCAAATATTTCCTGAGTGCTCCTATAAATATTGATGGAGACATGGAACTTCAGCAGCTTTCTAGAATACTCCACTGTCGCAGAAAATGAAAAGGCAATCCCTGTTCTTGTAGTAGGAGACAAGACCTCCTACTACAAACTGATTCCTCGTATCTTATGACATTGCTTGATTGAAACTAATTCTTCTAAAATCAAAATTCTTAAGTACATAATTGAAAAAAATCGAATAGGTCAGCCCAAAGAAGACTTGAGACCTTTTAATTTAAATCTGTAGAAAAATGTCCACACTCCAAAAAGCAACAAATGACAGGCATTTACCAATCCTGTTACCAGATGCTATATTGCCTTCCTGATGTGGCTAAAATAAAAGTAGGAATAAGTCCCTAACACAACCCCTCCATTTTCCTCTTCTACCATCATCACTCTGCTTTCTGCTTTCCAACCACACTGGTCCCTTTCAGGGTCTGAATACCATCTGCAATTCTTCTGCAAAAGAGCCTTTTGCCCTATCTCCTCCTCTTTATCTAATCAATTCTTTAAGGTAAGACTTCTCTGAGGCCCATATTCTTTTGTGAAGCTAGCTGCTTTTGCTATGTTTTGTATGTAAATGACCTAATTTATTTCCTCAGAACCCTTACTACTTTTATATTTAGACATTCAGAGAATTAAATATTTGTGATTATTTATTAATATCTTCCCTCTACTAGACTATAGGCACCATGAAATGATACTCTGCCCATGTTTGCTCACCACTGAGCCTACTGCAGTAAGATTGCAACATGGATAAGAAATAGTATTTGTTGAATGAATGCAGAATAAGAACTGCCAAGTGAACTGTTGGAATCAAGTTTGTCTGCTGTTATCTCTAGCCATTCAACCTTTGGAACCACTGAAATATATATTAATCTCTCAGAAAAGGATTTTTTGAACATGCATTTTAAAAATTCCCTTCACAGCAGATTTTCTTGACCCTAAGCATCTATATTTTATCTGATTATTCAAGTTTGTGATTTCTTATGATTCCAGATAGATAATAGCCTTGCTCTGTAAGACCTGGAGAACTTAGAGGAACAATGTGAACTTGATTCCCCATCACTGATGGCTATTTGATGTCAGGGCTTCTCTTCATGTCCAGTCTCTCCTTTCTTTTTTTACTGTGATATTAGGGGTGCATTGTGACATTTACAAAAGTTCTTGCAATATATTATAGTTAAATTCACCCCCTCCATCATTCTCTGTAGCCTCTCCTTTCAAGTCCTGGAAAATTATCTCTGGATGGGTGGCATCACTCAAGAAATAGAATGTTCTGTTGATTGTTTTCTAACAGCCTCCAAAATAAATTCATTGGTTGGCCCTGGAGCATCGTGATGCCTCTGAAAAGTATGTGTATAGTAGCCAGTCCTAACTTCAATTACCACAAGGTTGCCAGTGTTAGGAGGTCTGTTGTACTTTGTTTGCATATGGTATCCACTGCACATTTTCACTGATTTCATTAATAACTAATTAAGATGAAGAAACAATTCCCTCACTTTCCAGGTAGGCTAAGCGATGTATCTTAATTAGTGTCAGCCTTTAGTGACTGCCATGGGGATCCTAGCCATTCACCTTAGTGGTGATGATGTGAATTAGCAATACATTTTCAAGCAGGCAGCTACGGATTTTTGATTCTCTGTCATGTATTTTCTTCTTGTATTGAAGTTCTAAATGAATGACTTTTCTTATTACAGTCAGTCCTTTCCCATGGTACTGTGGCAGACTGTGCTGTGGTTGGCAAGGAAGATCCTTTGAAAGGCCATGTCCCATTAGCACTCTGTGTATTGAAAAAAGGTGAGATATTTTTGTCCTCTCTTACAGGGGCTGAATGATTAACTCACGGTAATTCAGTGCTTACTGCCTCAACTTTCTCCCTAGATATAAATGCAACAGAGGATCAAGTTTTGGAAGAAATTGTGAAACATGTTAGACAGAGCATTGGCCCTGTAGCTGCTTTTCGAAATGCAGTGTTTGTCAAACAGTTACCCAAAACCAGATCTGGCAAAATTCCACGTTCCACCCTATCAGCCCTGGTCAATGGCAAGCCATATAAGGTAAATGGTCAAAGATGTTTAATGCTGAGTTCTGAAATCTTTTTCATCATTTGTTTGATGTCAGCAAAACTCTTAAAAATGTTTTTCAAGTGTAAGTTGTGTCCCTAGCAAACACATACTAGTATGATTTTTTTTTTCTTAAGTGGAGAATTACATAGCCACTCTGTATGAGAGTTTGGGAAAGAAAGGCAGATCAGTTAAAATCTTATACTTTAATCATAAGAGCCTGTGTATGAAAAGATTTTTGCTATTAGTAATTATGTCAGTTAAATTCAAGCATACTTATGGGAAACTAAATTGTATTAAATAAAGGTATATTTTCCTTCAATGGCTATATGAATGAGACAGCAAAATATTTAAGACTGGTAGTATGTTTAAAATGTTTTAACTGCTATATGTGCTAACTTCTCCTGTTTTAAGTGAAAAATTTTAGACAACTTTAGCTTAATTCAAGTACATATTTTCTTTTAATTTGTAAGCACATAATCTGTATACAGGATATGCATATTTTAATCAATAAGATCTAATAAGAGAAATGCAACAACTATAAGGGATACTTATATGAACAAATGCCCCCAAAATAACTCTCTATGGAAATATGTAGAATGCTTCATTTGAAGAACTCTAGAGAAAGTACCATCTAGGACCAATAGTTTCACTAATTGAACCATTTATTTTATTACTGTGGAACATTATAGATAAAAGGTTTCCAATATTAAATACAAGGCTCCTTATTTTGTACATTCTTGTAGGAGTATTATAATGGGAAATACAACATTGCATATAATTGTTCTGTGGAGGGATTCGAAGATGAACTTTCTTCTGACACTACATTTCTTTCCAGGTAATGCCTACAATCGAAGACCCCAGTATTTTTGGACACATAGAAGAAGTGCTGAAGCAGGCCTCATGACTTTTTCTTTCTTATTTTGAGTCAATCAAGATAATTTTCTAGTTTGAATTAAGTTATTTGAGCTGTCTACTAGAAATAAATATTTAAGTAAATTACTTCCCTACTGAAATGTGAATTGTGAAGCTTAGTTTAAACTAGTGTAATGAGTTGTGAAAGATCCCGTGCCTTCTGTTTCATGCAACATAGTTTGTGTTGTTATAAATTGCCTGCAATATGGCTTATTGTATGTTGTCTAGCACAGTAAGAAAAATATATCTAAACGTATGATTTTTAGAAATGTATACTTTAACTGAAAGTGATTCTAATATAGACACTTCCTGAAGATAAAATATGCAGCTTTAATCCAAAATCTAAAACTCAAGTAAGTCAGAAAATAATTAAAATTGTACTTTAAGAAATCCTGAATGTTTTCTAATATTCTTAGATGCCATTGCTTCAGATGAAACAAAATGGGAAGTTTTAGGTAATCATCTAGGCAGATGACATTATTGTCTAGGTAGGAAGACTTGTCGCAATACTTTTCCCAAGTGAAAACACACCTGGGTTATAGTTCTGCCTTCATGTCGTTTGTTACTTAGGCAATGAGAATCACATTTCATGGAGATGAGGGATCCTGGGAGGCCCCATTCATGTCTCAGGTTCTTAGTTGTTTGGGTACTTGTTACTGAGTCCAAGCTCCTATGTAATCAAGAAAATGAAACACAAATAGAGTAGAATGGTGAGGAAAACAAAGCTTTTTATATTAGGATAAAGATCATAGGACCTTTGGGGTAATGTCAATGAATTTTTGATGTGAGCTTAAGCCAGTTATCCCTGTTAATGAGTTTCACAACAACAGTGGACAGTGAAGACTGGAGAGCGCCTGCTCCATCACGTGGGCAGCTGCATCAGGTCCCAACAGAATATGGCCTAGGGAGAGACAGGTTTCATGCTGTGAGAGCCTCTGGGCTTCCAGAAAAACTGAAATCCACAGTTTTACATGAAAGTTCTAATTTTTAAATAAATACTAATTTTAAAATTATGATGTTCAAACATATGTTTCCATGTAAACTATGAAGCTATTAAGCCTTTAAAAAAGAAATTGAAAATGAGCTTTTGATTGTTACAATTATAAAACAATTAGCTAGAGTAGATAGAAGTAGGTAAGTAACTATTTGATTTACTTAATAGGTCTACATGCATCAGTTATCAAAGCCTAAATCTTTAGAGGTTCTCAAAGTATTTCTCAATGTTTCAGTCCTTTTGAGAACATTATTGTCAAGAGAAGATTATCCTAACACAGTAGTCTGGGTACAGGGAGTGTATGTGACAGATAATAGATGAGAGTTTACTTGTTCATCCTTTATAACCTTTATAACTCTAACCATAACCCTTTATATAATGTGCATCCTTTATAAAAAGAGCCTGACAATGTTAGCTAATTTTGGACTGTAGGTTACAAAATAAATGTTTTCCCAAAGTAAATTTCTCAGTGTTTAAAGTGATTTCTTGATTGTTACATCTGAAAACAATGTGCTCATATTTAATTATATTTGTAGCCTGAATTAACCTAACTTGGTAGACACTCTAATTTGAATCTGTTGTGTTCCTTGGACTGTCCTTTCTATCAGGTACATTTTATCCATTATCACAACTTTAGTACTTCAAATAAACCATTTTAATATCTTAGCACTAAAATGTATTTCACTATTTGTTCCTATGAGTCAGTTAATTTGAAATGGCAAATTCTTTTACTGAATGTGCATAATTGTTCATATGCAAGTTATGAGCTCAGGCAGATCCAAGAATTGGGTAATGGTTACATCTTTGGTCCATTTGCACAATTTTCCTGGTAATCAATTCTGAAGGGACACTTTGGTAAGCAGACTTAAGTTATTTTCCAACTGAATGGTTCTGGAAAACAATGCATAAGATTAAAGAAGTAGTTATTTTTGGGGTCTTTTTGAAGAAACAGTTCTTTCTCAGGGGTCAGAGGTACTACTGTTACTTTCATGTGACTAAATATGGAACAAGAAAGATATACTTTAGTCATCAGATTGCTTATAACTTTGGAAGAAAACACAAGCATGAAAACATGCTCACCATGAAGGATTTTCACTAAATAGCACCTGAAATGTTTTAGGTTAAATGTGCCTTTAAAGACAATGTAATGTTACTACAATCATATTTAAATCATTTTTACTATAATACTTTCCAAAGTGAAAATAAAGCTGCATGTGGTGGTCTCTGCCTATAATTGCACTACTACAGGAGGCAGAGTTCAAGATTATCACAGTTCAAGGACAGCAAAAGTTAGCAAGACCACATTTAGCTAATATGCTAGTTATGGTGGTATGCACCTGTCTTCTCAGCTATGCAGGAGTGCTGTATAGTAAGATTGTAGCCCATACCATCTTGGCAAGAACACAACACCCTATTTGAAAAATAACTAAAGCAAAAATAGCTGGGTATGTGACTCAAATAACAGAGTACCTGCCTAGAAACTTTCAGGCCCTGAGCTCAAATGCCAGTACTGAAAAGAAAATGGAAACTACTACTTTCAAAATCTATTGAAAAAGTTTGTACTGATTATTTTTCTCATGAAAATATATTAAATATATCCAAAGGAGTCCTGTCTTACATTTTAAATAGTTTTATTTGAATAAAATTGTATTTGAAAAGGCCTGATCTGTTACTAATATCAGAATTCATAATTGTTGATTGTTGAGTGGAAGAACAGAGATGCTCAACTAAAGCCATTAAATGAAATTTAAAATTCAGCAGAAAATTCTACTAAAACATGTTTTAGCTTTTTTGAGGGAAGTAGCTGGATATTTATAACATCATATATGAGTCTATTATATATGATTAATATTTCTTACTTGATCTCTAAAAAGAAAATGACTTCAGTGATTGAGATATTGTTATCATTGTGATTTTTACTAAACATTCCCCAAAGGCTCATATGTTAAAGGCTTGGTTCCCAGATTAGTCCCAGAGTTGCTGTGGACCTTCTGAAGGTGGTCCTTCTAAGGTGGTGGTCCTTAGGTTATGGAAGGCAAGCTCCTTTGGTTCCTGGCTCTGAAGTGAGCAGTTTGCTCCCTGCCATTGCCATCCAAAATGCTCACCAATGGTCCAAAGCAATGAACCTCCTGATTGGATCTTAGACTGGAGCCTTCAAAACTATGAATCAAAATAAACCTTTTCTTTCCCTAAGTTATCACAGGTATTTCATTATAGTGACAGAAAGCCAATTAACTCACTGGTGTATAAAAATAAATTCAAATCTGCTTGTGATATTTTCATATCATGTCTCTATATCACATTTCATTTATATGAATCAAGATCCCCATTTTCAGATGATATTAAAATGCTCCTTCCCATTGTTTCTGATCAAGCAACATCTTTTAGAAAATGTAAAATAACTTCCATAAGCTAGTTTAGTTCTCCCTCTAGTGGCAGACTCACTTTTGAAGCTAAATATCAGATTGAGAGTAATTGAAAGAGTAATTTTCATATAGTCAAGTATGTTGTCAAATTTTATGTTCCTAGAAAACAAAGCTTAAGCAGTGAACTGGAAGTATTTTTTATTGACAATGGAGAGGGTTTCTGTTACCATTACCTTTTGACGGAATCTGTTAAACAAAAAATAGACAGCAAAACAAATGTAATGAACGTGCAAACAACAAATTGAAATACAAAAAGGAAATTACTAATGACAGGTCTTGCACCTAATAAGATCAAACAGCAGAAAATCAGCAGTTAGATAAATGGTATTATTAAATAGGTTTTTACTTTTAAATCTCCCATATAAACAAAGAATAAACAACAGCAACACCACCAAATAAAGCCACAGGGAAGAGATTACTCTTCTATACTTTTTATACACTATATATGTTAATCATTCTGTCTTTCATTTATTTCCTCTGATAAAGCTGACTCTAGGGAAGTCTCAACAAGGCCGTCTCGTCTAAAAGCTTATAACATTAGACACGAGTCTGGCTAATGCCCTGTTACATTGGCAAAAAGGAAGGTTTGGGGGTTGTCTTTTCCCAGTGGAAATGAGCCTCAGACTCTGTAGTGGTTGACATTCATTCTCCAGTGCTGGCTGGCAGTTCAAGGTGTTGGAATGAAAATGGAGTTCTTAGTGGTGAAGTTTTTTTTTTTTTCTTGGTCCACAGGCAACAAGAGGAGATTATGGTTTTTTTTTATATAAATTTTTTAAATAATTGCTTTTGATTCTTGTAAACAGTTTGGCTTTGTTTTGTATTGAAAAGGAGATCAAGCCATCACAGTGCTGTTTCTAAAGATAGAGGGCATCCCTGATTGCCTTTAAAGGTCATTTTTGGTTCCAATTCCAGTTTAAATCATTCTTCTTTTTTTGTTTTAAATACATGATAAGAGGCAGGTGGTAAGCTTTAAGTTTTAACAGACTTGAAGGAAACACATGTAGAAGCATGAAATATGCTTCAAGGAAACAATGACTTGTCTTTTACAATTCAAAAACTGTAAAAATGATGGAATGGTAAAATACAAATAGCACTTGGAATTGTCAAATGTTTGCACTTGAGACTCCATGAACCATATATTTTATTTTTTTAAAAAATCATATTTATATCCATTTACATAAGACTTACACATTTAAAAAGAAATACACAGTAATACATAAATGCCTAGTATATTACAACATGAAAAACAAGTGGCTCCATTTCATAAAAGCATCTGTTATACAGAATTTATGATGTGGATGATGCTTATTATTCAAATGACATAAGCATTTTATTACAATTGTAGTAAACTAACCAAACTTAAAATTTGACTCCCCCTACACCACATTTTTAACTTTTAATAAACTGTCACTTGTCACTATTTCTGAGAACTCAGTTTTCACAAAGGTTTCCACTGCTCATCTTCTTCGTCGGTAGTGCACTTTAGGTAGAGTAGACTGAAAAGACGACATCTAAAACAGGTAACGGACACTGTTAGTTCACTGACAGGTTCTATCTTGATAAGTCCTATTCCACTACTCTGTGGTGCATTTCCATGCAGCCTGCCTATCCCTTCCCTAAAAAATAACTCAAAGAAAATCACCCAGGATCTAACTAATAGTGGACATAAGTCCACTTTTGTGCCAAGGAAGCTAAATAAATAATAAGATGTGGTTAACTTTGGGGAAAGTATGGCTTTAATATAAATAAAGGCAATCACACAAAACATCAGCATGCCTTCTAAAAATTGTACAGCTTGCTAATTAACAAATTAGGTTGAGGTGACCTAGCCCATGAAATAATTTTACATTCTAGTTCATATATTTTCGAACTCTTAAAAAATACTATGATGATAAATATTTCAAAGACTCTGTGTCAAGGGGTATGGCACCACAGATTCTTTCCAGCCATTATATTCTTAGAAAAAGGTTACAATTTCTGATACAAAAGAAACAATAAATAGTATTTTGGAGATTATTTTAGTAACAAATGTGCTAATGCTTCATCAAAATAAAATTAGATTGTCCTACATTTACTGATTGTAGGTAAACACTATTATTCCATATAATGATTAAAAACTAGGAAATATGAACTAGAATGCCATGCATAAAAAATAGATTGAAAATAGTTAAAAAGTAATTCTACTCATCAGTCAAGAGCTAAGAAGCAAGCACTAATACATGTATTAAATAATCATCTATAAATTCCTTACATATTAAGTTCCTGAGACAATTTTATGTTATATGCTGAGTCTATTATACATAGTATTTTGGAAAGCTTCTTATTTGGACAAGTTATTATATACTTTAGATTATGTCTAATTAGATGACATATTGTATACCATAATTAAAAATGTTAGGGTTGGATTTTCTGAAATAAAATCTCTTCTGTGGATACTTTTTTGTTTTATCATTTTGAAATAGTGACCCAAGTAAGGCAGCATATTGCTCCCACATTAGATACAAAAGACCAACAGTAAGTCAGCTGGAGCTTTTAATTCAATGCAATGAATAAACAGCACATGGTGAGCTCTTCCTATAGCTATTACTTCTTCATCCCTGAGCACACATTTGGTTCTACGTATTATTTTTGAAAGTATTTTCCTAAATATTAATTCATTGAAAATCTGAGACTATTTTGTTACAGTACAGGATTAGGTTAAAATAATTTTTGAGGCTTTTTCAATAAAATGTCATTTGCTATGGATTTTCAAGTAGCTTCCACTAACTAGGATTTCTCCAAATATAAATCCCATATGTTTAAGGGTTTTATGCTGTTCCTGTTCTTCATTCTTTTAATTTAATTTTTGTTACTATATTAAATTCCTTAGATACTTAAAATTCATATTTGTTTTCAATATAAATCACATTTATGAAAAACAACAAACTAATAGTTTGATATTTTCCCAGTTACTACTTTTGTTTTTAATATAAATCTATTTACCAGTCACTTTCCTGTCTCTGCCACTACTTGACTGTGAACTTGATTAAATACCTATCTACCTACTTTAGCTTTCTTATATAAGCTAGGCACTAGCAACATAGGATTCTTTAAATGCCAAACTTATTAATTAAAGTGTATGGAAGTCAACACAAAATACTACTAAAAAGAAGACAAGAATATGATAATAAGCCATTGGTGTGTCATAATTGGGTGACAGCCTGCAATAGACAGACCTTACACCATAGCAGACAGGTGGTGATAGGAAACACTGGATGGAAAGTTACAGTAGGGAGAATCCTTTCCCCATTCTATCAGTTCAAAGGGGCAGCATCACCTCTGTACTGCTAGGCCATACCAAAGGACGTGGTGTATATTTCCTAGTCTATGTAGGTTCCATTTTTTTGTTGGTTTGTTTTTGTCAGCCAAAAGGAAACTACTCACAGCAGGTCAGTACTGCCTCCTTTGAGTGGCTTGTCAACATGAGTATGTGCGAACAGTGGAGTTGTCTAACCTCTGCAGTCTTGAAGAAGCAACTGCAAACGGAGAAAAGGGCTTTAGAAGTTCTCAGGTAATAGAGTACAAGATTTCAGATGAGAAAGATTTATTTTCTCCTGGATATATTAGTAGACTATCTTTTTCTAGGATATTAGCCACTCAGATTCTTCCTCTCTAGAAACAGTAACTAATGAAAATTTATCCCAGTTTAATTTAACTGAGCTTTGGCATTGTTACATATTCCTCCTTAGACAAGATCTGTAACAGGAGCAGGTCTCATGGGTGCTTCTGTTTTTGCTGCAAAAATTGCTCTCAGAGAACTCTGTATGGTGGATTGTGTTTTTCTCCAAATATTGTCAAACTTCTGTACTGAATTTAATCATGTTAAATTCTTCATGAATTTTGCTAACATATTCCATAATATCAATGAGCTATAAGAAATGTAGGCCAAAGATCACAATGGACATTGGAACTAATTCTAAGACCCAAAATAGCTATGACCTGGAAAAGAAGTAATTTTTCTAGTAATTATTTTAATAATGAGAGTAGGACTATTCTTGTTTAATGCTTACCAAAGAGAGATACTTTTGTGATTATTATTTCATAGTTGTCTCTCCAAAATGACTATTTTCCTTTATGAAGTATATAACACAAGTCTAATGTCCACAGAAGGAAATACAATTGGGAATTTATTGTTGATTTTGTGTCTGTTTAATTCTCTTCACATGGCTATGCTTGTTTATTTATATGGCCTTCTGCCTTGGTCAGAGGTAAAAATGTCTGATGAGTCTGAATTTCTAAGATGAAATATAAAACTTCCAGTTTTTAAACATATAAACTGTCAGTGAAGTAAATATTCATTTATTATGGACTTTTAGCCCACATCCAATCTCTGCCTTAAACAAATTATTTACTTTGGGAATGGAAGAGTAAAGAAACACAAATCATGCAGGTGTTCCTAGATGTGGACATTAGTCATATTGTTCTTTTTAGGATGCCGTAAATTATTTCTGGGATGTAAATTAAAGTGCCAAGAGTTCATGCATTAGCAGTTTACAAAGGAATCTGGGTTTTGATGAAAGCAAAGTAAATTTCAAGCAGAGCAAACCAATTCAAGACAAGAATCAATTCCAGAAAGCTATGCAAGGTCAGAGAAGTATGCTAACTTTTGCTAAACAAGCCTTTCACTTCATAAGCAGAAATGAAAAACTACTGTACCATCAGTTGTCATTTTCCTTGATTGCCCGGATGTTGTGGTTAACCTAAATCCAGCTGGTAACGTTTCTGAGGACCCAGGCATCATGGTGATTCCATGTACTTCACGAGGAGGAAACTGCCTTCTCCAGGTTGACCCACGTCTGAAATTCTTGTCATCACTCTGCCAGTACACAGGTAGAGTTTGATGTAATGCAAACAAGTAAACTAGTATAGGTGCCACCAAGCTGTGTGCTTAGAAACTTGTAATGACTTACTTACATTCAGTATGTCAACAGACACATGAAATCTTATATTTCATTTCAAATGTTATGTTGATGTCAAAATGAGAAAGTAGGACATTAGAAACAGAATTTTTTAAATAAAATTTTTAATATGATTTAATATATAATGTTTGGCAGCTTTAAACATCTTTGAAAACCAGACATCAAGTCCCATTATTTTTCTCAAAAGGAATATTGGATATTGGATATTGCATATTGTTACACTTCAAGTCAACTGATTTTGTAGTATGAGGTAATAACTGAATCAGCTGTTTCATTCATACACTTGAAAAATACCAAATCATGTATGGAAGAGATATTTGTCATAGGAAATCGATATTTGAGAAAACTGGCTAACATTAGATGAAATACAATCTGTATAAGGAATACCAAATTGTGATCGTTAGAGTCAGATGATCCAGAATTAACATGCAATTTGTGGAAAATCCTTTGCAATCAGGACACCACCCTTTCAATAAATACAGGTGCTGCTTAGGTGCCACTGAAAGCATAATGTAACTTGGTTAATAATGTAATTCAGTTATAGCTTAATGAAATAATCTTTCTTCTCTCTTAATACACAAAGTACCCACATAGGTACAATTATTTTCCTTTAAACTGGTAAGCAGAAATGCATATTTTAGCATTTAAGTAGGATTACTCTTTGAGTCTAATTCTAAAGAATGTATTAATCTTTCTATATCCAATCGGTCTTCTAAAATCACCAATTTTCTCATCTGAGGAAGGACCGTTTATTCCTTGAAGTTATAACCAAGAATGTGTTGTTTACCTTGCTATCTTATTTGGTTTCATTTTGACATATAAAGTAATAAGTTGATATTCAGATCCAATTATTATTGCTGTAAATGGATAACAATATAAGGTATTCTTCACAGACCACTAATTTAATTAAGGAACATTTAAAATCAATCTGGAAAAATAATTTTTGCACTGCTTGCATACATGTTGCTGAAATTCCAGTTATCAAAATCTAAATCTTGTTGAGATTTGATAATCATTTTATAAGTTAAGAGGTGTCTTGCTGTTCTTTTTAGCTGCTGTGTTTTACATTGTCTCAGACATCCAAATATTTGTAAATGTAGAAAAGAAAGAAAATTGCATGCTATAACCTCTGTGACATCTTGATTCTTGGAGTTATTGCATTAAGCACCAATCTTCATCAGTTCTACAAAACCCTATATTACATCATAGGGCCATGCAACTCTGATAATAAATGGGATTAAGGCTTAAAAATAATCCCAGTAAATTGAGAATTATATACCTTACAGTTGCTGTTGCTCTTTCAGTACAGAATACTGTTACTGCAGAAAATTAATGGGAACTATGAGCAAAAATATCATAGGGAAAAAGTTATCATAAGATAAGATTAAAAGATAGCCATCTAACTGAAGTCAACATCCATAGAAACAAATTAGCACTTCCTAAATTATTGCAGTGGAAGCTGAATGTGATCAGCAAATCTCCAGACAAGTTGTGATTTCAGACAAGTTGTTTGGGTATTATGACTCAGACTAAAAAAGTCTGAACAAAATACACTATAGAGTTTGAATAATAAAATCACGTATTGTGCCAGGCACCTATGGCTCATGCCTATAATCCTAGCTACTCAGGAGGTAGAGATCAGGAGGAATGTGTTTCAAAGCCAGCCCCAACAAATAGTTCCACGAGGCCCAATCTTGAAAAACCCTTCACAAAAAATGGCTGGTGGAGTGGCTCAAGGGGCCAGTGAATTCAAGCCCCAGTACTGAAAAAAAAAAAAATCATGTGTTGTGCTTTTAAAAATCAGAAAAAGAGGTACAATATTTAAAAGCTGATAGTCACATTTTATTTAATAGAACTTTCTGCTTCTTCATTACTGTCAGGAAGCAAAGTCATAACCCACATAAGTTTATGTCTCTACCAGACAATTTCTTAAGGATCACTCACATCCTAGAAGGTAACAAAACGATAGATCTTTAACAAATTTTATCAAATTCTACAGTTTCTAAGTAAGAATAATTGTATTCCAAAGTGTATGAATTTATATGACCATCTTTTTGAATCAACAATTTAGAAAAAGGATTAAAAGTTTAACAATTTATAAGATTAAAATTAGTTAAGTGTTAACTAGTTTTAAAAGTACTACCATTATCCTGATTGGACAAGAGTATGCATTTATTAGAGTTAGCTGGAGTCAAGATCATAGAGTCAGTCTCTCTCCATCCACCTCCACAAAGGACAGCTTGAGTATCATAACACCAAGATCATCTGCCCTCCTCAGTTGAGTACAGAATTATTGCTCCATTTTGTGATTTGGTGAGTTCATACACAAAATTATTTCAAACACCCTATCTTTATAACCAATAAACATCTGCATATTGCAACACAGAATTATGCATCTGTGTACTTGCCACTTAATACTGTATTTTCTTTTCACTTTGTCCAGAAAGAACTTGTACAAAAAATCAGGACCACTAAAGTGCTTCATCGATGCACAGTTTGCTAATTTCTCTTGTATTCATTCCTCTCCAGATGTTTACATGTTTATTGTTTTCCCAATCATATAAGTATGTATATATTACATATAGGACTTCTTACATTCAATATAGGTCTCATTGTTTAGGCTGTTCAAATGTTATTTATTTATTTTTAAGGAAGATTCAATATCAATATCTAAAAGAATGAAAGACATTCAACTTAATGAAGGTAAATTTTCTCTTTAGTTTAATATCTTAAAATTTCTTGAAGTGTTATAATGATATCTAGGAAATAAGCACATTCTGTATTACAAAGCTAAGTTGATCAATATTAGTGTTTTAATTGCTTATAAATTTTTAAATGGTCAACATTTTCTGTCATGGTTCATATCTTGTTTTGATTTACTTTTCACTGTTTCAAAGTGCTGAAATGATAATATACATAAACTCATCAAGCTCTTTCCAAAACAAAATAAGGAATATAATTTAATATTTAAGAATAATCATGGGAAAAATTCTAGATTCTTTCATAGAGCAAGCACATATTTTCCAGGTACTATTCTGCTCTAAGCTGCTTTTTGTTCACTTTTGTGCTAGGTAGGGGTACACTGTGGCACTACAATGTTCTTACAATATTGAATGTCAGGTAAGGACTTACTTCATCCAGTCGTCGCTCAGTTCCCAGGGCCAAGAGGTTATTGTACTCTCTTTCAAGAATCTGCCTAGCCTGTTGACATCAAATTACAGTTACTATCACTGAAATGGCATTTTATTTTAAAGCATACATAGATTATATTTATCTGAGAATGTATAAGGTTTTTAGTTCTCCATGTATGTAAGTCATTGTAAATTTTACCTATAAATACTAGTTCAGGAAATGTTCTTTCGCCTGTGGACAGTAGAGAGAAGCCACACGTAAATGTCCTAGGTCAAAAGGCCTTGACCACACTTTCCTACTTTACTCCTCGTAAGTACTTCATACAAACTTTAAAATATTTTTTAAAAAGAAAAAGTGAAGTTGGATTGCAAAATTTTATCAAATCACTGCAAGTAGTTTTCAAACCTAGCCAATGACCATCATTTGAAGAAATTTTAGTTTTAAAGGACTTCCATGCTCTATCTCTTGATATCTGATTTCTTAGGACTGTGACATACACTGGACACTAGAGGTTTTATTTTTAATTTGTATGTAATGGTTGATTAAAATAATTATCCAGATTTTGGAATCAATGGCATATGTAACGCGAAGTGTCTGTATAATTCAAACCTGTAAGTAGGACTGTATCTCAGAGAGGAAGAGACCAAAAGCCATCTGTCAGACATTGTTTTAAGAAATCTGGCATTGAGATGAATGTAGGGCCACATAACCTCTAAATCCCTTTCTGCTTAATTGTATGATTTTGTTTTGACTGGAAATGCAGTAGCTTGAAATTAAAATCCCGTGACACATTTCAAAGACTGAGCTTACTTTCATTAAGAACCATGAATATGTTAAGTGAAATAAACCAGGAACAGAAAGGCAAGTATCAAATGATCTCATTGCCAGTTGTGGAATCCAAAAGCACTGATCTCACAAAAGTTGAGAGCAGAATGATGGTTAATAGCATTTGGAGACAGTGACAGGGTGTAAAAGGGTTGATCGATGGGTATTAGGGTGCAGTTAAATAGGAGCAAGGAGCTCTGGAGTGCTATTGCACAGCAGGGTGACTAGCTAACTATGACGTACTGTGCATTTCAAAAAACTAGAAGAAAATATTTTGAAAGTTTTCTTCATGAAAAATGGTAAATATTTAAGGAAATAGATATGTTTAACCTGATTTAAACATTGCACAATGTATTAATATATTGAAATATCACACTACCTCATTAATATGTATTTTTATGTTCTTATATACCAGTGAGAAACATTTCGAAAAAGAATCAATTCACAGAAATACATTTTTTCTAAAAGTTTCATTTGTCCTTGTATAAACCAAGCCCCAGTGAATCTGCAGCACAGAGGGGCTTGCCTGGGTGTTCTGTGTTGGAATCTGTAATAATAATGCTAAGCTGCTGTAGTCAAAGTTCTCATCCAGAGCTATAAGTGAGCCATGCACCCCACTCTCAAGAATATTATTTGCATATTCCCGAAGTCCAATTGCTTGTATCCAGCGAATAACTCGGTCATTGCTCCACACCAACACATCTAGGAAAAGAGATGCATCATGTCAGGCAGCAGGACTTTCTAAAATAAAGAAAACCACTGATTGAAATGGGCCATTGGCATCTGACCAAGTCACATTTATACTGATTCATCCACTCCTATGCACCTGGCACCCTTCTGTTGCATGTAGCTGGTGTTCTAATAACTAACCTTTTCCACTTTAAGTCTGATAAGAAGTTATGATTTTCAGAATGCTTAGTATAAATGAAAGAATAGTAAGTACTTTCAAAGCATGGGCCACAAAGTGTTATTTCATACAAAGCCCTAGGAATCTACCTGAAGTTCAATGTTCTTACCACCAGATGGGGACATTTCTTATTTGTATCTTAAAACACACAGCACACACACACACACACACACACACACACACACACAAACAGTAGGCAGCAAAAAAGATTCTAATACTGTTCTGCATCAGAATTGTTATTAACCACTATTTAAATATTGCATATAGATGAGAAGATCCTTGTTTCCACCTGAAGAAATATGTAAAACAGAACAGAACAGTGAAATACAGGGACCAATAGAGTAACAATTACCGTGCTATTGTCAATTCATTATTTTCCAAATAAAATCTGATGCATAATTCCAGAACTTAGTCAAATCATAAGACTTTTTCTTTTTTTAAAAAAGTTAACATTTTACTGAGTACTAAACACTTTGATTTTTATCTTCTACAAATAAAACCTTCAGAGAAAATTATCACTAGTGACAATTTTAGATAAATTAAGCAAAGTATATCTTATCATTTGTTTTCTTTTATTTCTTCTCAATACGAATTTGCAAAATGTCACAGAGAAACTAGTAAAACACTCAGAAGGACCAGAATGATCTGCAGAACCGCAAAATTTTTAAGAAATGAAAGGGTAATTGAAAAAAATACATTTTTCTGACTTGTAGAAAAGGAACAGAAACTATTTCCTTCCATTTAAGTAAAAATATTTCTGTTGATTTTTTTCTTTCTGAGTGAAATTTTTACTTTTTTCAGAAAAATATATATAAATACTTTGGGAAATATTCAATTTCAACAGCTTATTTTCCCCCATTTCAATTATCAACAAAATCAAGCTAGTATTTGGAGGCTGGAGGTAAAATATTTTTATGTTGTTTATGTTTTTGAAGAGTTATTAATTTATCTTAATGTATTCATTTATAACCAACTTGTGTTTTCTTGAGCATAACATTACAGCAATAAGGTGATACTTCATTCACAACAAGGTCACTTCAGGCACCTTCTCACCCTAACAGTGACCAGTATTCTAACTACTCTTATAGGATTGATTTGTTCATTTTTTTAATGAAATAATACAATATGTATTTTTGTGTTTGCATTTCATTCAATACAGGATTCAGCAATGCTTTAGTAAGTAGTGGTAGCTTGTTTATTTTCACTGCTATTTATTATTCCATTGCATGCTTATGCTGCAGTATATTCATTCCACAGTTAATGGATTTGGGGTGGATTCTATTTCGGAGCATTAAGGATAATTGCTGCTCTGAACATTGTTTCAAATATATTTTGATAAATTTATTTACATAGTGCAGTTGAGTAAGTAGTAATAAAAGTATTGAGTCATGGGGTTATATGTATTGAATGTTAACAGATACTGTGTCACAAATTCTATTCTCACAATTTAATCCTGCACTAGTAAAGAATGAAAATATGCATATTTACCAGTTTTTTATTTCTTAGTTTTGTTTTGTTTGTTTTTTTCTTTTAGATATTAGGGTAGATGTATGTTGTTATGGCTTGAATTGTTTCTGCAAAAAATTTATGGTGAAATTCTCATCTCCAGTACCTCAGAATGTAACCTTATTAGGAAATAGAGTATGAACAAAGATGATTGAGTAAAATGAGGTCATTAAAGGAAGTCTTTATTCACTATGAATGGTGTCTTTTGTAGAAAGGGAAATTTGGAAATAGACATGCACTCATGGAGATTGCTATGTGAAGGCAAGTGATCAGAGTGATACTTTGAAAAGTCAAAGAACACTAAAGTTTGGCATCAAACCACCAAAAGCAAAGAAGAAGCCAGGAATTCTCTCTTACAGCTGTCAGAAAAAAAACAACCATGCAAGCACCTTGATCTTGGATTTCCATCCTTTATATTTGTGATTCAGTAGATTTCTACTTGTTGAGTCATGCATTTTGTGGTACTTTTTGTTAAGGAGCTTGACAAACTAACACATGCAATAATTATATGTAATAATTCTCATTGTGATTTGGAAATATTTACAAGTTTTGCTTCTCATATTTTAAAACTATGTATTGGATGCACCCAAATTTCCTATATCTTCCCTTTTGTTATAAAATATTCAACTTATTTATAGCATGTTTCCTACCTTAAAACCTATGTTCTAATATTTTAAAAAGTCACAGTAACTTTGATTAGTATTTGCTTATGTATCTCCCTTGCTTCTAACTTTTCTAGTTCTTTTGTTAAGGTGTGCCCATTGTATATAGCATACCAATACCATTTTTCATGTCTTTAAATTGGATTAGTTAGTACACTACCACTTGACATTATTACTCAGATATCTGAGGTTAAATCTACCATCTTTGTATTTATATTAGCTGTCATTTTCCCCTTCTCTATTTATTACCTTTGTATTGTGTGTTTTTTAAGTTTACTCTACCACTAAATTAGGTTTTGATTTTTACACTTTATCTTATTCTCTTATTAGTCACACTTAAAGTTTATAAAATGCCTCTTTGATTTATTAAAGTCTACTATAAATTGGTATTTTATCTTTTCTTAAATAACACAAAGACCTTCAAACAATTTAATTTCATTTACCACATTCCTGCCTTTGGCACTATAGTTGTATGTACATTAATTCTGTGTTAAATTTAAACTCTGAAGGTATTATTATTATCATTGCCATTAATTTGCTTATACATTCTTTCAGTTTCTCTCCTTTCATCTATTTTATTATTTCATCACTTTTTCCTGAATTTTTCATCCTAATATTTCTTTTGTGTTTGAGTGTTCTCTTAGACTTTGCTTTGCCTGAAAATGCGTTAATTCTTCCTTTAGTATTGATGCACATACTTCTAGGTAAAATGTTAGTTTGATCTGGCATTTCAAAGGTAACGTTCCATTTTTCTCTAGTATTGCTTAGCAGAGCATTACCCGATATCCTGCTTCAGTTTTTTGAAAATAATATGTAATATACTCTGGTAGGTCTAAGACTGTTTTTTAGGAGGGTGGTCATGATTTTAGAAGCTTTACTATGTATCTAGGTATGCTTCATTTTCTTTTTCTTTTTGTTTTTAATCTTGCTTGAGGTTTGCAAGGTATCTTGAATTTGTAGCTTACTGTTTCTATTACTTTGCTTATAAGTCTCTACCACTGTCCTTTCAAATATTGTTTCTTCCTCATTCTGTCTTACTTCTCTTTCAGGGATTCCAGTTGCACACATACTAAACTCCTTACCATGTCCAGTGTATTTCTAATATTGTATACATTCATCCTTTTGTTTTTTTTTTTCAGATTTCATACCAGTTGTTTTCAAGTCATCTATCTTTTATTTCACTAAACTTCTCTTCTACTGTTTTAAGCCATATACTGAGGAGTTGTCTTATTTTGTTTGTGGCAGTGCTGGGTATCAAAGTCAGGGCCTTAAGCATAGTAAGGAAGCTTTCTACCACTGAGCTGTGTGCACAGCCCTATTGAGCTCTTAACTTAAATTTTTACACATCTGTTTCTTGAACTTTACATTTGATAGCCTCAAAAAAAAATCAAATACCTAGGAATAACCTTAACAAAGGATGTAAATGATCTCTACAAGAAGAACTACAAACCATTGAAGAAAGAAATAGAAGATGACAACAGAAGATGGAAAGATCTCCTATGCTCATGGATTGGCAGAATCAACAGAGTAAAAATGGCTATACTACCAAAAGCAATCTACATGTTTAATGCAATTCCCATCAAAATCCCAATGACATTCATCACAGAGGTTGAAAAATCAACCCTAAAGTTCATTTGGAAACACAAAAAGCAGTGAATAGCCAAGGCAATACTGAGCAAAAAGAGCAATGCTAGAGGTATCACAATACTCAACTTCAAACTATACTACAGAGACATAGCAATAAAAGCAGCATGGTACTGGCACTAAAGCAAATATGAAGACCAGTGGAACAGAATAGAGGACCTGGATATGAATCCACACAGCTATGCCCACCTAGTTTTTGACAAAGGTGCCAAAAACATATGATAGAAAAGACAGCCTCTTCAACAAATGTTGCTGGGAAAACTGGATAACTGCCTGCAGAAAACTGAAAACTAGATCCATGTTTTTCTCCTTGTACAGTATCAATCCAAAGTGGATTAAGGACCTTAATATAAGACCTGAAACCTTGAAGGTAGTACAGGAAAATGCAGGGAATACACTGGAAGCAATAGGCATAAGCAAGGACTTCCTCAGAAAAATGTAAGTGGCTCAGGAACTAAGGCAAAAGATTGACAAATGCAACTACATGAAATTAAATAGCTTCTGCACAACAAAAGAAATGGCCTCTGAAGAGAAGAGGTCACCCAGAGAATGGGAGAAAATCTTTGCTAGCTATACATCAGACAAGGGAATGATAACCAAAATATACATGGAGATCAAAAAACTAAACGTCCTCCAAATCAACAGCCCAATAAAGAAATGGGCAACAATTCAGAACAGAATTTTTTCAAAGGAAGAAGTCCAAATGGCTAAAAAACACATGAAAAAATGCCCACCATCGATCTACATAAAGAAAATGCAAATCAAAACCACACTAAGATTCCACCTCACTCCTGTTAGAATAGCTACAACACCAAACAAATGTTGGCAAGGATGCAGGAAAATGGAACCCTCATACACTGCTGCTGGGAATGTAAACTAGTATACCTCAGTGTAAAACAGTATGGAGGCTTTTTAAAAAACTAGAAATAGATCTGCCATATGATCCAGCAATACCACTCCTAGGAATATACTTGAAGGAATGTGATTCAGATTACTACAAAGCCATGTGCACACCAATGCTTATTGCAGCACTGTTCACAATAGCCAAGCTGTGGAAACAGCCAAGATGCTCCACTACTGATAAATGGATTAAGAAAATGTGGTATTTATACACAATGGGATTTTACTCAGTCACAAAGAAGAATGAAATTTTGTCATTCACAGGTAAATGGATGAAATTGGAGAACATCATCTTAAGTGAAGTTCTCAGAAAGCCAAGAGCTACATGTTCTCCCTCATATACAGATTGTAGACCTAAAACAAATGCAGCAATATTATGGGACATGGGTCACACTAAGAGGAGGCTGTGCAAGGGAGGAAGAGGGCAAGGGAAAGAAACTGAAAACATGAATGTAGTTGATGTGCTCACTTTACAAGATTGTATACAAAAATGTTTAACTGGCTGGGGTCATCATGGGAAGGATACTAGGGAGCAGTGAAGAGGACCGGAAGAGATGGACCAATTTGGGTAGTAATACCCAAATACCCATATGTATGGACACCATACAAGGAAACTCCCTGTGTAGCAATCTTTATCTCAGACTAGCAAAAACACCATGTTTCTCATTTTATCTTTTATGTTTTTTCTTCTACAAAATAGGAGAACAGGATGGAGGAACAGGTTCTGCCCAGGGAGGGGAGGTAGTTGGTACCGGTGGAAGGGGGGACATGGAGGGGAAGGAGTAGGAGATGAATATGGTGCAAACAATGTATACGCATGTATGTAAATTCAAAAATGATACCTGTTGAAATTGTTCCAGGAATCAAGGGAGAGCTTTAGGCGAGAGCAGTGGAGTGGGAGAACTCAAAAATGATATATTTGATACATTATAAGAATCTTTGTAAATGCTACAATGTACCCAAACCCAGCACAATAAAAAATAAGTAAAAAAAAAATTTACATTTGAGTATATTCTTAACATATTGAGTCTAGCTATATATTGAAATGTTCTATTTTTGTCACTACTTTCCTAACACATTAGTCATGATAATTTTAAAGACTGTGGGTGGGGGGAGCAGCATCAAGTTCAACTGTAGACATATGTTACTACTTTTCAATTTTATACACTTGGTTGATTTCAGTATCTGATTATTAAATTGAGCCCTAGGATTCATATTTTATTTTTTAATAATATGGCTTATAGGAGTATGCAATGATCCAGCAATACCACTCTTGGTGATATACCCAAAGGAATGCGACTCAGGTTACTCCATAGGCACCTGCACACCCATTTTTATTGCAGCATTTTCCACAATAGCCAAGCTATGGAAACAGCCAAGATGCCCCATTACTGACAAATGGATTAAGAAAATGTGGCATTTATAAACAATGGAATTTTATTCAGCCACAAGGAAGAATGAAATTTTGTCATTCGCAAGTAAATGGATGGAATTGGAGAACATCATCTTAAGCGAAGTTAGCCAGGCTCAGAAGGCCAAAAATCGCATGTTCTCTCATATTTGGATTATAGATCTGAAACAAATGCAGTAATATTATTGGACATGGGTCACACACTAAGGGGAGAACATGCATGGTAGGAATAGGTAAAGGGAAACCTAAATCTTGAATGTGGTTGATGTGCCCACTGTAAAGGAGTGAATATAGTAATCTTAAACTGACAGAGGCCACTGTGGGAAGGGGACTAGGAAGTAGTGAAGGGGTCTGGTAGAGATGAACCAATGTGGGTTGCAATACACAAGTGCATGGAAGCAATGCTAGGAATCTCTCTGCATAGCTATCTTTATCTTACACTACCAAAACTGCTATGGCTTTCTTATTTCTAAGGTGTTATCTTCAACAAAATTGGAGAACAAAAGGGCAGAACAGGTTGTGCCTGAAAGTGGGGGGCAAGATGCCCCCCCACATGTGAGTAACTATAAAAACAACAAAATTAAAAATTCAAAAAAATTAACTCAGAAACAGAAAGTTGTACAAAATATCAGCTTTTGCTGGGAGTGTAAGTCAATGTTAGAATGTTTGCTTCATATGCGTTAGTCCATGAATTTTATCCCCATTACTTTACCAATAAACAAATTAATAAATAAAAAGTGAATAAATGCTTGGCTTACTTATTCCAAGATCTTGGCTCCTTAAGCCCTCATAGGTTTGATATCTTTAAATTCCAATACTTATTGCTCTTTGAAATAAGAAAAAGCAGTAAAGACTAATGGGCTTGCCATTTATCTCGATTCATTGCTCTTTTTCCCAAGATCATAGCCTATTAAGTCCTGGCTGTTTTACCTTCTTCTTACTACCTTCAAATTGCTATTTATTTCTTCTTATTGACTTACATAACCTTTTCTTTGTTCTTGATCAAAGAATGGTCTTATTGAATGTACTCCATTATACTCAGAATTAGAGACTCCTCAGACTTTTATCTCTTCTCATCCACCATTCTGGTAAAGCATTTGTACAAGAATCTAGAAGCTATAGGCATATCTATCTTATATAACCCCTGGTGTAGCTTGAGCAATCTAATTTCTTTGAATTTAAGTATGAGGACTCTGTTTGGAATGTCCAGGTCCCAGTCTTATTACTGTTGCAGGCTCTGTCTGAAGCAGAATGCATTTCTGCAGGAGGCAGAATATTTATTGTCTCCCTTAGAATTTTGTCCCTTTCTTTGCCCATATCTTCAGAAAATAAAAGGACTGTCGTCATGGTTTTTATTATATATGGAAATTTTATGTTGTATCTGTTCACTGTGTCTCCCTAGGTTCGTTGTAAAGCACAGGTTTTCTTCTGAGTTGGCAGTACCTTGTTCCATTGTGGTGGTATGTCTCAGAAAATTAGCTGCTGTTGACAACAACTGAGTCTTTTAAGTACTAGCTATCTTGCACTTGAGCTTCAAAAGCTGAGCAATTATATATGGGTGATAGCAACAATTCATTTAATTTTACTGAACATGACTCTTTTTTTTTAAACCAATAGGATAAGACCTCAAAGATGTAACAAAAATCATCCTGTTTTCTTTACCCTAGACTGATTTGTAACAAGGAAGTGTCTGTCTTTTCTAGAGCTTGGTTTATGTTTAGTAGTTGAGATGTATTAGGTTGTCATCACATTTCTAAAGATATATGTCAAGCAAAATTCCCATCTTCATACCTATTGTTAAGAAGTATCAAATATATAAACTAATATGTTCATGAGGCAAGGACAAATAAAGCACTAATCCAAATGTTCTTTTCTTTAAAACAGCAACATATCCTTTTTCATTTTATAAATCACGTGCTATTGTATAAATATATTTCCAAGCAAAATTTATGCCCTTATTTTAATGCTTTGTAGGAATCTTCTTGACCTAAACAATAAATGACTAGAGATCAGTGTTGACTGTTTCACAGCAACAAATTAAATGTCAGTACACTCTTGAGATTTTTTCTTACTTTAGAAACCTACTTATTAAGGTCAAGGTTAATTAACACTTCAGGTAATAACAGAGACCCCTGGTCACAGTTAAGAGTTATTCCTGTAAATGTCATCAAATTGTTACAGGAAAAAGGAGCTACTTATGATCTCACTAACAACTACTTTTAATATGGAGTTGTTTGAATATAATCACAGTGAATCATGGAATTTTTTCTCATGACTATAAATAACAATTGCCAAATACTAATATAACATTTGATGTTAGGCCAGATAGTTAACTCTTCTCTTCTAGATATACTTATATGTGAAACATTTCCTATAGTGAGACCAGGCTTAATAAAATTTATTTGGAAAAAATATTTCACAAAGAAAACTAGAAAGTGGTATCCTATGGGTAGAATTGATTTGTCAACTAAAACACAATGTCAGGTCAAATACACATTTCCTTCTGAGGTCTATCTTTGGTCCATTCATCCCCAAATTTCTATTCAACTGAAGAACAATGCACTAAAAACAACATGCAATTTCCCATAGGACCACAATGAAGTAAAATCAAGCAACTCCATTTTTTATTACACTTTCTTCTAAATAATGAGTCAAATGGAGTGTTACAAGAAATCCATTGTATGTTTATCTATACTCTGATGAACCACATAAAGGAAAATGTTTTTAACTAATCATGTTCATATGCATTCAAGCACAGCCTATTAGAAGTAATACACTAAGAAATGCCAAATATAAAATATATTATCACAAATTATATTATCACAAATGAAGATTATGGAAGACTAAGATAGATGATCTTAAAGAGTAAAAAGGTCTTTGATATTGAGTAATAAGAGTAACAGGTAATATGTAAGATTTTCTTATCCAAAGTAAGCCTAGAAGGTAAAGATGACAACAAAGACTCATAGTTAACTTTGAATAATTAATGTCATATTGAGAACTGACTGACATTCATAAAATGCTTCTATGAAGCAATTCTTGGATAATAGGAAAGAAAATAGAGCTGGTAAGTAATCTAATGTCCAAATTTTTCTACAAAAATTTTTAGTTATATTTTCCCCAATAAGCCATTTATTTCCTTTAAACAACATAAGTGATTTTTTACCAAAAACAAAGGCCTGAAGATATTTATTTCTTATCACCAATAATTTATTTTTATTCAACAATAATAATGAAGATCCAATGGTCTCTAACAGGACAGAATCTAGCATACTCCTCTTTTTAAACCATTATTTCCTCTGTATTTTAAGGTAATTCTCAACAAATAGATGGTTTTAGTGTATTCCCCAAAGTTTCATGTGTTAGAACTGTAGCCCTAGGTATCATGGTATTGGTGTGAAACATTTAAGAGGTTGGGGCTGGTGGGAATTCTTTAGGTTAACTATGCATACTGCCCTTGGAATAGATTGAAGTGGTTTTCTTAGGCCCCTTAGTAGTGTTCTAAAGAAGGTTCTTATAAAAGCCTGAGACTGGTCCTACCCAGCTCTCTGGCTTCCTGTCTGGCAATGTGACTATTTGGTACCACATGTGCTTCCACCACTGTCATCCACCATGAGGTAACACAGACAAGTGGGACCTCCCAAGAACCTGTGTCATACTGCTTGGACTTTCAGTCTCCCAAACTGAGAGGCTGAAAATATAAATATCTTTCCTTTATAAAGTTAGTCTGTCCTGGGTGTTTTACATAGCAACACAGAATCGACTAATTCAAATATTAATTATAAAACACAGCACTTTTAATAAATCTGCACCATGGAGTGTCTTTTCTTATTATTCAAATCAAACATTTTTATATACAAAGTAGTTGCAGCAATTAGTAATACTCCTAAAACCATTTTAAGCTAAAATTATTCACAGACTATTCTAGTTTATAGCGGAAAATCCTTCCTTAATTTCTCTATAAAATTCTAACATAATTTCTACAACTATATTACAAAAATAAAATTTTGGGTCACTGAAATAAAATTCAAATGACATACAGCAAAGATCAAATGCTATAAACATTAAATACCACATTTCTCTGAATTATAGTGAGAATATTCCATTAAAAGTTTGGCAAAAATATTTATATGGAAACATTTTAGTACAAGAAGAATGTATAATTAGTAGGTTCAGAGACATGATCTCCATTCCAAAAATCAAGAATATGTCCCAAATAGGGTTTTTATCCAATAATGCGACAATACTCTTTTCTGTATTATAGCTAAGGAAAAAAAAAACAATGTCACATGATATGTATAATATGTATATATACACACACATATATATATGTGTGAGTGTATTATATATACACATATAATCTTAGGTTTACAAAAGTGAAACTAAAAAAATCCCAGAGACATTTGGTGTGAAAGAAAGACATGTTACCTTTTATTTCATGTTGACTTGCTTCTCGCCTTCTTTCTAATTCTTTTCTGTCATAGTTCAACCTCTTTAAGCACATAATTCCATACTGTAAACTTGTTCTGTTATTTTTGTAAAAGAAGAAAATGCATTAAATTTACTCAGAAGGTGAAGAATGTCCTTTGAGCAAGCATACTTAAATCTAGGTATTATGCACTACTTCTCAGAAGACCAGGTTAATAAATTACAATTGAATTAAATCCTTTAGTATTGGAATGAAACCAATTTATAATTATTCTAAGCACACAGTGTTTCTAAAAAGTAGAAAAAAACTATTTGAAAAAATAAGAAATACATTGTTTGAAAATATTCAGAGATAGTTATTCATCCATATATCTTTGATTTCCTTTCAGCTATTTCTACATTGTGTGCTAATATCTTACCCATTAAAAAAAGAACTAACGTCCTTTTACAGACAGGAATTTATAGAAAATAGATACTCTCTTCTTAAACTGATGAGAAAAATCACATAATAATATGAGTATGTTAAATAATAACAGTATCAAACACCAAAACTGATAATCCAACACTTGACAGTGAAATTCAAAAAAAGAGCATATATTGAAACTGTGTGTGGAAAGGATATTGTGGAAGAGGACAATGGGAATGATCTATAAAGCATCAGGTAGCAAAAAAGGGGTTACTGAGGAAAGTGGAACATCAGGATCATAGTATTGCATAAGAAAATTTAAAGGTGTGGTGATATTGAAGTACACTGTCCAGAGTTGAAATACAGGCTGTGATGTAAAGAGGAACAGTTACATATGGCGAATAGGGTGTAGTAAGGAAAGTCTTGCATTTTGTGTGTGAAGTTTATTCATGTGAATGGGAATTACTGAACAATTTTCAGAGGAGAAAGGATTGACAATAAAATCATTTTTGTTGTTATTCAGGGAAAAATGATTTCATAGTAAAATGGGGCCCAGGGAAATAAGTAATCCTAGGAGAGAGGAAAACCAATTAAGGGGTCACGGCTGTGAGTATGGAAAGAAAATACAGAGATCAGAGATGTATAGAGAAAGGAATGAGAGAATTGAGTGACATTAGATATATATAGTCCATGGCAGTATGGGATAGGAACAAAAAGCTTCTTTAGGTTTAAGAGTATAGATCATTGACTATCGTTGATTTCTTGTGTTTAGCAACGTACATAAATGTAAATGTGTACACTGGCCAGGCTATACTCAAATGTTGCATACATTTCTAAGCCCTGCATTTAAAAAGTACAATATTGGCTAAAGTGCTTCAGAATCAGAGAAAGAAGGAAAGAAATCTGCACTTAGTAGATATGGTGAGTTATATTCTTCCCAAATTCACACATTGAAACTGGGTTACAAGTTGTAATCCCCAGTAGTTCAGAACATGACTGTATTTACAAACAGGGTCTTAAAAATGTAATGATACTAAAAGAGGCCATTAGGATGGGTCCTCATCTTATATGACTGGTGTCTATATAAGAAGAAGGAATACACAAACAGAGACACTAGGAATGTACATTCACAGAGGAAAGACCATATGAGGACAGAGAGAGGTGCCTGTCAGCAAGCCAAGGAGTAAATCCATAGGAGAAACCATACTTCTCGACACATGGATCTCAACCTCTGGCCCATCCACTACAAGGATAGTGAGATACAGCAAAACACTCATGATACAGCTTCCACTTTTTTTAACCTGCTAGATGGTAAACCACTTGGAAAAAAGAGATAGTATTTTACTTATATGTTTCCTCATAGCGGGGTAGCATAACAAGAATTTTTTTCTGAAAATTAATGTACAAATAAACAAAAAGACTAAAGGACTTATGACAAAATAAAAATCACAAAAATGTCCTTTATATAATTCTTTGTCAAAGTTTTTCTACTATGTCTCTACAATATGTAATTTATAAGAACATGTAGTTGTAGTATTGAAACTATAAAGATTTGATTATTATTTTCTAATATAAACAAATAAACTATAAAAATTACAAACATGGAAATTCCTAAGCACTAACTAGGAAAAGGCAAACATTCTCCACGAGAATAATTTTTCTTGTGCATATCTGCATAAACTTTGGACACATAATATAAATATTAGGTAGTCCCTGCCACTTGCTGCTTGAAAATGTTGTTCCAAGTAGATACATGCAGATGTTTTGAATAGCACATATTTTCTACCCCTCTTAACTATTTATTTTGAATCAGGGAAATACACATTATTTATTGTTTCCTTTTATTCTTTAGGAAAAACCTACCGATGGAAACTATCCACCATTTTTAAATGGACACGAAGATCTTTTTTTGTTAGGTGATCTAACATTCTTGCATCCACCAAACATTCCATAAAGTAACTTCTGTATTGAGGTAACCCAAGGCTGGGAAGCCATTCATTTCCAATCCATTCATGGTTCATGTCTCCATACGCCAGAGTCTGTAGAAAAACCGGACACTAGAATTGTTTTATAGCAGTCAAGTTTCTCAACCAATAAAATGAGATGGTAATTGAAGGATGTGACTGACCCATTATTGTAACTGATATTTAATCGCTGTTATATATGTGATAAAAATTTATCCTGTATTTTATTTTTTTTGGTATAAAATGGAACTCTGTATAGATGGCCCAAGTATTTGCCTATGAAAATAATCAGATGTTAATTTTGAATTCTGAAAAGTAATAGCATTTTTTCCAAACATGCATTTTGTTAGGAAAAAATTGTAAATAGAGGTATACTATGAGTTTTGAGCTTTAAGAGTACTTATTTTATTTATATCTGCCAGCCACTACTTTACCACTTCCCTCTTTCAAAGCTACTATTGCCATTGCTACAGTGTAATAGCAAATCTTGTGAAATAGGAACCTCAGAAAACAAACAAAGAAGAGCAATGAGGTTGGAAAGACAGGATTTTGAAGCTTTAATTCAATATTATTGTTCCCCAGCAGAGCATGAAGCCACCGTTCCATAAAGAATGTTGGAAACAATCAAAGGCTTTTCTAGAAATCAGTCAACACAGATTCTACTTAAAGAAGCGGGGCATGATCAAAAGTAAGACATAATCAAATTCTTTAACATAAAAATATGAACTGCTATTTCAAAATGTTGCTCATAACAGATAAATTGAAAAACAAATCAGCCATTACACCAAACCCATTTTTTAAAAAGGACTATTATTTTCTATTTATTTTTTATCATAGTGTAAATTCATGGCTTAATTATAACATGTATGTCTAGTGAAAAATCTATCTAGGTGCTTCCCCTTTTTCAAGAATGATGAAATTCTTATCAAGATCAAAATTTATTCTAGTATAACTATTACAAGTTTTTATACTCAAATGTTTGTGTCACATTGATTTATTCTTTCAGCTATTAAAGAAAATGTACAGCTTCCTTGCAAACATATGTGCTTATTCACACCATAGATGCCTGTCATGACCATCTTAGTAAAAGGAAGGGACTTGCCTCTGACTTGTACTTATAGTGCACTGACACCTGCCCTTCAGCCCCAAACCTCACTTTGCATGTTACCTTATAGCATATGGGACTCTGCATAATCTTTTGTAATTTTCCCTCTTACATTCAACTTGAATGATTCTTTTTTGGGGAGGGGTGCGGTACTGGGGTTTGAACTCAGGGCCTCATGCTTGCTAGATGGGCACTCTACCACTTGAGCCACTCTGCCTGCCCTTTGAATGATTCTTTATTAAGTATATTAAAGGGTGATTTCAGAGATATTTAAGTTGCAGATCATTCTTTATGGAAGAGAGAAAATTACCCTATTACATAGACCAGCTATGAAATGAAAACACTGTATTTGTCAAATAGTGTTTACAAAGATATCTATAATATTAAACATAATATCAACATAAGTGATATTCAATTATATTGTTATTTAATTATTGAAAAAAGTGTTGATTCTAAGTATTATAACTTAAAATGGTTTTCTAAATTATATCCTTATAGCCTACTAAATGAAGTTATCTTAAAGCATGTGAATTTCCTACCTGGGCCCAGCTTCCTTCCTCTGATTCTTTCTGTGTTAGCAGCAGGAAATGATTAATAAAGCAGGTAAGCATAAATTAATTTCAAGTGAATACATTAAAAAATTTTCTAGCAGAAGTACAATTCTTATACAAAATGTTAATTATCATGATCAAGTCAGATAGATACACAGACTTTTATTCTACTTCAAAATACTCAACTTCCCAAATTAAGAGCAACTACAGACAATAACAGTTTTAAATTAATTCTAATTTAAATATATATACATTGATGAATAGGATTTTCATGATTTTGTGAACATTTGATCTGGTCGTTACAATCTTATTTTAATTCTTAAAAGTATATCATTTTCCAAACTTAATGTGTTATAATAAAAACTTCTGATTGTATGTGTAGAAATATGCATACATGCATATATATGATAGAAACTAATGAAGCAAAAATGGTAACTGTGACTTTCTAGTAAAGCTTTGTGGTAATCAAATATAGTTCAATGTATAAAAACAAACAAAAAAGCAAGTACAACAAAACCAAACAAAATAAAATTCATATATGACATTTGCATTTTTATACTTTAAAAACTTCTAGACAACCAGTTTTTCCAGTAGGGATAAAACAGAACGAACTTGAAATTGAAAAAAAAAAGTTGCTGAAGATAAAATATATATGCCCAACTTTGTTACTTTACATGAATAATACCACTATGTATAGCATTATATTTTTAAAAGCTGCCAATTACACAGTCCCAGAGAAGTTATTTAAAACTGTGCCTTCATATGACAAATTAACATACCAGGTTTTTTTTGATCAAGTTCTGTGTCTGAGATTGTAAAGTACATGAAACTACATAATTATATTAAAAATGAGGATTCAATCTTAACTTTTCTATAAGTTTAACTTGGCTTAATAACATGTTTTACCTATGAATGTGCCTAATAATAAGTAATATTCATTAGCAAAAATTTCCAATGTTGCAAAATTAAAGATTTCACTAACTTCTTTATTATTGTTGTAAACTACAAACTTGCGATATTTACCTGATTATGGCAACCTAACATTGTTTTATTTAAAAAAGGCAAAAAAAGTCTAATAAAATAAAACTGTAACAAAAACATGTTAACTATCTTTGTATGTAAATAAGCACACCCCATTTCTCTGGTCTATAATAAACAAATCAGATTTTCTCATTCAAACAGCAGCAAAATAATTTTGTTCAGACTCAACAAAGCTATAAAGACTAACCGTTTTTGCTGGAGCTGCAAGATTTTCCATTTCTTCATGGGTCACCCAAACGTTGCCTGAAGGCTAGTGTGGAGCCCAGGGTTAGCAGTGGAATCCAGGGAGGTAAGCAGGATAAAGAGAAAGGCAGCACCTCTGTAAATCAGCAGCATTGCATCTCTCCCATTGCCCTGGCTTTACACACGCATGACACAGCATAGGTAGAAAGTTCAGCTCCTTTCCCTCCTACTCAAAGGATTCATGGACAGAGGCAAGCTGTGTTGCTCATAGGGTGTAGATTTAGAGTGATATTGCCATGTTATTAACCAGAAAAAGGACACGATCAAACTTTGCTTTTCAAAAGTATGTGGCTATCAGATGTACTTTTGTAATAATGATGACTAATTATAAAAGAATGTAACTTTGTTTTTCCTTTATGAAATGATCACACATGTACTTTGGTGGAAAGAGAAAATCAAGTGTCTATACAAAGCTGTAAGCACAATCATAACCTGTTTGAAAACCAGCATCAGTTTTTTTCAAATGATTTCTTCCTTTCTTGATTAAGTTAATACATTGTTTCCTGTGTTTTTAATTTATATATTCCCTATTCTTCTACAGTAACCTTTATCATTATGGGTTCTTGGTTTTTGTTCTTTTTTTCCTAGTACTGGAGATCAAACCCAGGGTCTTGTACATACCTGGCAAAAACTACCAGCAAGCTTTTCCTCCAGCCGCTAATACACCTTAGACAAGAAAATGGTGCAAAAGTCTGCACTCCAGTGTACCTTATTCTAGTATGAAGCCCTACTTGCTTTCCAAATAAAACAGCCCTTGATATTAGTTCTATATGCTGAAAAATCTGCAATTTCTAATACAAAATCCACTTAGCAACATAAACACAGCATATTGTTTAAATACTGTCCACTAGAAGGAACCACTTCCCTTCAAATTTTACAATTTCACTGGTAAAATTTTTAAGTCTATTTAATTAGCATATGTTAATTGTATAATGGGTTTCACTGTGATATTTTCATTCATGCATACAATGTACTTTGATCAAATTCACCCACTATTATTGTCCCTTCTTCCTTTTTTACAGTTTTTACTGGATTTCATTATGCTATTTTCATACATATATATAATGTATTTTGATCATATTCATATCCCCTCATCATTATCTCCCTTTCACTGGGAAATCTTAATGAACACAGCAAAGTTTTCCAGATGCAGAAATGAAATTTATATCCTGTATATTATTCGTTTCTTGTTTTGGAAAGATTTTAGTTTTGAAGTTCTGGAAGCAGCTAAGTTATGATGCTCAAATTAGCAATCTAGTTCACTCTAGCATTTTCCACCATTTAGATAATACCATGTTTGACTTTCTTCATATTATAAACAAGATTTTATATTATTTAAAACATAAATACATATAAACTAAATTGTTCACAATAATTTTTGTAGTGAAATTGTTAGCAAAGTTTATTAAGACAGAATCCACATTCAATAGACTGAAAGCAGGTCATCTCAGAAAGTCAGGTCAGGAATGATGGACACTATAATTTGATATAAGAGAAATCTTTTATAAGTGATATAAAGATGTGTATCATGTTTATTATTTACCTATGTATATCATGTATATATGACACACACATATATATAGATATGTATAAACACATACATTTAACAAAGGGAGCTGGACAGTAAAGATTCATAATTGTAAGTAAATTATAAAAATTCTCATTCTCTTGATGTTTTAGAATACAATTTTTTCCTTATAAGATTAATCTTTCCACACTTATAAAATATATATTGGAATAAAGAGTCTATCATGTCACTAGTAGAAACCCCTTTTATCTACACTCAGATTTTGCTCACTATAAACAGTTGTACAGGATAGAGGAGACATCAAATCATTTGAAATTGTTTTTATTGTCCTGGGAGGGATGTATCATATTAAAAACTGCCTTGCACTCTTATGTCCCATTCCCTTTACACCCACTGATCATGATGTTTTGCTAGAGTAAATATATTTTTATTCAAAGTCAGTTTCATTGATGACTATTTAGAAAAAAATGCATATAAGCCAGTGTTATTTGATACTGATTTCTGAGCAAATCGTCCTCTTCTACTTTGATTCTGAATCAAATTAATGAAGATCTCACTTCTTCTATTAGAAATATGACCAAATATTATCTCATATCAAAGTAGAAACTTGTGTTAATCTCTTTCACATGTTTTCTACCAGTATTCTTAGATTATTAAGATACTGGAGGTTATGGTTTTATCTGTATCTTTACTTGAAAAATGCACATATATCTAGATCAGTGTGCCAAATATAGGTGATGAATTTTCAGAAGTTGCAAGCTAGTTGTTGACCTTTGATGATCAGTTTTACTTATAAGGATTGTTTCCTGCCCCATAATCTTGTAAAGTAACCAACAAAATAGTTTCAATACAACCTGATGAAGTAGACATTAGTTGAGGTTTTAACAAGCTTATTTTATAAGAAAGCCCACATGTGGTAAGTGAATTGTTCACTTGGATTGCTTTCTTTCTACCTCCAGTTTGGAAGATGGGAGTTTTATCTAGGTATGTCATGAAGGAGTGATTTAAAGCATGAGAATTTCAGAGACTACTGTCCTTAGCAGAAGAGCTAGAGTGGGAGATTTAACCAAAGGACATAAGGACATAGTGCCTTGGGACCAAAGATAAAGAAAATACACAAACTGTGCTGAAAAAATATAAAGGGCAGCCATCATAGAATTTGGATATAGTCCTCTTGTTATGTTATACTACAACCTCCCAATGTCTCAGCCACAGAAAGCAATCAATAGTCATCCTCTGTGGCTAACATCATCAGCATCTAACAGATCATTTATAAAATTTCAGCCACAATTACCAAATTATAATGAGGCTTGAGTTATAACAATGACACTTTTCAATAACAACCCTAGTAAATTTTCCTAAACAGAGGACTAGGTCTAGGAAGAAAGGAAAGTGAAATTTCAGAAAATTAAATTTAAGGAAGCATTCACTTGCAGGAGTGTGCAAGTGCAAGGCTGTCACCTGACATTTTGTGCCTCCTTAAATTTTGTGCTTAATGTGTCTTATTTGCCTCTGCTTAGACCACTCTTAGTATTATCAAATGGGAACAGAGAGGTACATGCCTAAAGAATGTTAAGAATTCAAGTCGTTGTCTGTTTAAGTCATTCCAGAAAGAGATATGACAGAAAAATAAATAGTAAATGAGCTTAAGAAATAACCCATGAAAATTAAACGGGAAAATAATTAGTTCTCTTGCTGTCAGCGGTACAGGCTAATTAAATCAGCCAGACCTCAGAATAATTCTAGATATCACCTCATCTAGTAAGATTATCTGGGTCATTTCAAAGTACTTTTTAGTTTACAATTAAATTACAAAGTAAAGTAAGTTGAAATGCACTTTTTGTATTTAAATGGCTTAGATTCACGTCTCCCCATCTGATTTTTGCTTTTCATTGGAAGATAAATCACTCTACTAATAATTTTGAGATTCATAATTAGATCTTATTTTACTTTCACTGCACTTATTTTTTTTTTAATTACGGAAATTTAAATAAATACATAAAACAAAAAATAAAAGAAATTTTGCTTAGTGTGTGAACACTTGTTGAGTTTTTTTTTTTAAATAGACAAAAGTAAATTTTAAAACCCAGTATCTATGAGACATAACTTTGTCAGAGTCGTGGAGAAGTTATAAATGTCAGGAAGAATTCTGCATTCAAATGGCTTTTTGAATTATCTTAAAGTTAACACTTAAAAAACTAAAAACCAACTAGAAAAAAAACAAAGATGTTTAGTTGATGAGACTACTAAAGAAAGACAGTGTGGAACTTCGGGATTAGAAATGTACTTGATGGAAAGTCCTAGATGCTTATGCTGGAGTGTTCACAATTTACTTAAGATAAAGTACTTAAAGAATATGCATATTCTTTTTGACATCTCCTTTGAACTAAATTTTAATTAGCTGATGTCTCTGTCCTTATCCAGTTAAGGAAGAGGTCTTCTGCAGTTATAGTAGCTTTACAAAAACAAGTGGTACTGGGGTTTTGAACTCAGGTGCTAATACTTGCATTCTACCAAGGGTGTTATGTTGACATCCCCAGTCTTCATATAGGGTCTAGCTCTTTTGCCCAGTCTTGCCTTGGACCTCAGTCCCCCTACCTCTGCTTCACACATAGATGGGATGACAGGCATGCCCTCATCTAATCTAGAAATAATGAATTTCACCTTTAGATTTTCCATCTGGGGTTTAATCTATTTCCAGACAGCAAAGGAGGCAGAAGGTTCTAGTCATTAGAAACAAAACAAGACTAAACACTCCTAACTGTGCTGTCTTTCTCTCTTGAGGACTTGCAAATGAACAAAATACACTTGGGTAAGGACCCTAGTCTGAAACCTGAATATACAGAAAAATCCCTTTTATTATCCAAACCAATAGCCATGTTCTGAGATATAATAACTTTTCTTTAAAACTCTGTTTTTGTAACAACAGGTGTTGGCTAGGATGTGGGGAAAAAGGAACCCTCTTACACTGTTGGTGGGAATGTAAACCAGTACAACCACTCTGGAAAAAAATTTGGAGGCTACTTAAAAAGCTAAACATTGATCTACCATATAATCCAGAAATACCACTCTTGGGTATATACCCAAAAGAATGTGACACAGGTTACTCCAGAGGCACCTGCACACCCATGTTTATTGCAGCACTATTCACAATAACGAAGTTATGGAAACAGCCAAGATGCCCCACTACTGACGAATGGATTAAGAAAATGTGGTATCTATACACAATGGAATTTTATGCAGCCATGAAGAAGAATGAAATGTTATCATTCACAGGTAAATGGATGGAACTGTAGAACATTATTCTGAGTGAGGTTAGCCTGGCCCAAAAGACCAAAAATCATATGTTCTCCCTCATATGCAGACATTAGATCAAGGGCAAACACAAGGGAATTGGACTTTGATCACATGATAAAAGCGAGAGCACACAAGGGAGGTATGAATATAGGTAAGACACCTAAAAAACTAGATAGCATTTTTTGCCCTCAACACAGAGAAACTAAAGCAGATACTTTAAAGCAACTGAGGCCAATAGGAGAAGGAGACCAGGAACTAGAGAAAAGGTTAGATCAAGAAGAATTAACCTAGAAGGTAACACACATGCACAGGAAATCAATGTGAGTCAACTCCCTGTATAGCTATCCTTATCTCAACCAGCAAAAACCCTTGTTCCTTCCTATTATTGCTTATACTCTCTCTTCAACAAAATTAAAGATAAGGGCAAAATAGTTTCTGCCGGGTATCGAGGGAGTGGAGGGGAAAGGGAGGGGGCAGGGGGATTATGGAGGGGGGAGGGTAAAGGGGGAGAAATGATTCAAACATTGTATGTACATATGAATAAAACAAACAAACAAACTCTGCTTTTGTATTTTCTAAGTATAAGTCCTAATATATAATTTTAGATGATATTACTATGGAGATGACCACAGATTGTGCAATACAGCAATGTGTACCTAATTTATACATAATAAAAATTGTTAAAGAAGCAAAATTTATAATAGTGATTTGATAATATGAATTATAGCACTCCCATAAAGAAGATATGAAGAAAGTAAATATGATATTGTCATTTAGTATTTACTGAAATGAAGAATATATTCATGTTATATATAAGTTTTGAAAGAAAAGTGCAAAATGATATATTATGTGAAATAAAACTTTATTAAATGATTACAAAACTATAAAAGTCTATCACCAGGCTAAGAGTGAAAAAACTTGATGTAGGTTATCTCTATAATCATATTTTATTAATTTTAAATTTTTGGTTTTTTACTTTTCCATATATTCCAAGTATTAAGCAAGATTATTTACTAATTTTGAAAACAAATATAAAGCTTGAATGCTGTAAGCAAGTAATTCCTTTCTGATGCTTTTACTCAACCAGAAGTGATTTTTTTCTTCTCCTTTGAGTTCCAAGAACTTCCCAGCACTTTGCTTATATTTCACATTTCAAAGCTAAACCTGCTGATCAACACACCTTCCTCAGTATAGTTTCTCTGTCTGAACTGAGGCCATACATGTTCATATCCTTAATAATGGTGGATGAAGTTACTTGTATAACGATCACTTTTAAGATGAATATTTGCAGAGTAACTACAATTCCCCTTCAATGAGTGAAAGCCTGGGGTTAACCTTCATGCTATTCTTGTTTTGTCTAGTGGGGGATACATTTAGAGAAGAATTTTTAGCATGTTTTTTTATAAGTACGCAGAATGGAAACTCAAGCAAGGAACCAATCCCAACTTTGGGTGTTAGGAAAAGGTTTTCAGAGGCATTACATACATGGCTCATAAAGGACAGATGAATTGGGGAGTTTGTGACCTTGGAGTGGGGAGAATGTTCCAGGCAGAACAACTGCAGAAAGAGCAATTGCAAAATTTCATAATCAGCATAGAAACTTAAGAAACTGAAAGCAGCTTTGCATTGTTGGCATCCTGATCTGAAGGAAAAAAGTCTTAAGTGGACTGCAGCTAGATAATTAAGAGTTTCAAAACTCCATTTCTGCCTGTTTCTTAAACAACTGAGTGGAGTCTCATCTTTGGTATTCTGTAATTTGAATTGCTTCAGTTTTGTTAAAGATTTTTTAGAAAAGTTATGTTTTATTTTTCTATTTTCCATTAAGAAATGAACTTTGCTTATGTTACTAAATAAAAATACTGACGTACATCTTAATTTTTATCTGGACATTGGGACTTCCCATGCTTTTATTTTTGCAGAATTTGAAATTTTTGTTATGTTTTATTGCATTTGCTCTTGAAAGGAGAGCAACTGATACAAATCAGTTGTGATGCCTCTTTCTTGGCTGGAAAACTCAGCAGATCAGAGTCTAGTTTATGGTAACTATTTTCATGACCTTCTCAGTTCAAGTGTAATATATTTGATACATTGTAAGATTTTTTGTATATGCCACAGTGTACCCTCACCCAGCACAATAAAAATGAAAAATAAATAAATAAATTTTAAAAAGAAAGAAGAGAGACTTCCATGGTTGCGCAGGGCTGCCACCCTGAGGGGGAAGTGTGAGCACTGAAGACAAAACCTAAGGACCAGAAATTGAAGAAGGACATCCAGTCTACTGAATAGAGCTCATAAGAAACCCACTCCTCTCCTTAGCAAGGACAAAATTTTGACTAAATTTTTTTGTTCTTTTTGTTTAATTTTCAATTTATCTGACTTTTATTATAATTTTTCCTCCTTACTTTTTCAATACTTCCTCTACACATACTTTTTGTTCCTTTTCTTTTTCTTCTCCTCCCTTTCTCCTAACTTTCCCTCTCTTCCTTACAAACCAATCAACTAGTGGTTTATTCTACCACCTTCTTGTATTACTCCCATCCTTTCTATCCTTCGGCAGTCCCTGACAATAGCATCCCCTTCAGTTTTAATTTTAAATGTATCCGGAATTATCTTTTATCTTTCATGATACTCTAGCTATAGTACTTCTTTACTACATTTGCTTAAAATAATATCATAAGTAGGAGTTTTAAGTTATATACATATACATATTTAAGTTAATAACATTTCTTATATATTATTTAGGAAGAACTTAACATGGGATTATGCATGGAAGACATAAGTTTTTCAAATTCAATGTATTTTTGACATTAGAATTTTGTGCATTTTGAGGAAAATAAGTGCAAATATAATAGAAATGAGGCAAATTCTTTGATATTGCTTAAGGGCATATGTGAAAGTTTATACTTCAGATAGTTTTATACCTGAAAACTACAATAAAGTAGTAAAACTTCCTTTTTCCACAGTCAGATTTATCTTATTCTCCTATATTTTATGATGTTGGATAAGACATGGGACTCAAAAATCTAGTTGACATTAAATAACATATCCTATGACAGCAAAACATGTAATTCAGAAGTGAAATATAGAAAGAATGAATTATTATTTGAGAGTTTTTCTTGGTGTTGAATTTGCCATCCTGCATGCCTTTTGCACAACATTTTCTTTCCAACTATTAGATTGGGGATAAAATTATAAAAGGACTATGGATTTTAGATGGAATAAGGAATTCCACTTGCTATTTGTAGAAAATCAAACTTTGTATAATTTTGCAATTATGAAATTTGCCCAAGGAATATTGAGTTAAGCACTACATTTCCAGAGAACAATAATACTTGCTGCTCATCTTTTGAGAAGACACTTGATTACATTAAAAAAAAGAAAGAAAGAAAATTCTCTAAAACTAAGCTCAAGATCTCTTGGCTTGGGGGGAAAATCTAAACTGTAGTCTAATGCTAGCTCCGAAGCCTATAATGGGTGCAGCCTTCAAGTCTGATATGAATCATAATTGCTCAATTGAAAACTTATTAAAAGTAGCAGAAAAGTTAATAAAGAGTAAGCTAAATCTCTTTAGAATAATTCATTCTGACATTGAAATGTGTGCTGTCACATTTTGCTCTATGGTGTTAGACATTCTACTCTTTGCCCAGAATTGGGGAAAGAGAAGACACAAATTAACTTACAGTTCGTGATGTTGGAGGAGCTGAAGGACTTGTTAGAGAAACCATCTCCTGGATAGCTAACCGGAGCTTTAAGCGATGCAGAGGATTACTGATTCCAATTTCCCTTTGGATTTCCGTGTCGGATAAAGCTGACATGATGGCACCACTTTTCACATTGGCTCGGCAAGCGGCCACATACCAAGCAGGCATTCCCAACCAGAGCTGTTGGGAAGGAAAAAATACAAATGCAGATTATAATACTAGTAGTTAACATTTTAGTGTCTTTTATATCAAAAAAATACTCTAAGTACCTTGTCTTTATGAACTAATTTATTGCTCACAACGTCATGAAATAAGTGCTATTATTATTTTCCTCAGAAGAGACAGATGCCAGCAGAGAGTAAGTAATTTGTTAAAAACCCTAATTAGGTAGCAAGGGAACCAAGATTTGAAATTGAGGAATTCTGCCTATAGAGATTGCATTTTAACCACAAACATGCATTACAAAGGATAAAGGTAATAGCTGCACAGCATCAAATTGCCCCTTCTGTGTAAGAACAAGAAAAATAGTTGTAAGTTGCATTGGGCTAGGGGGATCAATCAATGTTAGTCTAACGAGCAGCTTCAATTTATAATTCTCCTCTGCAATTCTGAGTGAGGAGAAATTCTGTCACAGAATGAGGCCACTCTCCCATCACCAGCTCTGTGATTTTGATCAAATCATGCAGAGTAAGCAAACCAGATTTCCCACCTGCCTACTTATATCTGACCCTAGAATAAATACCTGACTCTGAGAGAATAAATGCCATATTTGGGGTGATGTTTTACACAGCAGTTGATAACTAATATAGGTATCCTTTTATTCTACATATGCTACAATATTAAGAGACTACAGAGAGGGAAAAAACAAAGAAACAACAACAAAAAAAACCATATCTCTAAGCCAATGTAGCCCGTGACTGATTTAAAAAAAATAATAAAGCAGAGAGGGGATCTAAATACTATTTTTCAGCAGGTGAGGCACAGAGAATTTAACTTAGGTGCATTAGAGATGAAAGAAGATAGGACTGTTTAATTTATAAATCAAAATGTTTGAAATAACTGAGCATCTAAATACACCTTCATTGGATCCTAATGATTTTCTACCCCTCTCTCCTAAGATATTTGGATTTCCATTCTGGTTAATATTACCCAAATTCTTGCCAATATGTTTTTACCAGCGTCATCTGTGATTAGACTTTAAAGAGTTTTTGATACAGATAAATGTGTGAAGCAATACACTCCCTCCTACATTTTTTTATAGTCTGTGCACTCAAGGAGGTGCAAAAGGGGGTGAATGTTAAGAGCTCTCATTCATTGGTTCACCAGGCTCATTCATCTTGTTTATTCCATTTTATAATTTGAGTCACATTGGGAATCACACTATGAGCAATTTCTGTGTGCTCAGGATGGGTTTAATTAGCACCATCTTCCCTGCTTGTCATTTCCTAGCACCATGTCAATAAATCTTATGGTTTCTTTTTTAATCTGAAGGATGTGTTCATCACTTGACAAAATAGCAGCTAAGTCTTTCAAACTACAGTTCATTTTTTCAGACTGAAATCTGAACAAAGAAGGCCTATCATTTTTGAGGTATCATTCTTTTTGTCTTGATTTTGTCTTGCAATTGATTTTTAAAATATAGTAATTCAGAAGATGTGTTTGAAAGAAGTGACTTTGATTGTTAGTATGCTAAAATTTCCCTGACTGATATGAGAGAATAAAATAAAAGCAAGACACAAACTTGTGTTTGTCCAAGAAAAGTGCAAAGCATGTGTTTGTGTTTATCTGTGTAAGTCTATTCTTTAAACCAAAATGTACTTTAGTTTTTCTACATTGGTTACTTACTTAGTTCTAGAAATGATATGATAATGAAGGCAGGCGACTTTATAATCCAAAACCACTTAAAACAATGTGTGCTATTGCCTCTGCCAGGCAAGAAAAGCATCTATTTCTTTCCCCTGACATTGACATATCCAAGTAGCTACTACAGCCCACACTGGAGAGATGAATGAATAGGGCAGGGAAAGCTACTGATAAGCTACACAAAAGGTCCTCTGTGGTCAAGTATATATTTCCCCCATTGTCAAGTTCTGCTGCTGGTGCCCTTCACCCTGCTCAAATATTGCTTTATTTTTCCAGATTTCTATACTATGGAAGAAATGATGAAGTAGCTCTGGTTTTATTTACTTGAACTAAATTTAATTAATTAATTAAACTAATATGGATTAAACTGAATGTTCATTCAATTTGAACACAAAATGGAGCAAGGGAATAAATCTTCTGCTTTATCTCAAGTGTCTAAACCTAGTTGGTCTCTAAATGTTTAAGAATTAAGTTCAGTAATTAAATTATAAGCAAAGGGACAACTCTGTGTGATTAGGTGGCCTTTATATGTTGGAAAACAGAAATATTCAATATTCAACTCTTCTATGAAACCTGTTGATGAGGACTAGTGGATGGGAGCAGATGTTTCCATGCAACAACAGAAGTCCAGCTTATTAATTATTAATCCATAATTATTCATAGAGGGAAATTTAGAGACATCCCCTTTTATCCCACTGTATGCTTCATTCTGCTACAATCACAAGAAAGTATCAGAGTGAAATCACAATGTTCTGAAGTCTATAGATAAAACAAGTATTTCCTTTATGAGCATTCTATGCTCCTGGGAAAACAGGTTTGATTTCAGAAACCTGTCTTTACTTTCTCTCTAAAAAAAAGTATCAAATTAGTAATGATTGACTCAAAAATGTTTTGTTTGATGAAACCTGTCTTTACTTTCTCTCTAAAAAAAAGTATCAAATTAGTAATGATTGACTCAAAAATGTTTTGTTTGATTCTCTTACCTCTAGCCAAGCAACCACAGTGGGTCCATCCCACTGAGCAAAGGGTAATCCTTTTCTCCGAGCTTCTTCAAGAAGGTCATGCCTGAAGTAGATAGTAAAGGTTTAGACTACGTTGAAGCAAATGCCTGTCATCATTTTTAATGACACTGTTTTTAAATAATCAATAATCCTTTGTGACCTTTGAATGAGTGCTGACACACAATAACAGGATTCTTTTTTCCTTTTAGCAACATAAAAATTACCCAATTGATTTTACTACAAGTGAAATCTGAAAATTTTTCTCCTTAAAGTTTATTCACTAAAATTTGAATACTGTGTGTTAATGGGCTAAGAAGCTGAATTATAAGCAAATATATTATCCTTTAAAAAAGAAATGGCTCATCTAGTCATAGATGAGAACTCAATATGGTTTCTTCTGTCTGCCCTCTCCCTTTTCTTTACTATCTCAGTGGTACATAGAATGTATCCATGCAGAGATAAGAGATAACTTGGGTAATTTTAACCCCATTTTCATCATGCTGTGGATTTAAGTATAACTTCTGGGCCCAGGCTTCTACTTGGAGTTAGTTCTTTGTCTTGATTATAAAACTACATCTCAATTATTTTGAGATTTGAAGAAAAATTAATGAACTTAACCTTTTGACTATTAAAATTTCCTTGCCTCAATAGTTGGGTAGTATACATTTCAAGCACAACATGTATCATTATAAAACTTAAATAAATATTAGTCCACAGAAGTATAAACCAGGCAAAGAAGAAGATAGCCAGGAATACTGAGGCTTGTGACACACAGGAAATAATTCACCTTCTTACAGCAAAACAAAATGTTGTAAAACAAAAAGCAACTTCAGCCTATGGCCTCAGATTTGAAACTTCTATATAACTGCACTGTTCTGAAATCTTCCAAGTCGCAATGCCCAAGCACAGGTGATGGTCACTTTTCCATCTTGTTGCCCACTCTCTGATCTTCTGAACATTCAAAGAAGGTGAAAGCCACATCTCATTTAAAGAGAACTCCAAAATATGTTAATTTTCATCTTTAGAAAGCAATGTAAATTGTGAAATCCAACAGTACACTCATTTTCATTTATAATCACTACTGTTTTTTAATGAAAGCAACATATGTCAGTGAAAAAAAATGTTTTTTTGATAATAAGATGATGTAAGAAGTCCTGACACATGCATATATAATTTCATTGTCTCTACTACTGAGATTCTAAAGGTGATATCTACATGCAAAATCAACTTAAGAACAATCATCATTGAGATAGCAGACTTGTATTTCTATTGAATGTCAAATGCATATCTACACAGGAATATATTGAGAAATATCTTCTCTGTAATTTTGAATGTCATAATCTTATACACAAGTAATAAAAAAGATAGTATAATAATTGCTCTATTTTAAATGTGTGTCTTTCATAAATAGAAATATATCATAAATATCAAATATAAACTCCTAAATAAAGCATTTTATTATTTTCTACTGTTAATCAATTAGTTACTTATTATGGGAGACTATATTCATACATTAAAACATAATATTTTCAACATAATGGCTTCTTATGTTTACAACAGATGTTACCAATAAAAATTCATGAAAAAACTAGCAAGGGGGTAAAGCAAAAATTAAGAGATACATGAGTTAACTGCTGTTTGAGTGGGTAGCACTACATGTATGTATTCAGAACCTAGGAAAGAGGACAGTGACCCTGGTCCCTTGAATCCAAGTGAAATGCACAGACATTTCCTTACCTAGATTCTATCATCACCCATTCCCTTGAGCTCCTCAGTGACATTCCTTCATTGAAAATCAGTTTTTAGTAGCTTAGTCTCATCATGATAGCTATATTTATAGAAATGGAATAAAGGATTAAAAACAAACTCTCAGGCATTTATTAAGTATCTGTGGTAACCTGAGACTTGTGCTCAGTGTGGAAAATAAAGAAATGGACCAGCTTTACAGGAGATTCCTTGATTGGCAAAACCAACACATGAAACTGTTCAAAAATATATAATGTACAAATATCTGCTTAGACTCTCACATGAACACTCATTCTTGTTAACCACTATCTTGGTTAATAACAAAAGGTACAATGGTGAAGAATTTTTAGTGACCTTAGTTGGCTTAAAAGGTCAAACAGGAAAGATATGGCAATAGTATTCTAAGGAGGAAAAGAGGAGTAGACTTAGTATGGAGTATGTTTATGAAAATTTAGAGAAGTCTTTCACAGAGTTGAAGCATGTTGTTAGAGTTGAAATATTATATCATTACTTCCCATAAGCAGGGGAGTAAGTTTGAGTGACCTTAGTTATGTCTTAGTTATGTACTGTGAGTAACACTAAAAGGAAAGGAACAAATACATATTTACAGTTGTTATTTGCATTTAGTTTTTTGCGTTTAGTAAAAACTACATAAATAAGCACATAACATTTTCAGAAGTGAACTATATGAACTATTTTTGAATGTCCAAACTTATGACTAGTTCCCTGATGAAAACTGCATCATAAAACCAGAATGATCCTGTTAAAACTTACGTCTGATTATTTAACTTCTCTGCTCGTAACTCTTCAATCACCAACTCACTGAGAAAAGTCAGTGCAGTTACTAGGGTTTGCCCTGCCATCCTCATCTCCCTGACAACTCCTACCACACTAGGAAATACTGACCTGTACTCAAGTGTCATTTTCTCTCTGACTGTCTCCTTCCCTGTCTCCTACAACCCCCATAAGGCCTTTCTTACCCTCTATACTCCTTTGGTTTTTTTCCCCTATGGTATTGACCTTTTACCATTGTATATCTTTTACTCCTCAGTCTAATCTGTCACTAAGATACAAGCACAAGGAAGAACAGTGATTTCATACATTCTGTTCAGAGATGCACTTGAAGTTCACAACAAAGTTAGCCACAGAAGAGATACTGAGCAAATAGCTCTGAATGTTGAACGACATGCCAGGCAGTAGGAACATTTAGGTGATTCTTGTTTTACTAAATTTTATTCAGTAAGGTTTTCTTGTATGAATTTTTGGTAGTCCAAGTATCTTTTGCTATTTTTGCCTTAGAATCATATACAAATTTTTATGACTTAAATAACAAAAGCTTTCCTTGTATCCTGTCTCCCTTTGAAGTTTCTTTTATTTTTTTTCTCAGAATAGCATTTGATTTTTTCTTTTTTAATTTTTTATTCATAATTCACATGTGCACACATTGTTTGGGCCACTTCTTCCCCCTGTCCCCCGCCCCCTCCCTCTCCTGATCCACAGTGTCTAATCTGGTTTGGGATCCCTGATGGGAGCATGGTTAGGAGTCAATCCAATGTGCTCAAATATTTCCATTCTCTTTATGAATAGAAATTTAATCATATCATTGTTTGGAAATTTTTTGAGCATCTGAACCCTGAAAAAAAAATTTTGGATAAGAGAGCCCTGGTCTAATAGATTCTAGTCTGTGGCCCCCAACTGCTAGGACGGAGTCTCAAGCAGAGGCCTTAGTATCACACAACTTGATAGTATGGAGAAACAGGCTTGATTGGAGGAGGCTGGCTGGGTATTACAAGGGGAATGGGCACTATAAGAAAGTTAACTCCAGACCTCTCTTCTTTCACTTATGGGAAGTATCAATTATGTACAAAAAAGATCTGGGAAAGTTGCCTTGGGACAAAAGCAATGCTAAGAAGCAAAGCAGTGTAAGCAACACTGTAATAGAAATCGCTGAGTTTAATCCGCTAACAGATTTTAAGGGTAATGTTAATTACATAGCTCATTCATGATTATACTCTTCAGAAATTTTTAGTCATTGCTGACCTGAACTATTTAGGAAACACTAAATTGAAAAAGAAAACTGGTTAGAGCCAGGCTTGGTGGCTTGAATCTAGCATTCAAGAGGCAGAGGGTGAAGGATCACAGTTCAGGGCCAGACTGGGCTATACAGAATTGCCCTGTCTTGAAAATATAAGGACTAGCAATACAGCTCAGTGGTAGAACACTTGTCTAGCATGTGCAAGGCCCTGTTTTCAACCCCACCAACACCATTTAAAAAAAAAAAAAGTCTGATTTGGCACAAACAAGCATTTTGGATACAGTGATGTTTTCTGTTTGACTACTCCAGAAGTCATTCTCTCTATAACTAGAATTAAACCACTGAAAAGTTAAATGGCAGTTCCAGAATGAGACTATGACCACATTCTCCAGGACAAATTTGACTGAAATTTGACAACTATTATTTTTTCTTCAGATAATCTAATGTTCAAACATCTTTTCCCAAAAGATTACATCACTACAGTTATGGGCACTAATTTTAGCTTTCAGATTTAGACTAGATTTTCAAGGACATTGGAAGCACTTCTTTTGAGAGGAAGTAACAGGCACAGAGTTTTATTACCTGTGTTAAAACTCAAAAAATAAATGGACTAATTGAAAAAAAGAGGTCATTTTGAATTCATAAAACTTCTGAGCCATTGTGTATTTTCAAGAAACTTTTTCTTATTTTCAATAAAGAATGTGTTAACATTCACCAAAAGCTTCACGCTCTCCTCATCAGTGTCAATGAGTTTCTTCAACTTGGAGGTGAGATGCTAAGAAAGCCCAACATAGGGTGAGCACTCGGGTGTATGCATAACTTGCACACCTACACATAGAGATGTAGAGGAAGCCCAGGCTTGCTACCTCTGATCTGAGGACAGGCACAAAGGGTGGGTCCCTAGAAGTGATCATCGTTAAAAATTTCTAGTTCAAGGATCAGAGTGCTTATAAGATCCAAATAAATCCAGAGCACTATCATTCTTATGATTTCTAATACCTAATTTAAACTAATTAAGCAGGTGTGATTTTTTTGCTTAAATGACTAAGTTCAAATTTTTTTAGTCATTTAAAATCCAAATGTTAGACTCCTTTCTTAGGTTTTATGTCTCTTTTCAACTATTGCAGTTGTAACCTAGCTGAGGGTTTCTAGCATCCTTTCTTGCATTTGCAAGATGTTTCTGCAATACTACACAATGAACAATGTGCACATGCCTCCCTGCCTTGTGTCCCAAATACACTGCATCTTGATTTTCAAGACTCAAGAAGTCCTTCCTTTTTTCCTTCCTTGCTTCCTTCCTTCCATTTTTTCCTTGCAGTACTGGGATGGAACCCAGGGCCTCGAATACACTAGTTCACCAGCCCTAATTTGCTTCCTTTCTGAAGCCATCATTCCCTTGGCTCTGAGGCAAAGTACAGTACTTCCTTTTGTAGGTGCCATAGTACTAAGCAATCTTCCTTACTGTGTCTCTAACATTATAGTTAATTTGGTGGTTTAATTTGTTCTTCCCTACTTCCTGGCTTCAGAGCAGGGACTTTTTATGTCCTGGTACTGAGCTGGCTAGGCGGTCAATCATCTGTGCCACATTTTTGAATCCTTGAGCTCAAAGATTATACATTCTAGTAAAGTAGAAGATTTGTATAAAGACACATATAAGTAAATAAATAAGCCAGATGTGTTGACACATTTTTAATACTAGCACTCAAGATGCTGAGATAGGAGGATAGAGAGTTTAAGATCAATTTAAGCTACATAGTGAGACCCTATCTCAAAAAGAAACAAACAAGCAAAAATAAACAATATCATTTTGAGTTACTGATACATGCTCTGAAGAAAGTAAAACAGAGTAAGACAGTAAGGTAATTATGACTGGAAGTACAAACTTGGGTCTAGTGTCCCGGGAAGGTCTCTACAAATAGGTAATATTTAAGTTGGCATAAGTATGATTAAAATAGGATGTCAATGAGGGTTTTACAGAAAATATTTTAAATCGAAGAAACAAACATTTATTTCCAGTGAAAGGATTAGAATTGGGTGTTTTAGCTATAGAAAGCAAGGGCAGTGTGGCTGGAGTGTCTTGAGGAATAGAAGAGTTAGGGGTGAGAGGCATTAAATTGATAGGCAAGTGAGAGTAAGGCAAGGTCAGGTTGGGCTGTAGTGAAGAGACTATAGTAAGTGCAATGGGAAGTTATCAGAAGATGTAAGTGCAAGCACGTAACCTGATTTGTACATTAGAAAGGTCATTCTGGATGCTGAGTTAGGAGAAATTGGAGATAGGTCAAAGTTGTGAGTTAAGGATTCCAGAGAATGTTGTTTCAGTTCTCAGATTATGGATGATCATAACTGGTCTTAGCTGTGATAGTAGAAATGGTATGGCATATATTCAATAAATTTTAACTGAATGACTGAGTGTATTCATCAGCTTCTCATCAGCTATATGTCCTTTGGCTACTTCATCTCTTGATTCATTTTCCTCATATTTGAAGATATTGTAAATTGATCTCAGTACATGTTATGAAAATTAAATAATTCTTATACATTACCTAGCAACCAATAGTTATTCAATAGATGCTTATTTCCCTCCACCATTTTTCTTATTTTTCCAAAAGCAATTCACTTTACATATCAACATCAGATTAATCTCTTTAAAGTAAAATATTTATGAAGTTATTATCCAACTCAAATTTCTATATCACTTTATTGACTACTGAAAGAATGGTTTCATGATCATTCCTGATTTGCCCCCAAATTACATCTCCAGATATGCCTGTGACATCTTTTCTCTTTAGCCAACTTGGATACTCACCATTCTTTACATTTCATTTCCTCTGTTCTATTGTCTTTCTTTCCTTTGGAATGGTCTTTCCTCAGTTCCTCCTCTCCAAATCTTTCCTATCCCTTGAGGGCTACCACTCTTATTTATAAGAATGTTAGGCAGGTTACTGTATGTGTACAGGTTTGCCTCCTCTATGTGAGCCACGTCCCACTGGCTTTTGTGCATACCATTGTACTAAGTATATAGTGATTTAGTAATTTTACTTAAAAAATTTGAATAAATAAAAGGCAAAATCAGACATAACATACTAACCAATTGAACAAACTCTTAAAATAAAACATTTGGGTTGGCGGAGTGGCTCAAGCCATAAGAGCTCTTGCCTTGCAAGTGTGAGGCCCTGTTCAAACTCTAGTACTGCAAAAAAAAAAAAAATTAACTGATTTAACTTTATTTGCCTTTTGAGGTGCTCTTTCTTGTTAAATTTTATGAAGAATTTTCCAAGAAAAGTTACTTGAATGCATCCTCCTGAAAAGAAGGATTTTTCTGCAATTGCCTATTTTTCTTATGCTATAATGTTATAATCTTTTCTTTTTGAGAAGATACTTGTCTTTGCTTACCTTGATTATTTAGCACATAAAGAATCAACACTATAATAATTTTAAGAGTATATTAAATTATTTATTACATAATCCTTTAGCTGTACTTCTGGCAATTGTATCTCAGTGATAAAACTTGAATTTGTTTCTGTTTATATTTGCAACTCTGAGAAATGAAATTTATTCAGTTACTCAAAAAGTTACAGACCATTTCTACCCCCATATTCTTCTCAATGTGATGACTTTGCTGTCAGTGAAAAGTAACTTTATTCTCAGACCTCTTAATTTAGGATGTTATTTTGGGACTTCCAGTTTGTAATATGATTGTCTAAATACCACACAGAGCAGTTACCTCTGTCACTCCCTGTGACCATTTCAGTCACCTTCCATTCAATGCCTGTCAACTTCCCTCTTCTATTTTTGTAGCCACCACATTTTTTCCCTTAAACTTTAATTAGTCTGTCTTTCTCTCTCTCTCCCTTTACCTCCCTCCTTCTTTTCCTTGTTTCTTCTCTCTCTTTATCTCTCTCTTCCCTTTCTCTCTCTCTCTCTCTCTCTCTTGCTCCCCATACCCCCTTGCCAGGTTTCTTACACTGCTATGAAAAAGACAGTTTTCATGGCAGAGTGAATGGGAGAGTAGCCTGTAAAATCAGATTACTTGGGCTTGATTCCTGTGCCTCTCCTTCTTAGCTGGACACCCATAGATAGGCCACTTTCCATTGCTGTGCCTGTTTCCTTGTGTGTAAAATAAAGCTGAAAACAGTATCTTCTTCAGAGGATTGGAGGTTTCAATGAAAAAATATGTGCGATGTGATAATAATCATGGTTCCCACAAAGAAATAGTCAATAAATTGAGCTTTTGCTCTTACCAATCAGAGTGCTATTCTTTGAGAGCTCTTCAATGGCTCCTCAAATATCTAAAGTATCATCCTCAACTTATATTAGAAAGACTTTCATGATTTACCATTGATTTACCTTTCTAGTTATCTTCTCTTACTTTAAATCAGAATCAAAGTCTTCCTTTCACAAATAATTTGTACATTACTAGTTCCAGCTTTCCAAAGACAACTTTCCAGAGCTGGTGAGCTCTTTCCCTTGTAGTATAGGCATCACTCATAGAGACACTGGGCAGGATGATGTGCACAGATCTCATCTTCAACCAAAACTGTAAAATCTTAGATACAAGTCAACTATTCCTCTGTCCCATGCATTTTCCTTTGGATGATCTAGCCAAAAATATATTTTGTTAATTTCCATATTGTAATCCACAAAACCTAAAATGTTGCAAATAATCTCAGATCATTGATCTCGGGTGACTTTCAATTATTCTGCTTTTGTTCACCCTCAAATGCTTGTTGAATCTTAAAAAGGAATAACAACTTTGCATAACAGTTACCCAGGTTGGCTGCATATAAAGTTAAAAAGTGCCATTTCTAACATTCATTAGGACATTTGGTAAAGACTGAGTATTGCTAAAGCTTTTGTTCAAACTCTGATCATTTGTGGATAATGGCAACAGGCTTCCAACTCTCTATCTCTTGTTCAGTACCTTCGCCCTCTCATCGTAGCAAGCCCTTCCGAAACACAGATTTTTTTTTAAATAAGACTTGCCTCCTAAAATGCCTCTCCATTGTCCTCAAAATAAAGGCAAATATCTTCTAAAAAGACTCTAGTGATCAGGTCCCTTGCTGTCTCTCCATTTAATTTGCTCAATGAATACTAAAATACCAGCCATTCTTTAAATATCTCATTCTATTTTACTCTTCCAAGACTTTATTTATGTCTTTCTTCTCCCAAGAACATCCTTCTATGCATCATCATCATGGCAAATCAAACTCATCCTTCAGACATAGTCAGGCTTTTTTCTTCCTATTAAAATCCCAGAACCTCTCGTAGGCAGAATTAATTCTTTTACACAATAGTAAAACTCTCAAATACTTTAGTTATTGTACTTACTATACTTTTAACTTAAAATTTGTAAGTTTATTTAAATACATTAAATAAATTATATTACAATGTAATACAACATCACAGTAGAAATTTATCTGATCTTACAAATCTGAACCACTTCATACTCTTATGAGATATAGTGGTTTGAAAGAGCAAAGATTCTGGATGTAGATAAATGAGACATTGGGTCTCCCTCATAAGAGTTAATAAACATTTCTCACTTACTGTGTGTGAAGCACTACCCTGAGTGTTTTACATATATTAACTCATTTCATTGGCACAACAATCCAATAAGATATGTACCAACACATGTTGTTAGATAAGGACACTAAAGAATAGAGGACACTTGGAGTCATAGAGCCACTGACAGGACCAAAATTTGAACACCAACAACCTGGCCACTATCCCTTAACTAATCTCTGAAACTTTAATAGATGAAAAGGAAGAACAGTACAGCCTTCCTCACTGTGAGCATAAAGTGAAAACGGAAGATCCCATCTTTCTTTTCTAGTGGTTCACTTATTTTTTAAAAATGGTGTACACTTACGTGACTAACTTGTTAATGTCTAAGGTCTTTATCCCCTTATTATCACATATGTTAATCCTTAACCTTATCAGAGAACAAAGGCACTGTGGCTTAAAAACAACAAAAAATAACTACCTAATAATAGGTTCTGCATCATGGAGAGACGATGATTGGCCTAGTTTATATAATTGAAATGGAAAAGTTGAGTTTATTATTTGTTTCAATTCAATTGATTTTGTGTGACTGAAATATCATCATTTTTGGTTGAAAAAATTATTTTAGGACCTATTGATTTATTAGTAGCATGAAAAGTGCTACTTATTGATAAAAACAGAATAAATAAATATGTGGCTTGAAAAAAATAAAATAGAAGTCAAATGATTTGACAGTTTAATCTATTAACATTTCAGAGAATAAATCTTCCTTGCAAATAATAGCAGGAAATGTACTTAGATTTCACATTATTACTCACTGTAAAATGTGTATTGTTCCATTAAATTCAACATTCAAAAGGGTAGATAGGATATAATTTCTTCAAATTTCAACTAAAGAATGAGCTTATTATATAACTAGTATGGAGGTATTTGCCTGAAATCCCAGCACTCAGTAGCAGGCAAGATGTAGATAGGAGGGTGGAGAGTTTGAGGCCAGCCTGGGCTAGAATCAGCTTATTATAACACCATTATTCAGGAATACATACTTGTTGATCAATTATGTGACAATCAAATGAATGTGAGAAACTAGTTGAAATTCTGGTCAACAAATGTGAACAAAGTATAGTAACATCTAAATTTTTTTTAACATCTGTAAGCTGAAAATGTATATCCTAATTAGCATAATTATTCTAAACAGAAATATGTCATGAATTCCAATCAGCTGCTTCAGAACACTGATTACCTAAATATACATATCTAGATCCATAAAATTCAGAGCTTCAAATTCAACATTAACAAGGTTGATTGATTTTAAAAGCACAGTATATGGTGATTTTTTTGTATGTGCAAGTGCAAGTGTGTGTATCCTATTATTGCATATTTTCACAATTGATCAAAATGTATAAAACTCTGTGACACATTTAAATAGTGCTTTATGTAATCTCCAATAGCATAAACAAGCTGTTTAAATTTGAGATAAATTGATTACATTAAACTCCAAATTCATTCATATTTTAACTGATTTTTCTTCAAGCAGCTCTGAATATATGGCATAAGTCTCAGGAAAGAAATTTAATTTATTTGTGAATTTGAGTTGAGATTTACATAATTTCCTACCTCAAATTATTTTGAATTTAATCATTTTCAAAGCCATTAAAAAGGTGTAAACACATATACACAGATGTGATTAAGCAATGTAATTACTCATGCTGTTATTGAAAACTAGAGGGTCTTGTATTATTTTCCATTAAACAATTTCACTTTTGCAAGACACTATGGTCTGTCTTTCCTGATAGAAACTGAGGATTTACCAAAAAGCATTGGTAGTTTTCCAAGTTATGGGGATAACATTTTGATTAGATTGTTTTAGTGCTTCATCTAATTTTGAGCCCACTTTCACTCAGCTTGGAAGCTTATAGTTTCTGTGCTTCTCAATTTCTTATGGGGGACAGGAAGTTGACAATTATGCGAATAAGCACAGAGAATAGCCAGGCATACAAGGAACACAGCAAGCACGTAGGAAAAGTGGGAACTGCACTCCATCTTCTCTTCTGGTTCCTAATTCAGTGACTTTTGAATCTCAAATCTTCCTTCGTCATCCTCAATATGTTTGGAGTATCTTCTGTCATTACACCTTCCTAAACTCTATTTTAGTGATTGTACACGGGAAACAATTTTGAAGTTTTAAAATGTCTAAGTCTAAGAGTATATGCAAAACAACCAGAAATTCAATTTCATAATGAAAGTAATTATGTCAACCTCTTACAGTCCATGTATAACAACAAATGATTCATTATTTTTCAATATTTCATTCAATAAGGGATTGAGGGATTGTTTTATTTCTTGGGATTATTTTCCTCAGGAAATTTAGAAATCATTAGAAAATAGAAAAGCAAATTTGTATGATGACATGAAAGCAGTGCTTTAAAATTCCAACGTCTGAATATTTATTATTTTTTAAAAGTATGAGCTTATATCACTCATTTGGCCAGCCAAGCTGGCTAGCATTCTAACCACAGATTGCCTTGTAGTTTTAAGAGCACTTCACTACAGGTTTCCTTAATATCATAAATTACCTTAACTGAATTAAGTACTGCATTGTTGAATAGTCTTGGTAATAACAACTAGAACTTAAAACTGAAGTAGAAAAATAATACAAAAATATTAACAAAGTTATGAACAACATATATGTCTTGTATTAATATTATAAAACATTCATAAAGTCAATTAGTAATTCTCTCCATAGCTTCCTAGATAATTGCATCTCACTGAAGCCATTTTATTTATGGAAAAAAAAGTTGTTTTAACTTAAAAGGTATTACTTAAAAGTAATACCTTGCCCCTCAATACAAAGTGTTTTGGTGAACTTGCCATACAACCCATGCAAAACAACTATAGTAATATACATAATATATGAATGTTGTGCATATTTTGTTTGACTTTTTTTGGTTTGAAACCTAATTGATTTTAGGACTTGATAATACTAATTTTATCTCCAAGGGGAGGATTTTAAATTTGAAACTGTTATTTCAATAATAAAGATTTTTTTTTTAAATCTTTAAATGTTAACCAGTAGAACAAGAAGTAGTGGAAAGAACACACATTCAGTCAAAATCAAGGATTATTTTGGATCCATTAGCTGTAAAAGTGTTACTAGGAAGACTGCATTTGACCCTTTCCAGGTAAGTGCAGTTCTAGTAGTTGGCAAATAAGTTTATCTCTTGAATATAATGCAGGAGCGAGACTGAACCACCAGTCCTAGTGAAATCACAGGCGGCTTAAATGTGTGGCAAACTAGGTATTAATACTCAAGTGCTACTTGAGTATTACTGTGTGCCCCATTAACTTCTAAAGCATAACTTGAGAAATAGGAAAAATGATGTCTTTGATGTCTTTTGATGTGTCTGATCTAATAGAACTGAAGAAATAGAAGTGCCTAAAAGACCATTGTAATTTATTTGAATTTGAATATTTCTCTGAACCAATGATTACTTTTTCTGTGTGGAAATAAATACATATCACAATTTTCATTTTAGGTCAGAGGCAGTGCAGCTTGTGTTACAACTGAAAAGAGAAATACTAAAGATAAAAGAAAAAGAAGATGGTGCTGAAAATAAACATGCTCAGCAGCCATTGTGAGCCAACTTACCCAGATGTGCTTTTCATGAGATGGAGAAGGATGGATGGAAAAGAAAAGCACACAAATGTTAATGGATACATTTCAATCCAAAGAAAGGCATGGAGCAAAACAAAGGCATTATTTCAGATGTGAGAAATCTCAGATATGAGAACAACATGGTGCTGTTTTAAAATTTCACCATGACACACATACTCACTGTGTCCAAAAGCTCGGCCAGGCTGAGGGCAGTTCTAATAGTTGACCAATAAATCTGTATTGAGTATGAGCCACTCTGAAACATGCATGGCCACATTTTCCCAGCCTCTAGTACATGCTGGCAGGAAATCAGGGAACCTCGGTAAAGAACACTATTCACCTCAGGCCACCTTACAAATAGAAGCAACTCACTGAATGGTACTTAAAGTTTGGATGTGCTAAGATCCCAGTGCTAAGGCTTGAGGAAGCAGACCTCTGGAGAGGCAGCAACTCAGCGCGGAGGAAGCACTAGCTTGAGAATCATCACACCTGGATTGCAATTTTGATGCACAGTTTGGTCAAAATTATTAGCAGTTTCTGGTTTTCAATTTCATGAACATTATCTGTGGGAAGAATAAACTTATAGCATCCATTTCAGGCCACCAATTTCTTAGTCTAACAAGTGCTATAATAATGATTATTTTGTGAATATGTGTGCACCAGTAATAAGCATTTGAATTACTCTTCTCCCCGTGCCTCATTACCTCCTATTTGATTTGAACTGGAAAAATAAATGTTAAGTTTGTTCCAATTGTGCTGCTTTCTATAGAAGCATCTATTTATTTGAATGGGTGTTAATAAATGTTGTTTTGGGGGAAAATGAACTGGATTGGTTCATTAATCTTACCAGAAATCACTACAAAAACAATGGCTCAAAAGTTTCTTTGGAACTACCAACTTACTCCCTGGATGTATTAGAGGCATCGAGAAAATATGGAAGTTAGATAATTCAACAAAAAGCCATGGGAATGTTGTTTAAAATTTCTACATAAGCATAATAGACTAATCATTAGAAAAATAAAACCGTTACTACAACTCAAAATATATTCTATACACAAAATATGAAGTAGAAATTCCTGTTTCAGAAATTAGACAAATTAGAGCATTTCCTTTTGTGTTGCACAATTGCTATAAAGAAAAGCTTGATTTGCAAATGAACACCTGCACGTGCCTCCTCTAAACGCATTCATTCAGAGAAACCATGTATGTTTAATAAAATAGGCACTTAGAAAAATGAATATTCTCTGGCCATAGCTCCAGAACAGCTGTGGCAAACTCTTTAAATTTTCATATAAACAACAACAAAAATGATCATAAAACAGTATCACCATGTGCTAAGAAATTTAAGTCACATTTTTCACATCAAACATGGAGTCAAAATAAGATCAAAAGGAGATAATATTTAAATGCTTAATATGGTCTGCTTGCCAATATACTTGTAAACTCTACCATGAGCTATGAAAAGGGCAAGTTCTGAAATTTCTAGTAAATCGGCAAAATATTTGGTAACACATATTATCAAGAGCATTATAGTCTTTTCTTAACCTACCAGTTATCTGAGAATCACTTTCCAATAAAACAAATTGATTAAATTTGCACACAGCAAAATATGAAAATTCTTCAGATTTTCATTTATCATTTTTAAAAATAGGAAATATATCAGTTAAAATACCTTAAAATACACACTATTACAGAAATTATAAAAGTAAACAAGAAACAGAAATTTAAAAGTACTGCCCAAAGTCCTGATATCTTGGTCTTATCAATTTTCATGTTGTCTGATTTTCATTGTTCTTAAGAGCTTTCTTCTTTTTCATAATCAATGAAGAGCAATTCTGAGCAGTTATCTCACATTAAAATATCAAATATTTCAGCTCATGTCTTTCAAAAATGTGTTATGCAAAGGCCAAAAATCAGTATTCATAAATTTTGTGGTAACATAAACTTCACATAGGAGATAATATGTATTTGCAGAGAAATTTTTCCTATGAATAGTGTTTAAGTTTTCATCTTATAAAAATCAACATATATATATTTTCCTACAAATATTTATTTCTATTATTTCTTCTTCTCCCCATCATCAAATGTCAAGTTTATGACATCATTGAGAGATTCTAGCAAGAATAAATGTTCTTTAATTAAAGACCATTGCATTTAATAAGCAAATAAATTTTAATTGGACAGAAAAGAACAGCTACATTCATATCTAATAGATAAGACTGAATCCAACGACTGACATATTTTCTTTGGGAACATCAGTACACATAAAGACATAATGATTATCAGCTTATATATGTATAATATTCCAAAAAGGAGGCCTGAAACCTTTTAGTTGTCTCACTTTAGTCTGCCAGATGTTCTACAAAGTGAATGTCCCTTCTGTTGATAAACCGCTAACTTTGAATTTGAAACTTCATGTTAAAAACAACTCATTAAATGAATTTTATATCTTAAATATAATCATCTCTTCCATCTTAAGGCTCAAGGTGATATCTCAGAAATATTTTTAAGTCAAATATCAACACCCAGTTGAAAGGTGAATGGTGATACCTGGTAGGGAAAAGTGAAATAAAGAAAAGATTTCATAGGTTAAACTTAAGACTGTTAGAATGACTTGACTTGGAAAAGACACAGGTGAGGGCAAGATTTGAAATATAACACAAGGAAGAAATCATCAGAAAATGACCCAGAAGATGGGAAGAGAGAGATGGTCTTTAGTAGGAAGAAATTTGCTATGTTTTTTTGTCTCCTCTCTCTCTCTGTCTCTTTTTCTCTCTCTCAGATTATTGCTTACCAGCATAAGATGCATGTTCAAAGACAGTGTACTTTCCAACAAGTGTTACAGAGAGTAAAAAAAAAGAAATTGAGAAAAAAATATGGAGGTTATTGAGCAATGTGGAATACCCAAAGGAATGTGGTGCAAATTTCCCTGCCATAATTGTCTCCATCAGCACAGACACTCCCAAATGTGTAATGGAGGAGGAAAATCCATCGGTGGCTGTAAATGTAGCATGTATTTGTGACACAATGAAAATGGAATGGAGAAATTTAATATTTTTTTGGCATATTGAAATTATGGGCATGAAAGATAAGCTATGGAGGGTCGAAGGGGAGAACAGGAAAGAGATAATGTACTAGGAAAGAAAGAAGTCTAAAAACAAGATTGCACTAAAACTGGAGAGAGAAGACTGGGAAGTCTTTTGATATGGAACAATGATTTCATATAATCATGGCAAGAGTATATACATAGTTTCTGCCCCCCACTTAAAGGTGTGAAAACTAGCTGGGTGCTAGAGGCTCTCCTCAGTAATCCTAGCTTATTGAGAGGCTGAGATCAGGAGGTTCAAGGTTTGAGGCCAGTCCAAACATACAGTTCATGAGACACCATCTCCAAAATAACCAGAGCAAAATTGACTGGAGGCATGGCTCAAACGGTAAAGCACCTGCTTTGCAAGTGTGAAGCCTTGAGTTCAAATCCCAGTCCCACCAAAGAAAGTATGAAAACTAACAAAAGGTGTTTGCTTCATGTGTGGCTAATTTTAAATAACTATGGGAAGAACTCACCTTTTAAAAAACCTTATGAAAAGTAACATATAGAGCTAGTATATGATCCTGTATCTGTAGGAACAAAGTTGGAGAATTCTTTAAGATTACTATATCAGCATTATATTTAAATGTTCCTTAATTAGTATTGTCTTCTTTAATAAAGGGACCTAATTATCCTTGCTACCAGAAACAACCTTATAAATTTTACTGAAATAAACAACTTAGAGTGGTTCAAGAAAACATTTAAATTTCTTAAATGGCTTTTTTCTTGTGATCATTAATATGATGGCACCAAGTTTTGGAATAAGATATGTGGCCAGTTCTATTAGAAAAAGGCAATTTTACAAAATAGCTACATCTCTTGTTTTGAACTTATACTCCACCTCAACCCAGTCTTAAGAAAGGTATTGTTTTTCAAATGTATTTTTGCTCATTTTGAAAGATAGGATGAGAGCAGATAAACTATTCTTTAGCAGAAAAAATATAATAAACTTTGCAACATATACAAGCAAATATGGATTCTTTATTCACTCCCTACATCTACCACTAACATTGTATAAGGTATTGAAGGTCTAGTTGAGATTGGACTACATAGTTTTAAAATTATGGCTCTATTCCAAGACACCAAATAATCCAGAAGAAAACTGGGTTTGTATATCTCAACGTCTGGAAAGCTATGTTCACTTTTAGCTTTGTGGAAGAAAACAGCAATTTCTACCTCAAATTCTCTGTGAAAAGTAAGTTAATACATGTAAAATGAGTAGGACAGTGCCTCATCTTACACATTACAATTGTTAGATGTGATTATTGTTATACATAAGCAGATATTTCTAGAATTACCACATAAAAGATAAGAAGGAAATGGAACAAAATAAATGTACTCTAGAAAATAAGAGCAATCATAACCAGGAAAAACATATTAACTATAGAAAGAGAGTGATAAAGCCGGTGAGATAAATAGAAATCAAATAAGGTGGGGATTTATACGCTCCATGAAGGCATTTGAAATTCATCCTAGGGCTCCTGGGGAACGACTAAGGGGTATCAGACAGGTTCAGAGATATGATATAGATAAATCTCTTTGACTAAAGCATGGATTACAGAAAGCAAGTTGGTAGTAGAAAGATGACATGAGCTGGAAAGAAAATAAACCTATAGGCTTTAAAGATTTTAAGGAGTTGTAATTGACCAGACTAAGTCATAATACAGGGATTGCAAAGAGGAAGAGGAAGAGGAAGAAGAAACAGCTCAGATTTCAGGTTTGGTCATCTAGGTAGAAATCTGTACTCTCATTCATATCAATTTTTCAGGTTTTCTTCTTGATCCTAGAGTTTTTCCTCACACTCAACTTCTACTCATGCATTCAGATGTTCTGAAAAATGTGTTTTGAATAGTTACAAGATGCCAAGATCAGTATAATTTTAAAAAATCCAAAAATTTTCATGTTCAGTTTTCCCAATCCATGGAGAATCACAAAATGTTAGGGCAGGGACAATTAAAAGAACATTTAGTCCAATTTCTCAGCTGAAAGTTGATTCCTTCATAATGATCCTACCATATATACTATACACACTCCCAATCACTCTATCAGTCCTTGAAGATACAGCTTTATGTATCCTTACTATTTTGATCATGTTCCTCTGAATAAATATTGATTTTAATACATCCACCTCAAGTGTATTTACCAGAAATTAATGCAATATCCAGCTATTCTATGGTGCATAGAATTTTGATCCTATCATCACTTTTGGGGTTATTGGAAAAATTAAATTCTATGTCAGGTTTTGTTCATTTACCTGTATTGCAGAAATCTTTATTTCTAAGGAGCTATAGTTAAATTATATGCATTCTCCTCTGAAGAAGTAACTAATAAGTACAATCCTGAACTTTTCAGCAAGATTATATATAAACACCATTATTGAAATATATCTTGTTAAATTTGAACGCCTCTGTAAAGCTCTTCCTTAAAATGCTACATCTTAAAACTTGACATCACTTCTAGCATCCTACTTTGACAATATCTGATTTTGTTATTTAAATATTTGTAAAAGTGCCAGGTATGTAATTCTATTTCATTCCATTATCATTAATTCATTGTTCAGCAACTTTGGGTACAAAGGTCATTGGTCTTGAGCTTGAAGAATATCTTTTAAATAAGAACAATAGGTGACTTTGGGCTGTGGCACTTTTCTCTTCTCTTCAAAAGACCAGTGACTTAGAGAAATGGTCATGGACTCTGAAATGCAATCATTTGTTTCCATGTCTATCCATTTATAAGCTTTTTGAAGAAGGGAACTTTAATACAATTAAAATAACAGTGTTTTATAACACAGGTCTTGGGACATAACAGACTCAAAGTGAATGTGTGGAAAGTTTTCATTTTTTAATCCAGGATTTATTCTTATCAAATGAATGATATGGATTTACTTAGAAAAAAACATTATTCTTTTTGTATTTGTAAGTATGTTGAGTTTGATTTCAATTTACTAATTTTTATTTTACCCTTTCCAGGTAAAAATGTTTCTTCTAGAAAGAAATTATAGACACTATCGGGCTTCTATTCTACTTCTTTTATAATATATTAACATTTCATTGTTGACTCAAAATAATCCCATTCTTTCCCTGTTCTTTTCTTCCCTCCAAAAATATCAAATATCTCTAAATATAGATAAAAGAATTGCACATTGGTTTTCCTTAGTTTACTTTTTCTTAAAAATATTCAGTGAAGAGTCTCAGTGTGAGGCTCAAGTGATAGAGCACCTGCCTAGCAAGCAGGAGGCTCTGAGTTCAAATCCCAGTACCAGAAAAAAACAAAACAGAAACTTTAGGGTCATTGGCCAATGTTGAGTCTTTCAATATTATTGTTATTTAGGGCCAAAGTCATGCAGGATCAGATGGCAAAGCTCTCTCAGTGCAGGCACATAAACTTCTGGAGTTTTGAGTAAGAAACTCCAGTAAGTTTTCCCAGGAAAACATTGAGTTCAGGTTCTAAAATGTTCTGCTTTACCAGATCATATGAGTTGGTTGGCCAGGAGTATTCCCTCAGTAGTTGTGCTTGTACTGCATGAACCTGTACATACCAAATTAAGTTTGAACACCTGTCCCACCCTAGGTGAGTCACATAATTTTGTAGACATTGAAATTTTGGAATGAAGTAAAGGAGAAAAATAAGTGTTCTTGAAAACACCCTGCATAACATTTTCATGATTTCTAACTATTAAAATTTTGGATGTGTTTGTTGCTTCATTAATTTGTGAGAATCTCTAATACCACACCAGAGCATTCTCCTTTGTGCTTTATCTAGCCAGAATCCATTTTTATCCCTTGCCTACAAAATGAATTTTTGTGGTGAAAACACAAATGTTTACCTTCCAGGTATATAGTCCTACTTAGATAGGAAAATGTGTTCAGAACTTTTAACACTTGTTTTACAAATTAACTTCATTTGTCAGTTAAACTTGGCATATATGCACTTAATAAATATTTATTAAGTATGGTGTGGAATTTTTGTGATACCTTAGAGCATGAATATTTTCAGTAACATTTATTTTGCTTAGAGATATGCACACTCTGAACCTTCCAAATGGCAAAGATTAAAAGTGCAGAATCTCAAAACACATTACAGATTATGCACTGAAGGAGACCCTAAGAATTTTGATAGGAATAAATTAACTAAATCTATATAGCTTCACTTTTTTGTCTTTGAAGTTGTAGCATAAAGATTCATTGGTAGTGATTAATTGTGACTCATGCTCCAAGGATAAAACTGCTTCTCTGGAGAGGATGCTGCTAATAGCTGAGCTAGAATGTTAATTTAATTTTAATGATGTTGAAAAAATTGATTCAAATATGAAATCCATGTTCATTTAGCAGTGTTATTCATGTGGGAAGATGTAGAAAATTGTAGCATATAATAATATATTATTGGTAATGTAACTCAAGTTTGAAAGTGATAACTGAATCAGTGTATTAAAAATTCACATCTTTTCAATTTGAGTATCAAGACACAGAGGATTTCAGCACTCATATATTTTACTGATAGTATTATGCATTGTTTAAAAAGTGGGAGAAAATATTAGCACAGGAAAAAAAAAAGATGAAGTCTTCCTGATCCATATTTCTGGAGATAAGTAACTATTCACTGGATATTCCGTCACTTTAAATATGTTCACTGCCTATTCTAGAGTGTCTTAAGAGTTAGACAAGTGTGTTATTACTGAAGCAGACATCTCTATCTTTAATCCCATCGTCTCTGCAAAAATAATCTTCTTGGAATCAAAGTTGAGTCTACAAATGTTAATCCTTTGGAGTAAACCATGTAAAATAATCCAATATAATAATTTTTCAGATTGAAAGTATAAAAGAAAAATGAAACATACAAACTTAAATAGACACATATTTATAACATTTTTACATCCCAAAGATAAAGCCAAAAACTAGTCTTAAAAACTCAAGTTATAATACATATATACACAGAAATGTCATTAGGAAACTCCCTGTAGAGCTATCTTAAACAAAATTTCCTTTTTGCAAATACGGAGAGTAGGAAGGTAAAACAGGTCCTGTCTGGTGGTAGATAACAGAGAGAAGGGGGAGGATATAAGGAAAAGGTGTAGAATGGTGAATGTAGTGGAAATATTGTGTACTCATGTATGGAAATGGAAAATGGGACCTGTTGAAACTATTCAAGAAATGAGGGGAGGTAGGTTAAAGAAGAATGATGAAGGAGGTAACTTCAAGTATGATACATTGTAAGAACTTTTGTAAATGTCACAATGTATCCCCAGAACAAAAATATTAAAAGTTCTAACTAGAGAGAGAAAAAACAAAAAGAAATTCTACATGCTATACACAAAAGAATGACAATCAATTGACAATAGACTTAACTGGAAGCTGGAAGAACAGTAACTTCAAAATTCTAATGGAAAGTTCTATACTTTTGGCAACTAATTTTGATGTAAAATGTATTTTCTTAACACTAGCTATCCACAGAATTTGTAATTCACCTCATCGTCACATTTCTAAAGATGGAGATTTGCAAAACTGATAGCTAAATATATTTTCTTGGGATGGCTGTAAAAATGTAATGAAATATTAACAAAAATATAATTAAAATTAATACTTTCTTCTTTATCCAAGTATATTAATGACATATTTTCATTTATGTCATTAGTCCTTGCTTCTATAGTAGCATAATTATCAAATCATAATATTATAAATTTTATTTTTAAGGTGAGGGGGGTTTATATCTGTGGATGTTGGAACATTATGACTAACATATTCTTTTGTGCCACATAAGTTTATTTAAATTTGGTTTTCTGTTTTAGGAAGCCCCACTCCCTCTTCACCTTACAACTTTGGCCATATACTTAAGCTCTGTTCTAAGAGCATTGTTGGTAATGAGGCTGATATTCTGAGCTCTATTTGCTTGGCTCTTTTATTAATCATCAAAGAAATTCTGAACCTAGACAAGGAAGATACTTTCTATTTTTAGTACCATAAAATACCGAAATCTAGAGGAGTTGAACCTCATTCAAAAATTGAATTTTTATTGGTCTAGACCATGTGGGATGTTGGTCTTGCAGTAACTTCTATCATTCCATGCAGTTGGTTTTTCTTTTTCTTTCTTTCTTTCTTTCTTTTTTTAAATACCTGTATGGTTTGCTTTAATTAGCTTTTCTGAGCAAGTAGCTTCAGGTCTTAACTTAAAAGCTAGGCTAGACAACTAAGAAAAGGATTTAAGTTCTTATAATTGATAAAGGCAGGTACCAAAGGAATGGAATTTTCAGTTCTAGCTGCTCTCAGTGTCTGTTTATTTTTGCTCAATAGGAAAAAGTGCCCAGAGTCAATGAAATGAAACAGAGAATAATGGATAAAGATCCTAGAGTCATGGCACATTCAGAGGGAACTCACAAAGAGAAAACCATGAAGAATCACAATCTTAACATGGAGACTAAGAATAAAATTCTCAGTGAAAGAGCTGTACCAAGAGGCTACAGAAAAATTGATCAAATTTGACCATTTTTGCATATTAATGTGAACTATTCAAAGAATGACTAGATGAGTTTCAGTTTGTATTACTTGTACTCCATATAATTCTGCATGAGAAATGTAGGGGGTTGAGGATTTGAAGAAAATTAAAGTGAAAATGAGGTAAAGTAAGGCAATCCAGGGAGAACAATCATAGACAGACTTTGGGTGCAGGTTCCACATTGCTCAAATGAAAGAACAGCACCTGTATGAGAACAGGCGGGAAGGTAAAGATTGACAAGATTTTCTTGAGAAGTAGGTAGTTTTAGCAGCTTCAGTATTGTTGGTTTGTTATTTCTTATAATGAGACAAAAGCTAGGAATATAAGTTAAAGCAATGCTTAGACCAGGAAGCAAGAAGAGTAGAATTAAGGGAGGAACATGGGTTTTGTGAATTGTTCTCACCTTTGTGTTAAATTTTTCAGATGGTAAAAATAGCTCAGGTGAGACCTTGTTTAAGACTGCTAACATTACAAATTTCTAAATTATATAAGAATTTGGAATATCATAAATGCTGCTTTCTGAAAGAATCTTCCCCATATGTTTTTCAAGTACCATAATTAACTTTTCTAGAGATTGCTCTCAATTAAATTTAAAGCTACAAAATTTCAATTCCAAATACCTGATATCTTATCAAAGTTTAAAATAAGACTTTTAACTAGTTCTGCTTACTCCCAGACCCTAATGAACTTGTGACATGACATTTGGGATTGGGAAAATAAGTTTAAGTTTGTGTCCTGAAGCATCATTTGCTGGGCCAATGGATAGAATGTAGAAACAAAAGATAGGAAACCACAGTAATTACAACTTCCCATATTCAACACATAGAGTTCAATGCTTTGAAAGTGACTCTCCATTTATTGTTCCTATTTATTTTTAAATAAAATATGCTAAGACTTTTTCATCTTAAATGAAAATCAGCAGACAAGAAATTTGAACACAGTAAGAATGTGATCCCTCTTAAAACACATGGAAGCAGAATATGTTGTCTCTTTAAAAAGAAAATCTGGATTGCTTAAATGAAGTTTTAGACATAAGAACATTTAAGAACAAGGTACCATGGCTTGATAATAATTGAGTAACAAGTTGATGGAAATATAATTTGAAGCTATATAATGGAAAATTTATTTTGTATAAGTAATTTACTCATTCTATGAATATAATAACTCTCTGATAACCCAGAAACAAAGGGATCATGTTAGGAAAGTCCTTAATCAGTGTTAGCACTTACTGATAAATCTCATGAACACAAGTTGAATATTTATTCTTGTAGGGTTTTTTGTTATGGAATAGCCAATAAAAAGAGAAATACTTTTGGTTTTTCTTTAACAGTCTTGTTTTGTTAAATCCATTAACTTAAATAGTGTTATTCTATAGAAAAATTGTACAAAGAAATGTTAACAGTCATTCACTTAGAGAATGTTCTTAATATTCTTCTTAATATCAAAGGCAAGTGTTCTATTTAGTACAATTTACAATTATATCTTGCCAAAACATATTGAGAAATAGAACTCAAAGTCAAGTATGGTAAGATCTTCAAACTAAGTATTGATCTAAAATCAAGTTCTGACTATGAATTTACTAAGAGTTGAGAACTAATTCTATAAAATTGATATCAAATCAACAGTATATAAATTTAATATTAGCTAAATTTTAAATATTTTACTTTAAATCATTACAATGTTGAACATCAGTAGCTGTTAAAACAACTTGTTTCCATAAACAAATTATACAGTATACTGCATTAATATTAACCTTATATGCAGTTGTGAAAGCTGGTGAGAATAGCATTATTTGGAAATAGCTCTGTATGGGAGAAATGAGAATTAACTTTTAAGAGAAATATACCATTTCCACTACCAAGACTGGGTTCTAATTTCCCCTATTTCTTTGGACTTGAAGTAAAATTAGCAATTAAAAAATTTATTAAGCAAATTTTGCACAAGATTTTCTACTTAAACAACCACAAAATTATAGCATTCCCTGACAGTACTAAAGAACAGATTGTGATAATATTTGCATATATTTTTAATGATCAGTAACTAAAGAAGAGTAATTATTATTAAGCATGATTAAACATTTGATTTTAATCAAGAAATAATATTCTCAAGGTCATTCTTTTCTGGATAGTGTGGCCACTGTGTGAATATACATGTAATTTTAGTGAATAGCAAACTAGAAACCATTAAGTTACTGGGATGTTCTGCAACTTGTGCGTATATATTCAGTGTTATAGTAAACATCTTGAAGGTAAGTGAAAGGGCAAAATAATGATGTAAATCTATTAGCTGTACATTATAACCATAGGCGCATATCTGTTATAAAGTGATTACTAGAGCAACGGATATTGTTTGATATAAAATAAAGAAAACCATATACACAATGTAATAAATATTTGAGTGGAGAAAAGGAATAATTAACCAGTAGATTGTATCTACTGAGAAATTATTTTGCTTTTAAAGGGCATGTTCTAAGAGTGCTTTTTTGTCACTGAAAATGTTACTGTATTTCTTAAAATGTTATTTATAAACTTGCTTTCCAACAGCTGCTGAGACTCAAAATTTGCCAATTTTGCAAGTCATTTAAATGTTCCATATTACATGTGAATGAAAAGATACACTATCAGTTTCCTGACAGATGCAAAACAATCTGCTGTGAGTCTAAAATAAGTTTATAGTCAATCAGAGAAGTGTTTCTCTTTTTAAATACTCCATTACAAAGAGTCGCTATTTATAATTGTCATGACAGGAAACACAAAGTTAGATGGTATTGTCTCTCATTTTTTCATAACAATTCAGCACTGACTTTGACTTCAAATAGACTATTATATTATTTTTAAGACTATGTTTAAATATTTTAATTATACTTGAGTTTTGAAATGAATGCTTTGGTCATTTATAAGAAAATGTTTATTCTGGAGGATTTTTATACTCGTTTGGAGCTACAGCTCATTATAAGAAGGAAACATGATCACTGAATTGTTGGAGTGATATCAAGAAAACACTGGCCTTACTTAGGTGTTTTGTTTCCCATTAGTCTCTTCTTAATGCCCTGAGAACAATAAATCACTAATAAAAAATTAGAAAAAGGAAAGAAAAAAATCTCCAAACCTACTTTTTCTTCAGTCTTCTATCCTTTTCAGCTTGAGTTCCAAGTTTGCCTAACCCCAGAGATTCCTGAGCTGCCGCTTCAGTCTCCATAAAGCCTCCTGTGAAGAAGTAACTATTTAGGTTAAGTTATATACATTGTGTCAAGTGATGAAATTAACTTCTTAAAGATTGAGTAACTGTTCAGTATTTCATCATATTTTGAATTGACTTTATATTTCCAGCCCAACACATATAAAACGACACAGTTAAATATATAAACATACACAGAAAATGAATTTTTAAAAGGAAGTAGATATTGATGCCCTATTCACTTGTGCAGGAACACAAATATGGAAAATAATAAAATTGGTCTGTTCACTGACAAGCACTTGAATATAGAGTCCCAAAGCCCCAAAGTCAAATTTTCCACTATTCCAGTGGATAATTAAGTGAATATTCATATAGTGTGTAAAATTTGTTAATTCTTTTTAACATTTGAAGTATTTGCTATGGGATAAATAGTATCCATTGTATAGAAACCTAGACAGATGTTTTCAATTCCAGATTAAGAGAATGGAGAGATATTTGCTGACTTCCAAAAGTTCTTCATATGTTATTCCCAGAATTTTGTTCTGCTTAGTTGTCTGACTCATATCTGTCACTGTAAACTTGAATTCAATAAATTTATATAGTCTTGGTAGGTTTTTTATTTTTAAACTTTATAATGGAGGAAAAACATTCTTTATTCAAAAAACTCTGGCAAGAATATTTTTATCTAATTTGTCAAAAATATTTAGATCAGTGTCAGTAGTATTATTGGCATTGGAATAAATGTATATATAGTCTTGGAATGAAAAAGAAAGAAAACTTTTATTTGTATCAAATATGAACTATTCATTTCATAATGCAGTTATTTCATTCTAGAACCCTAAAGATAGGGTTGATTCATATATTAGCTATTGTAACTGCAAAATGAGAATTGAGATTCCAGGTCACTCCAGGCAAAAAAGTTACCAATACTCCATCTCAATCCAGGCATAGTATATGCACGTGGTCCCAGCTACTGGGGAGGCTGTAAGTATGAGGATCACTGTCAGGGGCCTGTCCAGGTATAAACATGAAAACCTATCTGAAAACCAACTAAACCAAAAAAGCGCTAAGGTTATGGCTCAAGTGGTAGAGAGTGAGGTCCTGAGTTCAAACTCCAGTATTGCCAAAAACTCCACCAGTCTATTGATAAATGAGAACTATTGAAGACAGATTTCACTCATACCCTATTTTGGTGGACATTTTCTCACTTTGCATTTTTCAGGACTTGACCAAGGTATGGCTTCTCCTTACCAGAATGAAGTAGGAAATGTTTTGATACTGTTTTTCATAATTTATTTTAGCAAAAAATTTGTAATACTGGATATTATTAATTCTGCAATCTTGATATGAATAAGCTAATCTTTTAGCCTGATACTTCTGTTACTGAATTGGATAGTTATAAGAAAGTACATTTTAATTGAAGCAGATTGATTTCCATCTAGATCTAATTCAAGAATATGGAGTTTAAGGCAAACATTTATTTTATTTTATTTATTATGCACATGTTTAATTAATATTGAATAATTATTTTTTATTATTAAAGATTTTCATTGTTTCTGTCATTGGGAAAGCTATCCAGTGGTTGACTAAAAATTCTTGGAGAACAAGTATATTCACATTTTTAAATGTGAAATTTTCCATTATGTGTAGTGAGTGGATATTTTTATTTTATTTCTCTCATCTGTGTATTTTAGCTTACTGTGCTTCCATAAATTATTATTTACAATCGCAAGTAACTATAAAACTGTTCTCTTGAAATAGAAATGGAAGTGAATGATTTACTCAAAAGTTATAAAATTCTCAATTGCTCCATATGGCTTCATTGATGGTTGATGAAACAGGCCTATTCAATAAAGTATGAAACATTCTCAATTACCATGTGGTTGGGTGAATCAGGCTTTTCATTTTTCTGAACAATAAAATAACATTTAAATTGTTTCAAGAGCCCAGTTTTTAAAAGGAAAAAGAACATTTTTAAGCAATGAAAACCTGTGAAAGAAAACAAATCTCTAGCAGTATTTTGTTAGTCAAAACTAGGTATCAGAATTATCTTCTCATAAATAAAACTATAAGAATAAAAGTGTTGAAGAGTGCTGGAATATTGAGAAACACTAGAACAATGCAAACATGCTACCTCTGAGCCAGAGAAAAAAATACATGTAAGGATGGCTGCCCAGTCCCAATGACCTTTTGCTAATATCCAGCACCTGTCAAGCACCTTCCTCCAGCCCCCTTCACAGTCATTTTTCCTGATGCCCATCCACATCCAACTTTGCTTTTTCTGCCCCAAGGGCTTAAAAACCCCAGCTTATACAAGAGGCTGACCTCGCCTCTCTCAGAGCATTACTCTGATGGCCGAGGGTCCTTCTCAGGTCTCCTCTCTCTGATAAAGGCCTGCTGCTCGTAAAGGTTGCAGATTCTTTCTGGTCTCTCTCTCTCTCTACTGCTTCGTTTTTCTCTCTCTCTCTACTGCTTCGTTTTTCTTTTAAAGAATTTAGAAACATTAATTACTCTAGAATCCCACAGTCTGTTGTCAAAGGACTTAACAGATTATTGAGTCCATATCCTGTTTGAAAATTCCAAAGATAAAACGTTGCTTGAGACCATAGTAGGTAAAATGTATTAACCATCACATTCAAGATAGAAATGGAAAAATTAGACATGTTGAAACTGTTCCAGGAATTGAGTGAGGGGAAGATAAAGGAGAATGATGGAGGGGGTGAATTCAACTATGATATATTGTAAGAACTTTTGTAAATGTCAAAATGTACCCCAGTACAACAATAATATATTTAAAAAAGAAAAAAAAAGATAGTATTTTAAAGCAGGAGCAAAAAGTGTATTTTTCATACCCAATTAGCACATTTCTGAGTGAGGACATTTTTCCTCAAATTGACCCAGCTGCCCTAACAATAACAGGTTCACATTTCCACATACTGAGAGTGACTTCAGCCAAAGCGGTTTAAGGATTTTGTCATTTGTCTATGGTGATGATCTCAGTCTGTGAGGTTCAGTCTCATTCTTATCTGGGCATATCTTCGGGAATAGCTATTTACCTACATCAATATTTTACTCTCCAACAGTGTGTGATTTTTGAGAAATTGAAATAAGACTAGTCCAACCAGATTTTGGAAATTTAGCACAAAATTAAGATATCTAATTAATACTTTTAAACATTACTATATTGATCATGTGTTAAAATATGTTTGACACAGAGTTAAATAAAATATATTACTAAACTTAGTTTAAGCTGTCCCTCTTTACTTTTCTAATGTAGCTACTAGAAGACTTAACCAGATGCTACATTGCTGATCACCAGGTCAGTATCGACCTTGAGGTTGTGCATGACACTGTCTTTTCCTTCAATAGAGTTTTCTGGACTATCACTCTGGCATATTAACTTGGTGAGGTCTTTAAGGGTTTGGTAGGGTTGGAGACATGGACACTCTTACGGTGTTGGGAACTTTGTCATGCAACTTTTGCTGACTCCATTTCTAAACAGTTTGATTCACCTCAAATCAGCAGAACAGCAATCTAATGATCAAATCTCATATGAAACTATTCCAGCCAGTGGGAACAGTGGTCATTTTCCTGGGACTATGGACAGACCACTGACTCAGGATGATACCTGTTTTCAAGTTGCTCGCCTCCTAGAGTATCCATGGGGTAGAACATCAGGGATAACCCTGAAGGAGAGAATACTGGACCCAGCCTTACACGGTTTATTTGGATCAGAAACTCTGGCTAGGTAACAATGCCTCCTTGCTGTCCTAGAAACTAAAGCAAACCAAGAAAATGTCTATGCTTCCAGCAACTGGACCCATGCAGGTCCAAGGGGTCCCTTTACCATCTCCCAGAAAACAAAGTGGACCTTAATAAGTTTCAAGGAAGGTGCTGCAAAGGTGGAAATTTCTAAGGCCAAAGCCACAGGAGTCAAAGAAGGCTCCCACAGGCCCAGAGTTATGGATAGCACTAATTGATTGGTGTCATAAATGCAAATATATCTCCACATTGCCCAGACCTTAGATTTCTTTCAAAATAACTAATTCATGTTGGTCCTTGAGCTAACAAGTCTATAGGAATTTCTTGCCACAACCTACACTGCAAAGACTCTGCCCCTTCATTTGTCCAGCAGAGCTCCCTGTCATTGTATTAGTATGGAAGCTCTAAATCTAGAAAAATTAAGGCTACAATCAGCTTCTAATCTATGGCAGAAAGATGAAGATCTTTCTCCAATTGCCCTTTCTTCAGCATTCATTAATACCACTAAGTTTTGTATTCAAACACACATCAGTTATTTTTGTTTGTTTGGTAGTTATCTAGACACGGCCCCTTGGTACAGGGCTTGGGTCATAAATACATTCATGATTGAAGCTAAGTATGAGTTCTTCAGAGCAAAATCCTTTCCCTATGCAGAGCATGAGCTATTCATACTTGGTGGAATTTATATATTGTATTTGTTGGTTCCAGAGCATCAATAAACAATCTAAAATTTTGGGTAATGGCCAAAACAGCAACCCAAATTTTATGTGTAGAAAGATACTTCCTAATTAATACTTGCATATTGTTGGCACTATTTTTATCATTATGAAATTTTTTTCTTATATATTATTTGCTTATAATAGTGGGTCAGTGGGTTCAGAAAATCATAATATGATCTGGCAGATGACTGTAAACTAGAGGGAATTACTATTTAATACACAAAACAAAAGCTTTTTAAAATGTATTGCTTCTCTAATGCTCTTAAAGAAATTGCTAGTCTTTTTTATTTACTTAATGATAAAATGCATTTTATAATTATTGGGCCTTGTGATTTTTCAAAGTAGAAATACTTTTTTCTGTTCTTATACTTTTTTCATAGCTTTGCTGAATTTGGCTCTATTTCATCAATCTTTTGTTCTTGAAAATATGCCTAGATTCCTATTACATTTTTTGCAATTCCTCTTCTTTATCATGATGATGAATCATCTCTTCTGGAGAGAGGAAAGGTGTTTTCCAGGTGGTAAGCTCATGAATATGTCTTCATTATGTGGAAGAGATGGGTCCCCGAGAAATAGTAAATACTTTAGTATCTCCAGCTTTCTTCATGGCTTTTCAATATTTTCTAATCCAGTAAGTCACCTTTTGAGCATGGTACTTGCTTGCTCTAACTTCTAACTCTCACTTCTGCTTGTATACCTGGCTCTGGAACTCAGAAAATTTTATTTGCGCACTTGTCTCTGCCTCAGGATGATCTTGGCATTTCCAATATCTCCCCAGCCTTTGCAAATGGGTCATTTGAACCTCCTTTGCCTGATAATTGGTTTCACACACCTGACCCTGGGCAATGTCCACTTTCTAATTAACCATGGGAAAAAGCTAAGCTCCTTTCTGTCATATTCCCCTTGGAGTTTATTCTTTCATATGACTTGAATACTCCTTTCTCACAGTGTCCTATTTGAAACTAGTTTTATACCTTTTCAATTCTGTATGAAAAGTACACTTAGACATTCCTAGTAAAATCAAACCTATCTAGGGAGAAGAAAACTAGTAGTCTGCATTCCCTACAAACTTTTCATCTGTATCTGTTATTAGAAATTTTATACTTTATTTTGTGTTGTCTTTTGTAACCATTACCTTGTGTTCATACTTATCATGAATTTATATGTAATATCCTCAAGAAGCTACAAATTTTCTGAAATAAATAATGTTTTTAATTTACCAATGTGTGCCATGGGGCTAGGCCTCAATGAGATAGTTCTTACTGGAAGCAGTCCCAAGAATATCTGGTCTAGAGCAATACAGACAGGAAATTAAAAACTGGGAGCCACTGTCAACCATTATCCTACCAAACTGGTGCTTTGTCTTCTGAAATTGTCTCACTTTTTATAAAGTGTAGAATGTAGTCCATTTCATGATCTTTACATTTCTTCTAGGATGTTGGGATATCTTCTAGGTCTAGAAATCTATAATTTTAAAAACAGAATTTTATTTTCACAGTAAATAATTCATAGCGATAAGTAGGAGAAAGAAGAATTTCTGAGAAAATTGCTTAAGTGTTACAGGTAAATAGACTGAATATTATAAGAATTGGAATAGATCTTAAAGATTGCCCATTCCAGCTACCTTTCAAATGCTTAGATAGCCTCTAAAACAGTTCTTTGTAGCATCTATCTAGCTTTTTGACAATCTCAGGTGCAACAGTGACCACTCATTACCCCATAAACTAGCATATTATGTATATAATTCTGACACTGAAAGGGAATAGTACAATTTTGGAGACCCTGGCCCGGGGTCAATAATGTCATCAGCTCTGTAAAGACTTTGCTGTAAGGCTGAGCTGACAGCCCTGCTGACAGCTTGGTTAGCTGAACTTCCTGTGCAGCTGGAGTCACATCAGGAGAAATTGCAGAGCACTAGCCTACAAGCTGGCAATTAGAGAATGCTGATAGTCTTTCTCAGAAGTCCCTACCTGCAGCAAGAACACACTGAGAATGAGGTGACAAAAACCACCAAGAAGCAGAAGCTCTAAATGCATACTCTGGGGACGAATGAACTTTGGAGGGAGAAGGAATAAAGAGGGAGCTAAAAGAACAATAAAAGGAGAAATCCAAAGTATGTCAGCAGACTACTGGTTTCTGGGTCCCACTGCTTGAGTCTCTGAGCAGCCTTTACTTTTGCCTTTTGCCAATAAAGACTCTTGATTTAACTTTCCAAGTGCTCTTAGCTTTAATTCCTTAAAACACAGAGAACAAGAATCTACAGTAGCTGAGCATCTTGAACCCATGTATCAACACCCAAATGTTCTTTCTTACATTGAGAGCTGATCTTTCTATAACTTTACCACTTTGATTCTAGTTTTGTGTCCTCACTCAACAATGAAAAGGCCAATAGCTCTTTCACATAATAGCATTTCAAATTTCTGTAATCAGGTAGGTCAACAAGGAAAATTAGTACAACTATGTATTTATCTATGCCTCAAACTATTTCGATTCTCTCCATCAACCTAATTCCCTTTTCCAACCTGTGACATATGCCTCCAAATACGCAGTCATCAAAATGGACACCACCCTTTGACTATTCTCTTACCCTGGGTTGGTAGAGTGGAAAGTCTTCTTTCATTACATACTTGTATCTCTTATGTGGCCTGAATTTATTGGTGATCACATCAACTTTATAGTCACATGAAACTTTAAATTTTTCTTATTAAAAAATGCGCCAAGAACTATACTTTTAGAGTAAGGTAGCTTGGATCATACTTACCATTTAAGAGAGATTTTAGAAGCAAAACTAATTTTCTCACTTATGAAAATTTTCTGTACTGTTCAAATGTTCATGTCCAAGTGGTGAGGGGCATGTTACTAAGGAAAGAGTCCTGATTATGTCCCTGGAAACCAGGAAGGGGGATTGGCTCCACTCACCAGCACTGCTGGGTAAGAATCATTTAACCAGCTATAAATCCCACCTAATTATTCCATTATTCAGTCTCCTGATGATATGTTGTTTAGAGAGATGCCATGGGTCACAGTTTGCCAGCTGCCTTTCTTGATTTGCTATGGTAACTCTGTCAAAAAAAGTGCTTAGTCTGACATGGCTATTTTCAACGTAGCTTAATTTTCTTATTTCAAAATTGTTCAGTGCATTCAGATAAAATTAAAAATCAAGCTGGTCAGGACTCCAATCCCTTCATCATGGGTTTTAGGGTTCAGAACCACTGCTATAGCTGTCCTGACACGGCAGATAGTGTGGCAGGAAAACTTTTCTGGACCTATAATATACTGAAGTTTTTCTTTTGTTTGCTTTTAAATATAGAGGATCTGGATGTGTACATATTATCCACCTTACTCAACTAAAAACTGCTTTGAGCCAACAGTCATACTTTAGCTATGTTTCTAAAGTTCATGCACGGTACCCTGCATCTAACAGAGACTAAGCGCATTATTCACTCAAAATGGGATAGATAAATGATTTCAGGTTACACTTGTGTGTTTAACCTTCAAAATCTGCTCAGTTCTCTTGTGCTTTAATGTCTTCCTGCTACTACTTCTTTTCAAATAAGGAAGTTAAGCATGACAGTTTTTGAATCGCTGTGCGTATTTGTTTATTCTATTAACATCACACAAACCTGTATTTTACTTAAATGTGATAATTAGATTTTATAATATCCCTTTTGGTCTAGGTAGTTTTTCCAATTCTCAATTCATTTTTGGTTTGGTGGCCTTCCTAATACTGTTTTTACATAGCTATGCTGCTTACATAAATCTATCTATCACTTGTTATATCCTCTTTCCCAACTTTTGTAGAAAAGTATTTTACAGTCTTTTTAAAGCACACAACTCTGATTTCAGATATATCGCTTCTTCCTTAAGTTACCATGAAGTATGGTTGTGAGTGTATTGCCATTCAATTGAATTTCCTTGATGATATCCAGCTACATTTTCCTAACCAGGTTTCTTAACCTAGCTCCTCGGTTAATTAAGACTGAACTTATTTCTAGAGGTTTTGTAATAATATGTGTGGAATTTAGGTTGTGGAAGTGACTGAGAGATGATTGAGTGAAAATAGTAGCTGTAGGCTACTATTGTCTTGGAAGTTAAGGGTAGGATACGGATAAGTCAATACCTGGTAGGGTCAAATGATTATATATAAATGTTTAAATTTATTTGTATTTTGCAGTGCTGGACATTGAACCTTTGCTTTGGTCTTTGTGCATGCTAGGCAAGTGCTGTACCATTGAGGTATAACCTTGGCTCAAATAATGACTTATAGAATATAGATTTAACATGAGAATGTTTGAATACTGATGGACATAAAGCGATGTCTGTGTCTAGATGAACAAGTTAGGGGTTTGTTAGGAGTTCATGGTCAATGGACATGCCAAGTTTTAACAGGATTAAGTCGGATCCTGTATCTCTATGCTGAAATTCAGTCAGATCTTGAATCTCTAAGCTCTAAGTCAGTCGGATCCTGTATTTCTATGCTCCAAGAAGAATACCCTGGACCTGCTATTTTCATGAACTTCAATGAGATTATCAAACCTGTCTATGAATAATTTCATCCTTCAATTCGTGATATAGAAAGAAGAAAATGTAAATAAAAGAGAGAGAGAGAAAGAAACTAAAACTAGATTTCCATGTGAGCTAGAAGGAATACTTGTCTACTTGTCAGGAGACTTTTCTTAAATTCAATTGCAGGCCTCAGGTAAGCATGGCTCATTTATATAATTATTTTTCCTGCATAGTACTTAAAAATTGATTTTGAATGTTTTAAAATGTAACAAGTGCTTACTTATTTATTTTAGTTTATACCACTCCCTGTTATTTTATATCCTACCCATAATTTGTTACCTCTAATGGAGATTTTAGTTTGCAAACTCTGCTCCCAGACTACAGGTGATAATACTTTGATCAAGAACTTTCTGATAAGAATAGATGAATTTTCTAAAAGACATGAAAACTTGAAAGCTCCCTTTACTACCAGATCTTGCTCTATGCCACACTTGTATTTTGGATGAAACAACCATTTAGAAGACACTAAAAAAGATTATTGGAATAAAATTGTTTTATTTGATTTGTTAGCTTTATATAATTGCTTTTTAATATGTTCCTTCCTTTGATTTTAGAGTTTCCATATTTGCATTGCTTCTGCTAGTAACACATTTGCAAAACTAGAAAATGTGTATAGTGTGTTTGGTTCATTTAAATTATTATACAAGGCAAATAACATTCTTTCTCCAAATATTTTCTCATGTAAAGATAAATTACTACAAATTTCTTCTTTTTTGTTCACTATTTCTGATGGAGCAAAAGAAATGCTTTCATAGTTCTGTTTCATTTAAATTAACATGTAACATATTTTTGTCCTCTTTAGCTAAACTTTTAAGAGTATAGATTTTAGAACATAGTTCAATATTTCAAATTTGGTCCTCTGAAACTTTCATCTTTCTATCACATTACATTCCACAATATCCTTTCTTATCTTCTGTTTCTATTTCTATTAGAAGAAAGAGCATTTGCAGTGCACCCATGTCTGAATTTTCCTGGTCAAGACATTAAAATCAAAATGGCTTAAGGAAGCATCCTTAGTTTCTTTTGATGCGTGACTCACCAGCACTAGGTTCTAGCTCCTGGGTTTCAAAAGTTATAATGGTCTTCCTATTACAACCTGGATACATCTTCCAGAACAAAAGTAGACTGAAAATTGATACCTTATCCAAAGTAATGATAGAGCTCAGGGACCATTTTCTTCTGGTCCAGATATGGTTCCCTGAAGCCTACTCATGCCTGTATGTGTTTTTTTATTTCCTCAAGTTTTATTTCCAGTGGATATTATTTATTCTTAGTTTCTCCAAGAGCACTGGGTCACGCCTTGTGTGGCTTCTATACAGTTCCATAGATACAATTTTTGTTCTTGTCTTCCTCAACAGTATTTCTATCCTTATCCTGATGTCTATGTTGACATTATTTATATTCCCGCTCTGCTATTCTATGGAGTAAAACGAACTTCCTCAGAGTCTTAAAATCTTCCCGTCTATGATAGGATCCCAAATAGCTATCACTAGTTTCTGTCTTTGGTGAGGTTGATATGGGTGCAATTGTAATTGATTACATTTTCATCTTTTCTGATCTAAAAACAGTCACTGTAAATAGGAAATAAGCTAGGTTTCTAGAAGGCTTTATATATTCTAAGCTTTAAATTTTGTCCAGGATATTCTGATATTTGCAAAATATCATTGGAAAAATTCCTAGTGATTTAGTAATTTCTCATCAAATTCAAATATAAAATAAAAACAGAAAATTCTAAGGGAGAAGGAAAGTGAAATACATTTAAAAGGGTAAAGTGAATTATAGAAACAAAGATAAACATGCTGAAATATGCATAAATAAAATGATTAATCTGTTAACAAAATAAATATTTTAAAACAAGTAGCTGCCCAAACTATTGTGAACTATTTTATAATATATTGGGAATGGCAAATAATTTGGTAAAGAGCCCAACAAGTTGTCAAAGTAGATTAAGAAATCTTAAAATCTAGACTGTGTTTTTATATTAAAAGTAATCAGCTTTTTCCTTCTTTCTTCACGTGATTTTTTTATAGTGTAAGGGGTTCCTCTTCTGAGAAACAGAAATCTAAGGAGGATTCATCTCTCTACTGCACATCAGTTCCCATGGCCTCTGATGATTCTTATGCTTTCACACTGTGGAAGTCAGGAAAGGCATATGTGGATAACCTACAATCACAAACCTGAAACATGAATATTATACACAGAATTTCTTTTGGCATTAAAGCAGGAAACTCAGCCTAGGTGTTGGAGTATCACTTGTAAATAATCATTCCTGTTTGAGAAACCCAAGGAATTAGACATCAGTCTTACTTTGCTCAGCACTTACCATTGGACCTAGAAGTTCAATCCTTTCTCGCTAACTCTAAAAATAAGTATATAGGATGACACTCATCCAAAACCAGTCAATATCATGTCATCATATTTCTATTACCTACTAATTATGTTTCAGAAAATTTTACACATATATATGTATGCATGTATGTGAGTATCTTTTGATGAGTATGTACTTATCCAGGGGTATTTCAAATATACTGATTTATATTTTTATTCTATTAGTAACTGACAGTTAATCTAGCCCAGTCCCTATTTCCCTATTCTTTCCTCTCTCCCTTCAAAAACTGTGATAACTTTAGACAAAGAGATCCTATCCTTTACATTGGTTGCCTTACATTTTATTATACTTTATTCTGACTTAAAAATTTCCTTGGTTTTTGTGGGGATCTCAATATTTTAGAAGAAAATCTTTTATATTCATATATTAAGCTTTCTAAGTGGCAATATGAGCAATTGTCTTAAAGCTAGTCTGAATTCTGCAAATTATGAAAACATTGTTACTTATCTACACAATAGGGAGGACAGTAATAACACTTGGTTATTGTGCCTTCACAAGAATTAGCATTAAATAAATTCTAGCTACTGCTATTAACAGAGAAATAAAAGGACTGAACGATTTACAATATTCTTTCACTATAACTTTTATTAATCATTATTCAACTAAATTGAACTTACAAAGCTCCTTAAGTAGAAAGTTTGTCAGGTAGGAAAGAGAAGTGAAAAGAAGAGAAATGAAAGATAGATGGACACTCAGATGTGACAAAAACAAGTTGCAATGGAAAGTCAAACACAGGCCTATTGCATACTTACGGAGCTGTCCAAGTCGAGCTTTCTCTTTTTTACCAAACAAACGTCCTATTGAAGACTTGATTCCTTTTTTCTTGGGGGCTTTGTGAAGAGAGTCTTGGCTGCTATTGGCACTGCCAAGCCCAAGGCTTTCTGGCTCAAGAGAGGCAGATAAACTACTGCAAAAGACAAAAGAGAACAACAGTTCACTTTGATGTGACATCCACATGTCACACAGATTTGTTTCCTTTGTAAACGTAGAAAAGAAGGAACAAGTAGATTTTGAATGTTATTTTCTCCCTTCCTTCTCCTCATCCTCTTAAGATATTGGAATGTTGTATCCTCAGCCTCAGAGCCCTAAGTCTCTGAATTTTCAATAGAAAAATTTCTTTTTGTTACAAAAAAATGGCATTATCTCCCTTACTCTTGGAAGAATATCAAGTTAATCAGTGATCATAGGCTGGTTTGGTATCAGCTATACATCAGACAAAGGTCAGATAACCACAATATACAGGGAACTTAAGAAACTAAACTCCTAAAATTAATGAACCAAATAAGAAATGGGCAACTGAACTAAATAGAACTTTCTCAAAAGAAGAAATTCAAATGGCCAAAAAATGCTATCTCTAGCCATAAAGGAAATGCAAATCAAAACCACACTAAGATTCCACCTCACCTCTGTTAGAACAGCCATCATCAAAAACACCACCAATAACATGTGTTAGCAAGGATGCGAGGGAAAAAGGAACCCTCGTACAATGCTGGGGTGGGAATGCAAGCTGGTGCAACCACTCTGGAAAAAAAATTTGGAGGCTTCTTAAAAATCTAAACATAAACCTGCCATATGATCCAGCAATCCCACTCCTGGGGATATACTCAAAGGAATGTAACACAGGTTACTCCAAAGAGACCTGCACACCCATGTTTATTGCAGCACTATTCACAATAGCTAAGTTATAGAAACAGCCAAGATGCTCCACTACTGACAAATGGATTAAGAAAATGTGGTATTTATACACAATGGAATTTATTTTTCTTTTATTATTCATATGTGCATACAAGGCTTGGGTCATTTCTCCCCCTTGCCCCCACCCCCTCCCTTACCATCCACTCCGCCCCCTCCCTCCCCCCCACCCCTCAATACCCAGCAGAAACTATTTTGCTCTTATTTCTAATTTTGTTGTAGAGAGAGCATAAGCTATAATAGGAAGGAACAAGGGTTTTTGCTGGTTGAGATAAGGATAGCTATACAGGGCATTGACTCACATTGATTTCCTGTGCGTGGGTGTTACCTTCTAGGTTAATTCTTTTTTATCTCACCTTTTCTCTAGTTCCTGGTCCCCTTTTCCTATTGGCCTCAGTTGCTTTTACGGTATCTGCTTTAGTTTCTCTGCGTTAAGGGCAAGAAATGCTAGCTAGTTTTTTAGATGTCTTACCTATCCTCACCCCTCCCTTGTGTGCTCTTGCTTTTATCATGTGCTCAAAGTCCAATCCCCTTGTTGTGTTTGCCCTTGATCTAATGTCCACATATGAGGGAGAACATACGATTTTTGGTCTTTTGGGCCAGGCTAACCTCACTCAGAATGATGTTCTCCAATTCCATCCATTTACCAGCGAATGATAACATTTCGTTCTTCTTCATGGCTGCATAAAATTCCATTGTGTATAGATACCACATTTTCTTGATCCATTCATCAGTAGTGGGGCATCTTGGCTGTTTCCATAACTTGGCTATTGTGAATAGTGCAGCAATAAACATGGGTGTACAGGTGCCTCAGGAGTAACCTGTGTCATAGTCTTTTGGGTATATCCCCAAGAGTGGTGTTGCTGGATCAAATGGTAGATCAATGTCTAGTTTTTAAGTAGCCTCCAAATTTTTTTCCAGAGTGGTTGTACTAGTTTACATTCCCACCAACAGTACACAATGGAATTTTATTCAGTCATAAAGAAGAATGATATGATTCGCAAGTAAATGGATGGAACTGGAGAACATCATCTTAAGCAAAGTTAGCTGGGCTCAGAAGGCCAAAAATCATATGTTGTAATACACTTGTGCATGGAAGCAATGCTAGGAATCTCTCTGTATAGCTATCCTTATCTGAACTAACAAAAACGCTTTGTCTTTCTTATTATGCTTATGTCTTGTCTTCAACAAAATTAGAGATAAGGGCAGAACAGGTGCTGCCTGGAAGTGAGGGGAGCAGGGAGGAGAAATGACCCAAACAATGTAAGCACATGTGAATAAATGTATAATAATAAAAAAATCTGCATATCTAGCATCATTGTATTATTTAGTACTTGACACATTACTAATATCTTTCTTAGAGTTTGTTTTTTATGCTCTTAAACATAATGACCAATGGTAACCAACTAATTGTGAAATTGAAGCTGCTGTAGTTTTGCTATAGTTTCTTGTAGCCATCCCTCTCACACACATTTGGAGTCTAACTCGTTCATTCTAAAATCATGTGGTTGGGTTCTAGAAGAGACAAATACTATATGCTACTGATCATTATAAATCTTTCCTGAATTATAGCTTTCAATATTTCTTTTAGATACATGACAAGCTGAAATGACTTCCAAGTAGTTGGTGTAATTTCCATTTCTGGTCAATATACGTGACATTATGGTAATAAGCAATCAATAGATAATGCTATAATTTTTATAGATGTTAACTTGATATGATGATGAAACATTTAATTTTACTCAGTCATCTTAGTTAACCTGAGCTTACATTATCTAAATTGCAAAGCAATGTCTTTTTGGAGAGTGAAAGAAATATATAATTTGAGACTTATTTTTTCAAATTAGCATATGAAAGTAATCAAAAGAAATGCTTCTCAGCTCAGAAAGCCATTTTCAAAAACATTTGCCATTAAAACATACTATTTGTTAGATGGATTCATAAATATTGTAGTAATCATTAAGTCATTATCTTCATGTTCAAAGATGTAATTGACAAGACAGTAAGAAGACATACATGTGAGATACAAATTGCATGCTTATATTTATTTATATCATTAATTATAGATAACTGTTTGCAATTTTTTAGGCACATGGATAGGACAATATGAAGAATCATTATGACAGATAACATCTGGAAATCTTTTCCTTTAATATTTCACCCAATGTGCTCTTTTTTATTCTAAGCAATTGGCCTGAAGAGTTATTAGCTCTGGAGTACGGGCATGCATATCTGTTTGCTAGCAGTCATGGACATTTCAGATCTTAATTACTTTCATAATACAACCCAAGTTTATTGTCTTAGCTTAAGTCCTTTTAGCTTTTTCTTACTGTTCCTAAGTCCTTCCTATAGCACAACTGCATTGTAATAGGAAAATTCTACTAATATATATATATGCATATATATATATAATATGCAATATGTGATATTTATAACAAGACCACACAATATAGTTAATTTTAAAAGTAAAAATTTGATCTCAGAATGGAAATTTGGTTATTTTATAAAAAATATTGTAGAGAGAGAGCAGGGCAATGCCCCATTGGAAAATTATGACTCAAATCTAACTTTCATCTCAATTGTACGGCAGTACATTTGACAACACTGAAGGAAAGTGAATATTTTGGGATGGAAAGTGTTCAACATTCAGTGTGCTCAGATGGTCTTACCTTCGGGCATCGTTGTGGTAGGAAGAAGGGAGGGTGTGTGTCATTCTGATGGCTCTGGGTGTTGGGGGAGGGGATGTTTCACATTTAATTGTTGCTTTGTCCTCCCGACCATCTTCTTCCACCACTGCAATCTAGAAGCAAAAACAGTACATTCAAATCAACTATTACTAAGTTTCAACTGAATTTGACATAAATAAAGAATCATTAAGACAAGGATATTTAAGTAATTTTAGTACAAAGACTTACATATAAGTCTCACTTACATAAATTAATTTTACTAAACAGAATGATTTTATAGCTATGTAAAACTGACCATACCACAATAAAAAAAACTCATGGACCCACTACACAAAAATATTGTATAAGAGTAATAAACACCACAAATCAATACACGGCAAATAAGAAAAAGTTATTCTGTAATCCATTTTATCATATCAGAACATATGCTTTTTACAAAAATGTATTAAACACATATTTGAGCAAATTTACTAAAGAAAAAGAGTATTATGCAAAGTCAGGTTGTCATAACAAAGATCTTTTAAGTGGAAATTTTGAAATTAGAAGACAAGTTGGCAAAATATAATTTTATCTGATAAAGCATTTTAAATTAGTCAGTCTAATAAATACATTACAAGAGTTTAAAATGGGTAGCAGTTTATAAGAAAAAAATTTCTTTTCACTTGAGAACAATACAAGGTAAGAACATAATTCTTACAAATTGTTTCATTTTACTACGAGTGACAGGACAATTGGAAAAGATGTAAAAAAACACAAACAGAATGGAGGGATTTCTTTAAAGAGGAATCACATTAAAAATTCACATCAATTCGGCATACCATCAGTTTTGGTAGGGAGAGAGAAACAGAACTGTAATGAAAGGATGAACTTTCCAATAATCGAGTTAATTGTAGAGAAATGTTTTATGTGTTGCATCTTAATGGCATCACTGAATGTTACAATACACAGAAAGAGATTGAAAATTATGAAAAACAGAGTTTAAAATGTTTATGGAAGTTCTGATAAAAAAATTTAAAGTGTTCTGGAATAATGTCTTATTTCTACAAAAAGCTATTATGAAAATGTTTATATATGATAAAAACATACATTGAATAAACTTAATGAAATTGTCGGTCTTCTTCATAAGATTCCTTTTTCAACTAGCATAGGGCCACTAGGAGAGTCTTTTTCAAGGTCTACTTTAGCGTGATTCCAATGTGACAGAAATTCCTTTCTAAACCCATGTCCCATCTAAACATGTTAGGTGTGTTTCAGAACCTGTCTCATGTATGTATAAGTACTTTTACAGTTCCATAACCTAACTGGGACTCTTTTCTATGATCCTCTGTGCTATGCATAATGATTTCTGCTTTCTGAATTTTTCTCCCGAAACACATTCTTATAAAATACCCTTCTTTTACGCCCTGTGAAGCAAACTATAGCCTATACTAATAACCAGTTCTTAAAAACTTCAGACATAGACTCTTCTTCAGAATAACACTGATAGCTCACAGTATGTAAGCAAAGTGGAGAAGAAAGGCAGCAGAATCAGCCAATGAAATGAAAGCTGTGATTACCTTGGTGCATTCTTTCAAAATGTTAATGAAAACAAGTATGTAACTCTTTTCAAGATTACATACTTGTAATCTTCACCTTGTGCTCCTTCCTCCCACGAACTTTCTTGCCAGTCACCACTTTCCTCCTTGATTTCTATTAGGCTGTAATTCTGTACAAGACCCTCCATCCTGTACTTTCATTTCTTATACTCACTTAACGTATTTTACACCATCTATTCTGTTTTCTTCCTAGATTCATAGATTTTTTTTCTAGTCTTCTAAGGTGGTAGAAGTTACAGACTAGTAAGGACAGTTTGCAAGGTAAACTTAAAAATTGACAACCAGTTGGTTGTGTCAAGAAGACAGGAGGATAGAAAGTAACTTAGGAAAAGAAAATTCCATCAATCTAAGCCATGTAAGCATAATACAAATTATCTTAATTAAACAATAACAATAATTTTTAAAGTTCTCTGATTTCAGAAATGCTTTATCATAGACTTATTACCACATCTTGAAGATGCTGAAGAGTGGATTTAAACACTGGAGAGTAGGTTGTAACTTTGAATCATTCCCATCTGATATCCAGTGTCCACTACAAGCTCTCTGTTCTCAAGGATCTAATAAAATATCGTTTTGTGAATGAGAATTAGAGTCTATTTTATTTCCATATGCCATAATTTTTCTCTTTATTTTATTCTAAATAAGAAAACACTGTTTTTACTCTATTTCCTTGTTTTCTGCAATCTGGATACTCTGGCATCTGGAAAGATTGCTCCTCCCCAGTCTAATTAATTCCTAAAGAAGGCAAGCAGTATTACTTGTTAGGGAGATTTTCATATACAAATCCACCAATTCAGAGCCCATTCTTCTCTAACTGGCTCCTGTAATGCAGGAGACAAAATTCCATGCCCTTATTGACCCAAGGCCAGAAGAGAGACAACGCGAGAGGTCCCAATACCAGAGCAGATGAAATTATCCTATCAATTCTGAACCTGCCTACTCTACCCTTCTTTCTCTTTCTGTAAGAGACCTCAAAAAGGCTCCTGCTTGCTTTCCCCTCACATTTGCCTAGTGACCAACCTGGTGCTTTTACAGGGCATGGAATACCCCTTCTCTTGGGAACTACAACAAACTAGTATCTTTTCTTGGGAGTTTTTGCCTGATCAATTGGCCTCAGAGTATTTGAATAGTAATGAAACCAACATTTTTCATATAACCAGCATTGCTCTATAATTGATATTAAAACATCTCACTCTATCACCATGGTTTAATTATTCAGTGGAAAATCAGGATACTTAGTTCTCATAATCCAGCCATTGCCCTTGAATGCATGAACGATTTTATTTTTATTTGTTCTTATCATACTCAAACAATTCAATAACACTTAAAATATTAAATATGATATCAAAATATGATTTATTATTTCTTTTTATGCAAATAAAATACTATAGGGGGAATATCATGTTAAAGTTTTCACAGGAATAAAGCAATATTCAATAAAGAATCATGTCAAAGTTGTTTACAGTACCTTTCTCCGATGTTTCCTCAGATCACTTGGCTGTGATTGGCAGTAATAAAAGCAAGAGAGAATAGAACCGATTAATGATTCCCATTTGACCATACTGCAAGTTTTAATAGTATCTATAATTAGGGTATCTTCATTGCATTTTTTTCCGCAATAAATTCTTTTAGTCACTTGTCCCAGGAGTTACTTTAGAGAAAGAGCCTCTCAGAAGGCATGAATGGGAGATATAGTCACATGATGGAGCCTTGTCTACATGCATTGAATATGAGATGTGGACCCTGGGGAATATAAAGCACAGGGTGAATCTAGCAGAAGAGTGAGACACCAGAAGTAAATGAGACTGCATCCTCCCAAGAAAATATAGACAGGAATGAAAATACAAGGCACAGCGTTTATAAACTCACTTTTGCCCCATTCTTGAGAACTTTGGCTTTCCTTTGAGTAAGTATGGATTTCAGAGATCTCAAATTTCCTGGCATCCTAGCGAAGTTCCCCACCCCCACACAGGCCAAGAGAGGGGGTGTCAGCATAAAGTGTTTCTGGTGAGGCTGCTTTCTTGTAAATGCTCTTTTACAGAAATTTTAAAAAGCCATTCTTTTATGATTTCAGATGAACTTCATATACTTGTAAAAAGCGCTCAAGTTGCTTTTGCTGAAAATCACTGACTCCTTGAGCCCACAAGTTAACTAAAATCAGGAGAAGCTTGGCATCCTTGCTTCCATTTTGTTTTTGTCTTTGCTCTAAACCATTCTCTTTACAGTCACTTTACAATCACCTTGGATTCCAGAAAGGACAGGACTGATAACATCGTTAAGATAAGGGACTGAAACTTCCCACAAGGAACAGTGGAGACTTAAAGGACAGATCAGTCCTCCAAATGAGGATAATTACCTAAAATGATGAGGCTGCACCCTGGAGCAGGAGTAATCATCTCATGGGAAGCAGACTGCACCCCTCAAGGGATGAGGGCAACAACATTTTCTCTGGATCAGCTCTGGGAACTCTTGAACTGAGATAATGGTCAACCAGAACACACCTGTGACTGGGACTATTTAACTATGCATACCTTTGTTTCTTGCCCCCAGTTCTTTTGTCTACTTAAGCCTATATATAGCTCATGTCTGAACTGTAGAGATGCCTAAAGATGAGCTATTTTACCCTGCCTCTTTCCGTGGAATGTCCCAAGCCATGTAATAAACCTTTCTCTGCCTTCACCATGCTTCTTTATTTGGCATTCAGGAGCAGTTGGCCAGACCTGGCATATGGAATCTCAGAAGTTTGGACTTTGGGTCCAAAATTCCAGTTTCACATTTAATGTTTGATTAACTTTTCATTGCAGATATGTTATATTTAATTATTCAATTATACTTTATATTTTTGTTGTTAGTGGAAAATGTGTGGATTTTGCCCCAGTTATTACTCTAACTACATATAGTTAGCATGTTATTTATACTAAGGGTCTGTTCTTCTGTAAAAAGAAATATAAGTATGATTTATTATCAGGACTAAAAAACAAAGTGTCCAAGGCATTATTACAGAATGCAGTAACACACACAAAGTCTTTTCAATCTCTGGTTTTCTTTCCCTAAATTTTCTAATCTTTCTCTAAATGCTCAAATATGAATTATATCCAACAAAATTAATTTTTTATAGATAAGAGAAAAATTTACCTATATATCACACTGAAAATAATGAATTTGGTGACACATTTTATTAGGTAGTAAGGATTTCCTGGATTTCATTTCCATGGTTTTATTCAACCTAGATATTGAAATTTTAAAACATTTCTTTATCCATCAGGAAATATCCTAAGTATTTTTTTTAGAACTCTAATTATAGTGTAATAATCTTCACTTACCACTGATTTATTTATCACTACTTCCTCAAGACAATGTGTGAAAGCACTGAAATCTCTTTCTATGCACAAAAAAAATCACATCTAAAGATTATAAATACATTATTTTATTAGGAAATAATAATGTTATCATGGACTGTGATGTCTATATTTATGAAAATACTTGAGTAAGATACTACACCATAAAAATATAAGCAAATAATAACAGTTCAGAAATCACCAAAGTATACCTGCCTTAAATGGTGATTAAATTGTGCTCTGTGACCCAAGATTCTTACTGTAGTTTTGGTAATAAATTGGTCATTAACATTATGTAGTACATATTACATTTTCAGAAACTAAGTCATAGATAATGGATACTTCCTGGACTTGCAAACTAAGCAGGCCACATTGTGACTCAGTATATCTGGTTAGTGTAACTTAGTATTTTGACTAAAAGTTTCTGAGGCCTGTTCTGATCAGGTAATCATTATTCTGATTGACCATCATCATGTCTATTTAAAAGTTATTTTAAATACCAAGTCTGGTAATAAACACAGAAGACTCAATAGCTTACAAAAGAGGTGAGTTATTTGTTTTTGTGTTTTTCACCATTTTTCTTTCATGCAGGCCTTATAAATTGGAAATTCCAAACTGTAGAGAGCTTGTAATTGAACCCACAAATTAATTAAAACCAGGAGAAGCTTGGCATCCCTGCCTCCTTCTTGTTTCCCCACCATATAAACAGTTTGTTATAAATAGTATCGTTTCAATTCTCATTTGCAAAATTAAAGAAAAAGATGCCAAACCTATATATATATATGCAAAATAAATTTTGTGAACATTAATCAAAAATTTTGAATGCAAAAAAATATAATTGCTATAAGAATTTGTCTCTAAGATCAGAAGTATGTATGTACATGAGTATATATATATATATATATATATGTAATATACATGCACCCACAAACACACAACATAAATATATGTAGATTTAATAAATTAATTCTAATAAAAATAATTGTTGCAATTTATCAACCAGATTACATATTATTTCAAACTATTTAATGATGGCATTTGGACAATGATCTTCATTCATCTATGGGCATTGTATACTTTTATAGGAGCTTCACAGCCCTCTGACAAACACTGTTACTTGATTTTTGTAGTATTATTATAATTATGATTATAGTTATAATTGTGCTAGATTTTAGCATATATGAACTATTATCAACTCTTTGTATATTAATTAATCCCTACTGCCAATCTCTTTTATTTGAAATAGGAATTTTATTGTTTAACCAATAGTTTTAATACTCATTATGAAAACTGGGAATTTTACCTACACAAACATTTCACAATATTTTTATCTTCGTCATTACTGTCATATAAGTACACTTCCAAGTAATAATAGGAAAAAAACCCAAAAAACAGAATAAAGCACGCTTTTTCATTGGACCATTATGTGGAAACGTCAGCTCCACTTATTATTCATGTTGAACATGGATGATTTACTCCTGTTCTCAAAGCCTCGGTGACCTCTGCTCCCCACGGGAACAATGACCTCTGACCTCAGTGTTGCCATGAGAATTAGATGACTGAACATCACAGCATATAGCAGCCATTCCGACCATATTTTCCAATCTTTCTTATGTTTCTTTTAGAATGTGCTACTTTGATTTTCTCTCTTTTTTCAGGTTACTAATGTGGGCTTCCAAATTCTAATCCCAAATGTAAAGATTGATGAAAAAAATAATTAAAGAATAAGTATGGAAATATTGACATGGTATCTAAAGAAGAAAAATTTGAAAATTGAGGCTTTTTTTGTGGCAACATAAATACATAATTTTATGAAAATTATATATATTGCAATATTATAAATTCCTCTGTTGTATTGAAGAAATGATAACTCTGAATTTTTGCCATTAGCTAAATATTTTAAAAATCATCTACTCTATTTAGATTTATATAATCAACATAATATTAGCAAAATTGGACTGAAAAGTTTAAATCTTCCAAATTTCTATTGTTATATTTAAAATCTTGCCTGCCCATTGACTTACTACATGACCTTGAGAAAGGTATAACATCCATTTCCTTGTCTTATAATGGGGTTAATAATGGGACCTACCATTATTTGTGTGGCGGATTAGAAAAAGAAACAATAAATGCACAGAGTCTTTGGAGTAGACCAGACACCCAGTAAGTGTTGGCTAATGCAACACTTGTTGGCTAATCTTAATGGGGCACAGTTAACTGAACATATCATCATACCAGTGTCATGACTCCCATCCGATCCATTTCCCTGGCAGGGCTTCTTGGGGTGAGCTTTGGCGTTGAGTGTCCACTGGGGGGAGATGAACTGGCCAGCGATGAAGCTGTAACAGAGGCAGTGATGGAGGTACCTGGGTGGACCCTTGCCAAATTCAGGCCTTCCAGGCTCACACTAGCCACTCTGTTCTCAATTTCTTCAGCACGCAACTCTGTAGATTCTTTTTCTTCTTGAATTAGCCTGAAAGATACAGTTTAATTTTCCCTATTATATGCTACTGTAGTGTCAACTGGAATTTCATACGTATCATTTTAAAATGTTAAATATTTTATGTCAAATCTAGTATTTCCATCTTTATTTCTTCTCTAAGAGGTACAACTTTCAATAAATTTCAAAAACTTCTGGGCTATGATTTAAGACATCCTCTTTTTTCTTCTTTAGGATATGTAATTCCTGACCATTTTCAGTTTGTTCTTTCTACACCACTATCCTGCAAAAACCCTTTTAAAACCTTGCTGCCTAGTTAAGTTTTACTACTAATTCTAATCTTGCATTCAAACTTGGATACCAATAAAAACTCCTTCAGAGATCTGGATCTCAGTAGTCATTTCACTGAGATTCTGTCCAGTAACAAATTTAATTGATAAGATCTTCAATGAGTGCTCATCCATAATTATCATAGGCCATGTAACATCCAAACTCTTCTTAAAACACTAATCTCTCTGGGCATGGGCTCAGTCTGGGCAAATAGTTTGCAAGACCATGTCCCCAAAACACCCAACACACAAAAAAGTTGACAGTGCCTCAAGTGGTAAGAGCACCTGCCTTGCAAGTGTGAGTTCCAGAGTTCAAACCCCAGTGCTGCAAAAGAAACACTAACTTCTACTTAACTAAGCCTTCCTTAAGTAAGTACTAAGAAACCTAACAAAGTAGAAATGTAGTTAGATACATAGAGAGATAGGGGAAAATAAAAAACAAACTGTTAATATAAATGTGTTTGATAAGGTAAAGACACTATCTGTTACTTTTTATCTTTTCTCTTTTTTGGAGGCACTGCAGTTTGAACTCATGGCTTCATGCTTGCTAGGCAGGCAGTTTCCATACCTCCAGCACATTTTACTCTGGTCATTTTTCAGGTATGGTCTCACTTTTTGCTCAGGCTAGCCTGGATGGCAATTTTCTCATTTATGCTCCCTACTGTAGCTGGGATGGCATGCACACGCTTGCGCCCAGCTTTTTCTGTTGAGAAAGGGTTTCAAGAACATTTTGCCCAGTCCACAATCCCCTCAAGAAACTAAGATTACAGGTGACAGCCACTACACTCAGCTCTCTTTTTCTATAAACAGGAGGACTTTTGCAGAATATTTATAAATTAGTTATTAAAAAGTCCCAAGTATTTAAGAGATTTTTTTAGTTTGTGTAAAGATCTTGAGTGGGTCATAAGCCACTCCTTAGATATTTTGTTCCTAACCACAAATAGATTATTGTGATTCCTCTATGTAATCCCCTTACAGAAATGAGTTTAAAAGTCTAATCAAATACAAGTTGCATATACATAAGTGCACAGAAGCAATGCTAGGAATCTCTCTGTATTATTATCTTTGTCTCAAACTAACAAAAACACTATGTCTTTCTTATTATCTCCTATGCTTTCTCTTCAAAAAAATCAGAGAACAAGAGGGCAGAACAAATTCTGCCCCAAAGCTGGGGAAGGGGGTAGAGAGGGGAAGGGAGAAGTGGCACAAACAATGTATACACATGTAAGTAAATGTAAAAACTATAAAGTAAAATTAAAAAGACAATACATGTTTACAAAGATTTGTTTTTGTTAAAAAATTAAGAGGCAAGCTTATACTTAATTATAAACTTTAACTTACACAAAGAATATAGATTCTGTTATTCTTGAAATTTGTTTTCATGGATGCATTTTAATTTCATTCAAAGATCAGAATCACAAAAGGAAGATTTTATCAAATAACATAGTACAACACCCTTAATACTTAAAACATATTCTAAAGGAAAAATTACTTTTTCTTTAAAAAATGGCATTTTGTACTTTTAATATACTTGGTGGAAAAATGACTTGTTTAGAAATCTCCTTCAGTGGGATGGCAGGGAGATTCAAGTGATAGAAAGCCTGCCTAGCAAGTGTGAAATTCTGAGTTCAAACCCCAGTGCTGTCCGCTCCAAAAAAGAAAGAAATATCAAGAAGCATGGTGGTTTTGTGGCACAAACAAATTGTAGTTATTTACTCTAGGTCTTTTGCTAATTATAAAGGAGAACCAAACTTTGAGAAAGCTGAGTAAGAAGTATACAGAAACCTAATTAAGATAAATGGTAAGTAGACATTCAGTTTGCTCAAAAGAATAAATTACAATCTGTTGATCTTCAAAATCTTGACATGAATATGGAAAACAAAACAATAACAAAATAGATTCTCTTTAGAATGCTCCACAGGAATCAAGTGGGAGAAGGAAAGGATAAAGATTACAAATTAAGGCAGGCAAAATTGTACCCATCTGCAGAGGAAAAACAGTGCAGTGGCAAACAAGTTTGAAATAATTTGACCCCAATCTTTAGGGAAATGAGTGAGCTGTGAATAAGTCAGAAAAGAGTATTTTTCTTAACGATTAAATTAGTTCATGAAAGACCAAGTCTTAACCAAAGATCAGTTCTGATTGGTATTAGCAGATCACCGAAGTTTATATCATATACCTATTTCTTTTGAACGTTGGTATGTGATCAAGTTTTATGTATTTTTCAAATTGGCAACTGTACTAAGCTACATCTTAGTCAATCTATTCTATGATTGTTATTGAAAAAGGACTCTCAAGAAATACAGATTGTTATTTAGGGGGTGTGTTGATATTTTTGGTGACAAGGCTATATGCTTGACCTGTTCAGAGATTTTAACTGAAACTGAATAGCATTAATCAAAAAGTGTTATTCAGGTAGAATATTCTTGTTCTACATTTTTTAAATTTATAATAATCAAATATTAATAGAGAACTTTCCATATGCAAACAAAGTGCTGAGATTTAGAAATAAAAGTGAACAAAAGAAGGTTAGTAAAATCCTTCACTGAAAATGTAATGGTAAAGCCATTCAAGCTGAATAAGAGCAAAAGGTTGTCATGTTAGGTTAAAGGGGTATGGAATGGCGAGAATGTTCCAGAAGAAAGTAGCAGCAGCAAGAAAGGAATGATCATGAAGCACTCAAAGAGCTGGAAGTCATATATAATGCAACAGGAGTAGGAAACATGAATGGCAAAAGAGTGATGAGATGGGAAGGGCTTTGTAAGCCACAGTGAAAATTTTGGTCCTAATATTTAAGAGCAGTTGAAGAGTTTGAAAGTGAGAATATTTCAGATTTAAAAAGCCTGCACTGGCTTCAATACTAGGTTGGATTAGTTACAGAAATGAAAGAATACAAAGAAACCAGGTATGTGCAGCAGATAAATTTCACCAAGTTGGTATTGTCCAAATGAGGAGCTATTGTAATGTGTAGTAGGGTGAGACCTTAATAGGGTGAAATAATAGAAGAGACCAAGTAGATTTGAATCATATCAAAAGGAGGTAAACAGAGTTAATAAGAGCCAGAAAAAAACCCAAAGAAAAGCATGGAACAAATTAGTGAAAAAACAAAACACAACAAAAAATCCTGTTAATCAGTTGAAAAAGAAAGTTATGAATAAATTCCTATGCTCAAAATAAAACAAATCCACCTGCCATATTAGGTTCCTAACTACAGTTAGAGTAATAAGAGAAAACCAGTTGGATGTCATTGGGATAAACTATATTAAGTTAAAAAGGAAATCATTTATAATTGCTAATATTTCTTAATATTTGAAAAGTTAACTTGTGCAATTTCATTTGCAAAGTAGAAATCACCTACTTTTTAGATCTCTGGATATGGTGTGATGATAGTACATTTTTTTAATCTCCTATAAAATAATTCATAGTTAATACACATTACCCACATGCTTTATTGGCTATGAAATAAAAGTATAATAAAAAAATAGGCATGGTAGAACATGCCTGCAATCTCAGCTTTCAGGAGGCTGAGGCAGGAGGATTGAAAGTAAAAGGTAAAAAGACAGCTTGGTATTCTATCTAAAAAAATACCCCCAAATATAAGGAGATTTATTATACTATAATATTAAATTGTGTCTGCCAGATATACTTAAGCCTCTTATATTTAAATAATGCAAATGAATTTGATTTTCCTTTGCTTACTTAGGACAGTTGTACAGGTAAATCTCCCAAAATGGAGACTTTTCTTGACCAGTCTGATTTGCCATGAATTTCAATACTAGTGTGTGAACATTTAATTTGTGTCAATATAAGGAGTATTAATTAATTACTGGGAGAAATCTACACAAGAATTTGGTCTCATTTTGAAATATGGTAGTAACATACTGAAAAGCATTGTTTAACCACTAGTGAACACACTATATAGCATAAAACAACCCACAATTTTCATCCAAGTTTCTACTAAAGAAATTTAAACATTATTGTTAAAAAGTTTATCCTATTATTTATTTATTTATTATAATTCACCTTAATTTATTGATTTTAAATTTTTTTCTTTTTTAAATTGTTTTTATACTTACTTACATGTGTTTACATTGTTTGGGCCACCTCTCCCTGCCTCCCACTCACCCTGCAGAACCTGTTCCACCTCTTGTTCTCTGATTTTGTTGAAGAGAAAATGTAAGAGATAGTAAGAAGACATAGTGCTTTTGCTAGTTTCAGATAAAGACAGCTATACAGAGAGATTCCTAGTATATTGCAAACCCACATTGGTTCATCTCTGCCAGACCTCTTCACTACTTCCTGGTCCCCATCCCATAGTGGCCTCTGCCAGTTTAAGGTTACTATATTTGCTCCTATACAGTGAGCACATCAACCACATTCAAGTTTTAGGTTTCCTTCCCTTTCCCTATTCCTCCTGTACACGTTCTCCCATTAATGTGTGACTGATGTCCAATAATATTACTGCATTTGTTTTAGGTCTATAATCTGCATATGAGGGAAAACATGCTATTTTTTGTCTTCTGAGCCTGACTAATTATCCTATTTTTTGAGATCACTAACATTAACTTTTCTTTTTAGTGGTTCTGTCAAAGATCACACTATTCTGATTTTAGCATATGCTCCTCCATGGACTGAACTGTGTTTCACCTACCAACCCTCATTCATAGGATGAAGCCCTAACTCTGCATATGACTGTTTGGAGATGCAGTCTTTAGGAAGTTCAATAAAGTCATAAGAGTGAGACATTAATCTGAGAGAATCAATATTTTTGATTTTGCTTTTTCTCTGTCTCTGAGAGCCTTAATAAGAAACTTGGTCTTGAACTTTTAGTCAACAAAATTGTAAGAAAATAAATTTTGTCAAGCCACTGTTGGCCTATTGTATTTTATTATGCCAGCCCAGGAATGTTCCACTGGTGATGAGTGAAAAAAAAAGTGGTGATTTTTTAAAAGGCCCTTAACATTTATAAATATACACTATCCCTGACATAACAGTTTAAAATTGCTTTAAAAATAACATTAAGTTGATTTCACTCAAATATCCGAATGCTTTTAAGAGAGATAAATGTACATTAATTTGCATGTATGTGGTACCTTTATTGCAGTGTGAAATATACTTGAAGAATGTGCCTTAATACCACAAATATTTTCAACTTAAATAGTGAATTTAAGTTTAAAAAACACTTTAAAATTCACTGAAGAAAATTTTACCTTTAACTTATTCTTTTATATTGTCCCTACTGTCATGAGTCTGTATATGTTTCATGTGTGTTTCTTAAAAGGACTGTCTGAAGTTTACACGGGAGATAAGTAGATATCTGGGAGTCTTGTGAAAATGCACATTCTTTTAAAATGAGTGAATATGAGGTTTTGGATTCTGCAAGTCTAACAAGCTCTAGTCTGTAAATCACATTTTTTGTGCAAGGTTTTGTAATCTCTTCAAACTATCAATTCAAATTGAACTCACCTTATTTCTTTGTTGATTGCATCCAATTGTTCCTGCAGCATCATAGCTAGAGTCTGGGCATCAGAATGACCGCTCGGAGAGAGAAGATCCATTGAGCTAAAAATTGTTTCTCTGTCATCGTCATCAATATCAGACATTTCAGTGTCACTTTCAAAAGGGTGGCTACTTAGTACTCCAATTTGTTGAGTTCTATTCCACTCATGATCACCAAGTGATTTTACCTGAATGGTAAATGCACAAAATAAAATATCATCTTGCTCATTTAAAAAGAATTAATCTAAAACATAACAACAACAAGACACACAAGCTTTCATAGCTGGTTTCCCAATAGTATAACTGAATATTAAAATTTTAATTTACTGACTCAACAAAATATGTCCTTGACATCTTAAGCAATGGAAGATATTGTCAGTATAAATATCAATATTTTAATAGAAATAAAGATGATAAACTTCCATATGATTTGTAGTTCAATTACATTTCACGTCATCAATTATCTTAAGGCATCTACTTTGGTGTCACTTTGCCTCATTTCTTTTTCTTTTAATTTTCTTTTATTGTTTTTACATTTATTTGGATTTCTAATTATAACAATCTCAACTTACTTGTGCTCTACATTTGGATTTTTATACTAATTAGTCTCACTTACATTTTTCTTATTAAAATTTGAGACTACAAATATCATGTAGCAAAGTACATAAGAATTCTCTTCCCAAAACTCATTTATAGGCAGAGTGGGGTAGCCTGTAATCTCACTACTTGGGAGGCAGAGATTGGGAGGGTAACATTTCAAGGTCATTCCAGGTAAAAAGTTTGTGAGACCTCCCTTCTCAACCAATGCCTGGAGGTGGTGGCATGCCTATCATCTCAGCTGTGCAAGGAAGCATGAATAGGAGGATTGTGGTTCAAGCCAGAGACTGGGAATAATCAACACCCTATCTCAGAAATAACCAATGTAAAAACAAAAAGGTCTGGTGGAGTGGCTCAAGTGGTAGAGGACCTGTCTCACAAGTGTGAGGCCATGAATTCAATCCCAGCACCAAAAATTTCACTTACATAGGTTTGAACAAAATGTTATTAAAATATTGCAAAATAATTTAACCTCATCTCTACTTCTGTGGTCACTGGAACATTTTATTTATATTTTAATCCCAAAGCATGCTAATTTCCATGGCTTACATTTTTAAATTAATATAATAACTCCTCCTTTTGAAAGAGAGTTTTAACTAACCAATAGGCCACAGTTTTGTAAACTGTGATTTGAAGGCATGACAAGGTTGGACATAAAGGATAAGCCCTAGAGACTTTTCCTTTTTTAAAAAAAAATTTTCATTCCTGTGATCTTGAAAAATTAGTTATATGAAAGATCCCATGATATTCCCTTGACTATTGACATAAGAATTGAGGACGTGAATTAGCACTTGAGTTACAAACTGTTTTGGCACAAAGGAACACTAATTTATTTGCCATATAATAATGAGAAAAGAACTGATATGAACTTAGTTTTCATTTATTCATTCACGCATTCAGCAGATGTTGGAAGACTGCTTTGGTGGATTAATTTATATATGACATATTAGTATCACTTGCAACCCAAAAAGTTGTGAGGGCCGCTGTTGAGGAAAAATGTATACTGTCTTGGATACATAAAAGTGGTTGAGGGGGGCAAACTGAGGGCACAGAAGAATTCTATTACTTCTCTATAAAATACAATTGCATTACTTACTCAAAAAGCACAGCTTAAAATTTTTAAGCTTCTTTAAATGAAGGGCTGGTACTACAGTTTATCATTTATAGGTCTCTATAAACACTTTTCAAACTTTTCATGTATTAATAATACAATATTTAATTGTGATTATTCCATGTATGCATGCAGTGTACCTTGAACATGCTCACCCTCTCCCTTACACTCCCATTCTCCCTCTTCCTTTTCCCTCTATTTCAAACAGTGTTTAATGGTTTCATTATACTGTCTTCATATGTGTATATGCAACATCCTCTTTATCCCTTAGTATCCTTTTCTTTCCCCCTCTCTCTTCCGGGTGTTGTTCTCCTAGGTAGTCCCCCATCTACATTCATGTTCCATCATCATCATCATTTTAGGTCTAGGTTCCACAAATGAGTAAAAGCATGCAATGTTTGGCCTTTTAAGTTTGGCTGATCTCACTTAGCATGATGACCTATAAACACTTTGGATAATCTATGTGCAATGCTTAAAACATGGTATTTGAAACCACACAAAGCATGCTCGTGTTGATTCAATCAGTGTGTTAAGTGTATAATGTTGAACATTTAATCTTTCTGAGCCTAAAACGTTTTACGTCTAAAATAAGCATACAAAAAATAGTATCCCTTCATAATATCATACAGATAAATATATGTGAAATGCTCAGCTCAACTTCTAGTTTATGTTAATTATCATTTTTTAAAATGTCATACTTTGTGCTTGAGACTAATAAAAATGTTAGCACTTTGAATTCTGTCCATGGTAAAAAATTCTACCCCAAATGGAATTATGGTTTTAATTTAAATGAATGAATTGAAATAAAGTGGTTGACCTTTGGTTCATCTCTCCGCACACCCATGCGTCCTCTCCTTGGTCTTCTTATCACTTTAGTCGTTCTGTAATCAGACTGGTTGTCCACTAGGGATCCAACTGAATACCGCAACTCAGCTGAGGTATCCAGATGAGTTCTGGAAGAAAAGAAAAGTATGAACTATATTCAATTTCAAAGTTTAAATTTACCGGCTTAATTAGCAGTGAAGCATAGACCATCTATGAAATAAATCTCAATGAAGGAAATTGGGAAATTGTTATGTTCTTTGGGGCCTCTTCAGACATATATCAGAAGTTTCAGTCTCAGTTCCATTTCTGAGGGTCAGATGCATTTTCATCTTTTAGAACATGCAAATAACTTTTCTGTTTACTATCATTTTCAAGTGTGGGAGTTAAATAAAATATGTTAAGATAGATAACCAAGATCCACTGAATTAAATTGTGGCAGTTCTATATAGGTTGTGCTCTTTAATGGATATCTCATTATTCCCCACTTATAACATTTGTTTTAAATATTTTTCATTATCCCAAGTGAAAAACATGCAAAGTGATGGTTATCTAGAACTTTTTCCAATTTTCAAAATTTTGGAGAAACTCCATACCATCTCTATTCAGCAAACTTCTATTTTTCTTTTTTTTTCATTTTTCTTTTATTATTCATATGTGCATACAAGGCTTGGTTCATTTCTTCCCCCTGCCCCCACCCCCTCCCTTACCACCCACTCCGCCCCCTCCCTCTCCCCCCCCAATACCCAGCAGAAACTATTTTGCCCTTATTTCTAATTTTGTTGTAGAGAGAGTATAAGCAATAATAGGAAGGAACAAGGGTTTTTGCTGGTTGAGATAAGGATAGCTATACAGGGCATTGACTCACATTGATTTCCTGTGCGTGGGTGTTACCTTCTAGCTTAATTCTTTTTGATCTAACCTTTTCTCTAGTACCTGTTCCCCTTTTCCTATTGGCCTCAGTTGCTTTAAGGTATCTGCTTTAGTTTCTCTGCGTTAAGGGCAACAAATGCTAGCTAGTTTTTTAGGTGTCTTACCTATCCTCACCCCTCCCTTGTGTGCTCTCGCTTTTATCATGTGTTCATAGTCCAATCCCCTTGTTGTGTTTGTCCTTGATCTAATGTCCACATATGAGGGAGAACATACGATTTTTGGTTTTTTGAGCAAACTTCTATTTTTCAATTAAAAAAATGACAAATGCTTAAAAGCAGATTGATACCTGGTCAATAATCTTATTTTTTTTAAATAAAAGCAATGTTTTGGCTTTTGGCAAGACAAAATGATAAATAAAAATCTTTCTGTATGCACATTTGATTCTAATATTTGCTTTGAGATGAAGAAGTTGGAAAATTCCAATTGGAAAATGTCACCACACTGGTTTTCAATAAACACAGTAATAAAGTACACTCCAATCAAAGCGCAGAGCAGGTTTCTAAAGCACATTATTTATATATATATTTACAACATATTATTACTATAATAATGTTTATGATAATAATCACGAGTTCATGCTGTCCTATAAAATCAAATAATAGATCCATCATCCATAAGCAATATACTTAATACTGCATTTCTGTTGAACTGAGGCTGGAACTTCCTTCCTTAGTTCCCTTTGTGAACAGTGACAAGCAATTTTGAATATTTGGCAAGATTTTAAAAGTTTGGTTGAGGCTTATATTTCTGCAAAAATTGGAGACATTGCCCCAACTTAAGAAAGAGCAAATGATAGATAATACATAAAGATTAATTAACCAGGCATACTAAGAAATTGCACCACTCTTAGTCTTCATCTACTAGACAGAGGATCTAAGGCTCAATCAGGCTTAACGACCATTATTTCCCAAGGAGGGTTATCTGGCACATAGTAAGCACATTGTAAGCATCTACTAAAATAATGCATGAATAAAATTATACAGTAGCTCCAAACTACTTAGCTCAGAGCACTCTATGTCTCTTTACCTGTGGTTACTTACATTAATATCCCTTTGGGCATCAGAGCAGAGTTTCTAACATTGTAACTCCTTATCCTAGGAACATTGTTTTCTTGTTGTGTTACCTTGGGACTTCATTTATAAAAACATAGAACACAACACAGAACTGGTACATCACTGCCCTGCTTAAAATATGTCAGTGTCTTTTTAAGGCCCTCTGTAATCTTTGCCTTTCTTAATTTCCACCTTCACTTTTAACTATTCTTGCCTTATTTTCTATCCAGCTGAACTGACTTCAATAATTCACATCTTATCTCACTTCTGAGTCTCTGGACATGTTGCCCTTTCTACTGGAAACAGTCCCTTAAAGCATTTAAATGGTTAGTATTCTTAAAGTGTCGGCTTTAAAATCCAATTGCTACATGCTATGCAGCTCTCAGTATTCTCCTGTATTTTTCCATCTGGAACATTTGTTTTTCATTAGAATGTATCTCCAATACATCAATTTCTGGCAAGTAAAATGTGCTTAATAGATCTGGAGGGAGCAAAAGAATTGAAGCAACACCAAACCTCTTTTAGGAGCCACTACTTAAACTTCATGCAAATAAGTTATTGTTCACCTCTCTCCTTTAGTTCTCTGAGCTAGCTCTCTCACAGGGGAAAACAGAAGCAATTTTTAAGTCATTGGAAATATACAATTTGAGAGGCTTTTGACAGGTCTGTTACAAAATAGTCATCAGTTCCTTTAAGCAATGAGCCTGTAGTTTCACCCCTGGAATCTCCTTAAAGAACTTCCAAAAATAAATTAAGTATGAATTTTCTTACAGAATAGCCCTCACTCATCCCTCTGCTTTCTAGAACATCTTCTATCATCTTTTTCAGTTATCTATATCCTAGATTTTCTTTATAGTTTAATCCAAATCAAGCCTTTGCTAGCCAAACTGAAACTCTTTCCACTTTCCTCTCCTATGAGATATTAGTATAGAATATTAGATACTGATAATCATTAGCCTTAGCTATTCCCTTGACTCCTTCTCTTCTTTAAGGTCAAAACTGGAATAATTGAGTATTCATGCATCTTCTGTTACACACACACACACACACACACACACACACACACGATTATATGCCTTCAAAATCAATTGTCAATAAATAATTACTTTTTAATAAATATAAGATTATCTCTACCTTTTTATAAATTCCAGCAGTTCAGCCATCTTAATAATTCTCATAATAACTTTATACTTGTGACAATAACTTACTGTTTACAAAATCCCCATTGCCCATTTGTCTCATTTTACATGCAAAGTTTATGTGATAATCTAGAAAATACTAATTGAATATATATTCGTGTAAAATATGAATTAAGTTATAATCTTATTTTTAAAAGGTTTTTCCAAAATTAAACATCTAATAATTATCTCTCTGGAATCCAAGAGAGTGGGTCATCTATTCTTGGTCTAGTGTCCTTTCTACTGCCACCTGTGAATGAAAGAATAATTGCTCCACATGGGTCCAGTGAAGTCCATTGTAGATAAGCATTATATTGTTTGCCTGCCATGATGACTCACTATAGTAATGGACTTTTAGACACTTGTACAATTCTGCTTTTCTGAGACCCAAGTCAAAAAGGCAGGAAAATGACCATTTGACCCTAATAGAAGGTAATTCATCTGTTGATGAGAAAACCAGTCCTTTCCATCATCATCATCACAACTATGTGAACACATATCACTGCATTAATAATTTCAGTTTATATATACAAATCAGAATTTAAAAATTTGAAAAATAAACATAATTTTCTAAATTAATTACATATTTAAAAGTTCTTTGGTTGTCATTATGACTGAAGAACTGTGTTTCTCATACTAAATTGAAGGAAGAAATATTCAAATATTGAATATTGTTTTTATTTACACTTCCACTGAAAAGAGCATACAATCTACAGGATTTTTATTGTCCACCTGAAACATATTTACTTGGCACATACTACATGCCAGGTAGTGCTCAGATGGCAGTTGTTATCAAAATGAACACATATTTATGTCCTTGTGGAGTTAATGTTCTTAAGATGAACACAGTTTGTGGCTGTCGAAAATTTCAAACACATTGTAATAGTCTGTACTGCCTAGTAAATACATGATTAGATGAGTGAGTCCCTCTATGATTTTTAGCAACTTTAAAGGCCTTAAGCACAAAAGAAAATTATGTGGGAGGTATTAACATGTATATCTATCAATTTGTACATCTGTCTAGTGAGTGGAAAGTCAACCCATTGCTTCTTTCATTTATGATGGAATTGTGAACCAAACTATTCAGGCATGGTTAAATTTAACTGAATGCTTCTTTTTACACATGTAATTTTTCCTTCTATCTTAATTTTCAATTACTTTAAAAGAACAGATAGATGCTAAGTGACCCTACTCAATATTTGTTTAGTCATGTTAAGAAATGAACCTGTTTCTGCATTGAGTGCATATAGAAAAAAGGCTGATGCCTCCTGTTGGAATGAAATGTAATCTTATACACAGTTCTATTTCTTCATTTAAGAATCTTTCAATATATTTCTGTCTATATAATTAAATGCAGAATACAAATGTTTTAATCTGCATGTTTATTGGATATCTATCTATAGAAAGGATTTCTAAATTAGAAAGATATTACTGAATGCAGAAACCACTTCAGGAAAGAGTAAAAATAAGGAAATGATTATTGTGCAATAGGAGATATTTATTTTAGTTAAGTAGGTATGAAACCATAAAGAAATTCATATTGAGATTATAACATAATGCACTGAACAGTAAGCTGTTTAGTATTAGGGGAGCAGGTGATAGACAATGAGTAAGCAATAGAGGGAAGGGGGTTGATTTGATAAACACAACATAGACAGACCTAAAGTACCAAGGTGAAACCCCCTTGGACTATCCATATACACTTAATCTAAAAAATGAAGCGCATGAGGGAAAAATAAATCTTTTTTGGGGGGTGGGTACCTGTTGGAGGGGAAGGGCACAAGGAGAGGGGGAATGAGGGTGAATATGGTGGATGTGTTTTGTATACACATATGAAAATAGAAGAATGAAATCTGTGGAAATTGTGCTAAGAAACGGGCTGGGGGAAGGAGGGAGAATGATGGAGGGGGTAAATCCAGCTAAGAAATATTTTAAACACATATGTAACTATCACAATGTACCCCCTGTACTACTAGTTTATATAATAAAATCATAAATAAAAATAATTCATACTGAAATTTAGTGCAACATACATAAGCTTTTAATTTAATATTACCTTGATATTGTGGGTTCAATTAAAGAGCCAGTTCTCATCTTCAATTGGTCAAGTTCAGATCTCAGCTTTTCAATTTCTTCTGCTAATCTTTCCTAAAAATCAAAAAAGTGTTACTCAGATGGTAGTCATATGACATTAATGCTAACATTTAATTATATAAACCAATGTCTTTTTGAAAAGGTAAACTGGCTGGATACGTTTTTACTGAAGATTATTAGGTATATATATTTTTCTATATAGTTAGGCATTAACTATATACATATTTTCGCAAATATATAAGGAATGTTAAAATCACTAGCTATGGAGATATCAAATCAAAATGCAAAGTAGAAATCATATCTTATTTCTTAAATCCAGAAAACATCTTATTTACACAGTAAGTAAAGAATTTCAATTATCCTTAGAGGGTAAAGGACAAAAGTTGAATTAAAATACCAGCAAAAAATATCACCTTAAGAAAGAAAATTAACCTCCTAATTTTGGGCTTGGTACCAGTACCATTGTTTGTACTCTGACAGTTTTCTTAGGTTGATATTACACATTTTCATGTGTAAACTTATGAAGAGAGGGGTTGTCTTATCAATCTTCGTTAAGTGATAATGAAAGCACTTAATTTTGTTTCAATGACTATAATATTTACACTATGTATAAATATCATTTCTCCTTTTTCGGTGGCCAGTGCTTAACATTTTATTTTATTAAATTAAATTAAAATAATTTTATTAAATTATATTTCTTTTTCTTGCCACACTTTAAGTCAGTATGGCCATTGTAATGTTTCTCTTAACTTTCCTTTTTACTCTCAAAATCACTAACATACTCTAATTTCTTTGAATCTTTTTCTTGAACTTCCTTGTCAGCTTCAGTTTCTTCCTTATATATCCTTCTTCTAGTCACTTAAAGCATGTGTACAAATAATTGCTTTGCTTTAAAAAGTCAATAATTTCTTGCTGAATTTGTTAATTCATTTTGGAATGACAAACTTCTTGCCCTCTCTTAATTTAAAATCTAGAGAGAATAAAGAAAGGATGTAGTTCGAGGAAAGGGTGTAGGAGGGTGAATGTAGTGGAAATATTATGTACTTATGTATGAAAATGGAAAAATGAGACATGTTGAAACTATTCTAGAAATGGGAGGAGGAAAGGGTAAAGGACAATGAGGAAGGAGGTGAATTTAGCTATGATATATTGTAAAAACTTTTGTAAATGTCACAATGTACTCCCAGTACAACAATAATAGGATAATGAAAATTAAGATTAAATAAACAAAATCTAGTGTGAATGACAAACAATGAAAAAGTAGGAATGTGCTAGGAAGAAATGGAGTCGCAGAAAGGTTCTCCAATGTTAAAATGATACTTACGCAAAGACTTAAAGAGAGGTAATAAAATATGGTGACATCATAGAACAAGCTTTTCAGCAGAAGGAAGAACAAGCACTAATACTCCTTAATGGAGTACATTGGTAAGGTACAGAACAAGACTTCTCAAAAGACCAAAAATCGTATGTTCTCCCTCATATGTGGACATTAGATCAAGGGCAAACACAACAAGGGGATTGGACTATGAGCACATGATAAAAGTGAGAGCACACAAGGGAGGGGTGAGGATAGGTAAGACACCTAAAAAACTAGCTAGCATTTGTTGCCCTTAACGCAGAGAAACTAAAGCAGATACCTTAAAGCAACTGAGGCCAATAGGAAAAGGGGACCAGGAACTAGAGAAAAGGTTAGATCAAAAAGAATTAACCTAGAAGGTAACACCCACACACAGGAAATCAATGTGAGTCAATGCCCTGTATAGCTATCCTTATCTCAACCAGCAAAACCCCTTGTTCCTTCCTATTATTGCTTATACTCTCTCTACAACAAAATTAGAGATAAGGGCAAAACAGTTTCTGCTGGGTATTGAGGGGGGGAGCGGGAGGGGGCGGAGTGGGTGGTAAGGGAGGGGGTGGGGGCAGGGGGGAGAAATGAACCAAGCCTTGTATGCACATATGAATAATAAAAGAAAAATGAAAAAAAAAAAAAGACTTCAACGTCGGTGGATTGGAGAGGTTTAGGAGAAAGATGGACTTGGGTAGTTTAGAACAGTAGGAGTGAGAAAGGGTGAGGATGTTTTTGAACGGCATTGGAAGTGATTTTAAGCTCTGTTTTTCACTCTGAGTGAGATAAGGAGCAAGTGGAAGGTTTTGAGCAGAGAAGTGATGTGATCATTCTGATAGCTCTGAAAGGGATGATTGAATGGGACTGGGAGGCAGGAAAGAAGAGTTATTAGGACATTTCGAAAACATAGACAGTAAGTCAAGGTTTGGACAAGAATGGTTTTGGGAGATTTTGAGTTGATTTTTTTTTTCTGGCAGTGAGATAAACAGAGGGGTTAAGAATTACTCCAAGTTTTCTAACCTGAGTAACTAAAAGAAAGAAGTTGTAGTTGTGATTTTCTGGTGATTATGGTTATGTTAGATGGTTGTGGTGTTTGGAATGTGGGATTGGGGATGGAGATTAGGAAGGAAATCTGGAAGAAATTTGAAATGTTAGATTTGACATGTGTAGGTACCCAAATGGAGATATTGCATTGGCAATAAAATATATGAAGTCTCTCAGGGAAGAATACCCAGGAAATAATCTAAATTATGACTGTATTCAATTTATACATATTGGTTAAATTCATGACATCAGATGAGCTCACCAAGGACTGACAGAGTGAGGAGATCTTTAGGAGCACTCTGGGAACTTCAAATTTTGTAGATAAAGATAATAAGAAAATTGTTCAGTGAAGAGATTCAGCACACAGGGCACTTTGCTGACATGACTGTAATGACACTGATAATTTTAGTAATTATATATGCAATCAGATTAGTGAATGTACTCAGCTGTATGGAATGATAGTTCATAAAAGAGAAATGACCTGGGATTACCTTCTCTGGAGATTGACATAAACGAGGATACAAAGCATGAAGTGATTAGAAATGTTGGTTGCTTAGGCAGATTGTTGAAGCTCTACTGCCTGGGTAGGTGGTAGGGGAGTGGGTTCTGAGGATATTGCCAGGAGCACACAGAGCTCTGAATAACAGAACATTGCATAACAAGAGCAAGTCCAAAATCCACAATCTGGTCAAACCTGGGTTTCTAAACACATGCCAGTCCAGCAAACTTCAGATTATTCAGCTAATCAACCGTCTTTGAGTTCTCTGTGCTGTTGCATAGATGCCATTCTCTACCCAGAATGCCCTACTCTTTACTATTCATTTATTAAGATCATATATGTATTTATGAGCTTCCTAAAATGTTGCCCCATCTGTGTAGACTTTCTTAACTACTTTAGAAAGAATCAAATGCTATCTTCTAGGCACCGTATTATATTACTGTAGGAGACCTATCTATCAGCAATTGTTTACATCCTGACTAGGGGACCAAATGATTATTTTTTAAAATAAATATCATAACATGTAGCTTCCTGAGTAATTTTGATATATTTCTTTATTCTCTTGTTTTCAGTACCTTCCATATTGCCATTCTGTTCCCAGATCTTTCCTTTTTCCCTTCCTCCCTTCCTCTCTTTCTCTATTTCTGTTTTCCTCCCTCCCTTTATTCCTCTTTCTTAACTTTCTTTCATTTGCTAACTCTCCATTTCTCTCTCTCAAGTGCCTTTAATCTTTTTTTCTAAAATACAATTGCAGGTCTCTTAAGTTATAAATCTTAATGAAATAAGATTAACGAATTAGGAAAAGAGATATTAACCATTAAGGTTTTTAAGATTTCAGAATCTGGTCTTTATCTACCTCTTATGTTCCCATACCCTGTAACAGAAATAACTGACTTCAGGAAAATTGTTGCTTCATTATTAATATATCACCTTTACTACTGATTCCTCACCCCTCCCAAGCACCATTGATCATACTGTGCACACTGCAATTGTTTAATTCTTTACTCAAATCCTACCTCCTCAAAGCCTGCATAACAGCAATGTGTGGCTATCTTTCCTACATGTGACTCTTGTCTACTTATTGCCATTTGGCATCTGCCACTCTGCATCCTTACTGGTTTGAAAAGTGTGTTTTCTCTCTCAATTAGATTTTTCAGTTACTTTGGAAGTAGGGTCATGTTTGGAAATATATAACTCTGTACCTAATTATGTCTGCAGAAATAATATTTCACTGTAGACACAAATTAGTGCATAGATTTTTATTCCATTAACATAAGGCACAAAGAGAAAACTATTTTTTTGAATTCAAAATAGTGCTTATCTTTAAGGGAAGAGTAGTGACTTTGATTTAACATGAGAGGGGTATCCAGAGTACTGAGTTTTTAGTGCGTTTGGATAGTAAAAACTATTTAACATCTTCAGAAGTATACATATTTCAATAGTATAATATAAAAGTTAAAGTATCCTAAAATATTTCTAATAAAATTTATTTTACAGCAAAACATTAATCAGTGTGAAAGAGAAAAAGGGGTAAAAATAATATCCATAATACCTTATCATGTAAAGATTCTTCAAGATTCTTTCTGAAAGTTTCTGATTCTTGAATTAAAACATTCTATGTAAAAGAAAAGAGAAATAAGTAATAAATTATACAGAAAATATTTAAATGTATAAGTTAATGATTGGATCACCCAAAAATCTTCTTTGATTCCTTCTTTAGTGCAACTATTTCTTGGTTTGTGTGGAAACCAGGTTTCAACAAAGTCTTTCAACATGATACCATAACATTTTGAGAAATATATTAAAGGGGAAATGTTATTTTGCAACACTTGGATGGATAAATGAAATAAATACTAACTTTCAAGCTATCTCCAAGCAATTTCTAATTGCTTCTTCTCATAGAAATAGATCATTCTTCAAATGAGAAATAGTGGGTAACAAGCTAAATATTATACTGGTATTATGAAAAATGAAGATGGACTCATTTTTATTATATAATGAAAGAAGAAACTATCAAATCATATTTTAAGTGTTTAATTTCTGGACTTTTTTTCAAATACAAAATTAATAATTTCTAAAAATAGTTAAATTATTTGACAAATGAAAATGAAATTGTAGCTATTTAAAATCTAATGTTGCATGTCATGAAGAGATGTAGAAATAATTTACATTTAAATAATCAAAAGAACCTTTGTCATGAAAGTATTATTGTTTTTAAATGTTTTCTACTTTTCCTACAGTTCTACAAAGCATTATTTAAATAATACATTCCTTTGAAATATATACAGTACAATTTTAAAAGATTGTAGTATTTGCAAATGCATGTATTTGGAGTTGTGTGGGAAAAAGCATGCACTATGACTTTCTAACGGGTCAATTAATCAAAATTCTTTAACATATTGAGACATTTTAAACGTTAGAAGAGAAGGTCTAGTTAAGTAGTGATTGGCATTCAGTTTAAATTTCTGAGAGAATTTATCCACTGGGTTTTAGCCCTTACCTTCTTTTATGCTCTTCAATTGGCAACCAGCTCACATAATTCTTGCTGTTTTGATAGCTAGCAATTACCAGTGAGACATATGTCATTGTGAATCAAATTTTGGATTGAACAAGCACTTTTTCTAAAACAGTGAAATTGAAAATACTGAGTTTCTAAGCCGTCTAGTGGCATTGGCAGTATTTTGTTGATCATATAAGCTTACTCATACTTGGTGTAGCTGTCATTTGAAACACGAATAGCTCAAAGCAAGCCCCCCAATATTCATTTTAATCTTATTACTCTTTTTCTACATATGAAGAAAGAATAAATATTTTCATCACAAAGGCATAGCAAATTTTAAAACATTGCCTCATTATGAACATGCTAAGATTAAAGATATATTATCATGCAGCATTTTGTTCATTCAAAGATTCATCCTACAATTTTCACAGAAAATTTGATTCCCTTCTATGAATGCATCAGGCATTTTTAAACTTAGAAAAATAAAATGACTGCTTGTCCCCCTTGTCACTTTACCTTCTCTTCCAGAGCAGCCATTCTTTCCTTTAAGTGCAGCTGTAGGCGTTCATTGGATTCAGTCAGAAGTCTGTCCACGGTATCTGATAATCTTTTGTTATGCTCCTCATTCATTTTCTCTCTTTGCCTAGCCTTACATTTAAGAAAAAGAAAAAAATGACATGGAAACCAATTTCAGGACTTCATAATCTTGATTTTATTGTATTTCTAGTATTTCAACATGGATTTGATTTTATGCATGCTTTGAATAAATTAGTAGAAACCTTTTTTCTTTAAAATGGAGAGGGCTTATGAAAAGATTTTAAATATAACCCTTAATCAAGTAACTTTTCTGTCTATATATGTTGCTTATAAATCCATAAAGTGATGATGGGGGATGTTTCTTAGTATACATACTCTTTGAAGTTCTTGATTCTTCTCTTCAAGTTGACCTTCTAGATGTCTCATACGTTCTTCAATATTTCCATGTCTCTCTTCAGCCTGTTAAGAAATATGAAGAATGCACCTGAAATGTAAGATGTGGTTAACTCTTTTCCTCTAATTAAATTGAAATAAAATGTGAAGCAAGCTACTACCAACTGCAAACATAGTTTTCAAAAAATAAACTTTCTTTAAACAGGCAGCTGAACAGCATTGCTTGAAATGTGTCAGCTACAAAGGCCTGTTACATCCAAGCATCAGCAAAACATTGGAGTTATTTATGAGCAATGATATCAGCCAAATGTAACATGCAAACTGTGCATGGTTTGAAAACAAACCTGCCATTGTCCAATCTTAAGCTCCTGAAGCACTGAACTGCACAGATGGTCGATTATCAATAAATAAAAGTAACAGAATTTTCATAAATGAAAAGAAAAACTTAGATGGATTCTATTTAGCAATAGAAAGTAAAGTCCAGTAGGACTACCTTCCTACGTATGGAGATCATTTCTTGTAGTTTAGCTTCCATAACATATTGATAATCATCAGATGAGGTAGAAGAGGTTGGATCAGACTAACAAGTCAAGGAAAAGGAGAGGGACAAAATTGAAAAATCAGAACTAAAGACACTGACACTGAACAGAACATAGCACAGAATGCTTAAAATAAAACGTGACAGCAAATTTAATACTTCAATAGACAGAATTTTATGTGGAAAGAACTACACTGATATCTGGTGAACTTGGTTATAAATGAAAAACAATGATATGTTAAAATAAAAAGCTGTTGACCTGAGACATGGAAGGTTAGTGATGGCTGGCAATGAATGACTACTACAGGATGAAGTAAAGCAACTCTGGAAAAGTCATGTAATAGTTGGAATTATGGGAAACCAAACACTAGAATATGTCTCTGACAGATCATTTAAAGCTCTATATTTTAGTTTTTTTGTTTATCGTATTACTTAAAATAATGAAAACAGTGTATTTCAATATCAGGGACTTTGCAAGGCAATGACTCAGGTGTAACAGATTTAGAACAAATTTTATTATAAATAGTAATCTGTAGAAATCATCAAAAAGCTAAGCCATAGAGCAAATTATTATGAATATTTCCTGATTCAAGCAAGATTGAGTTTCCTCAGCAACAGTGACCAATTTATTAAATGACTTCTGGTCTCTGAATGCATATTATGGTCATTGATCTATTCTCAGATGTTGTTTTAATTTAAAAATATAAATGAAAATGATTAAAAGTCCTCAAATTATCAAGATGACATAATGCTGTGAGGACAAGAAACTATTTGTGAACTCTTCTAAATGACACTAAGTGCCACTCCCAAACTGTTACTGCATTGATTTGTTGCTTTGGAAACAAAATAGTGCCTTAAAGTGAAAAGGCAGCACAGACCTCTTTGAGCATTGTTTGCTCAGTGTTAAGGTCAGTTACATGTCTTTGGAGGTGACTGTCAGGTTAGTGCAGAGTGTTAACACATGTGACATTGCTGATAGTTGAATTGTATTAGTATGTTATGCACAAACCACATATAAAGTTACATCAATACTTTAATTGTAATTGCAACTTAAGTAAGTATAACATGAAAACAACCTTATGTCAGGATAATAAATGTTAACTTCAGTTTATATTACTTCACAATTCATAATTTCATTCTAACATAGTGGAACTTGTACCAAAATAGATACATATGTAAATATTTCATGTAGTAACTAAAAAGAAATAGAGAACTACTCATCAATCATTTCATATACACCTCTGATATTTTATGCAAAAAATTCAGTCTAATCTATGTTATGTACATTTAACATTTCAAATATGGTAGACTTATGTGCATCATAACTCAACATTTACATTTGCAAAATTTTCCTTCTGATAACTTTATCTCATAAATGTGCAAAATTATGAAGAGATAACAAATAACCAGTTATTTCCCATTTCCACAAATTTTCAAACAAAAGCAACAGAGAAAGCTATGATGATTGTCAAATATAATAAAATGGTTTACATATCATTTAAAACTTAGCACTATTAAACAAGAATATAGTTAGTTGATTAAGATGTTGAAACTCAATAATCTAAATTTATATATATCTATATAAATGTATATATGTGTAGTCTTTCAAAAGTACATTTTGAAAGTTTGTATATTAAAATTAATCAAGTTACTGACTCGTAATATTCATGGCATGAATTCTCTAACTTCTTAAAGTTTTCTCTTAAAGCATACAAGTTTTTAAAGATCCTTAAAACTTCTACCTAATTCTGTCATAAGTACTGAAAATGCAAAAATATTTTGAAAATTCATTTCAGACATGGAAAAGAATCCTGTCATGTCTAAATTACTGTTTCTACTGATATTTTTATTGGTGTTAGAATGAATGAAATACTTTATGGAATGGAAGATGGATTATGTCCTTCCTGAGCAAATGTGCATTTTAATTAAGTATGTATAATGAATTATAAAACTGGGAACCCTAATTGGTCTTTAATGGTTAATTCTATATAAACTTGTTAAAGCCAAAATTTAGTTTTATACATCAAATTAATCAAGAATTCCTTCTAAAAGTCTTAAATGGACTTTACCTACATACACTCACACACACAAATGAAAAGATGAAAAGTAGTCTATCAACCATTGGGTTAATAATAAATTAAAAATGATTTCTGGGATCATACAGCAAATTGTTACTGATTTATGTTTATCTTAGCACTGTGACTAGTATAGTTCCAGAAACTGGTGTAAATACAACTATCACAAAGGATATTTCTTATATTTCTTGAAGTGAAACTATGTTCACTTCACTTTCACTCTTTATCATGATGTAGGAAATTTTCAAATAAGCTGAAATTTTATAAATAAAACTATAAGCAGAAATGACTCTGAGAAGACTTGTGAATATATTCAGAAATTGTGAAGAAATTAAAATTAAAAAAACAAAGATCTAGGAAGAAAAAATAGGTAGGGAATATGTATAATCAGGAGTAGAAGGCATAGGTTCAAACTCAGCAGAAATGTTTTTCTTTAGGGAGTAGTCAAAAGAATAAGTAGAGAAAGAGACTATCACGATCATTAATATTGAGATATTGACAATATATTTAAATTGGAAAAAAATAAAACAGACTGTAGAGACAATCCTTAAATATATTGAGCAAAGGGCAAGAAAGAATACAAGATGGCTTAGAACTTAAATAAAAGCGTTATCTTCAGATGTTATAAAACTGTTACAAGCAGAAGAAGTGTGCTCAGGATAAAATCTCAGCACTAAAGGACCCATGTCAGCAATGTAAAAACTCTATCTCTGTAACATGTCTTTGATATGGAATCTGCCAGATGAGAAGATGACTAAAAAGTAGAAGAGTGAATCACATAGCATTAGAATAATTTCAAAGGATGATAAAATTTTTCTGAAAAATAATGAAATCAAAATAATCCAGAGAAAATGTAATTTTGGAATCTAAGGAAATTATTTTGATTGCATAATGTAATAGGTCATAATAAAAGTACAAGAGGATTAAAAAGAGAATGAAAAAATAGATGTGACACCTATGCCTAGTTTTTTTTATATTCTAAATCAAGGATCTTAGGAGTATTTAGTTAAAAACCCTTAAGTCAAATATATTAATTATGCTTTATTCTCCATCTATTAATGGCTAATTTGGGGCAATGATTGGCTGAATTTTAAACTGCAATCAGATGAGTCTTTATGAAAATTGTTTCTAGGCCCTGGGTAAAATTCCAAATATGAATATCTTAATGCATGTTATGGTAATTTCAAATTAGATTATAAATTTACCTTTATTTTTGAAATCGTACATTTCAAAAATTGTCAAAGTGATTTTCTGCATTGGTCTTTGACTATAGAAGGATCCAAATGATAATTTTACCCTAATCAGACTACTGTTTTATTCAAGTAGTTATTCCAAAACTCTACAATCAAATTTTCCAATGTGTTTCTGTCCTGCTCCACTTCATCAAATTTTTACCTTCTCATTACCTGAGTAACTATTTTAATGAATGGAAAATTAGCCTGCTGTTGATCTCTATTTTCAAAAAAGTGTTTATTGCTTCATTTTCCATCACTGCATCAATTACTTTAAGTTATACATAATACCAGAATTGTAAACTTCAAGTTCATTTGTTTATCATACTTATTGCTTGGCCTGGAAAACTTAGTAAACAGCAATGATTATGTGAACATTTAAAATGTATATTTTGAATTTATATCAGAAATCAAACATGCTATTGGTGACAAAATCAGGACTTTTATTCTGTATCTGTATATGTAGAAGTGTATATATCCTTGGAAGCAATGTTGCTTCCATTTGACTGGTCAGAATAGTCTTCTTTCATATTAGAATGGCTGCAGAATCCTACAATATATAGCTATAGAATATACTGGCCATATTCTGGCTGAAATTTTTTAATACTTTTCACAGTATTATTCTTTTAATTTTTCAGAAGAAACCACAAGTATAAAAACTACTTGGCTGACTACTTAATGGCTTTCAAATTTTGCGTTCTATGAAGGTTTAACTTCCAAGTTTTAATAAGTTTCATCATAGTATAGCGTGAAAGGAATCAACTCTTCATTTTATTTCCTGTACTTCTAATAACAAACCTCTTATGTGAAGCTATTAAATTGTTGCTTCCTGTATACACGTTTGAAACATTAAACATCATTAATCATTTATCTCCATGATTATCCCTATATGCATATATGACTGGGGGAAATTATAACAATAAAACAAAATTTGTTTGCTATATTAATGTTTAAATAGGCAAGGTAATCATCACAGTCATATAGCAATCATTCAAGTCACCATAACTAAGAAATATGCAACAAGAAAAAGTTCATTAAAGAGCAGACCAATACACCAAAGATTAATTGAATTTAACTTTTACAGAGCCTAAAGAAAACATTTAGAGATTGCATTTTGATTACCAGTTGTTTCTGTAAGTATATAGGCTGACCAATTGTTTCAGAGTAGTACCTTTGTTAGGGCTGCAATTCTCTGAGCCAGTTCAGCCTCTACTTCAGGTAAGGTTTCAGCCTTTCTCATAGTTTGCTGCAACTTTTGTTCAGCCAGCTCAAGACGCTCTTGTAACTGTCTGTTTTTTTCTTCCATCTGAAATATGAAAGGCAAAAGGCACACTTAAAGGATTAGAATTGAATAAGCCAATACTGATCATATGAGCTTTGTACTTCCGCTAAGTGTTTAGCCTTAAAATCAGCTATGACCACACCTAAATGTGCTAAGTGATGTTTTTCATCATGTTTTCGTATATTATTTATCAAATTTCCTTAATAAAATTCAGCACATTAAAAAAGCTCTTGGCATGGCCAATGAAAAGATATTGCTAATGAGTACGCAATTGAGCACATGGACTACGGCTCAGTGTTCAAAGTTCAGATGTGCCATGATAACAAAATTTTGAAAGTCGTGCTATTAGCCTGCAGTGGGTTAGGGAATGTTGCGTGATGATGAGTCCAGGTTCTAGGGATGGTGCTGGCAGACTTTCTGTACAGGGCTAGCTAGGAAATATTTTAGACTTTGTGTACCCTAAGTCTGTCTCAACTTCTCAACTCTGCCTTGTAACACAAAAGCAATAATTGGTGATTAAATGGCCCAGCTTTGTCCCATTAAAACTTTTTCTTAATAACAGCAGACAGCATACCATATTTGACCCATGGGTCATAGTTTGGACCACTATTGTCCTAGAGTCCTATAGATTTAGGCTGCCATTATAGGCTCTGTATTTACCATTTTTGGGGAAGTGTTAATACCTAAGGATCAAAATGCAGTTATTATACTGCATACACCACTATATAAGTGGCGGCTAGAATTATGTGAGGTAATGCAAACTCCTTGGTGTAATAGTGCAGCAGTGATTCATTTCCAGTGCCAAAATAAATAAAAATTATTATTAAGACAAGTAATTTCATTATTCAAAAAAGTAAATTGCATACTAGAAACCACATTTGTTTCGTTATCTCCATTCTAAATTTTACAGCATGATTAATCATCTGTCAAGAAACACTGTATTTTTTTAACTCCATGTTTTGTGAAAATTCTGAGGGCATATATATGGCCCCAAAAGAAACCAAGACAGGGATACTGAACCTGCCGTAGGATGGCTTCTTTATTTGCCAACTCATTTTCTAGTTTATCATTCATGTCATGTATGGAGGTCGATTCTCTCTGAGCACTGAGGTAACGCTTCTCCAGGGTTGTGATTCTTTCTTCCATATCTTCCTTCTGTGCCATCGCCTAGAAAGAAAATGTAAATAATTATGCAGGAGTGAGTGAGTTCTGTCTTCAGCACTCAAAAATAAATTAAATGAATAAACAGGTAAATAAGTAAAAAGCAAACCATATTCTTAGTTTAACGTATATTTTGTTTAAAATAAAATGATATATATTGGCCTGGCCTTGCTTACTGGGAGAAAAACTTTCTACTGTTAAGGTTTGAGGGCCATGTCAATGTAGGTTGAACTTCATGCTTTTATTCATAAAAAATAATAAAATAAAATGATATATAAACATGATGGTTTCCTTAAAGGCACATTCTGTAGGACGCTACGCCCTCACCCCTGCTTCAGGGCAGAACCAAAACATAGCGTTTTTGTTAGTTTGAGATAAAAATAGCTCTACAGAGAGATTCCTAGCATTGCTTCCATGCACCTGTGTATTACAACCCACATTGATTCACCTCTACCAAACCTCTTCACTACTTCCTGGTCCCCTTCCCATAGTGGCCTCTGTCAGTTTAAGATTACTGTATTTGCTCCTCTACAGTGGGCACATCAACTACATTCAAGTTTTAGGTTCCCTTCCCTTTCCCTATTCCTCCCATGAATGTTTTCCCCTTAGTGTGTGACCTGTGTCCAATAATATTTGTTTCAAGTCTATAAACTGCATATGAGGGAGAACATGTGGTTTTTGGACTTCTGAGCCTGACTAACTTCACTTAAGATGATGTTCTCCAGTTCCACCTATTCACTTGTGAATGACAAAATTTCATTCTTCTTTGTGGCTGAATAAAATTCCATTGTGCATAAATACCACATTTTCTTAATGCCTTTGTCAGTAGTACGGTATCTTGGCTTTTTCCATAGCTTGGCTATTGTGAATAATGGTGGAACAAACATGGGTGTACAGGTGCTTAAGGGCACATTCTTTTCTTTTCATGGAAGGAGTACAAAATTCCATGTGAGTTTTGCTAACTTATTTATCAGAAACTTCCTTGTATCATAGATTAACCAAGAGTTTTCTTCTTTCTGAGAATGTAAAGGAGTACATTTTGAAATTACTTTACTCTAGAATTGAAATTTTTAGAAAAGAAATGCCAGATAAATTAGCTCATAATGGGTAGAGCTGCATCCCATAAGATTTTTACAATGGTGGCTACAGTTTCAAATTGCAAAGCAATCTTCAAATAAGAAATAAACTACCATTACAGATCTGAACTTCACACACAAAAAAGAGTAGCTCAGTAGTTAAAGAGAAGTTTGGGTCTATATGTATAGCTCAGTAGCAAAACAGTTGCCTGACACGAATAGGAGATTCTATTTTAAATTTTCACTTTTATTATATATATGTCTATGTGTGTATATATACATATATATTAATCTTAGTGTAGGAAGAATATCTTAGAGTACCCCTTAAAATGACAACTTCTTAAAATATTATATTCTGTCAGTTTCATTTTCATACAACACTTTGTAATATTATGTCAATTTTATGACCTAAATAGAAAATTTTGAGTCTGGTCTGCATATATTTCTAAGTGAATTCTAATAGCAAGAAATCCAGGAAAATGCACAAATTTGTTTCTCAAGGACATGAGCACTAAAGTAGTATATACTTTCTCTAAAGTCCTGATTTTTGGTACTTATTAAATCTGTTATCATGAGTCAATGTTTCCATCACTTACTACAATTTCAAATTCTTTTTGTTTTTGGTTTTTTGGCTGGAATACTAACATCACATAACATTGCTGTTAAGAATTAGGTGATACAATATTTTAAGTAATTAGTATAGTGCCTCATGTAGAGTATACACTGGATAGATAATAGTTGCTTTTTAATAATTGATTGCTATTTTGACCACAATTAAGTGCTCTCAGTCTATGGTATGCATTGCAGGTAGGAGTCATATATGAATTTGGTATTATATTTTTTATTCAGTAATTCATGTGGGTGATTCCATTTTTAACTGCAGGCTGTGTTGCTAAAAGTAAATTTTAAATTTACAGGTCAGTGAAACAGCTTTTCCTCTGTGTCTTTTGGAAATTCTAAAAAGCTTTTTCTAGTTTCTAAAAACTGTTCCTAGAAACAGCAAAAGGATAAAGATCCAATTATCACTTGACCTGAAGTTTATATATATGTTTTAAATAGAAGAAAAGACAAACTGATATGCATTCATTTCTTTACTTAGTAAACTTTTGAAGAACTTTTAATAGAAAACTAAGAAAATAAACTAGATTTATTCACAAAAATATCATTAAAATACTTCACTGAAAAATTTAGTTCTTTGCATAGCTAAAGATTCAGTGTGATATTATTCATACATGGTTAGTGGTTTTCTTGATTAAAAAGTAGAGAGCAAAGCCACTTTTATAAGATTTTCTGTTTTCTAGCATGGGGTATTGTGTCTATCTTTAATCCAGATCACCTACTTTTACATACCAAAATCAATGTAATGAGCAACTGAGACTAAACTTTAAATAAAAGTAAAGTTTGGGTAGACTTTTTTCTTCATGAAGAAAAATTACAAAAATGCATTCAGAAACCATAATCATGCAATGAATTTAAGATATGTTAGGTTGTTCTCATGTGCAAAGCAAAATGCATTTCCATTTTAAATCAGATTGTTGTTTTTCCTATCCCTGAAGTTTTTTCTTAATCAATTCAGCAAATATTTATTTTAGCAATATAGAAATTGTACAGTGCTAGCAATATTATAGGAATACCAAGAAAAAATAACTTTTTTTCCCCAATAAGAAACTTGGCGTTCATTAGCTTTTGTGTGACCACATCCCATATTATTCAGGAAAACAAGAACAAAGTCTAGAACTTAAAGTGACATCTTCTTAAAAATATGAAATTCTCATCTCATTTATTGGAAAGAATGAACAAAAGGTTATTAGGTGGAAGTTATATTGCATTTGAATTTTTTATGATGATTACCATTGAGTGAAATGCTGAATTTGGAGGTGACAGACAGTTGGAAAAGTACACGATTGGAAGCCAGTCTAATTCTATTTCTTCCTAGTGATGGAGGGAACAGATGGTATATAGACCTTGGGCAAGTCACTTTACTACACTAAGACTTAGTCCTTATTTGAGAAAAGCGAAAATGATAATAAGTATCTCTCTATAGTGAGAAATAAGGGAAATTAAATAAAATGTTAATTGTTTTTACATATGGTTGGTGGTCCTTGAGAGAGCCTTAATAAACCAATGGGACATGAATCTTGAGAACTGAATGTTTCAGAAATATTTTATGTTTCATTTATGGTGACCTGTGAGTGTGAATGTGTGTGCTCATTTACAAAGATTGTGAGACATTTAACAAGTCAGACTGACTGTGGGCTCCCTTCACAGGTCTTGTCTGATAAGAACTGCCCCTTGCTACCATTCTTTAGCCTGAGCCGCAGCTGGTTTCATCCCTTGCAGAACAAAGCCCACTGTTCCTTATCTCCTGCCACCTTCCTTTGTCCACCCCTAGACCTTGCTTTGGCAGCTGGTCTCATCCCTTGCAGAACAAAGCCCCACTGTCCCTTATCTCCTGCCACCTCTCTTTGCCCGTCCCTAGTCCTTGCTTTCTCCCAAATGCTACTTAAGGCCAGACCCATCGAGAAAAGCTGCTGCGCCATTTTGTCTTCTCGGCCAGCCAGCCTGCTTATTAAACTTTGGACATGAGATACCTCTTGTGAGCCTCCTTTGTGTGCGGTGTGCGGTGTTTTCCTAACATTGTCAACTGTGTCATTTCCTACTGTCTTGCATCTGGCATTTCACATACTCAAACTGCCTACCTGGCTCTTAAAACGTTTGTATTTGCAACCTCTTCTCAGACATGGATGATGAGAAATACTTCTTTTTCATGAACCTCTTCTAAAATAGGACTACCTAGAAATTAAGCAGCTTCAAAGAATAATTATATTTTAGAAGAATTCCCTGTGAAAAGAGAATGCCTTACCCATTAGAATATACTCCTAATGAAAGAATACCTGGAATCAGAAAGTTGACATTTTCCATATGACAGGGCTTTTTGTCATCTATGTCCAGAGACTATTAATATCAGGGTGTTATTTTTAAATGGGAAATAAGAAAGGAGGAGCTGGAGATACTGGGTTCTACCCATAAGTGACACTAGATTAGATATTTATAGACAGAGTACTTGAATGATTACAATAAAAGGAAAATAACTAAATCTATGGAGCCAAGAGAATGAAGAAATATAGAATAAGTGTAAGTTCAAGAAATGTACCTAGTGACAGTGGTACAGAAGATTTATTAAACTTCATCAGTGGTATACATTGTCTGAGTTTGAATTGTGGGAAGAAGTGAAGAGGAGAGGTGTATCCTTGAAGTATTAATTCATATAAGGTTGATCACTGAGCTGCAGTGAACCTACCACTTCATAGCTCATCTACCTTTCTGTGAGACATCGGCATTGTTCTAGTCCGTATTCTAATCTCATCCATGCATCCTGGTGTTTATTCATTGTCAATACCTGTAAGTATCTATCCATTCTTTCATCAAAACAATTTAAGTACCTGTTATAAGCTCTCATAGCTATGTAGGTAATTAGAAACAAAACAAAGCAAACATCCCAGTACTTGTACATCTTTATGAGTAGTGGGGAAGGCAGGCAGGTGAAGCCCATGTAGACCATCAATGCATATATATATAATGTCAGGGAGGTATAAATGCTGTGGAATAAATATATGAAAAAGAGAGGGAGAGTTTATTTGTAAATAGCTACCATAGGGAACAAGAATTTTAAGCAGAAAAGTAATGTGGGTTGATTCACAGGCAGGCTCTTTAGACAGTACTATTGAGTATATAGTCTGACATGACCCAAGTGCAGTAGTAAAGAGACCAGTTAGGAGACTATTATAATAATCTCATGGGAGGTAAAAATTGTCTGAAACACAGAAAAGCTAGGAAGACCCAGGTTTTCCATATATATTTTGATAGTAAAGACAGCAAAATTTACTGTTGAATCAAACACAGTGTGTGAATGATAGAGACGTACCAAGGACAGCTCTAAGATTTTTGACCTGAGCAACAATAATGGATGTGTAAAACTGCTGGAGCACTAGGCTTATTGGGAAAATATCAAGAAAACAATCTTAAAGATGCTAATTTTGAAATTTAGATATACACATCTGGAAATCAGGAGAGAAAAACAAGCTGGAAATATCATCTGGGAATCATAAAGCCATGAGACTGCATAAACTTACTAGAGAAGTAAACATAGGATGAGACAGGAAGAATGACAAGTATGGAGAAGGGAAGTGATAAGGGAAAAGACCTAGAGATGAAAGTAGAAGTAAATATGGAGGAAATTCAGAAGCGTATATAGCATTCCATTGGCTCAGTAAAAATGGCTCAGGGAAAGAAGATTAGAAAGTAGAACAAGTGTTCCAAAGGATAGAACTGATACTTTCATTTGGTAAAGTAAACATCAATAAGAACTTTCATAGGGATACTTTTAAGAGACAGGTGGAGGCAAAAGTATTATAAAATAGGCTCAAGAGAGAATGGATTAAATATACCAAAAATATTGTAAATATCTGTGTAGGTAGAGGATATAAGGACACATATTGAAAGCTATTGAAAAATTGGGGAGGGATGGGAGGTAAAAGAAAAAGGGAGAGCAATGGAAGGGGTTAAATGGATCAAAATAAAGAATATTCACAGTGGGTATACATTGAAAAACCCCTGTGAACATCAACTTAAATATTAATAATGAAAGATAGGTCTGTAAAGTAGGTACAATGTGGGGGGACTTACTTGTGTAAGGGGGAGGTTGAATGGAGGAGATTAAAGAGAGAGTATGTGGTTGATGGACTTCATATATTTATATGAAATAGAACAAAGAAACCTCTTACAATTGCTTTAAGGGGGGTAAAAAGGGGGTTGAGAGAGGAGAGATGGTGGGGTTGATCCAACCAATGTACATTATAAGTCCATTTGGAATCATCACAATGAATCCCCCTGCACAAAAAATACATCCCAATAAAAAATTTCTTAAATGGATATATAGAATAGTCAACTACAATAATATTTTTGCATATACAATTTTTATAAAAAGATAAAAATATATTAGTTATAAAATATGTAAAAAATAGAAAAGGTGAAAGCTTGTGACAAAATTTTCACAGGCAGAAATAATTTTCTTTTCAACTGTGAGAAAGTAAGATGATTCTGAAATTTCACCATGTAAGATAATTTAGCAATGTTATAAGTAAAACATCTACTTGTATCTTCTGTACTAATTTTAAAGTACTCTGTTTTCAATAGATAAAACAATGTTAAGTCTAGCAAGAACTGGATATATAGAAAAAGACAGGTGGTGTTATATATGTGTGTGTATGTGTGTGTGTGTGTGTGTGTGTGTGTATAACACATTCACACATATGCATTCACATTCATACATACAAAACCAATGAAAGAGGAGACAGTTTAATGCCTGATATTCTGATATGGTAAGATTATAGGAGTCATGATTCATATCCCTCACGTGGTTATTTAAAATGAAAGCTTGAATTTTTAAAAAAGATCATTTAAAGCCTCAGTAAGTCTTTATTATATCTGAAATTTGATGCTAAAAATTTCTTTCCATACATATTTAAAGAGTTGATAAAGTAAACTATTTTTGCCTCACCGAAAAAGTACATAACTAATACAATGCATCCTAAACTATGGTATTCTGAGAAGTACAGATTACATGCCATTAGGGGAAATTATGGAAAGAGCTTCTCAGAGGCAGAACCGAGGAAGTAAACACAGAAAGTAGTATGAACCACTTACCTCCCGAATGTCCCTTTGATATTTAGTGTTCATCTCTTCTGTTTTAATGAGATCCTTTCTTGCTGTCTCTGCTTCCTGTTCCACCTCTCCCACACGGGAAGAAAGGGCTGCTAAACGTTCTTTCATTTGGGCCATTTCATAGTTCTGCTTTTCAAGCAATTCCTGTAGTTCAACTAGCTGACTAGTTTCATCAGTCGAGTCGATAGAGCCGTTGGACAGACGCTGCAGGAATAGACAAAGGAATGGCACTTAGGAATTTCTTTATCTTCAATTTAAAATTTATGAACTTAAGAAATAAAAGCATAGCTTTCACACTGAAAAATAAAATTTCTCAGTGAAATTCTTTTCAGAATTCTGAAAAGAATGAGTTTTGGAGAAAAAAGTTTCTGAGAGAACTTAATTGACATTACTATAGAAAAGAAAGTCAGAAATCGTATGTTCTCCCTCATATGTGGACATTAGATCAAGGGCAAACACAACAAGGGGATTGGACTATGAGCACATGATAAAAGCGAGAGCACACAAGGGAGGGGTGAGGATAAGTAAGACACCTAAAAAACTAGCTAGCATTTGTTGCCCTTAATGCAGAGAAACTAAAGCAGATACCTTAAAGCAACTGAGGCCAATAGGAAAAGGAGACCAGGAACTAGAGAAAAGGTTAGATTAAAAAGAATTAACCTAGAAGGTAACACCCACGCACAGGAAATCAATGTGAGTCAATGCCCTGTATAGCTATCCTTATCTCAACCAGCAAAACCCCTTGTTCCTTCCTATTATTGCTTATACTCTCTCTACAACAAAATTAGAGATAAGGGCAAAATAGTTTCTGCTGGGTATTGAGGGGGGAGCGGGAGGGGGTGGAGTGGGTGGTAAGGGAGGGGGTGGGGGCAGGGGGGAGAAATAAACCAAGCCTTGTATGCACATATGAATAATAAAAGAAAAATGAAAAAAAAAAAAAAAGAAAGTCAGTAGATTTCAAACAGGTTAAGAGATGCTTATGAACTGAAAACTTATATAAGTGTATACATATATATGTGTATGAATAAAGCTGTATGTTATATATACATATAAAATATATATATATAAAACTTAGCACAAGTCATTTGCATATCCTAATCATTAATTGCCAGCTATTATTTTATCATTTATTATTAACACACATTCTGCTAATATAACACAACCTATTATTTTAATCAACTCATAGAAACACAGAAACTGTAATATTTTTCATTTTAATTTAGAATTCTTTGTAAGCTTTATTTTAAATTATACAGCAGAAGAACATATATAATTTTTAAAGAATGTTATCACTGTAGTGGCCCTGAAGTAGTTTGAAGAAACGTATACCATAGAAAAGTCTTGATTTGCTGTCAGTGTAAACACTATGTGGGCACACAATCCATAGGAAGGAAGCTGAAAGGGTTAAATATGTTGAGACTGTTATTTCAACTTTTGAAAAGGCTATCTAGAAACAATGCAACCCATATCTTTAAAAGTATGCCCCTAAAAGAATATCCCATGGGTAATATACAAAATAAATAAGAAAATCAAACAACTCAACAGTAAGCAAACAGCTCAATAGCAGGCAAAGCCAGGTTAATAAATAGGCAAAGGTTCTGAAAAGACATTTCACAAAAGAAGACGTACAAATGGCCAGCAGATATTTGAAAATAGTCTTAACATCACAAATCCTCAGGGAAATACAGTTTCAAAGCATAATGAAACATCACCACATATTTGTTAGTTTGCCGATTATCAAAAGATCGAAAGAGTAGAGCATGGTGGTGCATGTCTATAATCTCAGCAATTGGTGCTGAGGCAGGAGGAGCATGAGTTTGAGCCTACCTGTGTTATATAATGAGGTCAAGGCCAGCCTAGGCTACATAGTGAGACACTGTCTGTATCAAACAACAAAATAAATGAAACAAAAAGTCAAAAGACAACAAGTGTTGGCAAGAATGTGGCAAAAAGGAAACCCTTGTGTATTGTTGGTAGGAATGTAAATTCGTATGGCCTTAATGGAAATCAAAGAAACCACAAATTAAACTAACATCTCATTCTAGGGGTAGGAAATCAAAGAACCAAAATCAGTATGTCAGAGAAATTTGTAACATTTTTACTGTAGCGAACATAGGAATCAAGGATTCACTAACTGTTGAGTGGATAAACAAAATGTGGTGTGTGCACTAATAGAATACCATTCTGACTTTAAAAAGAAGAATATTAACAGGGTGCCAGGCAGGCAAATAGTTCAGAAGACCCTGTCTCCATAATAACCAGAGCCAAATGGACTGGAGATGTGGCTCAATCCATAGAGCTACTGCTTTGCAAGCATGAAGCCCTGAGTTCTAACTCCAGTTCCACAAAAATAAACAAATAGGAAATTCTTTCATTTTTGACAGCATGGGTGAGCCTGGTGGACATTATAATAAGTGAACTAAGCAAGGCACAGAGGGACAAATACTGTTTGATCTCACATATGTAAAAATCTAAAAAAGTCAAACCAACAGAAATGGAAAGTAGAATGGTATAACTAATGGTAGTGAGAAAAGGGGAGGTGTTTGTTAAAGAGTGCAAAGTTCAAGTTAGACAGGAAGAATAAGTTTTAGTAATCTACTGTACAGCCAAGTGACTACTAGTGAATAATGTGTACTTCACAATTGCTAATATAGAAGACTTTAAGTATTCTCACCAAAAAATGACATGTAGGATATGTGATAGGTTTGTCAATTAACTTGAAAGTAGAATACAATGATTCCTTATCAATTAAAAAAGAGGAAAAAGAGGATGTTTTATAGCCTGGCTACATTGGAGATATGTGGTAAGAACAGTGGAGCAACTGAGGAAAAATACAATATGAAAAAGAACACAATTAAATAGAAAGAGAATGGAGAAAAGTCAAAGAAAGTACAAACAGTTCTGCTGCAATGCTTGTTTAACCATATGAATTTGTTTCAGCACCAAAGATATACTAGGACACAATTTGAACATAATGTACATTTTGTGTTCTCCTATGTGTAACTTTATTCCTGAGAAGCACTGGGTAAATAGAAGAAACAGACACCTAGCTTGGTTCAGCAGGTGGAATATGTAAAATTCACACATGAGCATTCTTCAAACATTTAATGCACGTGGACCTCAGGTCCTTGCATATGTTAACATTTTCTCATTCACATCTATATTACAGCTTCCTGTCTGATCTTAGATACTTCTTCATCCAACACTCATAATAAGTGAAATCCTTTAACCCTTTATCACCCACTTCTTCAAACAAACTTCAAGTTTTTCTCAAGGTAAACAGCCACATTTAGCTTACAACTTACACAAGTCTTAACCGTTTATTATGTGTGCTATTGTGCTATCATTTTAAAAGCTTATGTCCTTTTTATGTAACTAAAGTTTTAAGTGCTGTGCTGTAAACCCTGTTCTCCCATTATCTGTATGGGCTTTTTTCTTTCTTTTAAAATTGGCAGATAAAATTGTACTTATCGTGTATAATATCATGTTTTAAAATCCTATATGGGAACTAAATTCTAAGAAGGGTGAGCTCATAGAAGTAGAGTAACAGGATGTTTGCCTCCATCATGTGGTTATTTCGGGGAGAGTAATTTTTCATAGTTTATGACTTTTAGCAATACAAATATCACACAGAGAAGCATTGATTGTAAGAGTAAAGGAGAACAGAAGGTGTCATAAAGGCAGAAAGAAAGAAAGAAAGAAGGAAAGATATATAAAAAGGGAATGAAGACAAATTGCAAGCGAGAAGTGCTGATAAGTCTAAAACCTAATATAATGCAAGTATATGGAGAAATAGCTGGGCAAATCAAAATTAAAAGGGCAGATAAAGAAGGCACGGACTTAATTGCCTTTTCTCAGTTGACAAGAAGAATTTTTCTATTCCTCTAGAGGTAGCATGTCTATTAAATTTTAAGCTTGCTTAGTTACTTGTAAATTGTAGTTTGAAGATATTTGAAATTATGACAAAACCCTACAAAATCATATCTGAGTTATTACAAATTGAGCAACTGGTTCTAGCCTTTTTCCCTGATCCAATTCTCAGCTGTTGCCTAGTGATTACAACCTGGGTCTTTTCAATACAGATAGTTGACTGTTGTAAGTGTTCACATTTCCTTTCTTCTAAGAGCACTTCCTAAAGACATATGAAGCAGTGAGGAAAATTGACTCTGAAGCGGGATGTGGTCAAAAGTTTGCAGCATCAACCCCAATATTCCTATATGCTTGAAACATCACTTACCCCTTCCATTAGGTGCACCTGCATTACAGCAGTACTGCTATCACATGGTCAGTATGTCTTCAGAGAATTTTGTCTGTAGAGTCAACTTTTGTCTTAAGAGAAATTAGTATTCAACAGTGACTCCTTTTGAATAAAATTTACGGACTATGCTAAGTAGTTAAATTGAAAAATAGTCTGGAAAAATATGAAACAAATCTCTGTATTCTTCAGGTAAAAAATATAATTTTTGGTGTACTCTTATAATGAACAAGAACAAACTACAGATATCTGCAACAATCTGAATCAAAAAACATCATGCTGAGAAAATGAAGCTAGACACAGAAGAGTATATACTGTGTGATTGCATTTATATCAAATTCTAGAGTCAATAGTGTCAGGAGAGCAGATTGACTAACAAGTCAATGACCTCACCCTGGTAAGCAGAGGTTGGGATTGACTGCAAATGGGCACAAAGACACTTTTAATGGCAAAGGGAATGTTCCCTGTTTTGATACACACATACACAAGTCAAAATTCATGGCTTTTACCTATGCACACATATATCAAAATTCATGGATTTATGAAACTCTGTTCTACATTAATACAGTTGCTTTTGAAAAACTATAAAAATATAATAAAACATTTTTTAAAAACTTTTTTGTATAATTGAAAAATTACATTTAGAATTGTAGAATCAAAAAAATACTTTGGAGAAACAGACATACATAGTCACATAGAGCTGATCTGAATTAAAATGCAGAAGTTTGAATATCCAGTTCATCTGTCCTTACTATACTGCCTGTAATCAGAACATAAATCAACAAATTAAAATTGGATATACTATATGGTAGAGAAAGTACCTAAGGTTTGTGTATATGAAAAGCACTGACATATATATATATATATATATATATATATGCATATGTATATAAAGTATTCATATCTATATTTAATGAGTAGGTAACATATATGATTTGTGTATATATACATATGTATGAATATACATAATATATCCATACTCTATACATATATTTGACAAAGATTTACTCAGTGCAATTGGATGATGTTAATTTTTTAATTAGAAAAAATGATCGTTACAATTTTGTACACCTGAGTTCCATTAAAATCTTGCTTGATATTGTATATTTTAATGGACTAAAAGTGAGCAAAATTTAATTAAATATAGATATGAAAATATTTTTAAAATGTTCACCTTTCAATTCCATAAGAAGCAGATGCGTACTGTATAGTCCTTCTGCGATTTGGAAAATTTGGACATTCCATGGGAACATTTTTGGTCTCTTGGTTTTATTCTCTGAAGTGTTTATGAAACTTTTATGTTTTAAAAATGTGTATTTTTGTGGTGATGGAGATGAAACGCAGGGCCTGTCACTCTCCTAGATAAGGCCTTCATTTCCATCCTTCCTTTGTCCTGAATGCTCTTGCCTTAGTGATCCACACAGAGAACATCATTGTTCTACTGAGCCAATCCTATCATCTTATGTAACAGTAACTTTTCTCATCCCAACTCTCCTCAGGATCCTTGATACTTTCGTATTACTCTACTTTTTCTTTTTAAAAAGCATTTATCCTCTTCTAATATACCGAGTGATTTACTTATTTGCATTTATTATTATTATCTTCTAATCTCCTCCAACTTGCTAGAGCATACGTTTCAGGAAGGAAAGTAATTTTGTATGTTTTCCTTGATATATCGTAAGTGCCTAGAAGATGCCTGGCATATGGTAGTTATACAAGAGATTTTTGTTGATTGAATAAATGTTTTGATTACTCCAGATTCTCTCTCTCTTCTTTTTTCCCTCTCTCCAGCCCTCCACCCTTCTCTATCCCCCTGGGACTGGAGATTGAACTCAAGGCCTCACACTTGCTAGGGAAGCACTGTACCATTTGAGCCATAAACCCAATCCTTTTGCTTTTAGGGTGTTTTTCAGATAGGCTCCTGCGGTTTGCTCAGACTAGCCTTTGACCATGATTCTTCTACCTCCATCTCCCAAGTAGCTCTTATTAAAGACATGAGCCACTCACACCAGGCTTGTTTATGAAATAGGGTCTCACTAACTTTTGCCCAGTATGTCCTTCAACTGTGATTCTTTCATTTCTATCTCCCAAGTATCTGGGATTTACTCCTATATCTCTTGTTATTTAAACAACATGTTTCATTCATGTTTCTGTTAATAAATGAGATGAGCCTGGAAGCGAGGGGGGCCAATGGGGAGGGAGGGGTCAAGGCAGGGTGGGGAAATGGCCCAGACAATGTATGCACATATGAATGAATGGATAAAAAAATTTTTAAAAAATGAGATGAGTTTTAGGAAAAAGAGTAAATATTTGAAAGGAAATTAAATATGGAGTCAAATTTAGCTATCCTCAAATAAAGTTTATGAAAAATGTTTTTATAAAATGAAAATATAAAAGAGAGTTTATTCCTCTCCCTTGCTTTAAAAACACTACATATATGAATTATTTTTTAGGTAGAAAAGTGTCAGGTAAATTTAGGAAGTTATGATTCCAAATGCACATTAAAATAGATCAAATGGAGTGAATGAAGCCCCAGAAGTCAAACCATGTAACAATCATGCAGACTTTTCATGTGATGGAGACTGGAATTTAAGTATATTCCTCCATGTTCTACCAGGCAACAATGCAAATGTATTTCTTCTTGCATTTGGTAATCATTAACAAGATGCATTACCTTTAATAGTTTTTCATCCTACTTATTGTTTTAGCATATATTAGAATATATTATAATCTGTTCTTAAAACAACAGTGGTACCATTAAATTACTATCGTGGCCATTTTAATTCTGCATTTTATGGTGCTTCAATGATTAGTGCTTGCTTAAACATATGTCTGTGGACAAGCTGCTCTTTTACTTTGCCAAAAAATGTGTTTTAAACATAATGAGGAAAAACCTTTCATATTTAGTGGCAAATAATGTCTGTTGAATATATAGAAGATATTTTAATTGTTACATCAATATTACTTAACAATTATTTTCTTCTCTTGAATAGTTGTTTCTTAAGAAGGCATGTCAGGGGATGTAGAAGGTACATTAACAGTCTATACAGTGAGATGAACTCTGCCTATGTAGAAAGAATATTTAGTTGACATTTTTTTCTGGAGTGATTACATTTGATACCTAATGATCTACTCTTTGTTATGAACAAATTTCTTACATTTTTCATGTCTGAAACATAGCCCCAATTCTCTCTTACTGAATTTCAAATAGTATCACTTTTTATAGTTAGAGATGAATTATTGGCTATCTGCCCAAAGAGGTTATTTATTCACATAAATAATCTACCACTAATTATCCTTTTCTAGGTTGGGAAAAATCTACAAAGCAGGGGAAAATCTCATAAGAATACTTCATTCTGTAAAAAAAAAGAAGTTTAGTACTAAAGATATGTAGAACAACAAAATAAATAAATAATATAAATCCAAACTGGGAAAGTATTCACAGGCATAAAAGTAACAACAACAACAAAAAAGAAAAACTACAGCTGATAGTTCATTGAAAAGTTAGTAATCAATAGTTAGTAAATCAATAATGTATTAGGGTAAAAGAAATGTATGTGATAATAGAAGACTGAACCCAGCAGTGATTCCATAAGTCAAAAATAGACTATGTGTATGCTATAAGAATGAATCCTAGAACAGATATAGCCCAAGAAGGAACTTTGGAAGACTAGCCAGTATAATATCCTAGCAAATATGTCTGTTCATTCCTACAAGTAACTGTGTCCTTTACCAAATCTTCAAATTTGGATTTACCTCCAAATCTTCAAAAAAGCTGTATCTTCCATTAGAACAGCAATAAGTAATAACAGTAGTTAACATTTTAGAATTGGTTAGTATTATGTCTCTAAGCTTGGCTTCAAAACAAACACTCCACTTTGCTAACATTTATTAATTTTTTTACTATGAGCTAAACACTGTTACAGGTGCACTATGAGCACTTGGCTGTTCAATCTTTGTAATAACCTACTGGATACAGAAAAGGAAATTGAAGCATAATGTGTACTTTCCCTAAGCCACACTAATAAAAAGTAATGACATTAAGAATTGAATCTAGGCATTCTGATTCTGGTATTATTCTCTTGGGAGTCTTTTCATTCTCCTTCTCCCTCCTTCCAATTCCATCTTCTTTTCATTTTATCTTTCCTTTTTGTTCATTTATTGTTTTATTATCCATTAAGTCAATCATCATCCAAATTCTACAATCTCTGGCATATATGCCAGATATTAGCTTGAGTACTCAGAATATGAAGGTTCCTGCCCAAAAGTACAATAATATGGGGAAGGGGGAACCCAACCAAGCAACCGGTTTCTAAGGATGAGAAAGCATTTAAGCACTGGTGAAGCCAGGGGCTTCAAGATTGTTACTTCAAAGAACTTTAAGTCTGCTTAGACAGTTTTGTTGATCTCCATATTGATTTATTTTGCTTTAAAAAATTTTAACTCACTAATGATTTCAAATATTGTCCTACAAATAATTTAGTCTTTGATTCAAGATTCTCCAATACAGAATTCACAGTTCTTATTTTATTTTTGCATTGATTCCTTAAGTCATAAAAACCATGTGCATACAATTCCTACAAATCTAGAGCCTATGCAAAATAGAAGCTTTACTTACACTCCATGTCTGTCATTCTCAGCTATGACTATCTTCAGATAGTCATTGGGAGTGATGAATAAGAAAATAGTGAGAAAATCCCATTCTGGACCACATGCAAGGATGTTGACTAGGTATGTAATCATTTAAGTAAACCTCCTTTAGGTAATTTTAATGTTTTGTTGGGTTAAGAATCACAGATCTATATAATATTTGTACTTTATTGATTATCTATTTTAGACATGAGAATGATGGAAGAGGTGAACTCAGCTGTTATATTGTAAGAACTTTGGTAAATGTCACAATGTAGCCCCAGTAAAACAATAATAAAAGAAGACAATATAAAGACAAGTCTAACTAAATTACTTACAAAAAATAAACAATAAGTAAAAATAAAAAAACTGGTACAAAAGGAAAAAAGAATTTAAAGTAATAGGATAATAAAATGATTTGTGAAATGAATGTAATAAAAGATAATGGATCCAAGGAATTAATATTCTTTTTTTGGCTGTACTGAGATTTGATCTCAGGGCCTTCCACTTACTAGGCAAGTACTGAACCATGTGAGCAATGCTCCCAGCCCAAGTATTCTTTTAGTATCAACTAATTACTTTTAAGTCCTTCAAATCAAAAGATGTGTTTTTATCTTCTATTTAAAAAAGATGCAGGCTGGAGGCATGACTCCAATGGTAGAGCACCTGCCTAGCAAGCTCAAGATCCTGAGTTCCACTCCTAGTACCACCAAAAAAATGTTTGCAGGGTTCCAGGGTTTTTAGCTATGGGTATGCTGAGATTAGGAAGAGCACTGTCACAGGACAGCCTGGGAGAAAGTTTGTGAGACCCTATCACAAAGGAAAAAAAAATGGGTTTGGTTGTACATGCCTATCATTCCACTTCCTGTAGTAGCTTAAAATAAGAGGATTGTGGTCCAGACTGACCTGGGCAAAAAGTGAGAACCTATCCCCAAAATAACCAGAGCAAAAAGAACTCAAGGCATGGCTCAGGTGGTAATGAGTCGGCCTATCAAGTTCAAAGCCCCGTATTGTCAAAAAATAAGATGTGAAAAATTAAATCTCTGTAATAGAGTGGATGCTAAATATGGACACACTTGGAAAACTTCTAAAGTACGTAATTTATAATAATTTCTTCCACATTTATAATTTTATTGTTAAACATTGATATTCAACATTGAGATTAATGGTCATTATGATGTAGCAAATTCCTGATATTTTTATTTAATTAAAACATCCAGGTGACAGGCCTTTACTTTAATATGATCAGTGCTTTATTTATTTATTTTTCATTTATTCACATGTGCATACAATGTTTGGATCATTTCTCCCCCCTCTACACCCCCGCTTCCAGGCAGAAACTGTTCTGCCCTAATCTCTAATTTTGTTGAAGAGAGAGTATAAACAACAGCAAGAAGGACAAAGCATTTTTGCTAGTTGAGATAAGGATAGCTATACAGGGAAATTCCTAGCATTGGTTTCATGTACATATGTGTTACATTCTAAGTTGATTCTTCTCAAACTGACCTTTTCTCTAGTTCCTGATTTGGCCTCTGTCGCTTTAAAGTTTCTGCATTGGTTCCTTTGCATTGAGGACATCAAATATTATCATGATCAGTGCTTTAGTTTAATATGATCAATAGTTCTTTATTAATAAGTGTGAAAAAAGTTTATTATTTTCAAAGAAATTTTAAATTTCTCCCAAATTTAAAGGCTGTTGCTTTTTAATCTAAGAAAAAATACAGTGTAATCAACTTCTGATAGTTTCATAGTGTTTAAACTAGTTTATAATTACTTTCACTCTATATATGTGATGTGTATGGATTGATAGAAATATGCTTCATTTCCGAGTATCTTAAATCTAAATAAGCCGGGCACCAGTGATAAATAAATAAGCCGGCCTGTAATCCTAGCTATTCAGGAGGCAGACGTCAGGAGGATCATGGTTCAAAGCCAGCCTGGGCAAATAGTTTGTGAGAACTTATCTCAAAAACCCCTTCATAAAAAAGAGCTGCTGGAGTGGCTCAAGATGGAGGCCCTGAATTCAAACACGAGTACCACAAAAAAAAAAAAAAAATCTAAATGAAACATGAGGAATTTCTATTCAATGTTCCCGTTATCAAAGTTAACAACCATCAGAATTATATTACCTCATGGAATAAGTGTATTGAATTATGCACATGGAAAACGTTCTCATGTAACATTCTTAAGTGTTCTGCATGGTTTGAAGACATGAGAAGGGGAAGGGTATATAGCAAAGTTTTAATTTTTTTTCTTTTCTTTTTGGTGAGAGAAAGTCATCAAATGAAAAGTCCTAAAATGTTTCTTTGTTCAACTATAAAATAAAGAACTAACACTGGAGTGGATCTGTCCCCGGAGGTGTATCACTAAACAACTTTTTAAAATATGTGCTATGGTTTAACCCTAACTTCCTGGAAGAGTATTTATTAGAACCTTGACAAAGAATGTCTCTCCACTGTGACTTGATATTAAGGGAGAGGAGGAAGAATTTATTTCTTATAGTTGTGAAAATCTCAAGGAAGAAAGGAAAAACAAAACTGTTCTCCTTTCAATTGTGAAATTCAATGTTGTCCTGACTCCTCTGATAGACTAAGGCTATTTACTAAATCAGAAGGGGCTCCATGAGTTCAAAAGAACTCATCATGAAGGAAGTATGAATTTTGGGCTAGGATCTGAGTTCAACTCACAGTGAACTCATATTGGTTTCCCCTTGATGTGGCTAAGTCTAGAAGATTTTTGAGGCTCAGACACCTCAATCAGATTGTGAACATATAAGTATAAACTCAAACCACGATTTACCTGGAGAATGGGACGATATTCCTGAAGAATCACTGTGGTGGAAGTTTTTATGACTGTCACAGGAACTTCCAAACCAAGCCAGTGATTGGCATGGGATGATTTCACTTGTCTCTATGTCACTTAGTTTTGATAATGGTGTGTGGTTGGCTTTTGATTTTAAGGGAATACCTGTTTTCAAAAATGATACTTTAAGGACTCAAGAGACGCATTTTGGAAGAAAAATGGTTATGCACTTGTTACTTAATCACATTTCCCAGGTTATCTTTTTATTAATTCTTTAAAAGAAGGATTCTTCTTGTGTATGACTAAGATGCCAGGGTGCTTAGATAATTTAAGCAAAGCAAGAAGAGTCCCCAGGAGAGTGCTATCAGATTTATTGTTATTTAGATCACTTGGCTCACCTGAACTTTAGTTAGTCAAAAGTGAGCTGGATCTGTCTGTATACCAATCAAGTCATAACAACTACATATGAAAGGGTTTGTAGTAGACATATGAATAAGTATGAATCAAGAAGGGTTTTATCTTTTTTCTATTTTTTTTTAAAAAATTGCTGTTAGAAAATATATCTATGTTTAAAATCTAAAAATCAAATTGTTTTACCCTACAAAAATAGTTTATCATCAGAATATCTGTCAAAATCAGCTGCCCCCCCCTTTTTCCTTTTTCAGAGCTGATGTCAAACCCAGGGCCTCAGGTATGCCAGGCAGTCTACCACCGAGCTGTACCTCTGCCCCTAATGAGCTGCTTTCAAGAGATAAGCATATCTTACATTGATGATAACTGCCAGCAAATTTGTAAAAGAAGGAAAATTCCAAATCTGAGAAAAGGTATCTACCAGTTACTATGATAAACATCACAATTAATGATAAAACTTGAGTACCACTATCTTTATAGGTTTTTAGAATCTTTATAAAATTTGACTACATAAAATTTGAATTTGTAAAGTCAGTATACCATTCTGACCCACTTTTATGGTTTGGGTTTTCAATGTCCCCTAAAGTCTAGTATGCTTAAAGGCTTGGTCCCCAACCTGTGACAGTGTTGAGAGGAAGTGAAACCTTTAAGAGGTGAGGCCTAGAGGAAGAATTAAGGGTATGCCCTTGAGGAGGCATACTGGGACTCTGGTCCCTTCCTCTCTCTCTCTCTCTCTCTCTCTCTCTCTCTCTTTCTTTCTCTGTCAGTAGTCATGAGGTGAGCAGATTTCTCTGCCTTGTTCTCCCCACCCTGACTGATGTACTGCTTTGTCATAGGCCCAAAAGCAACAAGGGCAAGTGACCATGAACTATAACTTCTAAAATTGTTAGCCAAAATAAATCTTTTCTCCTTAAAGCTGTTTATCTCTGGTTTCTTGTCAGAAAACCTGACAACAAACCTCTGGTTTGTTGAAAAGCCTATATACTAGTACTATTTACCATTTTATTAGAGACAAAAACTGTATTATTGGCAAATAATAATAATAAAGAAATGAAAACTCAGAAAGATGAAGGGAAAAACCTTCCTTGTTTGCTTATTTATGTAGAAAATTCCAAGATTATGACAAACTTTTAAGAAGTAATAGGATAACTAGTTTTCTGGATTTTTCGTCAATATTCAAAGCTCTGTAGCCTTTTTATATATCAGTATAAATCCATTATATAAATACCAAAAGGAGATAGTAATCACAATAAGAACAAAGTATAAATTCCAAGAAATGAATCTATTAATTTGACAGACCCCTATGAGAAAAATTAAACAAGTTGTATATTAATTTTTTATTAAAGAATATAAAACTATACAAAAACAAATGGAGACATGAGCTATTTGTACAGATGATAAGACAGTAAATGACAGCAGTGACTATTCCTCTTAAAGTAATTCATTAATTTAAGAAATTCCCATCAAAATCTCTGTAGGCTTTTAAAAAGGAATTTGAAAGCCTGAAATGTTAAATAAGTTCTAAGAACCTTCATGTATAAAGTTGGAATACTTTGAAGAATGTCATGTTTACCTTCATTGGATACATATTTATTAAATTTTTCATCAGGTTTCAGGAACTATGCTAGGAACCTGAGCCTCATAAAGAATATAACAAAGGTCTTCACCCTATGGAACCTATTCTTTAGCTGTGAGGAAGATAATAATTACAGACATCATGAATAAATTATATACTACGTTAGAATGTGTTATGACATTTGAACAAAGACTTGATAAAAGTGAGGAATTTAGCCATGTATCTATCTAGAAGAAGGGCATGCCAGGCAGATAGAGGAGCAAGTCAAAAGTTAACAGGTCAGGGTGACTGGGGTGAAGCTAGATGAACTCAGAAAATAAGGAAAAGACAGAGTATGTAGATCCTTGTGTAATTGGGAAGCAATTGTCATGGGTTGAGCAAATGATTGACATGTTCAGAAACATGTTTTAAATATCACTCTGATTCAAGCTGTACTGAAAATAACCGTGGAACCATCAGAAAAATAGAGAGACCTGGTAAGAGGTGATTACAGAATTCTAGATGAGAGATAAAAGTTGTTCAGAGTGGTTAGCGAAAGCGGAGAAAAGTGTTCAGATTCAGATATATGTTAAGGTAAAGCAAATAAAATTTCTTTGTATTCTGATGTGGAAATTGAAAGGGAGGATGCAAGGATGACTCCAAATTTATTAGCTTCAGCAACTGTAAAGATGTGGTGCTTCCATCATCTGCAATTGAGAAGATGGAACAAGTTGGGGAACAAGGCATAGAAAGTAAGTTTTTTGACATTTTAAATGTTCAATGGTCTTCTAAATATACAAGTGGAGATGTTCACTAGCTGATTGAGCAATCGTGATCAGTTGTATGTCTGAAGTAGAGGTAAAGATTTGTAAGCCATGACTATTTGTGTGGCATTTGAAGTTATGAGATTGATTGAACACATCAAGATAGTATAAAAAGAGACTAATGGGAGGCCAGCCAATGTATGGCAGGGCCACGAGCCTTGGAACAAGCCCATGAGAGCGGGATGTGTGAAGTTGTGAGCACAGAGCCTAAGCTGCAATGAAAACCCCAGCAAGTTAAAGATGCCAGGAGCTTGGTACATCTGCTGAGAAAGCCACAGGCAAGGACCCAGCCCATTTGGGCTTCAAAGAGCAAGGCAACAGGGGCAGCACTGTCCCAGCCTGTTGGAGCTCATGTCACACTGCTACATGCCTGAAGGCTGGACTTAGAGTTGCAGAATTTAATTCTTGCACCACTGGATTTTAATCTAGTCCTTCCTTGCTATCCTCTTAATCTTCCTTTTTGGAATGGAAATATTTACGCTGTACCCTTGTATCTTGAATGTATGTTCTAGTCTTTTTGATTTTACAGAGGCTCACAGGTAAGAGATTGCCTTGAACCTCAAGAGAGGTTTTGCACTTTGAATTTTGAGAAGTCGTTGGAAACTCTTGGAGATGGACTAAATGTATTTTGCATTATGAGATGGTCATAAGCTTTTTGGAAACCAGGAATGGAATGTTATGATTTGAATATGAAATGTCCCCCATGGGCACGTCTGGTACCTTTTGTCCTTTGCTGGTGGTGCTATTTTGGAAGGTTGTTGAAATTTAGGAGGTGGTGTGTAGATGGAGGAAATAGGTTACTGCTCCTTCCTGTCTCTCTTGCTTTCCTTGTACCAGGATGTGAGCTATTCTTCAATCTTCTGAAACTATGAGCAAAACAAAGCTGTCCTCCTTTAGGTTGTTTCTGTCAGGTATTTTGCTATGGGGATGAAAAAAGTGACTAATATAGTTGGAGTAAAAGCCATATTGGAATGAGTTTACAAAGGAATGGGAAGAAACCAATTCATGATAGACAGGCAACACTTCTGAAAGGTTTTTGTTACAAAGTGGAGCAGAAAACAGAACAACAGCTGGTGGTGGGTATAGTACTAAGAGATCTTTTTTTTTAAGTAAAAAGAACTTTTATGTTGTAGAACCAATAGATAAATAAAAAAAAATTATGACAAAAGAGAGAGCACTAAGAATTGCTATTCAATAAACTTGTGCAAATGGTTGCCAAAGATATGCAAATGGGTATTACAAAGTTTTCTCTGCTTAAGATTTATTAATGAAATTTTAAGGTTTTAAGAAAAAGTTTGGCAAAATAAGCTTTTTCATCCTCTTAGACATGCACAAGTTTAAGATTTGCTTAAAGTAAATACTGTTATTTTGAAATCCGTGATATCAGATAATTTATATGCTGTCTTTTTCACCCACAGATTACCTGTAATCTTTCTACGCTTACTACCTATCTATTACAGTTCCTTCTCATCATGAGCTATGACTTTGAGCCAGTAATCTCCCCTCTACAAACAATAGAGTTGAAATAAGTAATCTATTCACTTTTAGAAAACTTTAAAGGTGTTTATGCTGATTATTTATCTGTCCTTATTGGTTTGCAATCCCTTTGTTAATAAGGTTAACAGACAGGTGTTAAGAGTGATCTAAGAAAGAATAATAGATCAAAGTATAATATATGTATGTGTGGAATTATCAGAATAAAATCCCTCACATTGTACAATGAATTATACTAATAAAAAAGTTTCAAGTATATCTGTTACATGCTCCCATATTTACTTCCTTCATGGCCTGAGTGACATTTACCTGCATAATCCATTAGCATTGTAATTTAAATTGAGCAACCAAATAAAGAATATATACCCCAAAATGATTTAAGGAATATCCTGTAGAATATAAACTCTGGTATGAACTATTCTCTCATAGATGAAGAGGGTTTCTGGAAACCCTTGTGTTCCTCTTGGAGCTTGACATATTTAAAATTTTTTTTTTATTGGGATATATTCTTATATGGGGGGATTCATAGTGACAATTCCAATTAGATTTATAGTGTATATAACTTACATTGCTCTATCATCTCTCAACCCTCTCCCTACCCCACTTAAAACAATTGCAAGAGATTTCTTAGTTCTGTTTCATATAAGTATATGAGTTCTATGTACTATATACCATCACCTTAATCTCCTTCCTTCACCCTCTCCCCGCCACTATTATCCCCACACACACTGCATCTATTTTACAGTCCTGGTTTTTGTTACTAATATTTAAGTTGATATTCAAAGGAATGTTTTGATGCTTGACATTATTAAAAATTAAAAATTGCATAGGGTTGATCCATGGAACAGCCTCTTTTGGCTTTTTTCTAGCCTATCATAGGCCTCTAGGACCAATCCCATGAATCTAGGCAGACACTGGGACCTTCTCTGTTTAAAAAAGAATATTCATAAGCCCATCTTCCTGCTTGGTTTCATTGCTTAAAAATTCAATTGAACAATAAAAGAGAAGTATACATTTGTTTTGTATGTTAAGAATTAAAGTATAGTATATGGGATCAAGGAACAGAAGAAGGTATTCTGTTAGTGTTATTCAAGTGTAAATAAATGCAAATAATAATAATAATATTATAATATTATATATTATATATATAATATATATATATTATATATATAATATATATATATTATATATATATAATATATATATATAATAATAATAATAATAATACATGAAATGAGCAACAGTTGACAAAATCAAGTTTTTGAGGGATTGCTGGCAGTGACTGATATTTAGTGAGGAACACATAGAAAAATGTGGAATGTAAAAGATCAATATATTCATATGCAATATAAAAAAGTTGGTATTACACAAGTTGAGATGATAGAAGTGGTTGCCAGAGGGTGGGGGCAGTTGTAGGAAGGGGAATGGGGAGAGATTGGTTAATAACTTCTGGTGTTCTATTGAAACAGCAGAGTAATGATAGTTAACAATAAAGTGTCATATATTTTAATGTAGCTAGAAGAGAGAATTTTGAATGTTCTTAACACAAAGAAATGATAAATTTTTAAGGTGACATGTATGCTAATTATCCTCATTTCATCTTACAAAATGCACATATGTATTGAAACATCACATTGTACCTGATAAATACACACAATTGTTGTATGACAATTAAAATTTTTTAAAAGGAAGGATTCAGCTTGGTTCATTCAGAGCACTTAAGTTCAAAGTGGGAAATACAAGCAAAGAAGCCTGAGACATGAGAAGAGAGCCCAGAAAGCTTGGGCTGGACCTCATGTAACATGCAAAGACACACCTCACATATTGTATGGCCACAAGATCAGTGGGCTCCTTGACTTTTCACTCTCTGAAGGAAGTAGGCCATTAGTCACTAATGCACGGAAAAAAAAAAAATACCCAAAATACCAAAATGCATTGCATATAGTTAAGTGTAACTATTTTATGAAAGTTCTGATTCAGCTTGCATATGCATGAGTGTGAATGTACACATTCATACTGACATATTGTACCCATATACCTATGGTAGAAGATAGAAATTAAATTTGATTTCTTACAATGGGTAGCAGACAGATAGATCCATAGTATTTATGAGACACATGGCAAAAAAAAAGGTGTGCTACAATCTGTAAACTTAACAATTCAAAATCAAGCTAACGACTGTCTACTGAAAATGTATTCTATTATGTTCTTGAAATTACAGTTTCACTTAAAATGTATTCTAATTAATAATTCTCAGACTGCTTGCAGTTTCACCCTAGAGCTTAGTCACTCAGGTATGACCCCTGCGTTGTAGTTGGCACCCATGCTCTTTGCAGTCTCAGCTCACTCCAGACCACTCATCTGCTTTCCTCCTGTGTGTGGATACTCCAGTCAACATTTCCATGCTTTCTATAGCCTGAGTACTCATGACTGCTTTGGCCGTTTTTTTGGTTGTAAGGTCTGGCGCTTGCTCACTGTTTTGTCTTTTCTCCAGTTGTTACTTCTCTTGGCCACTAGGCTCCAGCTATTTTGTAATTCTGTCTTCCCTAGAATATGAGGATGAAGTGTAGCCTACCTTGCCATGTTTGCACATAGTATTCTCTTTGCTTAAAAAACTAAGTTTTTTCATATATTGACCTCATCGTTTTTCCTTTAACCTAATCTCTCATAATTCTTCCTTTCAATTTTAGTATCACTTTTGATATGCTATTGATCATGTTTTGCAATATTACTTCCAGCACGGTTATTTCTCAATTTGGCAAGACCAAATTTATCACTGGAGCTATGTCTTCTGAATTTCTATTGCTGACTGATGTTCTACTGATCCATATCACTTAGTAAATATCTGCAGCTGGAAAATACAATTAAAAGTACAGAATATGTGAGTTATATGCATCCCCAAGAACAGCATGTTTGTTTTGAAAAATGTGCTGATTAACTCCCCCACTAAAAAGGAACAGGAATAAAGGTATTCAACCTATTTCTCAGCAAGGTAAAATTCAGTGTTCTGAAAGTTTTTATTATTATTTAGATATTAATATTCTAGTACAATTGATTAAATTTAAGGCAACAAAGAAAAATTTAAACTTGTTTTACTTAAGCTTATTTCTTCTCTTTTTTTGTTTTAAAATAGTTGATAATTACAGGAATTTTTCATGAGTAATAAGGCCCGCTTCAGAGTGTGTTTTTATGAGACTATTTTTGTTCACTGTTTTGTCAACAGAGTTCTCAAGCTACTCACATAAAACATCTTCTGTTTGCTAATTACCTACACTGGCTACATAAGTTAAGTCATTTTATTGCTCTGAACAGAGGGTAATCTTTGTGACTAGGATTACAAATACTTTCTGACAGTCCTATGCAAGACAGTAGTCTTGCATTTTTTTCCTTCTGAGACACCACTTTTCAACTTATATATTAATACTGCAGTCCTTCTATAGAGACAAGCTTTATTACATAGACATTCCCTAAAATAACATTCTCTTTACTTCTAAGTATACCTCCAAAAATGTTCTCAATAAAAACTTGTTAGGCTCTAAGTTATAATCCTGTGACAATTTATTATCCAATGACATTGCTATATTTCAAATTATCACATTAGTGGAATAATTGTGAAGAGATGGCTTATAATAATATATGTGTATAATTTAGGAATACTTACATAAAATAATGAAAGTAATAATCTGAATATTATTTCATATTTTATCAATAAATCTTATGTAAAGAAATGTGGTATAAAATGGTTTATTGAATGTTGATAAATCAATCACAGGATTAATGTGATTGAAACAGAGTTTACTTATCTTCAAATTTAAAATTATTATGTACACAGCCTATCTTATATCTTATATATCTTTTATGTTCATATTGAACAATATGAACATTTTGAAATAATAATAGTATGTCATTATCCCAAAGCACTGGGTAATCACCGTAGTTCTGGAAGAAAATTGAAAAAAATGAATATCAATAATTATATTTAAAATTTTTTCATTATACCCCCACAAAAATGAGTGAGTTAGCAACAACACAGAATTTCTCTTTTTCTGCCATGTTTTTATAAAGAATTGGAATGCAAAGAAAGTTATAGATAAATGTTTTAGGTCACAATGAACCAGAAACTTCCACATCTGCACCTCTATCCATGAAGTCCAATAGATACAAATACAAATAATACATAAATGTTCATCTAATTCTGTAAACAGAATCTGAAAATTAACCTAACAGATATTATGTGTCATACATTCTATAATGTTTGAACATACTAGGAGCTATATAATGAGGAAAAATATTTAACAATGAAAAAATGTTCTGAGTTATGCATCTTTAAGTGATATTGTCATCTGAACATCATAGAGTATACTTATACAGCACTAGATGATATAAACACCTATGTCTGGAATATACTATCCTATCTGACATTTGTTCTTCTGAAACATCGTTAAGTGATACATGACAGCATTTGAATATATATGTATATATATATGCACTTCCTTTCTCCCAACTCCTCCAATAGTAGCAGAATGATTTTAGTATTAAATACTTTATTAGATGACAGACAAGACCTCAAGCTATTTATACCTGATAAAGGCATATTTCTTCAATTCTGGAATGGAGTAGCATATAGAAAACAATATTTTGTGACATTATAGAAAACAATATTTTGTAGATATCTATGAAAAAATCCATTTTCATACCCAAACCAGTGTGATTTTGCATCTCTAAGGGGAGATATAACAGTCTGGTACTGATAATATAATTTAAATGAAACAGCAACAGAAAATTTCATATTGGTTTTCTAACTTGTATCCTAAGTACAACTGTCAACCCAAGACTTGGGTATATTGACAGTTATTACCAGTTCATTTAGCTGAAGGAAAGAAAAAAATATCTCCTTCTTAGGTTAAATTTTTGAAATCTGTTTGTAAAACTGTATTTTTTTAACACCTAGCTTAGGATTTCTGTAAAATACATGGATAAAGGCTAACATAGTGATGTCTTAAATAAAGATCTCCATTCATTGCCCAGCCACCAGAATTGAAGCCTATCTGTGGAATTTAGTGGTTTACTTGGTTTCCTTTGCACTTGAGGGACGAAGCAGAGGAGGCTCCTCCACTGGTCTCCACAGCTTGATAGAGAAAGTGCTGAATTTATTTTCTGGTAAGGAGTCTAATGCTATTTGCTTTCTCATCCAGTCACTTGCTCCTCATCTCTAGGTTTTAGAAGCACTTGACATTTACACTTACACCAATTTAGCTACCTGATTCATGTGGTCTTAATGATTAAGGAGGTTAAATACCCAAAAATACAACTTGTTAAAGGCAAACATTCAGAAAATTCTCTTAAATTTCAAGTACATAGCATGAAGATATCTAAGTAGTTTTCATATAATTCTGGACCTATCAGTAACTTACCTTCTCTTATGCTAGAAACATGTGGTTTAGCACAAAAAAAGATCTTTTGATAATGGCCAGACAGATTGCTGGTTTCCTATGACTGTAACCAAGCCCCACCCACAAGGAGAATCATTTCCTTCTAAAAGGAAAAAAGAAGATCAAAGTCTCATTGTTTTATATGTGGTATTATTCAATCTCTCATTAATAAGAAAATTAGTGAGGTTTTCCTCAATAAAACAAAGAAAATTCTAAATCAAACTAGAAATTAACAAAAATTTTTGTCATTATGAGCTACAAATAAGTTACCCATGTACATAATATTCTTCATATTTCTTAATATTCTTACTTTAGAATATTATTAAAAATTCTTAATAATACTCTTAGTAATTCAAAATTGTGTTATTGCACTTAAAATATCCCTGAATATATACATATCTCACTACACAGACTTTAAATATTTTATTTATTCATTATATAGCTGGGTATGGTAGTACTTGTCTATAATCACTGCTATTCTGGAGTCAGAGGCAGGAGGATCACAAGTTGCAAGCCGGGCCAGGCAAAGTTAGGAAGACCCTGCATCGAAACAAAATAAAAATAGAAGGGTTGGGAACACAGCTCTGGGAGAGCACTTGCTTTGCATGTGTGAGACCCTGGATTCAAACCCCAATATTATAAAAAAGAGAAACTACTTTTAAAAATAAAATTAAAAACAAGAAGTGACAAATATAAAGATGTATGTGCACTAGTACATACAACACACATGCAAATTAACAATCAAGTTAATATTCGTAAGTTCTTTTTTTTATACCACCACCAAGTCATAAGTTCTTAAGAAGGAAAGTGATCATAAATTTCTGATCATAAAATCAACAAGCATCAACCAATGTGCATCATGTAGTCCCTACATTTTGTACAGAAAATTTGTTAAATAGAGCAGCAAGTGAACACTTCCCTGTTGGAGCCTGTTGCATGTGACATACCTTCTCGTGGGCTTTCTGGCCGGGTTCCAGTCCTTCAAGATGTTCTGATTCAGTGGATCCCTCACTGGATGCCATTTTTCTTTGTATATGAACATTTTGTTCACGCAAGGCAACAATCTGAAAAATAAAACCATTATTCCTTTAAAACTTAGAGTTAAAAAATAGAATTTATTTAAATGTGATAAATAACTAGTGAATTCTGGACAAAGTTAGCACAAACTTATCTCAAAAAATAAAATAAAAACAAAAGTAATGGCATAGCTCAAGTGGGAGGGCACTTGCCTAGCATGTGCAATAGCAAATGATTAAAAAGTGAACATTAAGATTTGCTGATATTTTTATTTCAAAAATATTTTTAAAATTTAGGTCAGCATTTTGAATAATGCTCATAAAAATTTGCAATACATCTCATAAGAAATGGTTAAAGCACTGCAAAATTTGCCTAAGAAAATGTTTTCTAGTTAGAAAATATATCTGCTTGGGAATGAATGTAAGAAATAATCTGATCATATGTTGTTAATTCAGAAATTAATTTTACAATTAATTTATAAAATATCATAAAAGTTCTCGGGCTGGAGGCATCACTCAAATGGAAGAGTGCTTACCTAACAAGTGCAAGGCCCTGAGTTCTATCCCTAGTACTAGCAAAACAAGAAAAAAATCTTTTTGTGTGTACTACTGATGTAGTCATAAAACATATTAAAAACTGAAGAATAATTATGGTCATAATCATGCACCCTACAGTGATAAAGTGTCAGCAATTTTAAAGTAAGTAAATACATAAGCTGTACTTAAATAATTTTATAATACTATCATGCAGACTTAAATTAGTCTCATTATCCACATTTTAATGACCACTAATTGAGTATTTCTCATCCAAGCTTACTTAATTTGCAGACACAATTCAGAAAGCAATTAAATCTTGCAAATTTTCAGTTTACTTTTATAGACATGATAATTTGAACTATTAAACAGGTTCCTAGGAAGTTGTAGCATATATGATTTTAGTAATCCACAGAGTAGAAAACAGTATTCTGACCTTTTCAAAAATTTTTTACTGTATTTATCACTTTTCTTTGTACATGTATGTTTTCATGATTTTGAAACTATTTTAGATTATAATATTGCCATTAACTTATTTCATGACAAATTTTATTATAGTATCAACTCAGACATTATATTAGATCTAGGAAAAATAAATTTCTATAGTATTTAATACAGCAAATATTGAATCATATAAAACTATGTAATATTTGAAATTATGAGATCACTGTATCACATAGACCAATCAGTCACTTCAAAATAGTAAAAGAGATCAAGAGGTTGGATGTTAGTTGTGCTGCCTGTCAGTGCTTCAGTGGCTTGATCTCTCATGTGTCTAGGAATTCAGGAGATCTTGCATATAACCTCTGGCTTTTGAACATATGGCATATTTCATAAGGGCAGATCACCGCACAATAAAAACAACTATGTAAATATTCTTTTAGAATAGTACAGTCACCAGATAATAGGTTTCTCTATTCCCACTCTTGGCCATAGACAAATTTATCCATAGACAACTAGATTCATATTTTACATGTGTTATATATTGTGTTACCTTTTATCTTTCTAAAAAACTACAATGTTGTCTCAACTTATTCAGCAAAAACTTAAACTTCTTACAAGAGCTCATGTTGATCGTTTTTACTGGACCATCCTGGTCTTTCTATTCCTCAAACATACCTGGATCTGTCTTACTTAGAATTGAGAAACATAATTATCATTTTACCTGAAACATTTTTCCCCATTCTCACAGCTGACAATATCTCAGCTTTCAAAACACAGCTGAAATAACTCTCCACAGAGAGAATGTATCTTGCCATCAAATACTTTTTACAATATGTCCCTGTTTATTTTTTGTGTGTAGCATTTATAAAAATCTAATATTTAGTCTTTTATTTATTTTCTTAGCTATCAGAGATCTTAATATTATCTCATGAGAAAACAATTTTCTAAGAAGTTGGAAAAGAGCATTTTCATATGAAGGAGCACATCAAACTATTATGTGCAGACTATTCAATAAAAATGCAATGAGACAAGTAATGAATGGATATAAAAATAATAAAGAATGTAAACCTAATTAATTCCATAGTAACAAGAGATAAAGATTTGGAGTGTGCGAGAAATGTCAGAAATAGTTCTTTCATATTAATTAACACAAAAATGGATTACATCAAAGGAATGAGAAGAAGAATGAAATAACTCCTGGAAAACAATTTTTATATGATATTCTTAACATGTTGCCTCTTGTAGAAAACAATTTTATATTACCATTGAGACAGCATGAAATTTACTATAAATTTTTAAATTTCCTAGTATTAGACAACATCTATCACTTAACAATACGGAGAGATAAAATAAATTAATATTTGTTTTTATTATTGTAAAAATAATTAATAATTTAAAAACTAAATTTATACATTTTCTTCTAATCTACTTAGAAATGAGGTAGAACCATATTTTTTTAAAAGCTCAAACACCAAATTTAACTCTCAGCTTATAGATTAACTTTTTTTGTTTAGTAATATAGGTGAATTTAAAATACATCCTAGTGCCTAAAATATAAATTTCTCTTTCCAAGAAAACATCAAATTCATTCAGAAAATCAAAACATAACTATAATTGTGGGACTATGTTCAAAAAAGTTATAAACTTCAATTTTCTCACTAAGTATTCACATAAGATTTGGTTCCAAGAAAGACATAGTTTTCAGTCACTAACATGCAAAGTGTGTTTTATTTTTTACATAAATCAAGTCAGAAACCAAGCTTTTGAAAGGAATGATATGTATTATGCTACAATCTTAATTGCTCTGTATGATTTTCTATTGCTTTTCAGGACTTGGTTTAATTATAGTTGTTAACAAGCTGATTTTTCTCTTCACACTGGGGAAATTGAGGCATTCTCGCCTAGGAATTCAATTTTGGGTGTTGGGGACTTTCTTCAGTGTGTTCTCAGGAGTGAGAAGTTCAACTTGGAATCTTCAGATCTAGAGGTAGAACTAGGATATAAGAGATGGCTGATGAATCAAACTTAGAACAGCAAAGACAATGAAAAATAGCTGATGTCTTTAAGCATTCTCTGACCTCTTACTGAAATAGAAACTGTCAGAAGAATACTATCTATAAGAATATTAAAGTAGGTATGGATTCCTCATTGGGAAGCATGTTTACCTCCAAACAGGACAGCATGCAAATGAGAGGAACCACTTTTGTATAAGCCCTGATACCTACCCAGAACTTACATAACTGTCAGAAAGTGCTTGAAACACACTTGGTGCCAGCATTATGCCAAACTACTTTTATCTGGGAAAGAGGTATTATCCATATTCAGCAAATGACTAAATTAATATGAAGATAGATTGATGAGAAGAACTGAATGTATTAACACATATATCACCCCCAGATTCATCTGCTAAAACCTAAGATCCTGTGTGATACTATGAAGATGTGGGGTCTTCAGGAGATAATTAAGTTATGAAAACTCTGCCTCATGAATAAGATTATTCCATTATGAATTGGCTTTAAGGAATACAATAGGATCTTTTTGCTCCTTCCCCTTCATCTTGGAAGCAGAGAGTTGTCATTAGACAATGGTTCCCAACCTATGGAATTATGAGGAATAAATTTCTGTTGTTTATAAGTTGAATTTATAGCATTGCAAAGAGAATAAGCTGAACAGCGATGCCTGGAATAGGGTGCTACTATAACAAATACCTAAAAATAATGTGAACGTGGTTTGGACATGGGTACTGAGTAGAAGTAGACTAGTAAAGTTTTGAAGTAGACTAGGTAAAGTTTGTAATGTCATGAATCAAATGTAAGGGAAATTCCAGAGGAGGCACAAAATAAGAAAGCCTAAATCTTTTTAAAGATTACTTAATTGGCCCTGATTAGAATGGTTGATTAGTATTGATTAAGTAGCAATGAGACAATTTTGATGAGAAACTAGATGAAAATGGGTACCCAACTTTAGAAAATGGAGGAGAGGCTATCCTTGGTATAAAGTTATACAGAATTATGACCATGTGCTTTGTGCAAAGTAGAACTTAAGAGTAACAAATGGGTATTTGGTAGAAGAACTCTTTAAGCAAAATATTCAGGGTACAGAATTATAATGTAAGAAAAAAGAAGTGAATTACAGATGAATTTGTAATTAAATGAGAAGCAGAATTTTACTAGTTGGAAAATTCTTGGTACTTAAGGGAGAAAACACCAAGGTGTATCCAAGCAATGATTTTGCAAGGAGATCAGTAAAGTAGCTATTACAATGGAGAAGTGACCCTGAAGACATTTTGGAGATTTTCAACGATTCCCCATCATCACAGGGGCAGATTTCTAGGACCTTGAGAACAGAGTTCATTAACTTTGGCAGCATCCACATAGTGCTAACTCTGCAGATGCCCTGAATGCAAGAGCTGTGGGAGAAAGGCTGTCTCCACCTAGATTCCAAAGAATGCTCCCAAGGGTCTGTAGTCCAGACAGAAAACCTACAGAGCTAGAGCCAGCACAGAGAACCTCACTAGGGCAATTACCAGGTGAATCATGGGGTTGGAGATGTCCCTGATTCTCAGAAATATTGAGCTGGCAATGTACAGTTCCAACCCTGGAGAACTCCAGGCATGGGTTTGTAATCCATTAAAGGTGTGACATAGGCTACACCAAGCAAAGTCATAGGTTTGGGGCACCCCTGACCTTGATGAAACAACTTCTACCCCAATATATCCAGAAGGCAGGACATGACTCAAATTATTTTCTAGCCTTAAGATTTAATGCTGTTTTCCCTCTGAGATTTTGGATTTACTTGGAATCTGTTAAAATTTTCTTCTCTTCTATTTCTCCGTTTTGGAATGGGAATGTCTATTCTATACTCGTGTACCATTGCATTTTGGAAATACATAACTTCTTTGATTGCATAGACACAATTGGAGATAGAATTTACCTCAGGATGAAACATGCATTCAAGTCTCATTTGTATATGATTTAGGTGATATTTAAATATTTAGATGAGAGTTTAGATTTAAATTTTAAAATTAAAGCTGAAATGAGTTAAGACATTAGATCTCTTATGAAGGAATAAATGTACTTTACATGAATTGTAGGAGATAAGGGTAAATTGCTATAGTTTGAATGTGTGTGTTCCTCTAAAACTCTTACGTTGTTGAATCCTAAGCCCCAGAATGATAGTATTAAGAGATGGGTTCTTTAGGAAGTCAGTAAGTCATGAAAACTCTTTCCTTAACAATTGAGCTAATGTCCTCATAAAAAGTATCCAAGGAACTACTAGCCCAGGATAATTTTTCTTTCTGTCACTTTTTACCATGTGAAGATACCTTATTCAAGCTGCCATTTTGGAAGCAGTCAAGGCCCTCACCAGACAATGAACCTCATCACCTTGCTCTTGAACTTCCTAGCCTCCAGAATTGTGAGAAATGAATTTCTACTGCTTACAAATTTTCAAGTCATGGGTATTTTGTTATAGAAGCCTAAAACTAACTAGAAATGATATAAAAGTTGACTTTATAGACTTAAAACTTCTACTTTGTTCCATGTGCATTTAAGCTGAATTAGATCAAGGATAGCAAGTAATGATTTGGGATATATATAGAAGAAGCACTTGCTTTCCAAGTACTGATAACCTTCCATGCTGGAACCCTTCATACTTCATTATGGTTGGACCCCTCCATAGATGTATTCACATATAGGCAATGTTTGACATACCCTTTTAGGGTGCTCTCAACCTACAGAAATTCCACAGAACTCTACATGAGAGGAACTTTCCACAACTATTTTAACTAATTAACCGTCAGTACTCAAGGGTCTGTTGACATTTTTTTAGGAGCCAAACATCCCTTCACATTTGTTTTGTATCAACATCTTACATAATATTGGGGAATATTGCCTTCCTATTCTAATCCTGAAACAACACGGAAGAGAACAAAGACCATGCAATATCTAAATGGAGATTTTGGATAATGATTAAGAATTTACCAGGAAGACAAAGACAGAAAACTTTGGGGATGGACTGGGTTGTTTAGGCCAGTTTATCTGGAAGATGATGGAGAAATGATGGGACTAGCATAGTTACAGTGCTTTAACTAAACTCTGTGAGCACCTGCAAGCTTCTTTTCTTCTGGAGCATTGGTCGACTCTAATTCTTATTTGTGTTTCCTAATTGTTCATCAAGCTACTGACATTCTGAACCTTTACTTCTAAGCACTTCCAAACTCATCATTTTTCCCAAAACCCTCTTCTAAGTTTCATTCTGGTACTTCCCTTTATCAGATCATATTTGTCTCTTACCTGTCTCTGACAAGCTGTCTCCATATAGTAGACCACTGGTGGTTGTGGTGACCAGTGTTCACATCTGGAAATTTTCCTACTGAACTATATGACACTACCATGCATTGCAAAAACCCTCTCCTACCTCCTTGCCAAATTTTAAGATGATAATTGCAAAAGAAAAATTAAAGCAAAGGAAGGGTGATGTGAGGTATAAGTTAATCAGTTATTCAGTGATTTCTGAGTATGAACATGAAGAGAAATAGGAATAGCCAATGTGAACATTGCAAAAGAACTTTCTAGGGAGATGGGACAGAAAATGTAAATCAATACTGGAAATAAATACTTAAGATCTATAAAAATGTTTCAGTGAGTTCTTCAAAGGATGTAAAATTTCCTTCCTAAAAGAAAGTTAAAACATCAGTGAAAATTGATGCCTTAGAAACGTAAAGTAACATATGATCCTTAAGAGAAATGTGAAATAACAAAGACTATTTAACATCTTTATACTCCAAAATTTAGGATTTTTCAAGGGTTTATCATCCATTAGTTCATTTATTCCATGAATATTCATTGGTCACTCTTCCAAGAATCCCACACCGTTGGAAAAATTGCAGACAAGTTCCTTCACTCATGGAAATTACATGCAAGTAAAGAAGGCAAAAAAAAAAAAAAAAAAGAAGCATGAGTAGAAAAATGCAGTAACAATCATTTACTGATCTCTTACCATGTGCCTGAAACTGTGCTAAACATATTATATAAATTTGCTTACTTATATCAAATTTTCACTTGTATTATCCTTTCTTTCCAAGCTGTAGATTGTTTGAAAGCAGACTAAGACAAGTAACTGAGTGAAAGTAGTTCAGTTGGGAAGTGATTCCAAGAAGTAGGGCATTCCTTAAATATGCTTGAAAGACCAAGGATGAGTCCTAACCCTTTTAATTGTCTCTGGTTATATGATTGTGTAAAGGTACTTCACCTCAACTTCATGCTCTATAGGGGAGGATATTAATACCTATCTTATAGTGCATTTGTACTACAAAGTACTTAATCAAATATGATACACATTAAATACTCTGTATAGAAGAGCTATGAATTGACCTCCACTTAACACTTTGGTGTTCTCTTCCTACTCTTGCTTTTTGCTCTAGTTTACTTAAGGGCTTGGAATTACAAAGAGATGATCCACCTTGACACTGAATGCCTTAAGACCAAAAATCGTATGTTCTCCCTCATATGTGGACATTAGATCAAGGGCAAACATAACAAGGGGATTGGACTATGAGCACATGATAAAAGCGAGAGCACACAAGGAAGGGGTGAGGATAGGTAAGACACCTAAAAAACTAGCTAGCATTTGTTGCCCTTAACACAGAGAAACTAAAGCAGATACCTTAAAGCAACTGAGGCCAATAGGAAAAGGGGAACAGGTACTAGAGAAAAGGTTAGATCAAAAAGAATTAACCTAGAAGGTAACACCCACGCACTGGAAATCAATGTGAGTCAATGCCCTATATAGCTATCCTTATCTCAACCACCAAAAACTCTTGTTCCTTCCTATTATTGCTTATACTCTCTCTACAACAAAATTAGAAATAAGGGCAAAATAGTTTCTGCTGGGTATTGAGGGGGGGGAGAGGGAAGGGGGAGAGTGGGTGGTAAGGGAGGGGGAGGGGGCAGGGGGGAGAAATGAACCAAGCCTTGTATGCACATATGAATAATAAAAGAAAAATGAAAAAAAAAAAGACCAGAAACTATATCTGATTCTTTATATGTCCCCTATTCTTAGGACACTAACTGAAAAGCAGCACTCTAGAAATATTTATGGAATGTTAAATGACAGTAGACTCTGAGTAGGAAAGATCTATGGGATATTGGAAAACTTGGGTGGAAAAATTTATATAGGATTTATATACTTATATAAAGAAAATTTATCTATAAAAAAACTATATGCATTTGAAACCTTCCAAAATTCTTATATTACACTCTTCAAGGTTAAAAAGGAGCATGACAGAGTTCATGGGCAAATAAAGGAGAAAATAAGTAATGATAAAACTTTGCAGGATATTCAGAGGTCTAGTATGAGGAGACAGTAGAAAGCACATGCAGCTATAAAGAAGGACAGCAGTAAGATCATGTAAGGGTAGCTTAATGAAAGTCATTAAGATATAATATATAAAGAACAAATGATACCTATTGAAACTCTTCCAGGCAAGGGAGGATAAAGGAGAATGGTGGAGGGGGAGAATTCAAGTATGATATATTTGATATATTGTTAAGAACTTGTAAACACCACAATGTACCTCCACCTAGCACAACAGGAAAAAAAAGATATTATGTATATATAAAGTTACAGGCAATTCCATCTGTCTCAAAATAGCATTAAGCATATTGGCAGGTATATTGCCATTTAGGCAACATGACTTTCATGCATTGACACATGCTATGTTTATGTGCTTTAGATCCATAACGAATTTGTATTAAATTGAAAAATAGAATTCTGAGATTGTCTAAGAATTGAATTCTCCCCTTAGAATTCTTAAATTGTAGCAAGAAAAGTAAATTAATTTTCACTTGATTTTCTTCTTTTTTATCATTTTAAAAATATTATGTTTAGGACATTCCCATGAAGGAAGACAAATAAAAATTAAGAGTTTAGAAAGGAATCCCTAATTAAAAACTACTGCAATAGTAATAAACATATGTTGAACATGTTTTATGTGCCTTGTATGATGTGAACAGATTTACATGCATTGTAGGTATAATGTTATATGTTGAGTATTATTTTTATTTTACAAATGAGGAAATTTAAGCAAAGTGACTAAGTAATGTTTTTGAGGTCATGCAGAAAGATATAACAGAGACAAATTTCTAATCCAAATGTATAATTCCTTCAAATCTTACACTTTTAAGGTTTATGCTGTAATGCCTTTTGGTAACTAATGAGATGACTCACTGCATATACAATTCAAACATCTATCTAGGTCAGGACTACAGTTCCATGGTCTCATAGCAGGGGAATTTACCTTCCCTGCCTTGCAAATAATTCAGAAGATATCTTCAAAAGCAATTAGAAAATGTTTTCAACTATTCCTAGGAACAAAAATCATGCAGTTAACACTATTCATAATTTTTATTCAAAAATCTTACATGGCATAGCTATTTAAACTTATCCTGAAAAATTCTTAACTACTTTTAAAAATAAATTACATCCAAATAAATCCCCTATTGTTAATTCAAGGGGACCTTCATTTTTAACCTTTAAAATTCATATTTTCCTTTACCTATTTTTACAAAAGCTTCTAAACAGTGTTAACATCTAATTAACAAAGATTCTTTTTATCTATTTTTATCCCAAATTCAATTAGCAATTCTAAGAGTGAGACTTAACAGAAGTAATTTGCTTCTACCTAGATGCTTGTTCTAATTCTGGCTGAATCCCATGTTTAGATTACACTGAGGTTGCAATCCACAAAAACAAACTAAAAAAAGAAAATAGTAGAACAGCAAAGCTTTACAATATACACTTAAGCAACTCTCCAACCACAATGGTTTGATTTTGTGTTGTTACATGTTATTTGGGAAACAATATTGAGACACTAACTCAAATAGAATTAAGGACCCTAAGCCAGTAACTATTTCACCTTCTATCTCTCCCTTTAGAAATAAGATTTATAAATGCCCTGGAGCATATTAAAACTGTGTAACAATTTAAAAAAACAGTGTAAAACAATTTTATGTGGTTTTTGCAGTTTGATCAGCTTTGATATAACATTTATTGTGAATGTTTTTCGGTAAGCATAGACAGATTCTGAAAATTTGTGAAACTAAGTTGTTACCATGTTAACTGTGGTATGATAAAATGATAAAATTGCTTTGAGGTGAGAATCAGTTTTGCATTGTGAAGCTGTGTCCTCTGTCAGGTAAAAAATATGTTATTTAATAAACAATTCCAAGTGAATCAATTTATTCTAATCAATGACCAAGTAGCTTGTGGTAAAGAAAAGCAGGTTCAATTTGGTTGTTCAGAACTTTTACCACTTACACTGCCTCTCCTCAGTATACAGATATTTATTAAACAATGGGGAACATTCTACATTTCCTTTTTTCAACTTCTCCCACTTTCAGTTCTGGCTGTTAAGACCTCCCACTTCCTAAATACATGAATTGCCTAAGTGCTAGAATTTTAAAGCCCATTATCAGTAAGTTACTGGTGATTCTTTGGTGGAAAATACAGTGCATGAGAAGTACATAAATTTAGCAATTTATAAATTTTACCAGCAAATTCATTTTGTTTACATGTAAAAACACAAGAACTTTGCCTGAACATAGAATCCAAGCTTAGTTTCTAATAATAAAGGATAAAACCTTTTGAAAATATTAAAAATTTTTGAAATTCTGAAGTAAAACTGAAATGCAAAGCTGTAAAATTCTATTTTAAGATAGAATTATCCCAATAGCAATAAAATTTCAAATATGCTTATGCAAAACATGTTGATTTTGCAGTAGATGCTTACAATATCTACTTTCACCAATCATCATTTCAACAATAGCGATTGCTATAATTTTAACACTGTTATTGATAAATATTTCAAATAAAATTTAAGACCCTCTATCAAAATGTCTCTATTGTTTTCATCTAATCATTTCTCATTAATTATAGTTTTTCTTTTTGCAGTACTATGGGTTGAACTTAGGGCCTCAACACGTGTTGGGCAAGTGCTTTATCACTTGAGCCACTCCATCAGCCCTTTATCTGCATTGGTTATTTTCAAAATGGGGTCTTGCTTTATGCCTGGGCTGGCCCTGACATCGAAACTCTTATTTGTGCTTCCCATGTATATGGGGGTGACAGGTGCATACAATCAACCCAGACATTGGTCAAGATAGGGTCCTGCAAACTTTTGGCTCCAACTGGCCTCAAACTGCAATCCTCCCAATCTCTGCCTCTAGAGTAGCTAGGATTACATGCTTCCGCCACCATGTCCACTTCATTACGTTTTCTGATATTAAGTGATTCTTTTATTTACATCATTTTCACAATTTCCTACTATTTAAGATGGGAATAAAAACAAATAGTGGCAATTTCATTAGAGGTATGTAAAAGTCTACAGAAAACACAAAACAATTTAAGTTGGTCAGAAGAATTAGTGAGGATTGTTAAAGCACAGAATTGAAATTGTAGTGAGTTGCAACTAAGAGTAGTATGAAATGGAAGATTAATAATAAAAAATGAATAAACTATTAATGTGATAAAGTTCAAAAATTAATCCAGAAAACAAAAGCAAAAACAAAGTCCCAAGCAGTGGTCAGAAAACACATTCTTACATTTATCACTGCAAGAAGACAAAACTCAGTTTAAAATTTAGATAAATAAATGAGGAGTGGAGACTATTCATTAAGGCAAACAAATGACACTAAGCAGTGCAATGCTAAGTGTGAAACAGCTAAACTGATGAAATAATTCAGTGCTGAATGTGGAGCATGTTGACAGTAGCATAGTTGAAATATCTGAATTTCACGAAGAAATGCTGCACTCTCATCATCCTAAAAGATGCCATCGTTAATTAACTTTCTCCTTCCTAAAGAATACAGCAAAGTCTTACCTAAAAACAAACTTGGTTTTGTCACAATGCAATTAGCAAACAGAACTTATTAAAAGTACTGATTATTGTTAAGTTCTTCTTGGCACATAATAGACTCTTCCTCAGTCACACTCACTCCCCACAGTCAACCCCCCCCCCCACACTAGTCCTTTTACTCTCTGACTTCAGAAGATCAAAATATGCTGATGTGCCTTGCTCTTCAGCTAAGGGACAAGGGACTGCACAACTAACTGTTCTCCTCTTACCCCAGTAAGAAAGAAAAGCCTAACTGAGGACTCCAAGATATGCTGAGGAGAAAGACAAATAAATCCAATGGTTCCATGTGGTTAGTTTACAAAGTGGGATATATGTTCTGTGAATGAGTCCCCATCTACAAAGGTCTCAGAAAATGTTCATTTTAAAATTAAATGTGTTAATATATGAATAAAAGTTCTTATTTATTTACTTTTTGCTAGGTAATATTAATATATTTTGAGCAAACCTTGCCTATTAAGGTAAATCCACACAATCCTAATCACATTTGTGCTTTCTGTTTATTTAAGTTAGGAATTCTGCTTAGTAACCTATATCTGTTAGTAATGCTATAATACAAAAAAAAAATTGAATCTTTAAAAGTCTCCTACTAAAATCAATCTCTCTGATGATGGACTTACTGATTTTTATGTTTTTCTACTCAGCATCATGAAACTGACCTCTTCTCAGAGGGGCATGATTAACACTGTAGACACACATCTGGGTTTTTGATTAGTGTTTTTGCCCAGTCAGGGAAGAAGTGACAAAATTATGGACTGTGTCTTAGACCATTTCTTTTTAGCCCTATTGTGGTTAGGAAAAGAGATTTCAGGGGAAGAAAAGCATTTCAAAGTGCTTGAAAAGTACTTAAGAAAATGTAGACTACAGAAACAATATCCATTAGTCATCCTTACATGTAGAAAAGCAAGCCAGGGAAATAAAAAATAATTTATCCTTTTAGTTATTTCCTTAGAAACAACAAAAGAAGCATATTCAACCAATTGTTCTGAATAATTCCTTTTAAAGTAATCCATTTGCATGGGTTCTAATGGTAATTATTTTGGGTTATATTCATTTGAATGCATTTTCACTTTACTTTTATATATTTTTTCAATGTGTTCATGCTATAAAATGTCAGTAGAAGAGATGGCAGAACTTATGATCTTTATATTGTTATTTCTTAGGGTAAAGAAAATGAAGTTTTCTTTTTTTTTTTTTGTGGTTTTATTTTATTTTATTTTATTTTTTTACTGTTTATCTCTTTATTTTTTTTTCATTTTTCTTTTATTATTCATATGTGCATACAAGGCTTGGTTTATTTCTCCCCCCTGCCCCCACCCCCTCCCTTACCACCCACTCCACCCCCTCCCGCTCCCCCACTCAATACCCAGCAGAAACTATTTTGCCCTTATCTCTAATTTTGTTGTAGAGAGAGTATAAGCAATAATAGGAAGGAACAAGGGGTTTTGCTGGTTGAGATAAGGATAGCTATACAGGGCATTGACTCACATCGATTTCCTGTGAGTGGGTGTTACCTTCTAGGTTAATTCTTTTTTATCTCACCTTTTCTCTAGTTCCTGGTCCCCTTTTCCTATTGGCCTCAGTTGCTTTAAGGTATCTGCTTTAGTTTCTCTGCATTAAGGGCAACAAATGCTAGCTAGTTTTTTAGGTGTCTTACCTATCCTCACCCCTCCCTTGTGTGCTCTCGCTTTTATCATGTGCTCATAGTCCAATCCCCTTGTGAAGTTTTCAATCCATGAGTGACAACTCTCTTCCTGTCCCCAACAAATCACCATCTAATCAGTCTCGCTATGGGCAGAACAATTCATTTTTCTGGATCTCAGTTCAATCATCATTAAAAGGGGTTGGACAGTGCTATGTCCAATGAGACAATAGTGACATTATCAACATCATTAATAACAACCATATGTACTGAAAGATTCTTTGTGCTAAGCATAGTTCTTTACAGATATTAACTCATTTAAACATCACAACACTAAGAGATGCTTTCAAGGGCTGGCAGAGTGCCTCAAGTGGTAGAGTGCCTGCTTAGCAGTACTGAGTTTAAACCCCAGTACTGCCCTTCTTCCCAAAAAAAGAGGTGCTTTCTATTATTTTATTTTAGCTAACTGAAGCAAAGAAGGTAAGGAATTTGACAGAAGCAAAGAAGGTAAGGAATTTGACAGATCTAGCAGAGCTGACAGAGCTGGCAGAGAGCAGAATCACTTATGGAAGAAGTAAATTGCTCTGGGTAAAGGTTACAGCTCCTAGAGTGTATATGTCTCTTCTTGTTTTCAGCCTTCTTTCCCCAGGACAGCACACCTTACCAGCTTTCAATTCGATGTGTTATGTTGAATGACTGGCTATACTTGCCACTTTTCCACTACTTGCACACATTAATTACTAGGTAGAGCTAACCATCCACTTTTCATATAATATTTAATAATTTTTGCCCTTTATTTCTGTTTATCAGGTTTGCAAACTAAACAGTGTGTTTAAATTTTGGTCACAAAATGACAAAAGGGTAATATTTTGTGACACATAAAAATTGTAAGAAATTCAATTTTCAGTATCAAAAATAACTTTTTTATTGGAATACAACTAAAACTCATTTCTTCCTTTTTTGCCCCATACTGATGGGATAGTTTTGATAGAGACTAACCTAAAAAGTTTCCTAGTTGGTTCTTTAGAAAAAATGTTTGCTGGTAGGTAAGACACCTAAAAAACTAGCTAGCATTTGTTGCCCTTAATGCAGAGAAACTAAAGCAGATACCTTAAAAGCAACTGAGGCCAATAGGAAAAGGGGACCAGGAACTAGAGAAAAGGTTAGATCAAAAAGAATTAACCTAGAAGGTAACACCCACGCACAGGAAATCAATGTGAGTCAATGCCCTGTATAGCTATCCTTATCTCAACCAGCAAAACCCCTTGTTCCTTCCTATTATTGCTTATACTCTGTCTACAACAAAATTAGAAATAAGGGCAAAATAGTTTCTTCTGAGTATTGAGGGGGTGGGGGGAGAGGGAGGGGACAGAGTGGATGGTAAGGGAGGGGGTGGGGGCAGGGGGGAGAAATGACCCAAGCCTTGTATGCACATATGAATAATAAAAGAAAAAAAAAAGAAAAAATGTTTACTGATGTTTGAGCTAACAGTTATTGTCCACCTACTTTAAAATCAATAGCAAAAACAACAAAAAGGCACAAAAAAGCAAACACTCCATCATATGAAACCATAAGAATCTCTGAATAGGTAAGGTAATTTTAAGGGGAAAAAAAAGCCAAAACCAAAAGCAGAAACAGATGCAAGCAAATTTTAAAAAAAACTTAAAAATCCAAAATCCAAAAACTAAAATCAAAATACCAGGCCTCAAAATATACTACAAAGCTATAGTAATCAAAATAGCATGGAAGCTGCATAAAAACCAACACGTAGATTAATAGAACTTAGAAATGTATCCATGCCTCTACAGTTAACTGATGTTGGGCAAAGGCAGAAACAATAAACATTGGAGGTAGGTCAGTCTCTTTAATAAAGAGTGTTAGGAAAACTGGCATCCCTTTACAGAAGAATGAACTTGACTTCCATCCTCACCATCTACAAAATATCAACTCAAAACAGACCAAACACCTAAATGGAAGATGTGAAACTGTGAAACTACTAGAAGAAAACTTAGGGAAAATACACGTAGCTATTGGTATAGATAGTTTTTCAGATAAGACCCCAAAAGCCCAGGCAAAAAGCCAAAAATACACAAATAGATTAGATCACACTAAGAGATTTCTATGAAGCAAAGGAAATAATCAATAAAGTGAAGAATCTATAGAATGGAAGAATATATGTGCAAAGGCTACATCTGACAGAGTTAATATCCATAGTACATAAAGAATTCAAAAAACGCAACAGCAATAAACTCCAATAGTTCAAATAGAAAATGGATTAAAGATCTGAACAAACATTTTTAAAAGAGGCACACAAATAGTAAACAGATATGTGAATCACAACAGATATGTGATTAATGCTATTAATCACTGAGGGAATACAAGTCAAAATCACAATGAGATAGTACCTTACCTCAGTTAGAATGGGTATTACCAAAAAAGATCAAACACAACAAATTCTGGTGAGGATGTAGAGAAAGAGGAACTCTTATACATGTTGGTGGGAATGTACATTAGAACAGCTACCGTATGGAAAATAGTAAGTGGTTTTCACAAAAAGCCAAAAATAGGACTGCAATAAGATCCAGCAGTCCCACTACTGGCTATATTCCCAAAGTACATTAAATCAAAACATCAAAAGGATGCCAGCACTCCCATGTTCATTTCATTGCTATTCATAACAGGTAGGATACAGTATCAGCTTAAATATCCACCATGGGATGAATACATTAAGAAATGTGTAAACATGAAAAAATGCTCACCATCTCTAGAGATAAAGGAAATGCAAATCAAAACCACACTAAGATTCCACCTCACTCCTGTTAGAATAGCCATCATCAAAAACACCACCAAAAACAGGTGTTGGCAAGGATGTGGGGAAAAAGGAACCCTAATCCACTGCTGGTGGGAATGCAAGCTGGTACAACCATTCTGGAAAAAAATTTGGAGGCTTCTTAAAAATCTAAACATAGATCTGCCATATGATCCAGCAGTACCACTCTTGGGGATATACCCAAAGAAATATAACACAGATTACTCCAGAGGCACCTGCACACCCATGTTATTGTGGCACTATTCACAATAGCCAAGTAATGGAAACAACCAAGATGCCCCACTATTGATGAATAGATCAAGAAAATGTGGTAGTTATACACAATGGAATTTTATGCAGCCATGAAGAAAAATGAAATCTTATCATTTGCAGGTAAATGGATGGAACTAGAGAACATCATTCTGAGTGAGGTCAGCCAAAATCCAAAGACCAAAAATCACGTGTTCTCCCTCATATGCGGACTTTAGATCTAGGGCAAATGCAGCAATGTGGTTGGAGTTGGATCACATGATAAGGGGAGAGCACATTTGGGTGATATAGAAATAGGCAGAAAACCCAAAACATGAAAGCGTTTGATGTCCCCATTCAGAGGAACTAATACAGAAACCATAAAGTGACAGAGGTCAATATGAGACGGGATCAGGAACCAGTGTAAAGATCAGTTAGAGATGACTCAATTTGGGTTGTACACATTTGTACATGTAAGCAATGCTAGGAATCTCTCTACATAGCTATCCTTAACTAGCAAAAACACTTTGTCTTTCTTATTATCCTTATGTCTTCTCTTCAACAAAATTAGAGATAAGGGCAAAGCAGGTTCTGACTGGAAGCTAGGGGTGGAGGAGATGAGGGGTGGGAGGAGGGGCTGGGGGGAGAAATGACCCAAACAATGTATACATATGTGAATAAATGAATAAAAAAAAAGCAGAGAAAATCAAGAAGGAGACCTGAAAAAAAAGAAATGGTCTCTAAATTGAAGAGGACACCCACATAATGGAAGAAAATCTTTCCTAGCTATACATCAGACAAGGAACTGATAACCAGAACATACAGGGAGCTCCAAAAGCTAAATTCCCCAAAAATCAATGACCCAATAAATAAATGGGCAACTGAACTAAACAGAACTTTTTCAAAGGAAGAAGTCCAAATGCCAAAAACACATGAAAAAAATGTTCACCATAGCTGACTATAAAGGGAATGCAAATCAAAACCACATTAAGATTCCACCTCACTCCTGTTAGAATAGCTACCTTCATGAATACCACCAACAACAAATGTTGGCAAGGATGCAGTGGGAAAAGGAGCCCACATACACTGCTGGTGGAAATGTAAGCTAGTATAACCACTATGGAAAACAATGTGGAGGACCCTTAAAAAAACTAAAAATAGATCTGCTATATTACCCAGCAATACCACTCCTAGGGATATACCTGAAGGAATGTGACTCAGGCTACTACAAAAGCACCTGCACACCCATGTTTATTGTAACACTATTCCCAATAGCCAAGCAATGGAAACAAGTGCCAAGATGCCTCATTACTGACAAATGGATTAAGAAAATATTGTATTTTTGCACAGTGGAATTTTACTTAGCCATAAAGAAGAGTGAAATTTTGTCATTCACAGGTAAATGAATGGAACTGGAGAACATCAACTTAAGCAAAGTTAGTCAATCTCAGAAGGCCAAAAATCACATGTTCTCCTTCATATGTGATTTACAGACCTAAAGCAAATGCAGCAATACTGTTGGACAAAAGTCACACACTAAGGGGAGACTGTGCACAGGAGCGATAGGATAAGTAAAGGAAACGAAAAACTTGAATGTGGTTGATGAGCTCACTGTATAAGAATGAATGTAGTAATCTTAAACTGACCAAGGGACTAGGGAGTAATGAATCTTCATTAGAAGAAATGAGCCAATTTGGGTTGTAATACATACATGAATGGAAAAAACACAAGGAATCTCCCTGTATAGCTATCATTATGTTGAACTAGCAAAAATGCCATGTTTTTCTTACTATCTTGAGGCAGGGGTGGAGGGACACTGGGGGAGAGGGGAGATGAGAAAATAATGTATACACATGTAAGTAAATGCAAAAATGATACCTGTTGAAATTGTTCCAGGAATTGGGGGAGGGGGATTAAAAAGAGCAGTGGAAGGAGTGAATTTAAGTATCATATATTTGATATGTTGTAAAAACATTTGTAAATGCCACAATGCACCCCCATGCAGCACAACAACAATAAAAAAGAATACTTGATCTAGCCTAGTGCCTCAAAAACTGTCCCTACTAAAATTTCTAAAAGAAGTATAATTTAACTGTAGTAATTTTCTCTTAAAAGACTTTCTCTATATATATCTCTGTCTGTCTTTTTCTCTTCTGATTTTATAAATCTTAACACATATCCTGATTCTACTGTAGGTTATTTTCCTCTTTATCTCCCAATGACAGTGTTTTCTGAGTGAAAAATAGTGTATTGCCTTTATTAACAGGTTATTAAGTAATAAAAGAGGAGCATATTGACTCTAAGTGCTCATAAAATTTCTCAATTAAGATAGAAACTTAAGATGGTTTGTAACTTATAGTAAAGAACTTTACCTTTTACAAAATGCAGTCAGATCATGTCTTTCAGCCCTAAGAAAGTACTCTATATCATAACTGAGGGGAATATCTTTGTTTGGGAGGATACTGGCCACAGGTCTTTTAATGAAGGCTGGTCATGCTTGATAGTTTTAGGTTGGGGGCAGGTTAGGTAAGAAAGATCAACAATATGATTTAGGGGACTTTGGGCCTCAAAACTGAGATGAACCACATGGTAATCAATAAATCAATCTTGTTATAAAATGAAACCCCAATAAAAACTATGGACACTAAGTCTTGAGTGAGTTTGCTAGTTGACAATACTGTGTCAGACATGGATTTCAGAAGAGTAATGCAACCCTAGAATAATGGAAGCTTTGTGTTTGCAACCCTCCTGACTCTGTCTTTTGTATCTCTTCTCTTGGCTGATTTTAATTAGTGTTTTCGATCTGTAATAAACAAAAGCTGTGAGTATGATAGCTTTTATTCTGTCTATCTTTTTAGTGAATCATGGAATCTGATGGCGGATATGGGAATCTCCTGTGTTGCAGTTGACATCTGAAGTGAGGGATTTCTTACAGAATGCTGTGACTTTGGGCTTCACAGTTTGGCTAAGCTCTAATAAGAACATATGCTAACCACAGACAATCTCTGATTCACTATGGTTTGATTTAACAATTTTCTTTGCCTCATGATGGTGTATAAGTGTTCCGTATTCAGTAGAAACCACACTTCCAGTTGGAATTGTGGTCTTGTCCCAGGATAACAATATGTGATATAGTGCTCTCTCACAATGCTGGACAGTGGCAGGGACAGCATTTCCCAGCCAGCCATGCAAGCCACGAGGACACACACTGATACTGTATAGTGTTAATGAATTTTTGACTTACAACATTTTCAATTTGAATGGGTTTAATGGCTGTAACCCCACCATAAGTAGGGTATCAGCATTAGCTGATCAAATTTCAATTGTTTTTGCTATCACCTTTTTAAAAAATAAAGTCATTAGTAGTTAAATTATTAAATAAAAATTGAAGCAATTAATGTAGCTTTTTGTTCATCTATTTCATTGTAGTATTCAAAATTTTTCAATATTTGAGATCTATTGTGCCAAAAATAAAATGGGAAAAAAAGAGTGGCAGAAATGATATCATCTTGCTTAATAAAACTTGGAAGCTCACATTTTCTACATTTAAAGCACAGGAATTGTTATAACATTCTCATGCTATTTACTTCCAACTCTAATCAAAGTCACTTAAGTCTATACCCAGGGAAACAATTTGGATAAAAGCAGACAATCTAGTAATTTAATTTTTCCAAATAATTGCAAGTATATAGATGCTTTAATGAATATTTTCTATATTGTTAAACATTTAAGCTAATATTTATCACTTTTTAAGAAACAGTCTAGTGGGGTGCCAGTGGCTCACACCTATAAATCCTAACTTACACAGGAGGCAGATATCAGGAGGATCGAGGTTTGAAGTCAGCCCAGGCAAATAGTTCGTGAGACTCTATGTTGAAAAAACCCATCACAAAAAAGGGCTGGTGAATGTGTATCACCCTGTCCTAGTATCAACTCAAAATGGATCAAGGACCTAAATATCAGACAAGGGACTGATAGCCAGAATATACAGGGAACTTAAGAAACTAACCTCTCCTAAAATCAATGAACCAATTAAGAAGTGGGCAACTGAACTAAACAGAACTTTTTCAAAAGAAGAAATTCAAATAGCCAAAAAACAAGTGAAAAAATGCTCACTATCTCTGGCCATAAAGGAAATGCAAATCAAAACCACACTAAAATTCCACCTCACCCCTGTTAGAATAGCCATCATCCAAAACAACACCACCAACAAGTGCTGGTAAGGATGTAGGAAAAAAAGAACTCTAATCTACTGCTGGTGGGAATGCAAGCTGGTGCAACCACTCTGGAAAAAAATTTGGAGAATTCTTAAAAACCTAAACATAGACCTGCCATATGATCCAGCAATCCCACTCCTGGGGATATACCCAAAGGAATGCAGCACAGGTTACTCCAGAGGCACCTGCACATCCATGTTTACTGCAGCACTGTTCACAATAGCCAAGTTATGGAAACAACCAAGATGCCCCACTACTGATGAATGGATCAAGAAAATGTGGTATTTATACACAATGGAATTTTACTTAGCCATGAAGAAGAATGAAATCTTATCATTTGCAGGTAAATGGATGGAACTAGAGAACATCATTATGAGTGATATCAGCCAGGCTCAGAAGACCAAAAATCATATGTTCTCCCTCATGTGCAGACTTTAGATCTAGGGCAAATGCAGCAATGTTGTTGGACTCGGATCACAAGAAAAGGGGGAGCACATATGGGAGATATAGGAATAGGTAGAAAACCCAAAACATGAAAGCATTTGAAATCCCCACTCCAGAGGAACTAATGCAGTAACCTTAAAAGGACAGGTTATCACTAGCAGGGGATCAGGAACCAGTGTAAAGATCAGTTAGAGTTGAATCAACATGGGACATAACACATGGGTACATGAAAGCAATAATATGAATCTCTCTGCATAGCTATCCTTAACTCAACTAGCAAAAACGCTTTGTCTTTCTTATTATGCTTATGTCTTTTCTTCAACAAAATCAGTCACAAGGGCAGAACGGGACCTGCCTGAAACTGAGTGGGGGGGAAGGGTGGGGGAGTGGGGCAGGGTGGAGAAATGACCCAAAAAATGAATGCACATAATAAAAAAACAAAGAAGCTTAGAATCTAAAGGAAAGTAAGGCAATGTAAAGAAACTGCAAAAAAAGTTTGACAATGCAATGACAAAAATATTACAGGTTGAGCAGATGCTGGTCAAAAGGATATTGGCACTGGATTTAGGGGGATGCTACATATTTTAGATATGGCAAAACTGCAAAATTCTATTCTTCCCTTCCTTTCTTGGGCACACAATGAAATAACATTTCCAGCCTCTTGTGCAGTTAGAATATAGCCATGTAGCTGAGTTCCAAGACAGTAGAATTGGAGCAGAAGGGAAACACACCACATCCAGACCTGGTCCTTAAAAGTTCCTCAATGTTTTTATACACTTCTGTATGTTTGGAGACTTTAGAGGGGAATATTTCAGAGCATTTTTTCATCAACTAGGCTCTTTGGATCACTGAAAAGGACAGTGGGTTTTTTTTTTCTTCCTTTATCTATTCCCTTCTCTACCTAATATGCAAGAAACAAACTTTTATTGTGTTTAAGCATTTATTATTTTCTTTTGGTTGATTTATAATTTCAACCAAAATTATCCGACTAATGTATAAGATGTGAAGAAATTAGTCCAGGAAAAGAAATAGTATATATGCATTTATAGTCCATCTCTTGACTAGATGGCAGGATCTTTGACCCTATCCATTACTCTATATCTTTATTACACATCACATGGTTTAATATGAATCAGTAACTCAATAAATATTCATTTAATGAAAATGTGCTAATGAGCTGTCACAGGAATGAGCTTACCTTTTGGGATCTTTTTTTCTTTATGTCAGGTTTACAAACAATGAATTTAAATAAATACCATCATCTTTTTATTTTTCATTTTATTAAGCCTAGACATTCTCCCCTGAATCCAGTTATGTTCCTCAGATACAAGGCACTAATAATTTGCCTCCAATATTGATTTTGGCTGTGTGATTGACATTTGGACCTGATTTTCCAGCTTTATGACATGACACTAATTGTATGCATTCTGTTATGATGACATAAATATTAATTTATAATGATAATGTTTTCTCTGTTACATTTAGATACCAAAATGTGGATGGAAATTACAAATTTGTGTGAAGCCCTTGTTCTCTTTAATGATTATTTAGAACTTGCCATATGCCTGTGCTATTTAGTATTATCAGATCAAATTTAAATTCGTATGACATTTAATAAGTGACTTTAAAATCAAAAAAAAAAAAGGGGGCCAGTGAATTGGTCAAGATGTAGGCCCTGAGTTTAAACCCATATATTGCAAAAAAATACAAAATAAAAGTAGTCTAGGTTAACTAATTGATTTAATATATGGTAATATATTACAGTAGTTAACTTGTTATATTATTCAAAGTAAAGAAGTGATGAATGTTGAAATAATCTATGAAACTATACTAAGCTGAAAGATGTTATGGTGAATTCAAGTAACTATGAGAAAATGAACTCTTGATTTAGAAACATGTACCAGATATTATATGAAAAGAAATTTTGTTATTAACAGAAAGGTCAGGCAGCAGAGTGGATACTTTTAAATAATCAAATTCAGAGTCAGACATCTCAGATTTGGATTCTTGCTGACTAGTGATGGCACTCAGAATAACTCACTTCACTTTTGTAAGCTTCAGTTCTCTAGTTTTACTTTTTAGAATAGGTTAATTGTGACAATTAAAAATGTCCACATGTTTGGGGGAAGTATGTAGTATTTAGCACAGGCCGAAGCATACAATAATTTCCTCCAAAACTGTAACTGCAATGCTACAAAATCATCCTATGAACAAAATAATGTAATTTTTACAAAACAAAGTAGATTTAATTCTGAGCATAATGTCCTATTATTTTGTTTATAGGACAGAATAGCAGTAGGAAAGTGCTTTTATCTGCTCAGCTAAGTAACTGATATTAGTCTTTTGAGACCAATAATAGCAACACAATTTTAGAACATTAAGTTTTACAAAATGTTTTCCTATATATTACCTTATCTGGGTGTCCTGACTTTGAAATCTAGGAAGACCTGAAATTTATGAATTTTCCATTTCTCAGAATAAACTGAGGCATAGAGAAAATAAATCAATCACAGGTGTTACAGAATTAGTAAATGATAGATCTAGGACTCAAATTTGAATCTTCTCACTTAAGTTAATGTTCTTTTTTCCTTTTCTCACTTTGTATCTTGTCTCTCACTATATTTCAGTATTTCATTTAAATTACTCATAATATAGGTAATTTTCTCAAAATATTAGCTTTAAAATTTATAAAAATACTCTTCTAAATAGATGGGTAAAATAAAATAGGTAAACTTATGTTTATGACCAAAATATTAATATTGAACATAGTCATGCTTTTAAAAGAAGAAAAAGGGAAACTATTAAATCTCCTCTATTACAATCTCCTGTGCAAAGATAAAAACAACCCTGGTTGTGACTACAAGAACAACAAATCCTATGCTTTCATCAAAGAAAGCATTCTAACCAAAACAGGAAAGCATATCTGAAAAGATTTTCAAACAGATTTTAAATGTCTCATACACAATAGGCAATGATGTTAACCTCTATTCTAGACAATTGCTTTGCACAAGTCTATAGCAAGCAGTGGAAGTAGAAAATAGCAATTTTGTTAGCTCTCTTTTCTTTGTTGAGTTTTAACATACATTGTCATAAGGCACATTGATATCTTTTTATTTGGGAAAGATTCTTTGTACTGGAGTATATAATTATCAACAACAAAGGAGACATTTTCTATTGATAGTAATAACTTGGGTATTTTACAGTTTCTGCAATTATCTTTATAATAAAATATCATCATAAAGGATAACTTAGAAGCATAAAAGAAATTCTAGATCTTTGCAAATAACTACTGGCTGGATAATGTTGAAGTTTTGAGCTTTCCAATAAAAGAAGGAAAGGACATGGTTCAATAAACATTCAACTCTCCTATGAAATAAGATCAATTAAGAACTACAGAATTTTCTAACCAAAAATGGGAAAATTCCAACAGGAAGACTAGGTCCCCATAAGTTTGCAGGCATTAGATCAAGGGCAAACACAACAAGGGGATTGGACTTTGAGCACATGATAAAAGCGAGAACACACAAGGGAGGAGTGAGGATAGATAAGACACCTAAAAAATTAGGTAGCATTTGTTGCCCTTAATGCAGAGAAACTAAAGCAGATACCTTAAAAGCAACTGAGGCCAATAGGAAAAGGGGACCAGGAACTGGAGAAAAGGTTAGATCAAAAAGAATTAACCTAGAAGGTAACACAAACGCACAGGAAATTAATGTGAATCAACTCCCTGTATAGCTATCCTTATCTCAACCAGCAAAAACCCTTGTTCCTTCCTATTATTGCTTATACTCTCTCTTCAACAAAATTAGAGATAAGGGCAAAATAGTTTCTGCTGGGTATTGAGGGGGTGGGGGGGAGAGGGAGGGGGCAGAGGGGTTGGTAAGGGAGGGGGTGGGGGCAGGGGGGAGAAATGACCCAAGCCTTGTATGCACATATGAATAATAAAACAATAAAAAAAAAGTTTGCAGGCAAGCTAAAAATGTATCCTCACAGAGTTTTACATTATCTTCAAGAAATATAAGTTCAGAGCTGCAAAGAAGTCATTGATGAAAATAAAGTAATCAGTTGAATTAGGTTATGAGGTTTGCATAAACATGCAGCAAATTGGAAAGCCATTATAAGACTAGTCATTTTTACAAAGCATTTATATACATACAAAATTAAATCTGCTTTTATCTCCCAGATAAGAAACAATTAAAAGATTCAAAAGTGAAGAACTTGCAAAGTGGTCTAAAAAAAGAAATGGCTTTCATTCTCGGAATTCTAAAAAAATTGAATTAATGAGTTTTTTTCTGGGCCATTTCCAATTATTTAAGTTTTTCATCTTATTTAAATTTAGCTGATTTGCTCATGGATTTCATAAATTTCCTAATATTTTACCCTTAAGAACTTTTAGCAAAACAGTTTACCTCTGAATTTACTTGAATTGCCAAAGTCATAAGACCTTTTGTGTTATTATTAATAAATTTTTTTCATATGTTCAAATCAGGAAATGCAATGGGGGAATCTATGTTGCTTCAAAATACTGTAGAAATTTGGCTTTAATTTGCTGTGTTAACATTATGAGGACTCTTTCTGAGACAACACTCCTGCAATAAAATGTCTTAGCTTTACTGACTCATTGACATAGTCTACATTGTCTTATTTCTCATCTTCTGAAGCTGCTTTCACCACTTACTAGAAAATCACTGTTTCCTTGGGAAGAACCCCTTTGAGACAATTCCTGTCTTCCTCCCTCTGTAAGTCAAAATCTTCATTCATCATTACACGATATGTTGTTTTCCTTTTTTCAATGTTGCAGAAGAATCCCACTATTTGCTGGTCTTGAAACCATGAATAAACTCCATTGTTTTATCTATTAATAATCCTTTCTGCTTTGTCTCTACCGTTCTATCCATTGCTTCTAAGCATTTTCAATTTTCGCCCATTCTAAAAAGTTTATTTCTCAATGCTGCCTGGACTCATTTAACTTTTACCCTCCTATATTCTTGCTACCATACTTCTCAAAAGAGTACTCACCTTCTCCATTTTTTTAGACTTCTAATTGGCTTATAAATTATTTTCACCACAGCTATTCTCCTCTCATTATAGTTTATAACAACTGTCTTTGCAAACATTTCTAGTGCACTTCTCATTATAAAGCTAATCACTTCATATTAGCTACAATCTTCCGTACTTTCATGTGACATTTGGCATCCTCAACATTTATTACTCTCTATGTCTCACTCACTCTTGCTTTCAGCTTCTCTCTTTTGGCCTAATTACTCTTGAATTCTCAATTCTCATCTCTCTCTCTCTCCAGTCTCTTTTATTTTGTTCTTCAGGGTCACTTCCATCTGTGCTTGTATTGACTCACCTTTTCCATTTTCTATGTATTACCATGCATTTGACAGAGCTCTTCTGGTTCATAATCCAACTCATATAATTGTTGGGATTATACAGAACAGTGAATATGAAGTAAAGGCCATCATCCATGGGTCTAAAAACTCTTCAAATTGGAGTATATTTCCTCTGACCCCTCTCACCATCCTAATCCAATATTCTTTCGAATGATTATGGAATTTAATTTACCCATGCATGTTCATTAACTTTTTTCTTAGGAAAACAGACTCTAAGGGATAAGGTTATTTGTAGATGAAGAAAAAGGAAATGTTAATTTTCTTAAGGAAAATCTATTTGAAAGTTGGTAAATTTGGTGGTTTGAATAAGCATACATAAGTAAAAGGGATATAAAAAAATGTAGCTCAACCTACAACAAAGCATGGCAGTTCTTTTTATTTGTAATGCAATCATGTGGAAAAGCTTTTAAAATAAACATGCCTGTGTGTTCACTGCAAATTAGTCTGCCAATTGAAGTTATACAGCACCTTCTGAATAAACCATTTTGTCTGGGTTAATTAAATAATTTAAAAAGTATATTGGTTTCTGATAAAGGAAAACACATTGTTAGGATGTAATCTATTCTTTTTTTCTACTTCCCTTTTATTGTACATTTTTGTACCTTTCCAATTTTAAGCAATAACAAAAATACTCTGCAAAAAATAAAAACTTTATTGTGTCTAAATAATCTAGGACATAAACCTAGAAAATGTATTCTATATTAACAATACAATCTATCTGTGTGGGGCAATTGAAAAAGGCATAAAAGTACAGCAAATTTTCATTATTTAAATATATATAGTTAAAAATTTTGACTCTTTCAATTGTATTGGCCATTACTAAAAGAACATAAGATACGCAGACTAGGTAATACATGTGTACTGCTCAGCTTATTGTTTTCTGACATTGATTATTGTAAGAAATAGTAATTATTTTTTTAAATCTAAACTTTAAACACAGTATCTTGACCATCACATACACTTTTTTTTACCTTTAACTTTGATCTGCAAGATTGAAATTCTGATTTTCTCTTCCCCCCAGGGAAATATTTCTTTACTTGACATTGCCTGCAAGATGAAGCTCATGCTCTCACCATACTCAACTCAGATCTGCTGGTCTCTGTAGACCCATTCCCTTCTCTACCTCTGCCTACTTCACCTCTTTTCCACTAAGTCCCTCTGATAACCTCCTTTTAGTCACCAATCAAATTCTATATAAAACATTTATTTTGGAAGACTTTTGTGACACTATCTGTTCTCTCTTATTCACACCATTTTGTAATACTACTAAATCTTGCACCTACTTTCATTTTCATGTTAATTATATTTCATTATAATTACATTTCATGTGGTAAATATTCATCACAAAGAACTTGTCATTTTAACCAATTTAAATGTACCATGTTGTGGTATTGGGTACATATATTGACACGCAACAATCACCACCGTCCATCTTCTCAAACAGAATTTTATTCATCATCCCAAACAGAAATTGGTGATGTGTTTACACATGAAACACTAACTCTCCATTATAATTACTTCGTACACATGGATCTCCCATACTAGGGTACAGAACTGATTAGTTCCTACTTAATGCGATGTCTGGTAAACAGAGGATGCCCAATAAATATGAAATGAAGTGTCATGATTAAAACAACAGATCATGTTAACTACTCAGATCAGATTATGCTAACTTTCCAAATCTGCTCCACCTCAACCCCTGCTTTACGAAAAACAACAGAACAAAATGAAAAAAACAAAAAATAACTCAAAAGCATACTTTCAAGGGTTTTCACTTTACAAAAAAAATATATATATATGTACTTTTTGTGTTTCATAAAGTATGAAATGCAAATTTTAGCATGACATTCAGAGCCTTCCAGAACTTGAATCATATCAATTTCTTTACCCTCCTGTTCTACATTTTTTCATACCCTGACTCTTATTAACAAAAGATTATCTTTCTTTTAGAAACAGCAAGTTGATTTTTCTTAATCTTACTGTCTGTTTAGCCTGAAATGTTTTCTCAGTTTTTTTAAATTAGTGTATAAAATAATTTTGTACAAAGACATCACAATGAAACAGTTTTGAAGTTAAGTCATGGTCTTCCTTCAAGGGTGTGTTCAAATGCTATTTTTTTAAAGGTGAAGTCTTACGTTGTCCATTGGCTCAGAATAACTACCTGATTCTCTCTGCTCTTATTCGTTTTGTACTTCTATCTGGAATTTATTTATTTTGACACTAAATTCCATTTTCATTATCCATTTTTATGTCTGTCTCCTTCATTAAAGGGCAAAATATCTGAATGTTTCCATAAAATAATTAATAATACTAAAAATTTATTATTTTATTTTTTCCCAGTTTTTTCAGAGACTCCTAAAATTTTCTGCATATGATAGGTGCTCAAAAAAATTCATGCTGAATGAATAAACACCTTGTTCATGTAGTAAATATCATCAACATATTGGTATTTACTGAGTATGCCTAAGCTTGTTCAAACTATCCACTTAGAGAATATCCAGGGAACAACATGAAAATATTGCTCAGAATGAATCATCTATAATGCAAATTGGGAAATATATATTGATCACAAGGTCCATGTCACTTTACTGAAAGGAATGAAAAGGTTGTGGCTTATTTTCTTAGAAAACCAATGATTTAGGCTTAGATAAATCAAAGTTAACTCTAAGACTTGAATAACATAAGCCATGCTAAAGTATGAGTATTAGCTATTTAAACTAAGAAACAAGGCCTCCTGGCAAAGCGTCATAAAAGATTTTATTAAAGAGGTAATATCTGAACTTGAGCTAAAATGGGGAAGTATGATTTCAATGGATGAGTTGGGTTGTAGAGAAATTCCAGGAGAGACACTAGCAAAAAGCAAGACTTAGAGTCAGGAAAAATGTTTACTGCTTTCAAAGTCAATGCATGCTGCAATTTAACAGGACCTTCCAATGACTCAGGGTATACGGGGTAGTGGAAGTCAAATCTAGATTTGAAGTTTAGGACCATTAAAAAAGTTTTTGATGATATACTGCAGGTCTGTGTACTGTATTTCATGCTATTAACATATATCACAGTGTATTACATCACTATTATTAATATGTTAATATGGAATATAACACATACATTGGCATAAATAACAGATCAAAATTTGCAAAAAAGAAATTGTAATTTAACTTTGCAGATTATACAGCAGAAAGGGATGGGAAAGAGATAGGACATAAGAACAGATAAAAACCTACTGCAATTTCCCAGGTGAGAATTTGTGAATATTTGAACTATTTCATTCTCAAGATATATGGGAAAATATAAGTGTAAATGGATGTGGGGAACAATGCAGGCACAATTATAAATGTGAATTGGAACTGCTTAAATGCAGAGTTAAGACAAATTCAAGATAACCACATTTTCAGTAGGAGAAAATCATGGTACGTTAAGAGCAATAACTTCATTGGGCTCATCTGTAAAGGAATTGAAGTATCTAACTGCTTGGATTATTGTGCTAACATACGTGTATTTACCACAGTGCCTGGAGATTTAAAACATTCAGCAAATATTAGCTGCTATTATTCTTAAGTATTCAATTAAATGATCCAGTATTAATGTCATTATGGAAAATACATATGATTCCAAAATACCTTTATTATTTTATCCATCCATAAGAATAGTAAAAAATTCTAAAACAAAGTTCAGACACAGAAATGTACAGTACATGTATTTGCAAACAGAAAAAACAGTAACAATTTGGTACTTGCATTTAAAACATTTTTCCATTCCTACACTAATGTATTATTATTTGTATTTGTAATAATTGAGATCATTCTATGCAACGTCATTCTTTTTATATAAAAAATATTTTGGAGCTTTTACCAGAGTAGAACATATAGTTATTTCCTATTCTTTTCTAAAGCTACTTACTTTATTACATTAATGTTCCGTACAGGACCTAAGGGGATATCGGGAAATATAAGTGAAGTAGACCGTGCCTTTGTGCATATTTGAAAATATGTTCCTTAGAGTGGTTACAGTCCTAGTGCTTGTCCTCGTTAACCAACAACAGCTGGATTTCAATCCCTACTTCTGCCCCTGCTAGACACTTATGACAGAGTACTGTATAAAACCTGCACCTGTAGAGATGTCAAATGACGTGTGAAATCTTCTTTTTCTTTCTTTCTTTTTTTTTTAGGGTTTTGCATTTCACTTATTTATATTTTAGACTTTTTAATTGTTGTACTTGGGTACAACAATTGTGACATTTAAAAATTCTTATAATTTATCATAGTTGAAATTTTAGAGATCAGAAGATTGCATGGACCTCAAATTGTAGGCTGTTTTTTCTTTTCTTTTCTTTTCTTTTTTTTTCAAAAGAAGCCTTGGATGGATGGGAATGTATGAGAAATGCATGAAGGTTCTGTGGAAGAAATTATATAAAGAAAATATGCCAAAGTGTGAAAACTCCAAAGCTACCCATGGGAATGGAACAAGGGGAGAGAGAGACAGATATATAAATGATAGGACAAACTCTAGCTTATCCACTTTACTGGCTAAAGAGGAATATTTATTTGTGAACATATCAAGGTACCATGCACAATCTATACCTCTGCTCTCTGATTTCTCTTTTCTACCTTTGTAAACTTGATTCAGAAAAATATTTGGATAAATTCCTTGCTGTTTGAATGGTTAGTATCACTACCAGACACTCAGGAACCAAAAAGATCTGAGAAAATGATTTGCTCATTTTCCAAGCTTGCTGTATGAACAAATAGACTTAAATTATAGAGCACACATTTTAATTTTAGTTTAAAATCTGAAGCCTAAAATAAAAATTTCCCTACTCTGCCCATTTAGCCATGCATAGTAGTTTAACTCTAGTACCTGATTACTTTTATCTACATCACACATTTTGGGGGGCTCTTAAAATGTGCTTAGTTTTCTTTTTTCATAAAAAATTGTCCTTTTTCTAAAATAGTCTCTTCAATAGTTTTCCTTAATAATCAGAGTTCTCAAAGTTCCTGTTTCTAAAGGTGCAAATAGAATGAATTTTTCTAAACCTATTTTGTCAGGTTTCTAAATTTATCTTGCTGTCACGAATATGTTGTGCTTTACTTGTGGACATTTCTTGTGTTATTTGCTGCTACCCCAGAGAATCAAGAATTCCACATGAAGTGTCTTTTGATTTTCTGATTCCCTTTAGTATTTTATTTTAAAATAGCAGCCTCACTATAAAGCTGACTTTTTCTAATGTTCTAAAATATTACTATTTACCAAATGTCTATTATTAGAAAATTAAGGTAACATTTTTGGCTGGGTCTGTGACTTCATAAATAGCATTCTGGGTAAGTCACATGAATATTACAATCAATAAAGTCATTAAAGTTAGTAATGAGCACAGGAAATATGTTTTCTCTTATACAGATGTTTTAAAATGAAAAAGTATTCAAAAAGGCTACAGTAGATTTAGGGAAATATACTTGATTTGAAATTTATTTAATCTATAAACAATTGAACATATTGTCCTGCCTATGAGGGCCTTAGAAAATATTTGTGAAACAACAACAAAAAAGTCTTTTGTACGCTTTTGTTTTCAAGCTTTCTCCCATTTTATGTAGGAATAAATGAACTATTTAGTTGATATTTCTGGAGGAAATTTTCAGAAGCTCCCTTGAACATATGGGACCTTTTTATTTCACTATAAATTCTTTACACAAGTCTCACCACATCATTGTTTATGATAGAAATTTCTATCATTGCCTTAATAAGAAATTCTTTTATATTACCAGTCACCAAAATTTTTGTTTGTTTGCTCTTGTCAATAAAATATTTTGAGGTAAATAGCAAAATTGTGTACATGTTAACATACATGAAAATCAGAATTAACAATGATAAAATGAAGATACATTTAACACATTTCTCTCTTTTCATTCCTGAAATGTGTATTCTCTACTTTGTAGACAGCTAATCTATTCCATCCCATAGTAGGACTGAGTTCTTCTTGTTACCCATCATCCCAGAGGTTCATTTTTTCTGATTACTGAGAGTGTCAATCTTTTATCAACCTCCCCCTTTTTTGAACCATTCAGTTTCCTACACAGAACTTGATCACCAAAAAGATTTCTCCCTTTTTCTTAAAACTGTTGCATCAACATTTATGCTTTTTGCACTGCTAGCATTTAATCATATAAAACTTATTCTCCCTATAGTTCAAAGTTCACTGTTTTTAAACTGTTAAGTCTGGGACAATCAAAAACACAAATAAACTAATTTAATTGACCTAGATTATTTTAAACAATGAAAAAAGAGGTTTTTATTTGATATGTTTTACTGTGTGGTTTGCAAATATTTATTTATTTGTGTGCACTTTGAATATACAAATATTATTTTGTTATAAATCCCTGTAAAAGATCTATTATTAATATTAGCCTTCCATATCTTAATTATTTAAAAGCAGGGCTATTTGCTGAATTATTTTAGTATGTCTACTACTGCCAATACCAATATCATATTGACATTAACTTTGGCAAAAAATAGTATTTTTAAAATAGAAGTGGGACTATTTTATTTGCTGACAAATATTTAATTTAAAAATATATAGCCTAATTATGCAAGTTCATTTATGCACTAAAAATCAAAGGAAGTGCAGTCTCCTAAAGTGAAAACAATTCTTTAAATCATAAAGAGATGATCTAGAATAATTTCATAAAGTGTTGAAAAAGATGTCAATGATACCACTAGACATGGGCACAATGTTGAAGTAGATAAGAATAGGCAGGGAAAATATACACAAGAAATCAACTTGGTTTATAACATTTTCTAAGTTTAAGACATATTTGACATGTTTTTCAATTTTGGAGCTGTGCTTACTTCTTGAAAGAGCTGGCATTCTGACTATGGTCTTTCTAAGTCTTTATCTCTTTAGTTCTTGGTAATTTTCCTTTGGTCTCCTAGTGACAATCTGAATAACCAGAAATAGAAAACAAGATTCTGGCAACTCACTTCAACAGACCTTGTTTAGTGCCCTATGCAGAATGTAATGTACTTTTTGTGACAGTTTTAACAGAAGAAAGGTGAAACACACGGGTTATAATGTTAGCGATATTGCACCTCAAAAGAGGAGAAAGCGTGGTAATGTTACCTCCTGATTAGCAGCAGCTAGTTCTTCTTCCAGTGCAGAGACTCTTTCTAAAGAAACCCTCAGTCGCTCCCTTACCTAGAAGAAAAATCAAAATATGTGCAGTAATGTACATCCCATACATATTAAACTGTGCTGAACCCATCATTAACATCACCAGAGACAATTTGGCAAATTATTTAAGTATTTATATCCCTAAGTGCCCATAATGATAAACCTGGCAGGAATACTATGAATACATTGTCACCTCAGTGGTGTCACTGTACCAAGGGATTTCCTTGTAAGCAAATCCATTTGCTGGTTCATTGACAGAACTTCCAGTGAGGTAGGAGATTGACCAGTCTTGTTCTGAATTTTGATTCGTAGTAAGTGGAGAAAAAATTCAAAAGTATATTTTCATCAAAAATCAGTCACTGATTAAGCATGAAAAATAGGCAAAAAATTATTTCTACTTCTTTAAAAACAAGTGAACTTCATTTGCCAGTTAGTATCTAACTTCAAAAATGATTTTCTTAAAAGTAAAGGAAAGTTAGAACTTGAAAATTGTCCACTGCATTTATATTTTGTAATAATTCATTTACATTGTTTTTGCAAAGTGCTTAATTATTTTGGAACTCCAATTAGCTTCCAGATTCTAAAGGTTAAACCATTATATTTTGTGAAACCCAAACTGTTCATTTTAGTTTGAAAGTAATGAAAATTTGCAAATGTGTCATATATAACTTAAGTTCAAAGAAATGTTACTTTGATTCTTGCTTTCCTAGAACTTCTAAAATTGCTTTAGTTGTTATATGCTTAGACCTGCAGCTATACGCTATATTACATATTTCAAATGTAAAAAATTCAGAGAGAAAAATTTTGCCAAATAAAACAAATGACCATGGCAGTTTAAAAATCAATAACATTTATGGTTTTAACTTAAGATGCAACTCATCATGATTTTAAATTTTGAATTATTTTCCATGAAAATGTTACAGTATCTGGTCTATTCATAGACAGTGTATTTTTCTGTTTAATATTTAACTAGATATATTGGCTGAATATATATAATATTATAACACAGATACATAAAAATTTAAAATTGGAGTCATGACATTACTTGCTAGTTAGCAAGCAAATGGGCAGTAATGCCCTATTGACCTAAAATTTAATTAAGAGTTTAAAATTCATTGATATATTTTATTATTGCATTGTGGTAATATGTATATTCAGGTGACTGAGTACACAACTGTTGAGAATTGTCATATTCCAATTCTCTGAAAATTATTAATATCTAAATAAGTGAACCTTTAATATCAAACACTGTTGCATAGTATCTTTCATGTTTAACTGTATCAGATCAACTGCCAAGAATGGGTGCTTTAGACAAATATCCAATTATTTATAAAAATGCATAGAATTAGTGCTGACTAATAACTAAACAACAATTATTTTGAAGGAAATTTTTGGTGATTTGACTTGGAAAATTTTTTTTATGAATGGGTTTCAAAAGAAGTAAATATCCTAAAACCATGCAAATGAGTAGAATAGCTTGTACATGGAATGCAGTGATTAACAAAGGTCTTCATAGACATGCTTGTTATTTAACAGTGATGACTGCTAAGTTTTATATATACTTCCTAAATTATCAACTGTAAAATATTGGCGCTCTTAAAAAGGTTTAGGAATCCTGGTTGGTAAGAACAGTAAGAGGAAGTCACCTAAATATAAGTTAATGATCTCACTATATGCAACATTGATCAGATCACACTTAGAATGCTTTGAAGAGGTTAAGACACCATATTTTAAAAGGCATATTGATATACTGGATGTTTCTAAAAGAATCATCTGAGTTATGGAGGGCTGCTTGAATCCAGACTACATTATAGGTTAAAATATGTTTCTGATATCTTTTTGCTATACCTAAAATCTTAGAAACTATTTTGATCTGTTTTCTATTTTCAACCAGTCAGGCATTTTATAATCTCATTACATTGAACCTTCAAGGAATAAAAATTATCTATCAAGCTTATCAAACTATATAGAAATGAAATAATCAACCCTCAATAAATTTAGAAATGTTTTGACAAATTAGATTTTATTACCCATAAAGTATCAAATCCCAAACTCTTTATAGGAACCTAAAAAATGATTTTTGATGATATTTTGAATTAATATTGCAAATGTAAAAACTGATGAAGCCACTATCAACAGAGTATGGTATAAAAGCTCACATTTATACAAGGGTAAATTATCTCCTGTGCTTTTAATTTTTGGACAAGATTCAAATAAATGAAATATGTTAGTTTCATCTTGCATTTATCTGTTAAATTTAGCAAGGAAAGGGGAGGATCCAAATAAGTAACCTTTCCAAAGTATAAAAAAATTCTAACATTTTACCTTATCCACTTGGCTTAAGCTACACTGACAGGGAAAAATTTATTTCTAACAAGTCTATTAACTTTGTGCTCTTCTCTGAAAATTGCACCAGAAGAATGCCATGGTTATCTTTAGCTTTCTTATTGGATTTTATGTTCTTATGAGGCTAGGTAGACATGTTTGATACCAGGAAAAAAACAGTTTTAATTTTTTTCCTAAATACAAATACAAAATTGATATAGCCTATTTTCTGTTTTAAAAAACTTTTATTGAGACAGGGTCTAGCAATGATGCCCAGGGGGGCCTGGCCTAGAAGTCGAATGTACCACAACACCTAGCTTTAGCCTTGTTTGTATTTAACTTACTTTTTTTTTTTTTAGGATTCACTACTTCTGTGTAGTTTTTTTCTAAGGTAATTTTAGATTGCTTATCTATAGAGCAACTGTGTAATTCTCAACTTTGTATTATTTATATGTATCTGGAATTTTTATTTATAATTTCATGTTGCATCTGTTTCATTCACAATGATATGAAAATGCATAAAGAAGTAGTTTTCAAAATAATTTCAAGGCCACAGAAATTTTACCCCTGAATAATAAATGAGAACAAGTGCCTGAACACGACCAATGTTTTTCAGGAGGAAAACTTTGAAGGAATGACCACACATTCCAAACTGAAATTAAGGTATGGCAAAGTGTCATTTTGGGAATTACCAACCTTATAATAGAATGTGTTTTGACCTTGTGATATTTGATCTTAGAGGAATATTTAGAAGATGTACATATTTGACATGTTTTGAGTTATATTTCCCATGTATCTCTTTTTTTAATAGTCAGTGATTTATGAAAGAATATTGATATTTCTCATTTCCTCCAGTCCATGAAAATGGTAAATATGTTGGAGGGTGATGTCAAAATTACTGTTGTTCTTAGCTAATTTTGAAAATTTTACCATATAGCTCAGTGGTTTTATAAAGAAGTAGACATCAGTAATGAAGACTGTCAACTATTGTAGTTTTCCACATCTATGTTAAATCTTTCATAGTTTAGTTATTCATGTTCTAAACCCTGTATAATAAAGTGGGAAGTTTCTTATCCTGAAGGCATGGCTAATTATATCTTCTTATCTTTTCTATTTTAACATAACACTTAAATCCTGCAATTTCTATTTATATGTCTGTATTGTCACCCTTCTTTATCCCCAATTAAAAAGCTGTAAGTTATTCTTGGCTAGAGAAACTGAAACTGTATATGAAGGTACTTAGGCACAGTAACTCCTTAGTAACTAAATGAAATGGTATCTATCTAAAACAAGGCTCTAGACTGAAAGTGATATCAATATCTTTACTTACCTTGAAAGTTTTAGCAAATGTGGATATTTTTCATGCTAATAATAATATCCATTAATACTAACTGAGAACCTTCTCTACAATAATCACTGGTCCAAAGCTTTGTATGCTATATCATATCTAATCCTCCTGATGAGTCTGAGGTAGGTGCTGTTCTTATTCTCATCTAAAAAAAGCAGTACAAAAGGTTGGGCAATTGCCCAGGTCTGGCTCATAGCATTTTACTTTTTGGTCATTGAGCATTACATTCTTGATAATCAGTTCAGTTGTTTCTGAATTCACCAATGTCCATGGCCCTTCTGGGAAATTAATAAATGCTTATCATAGCTGCTACAGCCATCCAAGAGAATACTTCATTTAGTCATGACAAACTCATGGAATTTCTATATGATCAATTATTTCTAGATTCCAAGTTTTGCAACAACAGTTTTCTTCATAAATGTGTACTCACACTATCGGGTAATTTATCTTAAATAATGTTCATAACCTTCATTCTTTTATGAAAGCAACCCTCACTTGAAGTCAGAGCTTTTATAAGGGAACATCTAAAATCACACATTCTCTAGTTCCTTCATTTAAGTCATTCAAAACCATTAATTTTCCTCAGAAGAAGCCATTCTATTTTTATAGTTCTGGTTTATTTTATATGTTGGTCCTGTAGTTTAGGATATCTTTCTCTCCTTAAAGAACAACTTTAATGTATTTTTAAATATTCAGATCAAATGTCACTCTCTCGAAGACATTTTCGACATTCCCATCACTCAAACAAATCGCTTACTACTGTTGTAACTGCATGTTGTATCATACACACTTTTCACATTGCCTGTTACTGATATGTGAATGCCCAGCATTACAAATCCTCAGTCAAAATAAGAATGTCTTATTTATTTTGTGTGCCAAAGAGTCTGACACACAAAAATATTCCATAAAGTCTTACAAATTTTTGGCAATGTACTTTTGTAATAAAAAAGGAATATAATAGGAACTAAACATGAAATATATTAAATGATTATTTGGTGTTATATTTAGCATGGACATTTAAGTAATATCCATTTCTTTTTTCTTCAAAATTATGTAGAAGCTAGCTGTCTCTCATGGCTAAAATGGAAAATGAGATTGTTTCTTCTTAATTATCTAGAAGACAGAATTATAGCTATCCTTATGCACACACTACACATAATCCTCTGTTCTATGAAAGACTGGTGATAAAAATATATAAGTATATAAATATTAAATGGAATAGAAGTCTCTGCATGTTCAAGAACCAGCTACAACTGGTCAATAATCCCTAGTTTGCATTTTAATGCTCAGAACTTGTCATGTATTTCACAACGAAGTGTCCCAATTCCTACTGTACTGAATCCTAAAGCTTTATTAATTTTTAAAGTTCATTCTTTGAAATTTCACAAAATTAAAATCATGTTATAAGCCTTACTAATATCCAAAGAATATTATCATAATTTTGAGTTATATTTGCCAGCAGAACTTTTTGAATAACAACTATGAGAAGCTTACAGCTACTTTTTAAAAAGACTTAAAAGGTAGTTCTTCTAATACCTTCTACTATTACATGCGGACTCTTAAATTGTATATTTGAAACCAAGATATTAGAGATCCCCCAAATTGAGATGCTTCTCATATAAATGTTTAAAAGCTAAAATATGCCCACGCACTTCAAAATAGGTGTAATATTCAGTTAGTGGTCTGTTATTTTGACATCTGCAGACATGCATTTCAGAAAGAAGATGGACAGGGGTTAGATGTGATAGAGAGAGGCTGGATGATATTCCAAAATACTAAATTTCAAGTGGCCATTTGGACTAGGACTATAATGTGCATAATTAAGGTCTAATTCTGATGGAATTCAGTGGTATAAAGATGAACATAGTGATGAATATTACTAATAATTGCACAGTAATCCATTTTCATGACTAAAAATGATTTTTCAAATAACTCAAATGTGATCTGAACTGACTTACTTGAGGTGAGTCATGGATGAAGACAAGGAGACTCATGCTAATTACAAACACAGATGAGCTTGAAGTCTTTTGTCTGTACTATACCTTTTCATCCAAGGCCTTGTGGTGCTCAAACAAAGATTTCAGTGCCTTAAGAACCTCAACTTCACTGGATACTCCCGAGGGGGACTGGGCTTGCCTTTTCACTACCGTCATTCTCAGTGACCTTTCATGTCGTGAGACAAGGCACTCCAAATGCTCCAGTAACAGCTGTTGGGTTTAACAGGAAATATGATTATGTTATGTCTGCAATTCACCAGTACTTATAAGTGACTTTCATCTTAAACTATTACTGGTTTATATGACACTATAAATGACTTTTACCTTAAATCATTACTGGCACTAATGACAACCTCAGGTAATACAATGGCAAAGAAGGATAAACCTGTCTAAACCATGGCTCAAAAAACACATTCAAGAAAAACTGCATTTCAATCATATAACAAATTTCTGAATTTGCAAACATAACATTAGCATCCCTTTAACAAATTTAATAATTTCAGTATGATATGAGTAGAAATTGAATACTTAACAATGTATTCAAAATTATTAAAAAATGCTTACTTATTTTTAAAATAAATACAAAATGCATAATGATTTTAAGGGAATAGTATTAAAAGTATTGCTTCAGTAGCATTAAATTTATTTCATCTGCATTAAATTTTTTAATTCAGGTAAAAGAGCATAATCAACACAATGATGACTTAAACCATAGTAACAACCACACTATTTTATCCATAATTCATCTTTAGATTAAAATACACAAAAAAGATGCAATCAACTGTAATATAATAACTGAGAGTCCCAACAATAATTTTAGAAAAAAAGGAAGTTAAGATTTCAATTTAACTATCTACTTTGGAACCTAGAGTGATCTCTGGGGTCAGATTAAGGTGAAGGGAAACTCCAGTGGCCAGTTTTCAGACTGCTTCAGTCTCTCTGCTATGACTTTGGCCAAAAAAGTTCTGCTTTTACATGTTTCGTAAATTGGGGTTTCACGTTTGTCTTCGTTTTAAAAAGGAACTCTGCTACTAAAAACAAGGTACATGAGAAGGAAAACAAAAACTGCTCAATTATTACCAGTCATTGAAATTTTACTAGTGGAGATCCACAAACTGGTATGTTTTATATGTGATATCATCAGAAAGATAGTGAAAAATGCACCGGATAACAATTAGTGTTTCTACAAAATAAAGTTGATAATAAAGTGCAAATTGACCAAGTAAAAGAATGGAAATTGATCAGGTATAAGATGGAAAGAAGAAAACCATTTTCTTTTTCCTCAGACTTAAATTACAATGAAGAATTTTATTTTTTTACTATAGCACTGTTTGATTCAATGTCATATGCTAGTATCATTTCTTAGTGCTTAACAAAAACTTAATTTCTGTATATTCACTGTCACTAGTTATAGCTCAAATTATCAGAAAACTTGGCTCTGGTATTGATACAAAAGAAATAAGTGTCTGAAATTCTAAGGGTAGATAAATAAGTAAAAAGGATTCATATTTAAGGGTTAGAACAATATTAATCCCCAAATCCAAAATCTCAATTGCTCTGAATTCAAATTTCTGAGCACTGATGCTCATTTTGGATTTTCAAATTAGAGTTGTTCAACTATAAAGTGTTTGAAAATATTCCAGAAATATGAAAAACTCCAAAATCTGAAACATTGCTGATCCCAGGCATATCAGATAAGAGATATTTAAACTATAATCATTTCTTAGTGTGAAGATGATACAGTTAATCTTTTCAAAGATTAAAGACTTTTATTTATTAACCTACAATTATCCTTATGGTACTCTACTCTCTTGAAGCTTACAGGCATACATGTATGTTGGTTAAATTTAAGTTGTTTCATGTGAGTGATGGGAACTTGGATGAAGTTTACCCTGCCTTTTTCTGATCTCATTTAGTGTCAGTTTTTCCTTGAAAAAGTATATTCTAGCCCATCAACAACGTTTTCCAAACTGTGAATAGTGGTATGTTGCTTTCTACAGTAACTTAGAAAACATTTGAGCAATGATTATGGCATGTTGCAGTGTAGTGTAGGATGTAGAAATAATACTCAACCTCTAAGAGAAGAAACAGAATTAGGTATCATAATGAAACCATAGACAACTGTGATTAGAGGCTTCCTAAACCTTTTGATCAAATTCTTTACATTTGACAAGTTCCTCACATTTCAAATTTCACCTTCCCAACACAGAGTACAAAAAAAGCTGTAATTGTCAGTCTTTTGTGCCACACAGTGTCTATAAATTACACACCTTTGCAAGATGTGAACCTTCTGGGGAGACAGGTTAGGTGAGGCATTCATGTTGCTGCAAAGGAATTATGACTTTTATACTGAAAAGGAGAAACAATACCCTTACTAGCTTTGCCAAGAGGGTCTAGAATTTGGTCTTGACAGCTTGGGCTGACTGTAGAGGCTTTTAGTTTTTTCTTAAGAATTATACTATCTGTTAAAAATAATTCTCTATTTAAACTAAGTAGAGTGAATTCTTTTGTTTGCAACTAAAACTGCCACATAAGGTATCAGATTCTACCTATTGCTATCACCTTCCTTACATTGTAGTCATCACCTCCATGACATGGGTCACTTCCCATTATTCCTTACATATGTTAACTCCCTGGTCATTGTCATTACTTTCAGTAAATTCCGTTCACAAATCTTGATGATCTTCATTACCCATTAGATGATTTTTTACTCTCATGGTCTCAATTTCTACCTTATTTCACTAACTCACACCCAAAGTTCACTATAGACTCTGCTATTATCAGTAGGTGCAATTCTTCTATAATTTTAGTTCCCATAATGTAAACCAACAATCATTATATTTTAGCTTGCCTATGGAGGTACTCAAACTCTTAAATTCACTTTCAATTTTTTTACCATACGAATTTGTTGTTGCTTCACACACCTTCATTGTTTACTTACTTAGATTAAATTTTGCAGTTTAGTTTGTATAATCAGTTTTTTCCATGCTTCCACAATGTCTATAATCTGACCATTTGCCACTAGATCCACTGTTACCATCTTGTCCAAGAACCATTATCTCCTCTTGTACTTATCTCTTTTCCTTCTCATTGTTTATTCTAGAATAGCTGGATTCACTTTGTTCCACCTTTTCATATGTTGAGTTTTGATAGTTTTGTTTGTAACATGGTTATGCCTATGCCTGTAAGTCAGGACCATTGTACTTATTTTTGTCTTTGCCTAAGACATTCCACTTTTCAATTATCTGCATGACAAGCTCACTCTACCATCTTTTTCATGCTTTTACTCAAATGGGTGATCTTTGGGATTGAATTCAGAGCCTTGTACATGTTAGGTTAGGCAAACACTCTACCACTAAACTATATCCTCATCCCTTAATTAACTCTTCTGCAGTGTTCTTTTTCCTTTGTACCTTTCTAATGTACTATTTATCTTATGCTTGCCTTCTTTACTATCTGAATCCCAAATATTATTATATGCCAATAAAAAAGGAAGCCTTAATTTTTTTTCGTGTCTGTATCTTCAGTGCCTAAAAAACTGGTATGTATATAAGCATGTAGTTGCAAGAACAAAAATATGTATTTATTGAACAAATAATAAACAGTAGTTTATTGAAGCAATAGTACATACATTTATAGGCTATAATTCTTCAAAGAAATGAAAATTTGGATATGTGTCCTGAATAGATTTGACAGAAGTAATTGTTAAATTAATATCAAAGGAAAGAACAATATCATCCATGGTATGTGGAAGCAAGAAAGTTACTTAAATGATCACCTGTGCTTTCTTGAAATGGGGATGTCTGTGAAAGTAAGATATAGATGGACTGAGTCATTGCTATGATAATCATTTTGAAGAAAGGACAGTGAGGTGAGCTGGATGCTTTGAGCTACAGTGAAAAATCTAAAGAAAGAAAATTGGAATGCTGAGTTTTAAATTATAGGTCAAGGCTTGGCCAGAGAATCTAAGAGTTCTTATGGATGCACATAATAGCATCTTATTGAGTTCCTAAGATATAACAGAAAGAAGATAAAGAGTTTGATCTAACAGAGGCTTGAATTACAACATAACATTAATTCATAGCCTTACTAGGTGTATTATATGGAAATCTTGCCACAACTTTTAAAAAAAGGCAAATAAAGAAATAGAACAGAGTCTTTTGGGAAGATTCAGATGTGTCTGAGTTACCATAATACACAAAATACCAATAAATCTCTCTGTTTCTCTGATGAAGTCAATCCTATTTGTCTTAACAACCATGTAATCACTTCACTTAAAGCAGGTATTTTACAAAAAGAACTCTCTGTTCATCATGTCCTACTCTTCAAACTACCAACTTCTGACTAGGATGTGAAGCGACATATACCAAAAAATCTAACCTAAAAAGAAAAGACTTACAAATCAACTTCCTAAAGTATAATCTCAGAAGTCTGAGAATGTATGTAGAAATAGATGCTGATAGTGTTAAACAGGAAGTCTGAACCAAAAAGTTTGATCTATTTTTTTTATTGCTCAGTGTCTAGATCTAGGTAGCATCCAATCACACATACTGTAGCATCTTCAGTACCCACAGGTGCTACCCACGTTGATTGGGCTCTTTTAGGCAACTGTTGGTCACAGTTGCCACCTTCATAAATTACCATCACGGTAAAGCTCACCAAGGCCACTAAAAATCAAAGTGACCCAAGAAAACGGCTCTTCTCCTGAGGAGGGAGAAAAAAAATAGTGAAGACAAGGAAATACTAAACAATAAAGATAACGACAGCAGTGAAGAGATTGTTATCTTTTGGGGGGAAAATAGAAGGCAACTGCAAGTCCAATGAAGAAGGTTATGATTCCTTTATCCACCAAGAAAGAAATTATTAATACAGTAGCCATATTATCTCAGCCAAAACAGCCACTGTATTTAACAAAAAGGGAACTACCCTGGGAAAAGTATAACAATCCCTGGTAAAAAGGGAGCTGTCGCCCCAGCCAAGGGGACAGAGAATGGCAAGAATTCCAAGAAGAAACAGTGGTGATGATAGGCAGGAGGGAAAATGATGATAAAGATAAGGATGAATACAAAGGTGAGTATAAATTTGAGCCGACAATGATGGAAACAGCAGCTGACACCCCTGCCTCAGAGGATAAAGGCAAAGAGGAGAAGTACAATATGGATGAGAGTGATGAGGTGAGGAAGATGACTTTGAGAAGTTATGGAGACCATAGCAGGCAAAAGAAAACAAAAACCTGCAAAAGTTGTTATTGTGAAGCTGAGAGCATGACTAAGGATAAGTATGAAGAGAAGGAAGACTAATACCAGGACAGTGATGAGGAGGGTAAAGAGGAAGATAAGGAAGACAGGAAGGATGGGGGGCAGGGGGAAAAGCATTTCAAAGAATTACCTGGAAAAGGAAAGAAAGAAATGATCAAACAGATATCAACTCCTACACCATGAAACAGAAAGTTGAAGACAGAATCAAATACATCTTTCAATCTCTTTGTTAAAACCCTGAATTCTAACAAATCTGCTATGACCATTTTGCTGAAACTGCTCTTACTGTTTTGGATGTTAGAATTGGCAAGAATAGAAAGCTTGTCTATGTAGATTTTGAATCTGCTGAAGACCTGGAAAAAAGCCTTGGAACTTAGTGCTTTGAAAGTCTTTGGCAATGAAATAAACTAAAGAAACCAAAGAAAAAGAAAGAAGGATCAAGATGTAAAAACACCTTGGGCTAAAAATCTCCCTTGCTCAGTCATTCAGGATGAATTAACAGAAGTGTTGAAGATACCATAGAGATCAGATTAGTCAGCTAGAATGGGAAGAATAAATGAGTTGCTTATATTGAGTTTAAGGGAGAAGCTGACCATCATGCAGGAGTTGCAAGAACCTTTTGGATCTCCTAAAGCAAGAAGGCAGCTATCCAAAACTCAGTTTGTCAAAGGTCTATTGAAGGAGTCCACTACAGAGACAATAAAGGAATCATTGGATGGTTCTAATCATGTAAGGATAGTCACCGAACAGGAAATCAGATCCTCCAAAGGGTTTTGTTTGTAGATTTCAACAGTAAGGAAAATATCAAAGCTACCTAAGAGTCCATGAATGGTGGTAAAATTGATGGAAACAGAGTTACCTTGGACTGGGCCAAGCCTAAAGGGGAAAGTAGTTTTAAGTGTCATGGTGGAGGCAGGGGAGGCTTTGGAGGCTCAGGTGGTGGCAGAAAACACCATGATGGATTAGGTGGCAGAGGATGGGCAGTGTTTGGAGGGCTAAGAAGCATCTATACAGGTAGAGGAGAAGGAGCCCATAGGCCATAAGAAAATAAGACAAAGTTTGAATAGCTTCTTGTGCCCCTCTATCTTTCTCTTTTCAACTTTTTAGAAAAAGAATTATAGATATTTTTACTTGTTACCTGATCAAAGGCAGAGGCAAGTAAGGACATTCTAAGACAGTGTATAGTCCTGTGGTTTACTTAAAAATCCATATAAGTAACATTTCAAGAAAGATTCCTGACTGTTTTGACTGGATAGTCACATAAACTTTTTTAAATAGATAAGGAATGGAATTAACCCTTATCTATCAGTTTTGAATTTATATAGTTTCATCTCATGTGCACAACAATTTTATATACATATATATATGAATACATATATATATATATATGCATATATATATATATACTAGAAATAGCTCTCCTGATCATTGAGAAATTGAAAAGGAAAGTATAATGTTTTATTTTTACTTCAGTGACTGAGACAAATTAGAAGTTCTGTTTTACAGTGTTTAAAATTGATCTGGTTAAACTGATCAAAGTGGCTATATTTATTAAATAATCTGAATTTTATGTTGCTATGTAGCATCATGGAGTAGTTATAATCATTTGTGTCACTAATGGGTTAAAATATATAATCTAGACAGTGATGGCCTAGATTAAGTACATAAATCCCATAAATTTCTTGGGTAAAAAGTAGAAGAAGGAAAGTGAGGATTTGGAGTTAAAAATGGTGAATTTAGCTTGCTCCCTCGGTATTTTCTTTGGTTAATCAAAGCAACACTTTTGTTATCACTAAAGTTTTGATAAATATATTGATAGGAAGAGAATTCAAACTAATTATAATTTACATCAATAAGATGGTTAGAAAACAAAACAAATGTTTCACATACAAAGCACTGGGGCTATGAGATCCTCTTTAAAGTAAGGGAAGTTTCATATTTTTCTAGTAGCTTTTTTTGTCTTGGCAATAGAGTTTTACCTCAGGACCCTGTGCTTGCTAGGCAGGTGCTTTACAACTTGAGCCATGTCCCCTGTCTACAACATGTAGTCTTATATGAATCAATATGTGTTGTAGGAAGGTACAAACAAATTCTATCAAGAAAACAGTACCTGTGACCAGGAGCAGTTGCTCAAATTAGTAATCCTAGCTCCTTGGGAGGTGGAGATGCGCAGAATCAAGGCAAAAAGTTTTCAAGATCCCATCTCAACCAATGGCTGGGAATGGTGGTGTGCAACTGTCATTCCTGTTGTGTGGGGACTCAAACAACTTCTCCACAAAGAGGTTCATTGTCCAGGCTGGCTTGGGCATAAAGGGTGACTCTATCTCACAAATAACTAATGTAAAAAGTGACTCAAGTGGTAGAGCAGTGCCTGACTAGCAAACACAAGATCCTGAGCTCAAATCCCAGTGATGTAAAAAAAAAAAAAATTGGTACATTGATACTTGTGATTTCCCAATGGAAACTTAACAATGTAAATAGTGTAAATTCTTCTTTTGGATATTTGTATCAAATAGTACATATTAGACTTTAAAAGACTTCATGCTCATGGCAGGGAACCCTGTATAATCACGCCCTACTTTTTTATGCTCTGCTAACACATTACCCCTAACCCATTGATTATTCAAATTTTGCATTAATATTCAGGTGGATCTCTGATGTCGCCCTGTCAGTGAATCTAGCATCACATTGTTTAGAGCTCCAAGCTGCATGGTTATCTTCATGAGTCACATCATGGAACTGCCCCTTCTACTTCTTATGTATTCATTTGTAATAAGTAGATTAGCATTTTACATTAGCTTTGTTAAGATCCAGTGGGAAAACCAGGTAAAAATCTTACATTCTTGCCCATGATAAGTGGTCAAATATTACTATTTCTTATTTTCTTCAAATTATTCTCTCCATTGCCTTCAGATCTATGATGGTAGAACTTCATCCCAGCATCAATATGTCTTGCTAATTGCTCTGAACTCCTATGTTTTGTGAACATTTCTTCTGTGTTGTCTCTGAGTTTTCGCATATGGATTAGAAATTTATATTTGCTAAATTTTTGAGATCTGATTATGTAAACATTTCAAAAATCATAAAACACAGCCTATCTCTAAGAGTCAGAATGTATAAATGAACAGAAATGGTCTAAGATTAGTAGATGTTAATGAGTTTGTTGGCTGAAGTAGTCACGTGAAAACCATTCCCAGCTTCACTTGGGGAAACATAACAAAGTACTTTATGTTTTGAGATTATGAATGTTATCTTTTATTTAAAAATTTAAAATAGCCATCTTACTCATGCTTTAATTTTTAATACAAATCTACTTCATTTGATATCAATACACTTCCCCTTGCTTACTTTTTCTTTGCATTTGTAGTACATATCTTTGCCCTACTTTAAAAAATGGTGAATTTAGCTTAGCTCCTAAGTATTTTCTTTGGGATGGCCTAGGGAACCCTTTTTTTTTTTTCACTCAGGCATTGGGAAATACATTGTTACTAGGAAATCCCAGTAACTGAAGGTATTTATGGACAAAGGATAAAAATTGGGAGCTGCTGGTCCTGAAGTTGATTCTTTGATTTCTCTGGGGATTATAGAAAACCTTGTTGGCAGAGGATTGTTGTAAAAGGCAAATGTCATGACTCTTTCTTGATTATAGGGTTCCTAACAAGGAACCTAGTAAGGACTAGGCTGTTAATAACATGTTAATGATAATAAGGAACTCTTCATTTATCATGTCTGGAGTGCCAACTCCTGATTTGAGTTATATGGTAAAGTATTTTAACTTCTCCAAATCCCTTACCTGAGTTATATTACCTTATGAGATTTTATAGAATCATTGTGAGCTTGGGTAATCTTAAGAAAAAAACCAAATTTTTGTGCTAATATAACAAGTAGCAGCTGTCACTCTTTCTTATACCTCTCTGTGGTGATCCTGAAAAAATAGCCCAAATTTTTTAATCTGTTCTCCTTGACATATAGGGGTCTATGTTCTCTCCTCTTCAATCCAGGTGGACCTGTGACTGTTCCAACCAACATAGAGTTATAGAAGTCACATTTTATGACTTCTGAGTATATCTATTCAAAGTTCAGGAAGCTTCTACCTAGTTTATTGGCAAATCTGCTCTAATGTTCATAATGACTACCAGTGCCAAATGGCCAAGTTGCTAGTTGCAGTCATCAAATGTGAGCCCACAACATGGTGCAATATTCTTGACAACCAGTTAATCACTTTGAATCAAGCATATCACATCAAATTCACACATTAAGTAATGTTTTGAAATACTTTTTCTCACAAGATATGAATTTGCCTTCTATAATGCCTACACTTCTTCCAGGAAAACCATCTAACTGGATTTTTTATTATATTAATGTTGTTTTTGCTATAATCTTAGTTCTGATCAAAAACTCATTTGCAATTTAAAGAGTAATACAATTGACAGATGTTTCCAGGAATCCTTGCTAATATGATCACATCATTCAAAGGCAATTGATTCAATCATATTAGGACCCAAGAAGGACATGGTTTAAGTCAAGCTAAGAAATAGCACATTGCTATAGGTTGAGATGCTATCATCATGGGACTATGCTCAGAGTTCGTGGTACAAGTCATGTATAGTCTTTTTCTTAGAATAGATACAGGTCCTTAGATGAAGGTGCAGGAATCAAGGTCTAGAAGTGGAATTTATTACTATCAGAAAAGGAAAAGATATTTCCTTTTCTGCATTATCATACATTTGATGTGTATTAAATTTTTCTCCTTTTTCTAAGTGTGTAGATAGATGGATTTGGTAGCTAGAGAAAATGATTCTTTTTTTTTTGCAGAAGTGTTTTTTATTTATTATGTCTAAGAAGTATGCTTTCATAGGCATTTTGGGGGGAGATAGATGTTAAAAGTTTTGCTGTTTAGAATTTTAATAAGAAAGTAAGGTATAAAAAACTTATTTATAGTGGAGACTTCCCATTTGTGGTCTTTCAAAATCTTTTGAACATACACTTAGTATTTGATAGTTCCCCACATTCTGAATCCCATCTTCTCAAAATAGAATTCAAAAAACATTTCTGGGGGAGAGGACGGAGGCGGGGGGCAGCGGGAAGAAATGACCCAAACAATGTATGCACATGTGAATAAATGAATAAAAAAAAAAAAGTCTTGGTTATGTTGACCACTAGGTGGCAGATATGAGTCAGTCAACAAGAACTATCCTCATGACCAGAGTCTCAGAGGGAAGAGGAGGCATGCTGGATTAGGAGATCATTTTGCTGACACAGGTAGTGGCAGAAGCTTCATGTTTCTGGAACTGAGGGTATGAGGAAAAACGTACAAGGCTAAGAAATACACAAACTGACTGAAATCTCTGTTTACATGTTTCTTAAATGCCTTAATTTTTTTTTTTTAATTAAAACAACCAAGCTATATATACTGTTTTGTGCCATCAGGGCTTCTCATCTGGTAATAATGAAAACTAAATGTATGTTTACTAATATAAACAGATTCCTTAAACATATTGTAAAAGTGTTATTAACGAGATTCAAGCAACCAAAATTGCATCTGATAGCCTTAAAGGTCTCACATTTGAAATAAACCATGCTGAACAATAGAATTTTGAAGTTAAATCTAGAAAATTCAGGCTAAGTACAAAGAATGTTCAGGAAAAAACTGCCCAGCACTCATGGCAGGGATCCTATTCATAACAAAATGAGTTACATGTTCAATAAATAGCAGACCATAACTGAAGCTCTTACTGATGTCAAGAACATCACTGGTTCTTTGCTTTTTGGTTCTGTGTTGGTTTTACTAAAATCATCAACAGTCAACTATGGAAGACTGTAAGAAGATGAAGGAGATCATGACTAGAGAGATGCATACAAACAAGTGACTTTTAGAAAGTGAACAATAAATTGTCTCCACACAACATTGGAAGAACACAGAAAAGGCTCTCCAATCTATCTTCTTCATAATGTCATTTTTAGAAAGCTAAAAATGCTGAAGAAACTCAAGTTCAAACTGGGAAAACTCATGGAGCTTCATGGTGAAAGTGGTAGCACTGGAAAAGTTAAGGGAATGAAATAGGTGCTAAAGTTGAACAAACTGATGGATGTTAACCATCAAGTACATACTTAAAATTCAGTTTTTAACAGTGAAAAAGAGCCTCTTTGTGAAAATCAATGGTTAATAAATTTAAAGTACAAAAGGAGGAGCTTCAATTTATGACAGTACTTAGCATCTATTAATTGTGCATCTTCACTGAGAGCTACAGCTTATGCATATATTTAGTAAATCTTGTAAAAGGTTTTGATGTCACTCCCTTCTTTTGTTATACTTAGAAGACTGAAGGCATTAAATGAATGGCCATCAATCCTATGTTAGCATTCCATATATATGCACATGAATAATACATATACACATATCACACACACATACACAATGAATTGGTTTGGAATCTTCTGTACTATGCTCTACCTTGAAAAACAAAACATCTTTGGCAGTTTAAATATTTTATTTTACTATGCTCCTGTAACAATTTCTAAAAGCATACACTTTCTTATTAGATCTGAATTCAGTAAAACTTTGTGTGCAATTATTTTCAATTACAAAGAGCATTTAATAATAGAGGAGATGAATCAACTGGGGTATAATATATGCATATAAGGAAATGTCATAATAACCCCCCCCAGTACAGCTATCATATACTAGTAAAAACATTTAACAATAACATTTAAGTAGAAATACATTCTTCCATGAAGAATAGTTTGGTTACCATAATATGATCATTTAGCTCAACATTAATATCTGAAGATGAAAAACCTTTAAATTTGTTTCTTTCAAAACAAAATGTCTTCATCTTAAATATTGTGAAGCCCACAAAACATCTTCATCTTAAATATTGTTCAAAATACACTGTTTATTATGTACATTTTTGATAACTACATTGAATTAGTTGTTGGGAAGGCATCTTTCCATCCGAATTCACTCTTTTATTGTACTCATCATATAGCACTTTTATAGGTATAAGCACATGCATATACATGATGTATCCTTATCTGCATTAATTACTATGGTCTCCCATTTTTGAACTGGGCTGTATTTTCTACTCATTGAAGAAGTATGTTTGCAGAATGGTATTAAGTTGTGTTGGCAGAGGTTCGTCAGGAATAGGAAATTTTTGTTTAGTAACAGCAGGTGCAGGTGACTGACTCCATCAGAACATCTATTAAGATAATTCCTTTAGCACAAAACAAAAGTAAGGGCATGATAAAGAAGGTTTCAAATGCAATTAAGTCTTTCCCATTCAGCTTATGACCCATGATACTAAGTTATAACCTTTTTATTTATGATCATGAAAACTGGTTCTCAATTCATTGTTTCTTTTTCCAAGTCTTTATAACTACTGTATAGTAGTTACATTCTAGAACATTTTCAGCTATATTAACCATACTTTGAGATTCTCAATCATAAAAACATTTAAATAGTTCCAACAATAAAGCTGTTCTCTACTCTGATATTGACAGGTAGTAACTATATTAAAACTCCTTTACATTTTAATTTAATACTGATGATTTTGCCCAGAGCTTTAAATTTTATTGATCAATTTGAGTATGTTGAAATAACATCAGAAATAAGTCATTTCCTATAAATATAGCTTGTCTTAGTATTATTATGTATGCTATGACTACACAGAATTATTCATGAATAATACTTTATTTGGATCAGTTAGATTTAAGAGCAACTTTGATTTCTTTTATTCATTTACATATTTGGTCTGGGAACCAGGTGTTTCTGTAGTGACAGAAATGATACATGGTCATACCTTTCAGCTCTGATATCAAAGTAAATACATTACTTTTCACACAACTTATTGAAACTTAATTAGGACTAAATTACAAATATTTTTGAACAAACTCTGATTTTATATTAGCATTGTATCTTTGTATCAGATGTGATTTGTGGGTGACATAGGAATATGAATTTTTACTTAATTACTTGTGGTAGTACTGACATTTGAACTCAGGACCTCATGTTTCCTGGGCAGGTACTCTACCGCTTGAGCCACACTCTACCATGTTTGCTTTTTTCAGGTAGAGTCTTGCGATTTTTGCAATCCTCCTACTTATGTCTTCCATGTGGCTGGGATGACAGGTGTGTGACACAGTGCCAAGTTTTTTTGTTGGGATAGAATATTGCTAACTTTTTACCTGGGTTGTCCCTAAAATGAGATCCTCCCAATCCCTGAATCTGAGTAGCTGGGATTACAGGCATGAGCCACCACACCTTGTGGAATGATTTCTTAAATATATAGCCTGTAAGGTTAAGCCTAGCAGCAGGCTCCCTGGGTCTGTCACTTGTATTTGGCATGTCACTTAGTGCCTTAGTACCCCCATGCGAAAAACCATTAGCACTTAATGGTAGCTACATACTCTATACATTTGATAAACTTCATTCAACTTCCTCTGAAGTTTGCAGTTTCTATTTTGGGAGAAGATATAATTAATTCAACTACCATTGAGAGGGAAGGCTTTATCCAATCTATTGTTTTTGATGATACTCAAAGTTAATACAACTGTCCCTGTCCACTCAGAACTTCTCTTTGTGGAATGTCTTTTTGTGTTATTTATGTTAGTTCATGAAATATTCTAACTCCTCAAAGTGTACAGAGCTAGAAATTTGTCAGAACCCTTGAAATTAGAGCACTGGATTCTACTTTAAACTTATTAAAGTTTCTACTTTAATAAGTTTCTAAAGATTCTACTTTAAACACAATTTAACACAATCAAGTTTTCTTTAAGTGTGAGAAGAAAATATAGGTTTGTTCCTTTCTTTCTATGAGCAGTACGTAGATTTTTATAGCAAGAAGAATATCAACATGTAGAAGAAAGAGATGTGGATCTAAGTACAAGTAAATATAAATCTCTATAAAACTATCATATTTAACAAAACAACATTTGATAGAGCAGATTTTGGGGCAGGTGGAATATATGTTTGGTATTCAGCCACAGATATTTTTTGCAAGGGTGGAGAAGGGTCAGAGGTGATTATGCTAAGTTGTAGAGTAATTGGTACTTTGCACAAGGGAGGGTTCATAAATCTGTTTTCATTGACATAACCAATAACAAAAGTCCTTTATATCACTGCCTTAAGGAAGGTAGAAAATATTCTTATTTTATTCATATTTTCATTGTAACTGCTATTCATTCTTTAAATCATTGGCTCAATTCCTCTTTATGTTTTTCCTCCTCTGACTCCTGAATAGGTATTTCAAGTGTAGCTTACACTGCACCTTTTATTACCCAAGTCTCCTTTGCAGATGAACAGCCAAAGGTGTTTGTAAGATCATGGGGCTTATGATAATCACAATTATGCAAATGCAGGGATCAAATCTTCTAGTTCTCTAAACTTAGTCACTATTAAAAAGGAAAGACACAACCAATACCACAGCTGTCTGAATCTTGGGCAATGTTTCCTCTAAACTCTAGTGAATCTTTGCGTTCACTTCAATAATCTTGCTGATGGCCTCATCATTAAACTCTGGATTTAGATTGCCTTACCTTCCAAAACTTTTCTTTGCTATTTACTACCTGCGTGACATATAACAGTTACCTGACCTTTTCTGAGTTTGCTTGGTTTGTCTGTAAAATGGGGTAATCATAATGTCTCCTTTGTAGGATGTAGAAAGGCGTAGCACACTGGGATACTTCAAGAAAGCACTTTAGAATTAATAATGAAAGATAGAACTATAAAATAGGTACTGTTTGGGGTGGTACTTATGAGGGGGCAGGGTAAATGGAGGAGATGAAGGTGAGGGAATATGGTTGATGGGCTTCATATACATATATGAAATAGAACAGGGAGCCTCTTGCAGTTGCTTTAAGTGGAATGGGAAAGGGTTTGTCAAGAGGAGATGGAATGGCCGATCTAACCAATCAATGATGTAAGTCTGTTTAGAATTGTCACAATAAATTCTTCCAGTACAAAAAAATATGTCTTAATAAAAATGTAAAATTAAATGAATAAATGTTATGATAAAAAAAAGAAAGGAATATTAGGATGTAAATGAAAGGAGAAATACATGAAAGGTAATTAAGTGTTTGGTACATTTTAAATTTGACAATTCAATATATACCCAAAAGTACTTATCTCCTTGCATTCTCAGGTTTCTGCTCCTACTTTTACATTTGTCTATACTGTATTACATCAGGAAATGCAGCATGAAGTATTAAAATACAAAATACTGGGATAGAGCAGAATAAATCTCATAGAAGAAAAAAGCTTTAAATTTCCAAGGAAATGCAGTGCTAAGTTAAAAAAAAAAATCAAGAATGGGAAAAATCTATAGTGAGAGAGAGAAACAAAATAAATCATCTGACACCTTTCAACTAAATCGTAGTGATCTAAACTGCTCTTGTAAAGCTATTTGAAGCAATCTCTGTGACACTCTTATGAAAGTCTTCATGAAAACCAATGCATATGCACATGTGTGAATTCTTTTTACTACACAATAAGACCCTGATGAACAAAGACAGAAATTGAGTTTGATCACATAACCGTTATGCATGCAATTCCATCTCTCTTCATAGGCACAAGCCACAGTTTGTGGAATTATATTTTTATATTGCTAAGACCAAGCTTAAAATGAGTGGGTCACTAACTGTGTTTTCTCTCCATTAATCTGTTAAGAATATGACAATTAAAATGTATTCCACCTGTTTAATATTTAAATTGAACTTCTATCCACATGAAAGTGGTTTCTACTTTCTTTTAACAGCAAAGAAACTATGCTCACTTATGAGCAATATGATAATTTAAATATTTAATGAAATTTAATGACTTTTCTTCTGAACTAAAAAATATAGCATCTTTGATCTAATTCTGCACTTTACTATTACATGACATCTCACCTGACTAATAGGATACAAGAGTTTCCAACAGTAGAATGTAGAAACTTCTACGAGTTTCATGAAATCATAATGTATATCAAAACTGAAAGTTTCCTTGGAGACTTTCTGAAATATAAATGGTAGCCCCCCTTCTTGTTTTTTCTTTGCAATATTGGGGATTGAATCCAGGACTTCATGCATGTTAGGCAACTACTCTATCATTTGAGCCAATCCACCAGCTATGGTAGGCCTCTTTTAATTGACTGAGGCTATCCAATGGTTTTCTATCTGCAACACCTTTTTATTTTGTTTGCTTTTGTTTTTAAATAAATTCTTTGTTAGAATGAAGTGTGGACCAAATCCAGGAGGCTTCATCATAGCACTTCATCATTTAAATTCTTATTCCTCCCTGAAATCTTTCCTTTTTTGCCCATTTCCAGCCTCTGAGGTGTTCGCCCTCCAAGGCATCCATTTGAAAGTTTGAAGTTCATTATTGAAATGTATCCCTTCTTTTTAAAGGCCAATAAAGTAAAGACCAGAAGGAATAAGAACATTTTCTAAGGCAACATAGTGATTAGACAAAACTATAATTTAGGTTTCCTGTCCTTTTATTTTAGGTTTTGAGGTATACTCTCCTTTTTAAAAGTAACTAGCTGTGAGTTGGTGTCTGCATAAAATAATCTTAAGGTTTTTAAAAGATGTATACTAGATATAAGGCACTGAACTGTATTGTGGAATTAATTCCAAGAAATTGATTTATACTTACTCTTGTGTTGTTTCTTTCAGCTTTAAGTTCAGAAATCTCTTCTTCTTTTTCTAGAAGTTGTTCCCTGCATGCATTCAATTCTTTTGTCAGTGCAGCAAATTCCTGGAAAAGGTATAAAAATATTTCAAGACATATTCTAGATATAAAAAATAAATTCAGGGCTGATGGAGTGGATCATGTAGTAGAGTGCCTGTCTAGCAAGCTTAGCAAGCCTGAGGCCCTGAGTTCAAACCCCAGTTCCACAATAATAATAATAACAAATTAAGCAGGAAGAACAAAATGCAAAATACAAACTTTTGAATGGGAAAAACTGACTTAGTTGGCTGGCTAATATATATTGCTATTATTAAAGTATTTTATTCTATTGTTTAAAAATTGTTAATATGTGGTATTTATCATATGCATTTTATCATAATGCTTTGCTTAGCTGGTTATATAAAATATGTTTCAATAATATCACATCACATTGAACTTAATATGAGAACTTATTGCTACAATAATTGGCTTGGCTAGTTTTGTGAACAGCTCCAAAAATCTGACATTTTGATTCTTATATAGCAATGTTCAGATAGAGTATGTTTGATCATCGATGCACAAAACACTGATAAATGTACTATATAGAGATTAAATAATTTATTTCTTAATAAGGTAAAAAAAGGGGAATCTGCCCATTACTTACAGTGTAAATGTATCAAAGTTTCAACAACACTACCTGTGATTATTTTATTAATGTGTGTATTGTTCAGTGTTTGTGAAAAGTAAGCTCCAGGTAGGCAGGGACTTTAATGTGCTCACTACTGTACCATCAGTGTCTAGGATGAAGTGGGTGTTCGTTCAATTAATGCTTACTTTCAACAAGAGAAAATGGGTCAGCATGTAACCAAAAAAATCAAGGGTTCTGGGGTAATCCTATCTTCATGTGCTTAAATACATTTTATATGAATCTTCAATGGCTTCCTTTCCCAAAATGAGATCAGAAATCATAGGATTGTGAGGATTTTTTTACCATTAAAAAGACTACTTAATAAGAAAATCAAGAAATTTAATTAAACTCTTACCCCAGTTCAAGTTATGAACAAATACAGTTTACATTTGAAAAATGGTAAACAGATCCCCACTCTCATTAAACCCTTTAAAATGATTCTTAGTAGTAAAATCAATGCTTATCAAATATTTAAATATTTGGGACAACTTAGTTTCAGGCTAAAAGAAACTCTCAGAATATAAAAAAACAAATGAAAAAAGAAATGGGGGAGACAGGTTTGGTTAAGTTAAACTCTGTGAAGGCAAACTTAGTAAAAAGTAAACGAATATGATGACTACCCAAAGCTGGAAAAGGTTTGGGGTTTATATTTTTGTTTGCTTCAAACCACTTATTTTGCTGAGTTTCTCTGAATGGCATACCCAGTGAGTACTTCAAAGACCTCAGAGTAGACTCTAGGGCTTAGAAAGTAGATGAAAGACTACATTGTTACATTTGGCTGGAATTACAGATAAACGTTTTCTCCCAATTGCTGCCTGCTTAATGATGGGAGAAAGAAGAGACATAAAGATTCTGTCTTGTGTGTTATTAACACACAGACATTTAAAATAATCTTATTACATATTATAATATCGACTAAGGTATAACATAAATCAAATTTCTATATTTAACAGCATAGCAATCTTAAAACCATATATATGTGTCAATATTTCTAAAGATTAATTTGCTGTCTATAAAAGGAATAAATAGAGTATTTCGTGATTTTAATATTAGATACATCCAAGTGTGCGAAATTATGAATGTGTTTTGTGTTTTGACTTCTCCTTATGTATTCTTATTATCAAAACTCTCTACAATGAAGGAATACTGGTGGTTTTTTTTGCTTAGAGAAAATATAAATCTCTAAGTGCATGGAAACAAATGTATATTTAAAAGGGTAGAAATTAGTCAAGATGTTACTGGTAATAGATAACCTGATATTTCTTTGTTATCATAGTAGTGATTCTGAGTAGCCTGCTTAGTGGTTCTATGTATTATGATTAATCTTACATTTATTAACTTCCTAGCAATTCAGGACACTATTTTCATATTTGTTATCTTGTCTTGTTCTATAAATTCCTAGTAAGGGAGTATTATTCCCATCTAATGAAAAAGAAAATGAATTTCTTAAGATAATTTTTAAGATGTAAATTTACAAAGCTCATACACAGTAGGGATGTGTTAGCTCTGAGTGTAGTTGTCTACGCTTCAAGTTTATTGCTTTTCTACTACATCATTTTGGATCTAGCTGTTCATTGGGCTTATGACTCAGATTTGGAGTGCATTTAGCAGTCCTCTTTCTTTCTTATCTGAAGCATTAAGTAACCATTACTATAATTATCTTGCATGATGTCCATTAATCCAAAGGAAGTATGAGGAAGTGGGAGGTCTAAGGCAGGATATTCTTTCCACACATGGTAACAAGTATTAGAAAAGCAAGTCCTACAATCTAGAACTGAAATAGATGCAGATCTCACATCCAGAACTAACCACCAAAACTTTTTATACTTTTCTCCTGACATTTCTCTTTTCTGTGCTTACTTCTTCATTCTTCCTTACAAAATGAACTGAATAATGTAGTCTTATAAAAATAAGAATAATATAAAATATAGTTAACACTGACAGAGTCCTTATAATATGCCAAGAACTCTAAGCAATTCCTATCCCATGAATCTTAAAAACACCCTGTAATGAAATACTCAAACCCTGCTGAGACCTACAGAAGTTAAGTCATTTATTCAAAGTTGCTCATTTAGTCAATGCTGGAGCTAAGCTTTTGAACCCAGATAAGTTATCTTAGACTACACAATTACAATCTGTTGAGGTTTTTTTTCCCCTCCTAATCACAAGCTTCCCCTTTTAATTTGTCCTTCATTCAGTCTTTATAAAATTTATATTTTTTCCAAGCTCACAAAACTTTCAGAGATTCACACTACTGAAGACATGAAATTTAAACAGACTTCAGATTTTAAAATTCAAATAAACTAAAACATGGTCCTTTCAAAATTAATTAGCATTATTACTTACAGAATAATAACTACTACCATTTTAAGCTGGTGGTATTTTGTTTTGTTATGCTCTAAACTAATCATTTTGTGTGAATTAGTTCATCAATTACCTGGTTTTCAGCTGAGGACAGCGAAGCTTACTCTGAATAAATAACTTCCTCAAGATTATACAGCTAAAATTGACCCAATCTCTCTGATTCCCACACTCTTTAATATCTGGTCTCCCACGAAATCTTTTGTTCTCATGAAATTTCTATGCCTCTTTTCACACTTCCTTCTCAAAAGATCAAACTACCACAATCATCACCACGTATTTCACTTTTCTGTGTTCACTGGCTAGGATACAATAAACAAAACCACTTGTAGCATATCAGCCTTAAAATATATGTTTTCGTTCTATATTTGTAAGAATTATCTTATTATCTACAGAAAGAAAACACAGAAATATTTCAGAATTTTAATATTAGATGTCTCTAAGGGGTGACATTATGAATTTCACCTTTTCATTTTTCTGTTTTTTCACATAGCTATCCTTTCTAATTCATTTTTAAAGCACCATTTTGTTTTGTCAATGCTATAAATTGTCTCTATTTGTGTTGCTTTTATAGTAATTGAATTATGTGCTCATCTCCCTAAGTAAACAATATGATCTTTTAAAATAATGTTATTCTTATATTCTCAGGTCTTAGCATAGTTCCTAAAATAGACAAAACTCAATATAACCTTATTGTAATAATAATTGAATGGCTTTCCCCCCATACCTTGACTTTAATATTGAAATAATTTTTGAATGTATTATTAATTATTCTTCCTTCTTTTTCTGAGCAAGAGGATTATAATTTGATTAATACATAACAAATACAATAGTAATTTTCTCTGTAGCTATTGCTTTTGTCTATATCTCCAAAGGCCCACTGTAGAGCTGAAGATTAATAGTGTGAGTGAGGTGTTTGTGCTGAATGCAAAGATAGTGGAATGAACAAGAACATGTGCACCTTAAAGGAGGAAGCAATAATAAGATCATTTTCTATTATCTAGCACTTGGTGTCTTTTGCTCCCAAAAATTTGTGCATTAAGATTTATCATTTGTTCATTGGATATATCATAATGGTCTTAGTCATTCTCAAAGTGAAAGCTCATATTTAATCACTATGTTATTTATTTTAGTTTAGTGTTTCTCAAACTATGTTCCTAGAAAAGTTTTTCTATAAGACTTCAAGAAAAGGATTCCATGGAAAACTAGATTTGAGAAATAATGTATATTTTCTAAATTGCTATTGGAAATTCATAAACAAACATGAGAATATAAGAGATTATCAGAAAACTTGGATTCTCTGACGAAGAATTGGCAGCAACCTAGATTTCTATCTATACGAAAATGGATGAATTAACATGTGATGGAATATCATAGAAGGAAAAGAATTAATAAGTTAGATCTTCATAGAGAAAAATGGAAAGATTTCAAATGTATAATACTGAGCAAATAAATGTAAGAAACTACCAAACATAAAACAGAGTATTGTCAGAAACAGTTCCATAAGGGATAAATGTTAAAACTTCATTCATACTTCACCATGCTAATCTAAAACCAGTCCATAGGAAAAGCCAAGCTTGCCCAGAATCACTGGAACAGGGGGAATAGATCAGCTACTAGCCAAAAACATTCAGCAGTTTTTCAGACCAGTCATTATGCTTCCCAATCATAGTCTACAAATGTCTTATTTTTCCTAAGGAACAAAATTACTTTCTCCACTCTATTTTTTCCCTTGGGATTTTAAAGAGTGGTTAGGATCTAGAACACGCAGTACCATAAAAACCCTCAGACCAGGGAGCGGTGCCCTGTTCTTAGCTTGTGCCCATGAACTTCACTCCCACATTCCCATGAGTGCACTACGTGATGGACACCGAGCTCAGTGCTGCGAGGATGACAGTAAGGAAAGCAAGTGAGGGACTCTGCTCTCCATGTGCATTTGGGCATTCGCCTTTCAAACTGCTCTTCCTCTGGATACAACTTTCCCAGCTGCATTACATCCTTCACTGCACTAAGTAAAGCATTATGTCCTTTAAAAGACAGGAAAATAAAATGACTCTTTTTTTCCTGTTAGCAACTTAAAAATTTTGATAGTGTGTTTCCTATACACTAACCCAAAAGTTATCTAATTTCTGTGCACTTCTACTATTACAAGTTATAAGTCTTTGTTTTTATGGAGGTTTTAAACTTCATTTTATTTTTATTATTGTTGCTGGGGGTACATTGTGACATTTACAAAAGTTCTTACAATATATCATAGTTGAATTCACCCCTCCATCATTCTCCTTTATTCCTTCCTCCCCCATTCCTGTAACAGTTTTAGCAAGTCTCATTTTTCCATTTTCGTACATAAGTACATGATATTTCCAGTACATTCAGTCTCATACTTCCTTTCAATTATACCTTCCCCTGGTACCAATCCCCAGACAAGACTTATTTTACTTTCCTGTACTTCGTTTTTGAAAACAAAAGGCATTTTTGTTTAAGGTAGCTCTACAGGGAGTTTCCTTGTGACTTTTCAATGTATATATGCATTATAAATCTAAAGATACTCTAAGTCAGCTAAGTTCTCTGTGTTAACCTTTTTTTCTCTGCTCCTGTCTGTCATTCTTCTCTTAAACTATTGCTTCTTTTTGTTTGTTTGCTTTGGCAACACTGGACTTTAAACTCAAAGCCTGTGCTTGGTAAACAGGTGCTCTACCACTTGAGTCATGCCCCCAAGCCTTTATGCTTTTAGATATTTTTTGAATAGGGACTAGCTTTTTTGCCTATGGCTGGCCTCAGACCACCATCCTCCTACCTATACTTCTCCTGTAGATGAGATTATAGATACAACCACTATGCCTAGTTTATTCGTTGAGATAGGGTCTCACTAATTTTTGCCCAGGCTGGCCTTGAACTGCAATCCTCCTCATCTCTGCCTCCTAAGTAACTAGTATTACAGATGTGCACCAGCATGTTTAGCAAACTATTGTTTCTTGAGCACTTATTTTAAGCTAGTAGCACTGTTCAGAAACTTTATATATGTTATATTATTTATTCATCATGGCAGACATTTCCAGAACACAAGTAAGAAAATTTAGATAAAAGAAACTCGGATGAGGTTGCTCTAGCAAGGCCCATTGCAATACATGGCAATATTACTGCTAGTAGCAATACCCCTCAAATCTGTCAGATCTCAAAGCAAAGGTCACTTGCCTTTGCATCTTAACTGTGGTGTCACCATCCTGTGCTGGCATTTGAGCTAAAACGAGCCTGACTAATTCATAATGTTAGTGTCTGAGCTGCTAATATCTCAAATGATAGCCCTTAGGTGAATGGGTGTTGTCAATTGTTTTTTGTTTGTTTGTTTTGAAACAAGGTCTCATTGTGTAGCCCAGGCAAGCCTCAAACTCCCGATCCTCCTGCCTTAGCCTCCCATGTGCTGCAGTTACAGGTAGGCACCACCCCATCGCACGTATGCATCCTCAATCACTTTAATGCAAAGACAGACACTTCTCTTGCTTTAGTCCCTGCATGTGTGATACATGAGGTGGAAAATCCGTTGTCAAATAGAGATTCACTCATTTCTATGCCTACTTACATTTTATAAGAGTATCTGGGCAGGAGAAGAAAAGGTGAACACACTCAGGACTTCCCCTGGTCATCCATCCTCTTCTCTTCAACTTATTCTTCCTTCTACCAGGCAAATCACCATTATTTGTTAAGCTTACCCCCAGAGATACAGCACATTCTATTTTTACACACGTTCATCTTTAAATTCACTTTCCAATCTATAATATTAAACATAGAAGGACTACAAGAGGCTGCTTGTTTCCCTGACTCATTTCATAGGGTCTGATGACTTTGAGGTTTAGTTGTGGGGGGGAGGGGAGTATATTTTCTCACTTAAAAAACCTTGGAAGACCTTGATTTTATGGGTGAGTCCTGATCTAACAAATGCAGATAAGGAGAAGCTGCATAACAAAAAAGAAATTTAACCATTCAGGTTCCAGTCAAAGACACCAGATAGTCCCCAGAGAAATCTCTGTCAATTTGATGGCAATTTTAACACTCTTACAATTAAACTTGCATTCTCTAGTTTTGTGGGTCACTTAATGAGCAGACAGTGGTCTTATTCTGCAATAATACCTCTAAATAAGTACTAGCTAAGCAATCATGAGTGCAAACCAGCTTGAAAAAGAAGAGTAAAAAATAAAGGGTGAGTTGGAATTAACCACTTCAAAATGTTTTTCATGATTTCCTTTGGCAATGTGCCCCCATCCCATTTGCTACATGTTGGTGTTTCCTCTTTTAAATTCTTCCATTAATTCAGCATTGGATTTTTCTTTGTCTAGAATTGCACATAAATTTACATGTATAAGGATACATATGTTCTTCCCCAAATCACAAGGCCTACTTTTTAGAAGAGATTTAATAACAAAAGTGTTATATTAGAGAGATGAGAACAAAGCAACAGAAAATCTGAATATATTCCTTGGATATCTATCCATAATTGTAAATTAGCTGTTATAATTCACACAAATCTTTAAGATTTTTGTTTAGAAATCACTTAGTTTGGTAACAAAAATGCGTTTGTTTCATAGAAATGATGATTCCATCATTATCTCATTATATTTATGCATATATATGTATACATGTATATATATATATGTATATATGGATTTTTTTGCATTATCATGTTGTATAATTAAATGTGGTGCTAGTGACCTCTGTTTTTATAATTGCCTTCTAGACTCACATAAGCCCAGGGAAAGCTGTCATCCAAAATTACTGTGTGAAGCAGCCATGTCTCATGGTCAGCCCTGGGCAAGACAGCTTAAAGGTAGAATCGCTTGCATAACTAATGCAATTTGACAAGCATAAATGGACTCTAAGATTTTTTTTCACAAAACTGGTTGAGTAAGGTTGCCCAAATTAAAATGAAAGTGAGACTTAAACTCCATGCAAATTTTATTTCCCCTCTTGTTTTTTTTTAATTTATTCATATTCTAATTAGAGAACTTTTTGTTTTTTTCCCTAAAACTGCAGAATGGATTATGTTGATGTAAATCATGGTAACCTGGGGGATGAAAATCTGTCTAAAATCTAACATTCTACAAAAGCTATTTTTGTGGGAGATGTGTACATGAGTACCTAGTAACTTACAAAATCTTCCAATCAGGGTAGCTAGAATCTTGCAATCCATGGATGTTTGTTGAAATCAAACGCTGGAGCTGTCAGGCAGCCTTAGGCTCTCTAACAACCCAGTCATGTTCCTACCATGAGTCATTCATTTACTCCTACTGAAATGTGTCTCTCTTGTATCTTATTACCTCTGCTTTGCGAGTATACAACCACCCCAGGTATTTGTTGCTGCTTAACTACAGTCTGTGAGAAATGTTTCAGTTTGTTTTTGAATCCTAAAGGGCAGGTGGCATCATCACAGATTGTTGGGAACATATGCAAAGCAGGAGTTTTGGCACCCCAAAATTAGCTACAGTGTCTGTACTGTATTACCTCCTCTGTTGGCCTTAGACAGTATTCTCACCATGAGCTAGTTTGATTGTAAAAATATTACAAATTATATATTTTGGGGCTGAGGGTATGGCTCACATGGTAGACCACCTGCCTAGCAAGAAGATCCTGAGTTCAAAGCCCAGTCTCACAAAATATTTAAAAAAGAAATTAAAAGAATTTACTTAGGACCCCCAAAACATTGTGAACCTAGGCAGCACACTTACTGTGACTAGTGGAAAATTGGTCTCATATTCTGTTATCTCATTGAAGTGAGATATAGTGTGAATTCAAAAAATACATATTTTAAAGTGAAAGAGATCAAAGTTCATATTTTGATCATTAGCAGTGAAGTTTTTAAATTTTAATGTCTTACTGGGTAATGTACATAGTAATTCCCTATTAGATTGGTATGGCTAGAAATAAAGTCATCACTACAAATGCGAATACTCCAAGCCCTGTTTGTTAGGTGTCCAGTAAATGACATATTCTCGGTTATTCCTTGAGCTGTGTACGTTTTATCACATATAATTCTGATTTCTTTCCATATTAACAAAATCTAATATTTTATTTGATTCTTCAAGGATACAGAAATCATGTGTTTTATTTCATTAATGAAAACTGAATGCAATTTGAGGATCACATACTTGAGGCCTACTTACATAAATCTCACTGGTTCTATTTCTCTTTTGCTTTGAACAGTCCTAATATTGATCTAAATTATGAATCAGAGACAGCAGGATTATCCTCAAGAGACAGAAAGGGGACAGAGTCCCACTGAACCATTAGTGACTAGTTAATAGAAATGACGTACAGTCACATGCTATAGTAAAAATAACAATCAGCACATTTTTATAAAAGAAAATGTCTCATTACATCTTTTTATTCCTTTGCACTTAAACTTTTGCAAATAAAAGGATTTAAATTTTTATTACTTAAGTCATCAAATAATACTCTGTAATATGAATGTCTATAAAGATAGAAATTATGAGGAAATTCACTGTGTCATAAAACTATTCTTTTAAGAATGTGGCCTTGAACACTTGTTTCTGGTTGTAACACCTATTGTTCTCTCTGCAGTTCTCAAACTACATCATTAACACTACCCTAGGGCTCACACAACCCTCAAATGTCTGGTGTCTGAAATTAAATAACAACATAAAACATCTTTGAAGAATTTTCAGTGATTACAGTTGGTTGCTATGAGATGTTGTTTTAGGGGACCCAGCTACTTCAAATGTGGCCAGGATCCAGGGTTACTGCTCAAAGCCTTTTATAGATTCCCTCCATATATATCAAAAAGGAAAACTGACCTTTTCAAATGAAGACCCTCCTTGGGCTCTGGCTCTAAGTTTATGCAGCTTCCTTACTACTGAATCCTGACCCACTACATATCATTATCATTACTAGAATGGGAAAAAGGCAAACACAATGGCTTAGAACCAAGTTACCCACTCCAGGTTTGCCTTTCCCTTGGACTTACTTTACCTCCCCCTTCACAGTTCCCCAAATAGAAACACTTCAAGGTCTGATCTGATTGTATCAAGTGTATGAAAACAGAGACAGAAGATCATCAGAGAGAAATTCTAACAGAGAAACCAAGGTTTCTAGTTCTGCAGTACAATTAGTGATCCTGACTCCTTTGTGTGGAAGACGAGGGAAAGAATCTTTTATTTCTAGCAGCATTCGAAAGGTATTTTTGCTTATTTGATCCTTGAACCATTTGAAATTTATTACAACCCAACATTTTAAGTATATAGGTAAAATCACCTGGCCCAGTAAGCATTGTAGCTAAAGCATGCCAGGGCTGAATCATGGCCAACCAAAAACTCAGTTGGGAGGAAAAGCCAATTTTCAACAGCCCTGAATGTGTAAAGCAGGAGGCTTGTTTGACAAGATGCTGTGTATTAATTTGAGAGGTTTTAGCATCTGTTTAGGTAATACCTGCTGTGGAAAATGCTCCCAGGCACACAAAATAGCATTCAAGCTGAATATTTAAATCTCCCAACAAAGTGCTAACACAAAACAAAACAAAATCAAATGGTGTCTCTGTAGCAATGAAAAGAATCATAATTATATAACTAACGATATTTGGGCTAGCACATTGTTGGCTATTCACTGAGCTAAAATGCTGTAGTGGGTGCTACAGAAATTGTAAAGTATTTTAAAGATATTGTTCTGCTTTGGAGAATTTTACTGTATGCAGCATTTAGAAGAGGAATGTGGCTCAGAGAATAATTTTGTGTATGAATATGTTATACTAATAACATATAGTTTAATATAGTTAAAGCAGAATTTGTCAAAATAGATGGTATCCAGTTAGAGGAAAACAGACAACAGACAAAGAAAGCTCACCTCTGTCTTCTATTCACTCTTTCTCTGAAAGGATTATCCTTAACCAAGGATATAATAGGGGTAGAGATGAGTGTACATCTTTTCTGGAATTGTTACAACTCACTAAAATGACACAGTGCAACTAAATTTTCAAGTAATGAACCATGTTCTGGTCCCATAGACACCAAGAAATATTCTTGATTTAATATATTTAATATTTTATAAAATATTAAATTAATTTTTTATAAAATATTAAATATATTTATGATTTAAGCCATCCAATCTATGATATTTTGCTATGACAATCTGAGCTATACACTACCAATGTTAACGTTTACACTTGAAACAAAATCATCCAGAAAGTGAAAGACATGAGTAGAATGAGAGAAGATTTTTTTGCAAATCATATATGGTAAGTAATTTGTATCTAGAATATACAAATCACTATTATAACTCTATAATAAAAAATCAAATTGCCCATTTTAAAAATGAAAGAATGTGAATAGGGCAGTTGTCAAAAGATATACAAATAAACAAAAAGTGCTGTTCAACAGCACTATCAGGGAAATACAAATGAAAAACACAGTGAGATACCACTTTATACCCACATAGGATAGCAATCAGAATGAAATGAAAAATAAGTGCTAGCAATGTGTGCATGAGTCTCAAAAACTGATGGTGAGAATGTAGAATGGTGAGGCTGTTTAGAAAAACATTCAGTCTATATTTAAAATGACAAAACCTAGTTATCCCCTGATCCAGCAATTTTCCTTTTAGATACTTACCCATGAAAATGGAAAACATATTTCTACCCAAACTTCTAAGTGAATATTCAAAGTAACAGTATTAATTATAGTGAAAAAGTAGAAACAACCCAAATGTGCAACCACTAAAGAAAGGATTTAAAAAATGTCTGTATCATTTTATTGTATTATGTTATTATTTGTGACAAGAATATTTAATATGAGATCTACCTACCTAACAATTTTTAAGTACACAATACCTAATTATTAAATATAGGTACTATGTTGTACAAGAGATCTGTGAAATTTACTATCATGCCTAGCTCTAATTTATACCCGTGGAACAACTAGCTACGATGTTACAATAAACATGAAAGTGCACATGATTTCAATTATTTTAGATGCAAACCTGGAAGTGGGATTGAGTCATATGATAGTTCTACTTCTAAGTTTTTTGAAGAAATTCCATATTGTGTTTCTTAGTGGTTGCATTATTATGGCATAATGTACAAATGTTCCCTTTTCTCTAAAACTTTGTCAATACTTGATGTCATTTAAATCTTGATAATAGTTATGCTAGCAGGTATGAGGGGGACATGAGGATGGAGACAATGGACGTGTTTATCACCTGGATTGTGATGATGGTAACATGAATGTATACAAATGTCCAAATTCACAAAAATGTGTATATTAATTATGTACAGTTAATTATGTACCAATTATAACTCCATAAAAATGAATAAAAGTTTAAAAATAATATGGTCTTTTCAGCAGTTGAAAGAAACTAAATACTGATACATACTATAAAATGGATGTACCTTGAAAATATTATGGTAAATTAATGAAGCCAATCCTAAAGGACAATTAGTATGATTTCTTAGCATGAAATGTCCACACAGGGCAATGTTAGAAAACTGAAGCATATTAGTAGTTTCCTAGAAGTAGTGTAAAAGGGATGGTGGAGGAAGTGATATCTAAGAAATAACAGATTTCTTCACTGTGTAATGAAATGTTCCAAAATTGATTGTGGTGAATGATACACAGCTAGGTGAATCAAAGAATGGACAATAAATTCCTTTACTTTTTTGTTATCGCACTGGGGATTGAGCCCATGAATTTGCACATGCTAAACAAGTGCTCTACCATTCAACATCCCCAGTCCTTTTGTTTTGTTTGAATTTGTTTTTGAGATAGAGTCTTGCTAATTTTGCCTGGTCTGGCCTTCAGTTCAAGATCCCCCTCTTTTTACCTCCTGTGCAGCTGGGATTACAGGTGTGAACCCACTTGGCCTGGCTCAATAAATTACATCTTAAATTGATGGAATAAATGATATGGAAAAGGTGTCCCAACAAAACTGTTTTTTTTTAAATGTAGTTCAATATGGATGCAGTGGAATGTAAACCATGTTAACTATCTTTGGTTAGGGGCAATGGGACCAATGAAAGAATTCAGTAAGTGAGAGACATTGTTAAGAATATCCCCTTTCTTGTGAGTTTAGAAACCACTCAGAGACATTGAAATCACAAATATTCTGTTCTGAGTAATAACGTTAATCAGAAAAGGTTAAAAAAGGATTACCTCTTTTATTTATTTATTTATTTTTTTGCGTCCATACTTAAGTAAACTTTATTTTTTTATTTTTTTCCTTTTTCTTTTATTATTCATATGTGCATACAAGACTTGGTTCATTTCTCCCCCCTGCCCCTACCCCCTCCCTTACCACCCACTCCGCCCCCTTCCTCTCCCCCCCACCCCCTCAATACCCAGCAGAAACTATTTTATCCTTATTTCTAATTTTGTTGTAGAGAGAGTACAAGCAATAATAGGAAGGAACAAGGGTTTTTGCTGGTTGAGATAAGGATAGCTATACAGGGCATTGACTCACATTGATTTCCTGGGCGTGTGTGTTACCTTCTAGGTTAATTCTTTTTGATCTAACCTTTTCTCTAGTTCCTGGTCCCCTTTTCCTATTGGCCTCAGTTGCTTTTAAGGTATCTGCTTTAGTTTCTCTGCGTTAAGGGCAACAAATGCTAGCTAGTTTTTTAGGTGTCTTACCTATCCTCACCCTTCCTTTGTGTGCTCTCGCTTTTATCATGTGCTCATAGGCCAATCTCCTTGTTGTGTTTGCCCTTGATCTAATGTCCACATATGAGGGAGAACATACGATTTTTGGTCTTTTGGGCCAGGCTAACCTCACTCAGAATGATGTTCTCCAATTCCATCCATTTACCAGAGAATGATAACATTTTGTTCTTCTTCATGGCTGCATAAAATTCCATTGTGTATAGATACCACATTTTCTTAATCCATTCGTCAGTGGTGGGGCATCTTGGCTGTTTCCATAACTTGGCTATTGTGAATAGTGCTGCAATAAACATGGGTGTGCAGGTGCCTCTGGAGTAACCTGTGTCACAGTCTTTTGGGTATATCCCCAAGAGTGGTATTACTGGATCAAATGGTAGATCGATGTCTAGCTTTTTAAGTAGCCTCCAAATTTTTTTACAGAGTGGTTGTACTAGTCTACATTCCCACCAACAGTGTAAGAGGGTTCCTTTTTCCCCGCATCCTCGCCAACACCTGTTGGTGGTGGTGTTGCTGATGATGGCTATTCTAACAGGGGTGAGGTGGAATCTTAGCGTGGTTTTAATTTGCATTTCCTTTATTGCTAGAGATGGTGAGCATTTTTTCATGTGTTTTTTGGCCATTTGAATTTCTTCTTTTGAGAAAGTTCTGTTTACTTCACGTGCCCATTTCTTTATTGGTTCATTAGTTTTGGGAGAATTTAGTTTTTTAAGTTCCCTGTGTATTCTGGTTATCAGTCCTTTGTCTGATGTATAGTTGGCAAATATTTTCTCCCACTCTGTGGGTGTTCTCTTCAGTTTAGAGACCATTTCTTTTAATGAACAGAAGCTTTTTAGCTTTATGAGGTCCCATTTATCTATGCTATCTCTTAGTTGCTGTGCTGCTGGGGTTTCATTGAGAAAGTTCTTACCTATACCTACTAACTCCAGAGTATTTCCTACTCTTTCCTGTATCAATTTAAGAGTTTGAGGTCTGATATTAAGATCCTTGAGGATTACCTCTTTTAATGAAAGGATGAAAACATTATCATTTTCTTCATGCTCACTTTTTAAATTTTCTCTTAATCCCAACAAACATGTAAATATCTACTAACATCCATTATCATTTTATTGTAATTTAATATTTCTGGAATACAATTGTTGTCTTTTGCTTAATTCTATTCTTTTTTTTCCTTTTGCCAGCACTGGGATTTTGAACTCAGGGACTTGCACTTATTAGGCAAGTGCTCAACCACTTGAGCCATACCCCTAACTCTTTTTTGCTTTAGTTATTTTTGGGATAGGATCTGTGGTTTTGCCTGGGGCCAAAATCAGACTGTGATCCTCCTACTTACACTTCTTGGTTATGTAGGATTATAGACCTGTAATACCATGCCCAGCTTATTTGTTGAGATGGGGCTCACTAACTTATTGCCTGGGCTGTCCTCAAACGATGATCCTTCCAATCTCAGTCTCTTTAATAATTGAAATTATAGGCACTGAACTATAATTGTGCTCTTAAAAACCCTATATCTTCAACTTTGCAAATCAGTGGAAGTCAATTTAGTGATGCTAGTTTTGTTTTTAAATCTTTGCTTTCAATACATTAGCATTCTTCCAGTTAATCCAAAATTTTCTAATTGCTTTGGATGATGAAGTCAATGGTACATGTAACAGAAAGAGATTGATTGGCTGGAGAACATTGATAGATTTTGAAAATAGGAATTATTTAGGATAAAATGATACATAAAACAAAAATAAAATGGTCTTAAAATCAAGGAGATTGGATTGTGAGTTATCTCTAATTTTAATTATGAACTGCACTTGTCCTTTGGTTTTTTAAAGCAATATTGAATAGTCAATCTTCAGATCTCACTAAGATAGAAAACTAGATGCTTTAATTTTGTTGAAATATAAAGAATCCTGTGTCTTAATGGTAAGCTCTGTGAGGGCCAAACATAAGAACTTGAGTTTTAAAACATGGTGTGTCTGTTTAATGTATTGCTCCATAAGCATTTAAACTTATTTTATATGATGTGTCTTATCATAATTCTAATGTTTAATGAGCTTGAGAATATAATTCACCATTTATTGTTTTATTTTATTCTTCTATGAGAACTTAGTTCCACTTGTGATTTAAAATTGGTTTACAAGCTCGTATTTGGTCTTTGTAGGCTATGAGAATTCCACAGGGTCCATCTGATGGCTCTTTCTTGAGAATGGAGATATATATATATATATATATTTTTTTTTTTTTTTCATTAGGCACTATGAAGCTTTAAGGACTACTGGAAGTTTAAGTAGCTAATAAAGAATTTGAACCCCAGCCCTTTGGAAGAATAGCATTGTGGAAAGCATTCTTTCTCCTTACACCTTATTTTAGGCTTGTCTCTGATGTCTTCCTGTTGTATTTTAGATGGTGGTGAATTTCTTCAAGTCTGCTCTATCTCTGAAAATGAGGCATGTTAGTGGTTCTAAATTCATGCAGGGTTTGACTTCCACTTTCCTTCCTTCCTAGTTTGAAGGCAGGGGTCTCAGGTCTTACCCCCAACAGAACCTGTACACATGAAATCCTGAGTTCCTTTTTTCTGGGATCAGAAAATATCTTCAGTGTGCTTCGGCTTTCAGAATATACCATGTTGTTTCTTTTAATGAGTGTTTTGTTGTTGCTAAGAACATTGTTGTGTGTTTAAAAGCATTGAGAAAGTCTTTGCAATCTTTATACTTGCCACGTTGGTGAAAGCAGAAGTTGAACACAATGAAATATTTATAAATGTTGAGCTCCTGTATTGAATTAGCATTAAACATGATTCAAACCATTGGGAATGATCTCTAGATTTTTTTTCTCTGACAATTGCCTAGTTGGTGTGGCACATGATTAAATGTGACATAAATTATTAATGAATTCACCATGAAAAACACAAGAAATCTAGGTTTATGTCTCATAAATATGAACTGTGAAAAATAATTCATTGACTAACAAATAGTAACATTTCAAGAGTGAAAGTGCTTTCTGTTAAAAAGTTTGGTCTAAACAAGGAAAACAAAACCTTGGACTAAAAGGGAGGAGAAAGGTAAGAATTACCTTCAATTATTTGAAAGACTTTCACCAGGAAACCTAAAAGAGTTGCTTAAGTATCTCTTTTGATTATGAGAAATTAGGGAAATATATATTTAATAAATGATATGTTTACTATATTCATACCACCATTTATTAACTCAACATTTTACAAATAACCATCAAGTGTTAAAACCTAAGATCATAAGCGACAAATGTCAGTATGAGAAGGGGATCAGGAACTAGAGAAAAGGTCATTAGAGATGAATCAACTGAGAATGTAACACATTTATACATGGAAGCAATGCTAGGAATCTCCCTGTATAGCTGTCCTTATCTCAACTAGCAAAAATGCTTTATCTTTCTTGTTATTGTTTATACTCTCTTTTCAACAAAATTAGAGATAAGGGCAGTACAAGTTCTGCCAGAAAGTGAGGGGGGTGGTGGGGCAGGGGAGAGCGGGAGAGGGGTGTGAAATGGCCCAAACAATGTATCCACATATGAATAAATGAGAAAAAAAACCTAAGATCATAATGATTAATGAAGTGTCAGCTCTGAAGCTTTGCTTACAATTTGAAACAGACATGACTCAGATATACTGTGATCTATATTATATGGTGATAAAACTTCAATTTATTCTATTAACATAGAGATATAATACCTCTACAACTGAACTGTGCATTTGAAAAAAAATATGCAGAGCACATATTGGTCCTTGCTGGTAGAATTGCAAAATAGTGTAATTTGGAAAATGGTTTGTTTTTCCTCAAAATGTTAAATTTAGAGTGACCATACTACCCCAAAATTCTTCTCCTTCTTAATTTCCAAGAGATATAAAAACACATTTATAAAAAAACTTCTATACAAATGCTAAAATAGCATTATTCACACTAGCCAATACATGGAAACAACTCAAATATCCATTAACCTATTATGATGCCTGGATAAACAAAGCCGGTAAATCCACACAGTAGAATATTACCTGATAATAGAACGGATGGAGTGTTGATATATATTGCTACATAAAAGAGTCTTGAAAAAATTCTAAGGGAAATAAGCCAGTCATAAACAATCACACAGACAAGAGTCCTATTATACAAAATGTCCAGAACAGGCAAATCCATAGAGTGAGGAAGTAAATGAGTGGTTGCTAGGGGCTTAGAGATGGGAGAATGAGAATGATTGTTACTGGTACGGGCTGCTTTTTGGGACAGAATAATGAAATATTTTTAAATTAGACAATAAAGTTTGCACAAGTCTGTGAAGATGCTAAAAGTATTGACATGTAGACTTTAAAAAGCAGATTTTCTGATATATAAATTATGTATTTGCAAAAACTTTATACACATATATGTAAATGCAAAAATGATACCTGTTGAAACTATTCCAGGAATCACGATGGGGAGGGATAAAGGAGATTGGTAGAGGGGGCGAATTTAAGTATGACATATTTGATACATTATAAGAACTTTTGTAAGTGCCACAAGGTACCCCCACCCAGCCAATAATAAAAAACTATAAGAGAAAATATGAAGTATTTTAAAATGAATATGGAAAAGAAATTATGAACAAGAAAGATCATTGAATGAACTGTTAGCAGCTTATGTTTTCCTTTTGCTTATCATTTAGCTTTTTTTCTCCCTTATGCACTTTATATAGTTTTTTCAGACAAGAAATTTCATTTCCATTTCTGAAGTCTAGTATTGTCAATTCTATAGGACATATATTGAAATTTAATTAAATTTCTGTTGTACTCTTGGGAACTTATGCCATCATAAATATAATCATTTCAAATCAGTTTATCTAATAGTCTCTTTCACCAGCACCCCCTTTTTATGGTTTGGTGAACATACAAAAGTAAATAAGTTCTTGCCCATACACAGAAATTTGAAGCATCCCTGATGGTAGAAATAACTTTAAAATGTCCTACTGCTTCTGTCATGCTGTATTCTCAAAGGAGACCAAAAAAATTATGGTGTTGTATGGGTGAAGGTCATTTCTTTAGTAATAACTCCATAATAGTCTAGTAATTTTAGAGTTTCATTTTACTGCCCTACATAAGACACAAAAGCCTAAAATGCAACCAGAGTAAAAGTCAAAAGCTTTTGAGATAAATATAATGAATACATTAAAAAAATTAGTCCACAGCATTTTAAGCCCCTCATTAAGGTAGACATGTTGTTATTCCACATAGTTTCTAAAATAGTGATGCTGATTACCTACTGATCCCAGGACTTTTAAGGCCACTGGGAATATTCAGTTGTAGCTATGTTTCAAAAGGCAACCAAGTAAATTATTTTATAAAATAAAGTGTTTAGTTATCCTCAAGTGTCTAATCAAAAGTGAGATTTTTATAATGTGAATCTAATGCCATCTAGTCAATATGTATACTTTATTTAAAATAGATCCCTTATTATATTTTAACTTATTTAAATCAACTATTTTACTTCAACTTGTATTTTACTTTTGATTTTCACTTAGTCTTGTTTTCTTTTTGTTTTGTTTCCTGATGCGCTTATACATTTCTTACTGCATATCCCACATCAATAAATGTCTTTAAAAATAATTGTCTATTTACCTGCTGTAGTTTGTATCTCAAATGTCCCTCAAAGCCCCAGCTGTTGAAGGTTTAGTCCCCAGCCTGTGGTACTACTGGAAGGTGGTAGAACCTTTAAGAGGTGATTCCTGGAGGAGGTTAGGTCACTGAGGATGTGCCCTTGAAGGGGTTGTTAGGATCCCAGCCCCTTCTTACTTCACATTTTCTTTTCCTAGCCCCTGTAGAATGAGCAGCCTCTTCTACCACATTCCCTTGTAATGATGTATTACCTCCTCCAGGGCTTCAGAACCATGTTTTCTCTCCTATGTGGATGATAGATCTAAATACAAATATAAGCATTATCATGCATATGTCTACACAGAACACATTTCCAATAGTGGGACTGGTAGAGGAGGCTAGTAGAGGGGGGAAAGAAGAGAATAATAGAGAGTAATATTAAAATACCTCACATCTGTGTAGGAACAAGACACAACAAATTGCACTGAAAGCTGTTAAACAGTACAGGCTAGCAGGAAAAAATGGTAAAGAAGAGTAATAGGCGGGTTTAGACTGAATATATTTACAGGTAATATACCCTACCTATGTTTGTTCCAATATTTTCCCACATGAACGATAGCCTCCCCGAAATAATAGAGATATACAACATTCACTTTAGATTTATTCCCTCTCTCATGAATGAAAAACATTTATTTTTAAGCTTTGGGCTCTATGAAGTTCACAGAGAACTCGAGTGCAAATGAATCATAAGTCCATTAAGAAATTTCTTCTCAAAAACAGGGCATTTTACAGTTTGTGACAAAATATGACAAGTCACAGCACATTAAACAAGTCAGTTAAAATACAAGGCATCATATGTAAATTTCATATGCTATTATTAATGTCAAAAAAAGAAAGGCCATAGTCTGCAAAATATTGATACCCTTAATCTAAGGAACACTAGATGTTAAACATAGGTAAGCAATAGTACATATTATTTTGGACTAAATGACTTGGTAATTTCAGTAAAAACAGACTGCCATTCTGCAATTAAATTTATTAAGTTATGAAATATAAATTCTTGCATATTGGAGGGTATTTTGAAATAACATTACTATTGGATTAAAAATTAATTTTAATTGCAATACAACTATTAGGATCAATAATAGTTCATAAAATTTTCCCTAACTTGCAAGTATTGTTTATTTGTATCAACTTATAAAATACTTACAGAAACTATACAGTGTTACTACTATGATTATCTCATTTTACATGTAGAGAAAGGAGACAAAGAGAGTAAGTAATTGGCTTATATGTATTAATATTTTAGATGGCAGAGTTAGTTGAGTCAAAATTTCAGTTTAAACACTACCACTGTACTTCCAGTCTCAATTGTTAAATCATGAGCATTGCAACATAAACTAATACACAAAGCACAAAACTTTCAGGATATGGACTTGTAAAAAGGATAAATAGTCATGTTATTTCTAGAAGTGATATTATCAGTGCATTTTCTTCAGTATAAACTGCCATAGGAAAAAAATTCCATTTAGAATAAACATGTATTATTTCTAAACTGCAGATTGTTAGTGGTAGTTCTACTCAATAAATTTACACAAATATTTCAAAGTTGGATGCCAGTTATTTATATCAACTGTGATTTTTTCCTAAAATTAGTAAGTATGTCATCTTTAATCCACATAACTCACGCTAGCAACAGTAGAAAGTCAGCTATACAAATTATCTTAGAAGAGTAGTACTTCACTCTTGAACCATAATAATCATTGCAGTAATAATAATATTTTAGTGCTCCTCAATGAATTATTTTTACATAACTGTCAATTCCAATTTGTTGATGGGGAAATAAATGCAAGTGAAACTAAAAGAGAAATATACCATGGTTTAGCTAAATATCAATTTCTACTTTTAAGTAAACTTATACACATATGTCAATAAATTCAATGTCCTTTTAAAAACAAATAATGAGCCATGTAAACCCTAGAATTAGATTCCTTTAATAGTATTATAAATTGGGCTAGGTGTTCTGGCTCACAGCTGTAATTCCAGCTATGTGGGAGGTATAAGTAGGAGGATCACCATTTGAGACATGCCTATGCAAAATTGTGAGATCCTACCAAAGGCAAACTAAATCAAATAAGGGCTGGGGTTGTGATTCAAGCCTGGCAAGCACTGAGACCCTGAAATCAATCCCTACTACTGCAATATATATACATATACATATGTGTGTGTGTGTATATATATATATATATATATATATATATATAGTGTGTGTGTATGTATACACATAAAATATATATTAGCTATTTTCTTTGTTTATTCAATGCATATTTATATTTTATAAAGCCTGGTGTGATCTCTGCCCTTACAGAGCTTTATTCAGAGAAAGAAAATATGCAAATAAGCATAGCTTGCTGTGGTTAGCTTTGGCCACCTCCACTGGCAACAACTAAGCTGATGTCAAGTGTCCTTTGGCTTCATCTGTCATTGGCCTATTTACATGGGAAAGAAGGTGATTCCTTCCTAGGGATATACCCAAAGGAATGCGACTCAGGTTACTCCAGAGGCACCTGCACACCCATGTTTATTGAAGTACTATTCACAATAGCCAAGTTATGGAAACAGGCAAGATGCCCCACTACTGACAAATGGATTAAGAAAATGTGGTATTTCTGCACAATGGAATTTTACTCAGCCATGAAGAAGAATGAAATCTTATCATTCGCAAGTAAATGGATGGAACTGGAGAACATCATTCTGAGCAAGATTAACCAGGCTCAGAATGCCAAAAATCATATGATCTCCCTCATATGCAGGCTTTAGATCTAAAACAAATGCAGTAATATTATTGAACATGGGTCACACACTAAGGGGAGAACACATACAGGAGGAATAGGAAAAGGTAGGAAACTCAAAACTTGAAAGTGTTTGATGTGCCCACTGTAGAGGAGTGAATATATTGTACTTAAAATGACAGCGATCACTCTGGGAAGGTGACTGGGAAGTAGTGAAGAGATCTGGTAGAGATGAATCAATTTTGGTTATAATACACATGTGCGTGGAAACAACACAAGGGATCTCCTCTATAGCTATCCCTATTTTCAAACTAGCAAAAATGCTATGTCTTTTTTATTATTGCTTATGTCTTCTCTTCAACAAAATTCCAGGCAGCGAGGGGGATGGCAGGGAGAGGGAAGGAGCAGGGGGCAGGTGGGAGAAATGGCCCAAACAGTGTATGCACATGTGAGTAAATGAATAAAAAAAAAGAAAGTAATTCTTGGGAAGGCAAAGTAACAAGCTAGTTGAAACCTCTAGCCTTGGGGGCAGCTGCTTTTGTCTGAATGCCTTTTCCTTACTTTAGTAGCTGTGTATCCTTGGAAAATTCACTTTATGTTTTATATTCCCCCCAATCACCTTTATAGGGAAAAGAATCACAGAACCAAACATGGTCTTGTTGGATTGCTGTGAGACTTAACTAAGTTATTCAAGTGGAGTGTTTAAATAAGTGGAAGCAGTGTTAAATTTAACTATTTATTATTATTACTGTTATTGGAACAGTACAAAAGTCTCATTTTTGAGGACAAGAAGTTATTTTCGCAGGTGACTCTTGGAGAAACTTCTGTGTCCCAAGCCTAGCCCCTCCAATCTCTAGGTACCAATATTGTCAAGTAACGTTAATTGTCAGCTTCCATGATTGGTATCTTGCATTTATGTTCTCAAATCTACTCTTAGAATTCTAGCACATTAAATTCAAGTTATTTGTGTTATGGCAAGAGAACCATGGCATTTTGGTTCAATGTCATGATCACAAATGTTTGATGGTCAGCCTGATGTTCAAAGAAGCTGTATGGTACTGCATTGAAAGAGTAATCAATATAAAGTCCATAGAAGGCAGGAGATTAAAAAAAGGGCATCATGCTCATAAGTAATTTGAAATGTTTGAGGGCAATGAGTCTCATGATTGAATTTTATGATTAACATTTGCATTTCCATTTAATTTAATTATTCGGTATCACATTTAAGTAAGTAATTTAATCTTCGTGTAATATAGTTAAATATATTAGTGAATACGTTAGCCATTGCTGAGAATTTCCCTATTAAACCAAAGGCAGCAAGGTTCTTCTATGCAACATTACTATACAGAACACACGAGGCAGGGTGGGCAGTCAATTTTGCATTGTCCTTTCCTATAATTTTTTTATTCTTATCTCTTTTCATATTTGCATTCAGAGAATAGGATCAGATAAATGTGCAGCACAAGGATTTTGGTTGCAGAAGTCAACCACATAAACAAGTCCCTTTCCTGTTTTGACATGTTAGTTGATTCAGATAAAATGTCTAACTTTTCTTAAGTCAATGTTTTCAATATATTTTAATTTGGAAACATTAAGAGTGACCAAAAATGATGAATTATAGCAGTAGGCACCGCTAACTACCTGAGTACTTCATGAGTTCTCCAACTATGTCCTTAAAGTATTAGAAAATGTTCAAAAATGTGTTCTGTATTTTAATAAGCTAGATACATAATGATTATCAATAGCAAAAATATTCATAATACATCAAGTGTTCTGAGAGTGATAGGAAAATTCTACATACTTTCTCATGATCAAGGACATTAGTTTTTACTTATTCTGATATTTGCCTGTTACATGTTTCATTGTACCAGTTTAAAGCAATGAAAATTAGCACAGATTAAAATTATTAGATAGTTTTGATTGCAGACTGGGAGGAAAAATAGTTTAAAAAGCAGGCTTTTTCTTAACTTTCCCTTAAACAAACCAACTTTTTTTCTTTATTATTATTATTATTATTACTATTATTTGGTGGTAGTGTTGGTGTTGGTAATTGAACCCTGGGAGGTTACATGCTATGCAAGCACTCTTCCACTTGAGTTACTCACCCAGTCCTTTGTTTTTTTAAGATGAGATCTTGTCACTACCTTTTCCAAGGATTGCCCTTAAACTTATTATCTTCCTGCCTCTATTTTCCAAATGGATGGCATTACAGGTGTTTACCAACACTCAAAGCAACAAACCAAACTTTGAAAATAACTTTCACTTGAAATAATTCAACTGTTATCTGGAACTCCCAAAGTTGATTTTTGTGTGAAGTAAAAATTGCTCTGATGTATAATCTTCATTGAAAGACATTTTAGTATGTAAGCTATATATATGAACAGAAAAGTAATGTATTTCTGATTTGATGTTTATCTATTCATCATATTCAGCAACTCAAAACTTTAATAAGTAGATGTTGAAAAGAATGTTCTCATTCTTAATGTATAACTTTCTATTGATATGTTACCTATCTATTTTATATGACAACACTGAAAATAAGGCTACTCAAATAGTCCCCCAGTTAGAATAACTTCATTTATCTATCTATCTATCTTCTATAATCTATCACTTTTTCTTACATATTAGTACAATCTTTTATACATGTTTTCAGTTTCCCCAATAATAATATTTTCCCCATTATAAGACCTAACACATATATTCTTACTAAGAATAAACAGTTTAGACGTGTTGGACACATGGTAGATATTTAATAAATTTATTTTTAATTAAACTAATTAAGAAGTTTGAGAAAATACATCTCAAATTTATTATATCCTCTAATCCACAGATGGACTTTTCCTTGGAATTTTAGGAACTATAGAGTCAACCGTTAGAAAATTATAAATTATTTTTTTGTTAATTCTTTCCTGGGCATATTGTTTTGTGGGATGTTTCTAGAAATGTAAACCACTGAAAATTTCAAACCTGAACAAGAGAAAGTCTGCATAAACATCAACACCTGCCTCATTGTAAGCCTGCAATTGCCAAATACAGAGAAATGCATCATGTCATGAACATCTTTCTTTTCCCTGGTTGCCTCTATCCAGGTTTTGCCATCACTGATGTTTCTAAGCCAATATCACACTATGTCTTCTGTATTCAATGTTTATGCTTGATAAATTGAAAACCTCTCTTGCAATTAGAGGTTTGCTGGAGTTTGTATATTTAAATCCTATAGGCATTGAGGGTGTCAGATTCACATTTGTCAGATATAAGGAATAAATGTTTATAAGTATCTTTAACTATTTAGTATGAAAAGCAACAACTAAAATTTCTTCAGACTTCTAAGAATTTCATGCTGTCAGATTCTTCTTTTACAGGCTGCTCATCTGCCTTTCCAACATACCATTTTCCCCCTTAATCTTGCCAGCCATTTTCTATTTTGATCTCATTTTATGCTGTTATTTATGCCACTTAAGCATTTGCTTATACATGTTCTATGTCCCTCTTGCTTAACATTCTCAATTGACTCAACTTTCTTTGCAACATATCTGCACTACTAAGTATTTTCAGTTGAAGGAAATGACACTTTAATTTAGTAAGGTATGACCAGACTTCATTTCTTCAAGGTTGCTGATTTTATTTCTAGACTTATCTACTCTCATTTCCCACTTGAACATAGTGCTACTTTTACCTGTTCCCTTATTACGCTACTGAAGGACTTTGCAATGTTTTCATTCTTCATATGCTTAATTGGACCATTGCTTTAGGAATCTTGGTGGCACACCACAGCCTAAGCACATAGCAGCAAAAACAGTTCACCTTTTGGCCAGGAAGAAAATGAAAGAGAAGAAGAGGAAGAGGCTGGCGTTCTACAGTTCCTTTCAAGGCAAGTCCACAATGAGCTAGGGATCTTCCATTAGATTTCCCTCTTAAAGTTCCAACAGTCTCTCAATAGCACCAAGGTAGGGTCAGGCCACATGTCTCTTAGGGGGACTTCCCAAGCCCAGACTAAGCAAGGCACATTCCCTAAATTTCTTTTAAGGAATAATTGAACAAATGTGTTTGAAGATCAGTCTTACCCAATATTTCTGTACCCACTTTTTCTCCAGTTCCCAACCATCTTTTCTACTGGTCTTAAAACATATTTGTTTCCTCTCTCTCCCTGTCTTCTTTCCTCCTTTCCTCCTTTCCCCCTTTCCTCCTCTCAACGCCTTCTTTCTCCTTGTCTTTCTCTTTTACTCTCTTTCTCTATTTTCCTTTGTCTTTATTTTATATCTAGGTAGATTGGCATTTTAAAATGGAATATGAGAAAGGAAAATCAGCTTGATTCTTGAATAGGAAATAAGGAGACAGAATTCATGGAAGTTTTAAATTATCCACTTGCAATGTGTGTTCTTTTATTGGCTTATGGACTAATTTAAAAATAACTGTAAAGAATAAAGATACTTTGGGAGAGAATTTATGAAAATTGAATGTGGACTATGTGTTTGACAATATTACTTTATCACGTGAAATGTTTAAATCTTATTTGAAGTTTACTTTGGAATGGTTTGGGAAAATATGTCAAGAAAGAAATAGATAATGCAATTGTGTCAAAACAATCATAAACCTGGGTGAATGGGAAAAATGATAACAATGTACTCTATGCATGGTAGCAGCACTAGTGTAGGTACATGATCAGAGTACTGTATTTCTAGCCTCCAACTCTCTGACACAGAGTGGGATAATTCAAAATGTAGGAATTTACTCAGCAGGCTATGCTGAGTAAATATGTGTCATGGTAAGTTGTTGATGCCACATTTATATGAGTAAATCCAGAAGAATGGCTTAATATGATGGAAAGCAAGGCAGCCATGAGGCAGTGGTATATGCTGGATACCACAGCTTGTTTTTCTTGACTATAACACACTTCAAAGAAAATAATGCAGACGTGATAGACTTTAAAATGCTTTGGGCTCCACAGAAGCTCTATATACTTGGAGAAGTAGGTTAGAGATTTTAAAAATAATATCAACTATGAAAAATAAAATTTGTCATAATTATTCAAAATTCCATATGACCCAAATCATAAAGGTCAAAATGCATGTCTTAACCTATGCTTACCTCCTCATGCATATGAGCAGTTTGGCAGCAGTTCTACTTCCCTAGAGACAACCAAATGCTTTACTCACCAATAACAGTTGTGACTGCAGAAATAATCCTCTTACAGATTGTTCTTTGTGATAAATAAAAATCAGAACAGAAGCAATTCCACCAAGATCACATTTTCAGGTCATTTCATGATAATTTTTGTCTTAAAAATATTGAAAATTAAGGATTAAAAAAAGAGATACCTTTGAAATCTAAAATGAGACTAGTAACTTTATTTCTTTTCTTCCCAAGATTATTTATAAATGAATCCTCATTGTATTAATTTTCTCTTTAGGACACAGTTTTTCTTAAATGCTCTTGGTACATATGTTGCATAATAAAACTGGAATAATAGGGATGAATTATAGAAGGAAAAGGGATAAACTATTAAAAGGGTCCCCTTTCAGAATCATGTTGGCTCTGAATCCAATTAATTTCTGATCCCTAATACTTAGGTATATTTTGATGCTCTAAAGTATTTACTTCAGCTTCCTGTGTTCATTTCCAGTGTTCATTTTCCTTTTCCATAAGTTTTTCTTTCCCAGAGTCTTCAATTAAATTGGTTTGAAAAGATAGAGATAAATAAAAGACTTCATTATTCCAAATACTGATAAAAGGACAAAAATCCTATCCTATGGCTGGTGCTCTCACAAACTTACAGAGTTCCTATGACTCAAGAGAATAAGCTGTGGAATGTGTCATAAAATTTTTTACTTAAATTAAGTTTGAAGTAATTTTAGATTTATAGAAGAATTGTGAAGATTCTACAGAGAGTTTTATATGTCCATCATCCAGCTTCACCCACTGTTAACATCTTACATAATCACAGCACCAAAGAAAGTGAAGAACTGGTAAATGAACTTCTGACTATCTTCACATTCCTCAAGTCTTTCCACTACCATTCTTACTGTCTGTGTTTATAACCTAGGATGCCCTGTTCTATTTTTTCATGTCTTCTTAATCCAATCTAATCTGAGAAAATTTCTCTTTCTTAATCTGTCATGAGCTTGACACTTTTTAAAAGAACTGGTCAAATATTTTGTAGAGTGTCCCTCAACTTGGATTTTCCTGATATTTTCTTATGATTACACTGACTTTTTGAACCTCTTGGAATATAGAGATGATGTTATTGCCTCCACTCAGGAAATAAATTCATAGAGATTGAAAAATGCATGTTTCATTTTGGGCAAGTGAGGGAAAGAAATGCACTGTGCATTAAGAAATCAAAGAAAGCCGGTTTTGTTATGATATTCTATCTCTGTTGACACTTTTGTGCTGCTGGACATAAGCCATTTCTATAAACTAGTGGGAAGAGGGTTATAAGAACATCAGTATCTCTGACATATTAATCTTTGCAGGCTCTGCCACCCCTGCAGTTAACTCAGGGTTCATCTGTCAAGATGTACGCCCTGCTTCTTCACCATGGTCCTGTATTGTTTCTTTGAAGGGTGTACCCTTCCACATCTGCTCTCCATCTTCTGTTAACAACTACTATAAAACTACAGGAAATCCATAAGAGTTTTTTTTTCTTTTGTTTCAGTTAAGAAACTTGCTGATAATTTCAGAAACAGGCTATCAACTCTCATTCTCTCTTTCTGTTTTAACTTACATCAGAGCAGAGAGGCAGTCAAAAGCAATGCCTTAAGGAGTCCACACTCCTAAATTACCTCTCATGTTAGAGCTAGTTTGAGCTAATAATGGCTATATTGCTGAGAAACAGAAAAAAGAAGAGAAGGGGAGAGGAGATACCATTAATGACAGTCTGCCAGGGTAGCTTTGTACTGTGCTAAGCACTTTCCATCAGATTCCATTTATATCCTCTGATGCTAAGTATCATTTTCCCTATTTGACAGATAAAGAAAGCAAAGTTCAGTGTGCTCTTAAAAATTCTTTAAAATCAGCCACCTGATACTGAATAAAGACCAAAGATCATACATTTTTCTCTTTTCCTCAGTGGAGTATAAATCACTCATACTCCCAAGGCTCTGTACAAGTAAGACACACCTGATGTCACCAGTCAAGCCAATACATATCCCAGTGCCACTCCCATGAAGAGTAAGTATTCTAATAGTTGTCCTGAGATTATTCATGATGGTAATTTACATATCTAGGACCTGACAGAACTTTAATACTGTTTGTCTGCAAAGACCTTGAACTTGTAGACCAAATTATTTCATGCATGAAGGATTAGGGCTTACTGTTAAAAAATGAAAATAGCAGCTGATGGGTAATTTCTGATAGATGCAAGGATAGCCTGGAGCCTCTTAGGATATTTCTTCATGTGGGATTCTAGATAGGAGTCCTTGGTGTTTTCCTGCCCAGTGCATACTTGATACTCTAACACCACTCCTAGCAAACTGCATTGTTATTCACAGTCCTTTCTAGGAACCCTCAAACTAAAGGACATGATTGTCCTACACTGACTACTTTAGCCAACTCAGTTCTGTACAGTCTTTCTAAGCAGGGAATCTCTCACAAATATTCCAAGTCTCCTTTCCCTATAGGCACATAGCCAGCCTGTGTTTCTCTTCCCCCTTTGAGGTTAAGTGTGGCCATATTCAAAACCTCATCCTTCCCTACATAAAAGGATGTACACAAGATAGTTAAAGACCCTGAATATAAGTTTCCTTCTCTGTCAATTGAGGAAAACATAGTTCAGAGTATTATTGTAAGGGTAACATGAGTATGTAACATATCTTGAAGTGATACTGCAGGATTTCAATTTTTTTCTTTTCTCATGACTGCAAACAGAATCAGCCTTTACCTTCTTTTCCCGACTCATGGTTTATTACTCACAGGCAGCCTTAGCCTTACTCACATATTCACATCATGCAACAGATGATTCTGGCAAGTTCTTCTTTCCTACCATAGTGGAAAAGGATGGGCAGAGATTACACAGGTTTGTATTTTCAGTGTTTAGCACAGTTTCTGTACATAGTATGCACACAGTAAATATGTATTAGATGACAGAGAATGAATGAAAATGATATGACCTCCAGCTGTAGTATTGTACTCATTCCTCAAAATCCAGCTTCTTTGCTCCCTCATTTGTGACATCTTTCATTCTCCTACATATATTTAGTACTTACTTCCTTGCAATTCTATAGATCTATCTATCATCTATTGATTATCTATCTATCATCTACCCTTGTATATACCTATATCTATCAATCTGTCATTTATGTACCTGTTAATCATGTATTTCATAGCATGTAACATTGTGAAATCCATACTGCTAAAGTCAAAATGCAAAAGCAACAATAGAGCATCTATTGCTATTGTAATATACTTGACTTTGTTAAGCAGTTTGTATAATTAGTTTGTTTAGTCTTCCATCAGTCCTACGAAACAGATAATGCAGTCAGCATTTATACATGGGAAATTGAGGCTTAGAATGGTTGAATAACTTACTCAAAGTCACAGAGCCAAAAAGCATCAGAGCCAGAATTCTGTTTTCTGTGGCCCAAACCCTGACCTAATAGCTAACTGCAGTATGTACCCTCCCTACTCCATAGACCTCTGCACTACACTAACCTTTCCTCACGAGCCTCCACAGGTAGTAACTTATTTAGAACATAAGGGCACAAATTGTTTTGAATTAAAAATTTTCCATGAGCTTTTTATCTATTGTTAGTTCATTTGCACATTTTACCTATAATTCTCTTGAATTCAGTTTAGAGAACTTTCATAACAAAGAGCACACATTCCATGCACAGCACTGCTGTCAGTACACGACACCCAATATCTTGTCGCTCTGACCATGTGTCACACAGCTACATAAGATAAATAGGAGTTTCAATATGTAAAATCTGAAACAATTTTTTTAAAAATAGGTTAATGAATCAAATCAAATTTGGTTTCACTTTGGTATTATGCACAGTAAATGTGTCTTAAATGACTATATTAAATAGCATTTATTTCAGAGACAAAGCATTTTGATGTCAAAAGCCATCCACTCATTTGTGCAAATGATGTTCCTAAGAACCTGCTCTCTAAACTATATCTTTGGACCCCAGGAGTTTTCTGAATCTTATCTGTTAAGTTGACCATGATTTCTGAACCGTAGCTTCTGTGTGTAAATAAACTTGACTCTTCAGCTTCCGACCTCTGCTCCTCATAATCAGATTAATTCAGGTAAAGCTGCTTCAGAAAAGAGGTCAAAACCCTTGCCAATAATAGAAGTTGCCCTACTTTGGCCTGTTGTCAACACAGTAGCCAGGAAATCCAATTCATACCCAGGTCAGATCAACCCCAATTCCAATGCCTTCATGACATCACTTACTGTAAAACCACGAAGAGATTGTAATTGCCTAAATGCCCTACACTATTTGCTTTGCCCTCTCCTATTTCATCACTTATTTTTATCCTAATCTACTCTTTTATAGCTGAATTATTCTGCTTAAACATGCCAGGAATATTTCCACCATAAGGCCTTTGTACTTGCTATTTTCTTTCTTTTTCCATAGAGTTGCTTTCCCCTCTTAGTCATTTTCATATATCTCTTTTAATCAAGGCCTTCTGTGACCAACTTACAAAATTGTCAATACTCTCATTGGCCTTATATTTTAACCAGAGTATTTCTCACTAGCTTAGCGTATATTTGCTGAAACAGTTTTGTTTACTGAATACTACATAAACCCCATGATACATGTACTTTTTCTGTAGATCCTAAAAAATTCTTGCTACTGAGTAAGTCCTCAAAAACCATTTATTAAATGATTAATAAATAAATTAATAGATCAACCATTGTTAATTCTTGCAAATATTTAAGGCATGAGAAGCCACTGTTACTAAATAATACCAGCCAACTTATAAGTGCTAATGTTATGTGGTCATGTTTTACTACATTAAGGAGAATGATGGAGGGGATGAATTCAACTATGTGATATTATAAGAACTTTTGTAATTAAATTTGTTTTTAGAAATTGACACTATTTTTAAATGAATGCTTTAAAATAATATGCTAAAAGCAAATGCTCTTTCCAAGGTGAATGAAGGTTACCACTTAGGATATGCTGTACTCCAAATACTGCTGCTGTCAATTTTCTGCTAAGGCAGATCAAAACACAAGAAGCTCAAGTCCAAAACTGCATAGAGCTAAACACACTAATGCAGCTTTGAAGAAAAAGATCTCTGAGTCCTGGAACTGGGAGGAAATTACATAATAAGGAACATTATCTCTCAGAAAAAGCTAGCTACGGTTTTGGAGCATGGTCCTGTGTTCCAGTGGAATGCCACATTTGCACGGAATCCATGATCCGACCTATAATTTTAAGAAAATAGATTAGATGATCTTCTCTCATCATGAGACCACACTGCTGCAGCCACAAATATTCCCCCACTTTCATGTTAATACCTACTCTGTGAAAACCAAGAAGTGACTGTACTTAATTGCCCCACAATTATTCTGCAAAAAAAAAATTACCAGCTGCTGCTGCCTAAATAAAGGTAACAAGGAACTGCTAACTTGCCATTTCAGAGTGAGTCAGAGGGCAAAGAGCAATTGGGAACAGATTTGTCAAGAAAGCACTGCTGCTAGAGAGAAGTGGTCCTCTTAATTTTGGCTCCATTCTAGAATCTTCTTGGAACTTTCGAAACTGTGGTTTTTCTCGTATCTGATGTCCACACTTCTCCCATTTCTGAAGGCACTGTAATTTATTTGGGCACGATAGGTCTTGGTAATATTCTTTCTTGACAAGTTTCTCCAAATTAGTTGATGGGCAACTATTTTCTGAGAAACATGAGTATTAGAAGAAAACTCTGTGTAGGCCTTTCTGCCTAATAAATAGTCTTAATTGACTCACCCATTCTAAATTATATCAAGTACTCACTGTGTCCTAGGAACAGTGCTGGGGGAATAAGTCCATAGAATTTACATATTAACTGAGAAATATATTAATCAGAAAAGCAGAAAGAATTACTTATATATTAAAATCCACTGCTGCTCTGTTCACCCCAATAAAGTACTATTGATCATTTCTTTTACATTAATCCTTACTCTCAGAGAATGTGAAACCAAGTTAATATAAATTTATTTTTCTTCATTTATCTGGGATATCTATAATTTATTACAACTGGGCCACCATCTATAACCTAACACCACTCAGACATCTCCACTGCTGCTTCCATATATAGTCCACATAATGTCTCCTCAGAAGAAAGCAAGACCTCATCAAAAGCCTTCTGTCTATGCAAATTTTAAGAAAGGAAAGAGAAAGAGCGAGAAAGAGCAAGAGAGAGAGAGAGAGAGAGTGAGAGAGAGAAAGACTGATTTCTAGAATAGACAAGAACTATTCAGTTATTTTGAAGCCCTCTGTGGTATCTGACCTCAGAATAAACATTCCCACTTTCCAATAGGGTTGGTGTCCCTCTCTGTCTCTCTCCTCCCCACCTTCTCCTCTCCCACTGCTGTTGTCCTGGTCTAGAACAATTCCTCTAATGAGAATGTTGGTAACACCCTTTTAAAGGATTTTTCATCTTTTTCAATCTTTACCTTTCAAATAGTCCTTCCTAATATCTTAACCCACATCTGCTCATCACAATAAAAAAAAAATCGACTATTTCCTGATGTCCACATTGTAATTATCAAGTGATTGAGCAAGGCACAGTTTCCTACAACCCAATTCTTCTCAGAGAATTCCAGCTGGTCCAGTCTAGATACATAGGACTATCCATTGTTTTTGCTTAGTAAGACATATTGAGCTATATCCCCAGCCCTCTTTTGTTGTTTTGTTAATAAGAGTAAGCATCAACATATGGTGAAACTGTTTTAGACATTTTTGTGATTTTAGACAACATTTTTCAGGTCATTTTTTAACACATAGAAATGATAATCTACAGTCTTTGTGCAGAATTTAATTTTTCATGGGTTCTTGGTAATTGAATAGATTGCTGAATTTCCCCTACTTATAAATCCTACATTTTTAAAATTGATTTCAAGATCTAAATAGTTTTTGAAAATACCTATGCATAAACAAGAAAAAGTTATTTATACAGGGTCTACAATGTGTAGAAATTTGGGGCAGACTTCTGAGTGATGCTTAGTCTCCAAACTTATTAAAAAACAAAATATTCTGGGTTGTTGACGCTTATGAGAAAGATACAAAAAAAGCAACACGATCAAAATAATGTATTTAAAAGTAAGATGATTAAAGTTATGCAATGTTAGTTTGGGGGGAGATTATTATTTGTTGAGATACTTTTATGTACAGCTAATCTGAAATAATTTAATTATAAGTAAGTTTAAATAAATTAGGTGTTTTCAAGTACTTAAAACTCTTCTCAATACAAAATCTGCCTTCTCATAAATCCTTGATGTTCCAAGGCCTATGGACTATGGAAAGAAAAGAGAAGAAAGAGACAAACTCAGATGCTGAAAACATGAGATTTGCCTGAAGGTGCCAAAAGTAATAGTGGAGTAGCTGCTTTGATTCACATTTGTAAAGAGAAGCTGTTGGCTACAGCTAGGATCTGGCATTGTTAGACCAAGTTCTTCTATAGGGAGCAGTCTTCAAAGAGTCATTTCCTTTCATTCTAATGCTGTAAACTTCATTTCAGAAAACAAAGGTAATAGGCTAGTAATAACACCATTGGGTTCTTGTACAGCTTAAGTGACATAAGGCATGAATAGAATTAAACATGTATATTGGTCACTCCTTAAGCAAAAGGGATGTATTCCAAGACCCCTGGTGGCCTACCTGAAGCCTCAGATATACTAAACTCTATCTAGGCTAAGGTTTTTTTCCTAACACACATCAACCATAACATTTAATTTATAAACTAGATAAATATGAAATTAACAATCAAAACTAATAGTGAAGTAGAACAATTAGAGCCATGTACTGTAATGAAAGTCATGTGACTGTAATCTCTGTGTCAAAATATCTATTATTGTATTTTTACCTTTTCATTTAAAGGAATCACTGTGTGGCTTCTCTTTTATATACTGAAATACATGTGTGCTTTGGGATGATTGCAAAGTAAAATAAGGGTTACTTAAGCACAAGCATATGATCACATAATTCTTGACCTGATAATCAAGACAGCTACCACATGACTAAGGAGCATGGAACACATATAGTGTGGATATGCCGGATAGAGGGATGATTCACATGCTGAGTGGGATGAAAAAAGATGGTGTAAAATTTCATCATGCTATTCAGAATGATGCAGAATTTAAACCGTATGGATTATTTATTTCTGGAGTTTTCTATTTAATATTTTCTTTTGTCCTCAGGGTTTCTTTTTTTTTTTTTTTTGGCAGTACTGGGGTTCGAACTCAGTGCCTTGAGCTTATTAGACAAGTGTTCTAGCACTTGAACCATATCCTCAGCCCTCATTTAATATTTTCTGACAACCCATCACTGACCTCAAACAAACCACAAAAAGCAATAAGGTAAGCAGATAGCATTAAATAAATGCTAGCTACTAGAGTAGTTACTATAGTAAACAGAATTCCTCAGCTCTTATTGAGATGCATTTTGGATTTCTTTTTCTCCTAATTTTAACTCACTTTTTTGTAGTGTCTGTCAATGTCAATATGTTAGTTAACAATGTATCTAATACTTATATGGTGCCTTATTCTCTCTCACTCAGAGTCATTTAATGGCTCCTTGAAGTCTTCATGACAAAATCTAAATAATCTCATACTGACCCAAAAGACACTTGATGGCCTTGTCTAGCTCTTCCTTTCCCAGCCCATTTCTTACTGCTATGTTCTATGTACCTTCAGCCAAAACAAATTATATTCCCTGAGTCTTTTCCTTTAGATTTTGTGATGCTGTGGTCCCCATCTTAAAACACAATTTTCCCTTGATGTAATTTCTGATCTTCCTTCAAAATTCACAATTGTCATGTTCTCTAGCATGCTTTCTCTGTGTCTTCCACTGGGGGCTGAGTTCCCTCCTCATTGCCTTCTGATGTCATACCAGCTTTCTTTGACTGACTATCCACTGGCACTTGATCAAGGTAGGGCACTGCATCTTATTCATGTTTCTGGGTGTCTAGTACCAAGGTTGGCCCAAAGTAAAGACTCAATATATAACTATGGAGTAAATAAATTATCTAGTGCTTTTATAGTGCTTTCAGATCAATTGGTGAGGGTAAAGAGGTATAGCCAGTGGAACTGCTTTATTCAGGTGCTATATTGAATTAGTTAGAAATTATAGTACTCAGGTTAAAATCCAACAATGGCTTAAGGTTTCAAAGAACATTTTAATTACTTAGGGAAGGCTTGCCAACATGGCCAATTAAACATAAAAGCCCATTTAAGATGGCCCTGGATTTCTAAGGTATCTTGCAAATTAGAAATGAACCATTTTATGTGTATTGGCACTCAAAGTCTCATCTCTCTTTCCAACACAGCACCTTGTTGTTATAAGCTTAGGTAACTTGGTTTTCTCTTCATCATTAGTCTATTATTTCCTGCATTCTAGAAAAGCATTCATCATAGTCCAAATACTACTAGGACTCTTTTCCAACCTTCTGTAATAATCCAGCAACTAATGGGAATAGAAGGCCCTTATAATTTTTATTATAACAAAGACAATACATATTTGATAACATATGTATGTATCTTCAAAGTCTTCAAAGTGGCAACTTGGAATTAAAACAGAGTTCAAGAAATAAAAGACACGTGAACTCCACTGTATAGTCATTGACAAACAGTATTAGTGTATACCAAAAAAAATAAGGACATAGTAAAATCAAATACAAAGCAATTAGAATATACAAACAAAAATTTGAAGCCATGTTTCAACTACATTTTTGAAAACTAAGCCAATTTTGTTTTATAACATTGATCAATGGGCATACATAGGAGGTGTTTCCAAATAAGACAAGAGGGCAATAAACCTGAGAATAAATATCATAAGTGACTAGAAACAGTATTTCCTCACAGGGTCATAAATGTCACATATAGATCATATATGCTATAGATAGTTTATAAGGTGACTTGGACACACATTCATTCACCTAAGGAATGTAAATTCATACTTTTTTGGACAACATAATTTTAAATATAGTTGATTTTTTGACTTAATTATTCTGTTTGCAATAACTTATCCTACCACAAACTTCTAAAATTATTTTAAAATGTTTCAATACATATTTGCTGCATTAATTTTTGTATAGCAAAACAGAAGTAACAATGCCCATTTGTGTATGAATGTGTACATTATAAAACACTCGCAAACCAGAATACTATGTAGTCATAAAAATAAATAGGTAAATTTCATGTAATAGTTTTCGTTGAATCTCTTCTTATAATTTTTTTGGTGGTATTGGAGTTTGAAATCAGGGCCTCACACTTTCTAGGCAAGTATTGAACCACTTCAGCCATGACCCCAGCCAATTTTAGCTTTTTTTTAATTCAAAAATGTTTACTTTCTCAACTTTTTATTTTGAAGTAACTTTGGATTTAAAGAAGACTTTTGAAGAATGCAGAGAATTCTGGAAAATTTCATCTAATATTGGTATCTTATGACACATGTATCAAATTATGAAATTAACATTTGCACAATTTACTTTTATTTTAAAGATGATTTTATGTATTCTTAAAAATCTAAATAATTTGAAATAGATCAGTAACATTTATAATGTCATTCACAATTTATCAACTGGATATGTAATTACTTCTTATCTGTAACATCTAAGTAGCAACCTACTTATTTACCCTCAGTGCCAGAATAAAACCTCATTTCTTTACAAACACAAACAAGCAAAGAAACAACAACAAATTAATATCCAAGAATTTGTTTTGTGGGCCAAGTGAGGTCATAAAACACCTGTAATTTCAATAGAGACTGAGACAGGAGGACCAACCTAGACTGGCTTTGTCAGTCTAGATTACAAAACGTGAGTACATATGTATGTGAATGCAAAAATGAAACCTGTTGAAATCATTCCAGGAATTGGAGGTTGGGGCTATGAAGGAGAGCAGTGGAGGGGTTGAATTCAAACATGATATATTTGATACATTATAAGAACCTTAGTAAATGCCACAATGTACCCCCACTCAGCACAACAATAAAGGGAAAAAATGTCATAACTCTCCAGTCCAATGAATAGCCACTTGGCACAGGTGTTTACAAGACACTTGGAATCTGGCTAGGTCTACTAAAGATTTGAATTAGAGTGTTACTTAATTTGCTTAATAGATAAAAATAGCCATAACTTACTATATTGCATAGTACAGATACAGAATTTTCTCATCTATAAAATGGAAATTATAAGCGTTCTTATCCTTTGATATTCTTAAGCAATGTAGTAAGGTAATGAATTAAATACATAAGTTACTAGAAGTTAAATATTATTAATTTTGCATGAAATTGTGTTTATGCCGAAGTGTATCATCCTAGAATGAGTTTTACCATTTTAGCAAGTGTTTTATCACTTAAAAGCTGGAAACTGCCAGGTGCTGGTGGCTCACACCTGTAATCCCATCTACTTGGGAAGCTGAGATGGGGAGGCAAACAGTTTGTGAGGCTCATCTCCAAAATAACCTGAGCAAAAATGGACTGGAGGTGTGGCTCCAGTGGTAGAGCACCTGCTTTACAAATGCAAAGTGCTGAGTTCAAACTCCAGCCCACAAAATAAATAAATAAATAAATAACAAAATGAAAAGATATAAAAGAATAAATTTGTTTTCATCTCATTTACAAATATGATTGTTTCCTGAAGTTACCTTGAGTCAATACTATAGAAGCATATTGAATTAGAATTCTGAGAAGAGAAAATCCTTTAGTTCTTTCTTAACAGAACATGCCAAAGAACTTAAGTAAAAGTTTTATTTATTAATTGGCTTCTCCCACTTTTATCCCAACCTAGATTCTCTTCCATCCCGGAATAAACACGTTACACAGAGTCAGTGTAATAAGCAGAACTGTTCAGAAAGTGCCTTCCCTCCTATAAACCTTACCCATAGGTACACACTTACTTTGGTGACTTTTTAAATTAAATTACTTTCCTTTCACATTAGAATAAAACTAATGTAAGTGATATGCAACATTCATAATAAAGGCTTTGACTTTTATGTCCTGACAGAGCAACTCACAGATGTCAGGCTGCTGCTGACATCAGCAATCATCAGAAGACAAGAATTAATTGTTAAGTTAGGATGTTTTATTTTGACCTTTGGAATTGATTTTCAAGTGAAGATTTTCAAATTATCAGCCATATAAAGTTAAATTATTTTGCAGGACTGGGATTTGAACTCAGGGCCTTATGTTTGCCAGGCAGCACTCTTCCACTTGAGTCATGCCTCCAGATCTTTTAATTTAGTTATTTTTTATATATGTTCTTGCATTTTTGCTTGGAGCTAGCCTTGTATTGTGACCTTCCTACCTATGCTTGAATTGCAGGAATGTATAGGTACTACCCGGCTTATCTGTTGAGATGGAGTCTTGCTAACTTTTTGCCTTGGCTGGCTTCAAACTGCAATCCTTCTGACCTTTGCCTCCATACTAACTGGGATTACAGGTACAAGCCACCTCACCCAGTCTAATTAAGATATGTTAGAGGTCTTGTATGGACATGTCAAGATGAAACCCATTATTATGTATAATTTAATACATGTCCCCCCAAAAGAAATCTATTCCTCTTTTAATATATCCATACATAAGTAAACTCTTTGATTAAGACAATAAAATTATGGAAGAAAACACTCAGGGGAAATTTTGTATTATTGGCACAATTCTAGTAAGACTGAATGATACTTTTTGGTATGATTGGGAACTCACAACAATTAACTTTATACAATGAAAAATTTGTTGTCTATTTCTTCAAAGTAAGTATTCTGAATTATCTTTCATATCCTACCCTTACTCTTTTCTTCAATAACTCTGACTTCCTTGATAACAGATTGGTAAAAAAATTAAATAATTTGTTATCACATGACATTTTACCACTTAACCTATCACTTAGGCTTTTGCAATACAGAATCACTTATGAATTCTTCATGCCTTTTCCTTATCCATTTTTGGCATTCCCTTGGTGTTCTTTCCTGTTATTACTTCTAATCTATAAGATCATGTGTATGAAAGCTAAAGGAAATTTAATAAGAAAGTATAATATGTTTCTTCTACTGGCATTGCCATGTATTTTACATCAATTTGCTTTTAATATTTCTACATTAAAAAGGGAATATATAATTCCCTGTATAACCATCATAAACAAACAAAAATGTCTTTTTTTTTTTTTGCAGTGCTGGGGTTTGAACTCAGGGCCTACACCTTGAGCCCTTCTACCAGCTCCTTTTTGTGATGGATTTTTTTGAGATGGGGTCATCAACTATTTGCCTGGGCTGGCTTTGAACCACGATCCTCCTGATCTCTGCCTTCTGTGTAGCTAGGATTACACACGTGCCCAGCAACAAACAAAAATGTCTTTTTTAAAAAAATGGACAGGAAGATAAAACAAGTTCTGTTCCGGGGTTGGTAACAGTGGGAGGGGGAATGACATAGGAAAGGGTGAAGGAGGGTGAACAGGGTGAAAATACTATGTACTCATGAATGAAAATGGAGCAAGAGACCTGTTGAATCTGTTCTAATATGGGGGAGAGTATGAAGGAGAAAGATGGAAGGGTTGAATTTGAGGTATATTGTAAGCAATTTTGTAAATGCTACAATGTAACCTCAGTACAACTATAACATCCTAATAAAGAAAAAAGAAAAGGGAAGATACATAAAATCATCATAAAAATGGCCTGCCAATTAAAGTATACTTTATCTGTAATAAGTTATATTTGGCCTTTGAAAAATAATATTAATTCAAAAGCGATGTAACCTCCTTCTTTCTTACAAGATGTACTGAATTGTTGGCAATGGGTAAATCAGAAGAAAACTTCAATGATGTAGGATAAAAATCAAGCTGCTACTCAGAAATCTTGACTATTTAACAACATGTATTAAAAACACACTCTGAAGAAAGCAAATAATACACAAATCCAAATGCATATGGTTTACATTTATAAATATATTGTGTTTTCCTAATTAAATTAATAAGTAGCAAAAGTCTCAACATTTTGCTATAATGATGTCAGCCTCACTCTTATGACTTCTGAGTTATGTTTGGATTTATCTACTCTTCAGCTTCTATTCTGACTGTTCATCCAGGGCACAGAAGATTGTTGCTTCCTTCTGCTATCAGCTTATATGGTCATTTCCACACTACAGTGTGCATCATCTATATGCCTTAAGGTCACCTTAAACTTCACACCCTCAAAAATTTTCTTCCTATAGCTTTCCTCTTTGAAGGTTTTTCTGTATAAACATGTCTGCTTTTAAAGTTGACTTATTTCAAATCAGAAATCTGGGAGTACCTAAATTCCTTTCTTCTCATTACTACATCTTGTGAAGCACCTAAGACTTACAAATATAATTCTTAAATCTTACTTCTCTTCTTTTCTGTGGTCCTTATAATTTCTTATCAAAACTGTTACTGAGTTTCGAAAATATCAGCTCATCGGGGTACCTGGAAAGACCTTCAACTCCCAGCATGTCAATAGATGTAGTCCTAAAATATTACGTTTTTTCCATGAGTTTTGTGAAAATGATGCCTTCTAGATTTGTAATCCTCATATAACTTTTCTATTTTGGGAAAATAGTGTGGAAGAGTAGAAAGGTATATTGGATTTATTTCAAATAGATCAGTTTTGGAATTTTAGAGCTCAAATACTCTTTATGGTTGTTTAAAACTGGTGAAGTCATACAACTATAAGGAGACATGGTCCACTTATTTATAAAAGGAAATATTACTGAGACTGCATCAGGTCTGATTTACAAACTGAATCAGGTGTAATATACAGTCTTCTTGATTCTGTTCGTCAACTTTTCTATTCATGTTTCTTTCTAACAGGTTTTTATAATGTTATTTGATATGCAAAGTACAACTTTGATTTGATTCTTTTACAGATTGAATTGTGTCCCTCCCAAAATGTTGAATCTTAACCCCCAACATTTGTGAATGAAAACTTATTTGGAAACAGGGTCTTTGCAGATGATCAGGTTGATATTATTTAATTGGGTCTTATTCCAATATGACTGTGGCCTTATAAATGGGGTATTTGGACAGAGAGACAGTGCATACAGAGAAAGACATTGTGAAGTTAAGGAATAATGCCATCCACAAACAAAGGAATCCAGGAGACAACTAAAAATTAGCCCTTAGAAGGACCAATCCTGCCAAAACCTTGATTCTGGACTTTGAACATCCAAAACTGTGAGACAATAAATTTTTGCTGTTCAGTTCACCCATTTGTGGTTCTTTATTTCAACAGCCATAGCAAATTATACAATTGTTTAATTGTGTTTCATATAAATGTATAAATGTATCCAGCTTAGAAGGTTAAGTAAGGAAAGGTATAAACCTGGAATATACAGAAAACTTGTCATATTGCTTAGTACAATTAGATAACTTGTAAAACTGGATAATTAATGAAAGATACTGATAACGACAGACATAAAGTCCTATCTGATACAGAGGAAAGCATTCTAATGATTTGCCCTTATACCCCACAGAACCCAAAGAGAAAGCTTCATGATCAAAGGAGAAGCTACATGAAATCATTTATTCATCATTGTTCCTTAATCCCACTCTCCATGTGCAATGTATGGAGTTCTAGAGAGCTTTTTCTGTATTGTTCTATATTGTTCAGAGTTCTAGTAGAGAGACCAAGAGCAACTCAAGCTAGTGAGTTATCTGTCACAGCATAATAGCTGGTACTGAACCACTGTGAGAGCTGAAAAAATGAATTTTGAACAAACCATCAAGTAGAATTGCTGTCTGTTTCCCAATTAGGAAGTCACTAGCTTCAGCTTGCCATCACCTCTGCTGTGGTGGGGAAAACCATGACAGCAGTGGCAGCTCCAGAACAGAATTGGCCACAGCCTGCAGTGAAATCTGTGCCATGGTCCCTGCCTTTCAACATCCACAATTGGCTGGCTAGATGTTGAAACCTCTGCTGATGCTGCTACAGAAACTGCATATCTCTGATTGTGTTTGTTGGCAGATACAGCAGAAATCATAATAAGAGAACTTTCTGAGAAAGCATGAGATTGACTGAACCAAAATCACATTGAATCCCCTGGCTGCAAGAAAATCGTAAGACTGTAGGTTGTAGATTTCCACATTCTGCTATTCATCAAAGTCCATTTGAAAACCAATCCACCATACCCATTAGATAACCTAGTAGTGTTGATTTGTTATGAAAGGAACTTAGGTACCGCATGGACCTTTTAGTTCAGCAGTCCTTAGTCTCCATTGCCACTTCCAAACTATTAACTTCCCTGATTCCTGAAAACTTTCAGTTCTGGATCCCCTAATCTTAGACTATACCCTGTTACTTTTACTTGTTGGTGCAATTTGAAGAAGCCTCAGATTTATTTACAGATTTTAACACCCAGAACTCCACCATTTTCACTTTTCCAGTCAAAATTTTCTCCAATTTCCTCTCTCCTATTTTCATGAGAGTAGAGACTTTTGTTCACTTGCTGTTGCCTCACATTATAAGTGTTGGGTGAAACACTTAAATTTTTTTAAACCTGAAAAAATATTTACTGAGTCAATCAATGACATAGTAATCTTGTAATACTTTCTTAGTTTAACTATAATACTTCCCATCATATAAGAGTTGTTCAAATATTTCATTGAGTAAATGAGACAGAAAATAAGCAATCCTAAGATAAAGTGAACCTTAAAACTCTATTTGATCTCCTCCCCACTAAAAGCAAACAGAGTCAAAATGGTAGTTCACACTTGTAATCCCAGCATTCTGGAGACTGAGGCAGGAGGATCACAAGTTAAAGGACAGTCTGTGAAAGTCTGTCTCAAAAACAAAAAGTTAAATGGAGAAAGTCAACTTTGTGAAGTCAGTAATGAAATTCAAAAACATTATAGTTATTTTATTACACATAATACTTTGAAATTTTTCTCTTTTAACTTTTCCTCATAAAACTTCCCACATTTTAATGGAAATTACCTCAATCAAAGTAATAATATAATTGTAAAAGATTAATAATACCTAAGATAACTAATTGAATGAAATCTTAAATTGGTTCATTAAAATAACTATAGGACCTATTAGTGCTATACTGAAACTGATGATCTTCAAATTGATTCTCCTCTCTTCAATCTGTCTTTAAGGAAGGAAATTAAATGGCTTGAAAATATTTAAAGATTCATTGTAATGTTGCCATTGAGTAGTCATAATGTAATTCCCAACCTATTAATTATATCAGCTAAGTCAACCATGACAGTCTATTAATAAGAAAGGGAGAAGAAAATTAAATTAGCAAAACTATTGAAACTGATTATCAAATTATAGAGAGATCCACATTACATAAGCATGCACTCAGAAGTCTATAGGGATGCCCTGGTAAACATGGCATGTTGATTGTTTACTTCAGTGTTGCTTTCATTGCTATAATGAACCATCTAGAGATCAATGACATATTGAATGCCAAGAAATTGTCTCAAGTCTTTGTGTAACTAACAAGGTACGAAAACCTGAACAATTTTTAGCTATAGAACCATTGTCACACAAGAGCTTATCAAAATGAGATTGATGATACATTACTTTAGCAACGGAATTTTCTGAGTGTAAAACAATGGAATTTTCTTGACTGTAGTCAGTCTATAGATTATCAACAAACAGTACAAAAGATAATTGCTTTTTCCTTCCCCCCTTTCTTTTGTTCCTTCCTTAAAAAATTATTGTTACCTAGTATGTTCCAGATATTTTGGCAAGTTTATCAGAATGATAAAGGATAGGAAACAGTTAGTCAAGAGGGTACTGGTGTGACAGTGATTAGTTTTACCGGGAGCACCTGCATACATTTCCTCTGCTGGGAAAAATGTGGCATATTCTAAGAACTTGTATGCTGAAAACAGAATGGGTAATAGTATATGTGTCAAAGAAGAAAGAGAGTAGACAAAAGGGGTCAAATCATGCATTTCCTGGTAGCCTAGGGAGACAGTAGGAATTCTGTAGAAAGTTCAATGAGGAAGGGGAGATAGTGGAGTGTCACATGATCCATGAACTGTAAAATATAATAGAAATTACTTCCTACTTGGATGTTGCCATATACTATATATAATATTATGGAATAACATAAATCCAAAAATCACCTTTTATTAAAAAGTGCAGTGTTTAATATTCACATAAAATTTACTAGACTGTAACTCAATGATTACAGTTTAGGGAAAATAATGTTTTCATAACACACTTTATAAATTTAAGGAGTCATATGAAAGGAATTATAGTTTAATGATCATTGACAAAAGACCAAAGTTTGTTTTGGAACTTCTGCATACCCTAGATAACAGCTCCTCATAAGGCAGCTTAATTTAAGAATTGTGGTGAATGGCAATTTGACATGTTTATCATCTAATTAGATTGTGGTTTGTGCTGAACTTTACTAAACATCATTTCTCTGGAAAAGATACAGGGTATTGCAGGCATCTGCAATGTATCATCCACAGTGGTATGCATAGTGTATATAGGCACTAATTGCTATTATTGCTATCTTATAAAATGAAATACAATTTTGAAGAGTAATAAGTCACCCAAATGAACAGTTTGAAATGTTAATAGACTTTTGCTAAAAATTATTGCACACTTTGGTGTCAAAATAAATTTATTGTGTTATAAAGAAATTAAATTGTATCCAAGGCTGTTCAAATCTATATTATTAAGTTTACATTATAGATTGTTATATATAGAAAGCAATAAGGATTAATTTTTGCAGTTATTACATACAAACAAAATCAAAGAATACACTCACCCAGGAAAATAAAGATACATACAAGAATGTATTTTAAATATGCTTTTTATATATATTTGCTTATAATAATTTTTTTGAGAATGTTAATTTATAGAATTGAAAAAGAATAAAAACATAAAAATGTGAAATTAGGTTTGAAATGTTATTTAAGATAGTCTTAAAGATAGTTATTTAATTGCTTCAAAATTATTTATTTCACTCTCTCTCTCTATATATATATGATTGCAGAGCCTACACCCTACCAAAGAATAAATGAGTATTCTCATAAGTACACAAATGCCTGCATTTTAGAAATATGTTTGGACTACAGAGTGTGGATTTTATATGTTTAATGTAAGCAAAATTTCAATTAGCTATATATGTCTCATATGTTCAGAAAGATGTGATACATTGAAAGTGTATTCTATTTGAAGATTATGTCTCTGAAAATTTTTTTTAAGTTTCCATTCAGAATGAATTAAATATAAAAACTTGAGTTTATCAATATTGCATCTAGTTAAGCATTCAATACCTATAATATTGTATACTTTCTGAATGAGAAATCATGCACACTTTCTGCCTAGGCTCCTGTGGATTGCTGCAAGAATTATCTTTGCAGGATTTATTGTACTAGTACTCTTGTAATGTTGCATTTCACCCTACTGCAATGTAATTGTTTCCCTTCCATCCCCTAATTTTCCATGATAAATAACTACATTGACTATCTTCATTCTTCTCAGAAGGTCCATCTACCTGCCTGCTTTGACTGAAACTGAGCTTTATCCATAATGCACCACTCTCCTACGATCCTCACTCATGGGGGAAATATTCTGTACTAGCTAAGGTAATAGTAGCGTTTATGAGGGAGAAATTCTGAAATATCGGAGAATGTTTTCTAAAAAGTATGCTAGAAGACTTTGTTCGACACACTCACTCAGAACTCAGGTTCTCACATCTTCACTGCATTGCTTCTAGTTTTCTCAGAGGATCAGCACTCATCTTTCAGAGCATTATGTTAGAAATTTTAGATCAGCTCAGAAACTGGTATATGCTCTTTGTCACCATCTTATTAAACCTGTATCTGCCATGTGGTTACTGCTAGTGGAAATGCTAATGGCCATGTACCCAATAAAGAAAGAAGAGTTTTGCTGCATAGCTAACAGTCTCTCAGAGTCTCCCATGTTCCATGAACAATTGGCACAGGAGTTTGTTAACATTTATTAGGCAGATAATAGTTCTGTATCCCTCAGGATACTTAACAGAAACCACAACCTTCTATATCCTTACCCATAGTCTGCATGTGGTTGACCATTCCAAAAACCTATTGTCCAGCTTGTTCATTTATTGATTTCAACATAAACACTCTTGACTGCCAACCTACCAATTTTGCTGCTCATATCCATGGACAAGGAGAAAACTTTACATGCTATTGTAATTTGAACATTTGAATTATTTTTACTTCTTGAGAACTGCATTCTTTCTTTCTTTGTTTGGCAGAACTCTATAGAGAACCCTTTCCTGGCCTTCTTTTCCCAAGACTGAGGCTGTTATCTGCATTCTGTTGTCAAAAACACAGGGCCCATCTCTACCGTATGAAGAATACAGAAAAAATTAAAATTTCCACTAATTTGAAGAAGACCTTAGTCAGAATGCTTCTACTTTAAGCCTATTCCTAAACTCGGTTTAGTAATGCTAAACTCCATGCCATGGGGCCAATGCTGCTAAAGTAAAGGCCCCATAATCCTCCTTCCTTTCCATCCAGTCTCATGATGAACTGTATCTAATTAGTTTCCCTACATCCAGGCCCAGAATGAACTCATATAACTGATTTTCACCATACCATCTAAAAATATGGAAAATGTATCATTTTCAGAATCTTAGCAAACTTTGAAAGACCTTTACAACTTTGGACCATCTGGTTACCTAGATGCCCTTTTCTCTTCTCCATATCTGAAGAGAGTGAGAAGAAGAAAAATCATTTATTTTCCTTTACCAAAATCACATTTTACCCAATGTGTGAAGCCTGCTGTGGCTAGGTGGAAACTCAGCAAAGCTGTGGGATGTGACTGCCTTTGCCTATGTTTCAAAGGAAGCCCTAGAAAGCCTTAGAGCTCAGATAGAGAACTGCCCTGTGTGGGGGGCCACCATAGGATTGGATCAATGCCCAGTGGAGCCACAGAGGTGTTGCTACCCCATAATCCTCAGACTGGTTGAGTCAGTAGGAAGCAATTCCAGCCTAGGAGACCTGTGCCATGGGCTGCAGCCATCAACTATGTGGAGATGGGGCAGTCCAGAAAAGCAGAGGAGCTGAGACTTATTTCATAGTTCCCAAAAGGTGGGACTTTTGCCCTACTGGTACTGGAGGGTAGAGAATCTAGCTAAAGAAGATAATTATTAAACCTTAAAGTTTTCGACTTGCTGGAACCTATCATTCATTTCTTGCTGTTGTTTGTTTGTTTTTGTGGTACCAGAGTTTGAGCTCAGGACCACTCATTTATGAGGCAAGACACTATAACTTGAGTCATGCCCCCCATCCCTTTGTGGCTTTATTTTTTGGATGAGGTTTGCCCAGGCTGGCTGTGGACCATGATCCTCCTACCTCAACCTCCTTTTGATTATCTTGAACTGATTTGTAAGAATCTGTGTATTGGCTTAAATTGTTAAATTTGTGATAATTTTTTTTCTCCACACTAGAAAGTAATGCAGATCCCTTATTTATGTCTTAGCTGTGTACACTAACCTGTTAACAGCACTTGACAAGATACAGCTGTTGCTCATTTATATTTTCCTGGTGAGACTCTGACTTCCTGAAAGGCAGGAGCCATATCTTATTTATAAAATTTAATAAATTAGTAAATATTTTGTTGTGATTCTGTTGCTGAAACAGGAATCCTAAATGATATCATCCCTAAAACTTTATTCTCAAGGCATCACAATAAAGAAAAAATTTGGTTACTCAACTATTTATAAATATCAAGAAACTGAATTGACAGTTTTGACATTTTGTTAATACATCCTCATGTGATCATAGAAACATAAAACCATAACTTTTAAGCTTATTTTATTTATGTTTTGTGGTATTGGGATTTAAACTCAAGGTCTTGCACTTGCTAGGCAGAAGCTCTACCCCTTGAATAACTGCACCATCCCAGCTTAATTATTATTTATAAAGATAGAAATAACTATATTTTTAAAAAGTTTTAAGTTTTTATTTCTTAATAATATTTATACCTAGCTCCTCAATTCAAACTGGCTCTGGAAGTTCTGGAAGGTTTAGTGTACATATTATTGATAGCCTATTTTAATGGTTACTTACTCATATTTAAAATTTTTCATAAAAACTTATATGTATTCTTCTAGAAGGGAACGTAATCTAAAAGTTAAAATAAATTATTACTCCCCAAAAGAATTTGATCAGAACCAAGGCTGTGTCTTAATACCAAAACAAGTGGGAAATTCAGCTAATTATATAAATTGCACATAATATTGGTTATTGAAATGGTTATTAAATCATTTTCTTTGTCTATTAGAATTGGGATAATTAATATTTTATTTTAATAGGTGTCAGCATTATAGAAGCAAGACATAGAAAGAAACCAAGAATTTAGGATGCATCATTATTCTTTCTCCACTGGATAATTCTGACACTGTAAATTTTTTTAAAGCAGGAGAGTTTATTGAAAAAAGTGTAAAGTAGAAGAGTAGAGCCACTGTAGTTGGGGGAGAGGTCCCAAGAGTGTGTGTCCTTCACACTGCAATTTTTATTGTCCTAAAAATCACATTACTTATATTCCCATTTCCTACTTGTTACCACCCAAATTTTTCTGCTTCCCTTTAGAATAAAATTTGTTAAAATAATTCATCTTGGCAAGGTCCACAGTTGAGTACACCTCTATCTCAACTCAAACTCTGGCATATTTCCTCCCTCACTTTCTTTTTTAAAGTTTTTATCCAAATGGAACCTTCTCAGTTAAACCTTCCCAAATATCTCCAGTGTTCTATGCATTATTTTTTCTTTAATGCTTAATGATCATCTAATATGATATATTTCTAACAGAGGAATGCTTGTGTTCACCACAAATTCCTGTACTGGAGACCTACTCTCTAAAGTAATGGAATCAGGAGGTAATGTCTCTGTGTGTTAACTAGAATTTGATGAGGTCATGAGGGTGAGGCACTCAGGATTGGGATTAGTGTCCTTACAAGAGACCTGAAAGACCTTGCTGTCTGCTTCTTCCATGCAAGTGATCAAAGAGAGAATCTATTGGAACTTCAGCAAATACTGCATCCTCTGGCATCTTAAATTTGGTCTTTCTAGCCTCCATTACTAAGAGAAATAGTTTATGGTATTTTGTTGTAACAGCCTGAAAGAAATACAACAATATTTACATCATCATTAATCACTCTTACTAGAATGTAAGCTGTATGAAAATATGCTCTTTATTTATTTTCAGTATTCCAATATCTTACTTCCTAAAATGGTGCCTGGTTCTTAATAGGTACTCAAAATTTTTATGTTGAATGAATAATGGAGCATCATTGATCAAGTGAGCAAAAATTAAGGCAGCATTATCTGTAGACAGAGTATAGATAGAGAATGTGCTTAGGTTAACTGAAAGGAATCAAGAACCCAGATAGCAAAATACAGATGAGCAACATGAATTCAGAGGTTCAGCAAAATGACTAGGTAAAAGGCATAGAATTTCACCTTCCAGAATAGAATTAACGATAGCATCAGCTATATCACAAAACACCCATTTCTTTTGAACTAGGTGATTTATAACTAGAAGCAGGAGAGCATAACTTGTGGGCATGAAATGCAGTAAAAGCAGTTCCTGAGAATGTTGGGGAAGCTGCCCTCCATTCAAGATTCTGAGCATGCACTTGTTCAGCTGTGCTTTGCATTTGTCTATGACCATAAAATATCATTTAGGTTCATCAATTAGTGCATAAGTAAACAAGTAAACAGAAAAATAACACCATTAACGGCAACAGACACTATGAAAAATGTCATGAGAAGCATTTCCATAGCAACATCAGAATAATTATCACTAAAATAAGCAGTAGAAGAAATGTGTTAAAGCCAAGCTTTATTTTTTCCCAGAATCATGGGACTGCAGTGCTCACCCACACAACAGAATCATCAGTATGAACAACAGGAAATTATATTTTATGCATAAAACAGACATTGAACACTGTGGAATTATATGTAAGCCAATGAGCCTGAAATATATATTTTTATAATAACAGTTATAAAAAGAAATACTTGTGATATTTTTCAGTGTCAGTAAAATGTATCATATTATAATTTAGGATTCTATTTCTAAAATTAACAGTCTGCAACTAGAGTCCAATTTTAGAAGAGGTATAAGCCCAAATCAAACATCTTAATTTGTATATTGTTAATGAAACAATTTTCTTCTCAACACTTGAAAAACTCATCTTGAAACCAAGAAAAGCACAAACTACCAGAGTCAATGTGTCAGAAGAAATGATCAAACTGACAACCCAAATGAAAATTGTGTTTATTTTAATAGACTATATTAAATAAAGAAAACACTATCAAAATAAACACTTCAGTATATTAAAGATTTTTTTTTTGGTGATTCTGGTGTTTGAACTCAGAGCCTCACACTTGGTAGGCTCTACCACTTGAACCACTCTTCCAGTCCACTTATGTTAAAAATTAAGCCACAGAACATAAAACAGAAGTCTTCACAGCTTCCTCCAGCATATGAAAACCCAGACCTGAAACTACTTGCTAATAATTTCATTTACTTTTTCAGCATCAAGCAGTGAAGTAATATCTTAATTTCTTGAATTTATATTTTCAAACTAAAACAATTACTTTTTGTTTCACACGATTCTGCAACCATGAGTAATATATTAGAGACAAGAAAAAGTTGGAAGATCAAGGGGGAAAAACATGAAGAAATGTTAAATAAGAGAAATAAAACCCAATCTGATAGATTGCTATGAAGGAATATAAGTTTTATATTCTTAAACAAAAAGACAGAGTGTCTATGTACCAGGATTATAAGCACTAGGAATACATTGGTGAGCAAGACTTTTTCCTGTTTTGTGCCAGTGGAATGATCTTGGAAATTATGACTCTCCAATGGACAGTTGGCCAACTATCGCTTATCTGGTCAAATTCAAGTGACCACTTGTTTTTGCATGGTCCATGTACTAGAACCACTTTTTACTTTAAATGATTGAAAAAGAATTTTAATAATAATATTTAATGACTTCTACAAAGTGTGTGAAATTTGAGTTTCTGTGTCCCTAAGTACAGTTTCATTGGAACACAGCATGGCCAGCCATTCTTTTGTTCATTGCCTATGACTGCTTTTGAGCCACAGGAATAGAGCTGAATAATTGTAACATAGAGTCTCTGACCTCCTAAAGGTTCAAGTATTAACACTATGACTATTTACAGAAAAAAATTGTAAACTTCCCCAGAGTTCAGCAGGGCTTTGAGAGTTAGATAGTACACACATTAATGCAATTTTAGAATACAGAAGACTTGATGCTTCAAGATAGTAAAACAATTAGAAAGAAGGCAATTATGTCTTATCAGAAGGTGAACAGAATATGAATATGTTTTGAGCCTAAAAAATGTAAAATCTAACCAAGTGATGTAACAGACTTGGTGAGGGATGTAGGCCTCTATGAAGAGATGGAGTATAGCACCTATAGACTATGAAATCTAGAAGAGCTACTTCAAGAAAATTATTTAGGGTTAATGATTTTTATTAAAGGATTCATATGCAATTGTGAAGGACAGAAAAATCACTCAGAATGTTAGCCAGCTCAACCACAATCTCCTGCTCAGCCACAAGCTCTGATTGATAGGCTCACTCAGTGAGCTAAAACGGGTCATTTGCCTTCCTGGCAAACACCAAGAAAATAACCATGGAATCAGCCCAAGGAAAAAGGGAGAATTAACAAGAGAAATGATCAAAAAGAACTACAACTTATGAAATTTTTTGTTTAGTAAGTAATATCTGCATATTGGGTATATTATAAACTTCAATTTTTGGGGAATCATGCCCTTATTTATTAAGAGATAGAAGTCTTGTGATTCTGATTCTAACGTAGAATGTACAATTGAGTAATTGCTTTAGAATTATGTTTCTAAATGCAAATATTATTGCAATTAAATACAGTATTAAAATATTCAAGAGAACTTCAGTTTCAACATATTAGATTTATAAAAGTATAAGGGTAAATTAAGGAATTTAGAGTAGCTGATGAGTAGTTACATGTGTCTGGAATTATATTTGACACTGCAGATGAAAGATTGTGTCCCTGCCCTTCAGAAAACTATGGAATAAGTGGAAAAGACAGATAATTCCGTAACAAAAATAGAGCTGAAATAGGACAGTATAAATGTCTGTACCACAAATTCATAGAAAAAAAAAACTAACATGGGAAGATCAGAGAGGACCTCTTTTCAGTCAAGTTAAAGGTTGGGTGGGATTTAGAATAAAATTGAAGGATTCCTTGTGGTATTAATGGGTCACTTTTAATCAAACTGCTTAAGATGATGAGGAAGGTAACAAGAATCCCGGTGACCAACAAGTGATGAGGATCATTCATTATGGTGGGGATATTGGCATTGAGGATAGAACAAGACAGGAAGGAAGACATGACAGGTGTGCTTTCCTAGGAACTTTCTGGGATGTGCAAATGAAACAAAGATTTTCTTTTAATGGAATGGGGAGATTTGGAAGAGTTTTCTTCTCTTTTTTGCTTTAAACTGAAGAATGACTAAGGTGGAAGTAGTGTAATAGAGTAAAACTGGAGGCAAAAAGGTACATTCAAAGGCCATAATAATAATAATAATTAATTGGTAAGAAATAATGAGGACAGCAGAATATGAAAATTGGAAAGAAGTTCAAAGATCAACTCCCAGGTTTATTAAATCACTTCTGGAAATAGTTGATAATACATTAAATGGATACTAACTGGGAAGTGAATGTAATGGACACATTTCTTTATTTTTTTCAGTACTGGGGTTTAAACTCAGGGCCTACACCTTGAGTCACTCCACCAGACCTTTTTTATGATGGTTTTTTTTTCTTTTTTTTGAGATAGGCTCTCTCAAACTATTGCCCTGTCTGGCTTTGAACTGCTATGTTCTTGCTCTCTGTCTCCTGAGTAGCACCCAGAATGGACATATTCCTTTTTTACTTTTTTTAAAATTGTGCTGGGTGGGGGTATATTGTGGCATTTATAAAAGTTCTTACACTATATCAAATATATTGCTCTTGAATTTGCCCCTCCACCATTCTCCATAGACACATTTCTTGATGAAGGAGCTGCTCACTTCCAAAAAGCTCAACATTATTTTCAATGCAATTATTTCTCCTTAACCATGACTTTTGGTCACAGGGAGATGTGGCCAAAAATTGTCATCTGAAGCAAAAGCTGTCAGAAAATCTACTGGGCAGAAACTTATGTTTTGAGTGGCCTGGCTTTAATGGATGAACTAATCCAATCAAATTACATATTTAGAGATTGTTAGCAGTGAACTGTAGCCATCACAGCTGGAAAATCATGTACTCTTGGGTTCTGGTGTGGATATTTTCAGAACTGTGCAAGCTAGTGACTAAGTCAATTGCAGGGAAAGGAAGATAAAGCAAGCAGATAAAAAGGGAAGTGAAATAAAAATCAAGTAGTCTCTGAGAGACTGGCAGAACAACATGGCTTCCAAAATCTTGCCAGTTGCCATGAGTTCACATAATCCCTTTGCTACCACTGTTGGATTGTGAGATACCCTTTAAAACTTTATAATTAATGCCTCCTCTTCTTGATGTAGTTCACATGGGTGAAAGGCAAAAAAATCACTAATAAACATAAAATATTATGCAGTTAAAAATTCACTTTTTTGAAAAATGGTTTATTTTATTTTCAAACTTTTGGATATTAAAATTATTAGCTAGTTCTTTATTTTACGATGAAATCTATCTTTACTCTGTTTTTTTTTTAAAAAAGATCTGTTTCCTGTTCTTTGTTCTCCCCATCTTATAATCTCCTTTTCTTCAGCCATTTCTAGAAGTGTTATTAAAATTGTTATTTAACTTTCCTTCTCTCTCTCAACATAGAACTGAAGTAGTTTTTCATTGATACAATGAGAAGCTTCTTCATTTCAACTGAGAAGTTATCAATTTTTCAAATAACACTGAAGAGTTTTCTATTAGTAGTTCATTTCTCATATATCTGGATTTTGGCCAAAATTTAGCTGACATCCCAATTTTGTGTCTCAACATTGGTATAGAATTGCAGGAAGGGTACTTTACCTTCTGAGCACATTAGGGTAGACATTCATATCCATTGTCACCAGTAAGTGCTGGGGGAGTGGCTCAAGTGGCAGAGCACCCTACTTAGCAAGCATGAGGCCCTGAGTTCAAACCCCAGTACTGACAAAAAAAAGTCATTGTCACCAATACCCTTGAAGAAATGGGTTTAATGAAGTATAGTTATAATCTTGATCAAAAAGACATTGGTTAAAGCATTGGAAACACAAATTAACTATTCAAGTATATAACTGTTATGAACCATGTCAAAAACTTTTTAATATAAGATATTTTATTAAGGTGTCAATGGTGATCTTTCTTTCTAGACCTATCAAATTTATATACCTTTAAAATGGTGTTTGTGCTTAGTTTCCTTATCTATTCTTTAGGCCAGGTTGTTGAAAAAAGGGGGAAGAACAATTGAGAATACTGTAAAATCTAAGACTTGAGCTCTGATAGACTGTAATAAGTTGAAGATTTTCTACAGTGATTTCTTGCTCCTTAGAACATTCTAAAATTTGTGAAGTTTGGGGGAGAAATTCTAGTTGGGTGGAAAAGCTTCTCTGAATTAGAAAAATTATGTAGTGATATATGTAAGAACAATAAATTAGAACTTATCTATGTTATAGCAAAGATCCTCTTTGATTGTAAGTGTTCCTAAATTCATATTTCCTTGCTTCAGATTACTGTCCTGTCATAGTAACTTTGTACACAGTAACATTGCCTTTATCCTGTAATCATTTCTTTGCTAGTCATTTTACCAAGTAAAAGAAGGAACAGAATGAAGGGGGCCAATGTTGTGATATATTATCAGTTTCCTTCATGGAAGTTAGGTTTCTTCCTTTTAACTTTTATTCTCTTTGTAAAGGCCATGGCAGTAGAGGGAGGGAACTCCAAAGACTAATCATTTATTGCTAAACTTCTGAGTTTCTCAACTTAAAAATGCATAGCAAGTGAAACACTCAAAAGAGACAGAAAAAGCTTTTCTAGAAACAATGAAAGCAGAATTTATATGTCATGAACCAAAGCCGAGAAGACAGTCCATGATGTCAGAACAACAACAACAAAAAAGCACGGAAAGTAACTAACACAGAAATATGCTTTCAGCGACAGAGGAAAGAATCAGAGCATGAGTAAAATGGCTTTACTCTCTGCTCGACGTTAAATACTAGAGAGGAAGGAGATGGAGTGCTTCCAAAGATACAGGTGTATTGAAAAAAGTGATAATTTGGGGGAAATTCCTGCTTTCCTCTCCCCACCCCCTCAAAGTCCTGGCCCCAATGTCCTCAGAGAAGTCTCAATTTTAGCAGGAGCTATGGCCTCCATAATATAAGAAGTTAATTGTTGAGTCTGTTCAGGTGAATGGGCCTGATAGCTGCCTCAGCAGGTCTGGCACACTCCATCCTGGAGTATGAAAGTTGAGATCCTCAGAGCAACTGGCAACAAAGTGTATGCAGAAGATCTAAAAATGTTATTGTATTTCAGGAGGACCAGGTTCAGAATAAGAAGGTCCCAGACTTTGGGAACTATTGAACTGGAGAAGAATTCAAAAGGCCCAGTGGGACTAACTCTAACTCTGGGGATAGCCCAGTGTCCTGAAAGGTACAATTTCACTTAAGCAAATGCCATGAGATCAGGTGAGGCACCTGAAACGAAACCTTTACCTTAATACCATAAGAACATAAGAATACATATGTTTCCCTCTCCTTTCAGATACTGTATTGGTAAGTTGGGAAAGAAAAACATGCATGAGTATTGATAGAACCATACACAGATATCCCTCTCTCCCTATCACACCTCCCCTCAAAAAACCACAACTGAGTTTGTTTTAAACTAAAAGACTCAAGTCTCTTTTAAAACATCTGCATGTTGCTTCATATGAGGAAATGGAAGTTCAGGAATGAAAAGATATCCATTGTAGCCAGAAAGGATATTTATCGGACTTTTATTTTCTTTTATACTTAGGAATCGGGAAAATTTCAATTCCGTTATAAGAATTATAATATGAAAAACTCCTTCATTCATGCCACCTTTCTTGTAACTTATAGGAGTCTACCTTTTATAAATGAAATAAAAATAAAATACAAGGTAATATGTAGAAGAAAAGCAGCATCAGACTGTGCTGTTAGCCATTTCACTAAGTCAGTGAAGTGACTTAGTCATAAGAGGAGCAAAGCCAGATCTTCAATTTTGTTCTTAAAATTCATTGTCATACAATATCAAATCTAAGTCCTCAGTGAAGATATGTGCATTCTAAATACAGTGAGAATCTCATTATGCAAAGAATGCATTATAAGAATTAATTATAAAAGCAATTAAAATTCACCAACAATCACAACACAGCTGACAATTATTATTTACTTCCATCTCAGTTTAATTGAAAATTAACATGCAACAAGATAAATATATCATCTGCTCTGCAATATAAACACAGTGATCCTCACTGGCTCAGCATAATTTACAAATCTTACTCTGGCATGCTTGTTGATATTTAATATTATATATTACTGTGTTTTTTTATCTTACACTCTTATTTCACTTTACAAGCAATCATTTTAATTATATTTTAAAGACACTCAAGTGCCATGCTATAAAGAATCTAAAACTGTATTTTAGATACAGGCTAAAGACAACTCTTATTTCTCTCCCCCAATTTCTTCATCAGAGGAAATTGAAAAATAAATAAATAAAAACTATCCCTTAATGCAGAATTCTAAGATTTTAGATTTTATACTGGAAAGAATTAAATAATTCATTTTCTTTAAGGAATAATCAAAAGATAAGAATGAGAAATCGGCTACTTTGATTACCCAATTAATGAGTTTAATGTAAAGTGTTATAGATACATATAAACATATACTTTAACATACATATTTACTAACATACACACAATCATGATCTGCATAATGATCCCTCAGGCAAGGAGAGACTGCTTTTATGATGGTGGTCCTATATGTTATATCAGACTATTTCACGGTGACAATATTGTTGTCTTACTTTGTGCAATTATACTTTATATGCTCTAACAATGACAGACTCCCCTTAACAATGTACTTATTGGCCTGTAACCCTGCTGTTTAATATGACTGTGTGTATGCTTGTGTGTGTGTGTTTATGTGTTTGTGTCTATTGAGTTTGTGGAATAAGTAAAAATACCTTCTCTTTTAGAAAATTTCTTTGAGAGGTGATGAAAAGGGGGATTAAGAAAAAAACCATGTTAATAAAGCTAGAAAAAAGGCTATAGTTTAAATATGCCATGATGCATGTGAAAGTTAAACATTTTTTTAAAACCCTGTTTCCTGACTGTTCTTAACAAATATATGCTTTTACACAAGTCAATTTTAATTTGTTAAATCATACTGTTTGTAGAGCACAATATAGCCCTAAAACCTGAGTGGGAAGCAGAAGATGAAATAATTTTAAAATAAATGAAAACTAAGTATCTTTCAATAAAAAACTTAAATGAAAATTTTAACCTGAAATAAATGTAGAGAAACCAAGCAACAGAAAATAGTACCTTGATACAATATGAGGTTTTACAAAAAATCTCTGCTGGGACAATTATGTAGTATATGAATTCCAGTCTTTAAATATTTGGCTGACATTTCTAATTATTTCACATCACCTCTTAGACACTTACTCTTTAACTTAGTAGAAAAAAAGAGAGAGAGAGAGAGAGAGAGAAATAAAGAACGTGCAGAGGTAAGGTAGGAAGAGAGAGAAAAAAGATGCGATCCTAAAATTGAATAAATCCAAAATTACACTAGTTCTTTCTTTCTTTGTGCCCTTCCTTGACTTTGAAGTTCCTTGTTCTGGGATTCTCTCTCATCCCTTATATCACTGTTGTGGACTCTCTTCTCATCAGACTCACATCCCTGAATTGCCTCCCAAGACCTTCTGGAAAACTTACATGTTCTTGATAAACCATTTATTCTTCAGGAGACACACCTCTACTAGAAAGCAGACCACAAAGCATTTTAAGAATTTTTTCTTCAGTTTAGGTTATGAGGGAGCTCTTTGTTTTATCAATTTTTCTAAGATTTGGCACAATGCATGGCCTGAGCAAGGCTATGATCTCCGAGGGACAGAAGAACCAGCTGGCTGCAAGTGCCCTCAAAGTTGGACACACCCTTCCTGAACTTCCCTAGATCACTGCCTTCCTGACAAGCTGATAGAGTTAAAGATTTTATTTTTGCTAGGACATTGTAAGTAGATCCATTTTTACATTTTGAGTTAATTTCACTCAGGCTTGTATGTGAAAGTCCAAAAGGGTAAATGCCAGGAATCACAGTTTAGTGGTTGAGTCCAATTGCTGGATTTTATCCAAAGTAAGTATTGTCATCTCTACTTGCTGATTGTGTTGGGAAGTTATTATACACTAATGAGCCAGTTCTGTCATTTGTAAAATAAGCATAATAATATTCACCTTAAAAGTTGGTTGTAAATATTTTAAAAGATAAGGTATGGCAACTACATTGCACAGTCACTGCACATTAAGTAGCAAATGTTGCTATTGTAACAAAGACAAAGAACGTGAAGTTCATTACAATATGTTTATTGAAAGCCAGGCAGTTTTCTAGATGCATAGGTATGTTTATATACAAAACATTATAGATAAGAGATAAATGCATTTTGTATAAGATGAGAATTGGTAAAACAAATAGAGGACATTCAAGGAGATTGGAAATGCTAAGACAAGGAAAGTGGAGAAACATTGCAATTTTATTGGAAGTACCAGTAAATGTCAAAGAGATGATGCTATTTGAACAAAGACTTGAAGGAGGTGACCATATGGATGCCAGAAGTAAAAGTATTCTGTTACAGAAAAGAACAAATGCAAAAGCCCTATGCTATAAAATATTCTCTCCTCCCTCCTTTTTTGGAACAGGATAGAGGTCAACAGACAGAAATAGAGTAAACTAGGGAGGAGACAGTGTGAGGTGAAGTCAGAACATGAACTTTGTCCATAGTCATTTTAAGAATTTTGGCTTTCATTTGGAATGAGATGGAAAGTCTTTTTGGAGAGTTGTGAGTACAAAAATAATAAAATCTAATATCTTTAACATCATTCTGGCTGCTATGTTGACAACAAGCCTTAGAGAAATAAGGACAAGAGGCAGAGTTTGGGATGTATAGTTACAAGACTTGCAATAATGCAGAGGAGAGATGGTTTCTCAGAACAGAGTGGAGTGAGATGTGGTCAGATTTCTGGATGGATTGTCTTATGTGAGAGTCAAGGGTGATTTCAGGATTTTTACAGTGTGTCATTAGACATATTAGATTGTCATCAACTGAGGTGGAAAAATCTCTGAGGGGAGGAGTTTAGAAGAAAAGCTTAATAGTTCCACTAAGACATGCCAAATATTAGTTGTCAAATAGAAATACTAATGGAGAGGTTTCATAGGTAGATATCTGGATATATGTGCCTGAAGTTCAGGGGAGAAACTGGGTAGGAAATACTACTTGAAAGCACTTGGCCTACAAAAGATATTTAAAGGCATGAAATTGGGTGACATCTGATGAGATCACCAAGCGACCAAGTTCTTTGTGATATTCCTGTACTAGGAAGTCTGGAGAAGAGACCCCAGGAAAGGAAACTGAAACAAAGCAACCAGTGAGGTAGAAGAAAAATATAGATGGTTTCTTCACAACTAATATCAACATTGTCACAGGGAACTTGTTTGAAATGCACACTATTTTGCCCCATTCATGCCCTAATGAATCACTATCTTTAGGGTGAGGGCCAGGTAATTCTTATCCTTGCTAAAGATTAAGCACAACTACTGTAGAGGGACAGTTAGATTTGGGATAAAAATAGAGAAAGTTTCATTAATTCCCTCAAACGCTAGTAAACTATCATTGCACCTCTATGAAGAACCACTCTCCTAGTTACATATTAAGTAGTTATTCAAGAGTTCACATGGTAGCACTCCAAGATGCTACTGTACTTTTGATTAATGCTTCTACACAGGTTTGTATCTCTTATTTTCTCATTTCCCATTGCTACTGAACATGATTTCTTAGAATACATTATATTCCCACAAGTCGATTACACTAACTTCAATTCCTTTTCATTATATCTGATTAAAGGAACTCAAATTTAAGAAAGGCTTTAAATATCCAGGAATAATTAGCAGTCCAAAAAAGGCACTTGTTTACTCAAAAGGATTTCTGCAATATAAGGAGAGAGAGAGACACACAAAGAGAGAGAAAAAAGGGAGAAACAGAGAGAAGAGAAAGGCAAACAGACAGTCAGACACAGAGAACCAGTAGATACTACATGCATTAATTAACAATTAGCACAATTAACTGTGTTAATTACCTATTTCAGGTAGATTTTATACTTCTTATCAACCCCCCACATCTGCCTTATATAAATCCCATAAAATGATAGGTAATATGAATAAAAATAAGAACCATGAAATAAATACATGACAAAGTTTTTGAAGTCTTTGTTAATATTTAAAGAAAGTAAAAGGATTTATCATAAGACTTAGCACATAAGAATGTGAAGAACTAGGAAGGTGCTGGTGGCTCATACCTGCAATCCTAGCTACTTGAGAGGCTGAGATCAGGAGGATCAAGGTTCAAAGCCAACTCGGAGAAGTAGTTCATGAGACCCTATCTTCAAACTAACCAGAGCTTTTAAATGGACTGGCTTGTGGCTCAAACAGTAGAGTGCTTGCTTTGCAAAGTGTGAAACCCTAAGTTCAAGTCCCAGTTCCATAAAAAAAAAGTAAGCAAATATGTTTTATACATGGGGAACATGATTTAACCATTCAGAGCTTTTGCATGCTCAGCAATGAAAATGTGTACAGTGTAGCTAGATGTTGTGGGGCACATCTGTAATCCCAGTACTTAAGAGGCTGAGGCAAAAGGATCAAGTGTTACAAGCCAGCCTGGGCTACATATAAAGCCCCTGTCTCAAAAAACAAAGATCTGGAATGGGAGTGTGGTACACATCCCAGCTACTCAACTAAGAAGATCTTTGAGCAGTTAGCTATGGCAAAAGCAGGAGACCCTAACTGAAAAGCTAACAGCAAAAGGACTGGGGGTCCACCTCTCGTGGAACACCATTTGTAGGCTCCAAAAATTCAACTCCTAGTACCACTAAAAAAAAAAAGAAGTAGAAAGATAAAAGAAAGAAAGGAAGGAAAGAGGGAGGGAAGAAGGGAGGGAGGAAAGAGAAGGAAGGAAAGAGAGGGAAGGAAGAAAGGAAGGAGGGAGAGAAGAAGAGAGGGAAGGAAAGAGAGGGAAGGAAGGAAGGAAGGAAGGAAAGAAGAAAAGAAGGAAGGAAGGAAGGAAAGGAAAGGGAAGGGAAGGAAAGGAAGCAGAAAGGAAGAAACATGGGCTGAAGATGTGGTAGAATGCTTGTTTAGCATACAAAAGATCCCCAGTTCAATCTCCAGCACTACAAAAAAAATTTAAAAATTGTTCACAGCTAGAAAGCCTTCCCTACAGAGTCACCATATTAAAATAAAAGATTCACTTCTTAATAAAAAATAAGTTTTAGTAGAATTTATCAATCATTTAGTTTTAGTAAATTTAAATTTAGTTCTTAAACTATGACTTTAAAATACTTTAAAGGACAGATTTCATGTGTGTTATTATTGATGAAGGAATATTCAAAACAAAACAATCATATACTCAAATTATCATATTCCATTGTTGTTACATCATAATTCTGAGGTATTTTGGTCCACTTAAATGATAATAACATTTAGCAACTACAGAAATAAAATGGCATGCATTCTATATATTTAAATCTATCTTTAGGAAAACAGACATATCACAAAAACAATGCAAACTTATCCTTCCTCATTATTTATCTCTAAGGATACCCACTTATCTTGAAGTTGGAGTCTATTATTCACATACAGATTCTGGTACATTATGCATATATAAACAAAATATAGTATCAGTCTATGTTTAGAATTTGTTTAAATCACTTCTTTTACTTAGCATTAAGCTTTCGAAAATGATCAGTGTTGATATGTGTTGCTTAATAGTCTTCTATTATAGGAATAGAAAGGTATATTTATACTCTTACACAGCATGTTAGGTTGTTTTCACTGTCTTCTATTACAAACAGTTCATTGGCAAGCATTTTCTAGTTTTAATGAGTACTATTCATATGAGTTCAGCTGTAGGAAATCAACCAAGGCACATTCAAATCTGACAATTCTGTCCATGAACTCCTCCTCTACAGCTGTCCATACTAATGTAGGATAATTTTATCTAAAATTAATATTTCCATGAGAAGTCCTCCTGGGAGGAGTTGTCTTCTTTGGTGGGTGGTCAACTGCCAAAGGAAAGTCATAAACTTCAACAAGAAACATGCAATAAAATAAATCTGTTTGGGTGGTTTTCCGTGTGATATTTATGGCATCTATAATCATTTGGAAAAAATTTTATTTATTGTCTTGGAAAATAAAAAGAGACTTGTGAACAAAATTGTGTACTACTCAACAAATTATTTTTTCTTAATTTTAATCAGGCAGATACTTTCCTTAAAGCAAATAATAAATAACATTGCTAATAGTTTCTTGAATATTTAGCATATTTGCAATTAGGCTGCTGGAATAAAAAGACTTTTTTTGCTTTGCTTAAGGAGTTGATTTGACCCACACTATAAGTAAGTTAACAATTCTGAAACCATGATATACATGAAATGGACTTAAATAATTAAATAATTGGAAGAGAGATGGTAGGAACTAGGATTCTTACTGTTGGAGTGGGTGGTTATGGAGAAGCAAGGGTTGAAGAAAAGAGTCAACAGTTGTTACTGGATGAAGGTAAAATATATCACTATGAATTTACATTTGGTTTAATATAGACATAGCCCACTATAGTGGGCTGATTGGTGACCTCCTAAATGGTGTGTGTTCTAATCCCTGGAACCTATGGCTATTAGTTTAGATACCAAAAGATGTGATTAATTAAGAATCTTGAGTGGAGACTTTTCTAGTTTTCTTGGGAGGGCCCTGCATGCAATCACAGGTATCTTGATATGACAGGGACAGAGGGAGTATTGAGACAGAAGACTAGGAGGCAATGTGAAAACAGAAACAGGGTGAGGTGGCCAGAAACCAAGGAGTGTCTGGAGCCACTAGAGGCTGAAGAAGCAAGGATTGCTTTCTGTCCTAAAGCCTTGGGGGATCCTAGATTTGTCAACAACTAAATTTAGAACTTTTGGTTTCCAATCTGCAAGGGAATACACTTTAGTTGTTTTAAGCTAAGTAGTTTGTGGTAATTTGTTAGAGCAGAAACAGAAAACAAATATTGATAGATGATAGATAGGTAGATAGATAGATAGATAGGTAAGTGCACTTACAGGAATTAGAATACACTTATGTTTACTTGCTTTACCAGCTGAGGCTGCTGAGCAAACTGAGGGAGAAATAATGGGATTCCAATAGCAAAAGGAATGGAACCAAGATGGTCTTAAATTTCTCTTCAACTTGACTAAATTTTTAGCCTGCTTGACTAAATTTTTACACTCTAAACCTCTGTATTATTAGAGTTTTTACTTTAAAAACTTGTGTGTGTAAATCCTTTTTCTGTTCTTTCAAGATATAAATCTTTCTAAAGTCTCTGCTTCACAACTTAAGAAGTCTTTCTTAAAGACTTGGGAACCATCCCTTTGAAATGCAATCATCAAGTAAAATACAACCCTATCCCCCATTGTCTGTGTAGAATAAACCCCTAACTTCCTGGGGCACTTCACAGTAAGTTGTGAAGGGACCTCCTGCCAAGAAGGTGGGACAAAGTTTATTTCTCCTTTGGACAAGGACAGTTAGCAAACATGGCCTACTATCCTTTCACCCCATCTCCTCAGATATCTTCAACCCTCTGGTTTAAGGGAAATTGAGCTCAGCTTCAGTTTTGGTCTTTTTTCCCTAATGAATTTGCTTGAATAAGTCTACTTTGATAATCTTTGCCAGGTGCAATTTCTGTTTTGATGATGTCTAGAGTCCAGATTTTGCTTTCTAGTAACATTCTCCAACAAAATGAATCAAGACTCCAGAGAGAAGTAGCTTATTCTAGGAATGAGGTGGAAATAATATGAGGAACCTCGAGCATCTTATAGTGTCTGAAAGGAAGTGCTAAGAACAGCAACGCTAGATAAAATGCACACACACACACACACACACACACACACACACGATGAGGATAAGTTAAAAGGACACAACAGCCAACTTCTAGAGTTGGAACACTTTGAGCAACATAATGAATAAAGCACTATTTGATTATGACTCAAAGTGCAAAATAAGTGATCTATGAGTTTATTTATGAATAAATTATTACATAAACATGATCAATATACAATTCTCCAAAACATTTGCAGAATTCAAAATAATTTATGTTGATATTAACTCAAAGGTGGAGCATTATTCTCCTTAAGCAAGGGCTATACATAGTAGTGACATTCTACAATACAGAAATGGGAGAGAAAGAGTAACTTTATCATAAATAAAACTGACAAGCACCTCCCCATACAGGTTACCAAGGCTAGCATCAAGATGGCATGTGACACTGTTGGTAGGTACCCTTCATTTCATATGATGATTATGATACTTCGTCTCCATGATCTTACTCCCCAAAACCCATAACACTATTTTAATCATGAGAAAAATACCAAACAGACAAATACCAGCTGAAGGGAATGTTTCCAAATATCTGACTAACATATTTCAGAATTGTCCAAGTCATAAAAAGTGAGGAAAGGCTGGGAAAGTGTCACAACTAAAAAGAAACTAAGGAAATAGGATGACTTAACTATAATGTGGTATTCTTGAACATTCTACAGTAGAAAAATGACATAAAGGAAGCACCAAAGAAATATGAATAAAGTTTGATATTACTTAAGAATGGTCATCAACATTGACTCATTAGTTGTGACAATTTCTATACTCATGTAAGATGCTAATAATAGGGAAACTGAGTATGCTAATATGCACATTTTCTATATTATTTTGCCTTTTTTGTGAATCTAAAATAAAAAGTGTATTAAAGAGACGGACCTTTATTCTTGAGTTGATTTTCTCAGGAGATAAAGAAATTAGGTGTTAAGTTTCTTATAAAAAACTTCAGTCTCATCCACAGCATTGATAATTAATAATAATGTATATACATGTGCACAGGTGCATATAAGTAAAAGTAATAGATCATTATGGCTGGTCACGTCTGAGCATGTTAAGATGCATGGTATGTATTATTCATTGACTTTCTCTTATACTTCTTTTATATTTCAGTTAAGGCATGACATTGACTAACCAATTATTTACTTAAATGAATTATGTTTTGTATGAGTCTGGATTTAGAAAGCAAAAGAGTATTACATTGGAAAGCACTAGATCACATTAGGGCGATCCATTCTAGAAAATAAGAGGACATAGTCCAGGAAGCTTTTTGTTCTCTGGCTGTTTTCTTCTCTAGTATGAAGAGTTAGCAGGTTGTGACTTCTCAGCTCCTAATCCTGCCCTAAACCTGGCAGTGAGAAGTGTGGCAGATGCCGGGGTGGGTTTGCTGGAAGAAAAAAGGAAATAATATTTTCCAGTATCTAGATTCTGGTGTTGGCAGAGAAATTATTTGTCCATGACAAACCACATTTATCTTTTATGGAAATTGTGCTCTGTTATGAAATTATACTAGAAATATAAGTTATATAAACTTCATTTACATTCCTATCTTATTACTAAAACACCATATTGAGCAATTATACATTGTAAATGATATCAAACTCAGGTATGTATAAAAAATCCACTTCTGATCCATGGGCTAAAACAAAATTCTACACTTTAGGTAGCTGTGAACTTATTGAGCAATGTTTTTACATACTTGGATTATTCTTTATATGAATTTAACTTCAGGAAATAAAAGAGCCTATAATTAGAAAGCCCTAGGTTTTATTTCTCATTTTTAAATTAAATTTTGTATTTAGAGTATGCTTAATTGAAGAAGCAACAGAGTTAGAGAAAGGATATAGGAATTTGAACTCAATTCTATAGTGATTTGTTGTAAAAAAAATCTGTTGTGCAAAGTTTTGTTCTTTAAAAAAAATCTATGAAAATTCTATGTGACTAGTATTTTAATCAGAAAAAGAGGAATATAATCAATCTTTAAATATGTCAACCATACTAGTAACTAAAAATGGAATAAATATGAAAATTAACCAGAATTCATGTATTTTTCTGACAAAACACTATTCTTTGAAAACCTGACTATTTGCATTCTTTTTAAGAATGACAAAATTCATCCAAGACTTCTGCAACTGTGCTTAAGACTGAGAGGAAACATTAAGTTCACATTCATTGATCACAGTCTGCGTGCCAAGCACTGTACTGGGTACCTTGAATATTCTCTCACTCAATGCACCAAACAATGATATGAGACTATTATATATAATCTAATGTTTAACCCAAAACTTGGGAAGTTAAGTAGTTTTTCCAGAGTATATATCCAATAAATGGCAGAGCAAAAAGTAGAACCTCAAACCAGCTATTTTCTTAGCTACTATGTGCTACCGACTGCCTACAGTAAGAGGCAAGAACACTGGAATACACTAGGGAAAGGTGGACCACTTCAGGCTTTCTGATGATTTGTCCTTTCCTTTTTTTTTTTTTTTTTTAATTTTGGTAACAATACTAGAGTTTGAACTCTTTTGCTAGGCAACTGCTCTTTTTTTGAGCTTTTTTTTTTCTTTTTCTTTTGGTTAGGTTACTTTTTGGATAGGGTCTGTGTTTTTTTGCCTCAGGCCAGTCTCAGAACTGATGCTTCAAGCTTGGTTGTTAATTGAGATGGAGTTTTCCCTAACTTTTTGCTTGGGCTGGTCTTGAACCATAGCCTCATGATCACTAACTCCCAACTAACTGGGATTATTAAGAGCTACCATGCCTGGCCTTTTTTCTTTCTAAAAAAGTGAAAGAGAGTTTTCTTATTTTAATTACTATTTTAAACCTGGACATTTAGAAGAAGGTTGCCTGAATTATTGGATTTTCACGTAAAAATTACGATTTTCAAGTTTGTTGAAGCTAGAGAATAAATAAACTGTGGCATATTAAATTTAGTCAATGGTCATCTAAAAGTAGGTTTTTAAAAGCCTTATTTGTAACGCTTAAACATTTGCAAGTATGAAACATTTAAAATTTGACAGATTTAGCAAATTCATTGTATGCCAGATAATGAAAAAATTCAAAAGAATGAAACAAGAAAAGTGTGCTGAATAAATGATACCTGGATTTCAGTTTGCCTTTTATAAAAAAAAATATTTTTGCATCGTTGGAATAGATAATCTACTTTTACACACATAAACTGCATGTGCTTATATGGAACTATACTATTATATTTGAAAAGAGAATATTTGTGTTATTTCAAAGCTTTGATTGCTAAACTTTTCATAACAAAAATATAAAGCAGATTAAAGAAAAAATAGTAGAAAGTAATGTCTTTGAGCTGTAGCTTGCCTCTACACAAGTAATGAATCATATTCTTCCATCTGTCTCAACTCAAATCTATCCGTTAGAGATAGCTACCTCTCTGGGAAGAGTGTTGGCACATATATTTATGGTTGCTTTCATTTATATTCAGTTCTAGCTCTGCTTATGACTTCCTAGAGCCTTCTGTTTCTTTATAATGTTGAGTAAGAGTTATATATATTATTGGAAAGACACCAATCACTATCATTCATAATTGGAAATGATGTGTTTAAATTGACTAGCTGAGAAATTAATGAATACTCTAAAGAAAATTATTTTTAAAATATCTAATGAGGCTTGTCAGAGTCAATACAGGAACTGACAGAGCTTGTTACTTCTATAAAAATATGACTGAGATGTTAACTGAAGTCCTTTTTCTTTTGAGCTATTCCCGTATCATATCTTATGCCTAATGCATTCCTCCTTTTATGGCTTTAGATATATGAATTTTTATTCTCACAACTATTTGGTCATGCTTACATATTTTTTGAATATAGTCCTTTTCCAAACATATTCCCAAGATATCACTCATATGTTTTTAATAAATAATAAATGCTATCAATCTCAGAATAAATATTAGTATGCACAAATAACAGCAGAATATATAATATCATTCTGAATATTAGGCATTTTCATACTAAAGAATTTTTAGTCATTCCTTTCTTTCCCTTCTGGGGTGTCTATTCTTCTCTCTCCCTCCCACACAGATTTCCCAATTAACTTATCATTTAAGCTATTTATACATCTATTTCTCCCCCAGTTTATCTAAACCATTTCTTGATTATTTTAGCTTAATAAAAAACCAAATTTATTAAAGTATATTCCAAAGCAAAGATGGTTTTCTTTCTGAAAGGACCAAAAAAATACATTCAGTCCAAAAAATGTATCTTTAATATCACCTTAATATACCAATTACCTACCATTAGGCACTGGAAATATAAATAATAAAATCTCTGCAATTCCAAAATTCACAGTCCAGTCAGAAAGACAGACAAATGAAAAAGGTTATAGACACTGCATTAAATGACATAGTAAAGCTGAAAGGAGTATTTAGGAATCAGGAAAAACCTAAGGATGAGAGATTTTGGGACTCCAGGGAGGATTCATCTAGAAGGAAACATATGAGCTGAGTCTTCAAGGATAGACAAAAATTTGCTTTGCACTTGAGAGGTTCAGGCATTCCAGACCCCGGGAAGAGCATTTGTGAAGGCATAAAGGCAATTTATTTGGAAAAATAGTAATGAGTTATCTCTGACAGGGTAAATTCAGAGTAGTGTAATCCAATTAGATAGAAGGTAGGGAAGTAAATGGATATATTCAAAGGATCTAAGTAAGGCAGACTGTGGAAGTCACAGCAGAAGATTTGAAGCAGGTTTCCTTTTGGGAATTTGGTTACAATGGAGTCTGAAGTTTCTGGCTGAGGTACCTATGCAGAGCAGCATTTGAGTATCAAATGGCTATGATAAGTTGACATTTGAGTTGTGCTGATACTGATTGCCTAAGGGATGTGGGACTTTAGAATGTTCTTCAGCAGAACTAGTAAAAATAAATTCAAAGTGCCCTTGCTGTGTTATTAGTATGTAAAAGAAAGTGAAAGCAAATATATCTATTGATATACAAAGAAAGTTCATAGACTTGAGAAGATCAGTTGACAAAGGAGTAGAATTGGCATTCAATGATAAACAAGAGGAAAAGTCTGAGACTCAAAGAAATTTCAGAAAAAAAAACTTGGAAAAACAAGATGATTAAGCTATGTTAGAATCCTAATGAAAGATTTCAAGAAGAAGGGAGTTATCAACAGTGATAAATCATGTGATGAGATCAAATAAGAAACAGATTGAAGAATATTCATTGTATTGGCCAGGTAGGAGTACAAAAAAGTGTGAGAGAATTTCATTGGTATGACTACACTGAATAGAGATTGCAATGAGTGAAAAGTGATCAGGCTACAATTATAACTGAGAATTTGATGGCGATGTCAACACATCAAGGCCAGACAACAAGATTTAGAATACAGGAGATGTCAAATAAAATTTCGTGATATAACTAATGAAGAGAAGAATGACACATATCTGCAATTATCCATATTTGAAATTAAATATACCTCAATAGTGGTATGCCTTATATTACTTGTTATATTACTAAATTCAGCTAACCTCTTTATATTAAAATTCAGTGCTAATGAGAGGACGACATTCTACCATAAGAAAGCACTCCAGTTTCAGAAGATTTTGTTTTTAGTTATTTATTTCTATCCTATTTAATTTATGCCTAAGTATAACACTGTGAGATACTTATTTTACAAATAGACCTTAAATTGCATACAGGTATATCTTTTCAAATAAGTGTTGTCATGTATTATTTGTGCTACATCAATTCCAGTTTCTGATTTATCCTGCCCCCAAATTTACTCAAAATAACAAATAGCCTACAACCTTAATTTTATGAGATAAAAGTAAATGAATTAATTTCATTCCTCTTATCAATAGTCTCTTTAAAATATAATTAAACTGAATTTATATGAATATTCTGAACACAAAAATTATAAGAAATCAATTTAGAATAAACAATTTAAATTTTGACAATTGAAATATCTACAGCTATCACAATAATTTGACAGTGATAGATAATAAAAAACTTGTTATTAACTAAATGGCAGTATTATTTAATATGACTCATGGGCACCTATAATTTAGATTGAAGAATTAATAGTACTTTATGCTATAAGCATGGGACTCTGGTTTGGAGATGGAAAGGTGAAGGAAATTTAGCCAAGTAAATGCTTCACATACTACACTACATCCCTTCTAAGTGTAAACTACACTCCTCAGTGATTTAAGTTTCTCTTTTTAGTTTATTTATTGCTGTTTTATTTCTGATGTGACTTGTCATAATAGTTGTAAGTAGAGGTATTATACCATGTGAACACTTATGTTAATAACTTGAAAGTATTACAAGAGCAAAGAGTGAGATATTTTATTAAGCCTCATAAAGGAAATGTTCTTACACCATTTTAAAAATAAAATATTGATCCATTTTATGACTGCTAAGAAATATGTGGTTTGGAACATGGTATGCAACAAAGTATTATAGTAAGGGAACTTGACTTGCTAACCATTAAGTCAATTGACATTTCAAAACATGCAGAACTTTTCTAATACCTAAGTGTTCAGTCATGATGTCCATATCGACCAAGAATCTCAATCTTTTTCTAGTCTGGGCTACTCTACAATGCGAACTATGAATGTTTTATGATTTAATGTTTGGTAGTTTAAGTATCAAAATTTTTGTCCATGTAGCTTGAAAAAATAATAAGAATTGCAATAAATCATTCAGTTCATGTAATACTCCAAATTCAAATTCTGAAAATGAAAAAGCAGTTTCTTCTCTATAAAGTAGGATCTTATCTACTTTAAAATTGCAACTGCATAAAAGAATGAAACTACATTGAGCGACTGCAACATTAAATAATTTTCAATGATGAAAGGTTGCTTGGAGAAGCTATGTTACAGATCCATTTTACCTATAACTTGGTTCACCAACAGCTAAGAAAGTAGTCATAGCATTAACTAATAAAAATCAAACTAGTAACACATTTTTCATATAATAAATGAGTTTGCTGTTGTGTACTTTGTTCATCACTGAAAACAAATAAATCAAGAATCTTTTGTTCTAATGAGTTACAGTTTATGTATATTGCGTTCAGTGTTATGACAATGGAGTTAAGTGGATATTATGTAAATACTCAGGAGTATTGTTGATAGTAGGAAGGAGAAGCCAGAGAAGGTAGCATCAAAGAGCTCCAACTTCTGAGCTAAGATCTGAAGAATGATCAGGAGTTACCAAGCAAAAAGAAAGAAGAAATTGAATATTCTGGGCAAAGGAAGCAATCCAGGAAGAAAAAAAACAGGAAGCATTAGAAGGTAACTATTTTAGGGATATTCATCAATACAAAGTATTGATATTTCTGTAATAGTCTACATTTTAATATATAACAAAAACTAATTATGAGCACACTAATATAACAAATTAATTGCCTAAAGAAGTTATATTAATGGCTGCCATGAAATTTGACTGAGGTACAATTCCATATTTCTACCTTGGAGGTTTTTAGAAAAGAAGAGATATTTCATGCTTCCTGTTGGATAATAGGAATGTTAAATAGGATGCACATTATATTTTATTTCTATTAGATATGTAGAATTCTTTGAAATACACAAGAAACATTTCAACATATTTTGTAGAGTATCACTAAAATATTTCATCAATGATGAAGTAAGAGAAAATATCATAATGAATACCAAATGATATTGTTTAGAAAAGTACATGAAATTTGAAGAAAAGTATAGAGTTCTCCAATTCTGATCCAGGGCCAATAATTCCCATTTACATGACTTATAGCTAGAAGTTCATTTCTTTAATTGGCTTATTGATTCCTTTTCCTAATAATTCATTTGACTTTTGAATCTCAGGAAGGTATAGTACATTTATGAGTTGTTCATGGAAATTTTTATAGGAATTAGACCATGATATTCCAGAAGAGACCTTTCCTGAGTCTCAGATGATAGTAGAGAAATATTTTATGTCCAGATAATTTGTAAGAAAATTTTAGCATAGGCATTAATTTTTTCAAGACAATTAATACCATTAAATAAATTACACATTTAGTGAGGTAACTAAAATTTCATTTGAGAAGGCTCAGCTATCATCTGAAATTATTTAACTGTAAATAACATCCTAGACTCAGTATATTTTCATAGATTAGCTTAAATTGTAGAAAGAAAATTACCTATTCACCTGTATACAAATGACTTTTAATGATAAATTGTGAAAAATGCTGAAATAATGTTGCTTTCAGATCATTTGGTAGCTTTCATTAAGGGATCTTTGAATAAGATTCTTTGTGGGAATTCTAACCAAAATGAGTTATATGTTAGAATACTATTGCAAAAAGGATCTTAAATATTTCTTTAAGGTTGAAGATTTGGGGAATTAGAGTCTATGCTGTGCCAGAAACTAATGGTAATCTGGGAATGTCATGAAGAATTAAACTAGGTCTCATCCCTCCACTCATAGAGTCCAGTCAATTGGGCAGGCAAATATTAATCTAGGAATTACTGTAAGTAGTGTACATAACTATAAACTAAGGAGTTGTGTAGCATGTGACAATAACTTCTTCAACTGGTGGAGGAAATAGGAAAGGCTCTGTGGAGGAACATAATTATATTACTCTTGATCTAATTTCTAGTATTCTATAATTCTGTAGTTGTCTCTGTATTCTCAATTTCATGGTAAATTGAGTCAATTTTACTAATGATTCAATCAAGTCTAAATGTGAATGCAGTGGATATTTTATCAATCACAGTAACTAAGATTACATGGGTGCTTTGCAACATTTAAATTGAACTGGTTAAGTAATCTTTATTGATGAAAGAAAACCACCAGGGTGTGTGTGTGTGTGTGTGTGTGTGTGTGTGTGTGTGTGTGTGTGTGTGTGTGTGTGTAAAATGCAAGTTTTATAATCTAACAGACCTGATAAGCAAAGCAATTCTTGGTGAATTCCTCCTTTTCTTCTGACAGTCTCCTTGTGTTCCAAAATAACTTTGGTCACTTATATAAACATAGATGTTTTCAGCAGTTTAAGAAGTTAAGAACTTAATTATATTAAAGTCAAACTTTTCTATTGAAATATCACTGAAACCAAAAATTATTCTGCTCCATTCTTGCTAATAAATAAATATGCAAATAAATGCAGGAAGTGAAAGATGTACTGTCCTGAGAACTTTTTGAAGCTTAGCTTCTCCTAGGTCTATCATCAATTTTAGTAAAGAGAATCCCAATAATGGGTAGCCCTCAGGTTTTGTTTGTATGTGGAATTCTCTCTAAACTTGTTTATTGTTGCGGATAAGGTCTTACACTCCACCAGCCATAAGAGTAAGTACAAAACCAAACTGATAAGCTTTTTTTTGTCAGTACTGAGTTTGAATACAGGGTCTCACAGTTGATAGGCAGATGCTCTACCACTTGAGCCACTCCATCAGCCCATAATACAAGTATGAATAGGGAACATTCCGACCAGTTGAAATCACCATAGGAAAGGGACTAAAGCAGAAAGGAGAATATTGGAGAGGATAAATCAATTTGGGGGTATAGTCTTTATTGGAGTATTTAGATATCTGACACACCTATATTTATGTAGATTTGAAAATTTCAATATTATAATGCAAAACATCACACATTTTTGACACTGTTAACAAAGCATACAGATAAGTAATATTTTAATACAAAACCTATATTGCATTTTTAAATATGAAGTATAATAGTATTATTATTGTATAATTTTTCTCAAGTCTAAATGGAAATAGATGAAGAACCATATTCCTGGAATTGCATGTTCTCTCTATACTTTTAAAGCATTAGCACTTGGCTTGATGAGTAGTTATTTCAATCTATATTTCTTTGTCTTTAGGTAAATACATTTTCATACAAATTATAATATGGTACACTCTCACTGAAAACAATTGAGAAAACCAGATAAGCAAAATACAAATAAATCATTAATAATTGCACAACTGAGAGAGGGTATCCCTCATGTCTGTATGGATAGAGGATGGCCCTGGCATATTGGAGTCTTGCCAGTAGTGGAGATACAACCCACCCCACTGTGAGTACAGAGCTGAGGACCAATGTGATCAGAGAAGCCAGGACAGAAGGAAACGGTCAAAGTAGCTCAAAATTTTTGTTTAGAGCAATCCTAAGACATTTCTGGTTATTACAAAATACTTGCATGTGGCCCTATGCTAAATATTTGTGGTGCTGAAATGGCAAGTGTGGGCAAAACTAGTGAAAAATAGTCACAACTTATTCTCTGGCTGGAATGGCTAGGGAAAATGTTAAGAATATGTGTGTTTCCATCTATACTACACAATGAAGTTGCTGCCATTTCCAGAAGACTGAACTGTATATTAAGAAGGTCAAAATATACTCTCTTCTGTACTAGACAACACATAAAACTTATTTTTTTTAAGTGTGTGAATTATAAGACAGGGCTACTTGGTGAACTTAATCTCCTTTTCTTAAGTCCCCCTTCAGAGTTAATAGTCCTGAAAATTAAGAAATCTTTGAACCTTTTGGAAATTACATACTTGGTGCAAGAATTAAAACAATTTGAAAACATAGATAAAATGTCATGCTTCATCTCTCTGGAGTTAAGAATTGCTTCAGGGTCTTCTGACAAAATGTGAATGGTAACAACTAATGACTTTCAAAATAAGAGTGCTCAAGAGTTTTGCTGATCTTTATTATATAGGAATGTGAGTGTGTTGGTAGTAGTGTGCATGTGTGTGCGTGTGTGTGCATGTGTGTTTAAGTGCATGTACAGAAATTTCAGGTAGTAGGCATATTAGAGGTCAAGAAAAAATTACTCAAGATAGTAATTGCAAAAGTTGTCAGGTATTATGAGTCTTTCAGTGGGACCATATTTCATTTTACTTCACTGGAAGAAAATTGCTTTTTATTCCAAAGCTAAATTAATGATTTCATGTTGCTCAATAAAAACTATATGATATCAACTGAAGGGAATTTCATAAACATATTAAAATTATAGTCATGGTATAATTAAAAGTTTCTTAGGGATTGGACTCTGTAGAATTAAGAATGCGTTAAGCTGCTGCTGATTTTGGTGTGATGCTAGAAATATCCTTAAATTTGCTAACTCATGATATTTATTAAATAATTTTGCATCTCATTTATTTTTCTTAACCATGACCATTAGCTTTTCACTGGCTCTTAGTTCTTTTGCAGACTTCTAGCTCATTTTCCACTCATCTCAACACCAGAGTGATGTTGACATACATCTGCTCAAATAAATTAACATCCTATCACAGTAGACTTATTTGGCCTGAATAAAAAGTTCAAAAGTTAATTCATAGCTTGACCCATGTGGCTGCTTCCATCAAAAATATAACATGTTATTATAATTTGCACTAACATACACTTAAGAGGTATGATCCTTCTTTTTTGGTTTTGTTCTTGTTTTTTTAGTGACATTTATTGACCTTTTCTTGTGATTCTGTAACACAAGAGGATTCATGGTGATTCAGACACCATATGCAGTGTGGTAAAGATGCTTAAGATAATATCAAAAGTATGTGCATCAATTTTTAAAAACAAAAACAGTATATGTGTGCGTGTGCATGTGTGTGTACATGTGTGTGTGAGAGAGACAGAGAGAAAGCAAAAATTAAAATTTGTCACTGGATGTAGAAGTACATGTAAAACATAGTAGGTAGTCATATATCAGTTATGAAGTACTTTTATGACCTCACCATTTGACTGTGTTTATAAAATATTGGCAAAGAGTCATATGTATTTTGAAAAGAACTATTAAATGTATCTGGGCAACTCACTTCTCTCTTAAATAAAAAATGGATTGATTATTTAATAAATGTCCATATCTCATGTGTCATGCAGGGAACTGAGCTCTCTGTGCCAGCAAACATCTCCATACAGATCCTGCCTGGGAGTGAGGGGGTTGGTACCAGTGGGAAGGGGTGGAGATGGGGAAAAGGTGAAGAGAGTGAATATGGTGCAAATACTGTGTACACATTTATATTAATGGAAAAATGATGTCTGTTGAAACTATACCAGGAATTGGGGGAGGACATGAATTCAAGTATGATATTTGACATATTGTAAGAATCTTTGTAAACACCACAATGTACTCCTATCCAACAAACAATTAAAGAAAAGAAATAAAGAACAAAGAGTTATTCACAAAGAAGGAGACATTGTCATATCTTAAACTTATGTCAAATTTTTCCATAGCTCATATAATATAGTATATTATATTCCTATTTTGTCTTACACAAGAAGAAACAGGCATAAAGTGGGCATTTCACATGAGATGGAAAAGGGTAGAATGCATGGACAGAATATGGTGTCTTGTATAGACCACTTTCCTCTTATGGTAGTATACCAGTTTAATCTAACTGGCTCAAGGTATTAAGATACAAATAAAATAATTTAAAAAGTTTGAAGAACTACTGTATGATAGGCAGTTATGACAAAATAAGTAATTATGCTGTGCATTAAGTAATATGGGAGTGCCAAGAAAACACCTAGGTGAATGTGTTGGTATAAGCCTGCCATCTAAGGAGCTCATTGTCCTACTCTCTGCCATACATTAGAAGTAGCTAATGCTATCTGTTCATTCTTCACTGCACCTCTTTCCTTTTCTTCCTGGTTCTTACTAATTCTTATGGCTATATATTTTTGATTACTTGACAAAACATTTGGTTCTTCATTAACAGGAAGCTTTAAGACACTGCCTCTGCTCGTGTCTATGTTTTCTCATTATGTGGTTAGCAGCTAGTCAATAAGAAGTAACTTGGATTAGCAAATGAAGAAGCAATATCTGAAGGTGTATTGGAGGTTAAGTATAATTAATTCTAGTGAAGGTGGAATAAATATAGCAAAAACATAGGCATGAACTAGCTAAACATAGAGTTCCAGGTAAATGCTAACAAGAAATGATGCAAAAGTTGTCTCCAAGAGCCAGCCTCTAGCCTCCTTTGAACTATGCTAGAAAGAGTGGACAGACTTCTTTTAGCAAAATTAGGAGCAATTGAACAGCTTTAAAATTAAAGTATGTGAAAGGACCAGTTTTGTTTTGCAAATATACAGTGTAGCTATCCAAAAGATGAACTTTATTACACCAGATTTCATGCAGAAATAGCAGCAGTGAATACTGGAAAAGAGACCATAAAAGAAGTCATTTCAAATGCTATGAAGCCAAGTAACTACTGGTAGCATTTTGGTGTTGAAGAACTACCTGATAACTAGGTGGTGTACATTCTGAACATTGTAAGAATCTCTAGATCAACAAATACCCTATGGCATACAAACTGCCCCCTAAACCAGAACATTATATTTGAAAAATGAAAATGACACATTTTGGTAACTGATGACTTTACAAATGTATAATTAAGTAAACAGTTTAATAAAAAAGAAACATTTTAATAAAACATTTTGATAGGAAACTTATAGTATGAGGTTGTGCTAAAAGAATAATGGCCAAAGGTCAGAGGCTCTGAAACCTAAGCAAATTAAAGGTTAATCCCCACTTAATGAATGAATAATATATTCTCTGGAGTCTTGACTGAGCCAGTTTCACAAATCACTTTATTATAACATAGAGGTCTGATGAAATTAGTAACAGATGCAAGCCACCAACTTCTATTTCCTACTTAAAAGCCAGCAATTTTCAAAGCTTCTCCACTTTCTTTTTAAAAATATATTTGCTGTGGAACATGATTTGAAACATCACTCATTTGGTGCATGATCTGGTTAATGTCAAGTCAAAATTTCTGTCTTTAGATATTTATGTACTTTATCAAAAGCAGAGCTTATGTTCATTGAGCACTGAAGAAATGTTACCCATGTTTTACAGATGGTGTCTAATTTCATGTTGCATTAGCACTTTGAGGTGTATATTAGATTACACATGGAATTGAAGGATAGGAGAGCACAGTGTGGTGAGACAGTCACGAGTGTCTCAAAAACTTCACAAAGAGGAGTAAAACCAAGTCTCAGTAATAAGAAAAGTACTTGAACGTCAACCAACTTACTCCTGTTATCTGCATGCCTCTCTAATATTCATGCTTCTTTTCTTTTATTCCTCTACAGTTAATATTCTTTTTTTTATGCTCCCTGGTAAAAATGGGACTTCATACAGAGACCAAAATTAATGTGTACTTTACAAAGTTCCCTCTTTTTTTCTTTTCTCCTAACATTCCCTATGATGATCTAACTGTCAAGTTTAGATAAGGTGGTAACCACTGTGTAAGTGAATTGGTGTAGAGAGTAGTAGAGGTAAGAAAATGTGAGTCTTGGTGGAAGGAAGCAACTGCATTTGACTGTAAAACTCGATTCTTACTCTGATCTTAAGAACCAGGGTTTCCCTACATTCAGACATATGATTGCTTCTATCTAAGTTTTAAAATCCAAAGTATATGATGCAAAGTAACATAGAACCAATTCATTCCACCAACATGGAGAGAGAAATATCCAACATCCAGTAACAGCATTTCATGTCCAAAGTCTGGTCCCCGGCAAAAATTATGGTGACATTAATGGCAGCATGGTTTTCAAAGATTTGTGGTGGAATCTTTTTGGCTCACTGAATTTTCTGATTCTGATTCAACTTTCCTATGAGTTCTACTAATAAACTTGTTATCAGCCTAGGAGTTGAATTGTATTATTTGTACCTAATAGATTATTATCCTGACTTATCTGTCTACCTGGTGTACCCATTTTATGTCAGTATGCCAAAGAAAATTCTTACTAGAATTTCTTTTAACTTTAACAAATACTCTTCACATATTTTTCTAGTGAAAGAACAGGGATATCATCAAAGATAAAAATCATTTAATAAGTTAATATTGACAGGACATCTTTTATTCTAAAGTTTTGTTACCTCTTAAAATGCTACTCAGCATGTTTTTCAGATGTAGTTTTGTAGCAGATTGTCAATTGCCAAGCATTATGGAAAAACAATGTAATTTAGGGGACACAAAGAAAATTATAAAAATCTAATGAAAGAAATATAAAATTTGAATGAATCAAAAAGTGGTAAATTATGATACTCTAAACAAAGAGTTTTTTGCACAGATTTTCTTTGATTTTATAAAATTATAATTTAAATAAAAATAGTTAAGCCAATGAGTAAGATGAAAATAATTCAGAGAATGTTAGTCCATTGTTTTTAATTACACAGATAATTCCAGGGAAATACTACTAGATTAAACATTGAAAACTCTTGTATGGTTAGACCTACAGGTGATTGCTGAGGAAGGTTTACTGGTGAATATTTTGAGAGCATGTAGAATACGTAAGAGAGTTCATGCTGAATATATAATAACCAGGTTTTTGCTCAGAATATTTCCAGTATGAAATTGTGAATACTCCTCCAGGTATTAGACAAAGAGCAGTGTTCTTGTAAGTCATTATTGTAATAATCAATGAACAGTGAAAATTATCTGCATGGGAAATTCATGGCCCTCATTTAAAATTTTTCTTATTTAATAGTGAACTTCATTTTACTCTTTCGTATATATGCATTTATGCGTTCACTTTCCTTTTAAATGATTTGTTCCAGCAAACTCAGCCATCCATTCCTTTCCAAAGACACCACTTTATCTGTGTCGTTATTTTTATTTTCTTCTATCACCTCTGATGTGTTACTCCATTACTTTTATCCTAAGTCCCTTTTCCTCTCAGTTACCTCCCTTACATCCTTCAACATCCTTGCAACATTATACTCTACTGACATATTTAAAGGGTTTAAAAAAAAATAAATGCTTAAATACATTTACAACCTCTATTCTATTGCCTTAGATCTCTCCTTTACAATAAATATGCTTTTTAAGCAAGTTGTCTAACTTTACAACTTCCACTTGTTTTTCATTTGTTCATTCCTCAACTATTGCAAACTGGTTTCATTTCTAATAAACTGAACGCTATTACTTTCTCATGTGTCTAATATGTGACATAATTTATGATTCCTTTCTTTTAAACTGTCTCTGATCTTAGATCTACAATCTTTAAATTGTTCACTTATCATTAAACCATTACTATGGGGCAATATAATGGCTTAATATTTTGCAATATGTAAAATCACTTAATTCTACTATTCATGGGAAAACTGATTATACTTTATAGGATATACTTGCAGATTCTTCATGATATATTTTTTTGCCTTTTGGTAGCATTGGAGTTTAAACTGAGAGCCTCATGCTTCCTACACAAGGGTTTTATTACTTGAGTCAGGCCCTCATCTTACATATTCTTTAAAATGCACATTTATATTTAATATTGATTTGCATGTTTCCTCAAATATTAGTAAAAACTTCAAAATGCATAAGCTGCATTTACTTATTTGCAAAATTTATACTAGTGGTTTTTTCCCTTTTCTTATTACCAACTTAATTTAGAGAACAGCAACTTCTGTGTTGATAAATTGTGAAATGTGGGTGGGATGAAGGCAGCTGGTGTACGAGCAGTAAGAACTGCAGCTGTTTTTGACAAGACAAGTACAATACAAATGACTCATGAAAATAATCTATTGTATGGCTTTTATGCAATCTTCCCTTTAAAAAAATTGATCCATTCTTTACCATTCTTTGTTACATTTTTGTTATTATCCAATGGGAGAAGAACTTCTCATTTATTTAAAAAAGTTTGTGTGTATTTATGTAACTTATAGGTAAAAATTTTACCCTATAACTTCACACAACAAATATCACTTGAGGAAGTCTATCATATTAGTTCATGGACTTTGAAGCAAACTATAAGAATTGAAGTCTCAGATCTCTCCTTAACAGTGTTGAGACCCTAGGAATGTTTCTCAGTTGAAAATAGGTTAATTTCACTACTTACCACACTGGATTGCTATATAGCTTGATTATAGTACGTGTGTATAAACTGCTTAGGAGAGAACACATAACATGAATATGCAAAATAAAACAATTCATTCCTTATGTTTTATAATATTGTAAAAATTATATTGATTTGAAAATTATTCATTTATTAAAAAATATTTACAGAACAATGTAACTATTTCCCACTTTTTCCTAGACATAGAACAATTTTGCCAAAGGTGACTGACGAGACACATTCTGTTGGTAAATTATTGGTGTTAAGAATTTTGTAGAACAAAAATCCAATGTAATCCATCCACATCTTTCACATGTAAAAGTGGCATTCTAGATAATATGTTATTTAATTCTGTCCCTTGAATGAAAGTGGCAAACCCAAGTCTGGATTAAGCAGTCTTGACATTCAGGAAAGCTAAAGACAGGATCTGTTTTAGGACATACCTCAGAACATGCCTGATTCAGAGCCTGATTTGTGACTGCCTCTGATCACCGTCTCACAGGTTTTCTTGCTTTGTTAGGGCACATCAACCAAGCTGCTTCTCCCCAAGAGATTTATATTTGCTCTTACCTTCCATGTAGAGCAGCCACCTCAACACACCATCTGCTTGACCTCCTTATTGTTTTAAATACCCCCCACCTTTACAGTGTATTCCTATTCCTTCTGTGTTTTCCTCCATACCACTTGTCATCATATAACTAGCTAAATATTCATTTGCTTATTTATTATTTCCTATGTGTCCCACATAGAGGGAAAGCTCCATTACAATAGTCCATCTTCATATCCTCAATGCCAATAACAGTGCACATGGCACACATGCAAATGTTTAATAAACAGAAGAATAAATGTTTTTTCTCTATGTATATTTTCTCCACGTATATGTATTTTTTGGCTATTTGTTTTCTGTAGTGCAAAATAAACGGAGTCATGGCCAATGATCACTAAAAATTTAGCTGTTATCCCCCAGCAGTAACGAGCCCTCTTCCTGCTCAGCTCTTGGTCTCTAAATACCTTTTCCATCAACAGGAAACAAGATCTTCAGATGAACTGGCTGATTTCAAGTTTGTAAATGAGAAGGGAAGGTGATAGATATTGTTTGTTTGATTTGGTTTGGTGCTGTATCAAAAGACACTAGGGCCTTTAGAAGGGACTCCTGCTGACATACTTTGAGATAATGTAAGTATTAAAGAATGACTAAAATTGACTTTAATGCAATGAAGAAAGAAAAATATATAAACACCCAGTTATAAGAGAGAGAAAGAGAGAGACAGGGGAAGCTTAGCTTCCACATTAAGAGCTTATATTGGTCATTCAGAGTAACTATTTTAGGTGGAACTGTAGCACATCAAGGGAAAGCTCTTCTTTATCACTGTATCCTAAATTATGAAGAGTAGGCATGGCAAGTTACAAAGTTACTGTTTTGCAATCTCCAAGGGAAAATATGATTAGTCAAGGATCAGCAAAGGGTGCTAAAAATCTTGGGGCACTGTTCCAGAACAAGAAACTAAAAAAACAAACAAAAAAATGCAATATGTATACTTTGATTAAATCCTTGTTTGAAAGAACAAATAAAGACACAAAATACATTACTGAAACAGATGGAAAAAATTAAATAAAAACTGTTTGCTAGATGATCCTGGGGAATTGTTATTAATTTTCTTACAAGTGATGTGATTATAATTATCAAAGAGAATATTCTACTCTTATTAGTTTACACTGAAGTACAACAATGCATAACTTATTTTTAAATTGTTCAGCGAAAGCAAAAGTACAGATAACATAAACAAATATTACAAAATATTAATTGTTGAACCAAAGTGTGGTGATTGAAATCTTAATTGTACAATTCTTTACAACTGAGTTACAATTAAGTTTAAAATAGGAGAGTTAATATATGGATAATATGAAGTTGGCATGATGATATAATCTTTGCATGTGTTTAGAAAATACCAATTACAATTGATTAGCAATAATTGTGTAATAAAATACATTATTCAAGGTTTCTCAGCCTCTGCTCTATTGACATTTTAGATAATTATTTGCTATGATGGACTGTTCTATGCATCATACAGTGTTTAGCAATTTCCCTGGCTATCCATTAGATAGCAGAAGTGTTGTTCCCTTAAGACAAAAATGTCTATAAGGGCTCAGGATGTGACTTGGTGATAGAGCACATGCCTGGCATACATGAGACTGCAGTTCATCCTCGGCACTGGAAAAAAAATGTGAGCTATGAATACAGGTAAATGTCTTCTGTGTGAGATCTTGGGGAGAAACTTTTCTCAGGCACAGTGGTGCACAACTGTCATCCCAGCACCCATGAGGCTGATGCAGGAGTATCACAAGTTCCAGATCAGCCTGGAATACATAGTGAGATCTGTACATACTGAGACATTGTCTCAAAAAAAAAGTCTGTAAAACTTGTCCAATGTCCCTGTTTGGACTAAATCCTCTCTGATTGAGAATCCTGCCTTATGTGTTTATTTATTTTTTTTCCATTCCCCCAAATTGATATTTTTTTAGAGAATAAAAACTATTTATAAAGTACATTTGTTAAAAATCCAACTCTTCCTATTCAACATACATATAATTTTATATGTGTGAGTATCAATACTGGTATTTGTGGACAAAAATGACTGAAAGGATCAATCATAAAAGATTTTTAAAAATAACCTTAAAACATAGTTTTTACTTTTTTTAAAAAAGTAAAATCATGTGTTTTCCCACATTATTATTAACAGAAATTAAATTAATTTTACATTTGGCAGATTAAGATTTGTCATTTCTAGCAAGAGATGTTAAAATTGTAATTTGAACTATGGTGTATTTATAATCAGAAAAATATGCAATTGGAGCAAAAAAAAAAACTGTGTTGAGGAAGATTTAATAACCTCCCCTATTATTTACTCAGGCCACAACCTGGATGAATCTCAAAAGGTTTTATGTTCAGTGAATGTAGGCAACTTCAAGGGGTTGAATTCTTAATGGGATTGGACTCTGATCACATGATAAAAGCAAGAGCACACAAGGGAGGTATGACGATAGGTAAGACACCTAAAAAACTAGCTAGCATTTGTTGCCCTTAATGCAGAGAAACTAAAGCACATACCTTAAAAGCAACTGAGGCCAATAGGAAAAGGGGACCAGGAACTAGAGAAAAGGTTAGATCAAAAAGAATTAACCTAGAAGGTAACACACACGCCCAGGAAATCAATGTGAGTCAATGCCCTGTATAGCTATCCTTATCTCAACCAGCAAAAACCCTTGTTCCTTTCTATTATAGCTTATACTCTCTCTACAACAAAATTAGAAATAAGGGCAAAATAGTTTCTGCTGGGTATTGAGGGGGTGGGGGAGAGAGGGAGGGGTCGGAGTGGGTGGTAAGGGAGGGGGGCAGGGGGGAGAAATGACCCAAGCCTTGTATGCACATATGAATAATAAAAGAAAAAAAAAGGGGGTTGAATTCTGTATGACTCTTGTTATAAGACATTCCTGAAAAGAAAATAGAAAATAGCAATGGAGAAACACTCACATTGCCAGGGAATAGGCATGGGAGGAGAAAATATGGACAAGGCAAGAGCAAAGGGGACCATGTGGGGGTGATGGAACTGTTTGCTTTGTTTGGTTTTATAGTACTGAGGCTGATACTGGTATAAATGCTTGAGCCATGCTCTCAGCCGCATAAAACTGTTTTGTAACTGGATTATAGTTGTAATTCCATTAATCTACAGACATGTTAAAATTCATAGGTGTGTACACTAAAAAAACCTGTATGTTAATTTATAAAATAAAATAAGTATTCTCTTATCCTTCTAATCATAACCCCATGCAAAGCACAATACTTGAATAAAGTTCTTTCTCTAGAAGAGTTTATTTGTATTTTGTTAAATAACAAGGGTGACTCATCAGTGTATCATATATGTGTATGCAAAAATCAATAAAAATCTAAACCTAAATTTAAAAGTACCTATATAACACATAATGTGAACTAATATAGTTTTGTTGGTATATGAAGAAGATACTAATAAATTTATTTATTTAATAAACTAATAAGACATTTATAAATAACATGACCTAAATGTCAAATACAGCTACCTTATAGCTGTATTTTCAGATCACATTATAGATTGATGAGAAGACATGACTTATGTGTGTCTGTTCTATATTCCCAAGATATAAGGCAAAGACCACAGACCTTTCCAGAAGAGGGGAACCACACAAAACAGTCACATAGCCTATCCTACCTCTTCTTTATCCATGGACACCTCAAAGAGTGCATATACAGACACCATTTTCATTCTCTTCAGTGGTGGGGAAATAGATAATTTCCTTCTGATAGCAATACAGAAGTGCTTTACACATAGATTGTACATTACCATTCCGGAATTCTAACAATCTTTGCATTTTCTTAAAAAAATTTATAGACATCCATTCTTCTGTTTTAAAGCCACACTTGACCTTGGCAAGAGCACATCTTCAAAAGGGAAACTGTAGAGTAAGAATCTAAGTTTCAGCCTCTCTCTTTCATAAACATGAATCCCAACACTAATTTCAATGCATTTACCTGGTGACTCTGATGTGTTTGGTCTTCGCCATCACAACCATGAAGTGTTCCTCCCTCTCCCCAACTTAGAAGATTTAACTCTCAACAAATACCAAAAACGAGCAACATCATTTCAATCACTGAGACCAGGAGTTTCAAAATTGTTAATTAAATGTTCCTATAAAATGGCAGTTATGGCCCTTAACTATATTAAATTATTTATGAAATATGTATTGCTGTTAAAGAATGTTTCAACGTCATTAAGGTCTTTCTCGGGTCAATATTTCTTTTTTGCTTAAAAACAGCTTAATGTCCTCACTGAAAGGGGAAACAATCCAATCTGTAAAATGTTTTAGGCCGGAAATATTCTCAGCAGGAATTTTGCCACTGACTTTTACATTCTTATTAGTTTTAATTAATATGTAAGACCTGTGGTCATGATTTGGCTTGCTACTAGACAGATGGTATTCAATTGCACATTTGATGTTACATTTTCTAATATCACAATACAAAAATAGTTATCATCACTGCATATCCATTTTTTGTAGGCATCTTGGAAAAATAACTTTGATGTTTCCTTTTTCATCATCTAATTTTGTGCAGCCAGCAGGTTGCATGGCACGCCTTACCATCTGTCAATGTATTGCTTGTTAATATATTTTTGCTATAATCATGAAACTAATGGGATATTCTAGATTACACATGATCATATTTAATAATAAGAAATCTTTAGGTTTTTGTTTTGTTTTGCTTTAGTTTTTTTGTGGTGCCAGGGCTTGAACGCAGGGCCTATACCTTGAGCCACTCCACCAGCCATTTTCGTATTAGGTATTTTCGAGATAGGATCATGAGAACTATTAGCCCAGGCTGGCTTTGAACTGCAATCCTCCTGATAGCTGCCTCCTGAGTAGCCAGGACTACAGGTGTGAACCAGCGGTGCCCAGCAAAACCATCAGTTTTAAAAGAAACCAATTACACTTAAGACTAAAACTTGGGTCACATACTAAGAGGAGAGCACATATGGGAGGTATGGAGATAGGTAGGAAACCCAAAACATGAATGTGTTTGATGTCCCTACTGCAGAGGAACTAATACAGTAACCTTAAAATGACAGAGGTCAATTGGGGAAGGTGATCAGGAACTAGTGAAAAGGTCAGGTAGAGATGAATCAATTTGGGTTGTAACACACTTGTGCCTGGAAGCAATGCTAGGAATCTCTCTGTATAGCTATCCTTATCTCAACTAGCAAAAATGCTTTGTATTTCTTATTATTGCTTATGTCTTCTCTTCAACAAAATTAGAGAAAAGGGCAGAACAGGTTTTGCCTAGAAGTGAGGGGGGTAGGGGGTAGAGGGAGGGGATGGGAGGCAGGGGGAAGAAATGGCCCAAATGATGTATGCACATATGAATAAATGAATAAAAAAATAAACTGCAACCAGTATGAGAAAACACAGTAAAAAAAAAAGACTAAAACTACATAAATTGTTATTGACTCTTCATCTTTCAGGAGGCCTAACAGTTTTCAAATTCTTCGTATTAAAAAAAGTTATAAAAATTCATTAACTAGAAAATGGTCACAGTTAGAAAAGGAAGACCATATTTCCATGCCACTGTATGTAAACATGGTATCCCTGTTGGCAGCCATTGTTTTTCTTGGAAAAAACCTCCACTCCCTTGACAGGGCTTGTATTCAATAAGACACATGTACATTTATAGAAACAAAGTCCTAATTTAATTGATTTGTACATGCTTCACACTGATCTTGCAGACATCAGATTTGTTTATATTAGACATCAATGTATCATTACAGCACAGAAAGTGCTGTGGAGTTATATTACAACTAATTTGAGTGATAAATAAGTTGATGTTTCTTTTGCTTCTGAAAAGTGGCAGAATACACTAAGTGAAAGAAAATAATGTATATATTCAAATTATCTAGGAGACTGAAGAGGAATCATTTGGAAGGATGTCTTCTAAAAGAAAAACAAAATATTTTGAGGCCACTGACTTTTTAAATCACCCCAAATCATTAAATTTCTTTCTTGTTACAGTTTTATGAACATAAACATTTTTTAATATTCCCTTTTGGAGAAGAAATTCAAATGGCCAAAAAACACATGAAAAAATGCTCACCATCACTAACAATAAAGGAAATGCAAATTAAACCACACTAAGATTCCACCTCACCCCTGTTAGAATAGCCATCATTAGCAACACCCTAGCAACAGGTGTTGGCGAGGATGCGGGTAAAAAGGAACCCCTTACACTGCTGGTGGGAATGTAAACTAGTACAACTACTCTGGAAAAAAATTTGGAGGCTTCTTAAAAAGCTAAACATCGATCTACCATTTGATCCAGTAATACCACTCTTGGGGATATACCCAAAAGACTGTGACACAGGTTACTCCAGAGGCACCTGCACACCCATGTTTATTGCAGCACTATTCACAATAGCCAAGTTATGGAAACAGCCAAGATGCCCCACTACTGATGAATGGATCAAGAAAATGTGGTATTTATACACAATGGAATTTTATGCAGCCATGAAGAAGAACGAAATGTTATCATTCTCTGGTAAATGGATGGAATTGGAGAACATCATTCTGAGTGAGGTTAGCCTGGCCCAAAAGACCAAAAATCATATGTTCTCCCTCATATGTGGACATTAGATCAAGGGCAAACACAACAAGGGAATTGGACTTTGATCACATGATGAGGCGAGAGCACACAAGGGAGGTATGAGGATAGGTAAGACACCTAAGAAACTAGATGGCATTTGTTGCCCTCAATGCAGAGAAACTAAGGCAAAAAAAAAAAAAAAACTAAAGCAAAACTGAGGCCAATAGGAGAGGGGGAGCAGGAACTAGAGAAAAGGTTAACTCAAGAAGAATTAACTTAGCAGGTAACACACATGCACAGGAAATCAATGTGAGACAACTCCCTGTATAGCTATCCTTATCTCAACTGGCAAAAACCCTTGTTCCTTCCTATTATTGCTTATACTCTCTCTTCAACAAAATTAGAGATAAGGGCAAAATAGTTTCTGCCAGGTAGTGAGGGAGTAGGGGAGGAGAAGGAGGGTGTGGGGGGTAAAGGAGGGGGTGGGGAAAAGGGGGAGAAATGACCCAAACATTGTATGCACATATGAATAAAATAAAAATTTTTTAAAAATTCCCTTTTGCACAATGAAATTAGTTTCTGAAAATGAAGATAAACATAATTAAGATATCTGAAAACTATGTAGACAGTGAACTCCACCATCTAACCAAAATATACAGTCTCTCTCACATTACTTCTCTCACTAATTAGGTCTTATGACAAAGTAGACAATTGCAAATTAATTATCACTGCTGAACAGCCAATAAGTACAAGAATGGGCCTAGATAATAACATTATACAATGTGTTTCATTAGAAACTTAAAGTTTCCTTTTAAATTTATACATCTCAGCTCATGCATATTGACTATGTGATCATCCTCTAGTGGTTATATATTTATAAAATATTTATTTTATGATCAGCAACATGAGAATCCTCAGGCATGAAAAGGTGAGCAAAAAATACATTGCCTCTGCTCTCTAGAGGTTTCTGTTTTTTAAAAAAAGTACATTGTATATACTTTTATAAAAATGGTTTATATAGTTTTATATAAGTAGTTTTCAGTTGTACCTGAAAAACTTCACAGGCATAATCCATATGACTGTGTCAGCCCCACTTGCAGTTGACCATGGATGGCTGTACCTAGTTGTCTTTTTTTGGGGAAAGAAATTAACTTCCCATTTAGTTAATGCTGTTTTGTGATTTTTAAAAATATGGAGTTGAAACTAATCCTACCTAACAGACTAGCCATAGTTGACCCCTGAGATAAGCCTCATTCCTCTATTTTACTATTCATCTTGAGTCTGGTTCATGATTAATGTTTTTGTCTAGTTGTTTATTAATAATAGTGAGGTTAATCATGCCACAAGTTTATAATATCTTCTGATGATATTACAGTCATACAAGTAAAGAATTCTCTCCAATCAAGACTACATAAATGCCATAGAATATTGCTATGTTTATAAATAGCTGTTTGCAATGCTTTTGTTGATGAATAAACTAAAGATTTTGAAAAGGTTTAGATTATCATATTTCACATTTTAGTAAAATTGAAAATATATTGTTTATTTATTTGTTTTTGTTTTTGAGATAGAATCTCATTTTGTACCTAAGACTGGTCCCAAACTCATGATCCTCCTGCCTCAGCCTGTAAAATGCTAGGTTAACAGATGCATGTCACCATGCCAGTTTGAAATATTGAAACAAACATGACATATTTTAAAATAAAGTATTTAATAACTAACATTCCATTTTATAAGTGTTGTATAAAAACATTCCCTAATATGTGTTTTTCAGCAGAAGGATTGGTACATTATCCTAAATAATTTCAAATGCTTTTAGAACAGTCATTTAGTTTTAACAAACATAGATGTGCTAGGAATAGCTTTTTAATAAACCTGTTGGTACTAGAATATCAAATATTCATTTAATACTTTAACATCAATTAATCACAAAATAGAAATAGAAGAATTAATGTTTATTGCAATGGAATAATAAAAGCATTATTATTCTGGCCATTCTGACCTATAGATTTACTTAATAGGAATTAAAATTCTTTCTATCCAAAATGTATTTTATCCAAGGAACAAAAATATTAGTTTACCTTGCCTATCATATAATTATTTCAACTAGCAAACTTACTAAAATGAACATATTTGTGCTTAGAAGGAAACCTTAAGATAGGATAAAATAATCCACTTTTTTAAAAGCTGTGCGACATTGCAGCCAGAGGTCAGCTTGGGAAGAGTTTAGTAAAGGTAATTTTACAAAAAGCGTACACAAAGTCACGGATTTCAGGAGGTGAGGATCATTAGGAGTTATCCTGGGGTTAGTCCAAATCACATATAATTAATAGCATTATTATTATTTATGATTTTCATCACTATGATGATGATGATAAGCATTTTTATTATTAAAAAGCTACCATTACAGGGCTGGAAATGTAACTTGCCTACCATTTGTGAAGCCCTGAATTTGATCATAAGCATCACAAAAATATGAAAGCTGTCATACTCTTGGTAGTTTATATCATTCACTGCCTTTATAATATTACTTTTAGCTGTGCTTTCTTTTTGATCTTCTTTTTCTGGTGAGAGAAGTAATGTTCAGAATAACCAACTTGCCGAAAGTAACACAGTAAGTGACAGATTTGGTGAGGAGCTGATTTCAAATGCTGTTGAAACCATACCATGATGCCTCTCAGCAAACACTGTCTGCTGTGGGCTGATCCTGCTAGATATTATAAGTACCTTATAGTAACTGTTGCACATGTATTTTATTTTCTATTCTCATTTCATGGCTTTTACATTTACTCACATGTGTATACATTGTTTGGGCCATCTCCCCACCTCCCCACCATCCCACTTCTGGGCAGGACCTTTTCCAACCTCTTCTTCTCCTATTTTGTTGAACAGAAAACATAGGAGATAATAAGAAAGACATAGCATTTTTGCAAGTTTAAGATAAAGACAGCTATACAGAATGATTCCTAGCATTGCTTCCATGCACTTGCACTTGTGTATTGCAACCCACATTGGTTCATCTCTACCAGACCTTTTTACTACTTCCAGGTCCCCTTTATTCGCTCCTCTACAGTGAGCATATCAACTGCATTAAAGTTTTAAGTTTCCTTCCCTTTCCCTATTCCTCCCATATGCATTCTCCCCTTAGTGTATAACTCATGTACAATAATACTACCACATTTGTTTTAAGTCTATTATCTGCATACAAGAGAGAACGTGCGATTTTTAAATGCAGCACAGAATAGAGGCAATGGAGACATTAATTAACACCAATCCTTCAGATACTTTTAATTTTTTTGGCTTAATAGGTCAAATCTTTAAAATAATGTGTATATTACAATATTAAAGTAAGATTGCTAACTTTTTTCTCATTGAAGTTAATTAAAATTTTTTGAGACAAATTATTACGACTATTTAACCAATCATGAACTAGTTGGGTTCTTCATGACTATTTTAACATTACAATTTTATTATGGAGTTCTTGTGATTTTGAAATTTTATAAAAACAGAAGTGCCCCTTTGTAAGGGTTATTGCAACCAGGTCCTTTCCTCTCTGTCTATGTGTTGTTTGGTTACTATGAGATGAACAGCTTCCTCCACCACACAACCCTACTATGATGTGCTGTCTTGTCAGAAGTCCAAATATAATGGGGCCAACCAACCTTGAGTGGAAACTTCAAAAAATGTGGGCAAAAATAAACCTTTCCTCTTTTAAGTTGGTCATCTCTCATATCTTGTCATAGTAATAGAACACTGACTAACACAACACTCATCATTTTAGTTAAATTCTAATTTGAAACCAGAATTTTAAAAGACCACAAGTCACATTAATGGTAGTGATGATCATCCAAAGCCTTTGTTTCATTTTACACCTTCTCTGGGTGGCAGATAAATCATGAATTAACAGCAGATGAATATCATTCTTGACATGATAATATATTCTGTCTCAATTTAGAGTTTCCTTGACAAGCATATGCCCTAAAGGAAACAGAAGCTAAATGTTATCATTACTCAGGGCTGACCTTCAACCTCAACCTAATTAACTTTTTAGAGTGCAAAAACTGTAGTTCAGAATCCTCACAATTCAAGTATCACTAGTGTTAAAATGGGTCCAGAAAAGAAATTGTCAAATAACTTTTTCTCAACAAAACAAAGCACATCATTCTGAAGCATAGTATTTGTAACTGAAGGAAGGATTTATATTTATTGAAACTTCTACTCACCAGTTAATCTTCACATAGAAGAAACCTTTTATATAAATTCTCTATCTGTTTCTAGCTTGTGATATTTCTGCATAGATAATACCTAAAATGCATTTTAAAATGCAAGTTCCTTGGTCCTTACATATTTTCTGAATCATCTCTAGAGGTGGCAGGTGATATCTTGCATTTTTAATTAATAATACATTCAAAAGTTTAAGAATTCCTGCAACTATTCTATGGGTCTTTTACTCTGATACCAGAGAGAGAAGAGATAAAATAAATTACAGCTAATAACATAAATTCTGAATACTTAGATATAAATTCCTAAGAGAATTTTAATTGATAGTAAATAAGAAGTAATTATATTTTTGGAAAACAACATTTCACATTCAAATATTTAATATTTTAATAAAAATTGTGCTGTGAGTTCATTTTGCATTGTACATCCTGAATTCCATGGTAAGCATGTCATATATACTATCTACTTGACTTATTACTGTCTATATCCCCATTTTAGGGAAGAGAAAAGTGAATTCAGAGAAATTATGTCACCTATCTTAAAGGTGGCATCGAATGATTAACACTCATGTACATTGGCCCTCAAATGCTATACTCCATCATTATAGATTAATGAGGAATTAATATTCAATACTGAAAGTTCAGAAAAATGTGAGCTGGTATGAAAAGATTTGAAGCTAGTTTTACAGCCTGGTAATGTATATGTCAAACATTGAAATAGAACAACTAAATTTTATGTAAAGCTCACAAGACGTGTATAGATGCTGATATCATTTAGTGGACATTAAATATAAAGTAATGTTTTTATTTAAAATTTAAGATTATCTTAAAATTTTTACATTAAAATCCCTATAAAATAAATTATTTCTTTTAATGATAACATCTAAAAACCAAATAAACAATGAAACATCAGCAACAACAATCATAGACACATACAAATAAGATAATGAATTGCACTGTCTTTAGATAACTCATTTTAAAGAGATGTCAAGATTAGTCAATACATTCGCAACACATGGCCTGATACAAAATACACTTCATAAGCTTTTAGATAACCACTTGTGTCCTTTATATCTTTAATTATTGTGATAGAGTTAAGAATACTTTAAGAGATCTCAAAAAGGGTGGGATGAATCTGAAGTAGAAGACTGAAATGCATCCATGAAAGAAAAAGTATAGCAGACTGTAAACAGTAATGAGATTTTGGGGAGAAGGAATAGGAAAAGTGGGAAGAAGACAAAGGAAGGAAGCTCTGGAAGCAGTGAGGAACATAGAAATGTAATAGACAGACAATAGACTCCCTTTGTCTTTCAGGAAGCCTAAAGCTTGGTTTAGTACAGTGTGTAACATATCTCATTATATCAGGAAGGAAAAGATTGACAAAGGAATGAAAAAGTCAGGTAGAAGGCTAGTATAGGATAGCGTATACATGATTAAATGAGATGCAGTTGGATCAACCAGACTTCTCCCTTCATTGTTAAGTCTTAAGTAGAAATATGTTAAGTGGATTTAATTTATGTGGTGATGGCATTGTGAAGAGGTTAACCTTCAGACTGTTCTGCAGCAGAGATCCCAGAAACTACGGATTCCTCCCAATCTTTACTCACACATCTTTTCTATGACGTCTTCTTTGACCACACAATTTAAACTGCAATTCCAACACTCTTTGTACTTCCTATGTTCAATATTTCTCCTTAGCACCAATCACCACCCAACATACTGTACATTCCCCTACTTGTTTTATCTGTTGGAAGATAATTCCCATATTTCAATTGCTTCATGCAATCTATCCAGTCAATAAAACAAAATTTGACACACAGTAAGTAGACTGCATGAGTCATGAAAATCTTGTTTATTATTCTTTGTGTTCCCATATCAGTCTACTACCTTTTTCTTTTGTGTAGCATACTCAATGAGTTTTTATTGCTTGCAATCAAGGACCTTAACTGAATAGTGTTTTCCAAATGTATAAAATGTTTTAAAATATGTTTTCTCATCAAGTCTGAATAATGTAATTAATATTATAACTAATAATAAAATAAATTATAAAAGGTAGGCTGTTGGAAGAAGCAAGTAGGAGGTGAAGGGTGGGGAAGGAAAGACAGGGTGATGGTGAGTGAATATAAGATAAGTACATTATGTGTGTGCATTATGAAAATAGCATAATGAAACACACTAAAAACAATTTAAGGAACTGAGAAAGAGGGAAGGTAGTTAAGAAAGAGTAATAGAGGGGGTATTTGACCAAAGCACATTATATACATGTGCAGAAATATCACCTTTTATGCTTATTTTGCCCTAGTAAAAAATAGAAACACAAAAATAAAATAATGAAAAGAAATTGTCTGTCAACCCCCCAAACAAAATAAAACAAAGAAACTAAATATCAGGGACATTTAATAATTTTTTTGCATTTTCACATTTGAAGTTACAGACACGATACTCAGATCCATGTGTCCTCCTCCTTGCATCAGCACACTTCCTCATTTTAAAAATCCCTCTTATTCAGACTCATATATTCTTGAGGATTTCTCATCAGATATGACCACTTTGAGTGTATTCCAAGGAAAAGAATCTTTCTTCTGAGTAGAAGAGATCATTTGGGTCTCTTTCCACATCCTTTGTCTTAGGCTACATAATAACTATAATTTTCTCTATTCTTTCCTCTTAAGCCCTACTTTTCACTTAATAAATTGTGATGGCAGCATTTGTATATTAAATATTTCTCTGAATTTAAAAAATGTGGGACATTAAAATGTGGTACATAGCAATCAAATTAGATTAATGAAATGTAAAAAATAAGCATAATTTTCTGACCTATGGTTGTATTTGACCTTTCCCTACAAAGACACAAACTCTCCTACATCTGCTTAGATTATAATAAACTATGACCTCTTTACTCCTTGTTGTCTTCAATGTTTGATTTCCTCATATTTCCCTAAAAATATGTTTGTACTGTCATTTAATTGCTATTATTAACAAGCCCTTGCAATGTCAAAGATGAATCTTCTTAGAAAGAACAGATTAATGATATGCAAAATGAGATAAAATGTAGAATAAAAGGAAACAATAGTATGATATATATCACTGTGTAATGTGATATTATAGCTCAGAACTTTAACTTTTGCATTCATTTTATTTTGTAAAAAAAATCAGAATTATGAAATTGTTTAAATTGCTAATACTTAAGACACAGTAGTTAGATTACCTTCATTGCCTTCAGTGTCATTGCCTGGTTTTTTATTTCACTTTAGCAGTTGCTACTTTATGGTATAATTTAAATTTTCAATTAGTAGTATTATTTTAAAATGCCAATAATAACTGACTCTTGCTGACTCACAGTAATACAAACTTCTTTAAATCTTTTACTATGTGTATATTTTGAATTATATTAAATAATCAGTTAATTTCAAAAATTGAGAATTTTTAACTTGTATTTGTATGTGTATAAAACTTTCTGATTATAGTAAAAGTCATACTAAAAATAGAAAATAAGAAACCTCAATGAGTTATGCCATATAATTTAAAATTTCTCAATAATATATTTGTAAAAAGTATCCAAGAATGCTTTTAAAAATGGCACTTCCTATCAACACCCTGAAAGCAAATATTCTATAAGCACAAGAATATATTCTGTAAAATTAAGACCTTTCAAAATTCAATTCAATACGTTTTCATAAGCTCTTTTAATTTATGTATGAAGTATATAAAGTGGTGTTCATTTAGCATTAAATTCTTCTAAAGAAGAGAAAAAACATTATTTGTGAAACTGCTATTATTTAGAAAGTACATTCATCATTAAAACAAGAATAAACTAATTTTGACTGAATGCCATGCTTACTGGAAGTAAATGTTTTGTACAAGGTGCTATAAATATTTCATTGAATCTTCATGATGACCTCAGGACCTGAGAAGTGTGATTACTTTTTAATAGTGAAGTGGAAATAAAATAGAGAGGTAACTTCATTTGTTAATAGCGTCATTCACTAAATGGCAGAACATAGTTTTTAAACAACTATTTAATTCCAAAGGGCATGTTCTTAATTATCATTTTTTTCTTAAGGATAGACTTCATTGTTCATAAAATGTTTTGAAAACATATAAAAAAAGTATTAGGGTAACAGTGGCAATGTTTACTGCGAAATAGAATTAAAAGTGAGTTGAAAATTCAATTATGTAATTGAAATCACTCAATTTACAATAATCACTCTATATACAAACTTTTGTATCTCTGTCTACTCTAGAGATCAGAGTAATGTGCTGTTGTGACTTTTGTATAATTTTCTTCCATTTGACTCCAAGACTTCTTGAATGCAGAAGCCAACTGTTTCACTCAACATTATTAAAGTCTGGCATAATGAGGACATGCAACAAAGTGATTTGAATGATTTAATGAATTAGTAGAAGATAACTCATTTTTAGTAACCTTCAATTAATACATTAATTCACTTGTTCATTCAACAAGCAACTTCTACATGACAGACACTAGTCTTGGTGTCAATAAACACAATGGTTAAGCAGAATGAATTACATGCTCTGTAGGAGTTCCCAGTCTACTGGTAAAGAGAGATAAATGAAAAACTAAATGTTGCATAATAAACAATGCAATAGCCATTCGATAATTATGATATGTGAGTATAAAAACATTAGGACTTGAATAAGATTCAGGGATGATATTCCAGAATAACATTGATAAACAATGTAAGCCTGCAACATGTGTCTCCAAGAAAGCAAACACATGTATTCAAGAACATCTAAGAATGTTGGAGGAGTGAATTCAAGTATGATATATTTGATTTATTATAAGAACCTTTGTAAATGCCACAATGTACCCTTACCCAGCACAACAACAAAATTATTTTTAAAAAGAGCATTCAACGTTAACTAAGTTCAGGATGATATTCAGGAAGGATAATAAGGAAAATAGTTTTAAACTTTGTTTGCAAAATAAATTAATTACACACACTCAAAATGATGATCATTCTGGATGGGTGACTATCTCTCAGGTTTGAGTCCTCGCCCCATGCCCAACCTCATAGCCAAGGTCATTTCACCTACTTCATAGCTTTCCCTCCCCTGTAAGCAGCCATCTCCCACATTTATATCCACTATTTGACAGATCCTTCTCCTGAGGGTCAAACCAGTGTTTACAACTATTTGATCAGTCTGTCAAAACTGAACTCGCTGTATTGTTTTCCAAACCTGATCCTTCTCCTTGTTCCTCTCTCCTTCACTAAGACCTTTGGAATTTGTATTTTTTCCTTGTCCTCTTTGTCTCTTATATTCAATAAGCTCATAAATTCTTTTCTAAGCTTATCCTTACCTCTTTTACATGGCCTGAAGATCACACTTGTGGATGCTACTTACTGGGGTCTTTCTAACCACCAGGCACTGTGCTCCGTGTATTAAATGCTTTATTCCAAGAGTCCCCTAAATAATTTTCCTATTTATGATTTCTCTTTCTTTCCAGGAATTACCTGAAACATCATGTTACTTATTTAGAAATGAAACATATTCATGGACCCCAGTTTGGAAATATTCTAAAAATATGTTCATCTCTATGGAAAAGTATTCTGAAATCAGGATATCATCACTATCTATAAGATACAGAGCAAGACATGGCTGTATGCTGAACATTCTGCTTGTATGCTAGTAACTTAAAAACAAAAATAAAGACAAAGTGCCTGCCTTCATGGAGCATATAGCCTAGGAAATTTCTATTAAGCAGAAACTTCTACAAACGGATGAGTTTTGATTGACTTCCTCCAAACTGGAGCCTCAGGGACTCTTCACTGATTTCTATGGCTGGTATTACTGACATACATATTATTCTTAAATTAACAAAGATTTTCTCCCTCAATTTCTTTTTATGTCTTTCAGCACAAATCCACGACACAAATTAATTGGCAATTTTATTATGGCAAAATATATTTTCAACTAGGAGAAAACTGTGTAAACTAAGATTAAATTATGATGTATTTAAATGAAAACTTTAAATTAAAATTTTTGATATAGATGAATTACAATAGATTCAAAGTTTTATAAATTTCTGCTATAATATATCAATATAATTATAAGTTATTTATCTTGGAATATGTGTACTGCTGTGTTTAACCATCAGTGCTTTAGGAAACCAATTAGAAGGGAAAGAACATAGACTTGTGTTCCATAATTCTCAATTCAGACAGAAACTCTGCATTATTAACAATGCTGTCTGCATTATTAATTAATATTTCAGTATTTTTGTGAGCATTTTCTTCTTCATCTGTTAAATGTGGAAATCACAGCACCCCATCTAGATTATTTTAAAAGGTATTGACTCATTATCTGTTCCAGCCCAGTTCCTACCTAAGGTAACATCCAGTCTGTGATCTCAAGAGCAAATTCAATTTTGCCTCTCTTCACTGGAAATCCTTAAATACCAAGTCCATGACCCTGAAGATGACAGTCAAACCTATGTTTATATTTGAACTTGGTGCTCTTTACTTTAGCATTTTCTGACTTCATGTTCCAGTTATACTAAACCCAGTTTGTCACACACAAGCTGGGCAAGAAGCATTGGACAAGCTGTCCCACCTGACAGATATGCTTCTTGTGTTCTCTCTTCCACTCACAATCTTGAATGTGTACAATTAGGTGACACAGGCAAACCACAGTGTGTCATTTAGCTGGGACTTCTGCCTATACTGCTAAGTAACTCTGGAGACAAGAAGTCAGTATTTCTTATCATTTCCATAAAGTTAGGGATTCTTTACCTGTATTCTTAATTTTGTTTTTGAACACACAATGTGTGTCAGCATTCTGATACATATTACCAGATGTATTTAAAAATTATCAATAATAATAAGTTATAATAGCATCCAAATAACAGAAAAACAATGGTTGGTTATTTTGGTAACACCAAAATGATAGAATATATAAGCCCTGGTTCACTGCTAATCAGAATACCTCAACCATGTTTGATTAAAAGATATATTGTACCACACTAATTACTGATGGTAACTTTTCAGTGAAAATTCTTCTGGCAAGTGAGAGGTCAGCTTTTACATATCTCAAGTGCTCATTCCATCTTCCAAATGTGAAAATAAATCCTAATCAAAATTTAAAGCCATATTTAAAAAAAGAAAAAAAATCCTCAGCTAATAAAGAAAGGCCAGGACTATAAAGAAAAGTAACTGCTCATAGAAGTTCTAACTAGCTGCCATTTAAACATAGTTAAATAGAATAAAATTAAGGTTTTCCTTTGATCACTCATCTGTTACATATTTGAACACTTTATGTGGTATATAAGGCCTAGTATTAAACATTTTCATTGCATTTTTCCTATATATCTTTACATATTTTCCCTATTAACATACTGTTTTGACTCACTGTATATTGAAAAGAAAATAATTTGGTTCTTCTCATGAAAACTTTTCATATTTTAATCATTTATCTTTTTAAAAAAAGTTTTTTGGTGGTACTGGAGCTTGAACAAAAGCCACAACCCCAGTCCTCCTTTGCATTTTTAGTAATTGTATAATAGGATATTGTGTTTTTGCCCAGGGCCTGACTTAGCTGCAATCCTGCCTGGCTTATTTGTTGAGATGGGGTGGGGTCTCACTAAGTTTTTGCTGGGGCTGGCCTCTAAACTGTATCATCCCATCTCTACCTCCTGAGTAGCTGAGAATATAGGCATTAGCCACCTATCATGCCTAGCCTAATCATTTATATGTTAAATATAAACCTCCAGCTTATTAAACAGAGATACATTTGTGAGAGATGCACGTTAATAAAATTGTCTCAGAGATTATAACAAAGCATAACAACTGCTTCAGTAGTGTTATGAATAGGCTCTGGGAACCCAAGAAAACATGCTTAATACAGTGGGAATGAAAGCTTTGTGGAAGAAATCGCTTTTGAGATGAGTCTTTAAGAAAACTTTTTCCAGTGGGCAAGTTTAATAGATTAGCAAAGGCAGTCACACAGAAGCATACAAACAATTTTCTAGGGAAAATAGAAAAGTATGTTCCATGTAGCCCAAACCACAAAGGGCATTTTATGCCAACCTAGAGAGATGAGCTTAATCCTTTAAGAAGAAGGGATACATGAAGTATTTTAACCATAGAAATAGCAGATTACTGTGTTTCCATACCTTTAGGTGAAGTGTCTTTCTCTAGTTGAGTAGGTATTAGAAGACAACAATTAGTCACTTCTGCAAATAGGCTGGACTCAATGTTTTTCATGTTAGGGTTATATGGCCAAGAAAGGGATCCTAAACAGAAATAATTCCTCTGTGGGATAAATAAATCAAACTTCCCTACCCCAAATTGATTCTTTGGGCTGGAGTTTGCAATCTTTGTTTTGTTTTTGATAGTAACACACTGTTGTTGTTCTCCATAAAAGCTGACATAAAGCTTCAATCAATCACAATGTGTGAGTTAAGCGAGACAAATATTGAATGTTTTTGCTCATATGTGTAATTTAGACCTAAAAAAATACTACTATGACATGATTGTAAAAGGAAGGCTGTTAGGGGTGGAAACCAGTGGGAGGGAAGAGGGAGAAAGGAGACAGTGATGGGGTGATATGATCAAAGTACTTTATGTGTGTGTGTGTGTGTGTGTGTGTGTGTGTGTGTTATATGAAAATAGCATAACGAACCCATTAAAACTGGTAAGACAGAGGGGAAGAGGGACAGGGGTTAAGAAAGAATAATGCAGGCAGTGTGAATTTGTTCAATGTACATTACATACATATATACAAATATAGCAATGAATTCCCTTTGTATCATTAATTTAGGCTAATAAAATTTTTAAAAAAGAAAATATGGACTAAGGAACAGTCCTGGGGGAAGGTATTTTATATTTAGAGAATAAGGGGAGCCAGGTTAGTCACCAACACGTATGTAAGGGCTAACATATTAAACCTAAAAGAGCAGATAGATTGTTTCATTTGGAAATAGAGCTATGAAAGGGAAGATGTGAAATCATACTGGGACATCATGGCCATAAGATTAAGGAGAATTCACTGCATCCTAGTTCATGGATACCTATGATAAACATATTTATGTGTGTGTAAATATTAAGCATATATGAATATATAAGCACACATATATTTAATTTTAAAGGTGTTTCCCATTGGTACATATGTGAGTGCCCTAAATTGACTATGATAATACATACAAACAGTAATTTTTTCCCCTGCCAGCATCTAGTCTTTATTTTTTTCAAAGGGCCTTGCAAGCAACTAACTATACTCTAAGATTTGACTTTTGGTGGTAAGTAACTCATTAAACATGAAGTACAAACTGTGTGTTGGAATCATACAGGGTACAGGAATCTCTGAATATAAAAATGCAGACACTAGTGTATATTCATAGAATGTAGAAGTGAGAATTCACACGAGAAAATTAATTTAAATTAAGTGGTAGTTATTCTTTATAAAAAAGCATTTGCATGCATATGTGTGTAAGTATGAATGTATTTGACTAAATTAAAATGAAATGAAAAATAAAATCTTGTACTAAGAATCTGTTTCTGCTTCTCATTTGTATTTTTTTTACCTTTGAGTCACTTAGACCCAAAATTTTTCTAAAATTTACTCTTAAAATTTGATAACATATAATTTCAGAAAAATAACATGGATAGTTTATGTACCCCATGAGAAGATGGAACTAAAATTCAGTGTTTCTCACGCTAAGGTAGCTAAATGATTTTGCATATGTTAACTCCTGTGCTGGAATAATTTTAAGAAAGTAAGTGTTAAAATTCCAACTCCTTGAAGAAGCATCATTTAAGAAGCACACGTATGCTATTCCATAATGAGAACCATTTTTGAAAATTTAACTAATCATTTTCACAAGATACATTTTTGACAAATGGTGCTACTTTTACAGCATTTCATTTCTTTTTACAGTTCTTCAACCAAATAAAACATACTGCTTTAAAAATAGGTTAATAATCACTTAATTTTTTCCTTTAAAAATAAAAGCAATATACAAACTATCATAAACCTTTATGTTAGGCTTTAAAAACTTTCCTTCTTTCCTCTTTTATCAAAACCCATGAAAACAACAGCAACAGAAAGGTAATCATCCAAACTTAAAGACACCTTGTCTATTATTGCAAACTTCAGTTTCCAATATCATTTTGTACAATTAAAGATGTAGGAGAATCAATTTTCATTAGCCAAGATTTATATTTTACCTGGAATCCTAGGGTCTTTACATGAATATATTTTTATGCCAACAGAAAAACAGTGGTTAAAAAATTATTCCAGCATGTTTTCAAAGATTATCACCTGCCAAGAAAGGTGTTAGCAAGATCTTTATGGAAGGATTTGTAAAAAGCTTGAGTCATGACTGAGCATAAGGAATTTACTGACCCTTGAACTTTAAGAGACTCAAGTAGAATATCTAATGTCAAAAGCTGCCCCAAAGAGTCAGCTGCAGGATATTGTAAAGAGTGTTTATATCTCAGTGTACGCAGAAGGAAAAAAAACCCTAATAATTCTGTGAACAACCCCAGGGCAATTGCGTTTTGACTCACTGCCACAATAAGCAGATCACCACTGGAAAGAAAATATATTCTGGAACAACACAGGCTTGCACTATCACAAGACATCAGTGCAAAACAGGAGAGGCGATAGGATTAAAAATAGAAGTATGGAAAGGGGAAGAGAGAAAACAATTATATCCACTGCTTGCAATTTGCAAACTCTAGACTTTTATAAATCCAATGTGCATTTATTCAGAACCCCCATGAAAACAATTCTGACTACCTTTGGTATATTAATTCTCTAAGTCATTGTGTATTTTCCAAAACACTAACTGAAAAGCCAAAATAATTAATGGCAGGCTGTGTATATTCCCATAATACAAATTACTTCAAGAACCAACTAATTTCCCTGTTCATGTAATGATGACATGACTGAATTGCAAAGTAAGCCTCCATACTAAAAGATGCCATTTGAGGATAAAAATGAGGTAGACCTGGTTTAGTTTAGACTTACCATTTTCTAGATTGATAACTGATTTATCCCCAGGAATTGAAATACATTTAGCAGGCAACAGCTTTGTAACTCACATTTACATTTATAGTATAAATCATTTTGACTATTTGATAACACAGAAAATCTTCCATCTTAACGAGTTTCTACTTTACCTCAAATTGAAAACCATACAAAACATGGTACTTAAGTCTCCTATATTATAATTTACTTGTGCATTGCGCATATAACAAAATTAAATAACAAGAATTTTCTTAAGCTGTGCATATAAAATATAGCACATTTTATCTTAGTCCAGAGGATTTAGTTTGCAAAGTTTCACAAAACGTCTTTTAATTCTACTCTCTCTATGATACGTAAGGGAAGTAACTGTGCCGTGTTCACCATATTATAGCCATAAATAACATCAGGAAACACATCTCATAAACTTTCAAGGATGATACTGAAAGAGATTTAAAAATCCCAGTGGACAATTAAGTGTTCATTATTATTTTTTCTGAATTCCTAGAGTACTCTAATGCCATGCTATTTCCACATTTGAAAACAGATTAAGTTAACATGCACAATATTCATTGCCTGCATCCTCTTCAATACCCTAACACTTTTCAGTTTTCCTTTATTTCTCTTTATTAAAAGTTTGATGACATATTAACTTCCGAAACTGTGAATCCATTTAAAGCACACTTACTTGAAAAGTATAAAACCGGGTCCCATTAGGAGGATGCACTTTAGGGGAGCCAGAAACGGTGTTCATATCCGAGAAAATCATTTCTGATCACAGAGACAATATAATCCACAAGGAGCTACAGATGCAGAGCAGAGAGCTTAGCAGAGAGATAAATCCGTGCATGCATGGAGGGAGACTAGAGGGTAAAATGAAATCTGCCCCATCCTTCTTAGATGCACAGTGATAGCATTTTGAATCTGTCTTCTACATTTGAAACCTAAGCTGAAAAGGGCATCAGCCACACCAACCCTTGTGCAGCTAGTTCCTTAGAATACACAATGTTTAAAAAAAATTAAAAATCACAGAAGGCAAAAAGCAAGAAGCAACAATAAATGGAGCTCGTGCAGAATCTGGCAGTGCTGTGGACCTGCCCATCTGTTCTCTGTGATAATCACCTCCCTCCACCACAGTCTAGCAGAGTGATTATGCTAAATATCCTGGTTAACCAATAACATACAGTTTCATTTCAGGGAAGCATGAGCAGTGTAATTCAGAGGACCTCTTCTGACTAACCTGAAGCATGTTTCACATACTGCTTAAAGCAGCATTTAGTAAAAACATTATTGTTTTATCACTGTTATTTCTGTGTGTTGCTCAGTCTCTTTGTCACTCTCAGTCTTTTAAATAAGATGCTGAGTTTTTATAAAGCCTTTTTGTGTAAAGAGGTCTTTCATAATTTATAGATCAAAGTATATCATAGATAGCTAAGACATTGAGAGGCAATGTGTACAATTCAATAAAGCTCTATAATGCTAGACTATTGATAAATAAAATACAATAAAGATTCTACTTTTCTGAACTCCCACAGAATATCATGACTGAAATACGACAATTATTTTCTCAATTCCCCTATTTTAGCTCAAAAATTAAGTCTGACTACCACTGCTTTAAAAATACCATAAATTGATCCTAATTAATCTTATTTCATATATTTACACAAATCAATTAATAAAATATCATTTATATGCATTAGGATTTTATATTTAATATCCACAAGTACTTATTACAAATATTAAAAGTATTTTCATGTTAATTTTTCTGCCTTTAGGAAATTACACATTCTGTATAAGGGATCATATTCAGATGACTCGACAACTTCTGGAGGTAAAAATAAATGTTCTATTTACACATGGTTCAAAGGTGAAGACTTCAGGAAGACAGAAAACAGAATATGCCAAAGTGTGTCATTGTATCTAAGTTGACATAATTACTCATAACCAGGAACTACCTCCTTTGAACCTGGAGGCCCTAAAATTATGTTGAAGACTCTTAAAACTTAAATTGTTACTCATTTGTACCTTACGCTTTCTAACTATACTTCAGAATTACAATATCAAATAGGAGTAAATAAAAATGATTCTCAACTCTTTAGATGGGATTTTTATATTTGAGTAAATTTTGTTTGCAGGTCATTATTTGATGAGTAAATTGCTAAGTCAGAAAATATTTTTAAATAAAATTTTAACTTGAAGATAAATTTCTATTTATGAAGGCAGTTCATATACCCCTCATACAGTTTCCTTAATTGTTAACATCCTGTTACTATGATACATTTGTCAAAGTGAAGAAACTAAAATAGCACATTATTAACTAAACCCCAGACTTATTTGGATTTCACTAGTTTTTTCATGCATGTGATCTTTCTGTTCTTTGTTCTAACCCAGTGTGCAGCGTTCACTTGGTTGTCCTGTCTCTAGCTTCCTCTAGCTCTGACAGTTACTCAGCTTTTCCTTATTCTTGTCACCTATACAGTCTTCAGATCCATGTAGAATCTCTCATGATCTTACTATTGTAGCAAATGTGTTTTGTCTGATGTTTCTTTAATAGTTAAACTAGGGCTATGGGTGTTGGAGAAGAATGCCACAGAGGTGAATTGCCTTTCTTATCTCATATATTAGTGGTCTATGATGCCCACATAGTATCACTAGTGATTCAACATTCATCTTTTGGATAAGGTAGTATTTATATGTTTTACCTTCTGGACAGCTGCTATTTTTCCCTTCCCATATTCTGTTCTTTGGAATTAGTTGCTAAGTCTAACAGGGTGATATCAAGGAGTGAAATTAAGCTCTACCTCTTGGAGAAAACAGTATCTCTCTATATTAAATAGAATACTGTAAAAAAGTTTGCTTTTCTTTGATATCTTTATTTTTCAATCTTTCAAATCATTTATTCAAATCAATATAGACTTCATTATTTATTTTATTCGTTGGGTCATAGTTTCATATTATGCAATTTATTTTGCTGTTATATTATGCCAACTTTGGCCATTTTGGCTCCTTTACTTTGGGTTGTCTATGTGTCCCTTTGACATATTTTATTCTTTGGTTTCAGGAGTACATATATGATTTTTTAAGATGTTTTTCTCTTGCATAAATTACCTCTGATTTGTGAAAACTATTAATCTCTTTAATCATAAGTGTGTTCTTGCAGGTAAACTTGAAAAACCAGGTTTTCTTTTTCCATAATTATTTCAATAGTTACTACATTCTGTTTCTCAAGTTAATATTTTCTCCTCTTTTTTTAATCCACTAAGAAATCTTTCAAGTGGATTGTTAAACTTAAAAAATGATTATATACGCTTCTTAGCTGTGGAGATCAATGAAGTATATAAAAATTTGTGCTCTTCGCACTGCCAGACACATACTTCTTCTAGTGGCTGCACATAAATCATGCTCTCCAAAGAATTGTGAGTGAAAATAACATCTCAAATTCAAACCTGAAGCTTCTTGCAAGCTTACGTTTTAAGGGAAAACATGTTTGCCAAATGGATTATCTTTTGAAATATATGACCTCCATATACATTTATGATTACTTGTGAATTACTTCTGACATAATGAAGAACAAAAAATTCACTAGCTTTTTATCATTACAGAAGAGTCAATAAATCAAACATTCTTGTATAATTTCACATGTTTTAGTATAATCTCACATATTTCCCAAGTCTTTGTTAGCAGCAAATCTTTGTATTTTAGCTAGGGATTCTGGAGCTATTTAGCAAATACGATATGAGTTACTCTTGAAGGAGGCAGAAGGAAGAAATAATATTAGTGTAGGATTATTTTACATTTTAGTACCTTGTTTTAAATGTTACTGAAATTTCCAGTGTAAAGACTCTTTCCCAAGCTTTTCTTCTCTTTATTTATGATAAGCATAGTTCTGAACATCTGCTTAGAAATAGCTCAGCTTTTTCCTCTGACTAGTAGCAACAGGGAAGGTAGTGTCCCTTCTAGGTATCCTAGTCTGAAAGATGCTGATGAAATAGAGTTTTGCTTTGTTCATTGAGGTTGTAGAATCTAAGGCTAAGGTACCACCCAACATCATCATTGGAAATCATGAGGATTGGATAAGAAACACTTCCATTTGGCTGTATAAATAACCTAAATAAAATAAGAAGTCTTAAATTTAGTCAACCACATTTACACAGTTTTGCCATAGGGTAGAACGATTCAATCAGGTCCAAGAAGCCTGATAACCGGGACAGGATAGTCACGGATCAGGCTCAGTGCTGCTCTGAGTTCCAGCTCTAAGTCCTGTAAGTCTTCATCTAGTACTGTAGTTTCCAACGGTTATTTTGTTCCCATAAGTGCACATAGTTTGAAAACTTAAGTTGTTCCTTTTTATCATACATATAAATATGTTAAGATTTAATTTACAGTATATTGTAAGCACTGACTTTTTAAAATAAAGCTGGGATTGTACTCATTTCAATCCAGAAAATGAAATATAAATGCCAGCACAATTTTAGTATTCCATTAAAAAATGCAAATGAAAATATCTTAAAATTCTTTTAACACTTCGTTTACTCTTCACCTTTATTCCCTCTCTTTACCTGCACATAACATTACCTTTCTAGATCTTATTATACTGTGATATGTTTGCTTTAAAGGTTTTTATATATACCACTGGAATTTGTTACTGCAAAAAATATGCATGTGTGTATCTAAATATTTTAAATATTTTTCCTTATAAAATTTTAGATGACTTAAGGCTATAAATATTAAGATGTGTCACCTGGAATGAGTTCTACTCACAAATATTGTTATTTCAAAATTTATTAAAACAGAATAAATATACTTATATGATGTAAATATTAACCCCCCCAAAATGTTATTGGAAATATATGAAACAGAAGAAATTGATTTCCCTAAAATTATCCATATTCTTAGGGCCAGGAATGATGGTGCAGCTACTTAAGAGACAGGGATAGAATCATGGTCACAGGCTGGCCCTGAGCTAAAGTGAGATCCTACCTGAAAAATAGACTGGAGGAAAAACAGTTTGGGACATGGCTGAGTGGTAAAGTACTTGCTTAGCATATATAAGTCCGAATTCAAACCCTAGTACTGAAAAAAAGAAACATATTCTTCTATTCTTTGGAGAGTTTTCATATATCAAACATATATCCTTGCAATCAAAGATATCAAGTTTCTGACAAATGTTTGTAAACTGAATGCTGTATCATTTACATACATGGCTGAAGTAATTAATTTCTAATTAATATGACTAATAATTTTAATTTAGCAATACCTTTGATTTTATTTAGAAATTTAAAACTTCAGCCATATGCTGAATGTGCACGGTGAGCTCAACTACCCCTGTTGAGACTCAGTAACATCCTCTATGAATGGATGATAAAGTCCCACTCAAAGTCTTCTGGGACAATTACGTGCTAACAGGCAAAATAAATAATAGTGAAGCACTCTAACTTTTCTCCTCTCCTGAGTTTAAATTGAAAATACAATCTCCAAAGCATTCTTATTCACTAAATTGCTAGTACTACTTGGTAGAATAGATTTCAGGAAGTTTCAAAGTTTGTGAGAATAAAATTACAAATATAGACTATTTATAAACAATGTTTTATTCATTTTAAAACAAATTTTTCCCTCCTAAACTGAAAATTTAGGATTGTATTAAATTTTAAATAAAAAAGTTTCACTTAGGAATTTATGAATATAGTTATTTAATCAAGCCATAAAAAATAGAACAAATATTTAGAAAATTAAAAATATTCATATTCAAATATGAAATTCATACATATGTACTAATATATACATAGAGAAAATATGAGTTTATTTTGAAATTTATAAATTGATTTCTAGCATATTCTACTAAATTAAAAACAGACGTATTTATTAGTGAAAACAGTACATTTGGTTCCATAGTGCCTATGGATAATTATCATATAGATAATTTACAACTGAACTAGAATTTATTTGAGGAGAAAAGGAAGACTATGAATCATTATGTGAGAATAATAGACCTGAACAAAGTCTACTTTGTAAGCCAGGCCTGTGGTCTTCCCACTCATGGTAAAGACATATCTACCTTGGAGAGCTTTCTATCCATTTGGAAAGACAGCAGACATACAGTTAAAAAATTTTTTCTGTATAATGATTACACAGATAAAACCAGGTTTAAATGAATTAAGCACATGAGGAAATGCACCAAGAAATTCACCTGGTTAAAACTGACTCTTGGAGAAAAATCACCTGAAAACCTAAGAGGGAAGGGAGAACTAGCATTAAGCACTGGTATATCAGACACGCATACATGCCATTTAAGTTGATCTACACCTCCTTTGGCCTGGAAGATGTGTTAATTTTACGTATAAAAATGAGATTTGAAGAAGCAGAATAGCTTGCCCAAGGACAAAGTTATTATTCTAACTAAAAATGAGGAGTATATCCCGTTATACATACCCTGCCTACTTTATTTGCTTCCAACATTCATTAGTTCATTTATTCAACTATGCATCAAACAAGGACTTATCACCAAATATCTTTAATTTTGCTAGTACTACTCCCAGACCTTAGAGGCATAAAAACAAAGTATAAAATATTGATCCTGGAGGAATTTTAAATTTGGTGGGAGAAGCACAAACTAATAGTAGTAGTTAACCAACAAGACAACTAAAATGCAGTTTAGTAGATACTAAATACTGACTTAACAAAAAGGATTCTGAGTTAATCTGAAAAGTACCTTATTTGAGGACTATGCCAGAGTGGCCTCAGAAGAAATGGAAGGTTGAAGGCTTTCTAGAGAGAAGGATCAATGTTCATAAGGGTATGTGATACCACGGGATGACTAGGAAATACAGCTGAATGCACTTCAGAGCAGGGAAGGTGACTGTGCTAGACATATTTTTGTATTTATAAATACTTTCCTAAGCCATATTAGTAAAGATATTTAATCTGGTCAATACTCTGTTCTTATACAACTGAGTAAAACTAAAGCATTCTAGTCTGAAAAAACAAGACGAAATAGAGTCCTATTTTCATACTTTTGAGTAGATTTTGACATATTTCTTTAAGTTGCCAAATTGCTTTTCAGGATTATTTTAGAATGTTAATAAACTTTGTTCTTAGTTTGATTGCCTTCTATTTACCATATCATGATTTTAAGTACTAACTTGTAAGCAAAGAATATAGAGTAAAATACTACATTGAAATAATATTTAATGTGCTCATAGCAATAATCATTGGCTTTCAGACGTCTGTCTTAGAAAGGGAAAATAGGTGCTCATTTCAACTTCTAAATAGACCATCAGAAAAAAACTCAAGAGATAGAAAGAGAAGTAAATTAAGAATATAAACTCTAGAAAATTTAATTTCAGCTATCTCAAACACTTAAATTTTTACAGAAGTCTGTCAAAAATGAAAAATTTAAAGGATGACTAAATTAAACTTTCATAGACATGGATAAAAAAAAATCCTGAACCAGACAATTCTTTTTAATAGACTCTCAGAGAAGACTCCCAGAAGCCACCCAGTACATCCTTTTGCCTCTGGGAATAATTATTCATAAGTCTTTTGAAATATATGTTATCAGCTTGGATTTATAGAAAGGCAAAACTGCTTTAGAGTCTATGATTTTATATTCTGTTAGTATATAAAGAATTGACTCAAACCTTTTTATATTCCTCCAAAATAATTTTTGTAAGTAGTTGTGAGATTATTTTCTGCTTCAAGACAAGCAATTTCATATAGTCTTTCTTTTCTTTATTTGTGGGCATTGTTAAGAAGTCTAGAGTGATAAGAATTTGATGGAAGAATACACTGAAAAGACTGGTCATTTTATGTTAATTTATGATAAAGTCTCAGAGGGAAAAGGACACACTAGAAGAAAAATTAAAAAAGAAGGAAGAAGAGAAGAGAGGAGACAGCAGGGAGAGAGAGATACCATTATAATTTGCACTATAGCACTATAGGATAACAAATAATTTTGTCAGCAAGCATTCAGTTATAAGTCATGCCAGATGGAGAAAAATTTGCATCCATATAGTCCTCTCCTTTCTCCTCTTCTCTCTCTCTCTCTCTCCTTCTCTCTCTCTCTCTCTCTCTCTCTCTCTCTCTCTATATATATATATATATATATATATATACATATATGTGTGAGTGTGTGTGTGTGTTTTACTTATACAACTCTACCTATTCCTGTACCTTTCCATCACTTGGTGGAATAAAGATGACCCTGTGCAGTTGACACTCTGAATTTACTTTTGCATCCTGCTCTGAGACTTCTATTGCCTGACATTCACATTGTCTGCACACAGGGTTATACGGTTCATTCCTTCACTCACTGACTCCTTTCATCAATGATTACTGAGGAGTGAGTATGTGAAAGACCACTTCTAAAGTTAAAATAGAAATAAGAAAGAAATGAGTGGGACAAATTGTATTTTGTAACAAGAAAATGAGAAACTCCATCCAACAGATGTCACCAGTTTTAGCAGTGAAGTCTTGGACTACAGGCTTCCCAAAAAGAAATTTATAATAACTTAGAGACTTCCTTATAAGATCAAGATATTTTTTTATGTGACATTTCATTGATGACATACCAAACATATCAAAACATTCTTTAGAATCCATTGGGGTCACTCAAGATGTATAGCCAAGGAAAAACATGACAGAATAATGAAATATAAATTTATATATTTCTAATTATAGCAGAACAAAACATTAAATCTAACATTATTTCACATTCTGATGATAATGTGTTCTGACATAGTCTCATTTATGTATGTACATTTATGTGGACATGTACACATATGTATATATATATATGTGTGTATGCATACATATAGACATACATGTCTTCAGAACTCGAGTTAGAAATTTTTCAGATGGCATCTTCTTTCCTTATTTTATTCATTTTTATTTTTAACTGTTTTCTTTTTGCTTAAACCATGTTTTCACAAATATTTACATGTATTATCATGCTCATAATCCATGATAACTTTAGGTTTACATTTTAATTATTAATTTGTAAAATATTCAGTACTAAGAACTTTGGCCAGGTTCAGTGGCTCATGCATGTAATCTCAGTAGGAGGTTGAGATGTCAGGATTATGGTTCAAGGCCAATCCTGGTCCAAAAATAAAAAATAGTGATATCCTATCTCAAAGAACAAGCTGGGTGTTATGATACATACTATAATTCCAGCTAGATCGGTGGTACAGATAGAAGGGTTACAGTACTACCCCAAAAGCAGGAGACCCCATCTGAAATAGACTAAAGCACAAAGACATGAGAGAATGACTCAAGTGATAGAGTGCTTGCCTACAAATCACAAAACCCTGAGTTCACACCCAGTACTGTAAAAAAAAAAAAAAAAAAAAAAAGGATTTTATTTTGGTGTGGTCCTCGCTCTCTTTTTCTCTCAAATCTTTTATTTAACAGAAAATGGTGGTTGATAGAAGAAAACTATAATTCTACAACTTAATTATTGTATTATATTCTAAGTTTGTCTCAGTCTGAAATGTCACCAACCAGTTTTATATAAATTACATTAAAGCTCCAACAGAGGATACCAGAGGCTTACGTAGTTCAGATTTTCATAATGCCTGAAGCATTTTATAGATTAGGATGTCTATAAACATAAAAAGAGTTGTTTGAGAAATTTTGGGCCTACACTAAGGCATAAAAACCACATATAGATTATTACATATTAAATTAAAACTTGGATATACTATATGTAAAAGGTTATATAGTATGTTTTGATGTTAAATTCCAACCACTTTAAAAATAATTAGCCATTTATGAGTGAAATGATGCTTCTTCTCTGGATTAATTTATACCTCTATTTCTTTTACTGTATATGTTCTGTCATACTCTGTGCAGGAGTTATTGTATCATGCTATAAAACATTCTCAGTCTATCATACATAATTTGGATTCTCCAATACATGAAGGCATAATTCTTAGTTAGCTTTGAAATATAATAATCTACCTAACTGTGCAAAAGTTACAGATTCCAAGGAGCTCCTAATGCATCACAATTAATTACCAATACAATGTATAGTGGAGAGTGGGCATCTGGTCAATATTTGGGAAATGTTTGTTAGCTGTGAGCTCTACCACTTGAGCCCTTGGAAAATCTTTGAAACACCCTCCTCTGGCTATTTGCTTCTCCCATTTTGTTAGTTGCATTTTAATATTATTTATCTTATTTGATTCACTTAGTAGTCAGGGGAATTAAAAATAATGATTCTCAATCAGTAAGTGGAGTATCTCACATTTAAATTTTGGGTGAATTCACTATTTGATACATAACAGGCAAAATTTTGATGAATGAATAAATTAATAAAAAATGATTAAATACAGATATTTTAGTACCAATCTATATTGATTTTTCCCATGTTTTTAATTAAAGAATGGTGCCTAATGTTTTTTTTAATTTATTTTCCTTTATTAACTATTTGGTTTTATTTATTTGCCTTCTATCCATGCCTAATGTTTTAAATTGCTTTTAAAATAGTTTCATAAGATTATTTTTAGATATTGAAATACATCCTTTGCCTCCATTGCCCAAATGTATTGTAGACATACTCATCTCCCTGCACCCATTTGTGGAGCACTGGGAGAAACATCACAGTAAGTAAAAGAACACATGTTCTAAACAAAACAAGGCAGATGTTCTACTGTTCTTCATCATATGATAAACACTTTGTTTATACCATCTCAGAAGAAATGTAAATAAGTAGAGGAAGCAAGGAATCAGGATAGTTACCAATTCTATGCAAAGGCTTTTTTGGAAAACATTATCATGATTAATATGGAATAAAAGAATGAAAGTTTAAAACTAGTCATTTAGATAGACAGACATCAGAATCCCATGTTTGCAATAAGAAAGATTATAAGATTATGGGAGCAAGAGTAATATTTAGCAAAGCTGGAGTAGACCAATGCAATCTTTTGTCCACCTTACTTCTTACGTTTCAAAATCTCTATGGCTGCAGTTGCCATAGCAACAAGTATATTATTTCCTCTTTAATTTTACATTTTCCAAGAATTTTCTTTGGAAGACAAAGCTAGTCACTATCTTGCTCTATTTCTATTAAGAGCAATAACATCGAGTCAATAGTTACCATTTTTGAATGATACATGCCAAGCATTGTGTTGATATTTATAAAACCCTCAAAAAGAGGTATTTATTCCAAAGTAAGTATAAGAAAGCTGAGTTTTAGCAACTAGTCTAAAATGGCATAGCTAGTATGTCACAAAGCCACATTTGCAATTCAATCTATCTGATTACAAAAGTACAGGATAAATCAAATTTGTCACTGCTTTATCTGATGTGGATTTTAATTCAGTACAGAATGTGAAAAAGGATTGACTATTACCTTATTAACTGATTTCATACATCAAAGAATTTTTTAAATTACCTGCTAATTTTAATTTTATAGAATTATTTAGATTTTCTTGATGGTTTGCATGTGGATTATAAAAAATGGAAAGGAATTATGGACAAATGCAAGGCTTTGGGTCTGAGCAGATACTAAAATATTTGGACTAAGCAATGTAATTATTATTAGTTAGACTAAGCAAAGTAAATTGCCAGTAACTGATTGCAGAAGGCCAGAAAAGCACAGTTTAGAAAAATTCAAAGTGCTTAATTTGAATGTTTCCATTAGTCATTGAGAGATGTCACATAGATAGATATATACCAATCTGCAGACCACATCTCTATGCATACTGAAAACAAAAAGACTGGAATAAATAAGGACACCAACAAAGTGAGTTCAAGTGAAAAAGAGATCAAAGCCAGAGCCCAGGTCTTTTCCAACAGTAAGAGTCCTGGGAGAAAAGCTAAGAAAAATGCAGAATAGTAACGGATGACATTGGAGGAAGACCAGGAAGGATGTGTCCTGAAAGTCCTGTGATGAACATGAATTAAGTAGGTGGCAGTCATCAGTTGTATCAAAGGTCACTTAAAATGACTACTGAGAACTGGCTATTGGATTTAGCAATGTGCAGGTTGGTGTCAGTGGAGAAATGAGAAAAAAATTAAAAAGGCTCAATTGAAGTAAGAGAAAAATTAACCAGGAAAAATAAATTCAAAACAGTGTGCTTTTAAACCCTTTAGCATATTGTTTCAAAGTAAATCAAAGAAATGGGAGAACATCTAGCAAGGAAAGGAAGGAGAGAAAGACCATACTGGTGTGCTGAGGGATGAGCTCTAGGAGAGGATGAAAATCTGATGATGTAGGATGAAAACGAGAATGTCTACAGTAACGCCATTGATTAAGTGAGAGGAGACAGTCTGAAAGAGAAGATACTGCTTTAGAGAAGAGCGTCACCGTGTTTGATAACAGAGCAACACAGTTGTGGTGATTCTCAGCAGGTTTCTGCAGGTTCTCAGCAACTAGAAAGCAAGGACATCAGCAAGTATTATTGGGAAAAGGAATCTTGGATGGTTGGGAAGTGAAGGATTCAACTTGAAGCTTGAGCATCCTCTGTTTACATCAATGTAAAGTTAAAGTATCATCTTTTTTTATTTGTACCCAGATGTGAACAAAATTGAGAAATACTGATCTGGCATACCTTTATTCTCAAAGCCTGCTAACTAACATTTTCTCTTTGAGGATCTATTTTTTTTAACTTTGTCTCCATCAAATTCTGTCTGTTTTTAAATGTTGATTCTTTCTTGTAAATACAGATCATGCAAACAATTTTATGTTGTTAGTGAGACTTAATGAGTATATTCTTTAAGATTCCATGACAAGGGCATGTCTCAAGCAGGTAGAGTGCCTGCTTAGCAAGTGTGAGGCCCTCAGTCCAAAACTAGTACCATAAATAAATAAATAAATAAATAAATAACCACTTGCCCAAAAGTCCAATAACTAGATAAAGAATAAAAAGAGGCGAGTTATGGTGTGTCATCCCAGCAAGTCATGAGACATAGGAAGGATTGATGTCTGAAGCCCTGGACAAAAAAATGGCACCATATCTTATCTGAAAAACTAGCTAAAGCTAAATCAAAAATGTGAGAGGGGCGGGAAGCAAGGCTCAAGTGGTTGAGGACCTGTCTAGCAAGTGCAAAGCTCTGAATTAAAATCCTAGTACTGCAAAATAAAATTAAAAAATAATTTTAAAAGAAAAGAATAAGCACCATTTAGAAAGGGAATAACCTCAGCAGAACTTCATTTGGAACATGCTAACACTTAATTATTAAAAACATCCCATTCTACAACCTCTTAACTAGAAATACAGTCACTAAAAAAACTCATTTATCAAGTCACAATTGTGCAGTTCACTGATTACAGACACAGAATGGCATACATTAACTTCTTCAATTTCTCTTCCTTGTACATGACATTTGTTGCACATAAATAAATGAAAGGAACATAAATATTAACATTTCATAAGAAAGGAAGAAATTCTTATTATAAAAACTTTTTTTTACTATCTAAAGGGCACATAGTCAGTGACATGATTACAGTGCTTTGGACAGCATTATCTACACTGGCAGTCACAGTCATGCAAAATAAATATTAACTTGATTGGATTGATTTGAACTCTGTACTATTATTAAGCAACCCAGGATGATAGTCAAAAGCATGGGCTATTGTGTTGAACAGACTCAAGATTTCATTCCCATCTCTTTTATTTTCTGGATTAATAAAACTTTGACTTTGCTTCCCTGAGCCTCAGCTCTCCTTTCTTAAATGTGGAGGTTTAAAATGCTGTCAAGAGCCAGGGGTAGTGGCCCATGCTGCAATCCTAGATACTGTAGAGGCAAAGATCAGGAACATAACAGTGCACTGTCAGCCTGGAAAAAAGTTTGTGAGACACCATCTCAACCAATATAAGCTGGGTGGGGTGGTACACATCTGTTCTCGTAGGTATGCAAGAAGTATAAATAGAAGGATCACGGTTGAGGCCCACCTGGGCATAAACATGAAGCCCAGTAAGAAAAATAAGTAAAGTCTAAAATTCTGGGTTCATGGCCCAAGTTATAGAGTGCCTCCCTAGCAAGTACCAGGCCCTGAGTTCAAATCCCAGTACCTTCAAAAAAGCATACATTGGCAAGGATGTGGGGAATATTCCACACTGTTGGTGGAATGTAAATTATTCCCTCCAGTTATGGAAGCTCCTCAAAAAACTAAAACTGGAACTACCACATGATTCTGCTATACAACTCCTGGGTACATACCTGAATAAGTCAAAGTTAGCACAAACTAGAGATAACTGCACATCCATGTTAATTGCTGCACTATTCATAATAGCCAAGTCATGGAATCAGCCTAAGTGAATATCAACCAATGGATTAAGAAAATGTGAATATATATATTTAATATTCCATTATGTATGCATATTGTACATTTTATATGCACATACTGTGCATTATATACATACATATTATACATATAATAGGATATTATTCAGTCATAAAGAACACAATTATGTCATTTGTGGCAACTGGAGATCATAATGTAAAATGAAATAAGCCAGACTCAGAAAGACAATATCATACATTTTTTCTCATATGTGTAATCCAGATTTTAAAAACAGGCATGAAGCAGAAGTGGGACTACTTTTCTGGAGGGGGGACAGGTGAGAGGAGGGAGGAGGACAAGAGGGGATGTTGGGAGGTGAATATGATCCGTGTACATAGTATGGAAGTATGAAAATGTCATTATAAAACACATTTTTTACAATTAATAAAAACTGGGGGACAAAATAGATTTTTAACTCACTGAGAAAAATCAACTGAAATGGTACATGTAAATCACTTAATATTGTCACCCTCAAGTCACTCAGAATCAAACCTTCAACTGTATAAATTTCTTTTTCCCAAGTGGATTACATTGAGATATCCCTTCCTCAATTGTTTTTGCTTTTTCCCAGAATTCTCTTTTCACTCTTATTCAAAATCCAGCTCCAATGCCCCTCATGTACAAGGGTCCCCCAGTCCAAAATTATGTTCCATTTTATTGATCCACCACTAGTGTGTGTGTAAGGTGTAGCCCGCATTAAGCTGTGCAATAGGTGGGTTATTAACTTGCTGCTGCATCTGCTCTCTCAGCTGAAAGCTGCTGGAGAACTTGGACTGCATCTCTCCTGGTTCTACTTGTTCCCCACCTAACATAATCTGTGAGACCCATAAACATGTGAATCAGATTACTTCATCTACTATCTTCTGCCCTCCATACTTTTCTACAACATTTTGGAGGAAATCTGAAGTACTCCCCAAGGTCTATATACCCATATAATATTTAACTCCAACTCACTCTGTATACCCCTACATACTACTCACAGTCAACACTGTTCTCCTTGAAGTTCCCTGACCATAAAGTTAATAGACCCAGTGATTGCCATCACTGACACATAGTTGGTCATTGAGCACCAACTATGATGTGGGTACTATTCCAGGCATTTTGGATACATGAATGAATATAATAGATAAGTACCTTTCTTTGTAGGGTTTCCACTATAATGGGAAGAAGTACAGAAGCAATCATAAAGAGTAAATTAAATTGAATGGTAACAAGTGAGGTGTGTAACTGAAAAAAATTTGAGCAGGTGAGGGGGTATAAGAACTAGAACAAGAGAGGAAGGAGCAAATGAGTTGTGATTTTTAAGTCCCACAGTATGTGGTTATCTCAGAGAACTGACAATTGCTGTTCCTTTTGTCTAGCTCTCTAGCCCACCTACCCCATAATTCCCTTCAGCAGTTAAATACCAACACTCCTGAATGTCCCTAACTGAAGACAATGTGAAAAGACATGGCCCCTCTCCCACTCTGTGACTCTATATTTCCTTAGTCAACTGTATTTTCCTCATTGCATTTCCACTACATGTGTTGAGGAGTAAGGGGTGAGGGTGCATGTGTATCTTTATTAGTGTATACTCATACATTCATTTTTTGAAGGAATAGATTTTTTTCTGTTTCCAACAGTTGTGTTCCCATTGCTTAAAAATAAAGTGGGTAATATTTACCTTCAGCTAATTATCAAATTACAAGATAGAAAAATGAAAACTAAAATTTAATAATCAGCATATTATTTCTCAATAATTGGAAACAATTTTCATACTTAAATATTCTGTGCTTGGTATCCATGGCATTTTTATCTACATAACAAAGTTCAAGTTCTCTAAAATGATATCATTCATTTGTTAATTCAACAATTATAAATGAGTACCTCTAATGACTCAGAGTTTATATTAAGCACCAAGGAGACAATAATTCAAATACAGGCACTATAATTTATTAAAAGACATTCTTAATTATTAAAGACCTTAAATCTATATTATTGCAAAAATTGAGACAAATTTACTGCCTCTTTTGGGTTAAGTCACTACTCAATGATCTCAGAAATTATATTTTTGGTCTTATAAATGACTTTCTATATTCTTTCCTCTGAACTCAGAGTGAGGTAAAAAGTCCCTGTTCTCCGATAACAGGCTAGGAGCAACAGAATCAGCAAATGCACCTTTCACTTTTGGGATCTCTGGTCCTGAGCATAATGACATGGTAAGTGGTTAGTGAAACAGCTATACAAAAGGTGCTTAACTGTACATATTAGATACAGAGCTTTCCAGTCTTAAGTTGTCAGTAGAGTTAGCAAAAGTATATAATTCACAAGATGTAATCACCAGAAATTATCGTACATCTTAAACTTCTACCTAAACCTGGCCTGATTTTTCAAATATGCCCATTGAAAACTGAGTGGATGTAGACAGTTTCCTCGCTTAATTTATTGCATGATATTAAAGAGATCTATTACTCTCTGTTTGAAAATGTCAAAAAATATTACTTCTTGGACAGGAAATTTCAGTCAGATTTTCATTATGTTTTGCAATTAAAATGCCTAATTCCTTTTCCTGGCAACTTTAGAGATTCTCCTGGATGAATGTTACTTCCCTATTAAGATTTAATAATCATAATACTAAATAGAAATTTTTTTTTCATTTTTCTTTTATTATTCATATGTGCATACAAGGCTTGGTTCATTTCTCCCCCCCGCCCCCACCCCCTCCCTTACCACCCACTCCGCCCCCTCCCTCTCCCCCCCAGCCCCTCAATACCCAGCAGAAACTATTTTGCCCTTATTTCTAATTTTGTTGTAGAGAGAGTATAAGCAATAATAGGAAGGAACAAGGGTTTTTGCTGGTTGAGATAAGGATAGCTATACAGGGCATTGACTCACATTGATTTCCTGTGCGTGGGTGTTACCTTCTAGGTTAATTCTTTTTGATCTAACCTTTTCTCTAGTACCTGTTCCCCTTTTCCTATTGTCCTCAGTTGCTTTTAAGGTATCTGCTTTAGTTTCTCTGTGTTAAGGGCAACAAATGCTAGCTAGTTTTTTAGGTGTCTTATCTATCCTCACCCCACCCTTGTGTGCTCTCACTTTTATCATGTGCTCATAGTCCAATCCCCTTGTTGTGTTTGCCCTTGATCTAATGTCCACATATGAGGGAGAACATACGATTTTTGGTCTTTTGGGCCAGGCTAACCTCATTCAGAATGATGTTCTCCAATTCCATCCATTTACCAGCGAATGATAACATTTCGTTCTTCTTCATGGCTGCATAAAATTCCATTGTGTATAGATACCACATTTTCTTAATTCATTCGTCAGTGGTGGGGCATCTTGGCTGTTTCCGTAACTTAGCTATTGTGAATAGTGCCGCAATAAACATGGATGTGCAGGTGCCTCTGGAGTAACAGTCTTTTGGGTATATCCCCAAGAGTGGTATTGCTGGATCAAATGGTAGATCGATGTCCAGCTTTTTAAGTAGCCTCCAAATTTTTTTCCAGAGTGGTTGTACTAGTCTACATTCCCACCAACAGTGTAAGAGGGTTCCTTTTTCCCTCATCCTCGCCAACACCTGTTGTTGGTGGTGTTGCTGATGATGGCTATTCTAACAGGGGTGAGGTGGAATCTTAGCATGTTTTTAATTTGCATTTCCTTTATTACTAGAGATGGTGAGCATTTTTTCATGTGTTTTCTGGCCATTTGAATTTCTTCTTTTGAGAAAGTTCTGTTTAGTTCACGTGCCCATTTATTTATTGGTTCATTAGTTTTGGGAGAATTTAGTTTTTTAAGTTCCCTGTATATTCTGGTTATCAGTCCTTTGTCTGATGTATAGTTGGCAAATATTTTCTCCCACTCTGTGGGTGTTCTCTTCAGTTTAGAGACCATTTCTTTTGATGAACAGAAGCTTTTTAGTTTTATGAGGTCCCATTTATCTATGCTATCTCTTAGTTGCTGTGCTGCTGGGGTTTCATTGAGAAAGTTCTTACCTATACCTACTAACTCCAGAGTATTTCCTACTCTTTCTTGTATCAACTTAAGAGTTTGGGGTCTGATATTAAGATCCTTGATCCATTTTGAGTTAATCTTGGTTTAGGGTGATATACATGGATCTAGTTTCAGTTTTTTTCAGACTGCTAACCAGTTTTCCCAGCAGTTTTTGTTGAAGAGGCTGCTACTTCTCCATCGTGTATTTTTAGCTCCTTTGTCAAAGATAAGTTGCTTATAGTTGTGTGGCTTCATATCTGGATCCTCTATTCTGTTCCACTGGTCTTCATGTCTGTTTTTGTGCCAGTACCATGCTGTTTTTATTGTTATTGCTTTGTAATATAGTTTGAAGTCAGGTATTGTGATACCTCCTGCATTGTTCTTTTGACTGAGTATTGCCTTGGCTATTCGTGGCCTCTTGTGTTTCCATATAAATTTAACAGTAGATTTTTCAATGTCTTTAATGAATGTCATTGGAATTTTGATGAGAATTGCATTAAACATGTAGATTACTTTGGGGAGTATCGACATTTTTACTATGTTGATTCTACCAATCCATGAGCATGGGAGATCTCTCCTCTTTCTATAGTCTTCCTCAATCTCTTTCTTCAGAAGTGTATAGTTTTCCTTGTAGAGGTCTTTCACATCTTTTGTTAGGTTTACACCTAGGTATTTGATTTTGTTTGAGGCTATTGTAAATGGAATTGTTTTCATACATTCTTTTTCCGTTTGCTCATTGTTAGTGTATAGAAATGCTAATGATTTTTCTATGTTGATTTTATATCCTGCTACCTTGCTATAGCTATTGATGATGTCTAGAAGCTTCTGAGTAGAGGTTTTTGGGTCTTTAAGGTATAGGATCATGTCGTCTGCAAATAGGGATATTTTGACAGTTTCTTTACCTATTTGTATTCCTTTTATTCCTTCTTCTTGCCTAATTGCTCTGGCTAGGAATTCCAGTACTATGTTGAATAGGAGTGGAGATAGTGGGCATCCTTGTCTGGTTCCTGATTTTAGAGGGAATGGTTTTAATTTTTCTCTGTTAAGTATAATGCTGGCTGTAGGTTTGTCATATATAGCTTTTATAATGTTGAGGAACTTTCCTTCTACTCCTAGTTTTCTTAGATCTTTTATCATGAAATGATGTTGGATCTTATCAAAGGCTTTTTCTGCATCTATTGAGATGATCAAGTGGTTTTTGTCTTTGCTTCTGTTAATGTGGTTTATTACGTTTATTGATTTTCGTATGTTGAACCACCCCTGCATCCCTGGGATGAAGCCTACTTGGTCGTGGTGAGTAATCTTTTTGATGTGTTGTTGAATTCGGTTTGCCATTATTTTGTTGAGGATTTTTGCATCAATGTTCACTAAGGAGATTAGCCTATAGTTCTCCTTTTTGGAGGTGTCTTTGCCTGGTTTTGGGATAAGTGTAATACTGGCTTCATAAAATGTGTTTGGCAGTTTTCCTTCCCTTTCTATTTCGTGGAACAGTTTAAGGAGGGTTGGTATCAGTTCTTCTTTAAAGGTCTGATAGAATTCAGCAGAGAATCCATCAGGTCCTGGACTTTTCTTTTTGGGGAGAGTCTTGATTGCTGCTTCAATTTCATTTTCTGTTATAGGTCTGTTCAGGTGATTAATATCCTCTTGGTTCAGTTTTGGATGATCATATGTATCTAGAAATCTGTCCATTTCTTTTAGATTTTCAAATTTATTTGAATATAGGTTCTCAAAGTAGTCTCTGATGATTTCCTGGACTTCCATGGTGTTTGTTGTTATCTCCCCTTTTGCATTCCTGATTCTACTAATTTGGGTTTTTTCTCTCCTCATTTTAGTCAGGTTTGCCAGGGGTCTATCGATCTTGTTTATTTTTTCAAAGAACCAAATTTTTGTTTCATTAATTCTTTGTATGGTTTTTTTGGTTTCTATTTCGTTGGTTTCAGCTCTTATTTTTATTATTTCTCTCCTTCTATTTGTTTTGGGATTTGCTTGTTCTTGTTTTTGTAGGAGTTTGAGATGTATCATTAGGTCATTGAGTTGGGATCTTTCAGTCTTTTTAATATATGCACTCATGGCTATAAACTTTCCTCTCAGGACTGCCTTTACTGTGTCCCATAGTTTCCAGTAGGTTGTGTTTTCATTTTCATTGACTTCCAGGAACTTTTTAATTTCCTCTTTTATTGCATCGATGATCCATTCTTCATTAAGTAATGAGTTATTTAGTTTCCAGTTGTTTGCATGTTTTTTGTCTTTACTTTTGTTGTTGAGTTCTACTTTTACTGCATTGTGGTCAGATAGTATGCACGGTATTATTTCTATTTTCTTATATTTGCTGAGGCTTGCTTTGTGCCCTAGGATATGATCTATTTTGGAGAAGGTTCCATGGGCTGTTGAGAAGAATGTATATTGTGTAGAGGTTGGATGAAATGTTCTGTAGACATCTACTAGGTCCACTTGATCTATTGCATATTTTAGATCTTGGATTTCTTTATTGAGTTTTTGTTTGGATGACCTATCTATTGATGATAATGGAGTGTTAAAGTCTCCCACAATCACTGTGTTGGCGTTTATATATGCTTTTAGGTCTTTCAGGGTATGTTTGATGAAATTGGGTGCGTTGACATTGGGTGCGTACAGATTGATGATTATTATTTCCTTTTGGTCTATTTCCCCTTTTATTAGTATGGAATGTCCTTCTTTATCTCATTTGATCAATGTAGGTTTGAAGTCTACTTTGTCAGAGATAAGTATTGCTACTCCTGCTTGTTTTCAGGGGCCATTGGCTTGGTAAATCTTCTTCCATCCTTTCATCCTAAGCATATGCTTATTTCTGTCGGTGAGATGGGTCTCCTGTAAGCAACAAATTGTTGGATCTTCTTTTTTAATCCATTTTGTCAAACGGTGTCTTTTGATGGGTGAATTAAGTCCATTAACATTAAGCGTTAGTACTGATAGGTATGTGGTGATTCCTGCCATTTAGTTGGCTTAGTTGTTTGAAGGTTTGATTCTGTGTACCTAACTTGATGTTACTCTCTACTGTCTTGCTTTTTCTTTTCCTGTGGTTTGGTGCTGCCTGCCTTTTCATGGTTAAGTTGGGTGTCACTTTCTGTGTGCAGGATCCCTTGCAGAATCTTTTGTAATGGTGGCTTTGTGGTCACATATTGTTTTAGTTTCTGCTTATCACGGAAGACTTTTATTGCTCCATCTATTTTGAATGATAGCTTTGCTGGGTAGAGTATCCTGGGGTTGAAGTTATTTTCATTCAGTGCCCGGAAGATCTCACCCCACGCTCTTCTTGCTTTTAATGTTTCTGTTGAGAAGTCTGCTGTGATTTTGATGGGTTTACCTTTGTATGTTACTTGTTTTTTCTCTCTTACAGCCTTCAATATTCTTTCCTTAGTTTCTGAACTTGTTGTTTTAATGATGATATGTCATGGAGTAGTTCTATTTTGATCTGGTCTGTTTGGTGTCCTGGAGGCCTCTTGCATTTGTATGGGAATATCTTTCTCTAGATTTGGGAAATTTTCCGTTATTATTTTGTTGAATATATTATACATTCCCTTCACTTGCACCTCTTCTCCTTCTTCGATGCCCATGATTCTCAAGTTTGGTCTTTTGATGGAGTCAGTGAGTTCTCGCATTTTCTTTTCACAGGTCTTGAGTTGTTTAATTAATAGTTCTTTGGTTTTTCCTTTAATTACCATTTCATCTTGAAGTTCTGAGATTCTGTCTTCTGTTTGTTCTATTCTGCTGGATTGGCCTTCTGTTTTGTTTTTCAGTTCTGTTTCATTCTTTTTTCTGAGGTTTTCCATATCCTGGCAGTTTTCTTCTTTATTGTTGTCTATTTTTGTCCTGAGTTCATTTATCTGTTTATTCATTGTGTTCTCTCTTTCACTTTGTGTTTATACAGTGCTTCTATGGTTTCCTTTATTTCTTCTTTTGCTTTTTCAAATTCTCTATTTTTATTGTCTTGGAATTTCTTGAGTGTCTCCTGTACATTTTGGTTGACCCTATCCAGTATCATCTCTATAAAATTCTCATTGAGTACTTGTAGTATGTCTTCTTTTAAATTATTCTTGTGGGCTTCATTGGGTCCTTTGGCATAGTTTATCTTCATTTTGTTGGAGTCTGGATCTGAGTTTCTGTTCTCTTCATTCCCCTCTGGTTCCTGTACTAATTTTTTGCTGTGGGGAAACTGGTTTCCCTGTTTTTTCTGTCTTCCCGTCATTGTCCTTGGTGTTGTTACTGTCCCTGTACTGTGTGTAATTAAGTATTTTCTAGCTTGTAATAATAACAATGGTAATATTTAGAATGGAAGGGTGAGCTGAGATGGAAAGCAAGAAGTTAAAGAAAAGAGGAAAACAAATATACAGACAAGAGGGAGAAAGCAGAACAAGGTATCAGACAAGTGAGTTTCAAGGTATAAACAGGGAGTGTTAGTGTACTAATCGACAGTAAGCTGAACAGACATTAGAGAGACAGAGAGAGGATTGAAAATCAAAGATAAAAAAATAATAAATAAGTAAATGAAAGTAATATCTATATATAAAAATGAATTAAAATAAAAAGGAAAATAGAAAATTAAAAAAAAAAAAAAACTTCCAAGTTTATATGCAATGCAGTTTCAGTCTTAATAATTTGGGTGTCCGTCTCAATCTCCAGTACTGGAGTTGGTGCCTCAGATGTTGTTCTGTAGTTGTCTCATCAAAGGGGATGCATAAAGTAGAACAAAACTACACAGTCACACACACACACACACACACACACACACAAAAAAGCCCCACCAAGTGTCCCCAGTTCAAATGCAATACAGTTTCAGTATATTTTGCCTACAAGCAAAATATATTTAACCATTTAAAACGAAAGATGCTTCTAGTAGTCATAAATTGATTAGATAATTAGAAAAAAAGGCTTCTTTATTGAAAGAGGATAAAACAGAAATGTATCAAAAGTGAAATATCACACAGCTAAATTTGTAACTGATATATTAAAGGAAAAATATTTACCTAAGAAAGCACCAAAATTAAAGTCATACATTTCAAATTCTTTCTCAGAATCCATAAATAATGTTAAAATGGATCAAACTAATCTCTGCATAATTTTTGTTATCCGTAAAAGCTGAGCAGAATTGAGTCTGCAATGTGAATCCAAAGTAAAAACTTTCAAGCCAACAGTTAGAAAGTGTAAAATTCTCACTGACAGCTTCTAAAATATTAAGGCCACTAGGATACCCATGGTAAAGGCAATACACTACTTAAAAATTAAAGGAAAGGAAAAAGGATGTTTATAAAATCACTCATTCATTTAACAAATCTTTTACTGTGTTCTCAAAACTATTTGAATTGGTGAGGATGAACCATGATCAAGATAAAAAAATTCCTGTGTTTTTACCTCCGATTAGAATTAATGAACAATTTGTAAACATGTTAGAAGAAGTGGGGGAGAGTCAGGGAGAAGGGGTAAGAGAGATAAAATACTTTCAAAGGTAGTTACAGAAGACATCAGTGAGAAAGTAATATTTTGAACAGATTTGAATAGATTTGAGGAAGGAATGAAGTCATTGAAGGGCTGGAAAGTTGGCAGAGAGAAAAAATGAACATAAATGTTCAGGGGTGGCACATACTTAGAGTGTGGCTGAAGAACAAGGAGGATTGTTTATTCAAACTGAACACATGAACAGGGGAATAACAGGTGATGAAATAAAAGAGGTAATAAGAAACCAGATTATATTGTCTCTTACAGTACAAACCAGACAATGGTTTTTATTATAAGTAAGATCAAGAAGCAGGTGGGAAAAGCTTTGGAAGGGATTTTTTTCTGTGACTTGTTTTTCTTTTAATTTAAACTTATTTTAATTGATAAATAAAGCATAAACTATGCATATTTATGTACTATGTAACTTATTGATACATGAATACATTGTGTAAACTTCAAGTCAGGGTAAATGTATCTCTTCAAGTATTAATCATTTCAAAATGGTAAAAACATTCAAAATCCTTTCTTATAGCTTTCGAAGATATACCTACCATACATTATTATACTGTGCAATAGAACACTGGAACTGTTTACATCTGTCTCACTGTAACTTAGCACCTTGACTGACTTTTTTTTATCCAAAATACAATTCTCTATAGTGTGGTGGTTCATGCCTCTAATTCCAGCACTCATCAGGTTGAGATAGGAGAAACAGAGAAACATGAGTTTGCATCAGCCTGGTTTTGCTTATGTAGCAAGATCCTAAGAAACAAAATAATAAGAAAGTGTGATGCCCAAAAGAGAGAAGTGCAATGACTGGATTCTTAATCAAAATTTTTAAATGATTACTCTGGCTTTTGGGTTGAGAATAGAGGAGGGGGAGGGGCTAGTTAGTAGAACAAAGGGAGCGAGCTCAGGAGATGAAACCGAACATTGTCTTAGGTACCATGGGAATGGTGTAGGTGATAAGTGATAACTAGACTCTAAAATTATTTTGAAGAAGGATTTAAATATCAGGGAAGTAGAAGTCACCACGAATTTTCCTAAACAAATGAAAGAATGGAGCTGTCATTAAGTTGAGATGGAGAGGACTATGGGTGTTTCAGGGGGAGGGAGAAGATCAAGAGCTCAATTTTCAACATACTGAGTTAAATGAGATAACTACTAGACGTCCATTTGGAGAGGTCAAGTAGGTACTGACACATATTAATTTAGGTGTAAGTGGAGGATTGGAGGTAGAGAAGTTAATTTTAGAGTCATCAGTATAGAAAATTGAAGGTTAAGTGAAAGGAGAAGGAGACAAGAGGTTCAATGAGTAGCCCTAGAGCACCCTAATATAAAGAGTCTTAAAAATGAAGAACTACCAATGGAAGAAGCTGATAGACTAGTACACTTTATTCTAGGATTGTTTTTTCCCACTTTTAGGTTCCTGATTGAACATATTTCCCCTCTATCTGGATTGCAAGCCAAGTGAACTGAGGAAGGACATGATTTTTCCAGGACAATCAGATCAGCCAAATCAACTTTAGTGACAAATGAAGAGACAAATTACCACAGGGTGATATTTAAGATGCTGATTTTAAGGTAGGCCAGAGTGGGAGCATAGTAATAAAAAGTAGTGCCTACAGTTTGATGTAAGGCTCAATACCACCACCCATGACAATCCAGGAGTGTTAGATGTGAGTGCTCAGCAGATAGTATGGTTTCTTAGACAGCAAAGTTGACATAATACCATACCAACATTTTTTTATAAGCAGAAGTATACAATTTTTATAATCAGAAAAAATTACATCAGAACAGCACACTTTAAATGCAATTGCATACAGAAGCTCAAGGTATATTGCATGCATGACTGGAATTCTTTCTTTGAGGCAGAGGTAAAAACAATCAGAAAGTCAACTCAGAGTCCCTGCTGAAGCTATCCTTGAAATAACTCCAAAGCCCATCTAAACACTGTAAACTCTGTGAACACTGTTAACACTACTGTCAGAAATTTAAAAAGAAAAGGCAGTTCAACAATCTAAAAAGATGGTATTCAAAGTATTCAGGAAAGGCCTGGGCAGTAGTGAGGGTCAAATGGATCTCATAGAACAGAATGTGTCCCAGACTTCATCCACTGCTTTGGTTTTTACCCCCAAATTGTGACATTTCAGTTGGGAAACTTTTAATTCTGTCTATATATGCTCATGAGGAATAAGCAGGGCAAAACTTTTAAATATATTTTCATTTAAAGAAAGGGATACAAGTTATAATCTTAGAAAAACATTGGACTGGAATAAGAATATAAGTATTCAGTGAGTTTAACCATTTGAGGAAATGCATTTCAAAATTTAAAAGAAAAGAGCAAACCAGATAATGACTTTGATTTTCCATGGTAGTTGTAACAAACTGCAGGCATAATAATGAGCCTATAGCTGTACACAGCATTATTTATTTTACTCAAATAAGAGATTAGCCTTTCAGCCAGCACTATGTGGATGTGTGACTAGAACAGCAATCCTGTGGGGTCCCTAAGAGGAACACTGCAGTTTATTTAGAGATGTGAGATTTTCAAGACAATTTACAAACAGTAAAAATAGAGATGCTAAAAATACACGGGAAAACTTAAAAGAGTGGACCAAAAGAAGAAAGTGTCATGGGAAATGCAAACTGATATTAATAAATGTCCATTAGAACAAGTATCTTAGGCAATTTTAGTGACTTAAAATGATATATCATTAACCCATTTACCTGTTACTTACAAGTGGGACATGAACTTTTTTAAGACTGAAAGATATATCAATAGTTTATAAATGTGGATAGTTAAGTGATATCCTGAACTTGTCAGATTAACTTATATTTATAGTGTAAGACTCCAACTTCATCTTGTTTACAGTCTCATTCTGTAGTATATCTGTGATTATGTTTTATAGGTATGTGGGTACAGTTCTCTAAAGACAAACAGTTGAAAGTTGAATGCCATAGTGATCTAAATAAGTCTCTGGACATTTTCTCACACAAAGTCAATGCAAAAAAAAAATGAAGTCTCCTGACATTGGATGGAATTCGCTCAATTTTTCCTCCTTATGGAAAGTCTGTTCATGGAAGAATTTTGTTTTGATCACTCTTGCGACCTCAGTGCTTAGAAAAGTGCCTCCCACAAAGAAGCAACTCAATGAATATTTATTGAATAAATGAACTAGTTAGCATACACAGCCAGAGTATCAACACCATGTTTGACTTGTCAGTGAAATGTCCACTTTAAACAAGCTATTTTGTGTGGTTGAATTATAGGCTTGCTTAGGAAGTGAGCCCTAAAAGTATATTTACTTTTTAGAAAATAGCATTAGTTATATCCCAATTATAGGTAAGACACTGGACTTTTGGGTGAAAATAGAAGCAGTTATATATGGTGACCAAAACAAACCATGGGAGTTAAAGAACTGATTTTTGTAATTTCACCCAGCCAATAATCAGCAGGAGTCTGGAAAGGAGGAAAACTTTAAAATGTAATGAGGCAGCAGTAGGTTTTTCCACTCAAATTAAAACAATGATGAAGCAGGTTTAAAGGAAGAAAAAACAAGAATATAAGCAAAAACAAACATGGAACAGTTAAAAATATAGTTTTCAGCTGGTTCAAAGAGACATAAATAGTCAACTTGAGTCTTTTTTTTAATATCAACTTTGAATGTTTTAAAAGGACTCTGTGGGGTGATAGGGAGTGTATAAGATGAGAAAAAGAAAAATCTCTTATTCTAAATAAGTCAATTATCACAGTAACAATCAATACGGATGTGATTACTATGCTGTAATTATCATTTAATATTAAATATATACATTCATAAAATAGTTGTTAATTGTTATACTGAAACATCCAGCCATACTGGGGAAATAGCTCCCTCTCCCATACTCTCAGATCATTCTGTTTATAGCTTTGTTAGAATGCTTATAACTGTTATACTTACATTAGTATTATTTGTATGTTTGTCTTCCTCAGTTAAATGCTGTTCTCTTAAATAGTATAGACAATGGGTTATTAATCTTTAGCAATAAGATATTGGTAGTTGAATCATAAAATATGGCAGACAATTTATATTTCAGTTTTTATTATGTATAAATTGGGACCATAAGCCTCCTGAGAGTAAAGACCCTTACTCATGACTTTATCTTCTATGCCTAGAAGAACTTAAACAAATGTTTATGGAATAGCAAATTGTAATTTATAATTTTTATATTGTTATGAAGAACCATAGACACCAGGACATAGAGTGAAATGTATGTGATAAACATTAGTTAAAAGAACTTATACAAGGAATACTTAAAAGTTTTGACTTCATCTTAGACAAATCAGAACACAGAAAAAACTTTAAATGGAAATTACTATGTGTTAGTTAAAGATATCATGTTTTTGAGTTTGAAGTCTATTTTGAATAGAGAAGTGTTAACCACATCATTTTCCACCTAAATTGTGATGAAAGTAAGACTGTGATATTGGGGTCAAAAGTAGCAAATTTTACCTGGTATCTCAAGTAAACCCAGCAGCTGCATTTCAGGCACTACCCAAAAAGCTGCCAAAAATTACAACAAAGATAATTTCCACATTTTCTTGATCACATTACACCAACAATCCTTTATAGCAAATGACTTGTTATATTATTTTGTGCTGATTGGTTATTACACGTAAACTGTCTTTTCATGTTCCATGTGAATAGGTGACAAAGAATGCACAGGTGCAATGGAAGGGAGAGGCGTCTGGAAAAAAGAATCTGCATAGCTGCAAGCACTCAGTGTCAAAATATACCCTTCATGCATACATAAATCGTGTATATATAACCCAGGTGCTTGCCTTATGCTTCTCTTCTGACAACTTGCAATTTCAGAAAAAATAAATAGTGCACGCAAGCTGACCCTTATTAGTCTCATTAATTGGCAAACATGAGGCCCTGAATTCAAATTGTTCAGTACCAGGCCAATCCTATATTATGTACAATACTTCAGCATTTCTCCTGTCACAATTATAAACATGTGTTTGTGTTTACACACATTTATTAAATCCTGATATGATGATACAGTATCTTAAAATTAGATCCTCCATATTTCACCACAAAAAATGGCATACTCTTTTACCAATTTTTGTCCTTTTTCAGAATTTTGCTGATATAAGTAACTTCTAAATTGCAGGATACATTAAAAATTTCATATACTAAATATGATATCAAGAATCAAAAGTGAACGAAGTTGTTATCATACTATTTTTTAATTACAGAATAGCTTAAACAGTTTCTTAAATATAAATAATTGAACAAATTTCACCCAGACTGGCATTAGCTCAGAGAGTTAAAGTATAGTGGTAATTATGCTGTGATGGTACTCACATGAGTTAGTTGGTTTTACTGTAGTATTAGATTTTATTGCATGCTCACTACTGTCTTTCGAAGAGTTGTTCTGAGCAATGGGGGGATTTGATTCAATAAAAGCTTGTCAGTATGTATAGCACAAGTACTATCACTAAAATAAAACAAAACTCTGATTTATTTTTCAAAAAGATATAATATGTATACATAATATGTCTTTATAAATATATCTGGGCAATTGTGGCTCATTCCTGTAATCCTAACTACTCAGGAGCCAGAGATCAGGAGAATCATTGTTTGAGTCCAGCCCAGTCAAAAAGCAAGACCCTATCTCAAAAATACTCAAGACAAAGAAGGACTGGCAGAATAGCTCAAGTGGTAAACATGAGGCCCTGAATTCAAATGTCAATACCCCGCAAAAAGGCAAATATATAAAGACATTTGTGTATATACATAGAATATAGAATATACAACGTAGTTTGAGAAATTCAACAAAGTTGACTGACATAGCTGTAATATCTGAAAGAAAGCCACATAAAATTTGGTTACAATATAGGGTGAGTGACAACTCATGCACAGATGATAAAAGCTAATAGAATATCTGTAGAGCCCCTTTAGGGTAAAATACAGGTGAGTGAGAGTAAGTGTATAGACCCAAATTCCTTTAGTTCCTATCCTAACAAATTATTGCTTCCGTTTCTTCTTGTACTCTCTCTTCCCTCTTTTATTCCCTTTCTCTCTCTGCCTCTACTTTATATGAGCATTGCAATGATCCAGGAAATTTGCTTATCTTTAGTGTTTTGCTAATTTAGTGACCTTTGTTGAACCTACAGCCAGCATTATACTTAACGGAGAAAAATTAAAACCATTCCCTCTAAAATCAGGAACCAGACAAGGATGCCCACTATCTCCACTCCTATTCAACATAGTACTGGAATTCCTAGCCAGAGCAATTAGGCAAGAAGAAGGAATAAAAGGAATACAAATAGGTAAAGAAACTGTCAAAATATCCCTATTTGCAGATGACATGATCCTATACCTTAAAGACCCAAAAAACTCTACTCAGAAGCTTCTAGACATCATCAATAGCTATAGCAAGGTAGCAGGATATAAAATCAACATAGAAAAATCATTAGCATTTCTATACACTAACAATGAGCAAACAGAAAAAGAATGTATGAAAACAATTCCATTTACAATAGCCTCAAAAAAAATCAAATACCTAGGTGTAAACCTAACAAAAGATGTGAAAGACCTCTACAAGGAAAACTATACACTTCTGAAGAAAGAGATTGAGGAAGACTATAGAAAGTGGAGAGATCTCCCATGCTCATGGATTGGTAGAATCAACATAGTAAAAATGTCTATACTCCCAAAAGTAATCTACATGTTTAATGCAATTCCCATCAAAATTCCAATGACATTCATCAAAGAGATTGAAAAATCTACTGTTAAATTTATATGGAAACACAAGAGGCCACGAATAGCCAAGGCAATACTCAGTCAAAAGAACAATGCAGGAGGTATCACAATACCTGACTTCAAACTATATTACAAAGCAATAATAATAAAAACAGCATGGTACTGGCACAAAAACAGACATGAAGACCAGTGGAACAGAATAGAGGATCCAGATATGAAGCCACACAACTATAAGCAACTTATCTTTGACAAAGGAGCTAAAAATATACGATGGAGAAATAGCAGCCTCTTCAACAAAAACTGCTGGGAAAACTGGTTAGCAGTCTGCAAAAAACTGAAACTAGATCCATGTATATCACCCTATACCAAGATTAACTCAAAATGGATCAAGGATCTTAATATCAGACCCCAAACTCAAGTTGATACAAGAAAGAGTAGGAAATACTCTGGAGTTAGTAGGTATAGGTAAGAACTTTCTCAATGAAACCCCAGCAGCACAGCAACTAAGAGATAGCATAGATAAATGGGACCTCATAAAACTAAAAAGCTTCTGTTCATCAAAAGAAATGGTCTCTAAACTGAAGAGAACACCCACAGAGTGGGAGAAAATATTTGCCAACTATACATCAGACAAAGGACTGATAACCAGAATATACAGGGAACTTAAAAAACTAAATTCTCCCAAAACTAATGAACCAATAAATAAATGGGCACGTGAACTAAACAGAACTTTCTCAAAAGAAGAAATTCAAATGGCCAGAAAACACATGAAAAAATGCTCACCATCTCTAGCAATAAAGGAAATGCAAATTAAAACCACACTAAGATTCCACCTCACCCCTGTTAGAATAGCCATCATCAGCAACACCACCAACAACAGGTGTTGGCGAGGATGCGGGAAAAAGGAACCCTCTTACACTGTTGGTGGGAATGTAAACTAGTATAACCACTCTGGAAAAAAATTTGGAGGCTACTTAAAAAGCTGGACATCGATCTACCATTTGATCCAGCAATACCACTCTTGGGGATATACCCAAAAGACTGTTACTCCAGAGGCACCTGCACATCCATGTTTATTGCGGCACTATTCACAATAGCCAAGTTATGGAAACAGCCAAGATGCCCCAGCACTGACGAATGGATTAAGAAAATGTGGTATCTATACACAATGGAATTTTATGCAGCCATGAAGAAGAACGAAATGTTATCATTCGCTGGTAAATGGATGGAATTGGAGAACATCATTCTGAGTGAGGTTAGCCTGGCTCAAAAGACCAAAAATCGTATGTTCTCCCTCATATGTGGACATTAGATCAAGGGCAAACACAACAAGGGGATTGGACTATGAGCACATGATAAAAGCGAGAGCACACAAGGGAGGGGTGAGGATAGGTAAGACACCTAAAAAACTAGCTAGCATTTGTTGCCCTTAATGCAGAGAAACTAAAGCAGATACCTTAAAGCAACTGAGGCCAATAGGAAAAGGGGACCAGGAACTAGAGAAAAGGTTAGATTAAAAAGAATTAACCTAGAAGGTAACACCCACGCACAGGAAATCAATGTGAGTCAATGCCCTGTATAGCTATCCTTATCTCAACCAGCAAAACCCCTTGTTCCTTCCCATAGTGCTTATACTCTCTCTACAACAAAATTAGAGATAAGGGCAAAATAGTTTCTGCTGGGTATTGGGGGGAGCGGGAGGGGGTGGAGTGGGTGGTAAGGGAGGGGGTGGGGGCAGGGGGGAGAAATAAACCAAGCCTTGTATGCACATATGAATAATAAAAGAAAAATGAAAAAAAAAATAGTGACCTTTGTTGTATATACACACATTATATACATGTACAATCATATATGATATTATGTACAATATATGTAATTGCCTGTCTTGGAATCAGATGGCACGAGTTGCACCTTGGCCCTTTTACTTTATATAATGTCTCTGTGTTCCTGCACAGGACACTCAATTTTTGAAGTCATGGTTTTTATGGTTATTCACCTGCATAATAGTGTGTACCCGAGAGGGTCCTTGAGATAATTATAGTTAGGCATTTTATTTGAGGATAACTAGCATTATAGTTAAAAAATATTTGCTAATTATATTTATATGTCTTTTCCATTTCCCAGCATGTCCTACCCATTATCATAATTTTATGATTTTTGCTTCTCTTCTATTTTATTCCCTGTATGTGCTATAATGTACATGTCTGTGATAAAGAGAAAAATATACATAAGTCTCAGAAAGAAAGAGGGACAATTATCAATAGCAATCATTGTCATATTTCTTTTAAAATTCAACATGTGGCCTTAGTAAAATGACAGAAATATCCAGTTTCCAGGATTTATAAAGCTAGTGTTTATTACTACTTGTTTAAGTTTAATTCATAGGTCTTCAAGTTATCAATTCATGTTGTAATCACAAATTTCAGCAATTTACACGTCCTCAGGACTTCCCATTTGGAGGCAGGTACTCTACAACTTGAGCTGCCTCCCACCCATTTGCTCTGGCTATTGTGTAGGCAGGTCTCGCTTTCTACCCAGGCCAGCCTGGAACATGATCCTCTTCCTTTATGCTTCCCAGGGTCACCAAGATGACAGGCGTGCATCACAACATCTTCTGAGATGGAGTTTGGGAAATATTTTGGCTATGGGCTGGCCAGAAAATGCAGTCCTCCAGATCTCAGCCTCCCATGTAGCATGAGATGACAGGCATACACCACTGTGCCCAGCTATTGGTTGAGATGGGGCCTTGCTAACTTTTGGCCTGGGTTGGCTTAGAGCTGTAATTCTCCCAATCTCAGTCTCCCAAGGAACTAGGACTACAGGAGTGAGCCACTGTAGTCTGTTTCTACATCCTTCTTATTTATAGGAACATTAAATGAAGTAGAAGACTTATCCCAGGTAAAGGTGAGGAAAAGCCTTAAAGTTACCAGAAAAAGTTCTCTGTGAATTGCAAAAGAAACTATTTTCAAGCTTTTTCTGTTGTACATCAAAGGAAAGCTCCCTACTAATGTGGCCTATTCCATCTTACAAAATCTCAAATTTTAAGGTGTATTATATAGTCTGGGGTACTTACCAAAATACAATTCTATAAAGCATTTGATCTACTATTATTACTATACTTAAATTAAAAATAGCAAATCTTACAAATTAAAGGTACAAACAAATAAACAGATGTAAGCAGAATCTGTCTTGAGCAGTTTGAATCACTGAGCAGTATGTCTTTTGAAACAGGGAAACACTGCAAAAAATAATGAAATTAATAAAACTGAAATTGTGGACTGAACATTGTGTTCTTGGCAGGAATTAAGGACACCTGCTTCCAGAAATTCAATTAGAGGACTACCACATTATTTCCCGAGGAACAGAAGTTAAGGTACATTTTAGATCACAAGCATGATTTGGGGGACTGTTGAGATGAAGGGTTAGGGAGGTCAGAGGTTTTGGAAGTACTTTTAGTATACTAAGCCAAATCATTATCATCGAAACATGCTCTCCTCTTTTATATAAAATGTAATCACTTTCATGGTCCATTATCTTGAGTCATAAAGAAATACACAAATTCATAATCCGCCTACTTTCACCTATCAAAAGTATTTTAATCCATTCTGGATCCTTTTTTTTCCCTTGCATCTTATTTGATATGTTTGGCATTTGATGTGATTAGGCAAAGGTCACCAAATTCCCATTGTAAGATCAATTCCATTTATTTTAATAAATGAGAAGCATTTTGATCATTGAAAGACAGTGACTCTCCTAGACAGTACTAACAGTTCACAAATTTTTTTCCAAGACAGCACTACTAGAAGAATGTAACCTGATTCCAGTGGGTCTGTGGCATAGTTGTCAATACCATAACCTCAAGGAGTATACAAAATTCAATTTGTCTTAGATGAATTTAATTTTGGAAAAAAATGAAATTCTAATTCACTGAAACAAACACTTTATATAGTCATGTACAATAAATATGATATGATATGATATAATACAATAATACAATATAATATAATATTATAATATAATATAATATAATATAATATAATATAATATAATATAATATAATATAATATAATATAATATAATATAATATAATATAATGTGATATAGTATAATATAATGTGAAATAAAATATAACAATGAAAGGTCAGAATCAGAATACTCTGACAATACGCATTTACCAAACGCAGCTGAGGGTTCCTCTGAATGTGAATTGTTTTCATACGCTGCCCTCTTGTGGCTACACGTGATGCTACTCACAACAAAGTGAGAACGTTTCATGTTATTTTTTTCCCAACTTGTAACTACTTTGCAGGTTCATTAACAAATACTATCTTAAAATCCACTTTATATTACATTAAGATGAAGTTTACATGAATATTCTACACTGTGAATTATAATCAAAATGTTAATTTCAGAAGATTCTGTATAGGCTCAATTGAAATTATTCAATAAATACAATAAAATAAATGAGGATTTGCTGTAGTTATTCATACTTTTAAACCATGGATATTAATTTATCCATAAACTTAATATAATGTTTTAATCTCATAACAGTAGTTCCTGTGATATCCATAAAATAGAATGTTTAGGGAAGCTGAGTGCCAGTTGATCACATCTGTAAGCCTCACTACTTGGGAAGCTGAGATCCAGAGGATTGAGATTTAAGGCCAGCCCATGTAAAGAGTTTGTGAGACACCCCCATCTCAACCAGTAGCTGGGTGTGATAGCAGACACCTGTTGTTCCAAGCTATGTGAAAAGCTGAGATTGGAAGGATTACTGTTCGAGGGCAACAGGGGATGGGGATGGTGGTGGTGGAGGTTGTTTGAAAGATCCGAAATAACACAAAAAAGCCGGGTGTTGTTGTGCACTCCTGACTTTTATTGTTGATGGGGAGCTTAAAATAGGAGAATCATAGTCTAGGCCACCTAGGCCAAAAGTAAGACCCTGTTATCCAGAATAATCAGGGATGGAAGTATGTCTAGAGCAATAGAGTCCTTGCCTAGCAAGCATGAGGCCCTGAGTTCAAACCCCAGTAGCACTCAAAAAATATATTAAGGTAAAAGTGTATTATAGGTTACCTAGCATACTTAATCAACATAGCACTTCTAGTTTTAAAGTTACTTTAATTAATACCAATATAATCAGTCACTTAAAGTATTAATAAAAATTAATTGATCCTGAGCTATCAGTTTAAGCTTTCTAGGTCCCAGTTTCCACATTCTTGAAATAAGAAGTTTGAGTCAGATAGTTCTTGATAAAAATCCACTTTTGATGCTTCTTCTTATGACTAGCAGAACTTAATAGCAATCAAATATTCCCTTTTAAAAAACTTTCTCCACCTAATTTATAGGATGCAAGTGAAAATATCTATTGAATCTTTTTGTTTGGTTGTTTTAAGCTTCTGCTTCCTTGTCACATTTGCAGGCTTCTGAAGCTGTTATTTTTAGAGCAAAGAAGTCCAATGGCACATGGTATTTACAGGTCTGCCATTTTAAATCCTGGTATAGGAAAGAGTGGCTCAGAGCAAACAGATGGAGGGAGAAGACCACAGGCAGAGATGCTGGGTAGCTCTCCTAGGCAAACTAAGTAAGTTAACCTTTCAATCTCTCCCAGAAGTATATATGCCAATAAGAAAAGATATACCTTCTGTAGTCACCATAACAATAAGAAATTGATATATATTAGATAATATATATATGATATATTAGACAATAAGAAATTGATATATATTAGATCATACACACTTTAAAAATGTTTATATAACATGTATCTGTGGTTTTTTATACATACATGTAAATTGTATGAATTTATTGATTGTATAAGTAGCAAGTTTAACGAATTTAGAGTTCATTGAATGAACTTCAATTAATTAGATAACAACTTAAAATCTAGGAGTCATTTAAAATATCATTTTGAAATAAAATCCACTAAGATTAAAAATAACTGATTAATCACCACTTTATTTATTCAGTAAATCAATTATTAGTCTTAAGCAGAAATGAAACTTACATAAAGGACACTCAATAATGCATAAAAGAAAAACAACTGAGGAAATTGACTTTAAAAACACCAAACATTAATCTTGTATTTCATTATTCATTAATAGAGGGTACTTGTTGCAACAATCTGAACGCCACCAGATTTTCAGCTTCCCTGAGCTCTGGATGTGCCTGCTAGAATCTAAGTGATTGCTGCCTGTAGGAAAGGAATGTTGTTGCTACTGGGGAACTGCCAGAAAGAATTCCTGTGGTAGGCAAAATTATGGTTCCCCAAAATGCTCACATTCTAATCTCTGAAATTGGTGAATATGTTACTTTACATGGGGACAAAAAGGTTTTCAGATGTGACTAAAGTTAAGGATCTTGAGACAGAAAGATGATCCTGGATTATTCTGTAGCTCTAGTGTAATTGCCACAGTCTTTGCAAAAGGAAGACAGGAGGGCGAGGGTCAGAGAGTGATGTGAAGACATTAAACGTCTGGTTTGGAGATGTTTCCAGGGAGAATGAACCAAGGGATAGGGTAGGCTCTAGAAGTTGAAAAAGGCAAGGAATCAGATTCTCCCTCAGAGCATCCCGAAAGAAACACGGTCTGACTGACATGATTTTAGCACAATAAGACCAATTTCAGATTTCTGACCACTTTTCTAGTTAGATGATAAAGTTATGGTGTTTTGATGGAGTAAGTTTATGATAAATTGTCACATCTCTGAGAGGAAGTTAAAAAATTTCCCAAGGCAATTGCTTCTTCTTCTTTTTTTTTTTTTTGAAGGGCACATAACAAATACAATTTTATTTTTTTTAATTATTATTCATTTTAATAAGAATCACATGTGCATACATTGTTTGGGTCATTTCTCCTTCCTGCCTCCGTCCCCACCCTCTTGCCCCCTCCCCCCTCCCTTTCAGGCAGAACCTGTTCTGCCCTTTTCTCCAGTTCCATTGAAGAGTAGAAATAAGAAATAATAAGAAAGACATAGTATTTTTGCTAGTTGAGATAAGGGCAGTTATACAGAGAGATTCCTAGCATTGCTTTCATGTACAAATGCGTTACAACCCAGGCTGATTCACCTCTAACTGATCTTTACACTGGTTCCTGATCCCCTTCTCGTGTTAACCTCTGTCACTTTAAGGTTTCTGTATTAATTTGATCAGCCTTCAATTTCAATCCTGGGTGGATGCATTGGACCTGCCAAGACCAGGGAATTCAGCCAGTCCCCAGCCACACAAGAGCCTGGAAAAGCCAGTGTTTTCATGGTGTCATAGGAAACAGGCTTTGATTCCCTCTGAGATGTATATGGTAAATAATTCCCCAAGGATAGGATAGGTTTCAGGTGCTGAGGAGCCTGAGGAAAGGACAAACATCTGCTCTTATCATACTTTAATATTCTTCTTCTTCTTTAGACTTTCACCATCAGTCAGCTTTTGCAAACTTAATATTCTAGTCCTGATGATGTTTCAATCATCACCTCTATTGTTTCCTAGGTCACCACCTTCAATAATTCAAGGCAAGATCATAAAACTTCAAAAGCTAAGATTTTCGATTCAGCCTTAGAGATAAAAGCAAACTCCTCAGTCTATATTTCAGACATTATGAAATAGAAAAATAATGTTTTTCTATATAATTGCATAATGCTTTCTCTCAAAAAGTTATACTGCTAGCATATATAAACATTCTTATACAAATATTTCTATGGAAATGTGGAATTTTTTAACCCAATTACCTGATTAGATAATAGTTTAATGTTACTAGTAATATAACAATAAAGCACACTTCTAGTTATTATACTGAATATAAAAGTTGGGCTATAGAATTGAAGTTTTTAATATTGCCTAATGGGAAAAAATGTTAGCTCAAGAGATAGGGTCTAAATTCTGATCACTACATTTATAATTAGTTTTTATTGAATGAATGAATGGTATTTTGAAGATGATTCTGAATCCAGTCCTTTTAGGTTAATCTTCTGCTTGCCCAACCAAAGGTCTCATGGTGTGTTAAAATGAAGGGAAAACTATTTACAAGGTTATATGAAATTATAAATTACTATGTAAAAATACTTGGAAAAAAGGAAAAATTCAAAATAGAAGTTCTTCCTTCTATTACATTACACTTCTGGTGATAAAAACAGAAGAGCTAGTAGAGGAATTATAGGACCTTACAAATGAAGATATTCTCTCAACCAAATTGTGACATATTTTCCACAATATTTATGATTCAGTATTCACATTTCTGAAACATATTCATCAAAATACTGCCTTACAACAGCCCCAAGACATTTAAACAGGGTTAAACTGTGTCCAAGAGCAAGGCCTTTATTCCTTAAAACATAGTTTCCTGGCTCTGTAATATTCTAGCTACAACATCCAAATACCTCATTTCACATAAAAATTGTGGTAAGCTGTGTACACGTGTATGTAAATGGAAAAATGATACCTGTTGAAACCGCTCTAGGAGTTGAGAGGAGGGAGCAATAGGGAGAATGGTGGAGGGGGTGAATTCAAATATGGTATATTGTAAGAACTTTTGTAAATGCTACAACGTACAAAATATCATAGAAAAAATGGTAGCAATCATGGTATTTACCTCATAAATTAGTAAAGCGATTTAGTGGCATAGCATAACGCTTTCAGTGGTATGACACTGCACCTGGCACACGGTAACTATTCAGCGCATCTCAGTTATTAATATTAGTAATAGTCAAATATGAATTGAGTATGCCTCATTCATGTCTATTCTTAGGGATTTATACTATGTTCACTTTTGCCATATATTCCTAATGTTAGAAATCATTAAATATATATAAACATTAGTCATTCTAAAATAGATTTCCTACCAAAATACAAGCCAGGAAAATATTTATTAATGAAAATTTGCAGAGATGAGAAATCAATTTGTATTTTCTATTTTCCAGTAATTTGCACAACAGGAAATGTTCTCAACATAAAAGGAAAGTAGAAGAGTAAACAGCTTCATAAATAACAGTCATCCATTTCTTATTATAGGAATCATAAAATATCACCTAAAATCATTCTACAAATACTTGGCAGTGTTAACTTTGATATACTATCAGATGAAATTATTCAATTTCTTTAAACATTATCCTTAATATGATTTTGAAACATATAATGAACCCTACAATAGATGTATGTGCATATATAAATGTGTACATATCTACACCAAATATATCATCATTTCCTATTTAGAACTATTGAAGTGTAAATTGCACTAAAACAGTTAAAACACAAATGTAGTTAACAAAGAGATCAAGTCAATTCAGAAGTATAATAATAGTTTGAAGGAAGGAAAAATACTTTATTGAGTTGAAATTCTTTGCTACTTCAATCTTGTTCTGTTTGCCCTTCCAATTCCCTACTTAATCATTAGATTTAGTTCACTGATGGTAGGAGTTACATGATTTAAGTAAATTCTCACCAGTGTCGGGCATAAGAAAGGAAATCTTCAAGCTGGAAATTCAATTTTTTCATTTCTGAGCCAAAGGGAAGCAATCCAGGATGTGTGTGAGGGGTCTCATAAACTGCAAAGGCGATCTTCAGTGTTCTGGGGGCTTACATGGCTGTTAGCTGCTGCACCCTTCTGTGTCCAGTCATGTGGACCCTGATAAGCTGGCAGGTATCTAGTATACTTCTTGGCACTCTGATTTTCAATGGCATTGAGCTCAAATTGGAATCTCAGCTAAGTGTCTGCCTGACTAGGATGCATAATGATTACTTATGCTGTGTGAATCGCTTCATATTATAATTGCTTAGTTGATCACTTTTAATAGTCATGCCTACCCTTTTAAGGTACCTATTATATTAGTGAGAAAATGAGACTAGCAGAGTTTTAAAAACTTGATCATGATCACATATCTAGTAAGTGATAAAAGCAGTATCTGTGCTCAAGTTTCTATCTTAGCCTCAAAACCTGGACAGATGCTATTTTTGTTACAATACCTTTCTACCTCAATGGAGCTACAGAGAAGGAAGACATTTGCTAATCTCATATACTTGTAATACATCTGGGACTTCTCTTTCTTATCTAAAAGTAAAAGGGTAGGCTTAAGGGTTATTAGAAAGAAAAATGTTTAGTTCCCCTTAATAAATACTTAATAAATCAGATATTTGAGTCATGTGCTCCATACTAGGCTAAATACTGGAGATTTGGTAATAAATTTCTCAAAGTTCTCCCTTTTAGTTGTTGACAATGTTTTGTGGAAGCAGACATGCCAGCTATAATGTAATTTGATCCACTATATTCTGGAGATTGCCTGGGGATTCAAGGAAGAGAATTATGCCATAATCATGGTTAGATTAAGTAGGTCAGAAAATAAAAGACTGAAAAGAAACATGATTTTTAAATTGGCTCTTAAAAGTTAAAGTGGAGCTTACAAGGCAGAGAAGGATATGGTAGACGTAGGGATAGAGCATTCATGGTAGAAGGAATTGTATAAACAAAGAAAGAAATCTTAACTAAGGATCACAAGTATAATTAAATTCAGGATAATGAGAATAGATGGGAAATAGACAAGATAAGAGAGTATAAAATAAGCTATAATTCCTCATTAGAATGTCAATTCAGATAATTTAATTTTTGTCTTGTGGAGGTAGTAGGTGCGGAATTGGGTAATACACTTTTATCAGGAGCTTGGAAAATATATGCCAGAAATGAAAGCACCAGTTACTTAATACTCTGCTTTGATATTTTGAGGTTGAAATCAATTTAAGGGCACTGTCTTGTGTTGAGCTGGTGTTCAGTTTGTAATGACATGGCGTATAAATGAAAATGTAACATTTGCTTTTATTCAGTGATGAAGTTTTTGTACCCTGCCACACCAAATACGTATCCAAGTAAAAGCTGACGTTTCTTTTATTCTTAGAAGTATCTATAACCTTTGACACAGTGGATTTTGTTCTTACAGGCTGCTCTGCATTAACTGGTTAGTTTGAAGGATAATATTTTTTTGTAGCTTGCAATATGAATTTTAGAGCTAAGGGTATAAAATTGTAGATAAGGCAAGAAGTCTTTTCCATTATTTCTTTGAATGTTCCTGATAAGTGACTTATCAGATTTTTTAAATAAAATCAGAACGACTTCTGATGGCTTATGTTGTGCAATAAAAGATATTTAAGCTCTTCATTTTTTATTCTTTAGTGCAAATGGCATATTTATGCCTTCATGTGAACGAATAATGTGGCCTTATTCAGTTATAGCTTTGTTATTCCACAGAGATGGAAAGTCTGTCAATAACTTCCTGCAATTTTTATGTTTTCATATCTTACACACTAATCCTCCATGGTCAAAATCAGTTCCTTCCCCAGAGATTTTTGCTTTGGCCTCTTGTGGTGAAAAGTGCAATGCTTTTTCATTGCAGAAGCAATGCTGCTTCAGAGGCATACCCTGAATTGTCACAATTGGTTTCACAAACCACATTAGACAGTAGTTATGATTTAAATATAAAATGTCTCCCCACGGGCTCATGTTGTGACTGCTGGTGGCACTATTTTGAGAGGTGGTGAGAACTTTAGGAGGTAGGCCCTAGCTAGAGGAATCAAGTCTATTGAGGAATGCCCTTGAAGGTTACACCTGGTCTCTGGTGCTCTACTGTCCACCATGAGGTAAGTGGCCTCTGCCACATATGCTCCCACAACCATTATGTTCTACCTCTCCATGGGCCAAGAATCAATGAAAAATAAATCCTTCCTCCTTGAAGTTGTTTACGTCAATTATTTTGTCACAGCAATGAATATCTGACTAATACGGCAGTGTGGTAATTTTTATTTCATAATTATAACAATTCAGGAAACTGTAGAAGACAAGGAAAAAAATTAATGACATTTTACCCACATTTTTGGGTCTTTTTTGTTATGTCTTTCTGATGTTGCAAGTTCTCTTATTGTGTCATTTCCCACTATTATGGGTAAGGTATCCTTTAAAATTTATTATATATGCTGTGTACATCAAATAACAATACATAATAGAGCTAATCTCTAATTCATGCTCATTGTCATTAATAGGTACTATAAGGCATTATTTTTTTTCCTTTATTGCTGTGCTAGGTGAGGATACATTGTAGCATTTACAAAGATTCCTATAATATATCAAATATATCATACTTGAGTTCACCCCCTCCACCAGACATTATTTTAAAACATCTTTTTCATATTCTCAGAATGTAATACACTGAATATTATTATCAAATGAGTAATTCAGGTTATCCAGTGCCAGATAATGAAAGCAACTATGATAATATTTAGATTTTGTTTGAATGAATTTTGAATGAAAAATCTCTTCAAATGCTCCCCTGTCTTTTAGAAACTCTACTGTTCACCTTTCAAATGTGAGCCACAGTGAGTATACTTCAGGATGAGAATCTTCTGAATTTTGCTAACTTTAAACACTCTTGCCATTATAGACATTAGAAATAATTATTCCTTGCTTTGATTTCAAAAACAAATAAGAAAAGAGCCATCACCACCATTACAAATTATTCTATGAAGGAAAAACATACACATATTCAAGGGAATATTGTGTGAAAATTTAATGAAGAAAATAATGATTTGGATGAAAGGCCTTGAATAAAAAAAAAAGAAAATAATGATTTGTTAGGATTATGACTTCTTTACATCAGGAATTTTGAAAGATTACAGCGAGAATGGCTTATCTTTGTTCAATAATGTCTGCAGCCTCAACCAGGAAGACATGAAATGACCTTACAGCTGGCAGTTGAAATCATCTGGAAGCGCCTTTATTCCTATGTCTGGTGGATGGTGCCAGCTGTCAGCTGGGATCCCAGCTGTGCCATTAGCTGAGATAGCCATGCCTGACTTGTTCATGCAGCCTCTTTGAATGTGCTAATTTGAGCTCCCTCACAGAAAAGAATCAAGTGGAAGCTATATTGCTTTTATGACTTAGCCATAGAAACCACATAGCATCATTTCCATCAGAGTTACAAGCTCTCTCAGATTCAAGAAGAGGGAAAATAGAATTCTCCTCTTATTGGAAGTAGTATCAAAGTCAAGTCATATTTTAAGAACATATGGTATAGGAAATACTATTATGGTTATTTTTGAAAATATATACCCACTTACACAGCTGAAATGTTGGATTTTAAAAGTAAAGAGGTCCTACACTAGCATTTACTTATACAATACTCATTATCATTAGACTCCACGAGTACAAGTACTCACATTTGTGTTTATGTCCTTTACTCTCCATTCCTGCTTCTACTAAAATGGATGCTTGCTATTAAATGTGAAACAAATCTGCAATTATATTAAAAGACAATCTTTATCTGATCTGTTGTTCGAGTTTCAGACAATATTCATACCTCTATTCTCTCCTCTAGAAATTAAGCCACCCTGCCACCAGTGTGTAATGCTCAAATACAATAAGATTGTGCCAATATCATTCTCTGACATGAAAGAAAATCAATAAAGAAGACATAGCTCACAAGATAATGTTCTAAATACGAAAGTCTGGCTCCTGGGCTACTGCCTCCAATGTGTTCAGTGTACTATGCCACTGTTGCCATTTGCCAAGGTCAAAGGACACTTACAGCAGCATTTAGGGACTGACTTGAGGGAATGACACTGTGTATGGAATCTAACGAGCAGGCTGATGAAGCGGTCCAGTTGAGAGACAGCAGTTATGTGGTCCAGGGTTGTGGCATTAAAAAGAAAGCGTTTGGGTTTTACATGTATTTTGAAGATTAAATTAATAAAAGTTGGTGAAGGGGAGGTAGTTCAAAAAAAAGGAAGGTGCAAGAATGTTATCAGAGTTTTGATTGAGTACCTGCTTGGACAAAAAAATCATTTGCTAAAATATAGAATATAGGAGAAAAATGATGAATTTGTACTTTGAAGTCTTATATAATCTCCAAGTAAAGTGAATTTATAGTTCAGGATAAAAACCTAAATCATAAGTAATAGAAATATCTATATGCTAAGAGATGATTTTATCATGATAGATAACTTTTATAGCTGTACTTGGAGTCATGAGTTAGAAGATATTTTATAAACAGACAAGTAGAGAGTTAAGGATAGGTCTTTGAAGAATGTTTTTTAATTGGCTTCATCACATGAAATATATGCAGGGTGATAATAATTTTAGAAATTTGCATTCTCCTTGCAAAGATTTCTAAGAGCTCCATAATTAATATGATAAAAATGGAGACAGCAATTTCTGTTTCCTGTTTTTATCTTAAGTTACCCTCTCACATTAATGTATTTTTGAACCTCACCCCCGTATTTCTTCTTTAGTGTCTTGTCACTTTTTTTCCTTCCTTCTTTTGAGGGAAATGCTGTTATTAATTAAGGAAGTATAAGTCAAAGTCTTCAATGCACCAAATATGAAAGCCAGCAACATTGTTCACTACTAGGTAGCTCTCTCCTGGAGAAGCAAAATAAGACTAAAAAAGCAATAACAATTACCAGATGAAAAGTGTAGGAGTATGCTTGATCAGTATCAATTTCCCCCCAATTTTTTTTCTCTTAAAACATGTTTCTCTGGATCACATTTTCAAATACCATCTGCAGGAAAAACAACATTCAGCACATCTCTGACAAAAGAAAATAAAAACTACAATAGAACATTCACTCCCAAACCTTGAATTTTACCCAACATATCAAAATACCACCCACAGCCTAGAAAAATAATATGCAACCACCCACATTTCTTCCCACCTTCAGTATGATTCAAACACACTATATTCTCTGTAACCACATTTACAAAGGCTTCTCAGTCAATAATTTTTCCTAATGTCAGCAATAAAATATAACATATTATACAGTCACAACAGGTCCTACCTATGCTAAAATTGTTTGGTATTTAAATTAAGAAAGTTGAAATATATATGTATTACACAAAGGTTACAAATGTTTCTTTAACTAACAAACAAGAGCATCATTCACACAATATATACAAAAATGTCAGTGTAGCAGAACTGAAAAAAATGATAGAATATTTCACTGAAGAGTTTGCAGTGATATTATATTATAATACTAAGTTACATAAATTAGGCCAAAGTTGTTTATAGTCTTCACAACCCTTTGCCCTATAGTCAACCATCTGGGGAATCATCTTTTAAGAAGCAGGAAAATCACTTTAATCAGTTTAAACACTTTAATATCAGTTTGCTTTTGAAGGAATCATATGATATCATGATTTCCTATATCAATTGCAACTAAATTATTGCCTGTACCTTGGAGTGTTATTTTTACACTCACCTAAAGAGGAAGAACAATGCTTTTTTATTCAATTAAGATATTTTTGAATTGCTACTATTTCCCTATACTATACTTTGGATTGAGATCATCAAACACAGAAAGCAGAGAATACCTAAAATAAGTCTTTGCAGAATAGGATTTTCATGCTGGTGACAATCTTAATGACTGGAAGCAAAATAAAACAAACAGCAACAAAACTTCATCTTATCCTACACATCTGATCCAAATGCCAAATTAATCAAAACCTCATCTTGTAAATTCTTGCACAGATTTTTCTCTAGATTTCCTTTATTCTCATGATTTCAACTATCATTTCTCTATGGAAATCTTTAACTCTGATTTCAACCTAAAGTTCCAACAGCTAATTTTCAGTGTCCCAGCCATGATTTCTGTCAGCAATACAATCAAACCTTGTCCAAAACAATTGCCTTTTTTTTTTTTTAAAGAGGCAAGGTCTCTCTGTGTTGCCCTGACTAGCTTCCAACTCCTGGGCTCAAGCAAGCCTCCTGCCTACCACTCAAGTAGCTGTAACTACAGGCATGCTTGACTTCAAAATTACTTTCAGATGAGATTTTCTGTCTATGATGTGTTTTTGTTGTAACCAGGACACTATTTTTAATGCTACTAAGAAAAATATGAATCCTACAACTAAAAACTCATGCAGTTTTACATCCTTGTACTCCTGCCAAATCACCAATAAGGTAGCAGTTACCATAACCAGATTGTTTTTTTGAAAATGAAGAAACACATGAGAACTTAAATTAAATGACTTGTCAAAGCCTAGTTTTAGGGAAGGAAATTTGTGGTAAAATGGGATGGATTTTATCTGGGCATGGTGGTACATGCTTCTAATCCCAGCTACTGGGATTAGGCTAGCCCAGAAAATTTAGTGAGATACTGTCTCAAAGTTTTAAAAAAGTTGGGGATGTTAGGTCATTGGTAAAACACTGACATAGAATGCACAAAATTCAATCCCCAGTATATGAAATTTTTAAAAAAAGGAATGGATTTGGTCCAGGTCAACTTCACTGAAAATTTTTAACCACATATATTGTTTTTCTTCACCTAAGCAACCTAGTTCTAGTAATTTCACTGGAGTTTTGTCCCTTCAGCACTTCTTTCACAGATTCCCAATCTCATTGACTATTATCTCACATGCTCCATTTACATGGCCACAATTCTATGGTCACAAAAGTGACCATAATTCCTTACAGATCAACCCCTTGCCACATGGAGGATACTTATCCACACCTTGATTCTGGGCTAGAATGTAGCTTCCTGTGGCCCAAAGGATGTTCCAGAACTGAGGCCCTATGAGTTCTGAATCTGAACCTCAAGAGAGGGTCATGCATCTGTTCTCAGTCTTTGGTCATCTGGCACTGCTCTATCGAACACACCTGGTCTACCCTGCTAAAAGATGGGAAAACACTCCAGGAGTCATTCTAGCTCAGCCATCTTATAACAGCCAGTTTCCTTGACCAGTTGACTGACCACAGTCATGTGCACAAACCCAGCCAATGCGTGACAGCCTAGTCCACATAGCAGAAGTACCTGTAGAACTCACTCAAAATTGAAACCCCATGGATTCATAAGGTAAACAAGTTCTTCTTATTTTGAGCCACCAAGAATTCAATGTCATGTTGGGAATCAAGATGTAGCTTATTCATATATGAAAACTCTGGTCTAGTTAGACTGTTCTGCTTGCTATTCTACTTTTATATTTGCATAATGCATTTCACACTTTTGTATCATCTTCTTGCAATGATGTCTTGTTGATTACCCTCAATGAAATATTTCATTCTATTGTGACACTGTTTCAATTACACCAGGTTTGCAATATCAACTATTAAAGATGATTTTAATATGTATATATACTTCTACATATATATATATGTGTGGTGTGTGTATTTTATATAATAAATCTTGTTTTAATAAGGCTTACATAATCCACATACAAAGCTTATGTAAGTAAAAGTTAAAGAGGAACAACAAAAAGGAAAACTAACAAATTAATTTTAATTACAGAATAATTTCTATACAGAATTATATAATTTTTATTTTGTCTTTCAGGTCTCAGTTTTCACATTTGCATAGTACTTATCATCTGATCCTTCCCTTCTGACAAAACTTTTCTAGGGATCTGACAATGATCATGTTGATTAAAACTAATAAATATTCAACTCCTTCAATGTACTAGACACTACTGTACTAAAGTGTATTTTATTTGCATAATATACACATCCAAATTATTTAAAATATTATTGTAACAATATAACATATTACCATTCAAGTCTGTATTCAGTTTGGTTTAAAAAGCAAGGGCATCATGACTTGACATTATTCAAAATAACTTATTGCTGCATATCACTTCTCTGAAAGATAGATTTTCAATAGACATCTACAACTGAAAAATATCAAAAACCCCTCAACCACAAAAGTACTTTCATAGACACTCTCTGTGAAGCCTTATAAATTGCCCTGCATAATGGTTCCGGAAATCATACAAAGTCTAATAGTCTATAATTTCTGGTTCTTCAGAGTCTGAATATTTTTATTAAATGCAACAAATTATGAATGAAAGCAGCTAGAAGTATTTGATTTCTTTGAATTACATTCAGTAATAAGAATGGACAGATTCAGGCCAGGAGTTACCCAGGAGGCAGAGGCAGGAGGATAAAGGTCTGAGGCTAACCCCAGGCAAAAGTGTGAGACTCTCTCTGAAAAGAAATAACTAAAGAAAAACAGGACTGTAGGTGTGGATCAAGTGGTAGAGCACTTGTTTAGCAAGTGTGAGGCCTTGGGTTCAAAACCCCAATACTGCCCAAAACAGATAAATAAAAAGTTTATATATATACAATCCATCATCCCGGTCTTTGAAAAAAACAGATAAGGATATGCAGGTTGGATGATGAGATAGGGAGACAGTTTCTCATCAGGTAGAGTAACTCGATTTGGAGTCACTTGAGTGGTTACTGAAAGCAAGATTCAGTTCATCTAACTGTTCTTCTATAGTATACGCTTGTTACTGCATCTGAAAACAGAAAAGAACTCCTACAAATTACATGAGTCAGTCAAAGTTAGAGGTCAGACTTAGATTCACAAAGATCTCAAATGTGGTGAATTTTTATATTTTTATGTTGCCTCAGCAATCATTTTGAATATAAGTTGGATTTTCTCACACCAGGAATCTTTGACATAGTTCTACACTTCCTCCCAGTTCCTTATTGTGGTTAATCCACACATCTGCCTTACACAGCCACCTTGTGGTGAGCACCCCGCCCAGGAAACAACTATGTGTTGTCTATTTGACCACTCCACTGACCCTTACACCCCAAATGGATTGTTAAAATATGCTCTAATGATGATCTTTCAGTTGTAGTGACTTCCTAGAATTTGTAACGGCTTTTTTTGAATGCACCAGTTAAATATCCCCATGGGAAATCTGTTTGGATAATACCCTAGAATCAATAAGTGGATTGGCCCACAGTTGTCTCTCTTTGTTGCTCTCTCTCTCTCTGTCTCTCACTCCCTCTCCCTTTCCACATGCTTCCAACATCCATGTGTGTGTCCTAGGAGTATGCATCATGTACCCCACAAGGTCTATAAGTAATCACATCTTTATTTCCATCTTATTTCTCTTCTAATCATTGGAGGGGTGCTCTCTATCTTAAAGATTCTAAATTAAAACACAACAAACAAAGAATCAAAGTTCAACTTCAATTGAAAAAAATGCAAAAAAGATTTAGCGACTCAACTATACACAAACAGGGTAGGAAAAATGTGACTCAACAAAACCCTGTGTTTAAAACAATAAATAATCAACAAAAAACAAAATAATCTAAAATAGTAGAATAATGATGTTATTCTGCAATTTCAACATAGAAGAGAAGTGTGACTTTAAATTTGGAAGTGCAAAGGTAGTTTAGCCTTCTAAAATATAATTGTAGTGTTTGATTTTGAAAAATGATGGAATCCGTGTTCTCCTCATATTTGGGGAGAGGACTAGTTTCAGGCTCTGGAGTCCGTAATTGAAGAGCAATTAACAACTTTGAAAGCAAAGTTAAAGAAAATAATGCCAAATGTAAAATTTTAAAAGAACCATTATCACTTGACCCACAAAAAATATCAAGTTTTTCAAATTAAATTCCAAAAAATATTAGACACATTACGTATCTGCTGCTAAAGCTAACATACCTTAACAAATTCTAAAAAAAATTCTATACAGATGATGGCATGTTCTGTTACATATTGTTAAGATAACATAATTCATTTGTGTGGAATAATCTATCCCCCGTGTGAGTTAATGAAGTATTATTATATTCTCACATCTGAAAATTGATCAAAACTCAGTCATGCAAAGAGAAATGATGCTTATGTGACTATAGCTAACCCACCACTCATTGTATGCAAGTTGGTGAACACATTAAATAAACTCAACTTTGGATTCCTTAATTTTAAAGTACGGGTTTTATGAGTTAGTTTATATCAGTACTTTCTTATAATTCTATTTATTATTTTGCACTATTAGTTCTAAGGTATCAAGTAATTATATTAATCATCAGCAATTATAACTTTGCAGATAATTTTTGTGGATTCATAAAATATGAAAAATTAACAAAAATTCAAGTACTATCTTTTTATCTCTTTAGTAAAAACACAATGTTCTCTTTTTATGCTAATAATTTAATATAGTATAAATTACCAATATTTAAAAATCTAGTGTACTGCTGATAATTCTATATCTTTCATTTCATGTATTATGGTTAAGCACTTGCTTCCACAAGGTGGCGATCTTTATTTAAAAATTCTAACAGGAAGCAGCTTTGTTTCTTAATTTGCATAGTGCTCAATCACACCATGTAGGCTCCAGCACATGGTAAGTCCCAAGTGAGCAGTGAAATGCATTTGTCACTTCAAGTTTATTTGCATTAGAGTTTATTTTTTTAATATTAAGCTAAAAACAGAGAAGTCATATATTAAGCACATTTTATTAACTTCAATTTTGCTATAGGTGAGGGAAACAAAAAAGTCGGTAAATAAAGAGCAAAAAAGGAAAGAAGTAAAAGAAAGAAGAAATTAATTAATTACAGTGATTTTACCCTCAATATGTTTCAGAGATCTTTTTTCCTGACTGTGAGGTAGGAGACTTGAATCTGCTTTCTTCATGCTCAGTTCTCTGAAGCCCCTGCTACATCTGACCCTAATGAGACCAAGGCTGGTGTTCAAAATTTTGTTATTTGTTTATGTCACCCTTCAGAACAAGTCAAATTGTTTCTCTGTTAACCAACCAAGGGAAGAATAACATGTTCTAATACTGGTGACAAATAAATTGGATGAGAAGTTCTATTTCCACTTAGATGTTAAATAGTGTTAAGGGAGCACTCCTGCCATTCTAACAAGAAAGAGCCAGGCTCTCTATAAAAATGTTTAAAAAACAGTTTTTCTTTAACAATCAGAGAGCTGATGACTCAAGGCACCCAGATAAACCAAATTCCAAGGGTTAATATGTCCTTCTGAGCAGGGATATAATACACTAATTGAGTCAAGTGAAGTAGCCATAAAAGTAGGTGAGGAAGGTAAGGAGAAAGCAACTAAATTTTAACAGTTGTTTAATATCTAATACAGGCTACCATGGGAGGTCAGAATTCCTGCAAGTTACACCTAGGAAAAGTCAAACTTCTTTGGCCACTAGCTCTTTTACAGTGTGGATTCAACTGCTCCTAGGGGATAGACATGCAAAAAGAAAAAAAAATATCTGTCGCTTAAGGAAGGCCAAGAATCCTTCTAGCATCCAACATCTTGTCCCTGCTTTACTAAGAAAAGTCATCTGCCCACAGGAAAGAAAAAGGAAACCCTCTCATAAGTTCCAAGAAAAGACTAGCTGCCCACAGTAAAAGGACATGGAAACCTCTCAACCCTTGCTCCAAGGCTCCAGTGCCACTGGTCAAGGTATAGAAATGTCCTCTAACCAGCACTTGACTCATCTGCCCATGGGAGAGAAACAGACACCTGCAGATTCCAAGTCCCAGGAATCTGCAATGATAAAAGGAAAAAGTCTGTTATCCTAGGAGGAGGACAGAAAATTGAAGCTTGTGGAAACAGAGCCAAGGCAGAACCCATTTTTATTCTGTAAAGAAGAGGCAGAAAGCTTAGATGCACCCTAGATACATTAAGGAAGGGCCAGAGAAATGAAGAAAAAATTATGTTAAATGAAAGAAGTCATAATCATGTGAGATTCTCAAGTGTTAAAACTGTCATGACAGAAAAAGAAAGCAGATCAGAGTTTGCAATGGTGTATCAGGCCGGGTCCATGGAAATGCTTAAGGATATGGAAATGCCTTGCATATTGATTGTGGTGGTGATTACAATGACTACATGTGTTTGTTTAAAGCTAATTAAATATACTTTCAAAATGTAGATTTCCTTTATATATAATGCATCTATAACTTTAAATAAATAAATTGGATGAACTGGACATAATGTGTTCTCATTATTTAATATGGCTTCTTGCTAAGGTATTTTCAGAAATAATTTTGGCTCTTTTCTTTCTCATTTCCTTAGGGCTTTCAATCATAACACCTAATGCTCAAGAAACAAACTCACCTAAGTATGGGCTTATATTCTGTAGCATATAAAGGATAGTGAAAGTTCTTAAGCAAGAGAATGATATCAAATGAACAATTTAGGAAGGTGTGTGTGTATGTGTTTCCATTTTATTGGGTTTTTTTTTTTCACTTGTTTGTTTTGTTTCTCTCTGCATTGGCTATAAGGATGGATGTCCAGGAGTAGGTCTCAGGCACTACTCTAACTGTGCCAACTTAGAGTCTGGTTGTTGACTTTGTATTTCTATTTCTGCTGTTCTTTGAGTTAAAGTATTTGTTAAAGTTCCAGTGAGTGTGGGTTGTGCATAGGACAATGTGTGCTAACTCTTAGCAGGACTGGGAATACAGCTTACTGGCAGAACATCTCCACAAGGCACCTGAAGTATGTGCTTGATCCCCAGCACTGTGTGTAAAGGTGAAAGCAAATTACAGTAACAACAACAACAAACAGCAGCGAACCAGATACAGAAATAAGTGAAAATCAAGTACCAAATATATGAAACTCACAACTTAACAGTAGCAGGAATGGTGGGGGCAGAAAAAATATGAACTGAATGGTTTTAAAGATGATTAAAAAGAAAGGAAATTAATTAAGATAGAAGAAAATGGGAAATGAAGAACAAAAGAAAAGTTAGAGTGTTCAAAAAGTAAAAAGGAAAAAAGCAGGAGAAAGTTGGAACATGAAGACCATAATTATAAATGGGACAGGGAAGGAAAGAGAGAGAGTGTTAAAAAACAGACTAATAAAAAATACTGAAGAAATCACTAGAAAACAGAATTCCCATGTTCATGGATCATCAGAATTAATATTGTTAACATGGCCAAATTCTTGGCAGTGATCTACATATTCAATGAAATCCTTGTCAACATTCCAATGATATTTCTCCTAGAATTAGAAAAAAATTCTAAAATTCACATGGAAGCACAAAAGACTCCAAACTGACAAATCAATCCTGAGAACAAAAGAGCAATGCAAGAGTTATTACAATGCCCAACTTCAAATTATACCACAGGCCATAGTAACTAAAACAGTTTGGTAACTCCAAAAACAAACCAAAAAAAAAAAAAAAAAGACATAGAGATCAATAAATAGAGTAAAAGATTCAGAAATAAATCCACATAGCTATGGCTATCTGATTCAGTTCTCAACAAGAGTGTCATAATCATGATAGAGAAAAGACAACCTCTTCAATAAATGGCACTGGGAAAACAGGATATACATTGGTAGAAGACTGATATTAGATCACTAACTCTTATACTGCATCCAAATCAACTCAAATTGATTTCAAATATGAGACTTGAAACTGAAACTATTAGAGGAAAACCTAGGGGAAAAGCTTCAAAATGTACACATAAGCAGTAACTTTCCAAACAAGACCCAATAGCGGAAGAAATGATAGCAAGAAATAACAAATAAGATGCATCAAATTAAACACCCAGTACTACAAAAAAAAAAAAAAAAAAACCTTCTATACATCAAAGAAAATGATTGGCAGAGTGAGGAAACTGCCTACAGATTGGTAAAAAAACTTTGCTAGCTATTGATCCAATAGTGGACTGATATCCAGAATATATAGAAACCTAAGAAATTAAATACCAAACAGATTAAATAATCTCATCAATAAATAGTCAAATAAACTGAATACTTTCAAAAGAAAACGTACAGATGACCAATAAAAACATAAAAAAATACTCAACATCCTTCGCTATCAGAGAAATGCAAATCACAACTACATTAAGAGTCTATTTCACTCCAGTCAGAATACCTATTATGAAGAAAACAAAAATGGCAGATGCTAGTGAGGATATGGGGAAAAGAACCCTATAAATTGTTGGTGGGAATGTAAATTAGTGCATTCATTATGGAAAATAGTATGGAAGATTTTTCAACAAACTAAAAACAGTACTACCATATGATCCAGCTATAAAACTCCTGGGTATATACCCAAAGGAATAGAAGACAGCATACAATAGAAATACGTGAACATCCATATTTACCACAATATTGTTCACAATATCCAAATTATGGAATCAGCCTCATTGCCTGCAAAGATGGATGAATAAAGAAAATGTGATCCTGCATACACAATGAAGTCTTATTCTGCCATAAATAAAAAACAAAATGATCTCATTTGCAGGAACAATAGGTGGAACTGTAGATCACCCTGTTATGTGAAATAAGCCAGACACATACAGACAAATATCACATATTTTCTCTCATATGTGTAAAAAATACATTAAAGTACAAAGGACCCTGTTAGGGAAGAGAAAGGGGTGGTAGCGGGGCATAAGAGAGGATGACATAAGGGGTGAATGTGATCAAAGTATATTATATTCATGTATAAGAATCTCTCAATGTAATCTATCACTTTACACAATTAATATCTGCTGATAACATGTTTTAAAAAGTGAAAGCATGAATATTTATTTTTGCTATAGTAAGAAACATTAAAAAAACCCTTTTTTTTCAAAAATTCTTTTGAGTGAGTAGTTGAAGGCCAGTCTATCAGTGTTATACAATGCTACTACGACTTGAAAACAGTTTTATTCTTTTCTCCTTTTCCTTACTACACTCTCCTTCCCACTACTTGATTCTTCCTCTCAAGACCACTCTTCAGTTGATGATTCAAAATTGTGTTACTATGATGGTATTGACTAAAGGCTCCAAAAGGCTCCAAGTTTTAATTGTAGTCACCAAAGGATCATCACAAATGCTCACATAATAGAGAAATTCAGGTTTTCTCATTCAGATGAGAAAACTAATGCTCTGTGAGTATAAGTAGCTTGTCTAGAATCAAAGAGCTTAATTATTATGTAATAAAATTGGGATTAAATCCTTCGATCATTTCTTAGGCTCATTCCTATCACATAACTATAGAATTTAATGACTACCCTGTCATTTCCATCAGCAAGTCATTATTCTAACTTCATAAGATAGTTCACTTCTCCATGGTCACCATCGTAAGCAAAGCTTCCATCATCAGGCTGCTGGATCACTCCATTAGCATAGCCACTTTCCAGGTTCTTCTTGTTTCAGTTCTTGCCCTTGTCTGCTTACTTTTTAGGAGCAGTAAGTATAATACTTTTTTAAAGAAATATGTACCTTATGTAATTTCCTCACATAAAAGAAACTCTCTGTCATGTTATCCATAGTACTTGAAGTAAAATCCAAATTCCTACAAGACCCAACATGATCTAAGCTATTGCCTCTCACTCTAAGCATATTTATTTTCACTTTTTTCTAAATTCACTAAACATCAGTCATAGTTAAGTCCTTTCCTCCTTTTCTTATTATCCTATGGGTGCTATAACAAATCACTATAAGCTTGGTGGCTTATGAAAACAGATAGGTTCAGATTTGAATACTCCAAAACCAAACTGTCAACAGGTTTAATTCCTTACCAAAACCCCAAAGAAGAATATGTTTGTCTTCCTCCAAGGTTCTGGTGAATGTTAGCAATTCTTAGTGCTCCTTGTCTTATAAATCAGTCCAAACTCTGTCTCCTTTTCACACAGTACTCTCTTCTCCTCCCTTCTTCTTGAAAGTGCACCAGTCATTGTATTCAGGACCTGTCCTAAACCAGAAGGATTGCATTATCTTTGGAGAGGTCTAACAGTCAGACCTGATGGCTGAGAGAGCAGAAGACTGAATTTTTATGTTTTTAAGCCCTGAAGGCCTCCACTCTCTGGCTAAGCTAGCAGCCACTTTGACAATTAGTTTGGGCACAGGAAACTGACTGTGACTTCAACACAGTTTCACAGAGACGGATCTACTTGGATGGGAAATGTGAGTTATGCCTAGTAAGGAAGCTGAAGGTGAACTCACATTGTGAGAGCTGTAGCCTCCACCTCTGGTGAGATGGAGAGACCAGCTGTGTGTGAATACAAGTGTTCAGATGAGAACTGTGATGCCAGGACACACAGGACAATCAGAGCCCTGTACCTTATACCACAAACAGAACACATACTGACTTGACCCACCTTATTGTGAATGCTCAAAGGTTTGGAGAGATTGGTAGAAAGTAGTCACTGGTCTGGAATTTCCTATGCCAAACCTATACAGGAAGCATGACTCTGGTATGAGAAGGCATCCATCTGGGGGCTGAGCTGATGGAAGCTGCTTGAGGGCAGTTCTGTACCAGCAAGTGTGTAAATGGGACAAATACAGGAGTTCAACCACACAGGGAAGGCAGGACAGGGCTCAGCCTGCAAGCAGCCCTTCTTAGTCTAACATGTTTAGACTTCAGAGAAAAATGGCTGTCCTCCACACCAAGTAAACTGGAAAGACAAACTTGAAAGGAAGGAATCCATACCTTTCTCTTCACCAAGGAAGAAACAAGTACTGACAGTTTTTTGTTTGTTTTAATTATTTTGTCTTTCTCTGTACTTATTTTATGGTGTTCTTCCTCACTACTGTTTCTTATATATTTTCCCAAGACACTAGCCCTCTCTTTTCCATCTTGCTTCTTATTTGCTCCATCTTATTGTTACTACTTATTAATACTGTTAGCTGTAATTATTTCTTTCTTTGGTGGTATTGGTCTTTAAACTTAGGGCTTTGTGCTTGTGAAAATGTACTCTACCACTTAAGCCATATCCCCAGCCCTTTCTTCTCTGTTTTTGAGATATAGTCTCACCTTTGCCTGTGCTGGCCTGGATCACATTCCTCCTGATCTCAGACTCCAATAGCTTGGAATGACAGGACTAGGCAACTGCACACAGCTGTTGGTTGAGATGGAGTCTCATGAGCTATTTGCTCAGGCTGGCTTCTAGCCATGATCACTCCAAGTAGCTAGGATTACAGGCATTACCCATTGGCATCTGGTGATAAGCATTGTTTCTTAAGGTCAGCTGTGCCACATAACACAAACTAAGCATATGAGTAGAATATATCATATTCATGGTCACATCCAATAATAACTGGAATACACATATGAGCTTACAAAGCTCATATAAGCTAAGGTAGGCCCAGGTAGTTCACATATATAACCTTGCTCCTTGGAAGGCTGAGATAAGAAGGATCACAGTTCAAGGCCAGTCCTGGCAGCAAGTTCAAGAGATCACAAATCAACCAAATCTGGGTGCAGTGGCATTGTGGCTTTCATCCCAAGCTGTGGGGAAGATTAAGATAAAAATAATCAATGAAAAAAAGAGTTGACTATTTGAAAAGACAAACCCTTAGCCAAACTAACCAAAAGAAAAAAAGAGAAGACTTGCATTAATAAAATTAGAGGTGATATTAAAAAAGATAATGTAGAAAACCAGAGGATCATTGGGGGATATTTTGATTTGAAAATGTGTATTCTGGTGAATTTGAAAATTGAGAAGAAATTAATATATTTCTAGATATGGACATTACTCCAAAATTAAACCGAGAGGACATAAACAACCTGAAAGGATCTATATTGAACAAGATTGAAACAGTAAGTCTCCTAATGAAGAAATGCTCATGATTGGACAGATTTATTGCTATTCTATCAGACCATAAAAGAACAACTAACACTAATGTGTCCCAAAATATTCCACAAAATTGAAAGGAAGGAATAGTCCGAGCATTATGGTACATGCCTGTAATCTCAGCTACTGGTTAGGCAAAGATTGGGAGAATTGTGGTTCAAGGTCACCCTGGTTAAAAAAAAGTTACTGGGGCCCCATCTTAACAAACAAGCCAAGCACAGTGGTTCACAACTATAATCCCAGCTACATGAGACACTTAGGTAGAAGCATTGTGGCCTGAGGATGGCCCAGGAACAGAGCACAAGATTCTATCTGAAAAAAAACTAAAAATGTCAACAAGGAGGTACTTGCTGGCATGGCTCAAGAAGTAGAGCACTTGCCTGGCAAGTACAAGACCCCGAGTTCAATTCCTACTAACATGAATTAAAAAAAAAAACAAAAACAAAACTAACAAACGAAAAGAAACTTTATGAAGTAGAAGTGATGTGCTGGGTGCCTGTTGGTCACACCTATATTCCTAGCTACTCAGGAGGACAAATACAGGAGGATCATGCATTGAAGCCATCCCCAGAAAAACAGTTCATGAGACCCTATTTTGAAAATACCCAATGCAAAAAGGACTGATGGAGTGACTCAAGCAGTAGAGCACCTGCTTAATAATCATGAGGCCCTGAGTTCAAACCCCAGTACCACAAAAAACACAAGTCAGCAAGGGCTGGGGACATGGCTCAAGTGATAGAGCACTTGCTCTGAGTTCAAACTCCATTACTGCCAAGGGGAAAGAAGGAGGAAAAAAACATGAACAAACTCATGCTGTGAAGCCAGTTATCCAGATAACAACAATGTAAGAATAAAACTTTAGGCCAAATTCCTCGATGGACATACATCCAAAAATTCTTTTTTTTCTTTTATTATTCATATGTGCATACAAGGCTTGGGTCATTTCTCCCCCCTGCCCCCACCTCCTCCCTTACCACCCACTCCGCCCCCTCCCTCTCTCCCCCACCCCCTCAATACCCAGCAGAAACTATTTTGCCCTTATTTCTAATTTTGTTGTAGAGAGAGTATAAGCAATAATAGGAAGGAACAAGGGTTTTTGCTGGTTGAGATAAGGATAGCTATACAGGGCATTGACTCACATTGATTTCCTGTGCATGTGTGTTACCTTCTAGGTTAATTCTTTTTGATCTAACCTTTTCTCTAGTTCCTGGTCCCCTTTTCCTATTGGCCTCAGTTGCTTTTAAGGTATCTGTTTTAGTTTCTCTGTGTTAAAGGCAACAAATGCTAGCTAATTTTTTAGGTGTCTTACCTATCCTCACCTCTCCCTTGTGTGCTCTCGCTTTTATCATGTGCTCATAGTCCAATCCCCTTGTTGTGTTTGCCCTTGATCTAATATCCACATATGAGGGAGAACATACGATTTTTGGTCTTTTCATCTAAAAATTCTTAATAAAATACTTGAAAACTGTATCCAACAACAAGATCATCCACCACAATTGAGTTGGTTTCATGCCAGGGATGCAAGGATGGTTCAACATGTGCAAATCAGTAAACAAAATACAGCAAATAAATTGAAGCAGGAAAGAAACATGAGCATCTCATTAGATGCAGAAAAATCCTTTAAATAATTCAGCATACTTGTGTGATGAAACTGTCAATGAAAGAAGGATTAGAAGGATCATAGCTCAACATAATAAAGGCTATATATGAAAATCTATAGCTAAGATCATGCTCAGTGGGAAAAAATTGAAACCATTTCCTCTAAAATCAGGAATGGACAAGGGTGCCCATTGTCTTCACTCTTAATCAACATAGCTCTTGAAATATTAGTCACAGCAATAAGACAAGGGAGAGAAATAACAGAGAAATAAAATAAAATAAAAGGACAGGAAGAAGTCAAATTGTCTATATTTATAGATGATACGATCCTATACTTAAAAGACTCTGAAGACTTCGCCAGAAAATACTTAGACCTGTTAAGCAAGTCCAGCAAAGCAGCAGTATGAAAAATCAACATACAAAATCAGTATTATTTCTATATACCAATAACAAACATGTTGAGAAAGGAATCAGGAAAACAATCCCATTTACAGCAGCCAGAAAAGGAATAAAATTCAGGTAATAAACCTTAACCAAAGATATTATAGACCTCCACAATGAAAACTATAAAACATTGAAGAAAGAAAGTGAACAATACACTAGAAGATGGAAAAGCCTTTCATGATCATGAACCAGAAAGTTAATATTTTTAAATGCCCATGATCTACAGATTCATTGCAGTCCCTATCAAAAATGCTATAACGTACCCACACCCAGACCAACAATAAAATATTTCAATGACATTCTTCACCAAAACAGACAAAATAATCCTAAAATACATATGAAAGCACAAAAGACCCCGAATAGCCAAAGCAGTCCTGAGCAAAAAAGCAATTCTGGAGAGATAAAATACCATAATAGATTAGCAACAAATCACCATGGTACTGGCACAAAAACAGACACACAGAACAATGGGATGGAATAGAGGACCCAGAGATAAACACTCTGGGGCCAGTTGATTCTCCACAGGTTGGAAATAAAAACAACCTCTTTAACAAATGATGCTGGGATAACTTGATGGCCACATGTGGAAGACTGAGGCTAGATTTTATCTTTCATCTTGAACTCAAATAAACTGAAAATGGATCATAGACCTACCGTGAGACACAATGCTGAGAAACTACAAGGGGAAAACAGGGATAATATTGCAAGATGCAGACATAGGCAATGACTTACAGAACAGGGCTCCAATGGTGAGGAACTAATAGCAAGAATTGACAAATGTGATTGCATCAAAATAAAAGGCTCTGCACACCAAAGGAAATAATTACCAGAGTGAAGAAACAGCCTACAGAAAGGTAGAAAATTTTAGTCAAGTATTCATCTGACAAGGGATTAATATCCACAATATATAAAAGTGCCCAAAATTAAACACCAAAAGAACAATAATAATACAGTCAATAATGGGCAATGAAATGAACAGATGGCTCTCAAAGTACAAATCTCCAATAAGTAGATATTTTTAAAAAATGCTCAACATTCTTAGCCACCAGGAAATGAAAAACAAAATTCCACTGAGAATTTATCTCTCCCCAGTCAGAATGGCTATCATCAAGAAAACAAAAAAATGCAAATGCTGACAAGGATGCTGGCAGGGTAGAAGCAGGGAGAATCCCTTAGATACTGTTGCTGAAAATGAAATCTATGTGGAGTTTCCCCAAAACCTCAAAAATAGAACTACCATGTAACCCTGCTATCAGGGCATGTCTCCAGAGGAATTCCAGTTAGCATGCAATAGAAATATCCACACAGCCAAGTTTATTGAGGCACTATTCACAGTAGCTAACGTATAGACTAAGCCAAGGTGTATATCAACAGAAGAATGGCCAAAGAAAATGTGATATATATACACACAATGGAGTATTATACACTCATAAAGAGGAATGAAATTGTGTCATTTGCAGCAAAATGAATGGAATGAAAGATTATCATGTTAAATGCAATAAATCAGACTAAGAAAAATAAATATTATGTTTCCTCTCATATACAGAATCTAATCTTTTTAAAGGACATGAAAGTAAGAAAAAGAGTATTTGGGTGTTAGTAAGGATCATCAGTTATGCCAAGGAGAAAGAGAAGGCGATGGGATGAAATGATCAAAGGACAAAGTATAAATATATTAAAATGTCATAATGAAACTTATTATTTTATATAATTAATATACACTAAAAAAGAAAGTCTCTTTGGTTTCCTTAACTCTGTCTTCCATTTATAATCATGGCACCCTGATGCTGTCAACTTTAGCCAAACATATACATTCAGTGGAACATTTTACATGTGATAAATGTGTATATAAATATATTATATAAATGCATACTAAATGTAAATACACAATCAGTAACATGCACTTGTGTCTGAGTATATGTGCTCATACACTCTGTGTGAACATTAAGAACATGAGAACACTTCTTAATTTAACTTTGTAACGGCATATTCTCAAAGGAAGGTAAAAAAAAAACAATTGTGGTATTTCAAGCATGGCGAAAGAGAGCAAAACCCTTTAAAGAACAAGGAGCACTAGTGTTGAAGAAAAGAAAATGAATAAAAACATGTATAAATCTAAGAAGACATCAATGATAGCACATCAGAAAATAACGAAAAGATAAAGGGAGGATAAAGAATGAGAACACTTGTATTATGTGTGATGGACAAAACATTTAAATTTGCTATTGTTTGGATCTGAAACCTCCCCCAAAGACTCATGAATTGAAAGTTTAGTTCCAAATGCAGTAGTGTTCAGGTGGGGATTTGGGAAATGATTAGATCATAAGGGCTCTGACTTCATCAATGATTAATCCATTGTTGGATTCAAAATTTGATGAGCTCTGGGGAGTTGATGAAAATGTAAGAGGTGGGACCTAGTTGAAGGGAATGGGACCTTAGTGGCATGCCTTCATAGTCTGTATCTTGTCCCTAGTCCTCTTCTCTCTCTTTCTCTCTCTTCCTTCTGTCTGCCATGAGGTGATCTACTTTGTTCCACCATGTTATCCCGTGAAGTTGTACTGCACCATGGGGTACAGAAGCAATGGAGTCAAGTGATTATGGACCGAAACCCCCGAAATCATGAACCAAATAAATCTTTCCTCCTTTAAATTGATCTTCTCAAGCATTTTATCACAATAATGGAAAGCTAACATAAATCCTAAAAATTATATACATAGTTCTGTTCCAGTGTATTAATCTCAGCATAAGAATTATAAAATTCTCTGATAGGAGCACAAAACAGAATTTCTTTGACTTCCAAAAAAAGATAAAAAAACTAGCATGCCAAAGGCAATAGCATCTTAAGAAGGTAAATTGAAAGAGAGCAGCTTCCTCAGTCATTCATAATAAATTTAACCTTGAAAGGATAGAAGTTAGATGCAGAATGTGAATATTTGATTGGTAACATTTAGATTGATATGTGAAGAGAATCTTCAGACACTTTAGGAAAATGTGCGTTTTTATAGTTACATTTTGGAAACACATTTGAATTCTTGGCACATCTCCAATGTTAATATAAGTGAAATTTACTGATGCATATCTACAGCCATTTTCTTACCATGATGTCTCAAAAATGGAATTACTTCATATTCAAATAAATTTTTTAAATTGTTTAAATAGCATTAAAATATGTGGGTTTAAGTTAACATTTTGAGGATTTTAGAATTACACTGCTTCAGGGCTAGGACATGGAAATTTCCATAATAATCTTTAAGGAATTCACCATCATCTGATTTGGATAGCAAATCAAAACAACTATATACTCCAATCCAAAGAGTAAGTTAGTGTTGCTGTGCAAATTGGTCTTTAAGTAAAAAATTTTAAAATAGTAGAAAGGAAGGAAGGGAGGGATAGGTGGAGGGAAGAAGAGAGTCTTGCCATATGATCCAATATATCAGTTTTACTCTTTAGCTGAATACTAATTACATCCTCTGAAAATATACTGAATAAAGGTTATACTATTTGAGGGATAAGAGATATTAAATATCCATATTAACAAATGTGAAATAAAACATAATTACAAATAACAAATTCAAGATACTTATCAATATTTTAAGGCATACTAATATAAAGCCCTAACTAGTTATCATTAATAATGCATGCATTTTGGTTTGTCTACAGAATTAAAATTTTGTAACAAAACAAAAAGAACACAGTGTTTACTTTTTAAGGTTCTGCTCTCTTGTATTTTTTTTAGCTTTATGAGGAGTATTTGGGTCCTACTTTCCTGGAAGCAACTCAACTGTGTTCTGATATCATAGCCTTATCTATTGATTTATGTTATTAACTAAAATTTTATTTAGGATTGTTGTCACCCCATTCATGGGAAATTGTTTTTATTTTTCTTCATATTATTCATCTTACCTTCATTTCCATATGGCTTCACATGGCAGACAGATATTAAGGTGAGCCTCACATTCATTCTTCCTATAAAGCTGTCCTTTTGAGGGTTGGCAGGGCTCATGACTTGTTTCTAACTAAGTATATGGCAAAGGTATGGGATGTCATCTATAAGAGATGTGTACATATTTACAGAGACAGAAAGATAGAGAGACACACATAAACTAACAACTGTGAGAGCCCCGTAGAGAATTCCAACCTCTGGATCAGAAAGCAGCCAAGGCTGCATATACCTCGATGATAGTTAACACAGTGGAAAGGACCCAGAATCCCGACCCACAGAAACTGAAATGGTAAGGTATATTGCTGTATGCCAATAAGTTTCTAGCACATTGTTGTGTGGCAATAGAAAACGGCCACACAACATACAGCTTGGGAAGCACTTTAACTGTTTTTCAAGCTTTTAATAGTTAGTACAATTCCTTCCTAATTAAAGAATTCAAGGGTGAAGCTATCTGTTCAGTATTCTTTTCATTTGCAATACTGTAGCTTGAACTCAGTGCCTTCACCCTGAGCCACTCCACCAACCCTATTTTTGTGATAGGATTTTTCTTTCTTTTTTTTTTGGCTTATTTATTCATTTATTCATATGTCCATGCATTGAGCCATATCTCCTCCCTGCCCCCAGCCTCTCCCACTCTCTGTACCCCCCTCGCTTCCAGGCAGAACTTGTTCTACCTTCTCCAATTTTGTTGAAGGAAGACAAGCAATAATAAGAAAGACATAGTGTTTTTGCTAGTTTGAAATAAGGATAGCTATACAGAGAGATTCCTAGCATTACGAAAGTTTTTAATTGAAGAATCCATTTCTTTTATGTAAAGTATTAATTCCATTTTTAACTTCTCAAATTAACTTGGTGAAGGACTGGTTTTCTAGGAATTTGTCCATTTCACTTACAATTTAAAATTTATCAGTATAGTTCTGTTCAAAATATTCTCTTATCTTTGATTATTAATAGGATCAGTGGTGCCATCCTCTTGTCAGTTCTTCTACTGTTATTTCTTTCCAGGTGCTGGGAATTGAACCCAGGATCCTACTCATGCTAAGCATTTGCTCTACCACAGAGCTATGCCCCCGTTCTCCGTTACTGTTTCATTGATGGAGCTACCAAAGTTGTCGATATTAATAATTTTTCAGAAAATCAACTTTTGGCTTTGTTGATGGGATGGGATCATATTTGTATAAAATAATTATGCTAATTTCTGCTACTAATGTCCTTAATTTCTTCTTTCTACATACAAGTTTTACTGGCTCTTCCCTGCAGATTCTCCAGATGAATACTTGTATCAGTGATTTTTATCTTTTTTTTCTAATGTATAATTTATTTTTTACTTATTTTAATTCATATTTTTAAATGCTATAATGTTTCCTCAAAGTAGGGCTTTAGCAGTGGAATGAGTTGCCAATAGGAAAAAGTAATCATTAATGTGTATGACTCATTGCAATATGGGAAAACTAGAGGAAATAAATAGAATTTTCTACAGAAATTTTCAGCATGCTCCAATTAATATAAACTAGCTAACTAATAAATCAATGAGTAATTCCAAACTCAAAGAGTGTTTAAGAGTCACTGCAAAAGAAAACTTCAGATGACCCCAAGTTTTACAGTCATACAGGAAAGAAAATCGTAACTTTTCCCAAAACTTACAACCATACTAAATCTTTATGTGGTATTTCTAATAAGTATGAATCTGGAAGAAATTTTGAATTTATCAACAAATAAGTAAATGATTGTTTTTTTTTTTTTCAGGGGAGAACACAAACACAGTCCCCTACTACCACAATTTATGCAGTGGAGTTTCCCACATTTGGGGAAATAGCAGGGGTCAGCACATCTGTAATGCAATGGATAAGACTCGCCCTGGGAAAACCACCTTCGTGATCATGATATCTCCCTTGCCAGATAAGTAAAATAAGTAAATGATTTGGATCAAATACACTAGAGATATGATTGACTTGTCATCTCTCTGAGATTATTGCCATTTGAAGACATTTTCTGATGTGTCTATGACCAAAAAAAGTAGGAATAAATATATTAGTCATATGTCAAGCACATAATAAAATATTATATCACTTTTCTGAATTTTGTGATACTTATGGAATTTGTCAGAATGTTTAAGATTTAAAAGTTTTGATTTCTTCAATAATTCCAAATAAATAAATAGAAAATTACATTAGCTCAAAAATGTATTTAAATTTTCCTATAAATAAGATATAAGAATAGTTTTATATGTTACATATTTTAGTGACTTTCAGAAAACCTTGGTAAACTTTGTAAGTAAAATATTGAATTTTTGACATTTTTCACTCTTCTCTTCCTAGAACATGTCTAATTTTTTAATGCACTTCATTAGCTTCAAATATCTCTTTGAGAAGTTATTTAGTGCCTGTTGTAAAATCTTTAGCATATTTTCCTATTATGTGGTTTTCTTGAATGAATCAACACTGATTTTAATTGTAATTGCAAACAAGAAGTCTGCAGAATCTCAATTTTGATTTATTATGGATATACAATCAGATTCCTTTAAAAAGTGCCTGTTGTGGCTATAATTAATGTAAGTAAAATTTTAGAAAAAGAATATGCATCCAATGTCAAGAATTTGCATTTTGCTGATTCATGTTTTCCTGACTCTATGCATTTTAAAAAAAGTAACTCAAACAATTTCTTTACATTCTGGATGATGTTTTGTTTGTTTGTGTGTTTTTTCTTGTTTTTTTTAAAGACAGTTTCTTAGGATTGAGCTAAATGCTGACTTTCAGGCTCTGGACACCCAAGGAGGGAAAAGAGGAGAATCCTATTCCACCAAATTCAAATGAATACTAATGGTAGAAAAGAGGGAAATCATCAGAATATTAGTTCCTTTTTCCTGAGATCACAGGAGACAAAGGATCACCTCACCGAGGTCCCTGGAGAAGCACCAGCAGCAACAGTTTTGGTCTGTACATAACTCTGTTGTCTTAGATTGTCCTGGAGATTGTCAGATCCCCCTCCTTAGAAGGCCAGCAAGGCACAAAGACTCCTTTTTTAAACAGCCAGGCAAGCTAGGATAGGAGCCTAATGTCATTGACTGTGAAGAGGTATTTAGCTGTCAGGCTCATACAGAGTGACTGGGGATCCCTGAAAAAGTCACCCATAAATAATTTTGAAAAACACACCTAAAACTGATTTAAATTTCATATTCTGAATAACTTATAACTTTTGCAATTGCATTCAAACTGATGTACTGTTGTATCAGCTAGCTTTATTACCTGCTAAACTATAAAATTGAAATACTTTTTGAAAGATCTTTAATTTACTTTCGCCCAGATTTTAATTTAATGCAAATTATCTCTTTAAGAACTTATTCAACCTTTCCCTCAAAATAAGTCTTCCAATAAAATAAAATACCCCCAAAATATGATGATTATTTGTATGTAAAACAATTTATCTATATACCTCTTATTTTCATTATGCTTTAAAATTGAACAGTTGGTAGCCAATTACAGTGCAAAAGTCTATAGCACTGAATTATTTTTTATGTTTTCTAAAGTGCCTAGAATAGTACCACATACCCAGTAGCCAAAAATGTCTACTCAATAAATCTTTATTTTTTATTTCACTTTTTCACATTTTAATAAGCAATTATATGTGTAAAGCTGTATTCATCAATCTATTTTTTCAGAGACACATTCTAAATTATAAGAACCTTTGATAAAAACTTTAGCTCTACTTTATTGTGTCAAATAAAAGCAATCTAATTAGAAGCCAGCTTCTGTTTAGCCAAGAACTCAAATGACTACAAAAAATTCTATTTTCTGTGGGATATGCATATTTATATATATATATATATGTTTATAAATGTTATATGTTTTATATATTGGTATGTTTTATAAAACATATTCAAGTATATATCAAAATCAAATGTGAATATATTAAAAATACATAGAAATACAAAAAGAAAGGAAGGGAAGAACAAAGGAACAAACACAAAAGTTTATAATTTTAGTGGCTGAAAGGATATTCACATATTGGACAAAAACTGTGATAGCTATTTTGAGGAGCAAAGAAAGATGAAGTAAAATAATTCATATTGAACTTTATTATATAACCAGGTAACTGAATATATATTAATATATTCCAACATGTCTTTCATTATTAACAGAAGTAAAGTATCTTTGCTATAAAATAAGTTCCCAGTTTATTCTGATAATCATCTCTATTTTATTCATATATTGGTTTTACTTCCAAAACTTTCCTTTAAATACATTTTAATAGTTATTAAAGATTATCAGCAAGTTAAAAGAAAGATTATTTCTAACAGTGAGTCATTTCATTACTCTGAGATTCTCAAATGATTTGACAGATACTAGAAAGATCTTGTTTCTCACATATTTAAATCCATTTACCATCAGTAAAACAGCATGCAAATAGATCTCAACATCACTTCCCATGTCCACTAATTACCTAAGCACAACTTCCAGGTGTTAGTCTAGAATTCATAGCTTGTCTACATTCACTTCATATTAGTATAATATTTCACGTCTACATATAATATAACATAAACTTTTCTTTCTTTTTCTTTGGGGGAGATGCTAGAGATCAAACTCAGTTCTTCACAAAACCAGGCAAGCTCTCTACCACTGAGCCACACCCCCATAATTTGAACTTTTTATTGCAGGAAATCACATTGTAATGTACCACTAAGTAGTGTGATTGTGTTGAAAGTACAGATGCTTTAAATAGTTCTAATTTGTAACAATTAACAACAGTGAACATTTAGAGAGCCCTTGCATGTGCCAGACACTGGTCAGAGCAGTGTCATGTGTGAACTCATTAAATGTAACCACTTTGTGAAAGAGGTTCTATTTTTATCCTCATCACACAGTTCAGCAAACAGAGGCACAAGAAATAAACATAATTCATTCAACATTGACACATACCCAGCAAGAGCAAGAATCAAATATCAACTTGAGGCAGACATTTCAGAATCCACACTCTACACTACTATGTTTTACGCAACCTCTCATGGATTACAAGACAATTCAAATAGAAGGCTTACACAACATGCAATTTATATACAATATTGAATATATTCCTAAAATTTTAATTATAGTCTGAGCTGACTCTGTATGTTTGGTATGAGTTATTTTGGAATTATTTTCCTAAAAGTGACCCTTTGTCATCTTTGGGGGATACACAAAATGTTAACCTCTCTGGACCACCAAGCCTCCTGAGCATATTTTTCCTACAGTAGCCTCTGTTTTCTCTTCTCTGTCTTACTTTTCACTGTATCTTCCTTCCCCTCAAACTTCCCACTGTGCCTTCCGAAAACTCTGCTTTCTGAGAAAGAGTCTTCCCTTTATAGTTTATCACTTCTTTGAAAGAATTCATAGAGAGTTCACTATCACTTTAATAGAAATGGGTTTAAATGGCTTCATGAATTATCATAATTTCTCAACTCACTACTCATATATTGGGTCTGGAATGCCCTTAAGAAACCCATTTGTTAAAGGTGTTATCCCAGCTTGGTGCTTTTGATAGATAATGGAAATTTCAGCAAGTATGGCCTAGCAAGAAAACTTCTGGCCATGGAGGGGAAGGGGTGGCCTTCATGGGGATAGTGGGACCCCAGCCCCTTCTTCCTACTTTCTTTTTTACTTCCTGACAATGAAGTAAGTGGATTTGTGTTCTGCCACACAATTCTACCAGGATGTGCTGCATCACAACAGGCCCAAAGCAACCTGAAAACCCCAAAAGCTATGTGCCACACCCACCTCCTCACTTGGCAAGTGTCCACTCATCCTACAATTGTCAAGCTAGATACTATTTTCTTCTATTTGCCTCCTGAGCTATCCAGCTCCTCTGTATTTCCACCAATGGAGTATATGATCTTCTTACTTGGATTTCATTTCACCCTGTGCCTACGTGATATTGTAATTGGTTTTTTACCAAAGTGTCTACCGTACTATACTTTAAGACTCTGAAGTGCGGAACTGCATATTTCTAAAACCTCACCAGATACCTAGCACATAATAGACACTCAAGTATCAACTGAATTTTTTCTAAACAAATACGAAAACAGAAGATTTAGATTTAGATTGAAAAAAAGCAAATTAGATCACAATTCAGATTTACATTTTTATTCCTCATCTCTTAAAGTAAGCAAAACATTAGCATTTTTGAATAACCAAATAAAACAATCATGTGGAATTTTAAAACTTTAAGTCCACTTACAGCTTGAAAAATAAATAGCCTGGTATAAACTGCACCCTTAGGAGACTGAATTTTTGAAAAAATTCTGTGGTGTGTGTACCCAAATTGCTAAGAACCATCAAGAAGCTATAAAATGACAACAGAAAGTACAAAAACACAGAATGTTCAATTCTGGTTCCTCAGTGGGGACAAATTAATAAAGCTGAAGAATGTTCAGGACAGTGTGAACATCAGGCCCAGAGATGTATTAGTGGGGATTAACTTATTCATCACACTGTAGAAAAAAGAGAACCATTATCATTTGTCAAAAAAGAAACTTGAAAACAATTAAAAAACCTACTTTCTTCACAATGTACCCCCAGTACAACAATATTAAAAAAATTTAAAAATAAGCTAAAACACAATCTTTGGAATCCAATAAGCAAAATCAAGATTTGGGAACTCTACAGGAAAACAATCTAGTTTCTTCAAAGACAACAAAAGCAAAAAGAAAATAAAAGTAATAAATCAAAGAGTGGAATTGGTATCTGTAGATTAAAAAAGGCTAAGAGACATAATCAATTGCAGTGTTTGAGCCTCATTTTAATCCCATTTCAAGCTAACATGTTCTTTGAAAAATAAGTTTATAAAATAAGAGAAATGTGAATACTGTTCAGAGCTCTTCAGACACCAGGTTCCTGCTTTACTGTTACATAATAGGACTCATGAATTCTATCCTACCTGTTCAGTTTCCAAAATCCTCTTGGCTATCTTAAGCTGAGATCCTTATACACTCTGTCCAACCTAAAGGTTGACTGACAATTTGCATACCTGAGACACACTGTGTATCAGCATGCACCAAATTATGGCAAAGCAGTACATAGTCATCGTTCGGTTCCCATGGGAAATTGGCTCCAGGATCCTCTTCAGATAATAAAAATCCATGGATGCTCAAATCCCTTACATAAAATTGCATACCATTTACATATAAACTATATATACCTTCTCTTTAAATCATCTCTAAATTACATGTACTGCCTAGTACCATGTAAGTGCTATGTAAAATACTTATTACACTGTGTTGTTCATGGAACAATGATAAGAAAAATGTCTGTACATGTTATGTACAGATGCATTTCCTTTCATAAATATTTTGATTTGCATTTGGTTGAATTCACAGATGTAGAACACGTGTATGGAGGGCCAAATGTATTTTTAAAACTTTATTTAATTTTAATGTTACTTTTACATTGTATCTATCTAGTTTCTTTCCTTGATTTTTCTCTTTGAATATATGCTGTTTTTACACCAAAGATTAATTGAACCCCAGGCCTTGTACATAGCAGGCCAGCATTCTATCACTGAGCTCCATCCTCAGCCCTGTGATACAATTTTTATGAATGGAAAGCATATGCTGAATGTAGAATATCTTTTGATACAAATTTTCAGAGACAACTTTAAGTTATATTTAACGGGTATCTTTTCTCAGTGATAGGTTTATTTTTCTAGGATAACAAAGTAGTTTAGAAAAGTCCTCGAGTTCTATTTGCTGAAGCAGTGATTTCTGGCTTCTGAATTGAAGAACATGCTTCTTAAAATCCTTTTCAGAAGAAAGCCATTGTAAAATTTCTTGAATTACCCCTGAACATCACAAATGAGTACTCTCTTTCATTATTAGCATCAAAACTGAGATGACTTGAAATTTCAGAAATCCTTCTTAACATTTATTATTAAAAATATTAACACAAAGTATTCCTGGAGTTCCTACTATTTATTCTTACCAGATATGCAACTTTATTTATAATGCCATCTAAAATTTGACACCATCTTTTAGACATGCCTTTCTATTTGAAATAATATAAGCTTCATAGTTTTTTGAATGCATTGGAAATAATACTTCTATGTATGTACCCGGATTGAAATTTTTAATTCTTTAATATACTATTTACATTTCAAGATCTCTCTGAATTTTCTCTTATATTAATGAAGAAATTACTTCACAGCTATGCATCCTTGTGAGAGCTCATTCCAATCAGTCAACACTTTATTCCATTCAATGAATAAAAAAATTAAAGAACTTTGAGTTTATCAGTAAAAATTTCATGAGAGAATGGTTACAGTAATACATTTCAACCATTTCTACAAAACACAAAACTTTAGAAATGGATAATAGTGTTTGGTAGTCTATTATGATATTTTTAAGGGAGGAAAATAATAGACATCTTCAACTGGATTTAAAATATGCATAATTTCATCAGTATTTCCTGACTTTCAATTTTCTAACTTGGAAGTAAATCCACTTTTTTTTTCACAAGGCTGAGGATTGAATCCTTGGCCTCTCACATCCTAGGCAAGTGCTCTGTCATCAAGATACATCCTCAGACCCAAAGCTTTATTATTAAATGAGGGAAGTAACTCTGGTTACCATGACCATTTCATTCTCATACATAAGCTTCATAAAGAACTAAAGAAAATGACTCTATTACATAAGCTCTGGCTTTCGCTCCAGGTAATTCTTTAACCATAGGAGACACTAAATTACTTCACAATAATGAATCCACAGATGCCCAAATCATACCCTAATATTTCTAAGTTTTGCACTTAACTAAAATTAGAAAATATGCATTATCATTGAACTTTGGATAATGTAGGCATCAGTATAAAATATCCACTATTATGGCACAGTAGATTCAAGAAACAATCCTTAACATCACAATACTGTAAGTTGTGTCTAAAGAAAACAGTATATGGATAGTGGAAAGTAGAAACTAATACTAAAAATAGTATTGCATATCTAATACTTAGGGATGTGTACCATTATTTACTTTTGTCTGCATGGAATGAAGTTGAAGTTTGCCTTCAGGGCACCATTTTTCCTTCAGATGACTTTTTTCCACTTGTCAATGGTTTTGTTTACAGCTAGATCCTATGCCCATTCAATCTTCCATGTCTGGAAACATACTTTCTTAAAGCATATGTAAAGCTAATTTAATATGTAAATAATGGACAAGATTTTTCTCATCACTTGCAGAAGAGAGGTGTTTTGTTTTGAACAGGGAACAAATCCTTTTTAAATTAGATAATCTATAATTGAATTCTTTCAGGAATCAGTGAACAGGTAGAATATTTTAAAGGAGGTGGATTTACTGTTCTGATATAAACTGAATTCTATGTACAACCACTGTTCAAGGCAGCAGGTGAAATTACAACACATAAGCAGTCACCTACAATACTGAAGTATAGTGCTGGCCAGATAGCATGTCAATGTATTTTCTGGGTTGATTGCCTTATGCTGCAATGTAATAGGTTCAGTGGATAAATATAAGTAGTTATCTGAAGCCAATATACTGCTCTTTAACAAATACAGATGTAAAACAAAATGAAGGAAAGGAACAGTAATATGGTGCTTATCTCTACTTTAAGAGCAAGTTGAAGCTTAAACAACATCATGAGACATAAGAGAGAGATAGGAAGATGGGAAAGAAAGTTACCATCAAAAGTCATCTTTTTAATATCTCACTTGTGTTTGAATGGAATTATGTACTACACCTAGATGCGTACATGAGTTGCAGCTAAAAACAAACAATATTTAATTCTGTATGTCCTCGTTAAACTTCACCATGCTAAGTAAAAAGCAATGACAAAAGTTTATGCATTGTTTATTTTTTAAAAAATAAATTGAATCTGTCTTATTCATTTAGTAATATACTTTCAATTCAAGATGATATTTCCAATCTGAAGTAACAGGAATGTTATCTTAATCAATATTTTCTGAAATCAGACCACATAGAAAGGACTAAAATATTCTAATCCTGGAACATCAAGGTCCACTTACTGCATAAAAATAATCCTTAAAAAATTGAGAAGACTTTCTGTAATTGTCTAGGAACTTTCTGAGATAAGTAGGAAAGAAACAATATCAAGAATCAATGTTATTTATATCATGAACATAATTATTCACCATAACTAAAACAGTGCAACTCACATCTTACATTCATATTTAGAATGGCAAACCCTTAAGTTAGTGTAGCACAAGAGTAGAACATAAATTATTAACTTACTCTAAGGAAGCTTTATTCCTGTTTTTAGTGCCAATAGTGGAGATGAATTTTATGAGTAAATACAACTTTTTTAAAATTCCAGATCACACCTCAAATCAAGTTCACACTTTTGTATTAGTTAATACAACAGCTATTTTTCAAAAAGTACCTATATGTGACAAATAGTATACAGCAATTATCTGATGATGTGGAACACACACAATTCAATTCAATACTTAAATTTAATGAAAAATCTAACTTACCGGTGGATCAGCCCCCTTAGAACCAGCCAGCCCTCCTGTTAGGGATTCGATATCCTGAAAAGGGGAGAAGCGTTGACTGTAAAATTCTATTTGACAGCAGGGGACATTTCCCAATCCCACAGTGTAATATTGCTTTTTGCTGCAAAGCTAGGCCACAATATTTCAGTTGTTTTTTGTTTTTTTGACAATCATGCTACACCAAACAAATAGTCTGTCAAGAAACCTAGATATTGTCTCCAACTCTTTATGGTCTTTAATGAGGAAAACACATAAACAGGCAAATTATTCTTGAAATATGCAAAGAAAATGATTCTATACAGGAAACCAGATGATTTGTCTTTAAAGACCTAAAGTAAACACAGAAGAGAAAAAATTATAATTAATTATTTTCAAGAATATTAATCCAGTGGAAAATACTTAAACCTACAAATTTTTAAAATTATAGTTCACTCTGTAATTCTATGTAGAAGATATAAAGAGATACAGATAGATTAGTTCTTCTTTTCCAAAGATTAACCCCTAATTCTGAATCAGTAACCATAGAAGGTCATGCATGAGTAATGATTATCTTTGTCAGAGTTATAAATACAGAAATGAGCGATATTATAGAGACTGTGACCTATTTGTAATGACAACTATAACTTAGCCTTGTCAGTTGTATGGGTTTGGTGTCAGGTTACATCATACAAATTTTTCAGAAGGAGCTAGAATTTCAGATTTTAAAGTTAAATCTCACAAGTTTTTAATGTTTGCAATTGATTTAATTTTTGAACCACATTGCACCACTCAGGAATGAAAAAACAAAACAAACACAAGCAAAACAAAACTCCAAGAAAAACACAGACATAACTATCTGTTCAAAGGCTGCTGGGTAGGACTTTGGTGCTGCCTTGACGATTAATCCCCTTTGTTAAAAAGACTCTTTCTTGTGATCCTGATCACTTATCTTTCTGCATCTAGTTGAAGAGATGGGAATATGGAACCTGTGGAAATAGAGTTGCAGTATGAAAGTAAAAAAGAAAAATGAAAAAATCATGAAATAGAAGTAAAATAAAAAATAAGTGCCTATGATTGCTGTAACATGCAGTTAGAACTCATACTAATTTATTTGTGACTTAATCACATTATATTTCACTGGGTCCTAACCCAGTCCTAATCTTAACAATGCAATATGGGGCTGAGGTAATCATGATGGAAATATTAATGGCAGGACAAAAACAAGGGAAGATATTATCAACAGTTCCATTTGAGGAAGTGGATTTTACGGAGGAACTCAATGGAGGATACATTTTGTCATATATATTCTACTAAGGGTCATAAATGATAAGGTAACCACAGGAAAAATTGACAAGAAAATCATTAAGTTGTGTCCTATGCAATATATCTGTATTGTGTATATAATTTATATCTATATATAAATAGATAGATAGATAGATATAATTATAGATGTAATTTATACCCATCCGGCATCCTTTTTGAAGAACTTCCCCTTTTTTCCCCATTCCAGTTTGAAAACAATCTTTTTAAATTGCTTTGAATTTTGTAGGACCATGCCAGAAAATAAAGGCAATATAGAATTCAATAAAGACTACATCCTTGACTTTGTCATTTAAGTAATATTTTAAACTAGATGTTCCCTTTCTCTGCTAATCAGTTTAAGATAGCTTTCTGGCTCTCAAAAAACAATGTATCCTAATCAATATATCTGAATCTTTAGGTATATTTTACATAGGACCCAACCTCTCCAGCCTGTTGAAATTCTTTATTCTAACACCATGCACACTATGGAGAATCAAATTATATAAATTATCTGGTCTTTGATGTGCTTTAAAATTCTTATTAAATCATCTAAGTATATCACGTCCTTGTGTTATAAAAGTAAAGCATGCAGCACATTTATAAATTAGCAAACAAAGTGAGTATACCTATTGAATTCAAACATAAATATAATTTTAAAATGTTTTAGAATGTCATGGAATAAAGTGAAAATGTTAGGTAGTAAAATGGCTAAATGATTAAAATTAAAGAAAATAAAACATATAGCCCACTGCACCATCTTATAATATCCTGTTATGATTATGACCACAGTGAAGTTCTAGTCATTAGAATGATTATTACCCAGTACTTTTCAGATGAAAGAAGATGATGTTAAGTAGACTTAGAGATAATGCATTCCTTTTTCATGGGCATGGAACAACATCTACATTATATTAACAATAGAATTTGTAATTGAGCTTTGAGAAATAAAATAGAGAAATTTATTCAGATAACAAGTATTTTAGGAATATATTTGATGAATTTTTCATATTTCAAAAAGTTCTAGCATGAAGACTTACTATCATAGATAAGCTGTACTAATTTTCAGATTTTTTAAAGTTTTTCATGATAGTCATGTCTTGAGAAAAATAAGGTAAAAGAATTGAAAAAGTAAGAAAAAATATTGATATTTGTGTTTAAAACATGATAATTTCAAACAAATTATGAATTGCAGCTCTAGTGCATGCACAGGCCAAGTGCAGTGGCTTAGACCTGTAATCCTAACTACTTGGGATATAGAAATTGGGGGCTCACAGTTTGAGGTCAGTCTGGGCAAAAAGTTCACAAGACCCTATCTCAACCAATGACTGGGTAGGGTGGTATGCACCTATCATCCTAGCAATACAGGGATACACAAATATAAACATCACATCCAGGCTGTCTCAGGCATAAAACAAGATTTTATCTACAAAATAACCAATGCAAAAAGGGATGACACATTGGCTTAAATGATCCAGAATGCCCACAAGTGTAAGTATGAGTTCAACTATCAGTACCACCAAGAAAAAAAAATAAGGACAATAAATGCACAGATGTATACTCTTATCTCTTCTATTCATTGAATTGTAAAACGTTTTTGAGCTTAGGCTCAATTTTGAGTATCTGTTGCAAAAGTATGTCCTACTTGGATGGAAGCCCAAGTTAAACATGGCTTAGGACTTGATGCAAAAGAATGTTTTCCAGGTGTGACTAATGAACATAATTGTGTATGGATGCATTTATGTAGTGAAATTAATAGGAAAGATAAATAAGTCCTTAAGGAGCTTTCAACATACACATTGATAACATAGCTCTTAAATGACATATAAAGGTTAGTCTTTTAAATGGTTGTGTATAATTTATTTATGAGTGTGAAATCATTGATGAATGTGTTTATATTGTTATTTAAACACACAAGTAAAAAACAAAAAAGAGTTATCAAATAGAAAAACTTCCTAGAAAGTTTTTTTTTAACTTAAATAGTGTCATTTTTTAATTAAAACATTCAAAACAAACCTTTATCTCGTTCTAGGTTATAGAATTTATTTAACTATATTGCATACCTTATATATGCTATCGCTCACAACTAAGAGCTAACAAATTAACTTATATCTATTGAATGTTTACTACTTTTTAAATACTTTTTAAATACTGTAGCTATATTAATCCTATAGTTGCCTTATAAGTTAAGAATTTCTCTCTCACTCTGAGGTTAGATAGTGCAATCAATAGAAAAGTATATAACTATTAAGAAGTGAGGTTGCAAAACATGTTTGCATGACTCCAATCCTGTTTTACAATACTGGTACAGAGGAACAGCTTCACCTAGGAATCTTGGTGACTCAACTGCATTGCTATTGTCCATGTAAGCAAGACTAAACAAAAAGGCCCATGTCCAAGTGGAATGTCTCTGTGGGCCTTCTAGAACATGGCAAGGTAGGCAGTGTTACGAAGAAATTCTGCACAGCTATTTCTCCTTTGACTCCCTGGCATTAGAAAGGAATAGGAGTTTCCCCTTCACCTTTTCTCATGTGGATTTCATCTGCAGAGCATAAAACCACTTTGATGCAGTGTGTGAAGTTGGCTCCTCTCTGACAGATACCTCTCCTGTGGCCTGTGAACTGGCATATTCAGTTCATTGTTTTTCTGTGGGGTTGGGAATAATGGCCAGATTTGAATGAAGGAAGAAGGTGCCTATAGAACAAAGTTTGAGGAGCACTCTGCAGTGCCTTTTGTGGTTCATAAAGTGAGCGACTCATTAAATTTTGTGCCCTTAGCACCTTATTTGTCTTAGCCTCATCTTGTCCCTTCCAGAGACCTAGTGAGCTAACAAGCTTTCAGCCTTCCTTATGCTGCTTGTGTAAGTAACAACCTAAGGAACAAGATTTGATCCCATTAACCTTAATCACTCAAATCAATAGAAGTATGGCAAGCCAACCCTACCTATCCCATGTTGTTACTTCTAAACACCGTGTTACATATTCTCCATTGTGCACATTGCTATCATCTGTACAGAGCAAAATAAACCAGGATCTATTAATTATATAATTGACAATATTTCTTGAGAAAATATTAGTAAGGAAGGTTTCACTTCCCTCTCCAAGATATGTAATACCTAAGTGTGGTTATTAGCTTGTCCTTTATACAAGCCATATAGAGTAAGTTTCTTCTAACATGCGAAAGCTCTGCTCCTAGGATGGAAACCTGGGGAATCAAGGCTGGTCCATGAGGTAGAAGTCTTAAAGCTTGGCAAGGCTGAGTTCCAGGAAAAGTGAGGGAATCAGTATCATAGCTCTATGTAGCGTGAGATTCGAGAACATCTGAAGCATAGCATCATTTCCATGTATGTTTAGAATAAACTCCACATTGCACCAAATTCATGCTATTTGTTTCATAACTGCTCCCTTTGAAGCCCTGCTCAAGAATTGACAGAATCGATTTTTCCCTTGACAGATACTGTGAATGATGGAGCCATTGGGACTAATTGTGTGGTTTTCAATATTGAGTCCTTGGATTCCAATGTTATCCTACTTTGTGTACAGATGGGAAAAGAAATACTGGGATTTAAAGTCCTTTTCAGGGGTATTTCTGGATCCTTAGTTTTGTACTTGAAGAACATGACCAGCAAATTATGGTAAAGGAAAAGATTATAAAAATAGTTTTGCATCAAAGACAATAAAAATATAGAAAATCAGGCTGGCAAAGAGATTCAAATTGTAGAGCACCTTCCTAGCAAACAAGTGGGCCTAAGTTAAACCCCCAATACCACCAGAAAAAGAAAAACAAAATCTGAATGTGTTTAGATCTTCAAGCTGGGCGCTGGTGGTTCAAGCCTGTAATCCCAGCTCCTTGGGAGACTGAGATTGGGAGGATCATGGTTTGAGGCCAGCCTGGGAAGGGAGTTTTCAAGACCCTATCTCAACCATAGTTGAGCACAGTAGCCTGTACCTGTCATCCCCAGCTACATGGGAGGCTGAGAACAGGAAGATCACAGTTCCAGGCCAACTCAGACTAAAATGTTTGCGAGATTCCATTTCAACAGAAAAATGGTGAGCATGGTGGTGTGTATCTGTCATCTCAACATTGGTGGGAAATTTAAATTAGGAGGATTTATATATATATATGTATACATGTATGTATATGTGTGTATACACACACACACACTCTCTCTCTCTCTCTCTCCATTATGTTTGTAAAGAAGCTTACAAAATTTCCTTTTTCTTCATTTTCTCTTGATGTAAACTGCTATTCCCACTACCTCACTACAAACCTACCATGGCTACCAATGGCATCTAATTGTTTAGATACGATTGCCACCATTCTTTCACCATTTTTTTGATCAGTAAGCTATGCTTGACACAGTTGACCATTCAATCTTGAAGGTTTTTTTCTCTTGGTTTTCACTTACTTTCACCCTCTACATGATGTTACTTAGTACCATGGTTCTAAATACTGTGTATGCTGATGAATTCTGAATTTGTATACTCACCTTCAACTTATCATCTGAGATCCCATACTGTCTACACTAATCTCCATTTGAATGTATTTTAAAACGTATTTTTTTATTGTCATGCTGGGTGAAGGCACATTGTGACATTTTCAAATGTTCTTGCAATATATCAGATATATCATATTTGAATTCACCCCCTCCACCATTCTTTTCCCCACCTCCATCCCTGGAACAGTTTCAACAGGTACTAGTTGATGCAAAGTCTAACCTATTTTCCACCTCAATTTCTCCTCTAAATTAGCTCCTGACCCAGTGATTTCCAGATTATTAAATGACATCACTAGTCACTCAATTGTTCAGGATCAAATCCATCAGCAAACCCTATCAATTCTATATTAAACATAGAAGTTTAATTTGACTACTTCTCATCACTGACACTCTTACCATCCTAATTCCTTGAACTTTATCAGTAATATTTCTCTTACACTAAAAACAGATCTCTTTAACTTGTCTATGAATTTGTTCTTGTCTCCATGCTATATTTTCCTCATAACAGACAGAACTTTATATTCAAAATGTAAATTAGATCAGTTTGCACTCTTGTTCAAAGCCCTTCAATGGTTTCCCACCAGTCTTAGAATAAAACTTAAGCTTTTTATTATGTCCTGCCACACCTTGTGTCATCTTGCATTTGGTTGTTTCTCTGATCCTGTCTTTTTATTAAGATCTTCATGTAAATGACAATTTATTAGGACATAATATTCACCTGCAGATATTCTCCTGCCCCTTTACTGTTCACTTGTATGGGTTTTTTTTTATTTCAGCACTCTGTTTATTAACATTAAGTTTTTTATCCAATAACATTTCTGCTTAGTCATCCATTCTTCATTAAATCTAAGCATAAAAATGGACAGTTTTCCCTGGGTGTTTGGATTTTCATTTCTAAATATTCCTCTGTCTAATAAAACTTAGATTAAATGAATCCATCATGATTTTCTCTCTTTTTTGTTTTTTTTTTCTGGCAGTACTGGGGCTTGAACTCAGGGTTTCATGCTTGCTAAGCAGGTGCTATTACTACTTGAGCCATTCACCACCCCTATGCTTTTCTCTTGATGTATTGGGTTTTTTCCTATTATTAGCATAGAACAGTTGTGCAAAGGAATACATTATGATATTTACATTTGTGCTTACAATATCTTAGTAAGATTTACCCCCTCTATTGTTCTCTTTTCTCCCTCCTTGCTCTGATCCTGTATTTTTCAATGCTCTTTCTTGTGCCATCCCAGACACATCAGTCCCATTACTATTATATTTTTTCGTGTGCTTTGAATATGGTTTTTTTTTGTATGTGTGGTACTCCAGATTGAGCACAGGTCCTCATGCTTGCTAACCAAATGCTCTACCAATTGAGCCACTTCTCAGTCCTGCATATACATTTTAGACTACCAAGGATGCACTTTCCTTACATACTTTCCTAGTTAATTCATTCATTCATTATATTCAAACCTCAGCTGCAATATCAAAACATCAGATGACTTTCCCTGTTTAAATCTGTCAATGCTTCACCTGAAAAAAATGGCACAGTCAAAGAATTTATAGAAGAGTGTTTAGTGAAGGAAAAATTTACAGAAGTATGGATAGATCAGAGGAACTTTGAAGTACAAAAATTAGCAGTAGCTGAACATTGTAACACCCCAACCTAAAACAGTTCAGTGTAACAACAATGCTGTCCAAGTACAAGAGATGAACCCTTATTGTCAGCCTCTAGCAGAGCATGTCACAAAATGGGAATTTAACAAGTACTTTTTGAATGAAAGACTGGCTGACTGAACAAATAAAGCATGTAATTGTATTTGGATTACAAAGAAAAAAGCTGAAGCTCAGAGTATATATGATAAAATATTTATTTTATATGAATGTATCTTTTTGAAAGCATAGCTCAAGGCAATCATGTTTGTGCAGTGAATCTTTATAAAATGTCCAAATGAACCAAAATAATAAATTACTTGCCCAAGATCACACAGCTGTTGAATGCTGGAAAGAAGCTTTGAAACATGTGTTATAATCCTAAATTTAGGGTACTTTGTATTCAATCCTACATCATGAGCTATCCTCCTTAGCAGAGCAACAGAGCCCTTAAGTCTATATGATCTTATGTTAAGATGATATATTTCTATATTTGACTGTATATCTAGTTCATAGGAGAGAAAAATGCAAAATGATTGAATAGACAATAAATAAAACATCACATTTATCTTCTGATAAATACTTCAGATTAAAGACCTGATATCTTAATCAATGTACACTAAACAAATCAGTGCTTTAAAAATTTTACCTAACATAGATAAGCAGTTCAAATGTATTAACCTAAAAGCAACAATGCTTGTTCTTATGTAACATCTGAAAGTGTGGAGCTCCACAGCACAGAGGAGGAATAACAAAAGGCAACATTTCTTTTAAAAATTATTTTGCTTTCTACATAGTCCTTAATGGAAACAGTATTTCATCAAAGAACACCAGCTCCTTGAGGCAAGCATCCAAATAATGAAGCTGAGTTTGTTAATGAGCTATCTTCCTCTTGTACCAGACTTAAGCAGTTATTGTTTCTTTGGCAACTTTACAGGGTAGATTTCCTTAGAGGGAAAGAAAATGAAGGACACACAAACCAATAAATCTTTCCTATGGAAGCCAAAAGGAGCCCTACTTAGTCATTCTTTAATTTTTTTAAATGGGAAATTACTTTCTCTTTCTTTACTTTGAACATAGTCTATCCCAAATTTGTATTTTCCTTGAGCTTTACCATTAATTCCTTCTGAAAAGAGTGACTGAGTACATACAGTGAATGAGGCACTGGGCTGTTCATGGGAGGACAGGAAGCTAAATAAGTCAATGTCAAAGATTTCACAGTATTCAGGCTCTAGTTGGGAGTCAGAATGACAGACAGTTTTGTCAACAAACATACTGTACATTTAATCAGTATGAAGTACCCCCAGAAACCTAGCATACAGAATCCAGAGGCTATGAAATGCTCTCTGACTTAAGCATTTTTCAGTATAGGAGCAAGCCAATCTGCAGAACAACATGCAGAAAAACTCTGAGAAATGAAGTGTTTATGTTATAACAGAGAGGGCTCATAATAGTGAATTGTATAGGGTGACAATGAATATTTTATACTTTCAGAATTGTATTTTGTTTTGGAATGTATACTGGGTAACTGTGTTCAGGAACTTGGTTGGATAACACAATTACCATTCATTGGACATTTACTGTAGCAGACCCCACACTAAGAGTTCTATTGCCTCATTAAACAGCATCTTAGCTCTCTTAGCTGTTATTATTTCCACAATTTTTAAGATGGTGAATCTGGGTCTTTAACAGTTTAAATGACTTGACAGAGGTCAGATGGCTGATAATGGTTTAAAATCAAATAGGCTAATTCCTGAGGCAATTCTTTTAAACAACTGAACAGGACACCATGTTTCACAAAACCTGCAAGTGAGCCTGATGCAAGCTAAGGTTTGATAGCTACTACTCCAGGGTGACGTGATTCTAAAGCAGACATGTACAGATTACTTCTGTACTCAGAATTCTAAGTAAGGTCCCCATTTTTAGGAAGAAAAGCCATCAAACATCTTTGTCCGTGTGATTTTCATACTAGTTCTGGGCTACTTTTCTCTCTTCACTTTCACCACTTTCTCAGAATAAATCTGACTTTCTTATCATAATGGACCTGGCACTTCCTTATTGCTTCTATACTTCACCACAGATTCTTCTGTCCAGAAAGCACTCCTGTCTCCTGAGTAATTGTCATTCATCCTTTGATCTCAGTCATTTCTTCCTCTCAGGTGGTCTGCCTGAGTCCATCTTGCCAAGGAAATAGTTCTTCTGTTGCTTGTACAGCATCTTTCACTTAACTCCGTCATACCTTTTACTAAATCATTTTAAAAACATTGCTTTATCCATTTACTTTGGCATTCATTTGAGAATTAAATCACTTTGATATTTTACTTATCATCTTTGTATCCTTGTTATCACAAAGCACAATCAATAAATGTTAAAGGGATTTGATAAAGTAATGTTCAATTGAGCCTAGGAGAGGATGATCGATTGGCTGAAATTAGTACCTGGGATCACCTTCAGATATGCATTATCCCATATTAACAGCTTTACATTCTGGTTATATTTTGCTTTGGTTAGTGTGAAACAGACATTAAGAAACTAATTATCCTTATGCTTACTGAAGGTGTTGAAGTTCTGAAAAATAAGTGATATGAAGATATTTTTGATAATGCAAAAAAGGTACTGTCCCAAGGGACTGTGACAAATACCTTCCAATTCTACCTCAATCCTGCAAAATGCTGCACATGTGTGAGAACAGATAGCTCAGTGATCAAAAGAACAGCTTCAACCCTGGCTTCACTATTTCCTAGCTGCACCACCTCCAGAAAATTGGTTGGTATTCCATACATAAAATGAGTTAAATCTATGTCCTAATACTAATTTAGGAAGTCTTTGGATTTTTAAGCATAACAATTAATTTTAATTTGATAATTCATAAAAGGTTACCTATTGATAACTTCTAGCAACCTACCAATTCATAGCAGCTATTACTATTCACAGAATGATATATAGGTACAAACTAGATTATACACGTATAAAATAACAATAGGTAATGGATGTAGATTAAAGACATATGTTGAAACAGATATGCACTATAATGCATGTAAATAAAACTTAGAAACAGAATAATCTTAAATGTAAATCTAGCTTAGATTTCTACAGTTTATTTTTCTTGAATCTAAAGACATCTAAGATTCATTTTACATTTCTAGATAGCCTTATAAACTTTTATACATCATGATGTCTTTTGATCATTATAAGTTTATCACCAGTGAAAATTTAAATTTATTAATTTTATTCTTCCTGTTAAAATTGAGCAACATTTTTGCTATAAAATAAGAATTGTTTATGGGATAGATTGCATCCCAGGAATCTGGACATAATTTTGTTCCTCTTTCATTGTGTATTAACATCACATACTTTTGGACTATTATGGGAAATTTTATGCAAAGTAGAAATGTTCTAAGCAAAACAAGAAAAATCAACATTTACAAAGGATATCACTGTTTCATCTACATTCCAAAGTTTACGGGAAATTTGTCCATCAACTTTTGTTAGTTGAGAGTCAGAGGCTCAATTATTGTGATCTTAATTTACAATTAAACCTCCAATTATATGATGCTTGGATCTTCCTATATCTGACACAAAGTACAAGTAAATTACTGGGATAAACAATGTAACCTACATTTTAATAAAAAAAACAGGGTTCATTTTCAACCTTGTAATTAATAGCCTAAAATACTTATTGTGAAGAAAAAAACCCTGAAGATAAGTATATTTAAGGTGATTTTTGTAAGAGCAAAGAATAAAATGTTTCTGTGTTTTCCCACTCTTAATAGCTGCAATTTCACTGACTGGTACCTTAAAGTGATTTATAATTTCAATTTGTAAACAACCACAAGGGAGGATTTTTTGTTAGATGAAAGAAAAAATCAGGCAAAGAGTTTATGAAAAATCTATATTCATCAGTCTATAAAATAGATATTTGTAAATATTTATCTAACTATATCTCTTCCTTAAACCTTTTAGGTATCAGGCCAATTTACATGAATATCTTCAATCATGAGAACCTGGCAAGAAGGCAGATGACATATTCAAATTTATTAAGTGCACACTTCGAGAAAAGTTTGCCATGAGATTTTCAGCTATGTATTTCATTCTCATTCCTTAATATATTGGAAATAATAGCTCTAGAGGAACTGTAAAGAGTTAAAGGGAGAGATGTAAGTTTGGGGAACTACCCAAAATTTAATATGTAAAATTTTCAGAAAAAGTCAAATTTCTCTTTTCATTGCTCTTTTTTTTGGCGAAAAACAATTAAGTTCTAAATCATAAGAAGTGAACTTCCAATTCATCTCTTATTTGTTAGTTGTTTTTGTTATTATGAATGATACTCACATGGTAATAAGGAATAGCAATAGGAGATGAATTTTTTCCAGTTTTCTTCTAGACAGCTCCATTTTAATTGATGCTACCAGGATTGTTATACGAATGTTGGCAATATCAATATTACTTTGTTGAAATACTATTAAATGCATGGATAAGAAACTGTCTGAAATCAGCAGTCACAGCTTTAGGATGCAGCATGTTGCTGGAGATTTATGATCAAGGACAAAATGTTTTGCAGTTAGTACGTGTTCTACAGACAATCTTGTCTTCTGTATTCATATAAACCAACAATCAAATACAAGCTTCAAAGGTCATAATATTCTTTAATTTACTGAGAGTAGAATTTTGTACATTCAGATCTCTTCTTTTCTTCATTTTTCTGGAACACATTTCCATTCATTGTTCTTCTTTCCAAAGATAACTGACAGTATCAAACTGAGCCTCACAGGCAGGTAAGAATTCCATAGTTCATAAAACTCTAAGTCTATTGGGGAGAATGCAGTTGCAAGGAAGTTGGAAGTTGCTTATCACAAACAAGAAGATGGGTGTGGCTGAAGTGGTAGAGTGCATGCTTTGCAAGTGCAAAGCCCTGATTCAAACCCCATTCCTGCCAAAACAAAACAAAGCAGAAACAAGAAGGAAATGCAGATAATCTTCATTTTGCACAGTGAATTGTGCGATGTTAACAATACTAACTGAAACTGGAATATATAAGAACTGCGCCTCCACCTTGCAAATGGTCCATGGCATGTCACTGAGTAAAGTTACTGCACAAAGCATAGATGTGTTTCCCTTAGCTCTGATGTGATTGGTTGCAGTTTACATGGTACCCCTCAAAGCAAGGCCTGTTGGCAGTCACATTTTCATGGTAGACAGTCTTAATTCCTTTGTCCCCAGCATCCTTTAAACAGGATTGTGACTCCTGAACATATATTTCAATAGCTATATATGATTCAGTATTAAAATTAGAATCTTCTTCAATTTTAGCTTTGGCCCAAAGGCCAAGAATAATACTGTGGTGAAAAGTATCCTCACATTCTCAAGCAAGGTCCAACAATAGGTCATGGAAAATATTGTTAAACAGCCTCCATCAAGCAGCTCCTCTTATTGGGAGTTTTCTTGGTATATTTGGTAGGAAAGTACTTCATGATAGTACAGTACCATTGCTTTTCAGATTGTTTTGTCTCTCTAGACATGAGCACTAAATCCTGCTCCTGTCCCTCACATTTCAACGCTCAACATCAAAACACACACACATACACAGGGAGAGAGAAGAGAGAAAGATTCCTGAGGAGGACCAGACGTGGGCTCCAGAGGTGGAAGAATATTCTCAAAAGCAGTTGCCTCAAAAGGACCGTCAAAAGGGTTGAACAACCTAGCTCTGGATGGACTAGTAGAATCCCAGGAAGTGAGGAGTATATTAACTTACTATTCCCACTATAAAAATTATTACAAATTAGTGACTTTAAAATGACACCAATTTACTTTTTTATAGTCCAAGAGAGAATTCTAAAAATCAGTGTTAGCAAGGCTGCATCCTTTCTTAACAATTCAAGGGAAAATCTTATTTCCTTGCCCTTTTCAGCTCTTAGAAAATACTGCATTCTTTGTCTCATGGCTCCATCCTCCATCTTCAAATAGCATCACAACTGCACTCTGATTCTCATCCTCTTGTCTCTCTTATTCTGATCATTATGATTACATTGATTTCACACATGTAATTGAATAATCTGCACATCTCAAAATTTTTACAATATCTGCAATTTCTCTTTCACCATACAAGGTAACATAGTCATAGGTCCTGAGAATTAAGGTGCAGAAATATTTGAAGAATCATCATTCAGCCCACTACAAGGTGAAATTAAAAATGTAAGCCAGAGCTAGGTGCAAGTGGTGCACACCTGTAATCTTAGCTACTCAAGAGACAGAGATCAGGAGGATCATGGTTTGAAGCCAGCCAGGCAAATAGTTTGCAAGACCCTATCTTGAAAATACCTAACACAAAAAAAGGTTGACAGAGTGGCTCAATTGCTAAGACTGCTTGCCTAGGAAGTGAGAGGCCACAAGTTCAAACCCCACTACTGCCAAAATAGTGTTATCAATAGTGGTTTTTGGCCTGAGTCCTAGGAATTTCAATACTACTTCAGATTCAGCACACAGTGAAACCTTCTTGACTAGCCAGTCAGAGAGACCTCTCCATCTACTGAATTCCCATCATACTTATTTTCATGTATTTATTACCTTCTATTATCATTCTGTGAGGTTTTTTTCCATGTAAGTTTTATTTTAACAGAGATTCATACACAAATCTGTGGTTTACAGGTTCTCAATAAATATGTTGACTCAAAAGATTCCTAGAATGGAAGTATGGTTAGAAGTGTGGTAGAGCCACTGCCTAGCAAACACAGGGCCTTGAATTCAAACCCCAGTACTGTCAAAATAAAAAACATCCCAATCCATGGAATTTGTTGGAAATAGGCAAATTTCCTGTATGGGAAATTGGAGGCCTTCTTAAGGACTTTGTCAAAAAGTAATTTTTTTTTAAAAAAGTATTTCCTTTCTGTATGTAATTTTCTCATTGTACATATTTTGCTGCTGTTCTAAGACTTTGAGACCTCATGAATAATTACATTATGGTACATTGTTGGTATTAGTCACCAACTCTAAATGAATCATTTCAACAGTTCTATCCAATGTTAAGCACCTCACTGCATTCTCAATGGGAGGAAACACATGTAGTTACTCACTCTTTATTTTCCAGACTGCACTTGACAAATATCTTATACACAATATTAAACTTAATCAACAAGAGTCCAGTGATGTATACTTAGCTACAAGCCAACTTTAATCAGTCTTTGAAAAATGATAAGTAACTTCAGACCAGGGTGACATCCAGGGACCATTCCAAAAGGAAGAAATTATCAAAAAAAAAAAAAGAAAGAAAGAAAGGGAAAAAAGATAAATTTTATTTCACAATGGCACTTGGAATGTCTTTGAAACTGTGGTGGGAAGATAAAAAAAATGATTATTTGCTACCTGGTATTCATGCCATTGTGTAGTTCCTGCTCCTTGAGTGTTAGACTAGACCTAAAATATGGCAAAAGTCATGAACTCACTCTCTCTTTCATTCTCTCTCTCTCTCTCTCTCTCTCTCTGTCTCTGTCTCCCTTCTCTCTCTCACATATACACCTTGAGAGAAAGCTGCCAAATTGTGAGCATCTCTTTGGGGAATTTCCATGTAGTCAGAAGTTAATGCGTCTTCCCAACAGTCAGAAAGTGACCTCACAAAGCTGGGTTTAAATGAAAATAGAAGCTGCTCCTTCCCAGCCCCCAGCCCCGCTCCGCTCCGTTGAGACTTAGATGACATCAGCCCTCTCTGCTTTGTGAGAACCCTTCAATCTGAGAAACTTGCTAAACTGCACCAAATTCCTACCACACATATGGTGAAATAAAAAATGTTGTTTTTAGTCTGTAAGTTTTCCTGTTTATATAGGAGTAGACCACTGATATTAAAGTCAATATTCATACACTTCTAATCTATCATCCAACATTGTATATTTACCATGCAAGTCTCATAATAAAGTAAAAATATTGCAAAAGATGACTATGCCAATGAATTAATAAAGGAAATAGACATTTTTCTTTCTCTAGTTCTTACGTTGGTACAGCTAATTATATTTCATAAAGCAGTGCCATGTTGGGGAAAACATGAAGTGATCAACTGGATACCTGCATTGTTGTCAATAGTTATCAATAGGAATAATAGAAATGACACACACAAATTACAGTGTATCATCTCTCACACACCTTTCCATGTTCTTGGCTAATTCTGAACATATAAGGAACAATAAATTTCAAAGTAAAACATTTGAGGTAATCACTGCTACCCAAAGCCATACAACTATTAGTTAAGATATGGAATTCTATAAAAACTGATTTTTTTTCAATTTTTTATGAATAGCTTGGTCAAAGTAACAATGTTTTAAAAGTACTATAATTTTCACTACTAAATATACAGTTGTAGCAGATGACTCATACATTTTTGTAAATCTGAGATATTTTATATCACAGACTAAAAATACTTCTTAGTGAATGTCTCTGACCACATAATGAAAATATCTGTACTCTTCATTTTTATCTAGTGCTTTAGAATAAATAAGCCAATTTAGTCGTGTCCTTTTCAGGGAGCACTATAAACTGTGTGTGTGTATGTGTGTGTGTGTATTTAAAATCCATACAAGGAATTTTCCTCCATATGAGCAAATGATCCAGGCTCACATTGCATAGAAAACCAACACTCTAAAAATAAAAATAGGGCTGGAAAAGCAGCATATGCTTGTTATCCTAGCTACTTGGGAGGTGGAGATTGGGAGGATTACAGTTGAGGTCAGCCCAGGTAAATGTTAGTGAGACCCCATCTCAACCAAAAAGCTGGATCTAGTAGACTGTTTGAGAAGCATAAATAGGAGGTTAGCAGTCTGAGGTGGGCCTTTGGTCAAAAATGAGAGCCCCTGTCTGAAAAATAACTAAATAAAAACAGAGGAGCTGGGGAGGTTCAAGTGATGAGGCACCTGCCTAGGAAGCACAAGATCCTGACGTCAAACCCCATCTTCAGCTAAATAAATAAAGGAACAAAAATGAAAACAAAGACACATTTTCCTCAGCAAATGTAACATTCTGCTCCAGATATCACCACTATACTCCAATTGATTTCATCTTCTTTTAAATAAAGGTTTTTCATTTCATATTTCCCACCACTAGTTCCTCAGGCAACGCCATAACCCAAGTCTGCAACACTCAGTGCTCTCTTACATAATTGTCTGAATAAGTAGTGTCTCCAAAAATGGGAACCAAATTTATGTAGAACTTTGCAACTGGAAAATCAGTAAAGAAGCTAATGGAATATCAATCTGCTATGATTTTGTGTCATGTAGTTTAGTGCTGGTATTTGTAAGTGTGGGTTAATTACGAATATAGCTTTGAAGCCAGGACACCTAGATTTGAATCTTGACTCTGATTCAGTCCAGATGTGTGAGGATGGGGGAGAGTGTAGGGGGTGTTGGCACTGAGGGGAGTGGGGAAGTGGCACAAATAATGTATTCACATTTAAGTAAATGCAAAAATGATACCTGTCGAAACTGTTCCAGGAATCGGGTAAGGGGAGATGGAATAAAGCAGCAAAGGGTGAATTCAAATATGATATATTTGATACATTGTAAGAATCTTTGTAAATACTCCAAAGTACAATAATAAAAATTAAAAAAAAAAAAGAAGCACGAGTAGCATGAGGATGAATATTATTTTGTTTAAATTTTGATTTGTGTATTGGCAACCAGAAAGATTTTGGCCTGTTGATTTCTCTACTAGGTCTGTGCCTGCAGATGCTTCACTATCATCCAATGGATGTGGCAGCATTTCATCAGAAGACTTCATGACTTAATAAATGCTGAAGAGAAAGACTGTCATGTTGCATATTTTCATACTTAAACTTTGCATGTTTAACTACAAACAATGAAGCAACCTGACCTTGCTTATGGAGCAGAGACATGATTTTACTACAATACGTTTAGTAGAGACCTAATTAATCAGGGTCTTTGAAGGCATCTGGTACATATGGCCTCAGTAAAACTTTTCATTTACAGAATGTAATAGAAGATATCACTGTTGTTTTCTTTGTTGAGTTGGCTTTTGACAAAGAAGTTTCTTAAGCTGTGTCATGAATTCTTCCCTCAGTGAGGGAATTAAAGATAATTTTGGACACTTATTTTGAAGATAGGCAGTAAAGAAGTTAACCTCTTGAAATGGGTTCCAATTAGTCCTGAGCTCCTGCTATGTTTTTCTCCATAAGATGAAAAGATATTCTTTTATCTTTAAACCTCATGCACTTGAAAGGAAATAGTGTTCTACCTTTTGACCTTGACTTATTTTTTCTCTTGAGAAACAAGATTTTTTATGTAAAATATTTAACCTTAAATTTAAGTTTATTGCAAATCTAAAATCTTTGTTGTTGTTGAAGGAACTATAGCTAGGCAAAGCCTAATGAGATGTTGTAGTCTTACAGAAAATGTGGATTCCCCTATATTTCTAAGTTTTGTTTAATGGGTATGCTTTAATTGTGTAATGAATTAAACATAAAAGTAAAACATTCATCCTCCTCTTTTTAAATTGTGAGTTTTCATCAGAAAGTGTACACACTTCAAATGACATTTCTCAGTAAATCTTTTTTAAGCATTTAAGGTTATTCTCATTTATTAAATGTTACACAGTGTGATATGTTACGGAAAATTATGCTAACTTATCTAAAAACTGATTTACAAAATAACATTATTTATTCTATTTACAATTCTTTCCCCTTGCAACAGTCCTCAACTCAGGATGGAGATATATCCAATTACTTTGGCAAAAGAAAGGAAAGTAATATCCATGAAAATTAAATTAGTAATATTTGTAATTACAAAAGATTTATAGGCCACTTAAACCATTGGATATAGGTTTGTAATACTTAGAATATGATATTATTCCAGAAGCTATGCAAGGATATGGTTTCTCCCAGTTAAATTGAAAACCTATCAGTAGAAAAATGGTTTCAATATATTACAAATGTTCCCACATATCCCTCTCTATTCTGAACTCTTCCTGTAGGTCAAGACTGTGCTTTGATGTAAACTAGTACAACCACTCTGCAAAAAAATTTGGAGGTTACTTAAAAAGCTAGACATTGATCTGCCATATGCTCCATCAATACCACTCTTGGGGATATACCCAAAAGAATGTGACACAGGTTACTCTAGAGGCACCTGAACACCCACGTTTATTGCGGCACTATTCACAATAGCCCAGTTATGGAAACATCCAAGATACCCCACTACTGACAAATGGATCAAGAAAATGTGGTATCTGTACACAATGGAATTTAATGCAGCCATGAAGAAGAACGAAATGTTATCATTCGCTGGTAAATGGATGGAATTGGAGAACATCATTCTGAGTGAGGTTAGCCTGGCCCAAAAGACCAAAAATCATATGTTCTCCCTCATATGTGGACATTAGATCAAGGTCAAACACAACAAGGGGATTGGACTTTGATCACAAGATAAAAGCGAGAGCACACAAGGGAGATATGAGGATAGGTAAGACACCTAAAAAATTAGCTAGCATTTGTTGCCCTCAATGCAGAGAAACTAAAGCAGATACCTTAAAAGCAACTGAGGCCAATAGGAGAAGGGGACCAGGAATTAGAGAAAAGGTTAGATCAAAAAGAATTAACCTAGAAGGTAACACACATGCACAGGAAATTAATGTGAGTCAACTCCCTGTATAGCTATCCTTATCTCAACTAGCAAAAACCCTTGTTCCTTCCTATTATTGCTTATACTCTCTCTTCAACAAAATTAGAGATAAGGGCAAAATAGTTTCTGCCAGATATCGAGGGGGTTGGGGTGAGAGGGAGGGGTGGGGGCAGGGGGGAGAAATGACCCAAGCATTGTATGCACATATGAATAAAAAAATACTGTGCTTTGTTCGCTGCTTTATTTTCAGGCACCTGATTGGTCACTGTATGCATAAGCAAGGTATTCAAGAAATATGATTAAATGCTTGGAAGAATATGCTCTTAGAATTCATATCGGACTAGAATGATCAGTCAAACACATATCTGACATTTATTCTTAAATTATATGTACTGTCTGGAACTTTAACACATGAATACTATAAAATACTCTAAAAATTATACACAAATATGTTTATTGAGTGATAGTTTTTAAAAAGCTACATTACATATATGAATGTCACTATTTCAGAAAAGGAACATGATAAAAATGCCAAAATCACAGCTTTACCCTGAGAGTTTCTGATTTAGTGGGTCAGCAACTGAAAACCTTTGTTTCTAAGAAAGGAGATTTATATAAAAAGGAATATAAAGAATTAGTACTCTGAGGACATAAACATTTTGTGTATTTTGTATGGCAAACCCTCTTTAAAATTATTTTGAACAAAATTGGGCCATTTCTGTGGAGGGGTGAATAGGATATGTATGTCTTAGAAGTATTAATTTCAACATATATTTCAACCTTTCTAGTCTCTTGTTCTCTTCCTTCTTTTCTCTTCTCTCTGTCTTTCTCCATCCCCCAATCCTCACACACAAAGTGGTAAGAAAGAAGTTTATTCTCTTTCTTTTCTAAAGCCTTGGTTTGAGGTAGACTGGATTTTTCCATGAAAATCATCATAAATTATAATAAAATGCATTTGAGCACAAGGTACCTTGTTATAAATATTGGTAAACCTAAGATATTACTTATCCATGAATAACTTAGAAAGCAGATTTATTTTTCCAACCTTAGAGAAGCCTTTTGATCAAATATCAACAGATACAGAGAATCAAGCTACAGATCATTATGAGACCATAGAAATCTTTAGAAAGGAAACACTACAAGATTCAAGAAATCATAAGAAGTTACTAATGGAGCTATAAAGAGCACACATCTTTTTTAACAAGCAAGTTATCTACCCATGTTCCAAACATAAGTCAAAGATAAAAGGGATTACGTGAACAGGGACTGATGAAATTTACTTATTCCAATAGCGGTTAAAAATTTGATAGGTTTGAGTAAAGATTTTAGTATAGATCATACACTAAAATTACTAATTGCATTTTAATAATTATGCAAACATATCAAAATTATTTTAACTTTTTAATGATTTTTAAGATTATGTAAACATGATTTTAGAGAGATATTTTCTTCTTGCTTTAAATAATTTTTTCAACACTGACACAAAAATTTTATGTAGCAAAAATTGCATAATGGTAACATTATTCTATTCATAGGAATCATATTATAAGCTCTTATCCAGGACATGTAAATTCAAAAATCATGATATTTGCAGTGGCTCACACCTTTAATACTAGCTTCTCAGGAGGCAGAGATCAGGCAGGTCTTGGCTCGAGGCCAGCCCCAGCAAAAAGTTCGTGACACTCTATCTTGAAAATATTCAACACAAAAAAGGGCTGGCAGAGTAGCTTAAGTGGTAGAGAGCCTGCCTAGCAAGCGTAAGGCCCTGTGTTCAAACCCCAGTATTGCTGAAAAGAGATAAAAACCATGATATGCTTTCTACAACAAAAGTTACTTTGTTCCTCAACTATTAGAACTAGATGTAGTGAAGTGTAATTAAAATGAAAGAAAAACTAATAATTGGATTAAGATAGTTCTATAAACCTAAATTCTATTTTTACTGGATTTTGTAACTATGTTTTTCTTCTACTCTATAATATCAATTATTCTCTGTGAATAAATATTTCTTAAACCAGAATCATCCTCCTGGTATCTCCCTGTCCTTCCCCACTTTAATTTGACTTCAATAAACAGTGTATACTTTCCTTCTTTTATATCTTTACTTATTATTCAATTCTCAACCTGTTTCAGCTTCCACTATTGTGTTAAGCTTTTTGTACTATGATAAAATACTTGATAAAAACAACTTTAAGGGAGGAAAGATTTATTTTACTAATGGATTCAGAGATTTAAATCCATGGTCATTTTACTTCATCACTCATCACTTGGCCTACAGTGAGGCAGAACATCACAATAGGGGGAAGGGTGTCAGAGCAAATCTGCTCACCTCATGGTGGCCAGGAAGCAGATAGAGGGAGAGAAGAAGTGGCTGGGGACAAGATATAGCCCTCAAATTCTTGCTCCCAGTGACATACTTCCTTCAACTAGGCCCCACCTCCAACAGTCCATTCAGTTACCAACTCATCAATTGATCAATCCATCGAAGAAGTTAGTCCCCTCATGATCCACTCACCTCTCCCTGCTGCTACAGGTGGAGAACTAAGACATCAACACATAGGCTTTGGGGATGTTCTTTTTTATTATCATTATTGTTGTGTTGGGTGGGAGCACACTGGAGTATTCACAAAGGTTCTTATAGTATATCAAATATATCATACTTGAATTCAGCCCCTCCACTGTGCTCTTTCATCCCCTTTGGGCACATTTTATATCCAAACTGTAACAACCACTGTATTGAGTGGTGTGGTGCCAAGAGCACAATGATCTCAATGTACTGCTAAATAAAATTGTTATTTGATGTTAACATTATTACAACATGGTTGACTTTTCAGTTCTTGAGATTTTAACCCACAAATCCTATCTTCTGTGAATAAGTTGGCTTTGTCCTATGCATTTTCCATTTGTGTTCAGACGACTTCAAGGAAGCCTCTTTACCTTAGTTCCCTTGAAATGTTGAAGTTCCTCACAGTTCAGAACTTGACCCATATGTCTTCTTACTTTGTGATTCCCTTAGTGATCTCATCCGTTTTCATGGACACAATTGGTAACAATAACATCCATCAATGATTCCCAAATCATTATTATCTGTTCAAGTGATTACTGTTACAAAGACATTCCAAATATAATGCATCCAAACCAAAATACCTCACCTTTCTTCTCAGTTTCCTCTTCTTACTTCAATTAATAATGTGACAACAGGCAGGGTCTGGTGCTTCATGTCAGTAATCCCAACTACCTGGGAAGCAGGGATGGGGAGGACTGCAGTTTGAGGCCAGCCCAGGCAAAAGAGTTAGCAAGACCCCATCTCAAACAACAAGCCAGGGTGATGGCGTTACATATAATCCCAGCTGAGAAAGGAGGCATCGGAAGGAGAATCAAGATCTGAGGCTAGCCCCAAGAAAAAATCTGAGACAATTACTGAAAAACAACTAAAGCAAACAAGAGCTGGGGGCAAGGTACCAGTGGTAGAATGCTTGCCTAGCAAGTGAGAGGTCCTGAGTTCAAGCCCCAAGGCCAGGTTTTCAGAAATTCCTGAATGACTTCTTTCCCCATCACTTTCAGTCAGTCACCCAGGCCTGCTAATTTTACTTCTTAAATGGGTTTCAGATTTCTCTGTACATAAAACTAATCAAAAGCTGACAAAAATGTAGATTCCACAGATCATTCAAGTTTCTGTTTTGAGAATCAGTGGATGAAAGTCTGCATTTCTACCAAAGAGGTTTCCTTTTGCATGATGGGAAAGACCTACATATTCCTACAGAGTATATATAGGATGAGGACAGTCACTGAAGAAGAAAATGGAGAAGCAATAATGATGTAGGCATCATCTTTGCTGGGAAAATAAATCACCTTTTTGGGTATTTCACTTGAGAAGGAGCAGAAAGGGGAATATGCAAAGTTACAAATCCCAATGCCCAACCCAGTCCTTTTCTTAGTTATTTCTTATGTGATTCCAAAACACTTCCTTTTTTAGTTTCTTTTTTTCAAGTTTTATTCTTTTTTCTTCATTAATAAAGAATAATGCCTTACCCTTTATCCATTTTTGTGAATTCTGATTAAATGATGAGATGATGAATAAACTTATAGTTAAGAATTCTGCTTCCCATAGAAACTCAGCTAGCAAGGGATAAAAACTGGATAATTTACTAGTTTATACAAATGAAAATAAAATACATTTTGAAAGGATTACATTTATCTCAGTCTACTAACTGCTGGCTACTGCTCTAAATCTATTAACAAATCTAATTCTTGCATCCCTACAACCATTTGTATAGTCATTAATTATTTAATCTTCACAACAGCCATATGAAATAGACCTCATTATTATTTTACAGGTGAGGAAATTTTCTCCTTTTCTCTGTGGGTCAGTTGCAATGACATACAATATGATATTCCTATCGTTTGCAGTATAGACTCATTGATGCCTTCATAAGAGTTGAATGATCAAAAAACAAAACAAAACAAACAAAAAACACACATGAATGTTCTTTCCCTGCTGTTTACTCTAATTTTAGTATTGCCACACAAAAGTATTTGAGTAGCCTCTGAGAACTATAGTTAGATCATTTGGTAAAGTAAAGATAACTATACCTAATATTAAGAGTGACGACAAAGTTGACATTGGACATAAAAATAAAAATATTTGGAAGTTACAGTTGATTATCAAAAACAGAGGTTGACTAACTGTATGTCTATAGCTTTCAAATTAAAAAGAAAACTTAAAATCCTTCTTCTTAACGATGCTCTCTTCTGCTGAATATAAATTTTCTCACAGCATACAGAAAACTGAATGAATTGTAAGAATGCATGGAACCCGAAAACCCTCTGGCCAGAATATGTAGAGATGTTGGTGGTTGTTTCTGGCAAACTCCCAATTATTCAATTCTGGGGCATACATTTCAAAACAATTTCATAACATTATACAAAAGATTACTAGTTCCACCTCCCTCATTGCTAAGTCTGAATTTACACATTCACTACACAAAGTGTTTAGAATGATAGGAAAAAGAAAGTGATAACCCAAAATTACCATGGAAATATTCCAGAGTACAACTGCCAACAAAGGCAATAGAGAATGAAAATTAACCCTGAAATGGATATAAAAATTGAGTCAAAGACTGGTAAACTGGTTCCACTTGAGACAGATCTACATAGACAGGTAGATCATCGGTCTAGGAAGCACGAAGCCCTAAGTGCAAACCCTAGTACCACCAAAAAAAATTTGAGTCAAAAGAAAACTTACAGTGATATTTTAAAAAATTAATGTGGAAAAAAAGCAAAATTTTGTGTGGAAATTTGCTTTAGAAAGAACATTCATTTGACTTCTTATATTTTACATGCTCTAAAAATCAATAAAATGTCACCAGTAACTATCTCCAAATACAGAAGTTTGTTGGACAGGAAAGTCAAACTATGAAAAAGTGACTAAACATTGCAAGACTTTTGAGCAGGTAAAGGTATACAGGATTTGAAACTGACAACTCACACAGTCTGGAGTGAAATCTCTTCCTCCTGCACACACAGGCTAGGTGGCAAATTGTTCAGCCACTGCTCATGGCATTTCCTTCACTCATGAAGTGAGGGCCATCATGGTCCCCACAGCACAGGGCTCTGGGAAGGGCAAATAAAATGCAAAAACAGTGTCTGATACAGTGCCTGACATTTAGTCACTACCCAACAAATGTCACTGACTACTAATTGCGGCTGCTATAATTGCTGCTGTTACCACTGGTGAGAGGTGTTAAGTGGAGACGTGACACCCTGGAGTCAGTACTGGGATGAAAACAATTCCAGCATGTAGGGGGATTTAGGAGGACATCTCAAAGGTGGCACATGGTACAGGAACTGAACACTTTCATCCACACCATTTATGTTCACCATGGCAGAAGAATTAGAAGTTAGAGCTTGGTATCTGCATCAGACTGCTTGTATTTAAATGTTGGTTTTGAAACTTTGTAAGCACGTGATATTAGTTGTTACTGAACCTCTTTATCTGTAATAAAAGGATAAAAGTAAAGACCGATCAATGAGTTCTTGTGAAATTTAAGTGATACATTGCACATATAGCAGAGTAGTTTATGAAACATAAAGCATTATCAGTCACTACCTAACATTCTACCATTTTCTCCTTCAGTGTATTGTACAAATAGTAATATGTTTCCCTATTGAAACTAAACAGGAGCTTACAACTTGTGTTTCATTTCATAATTTTCTTTCTGTCCTTTCTTCTCCCTTCCCCTCTCCTCCTTTCCCACCCCCCCACTCCTTTCACTCCTTTTTGCAATGTTGGGGATTGAACCCAGAAACTCATAAAGTACTCTACCCTTGAGCAGCCTTTTCATTTTTTTTTTAAGATTAGGGCTCCCTAACTTTGCCCAAGGTTCTCTTTCCTCTGCCTCCAATGTCGCTGAGAATACAGCTGTGCCCCATCATACCTGGCTGACTGTTCTTTTGATAAACCCTGAACTGAAATCTTTTTCTCATTTTAATCAACCCCATAAGAGGAAGTTGTACATTTTATGGGAAGGTAAAAAGAGCAAAGAAGAAAGCAGCTGAAAGGTTGGATTTACAAGAGTCGGATAAGTGAGAAAAGAGAGAAACAATAGGAGACAGGTAGCCGTTGAAAGTAAGAAAAAAGACGATGCATACAAGCGTTAACTATCCAGCTGGCTGCTGCATAGGAGTAAGAAAACAAACCAGCTGGAAAACACCCAGCGTGGGACTTCCGTTTCTGAGACACACCCCTGCCACGCTTGCATTGAGGCTGCTTTGTCTAGAGCCACATTCTAGCTCAGATTTTGTAAGCTTGGTAAAAACCTACACAAACCCACATTCTTCCTTATATAAATGTGCTGAAGAAATTCCTCACCTAAATGATCTATTTTATTTCCCCAGCTACATTAGTTTCTCTGTTGCTACTGACAACCAAATTTTTTAATTTTATTCCCATCCCACAGTACTACCCAGTCCATCTAATCTGGTTTCAAATTCTGTAACTCCAGGAAGACCAATCTGCTGACATAACAAAATTCATTAAATCCACTTTACTAAATGTCTTTTTTAAAAAAATTGATTTACTCTTCTTTTTCCAAATACAGGAATTTATGGTCATTCTAAAAATTCAGGGTTTTATTCTAGGAAGTCACTGAAAAGCTTTTGAAAGGGAGAGAATGCAATAATAATACACTGTTTGGATTTTATGCTTCCTTTGTTTCTCCTCTGCAAACAAAAGTCTAAATGCTGATTCTGACAAACTAAATGTTCATGTTCCTCATAGGTTAAAGTGCTAAACCTCAATGTCATGTATTAGGATATGGGGCCTTTGTCAGGTAGTTAGATTTAGATGAGGTCATGGGGGTAGATCCCATAAGAAGAGATTGGTACCCACATAAGGTCAGAGCTATTTTTCTGTATCATGTGAGTACACAGCAAAAAAAAAAAAAAAAAAAAAGTGTTCTCTGTAAGCTCAGAAGTGGGCACTTACCAAAAATAAACCTGTCAGCACATTGAACCTTAAACTTCCCAACTTCTGGAACTGTTAGAAATAAATATCTGGTGTTTAAACCACCCCATCCATGGTGATTTGTTGTAACAGTAGGAACAAAGTAAAACAGTGTTCTCCAGTATTCAGTCCAGAGTCCTCATCTCTTCTCTACATTTTTTTCTCTAGGGGTTTTCATCCCATTCCTTTACTTCAAGTGCTGGATACTGTCAAGAAACTTCAAAGTTGCTTGTTTAAAACTTTTCCCTGAAGTCCAGGTTATTATAACAATGTTTTTCTGACATTTTATTGAGCAGATCACAGACTCCTTGAACTTCAAGTTTGAAATATTTTTTACAGCCCCCAGTTGAGTTTATTCCTTAGTATTGCCCATCTTAAAGCAAAGAAACAAGAAAACAAAAAACAAACACAAAACTACAATATCTACCAAAGGGCAAAAGCAGAAAACCTGAGATGCACCCTCCATTAGTTCTCACATCTTATCCTTCAATAAATCTTACCCAAATCTACCCAAAATATAACACTTGCTCTTCCCCATCAAAGTTAGACTCTGGCCCAACCCATTCCCTTCTAAAATATGCCCCTTGCTATTATTCCATGTGTGGTCTTGCTCTCCTCCTACACTTGCTCCTGCAAACATAGCTGTTAAATATGGATTGTGCCCTTCATTACTCAATACCTTTAAAATAAAATATGAATTTCTTATCTTAGTGTATAAATCCCAGCATAATTCTATGCCTTGCCTACGCTACTATATTCACTGCACACCATTTCCACTGCCTCACTGGGCCCTCAAGATATTGACCATCTTTTAAATTCAACTGCACAACAAATTGTGTCTTACACATGGTACTCCATCTTCTCACAGTGCTCTTGCTCCTCTCTTCACACAGCAATTCTTTCTTAATCCTTCAAATCTTATTTCATTGTCACCCACTCACAGAGGCTCTGTCCACTTCATCTATGTGGGTAACCCTTGTTCTAGTTCTCACCCATTAATTCCTTCATGGAATTAACAATTATTTTATAGCAACTTGTTGCTTGTTTGTTGTCTATATTTTTAACATATGATAAAATATACAATGGTATGTGTAAAATCAAAATATTAGGTAGAAATGTATAGCAACTATATTCATTATAGTTACCTTTATTTTTAATTTTTAATTGTATTAAAATACAGAAGATGGCATGGGGGGATAAAAGGTAATGATGGAAGGGGTGAATTCAACTATGATACATTATAAGAACTTTTATAACTATCACACTGTACTCCCAGTACAACAGTAAGATGATAATTAAAAAAAGACTGTGATGACAGAATAGACAATAGTTCTGGATAAGCTCTATGCCTCTATTTCCTCAACAAATATGATTTAAAATTTATCTCTCATCTTTTTCCAATATGCAATAAGCTATAAATATTAAATTAAATTAAGATTACTTTGCATAATTAGAGCATAATCTTTTTTATTTTTTAAAATTTCTATTAAAATATTTCAAACAATGTCAAAAATAATGTGAAAATTGTTTAAAAGCTCAACATCTATTTATAAAAACCAAACTAGGAACTTTGCTTTAAAATGAAGAAAAATGAAGTTGCAATTAATTTGTAAGTCAATGAATCACATACAAAAAGCTTTCTTAAGCTATTCTGGTAAAACCATTACTTATAAAAATATTACAACTAAGATCTATTTAACTGAGTTCATAAGAAGCAACCATGACATGAAAGAGTATTAAACTAATTATATAGTTATGCTAATTTCTGTGAAATTCCTTAAAATACAATTGATTGTCACTGTTCACTGTGTTTAGGGAATGTCTGTTAATACAAGAGACTCAGTTTATAGTCTTCTTCAAATAACTGGGAATAACACAGCTGTTAAAATGCATGAGATTACACTGTAATAGCATTCTTTACCAAATAACAAATCAGGTCACAAATACTAATAAACATAATCCCTGGGCCCTTAAAGGAAGATTTCTGCTCATTTTGAAAGCTTTACAATTAGCTGTGATTCAATGGACCTGAATCTCCATTAAATTAAATAGTTAGGGAAGACAGAAAGTGCTGTTTCAGGGAAGGCAATGGGGAATGTCTATCTGAAAATTTACTTTCGAGGCAGGGTAATTTTAAGGATGCAATTATTTCTTTATTTTTTTTAAATATGAAATTAAGTGCTGCTTCACTCATACATTGTACTAGGATAAAAGTGCCACTGTTATTTTATTTTTTGTACTCAAGACCTACCAGGGCTCTCAGACTTCCAGTGTCACAGGCATTCTTTTTCACCCTTCTCACTGATGAGGTGCCTCTTTTACTGATGCCTTCCTTCTGCTGCAGTCCTGCAAGCCTCTTCTGGTCTTACAGTTCTAGTCCTTGCTGTCTGTCCCTTCTTCCTATGAGGCTCTATTTCTCAATCCTCTGGTGGCTGGATTCTTTTATTCATTTATAGCTCAGTTGAATACATCACTCTGGAATTCCCTCTTCAGTGTTCTCTATTTCTCCTAATACAGAAATTATTTCTTTTGTGTGTTTTAGATCCACCATCAAATTTGAATTTATCTTGTTAATCTGTGTGTTTAGTAGTTTATTATTGGGTTTTCTTCTGTGGGACATATATTCCATGAGAGCAGAAACCTTATTTGAATATTGAGCACCATTAACAAACTACCTTTAACAAATTGATGTTATACAGGTACACACATATATGCCTACATTCCACACACAAATATTCAATAATACATATTTATAAATATACATTTAAATATTGAGTACATTTTTCTTGCTGTTTTATAGCCAGTTTTATTTCTAGTAAAAATCTATTCTGACAGCTTCAAAATCCATAGTACACACACACATTCAAACACACATGCACATTTAACAAGATAAATATATTCTTTTTGCTGTTTGCTAGCCAGTTTTCTTTTCTTTTTTTTTTAATTTTGTTATTCATATGTGCATACAAGGCTTGGGTCATTTCTCCCCCCGTCCCCACACCCTCCCTTACCACCCACTCCGCCCCCTCCCTCTCCCCCCCAGCCCCTCAATACCCAGCAGAAACTATTTTGCCCTTATTTCTAATTTTGTTGTAGAGAGAGTAGAAGCAATAATAGGAAGGAACAAGGGTTTTTGCTGGTTGAGATAAGGATAGCTATACAGGGCATTGACTCACATTGATTTCCTGTGCGTGGGTGTTACCTTCTAGGTTAATTCTTTTTGATCTAACCTTTTCTCTAGTACCTGTTCCCCTTTTCCTATTGGCCTCAGTTGCTTTTAAGGTATCTGCTTTACTTTCTCTGCGCTAAGGGCAACAAATGCTAGCTAGTTTTTTAGGTGTCTTACCTATCCTCACCCCTCCTTTGTGTGCTCTCGCTTTTATCATGTGCTCATAGTCCAATCCCCTTGTTGTGTTTGCCCTTGATCTAATGTCCACATATGAGGGAGAACATACGATTTTTGGTCTTTTGGGCCAGGCTAACCTCATTCAGAATGATGTTCTCCAATTCCATCCATTTACCAGCGAATGATAACATTTCGTTCTTCTTCATGGCTGCATAAAATTCCATTGTGTATAGATACCACATTTTCTTAATTCATTCGACAGTGGTGGGGCATCTTGGCTGTTTCCATAACTTGGCTATTGTGAATAGTGCCGCAATAAACATGGGTGTGCAGGTGCCTCTAGAGTAACCTGTGTCACAGTCTTTTGGGTATATCCCCAAGAGTGGTATTGCTGGATCAAATGGTAGATCAATGTGTAGCTTTTTAAGTAACCTCCAAATTTTTTTCCAGAGTGGTTGTACTAGTTTACATTCCCACCCAACAGTGTAAGAGGGTTCCTTTTTCCCCACATCCTCGCCAACACCTGTTGTTGGTGGTGTTGCTGATGATGGCTATTCTAACAGGGGTGAGGTGGAATCTTAGCGTGGTTTAATTTGCATTTCCTTTATTGCTAGAGCTGGTAAGCATTTTTTCATGTGTTTTTTTGGCCATTTGAATTTCTTCTTTTGAGAAAGTTCTGTTTAGTTCACATGCCCATTTCTTTATTGGTTCATTCGTTTTGGGAGAATTTAGTTTTTTAAGTTCCCTATATATTCTGGTTATCAGTCCTTTGTCTGATGTATAGTTGGCAAATATTTTCTCCCACTCTGTGGGTGTTCTCTTCAGTTTAGAGACCATTTCTTTTGATGAACAGAAGCTTTTTAGTTTTATGAGGTCCCATTTATCTATGCTATCTCTTAGTTGCTGTGCTGCTGGGGTTTCGTTGAGAAAGTTCTAACCTACACCTACTAACTCCAGAGTATTTCCTACTCTTTCCTGTATCACCTTTAGAGTTTGTGGTCTGATATTAAGATCCTTGATCCATTTTGAGTTAATCTTGGTATAGGGTGATATACATGGATCTAGTTTCAGTTTTTTGCAGACTGCTAACCAGTTTTCCCAGCAGTTTTTGTTGAAGAGGCTGCTATTTCTCCATCGTATATTTTTAGCTCCTTTGTCAAAGACAAGTTGGTTATAGTTGTGTGGCTTCATATCTGGGTCCTCTATTCTGTTCCACTGATCTTCATGTCTGTTTTTGTGCCAGTACCATGCTGTTTTTATTGCTATTCAGTTTTCTTTCTAGTAAAAAAAACTAATTAGTCTGTAAGCATCATTTGTAGCAATTTTTAATGGCTGCAGGTGGTTCCATCATTTGAATATAGTAGGAATTTAAAAAATAGAATCCTCTATTGTTGGACACTTAGATTATAGTCATTTTTTTGCTGTTATAAACAGTAGTTTGATTTCTACCCTTGTGCATAGGTACTTGATCATTTACCTGTTTATTTCATGAAGATAAACCCCTATAAGTGAAAATGCCTGGTAAATTAAAATATGTATATTTTAGATTATGGCTTATATGGTCACACTGTCCTCAAAAACGTTTACTGCTTTGAACTTATAGCAACATTAAATAAAAGTGACACTCAGGGGTGGTTGGAGTTGCTAAGAGCCTGCTTAACCAGTGTGAGGTAGTGAGTTCAAACCCCAGTGCTACCCCCCAAAAAAATAAGAACAAAGAAAAGGTGGTGCTCTGTACATTTGGAAATATTGAAATACTGAATATTTGATAATTTAATAGGGTAGGATATATCATTTATTTTTAATGAGTTCTTTATGTCTCTTCCCAGATACATTTTATAATCTGTATGTTTTTTGTTGATTTATTCATATATTAAGACTGTTTAATTTGTACATTAAAAAAGACTTCTTAGTTATAAGTATAATTTCCAGTCTCATATGTAAGTTATCTTTTTTGTGTATTATCATTATCTGCTTTGTAATCAATATATCTTTTCTCATTAAGACTTTTGAGTATTGTATTAAGTTTTAAATGGCCCAAGGTCTCTCAAACATTATAAATGCACACACATATATCCATGTTATATGTGTATAGCATAGTACTTGCAGGTACAAATACATGTGTCCACTTGAATTTTTCTTAAAGTTCTTCAATTCCTTATGATTTAGAATTGACATCTTCAATCAACGTATTAATTTTTATGTCAGCTGAAAGATAGAAAATTCCCCTAAAGGAGCTGCTGTTTATTATAAACACACACACACACACAAACAGTAGCTCTTCCTTTTCCCACAGAAATCAAGTGGTAACTTTCTCATTGTATTATAAGTCCCATATGTATTTGGTTTCCATACTTATGTTTAGTTGCTTCTAGATTTTTCCAATATCTTTGAATATCTTGTCAGTTTATTTCAGTATTAATTGGTGTTTTATATTATTGTGGGTGTTTTACACCCACAAAATCCTTTAAAATTTTCAATTGCATGAAAGAAATAAGTCAAAATTTTTTAAAAATGCAGGATATTTTATGAAGTCATTCTTAGAAATTTTATATTTATAGCTATAGTATATTTGAAACCTTTCTTGTTTTCAAGAAACATTAACATCAATTACATTAAACTAATATGCTTGGTGTAAAACAACTTACTACAAAGTACAAAGAAACATTAATTCAATAAATAGTATATTGAAAAAAATAAAACCCAAAATCTGGTATCTTAATGCTGGTCTTACTCTATTCTTAATATTCAACAAAACTCTACTAACAATGTCAGACAAATCACTGTAAATTTTAATACATTGAGACTATTTCAGCTTTAGATATCATGTTTATAATTTCTTCTACTGATATATTTTAAAGAGAACCATACTAATATTGTACTGTCTGTAGAGGACAAAAATGCTGAAATTCCTTGTTAAAACTATTTTTGGTTTATAAGTGTGTATAAGAAAAAGTAGGGCAGCCTAAACTAAATAGACTTAGAAACTTAGAGTAAGAGTTGAGTCTTAGAGTTAGAGTAAGAGTTGAGTAATAAGTATCAGCTACAGAAATTGAATGTATAAAGGATGCATTTCAGTACCACTGGGTCTTTTTAGTTATGACTAATGAACAGCCCACTCTCAAACATATTCCAAAGATACATAGTTTGAAACATCATGATTTAACAGGTGGCTTACTGGGTGACTCACTGGTCTAACAAAAACACAAACGATTTTTTTTTAATTACTGATACACCATTGTTCTTTTTTTTTTTAACATAAAATTCACAAAAAATCTGCCATGCTTCCAAGTGTTCTGTCTTTAACTTGGATCATGGAGCTAACATTCTGTCAGAGCCCAACTCCCTGACATGTTCTGATATTTTCAACCACATCTTCAAGAGAAGTGATGATGAGCCAAATACCAACTGAATAAGTAAAAGATGCGTTCATTTATCATAAGTTCATTGTTGTAAAGGCAAGGGTTATACCCTGCTTCTCAAAGTCTGAAATGTCGTTATTATCTTGTTTTAAATTTTCTTAATCTTTTTTGCCTCCAATAGAATTTATATTAAGTCTAATTTTTACCTGTGCACTACATGGCTATGTTCCGTATATTTAAAATGATTTCTAAGAGTCACTTGAATATATTAGCCCAAATCTATTAGAAGGTATTATAAATAATAACAGAGCTTTGTGTGCTGACAAGGTTAACATCTTTAAATGCGTTAATTTGTTTGAGCATCAGAGAAAATTTATGAAGCTGGTTCTATGTATATTCCTATTTCCAGATGGCAAATTGACATACCAGTCAATTAAGAGACTTGCCCAAGGCCACGCAGCACAAGGCCAGGAGTAACAGAGTTTGGAAACCAACTGAGGCAGACTGGGTCTAGTGTCTACTCTGGGTGAGGATCTCTCCAATTTGATACAAAGCACATAATCACTTTGTATGTAATCAACATATTAAGATGTATGGTTACCTCTTAATATTTTCTGCTGACAGAGAACCTTGCCAATAATATTATTTCTCTATAGGACAAAAATGCTATAACACCTTTCAAGTAACTAATACCATTCTACAGTTTCCAGTTTCCATAGTCTGAAATTATGGCAGGATCACAACGAAAACAGAGGTAGTCTTGCCTTGACTCAACAACACCAACTTCTACAGTCATACAGTAACCAAACCCCAATCACCCCTAACAAGTTCTGAAATTCCCAGTGTGTTTTAGACATCTCATAAATTTGCCGATGGCATATTCCCATGTTACTCCATGAAAAGTCCTATTGTCTAAATTCACTCCTTTGTTAACCTAATTAATTTATTCACCAAAAAATTTTACTAAATTGTCAATATTTATGTTTGACTGTTCCAGCCACTGGAAAAATAATAGACAATAAAACAGACTTTTGAAGCTAATATTCTAGAGAAGAGTAAAGATGGATAATTTGTCTTAAGAGTCATTGATCAAAAAGTCAAAAATGAAAGATTTCATTTCATATAGAATGGTGGAGGTATGCCTCTGCAATTAGGTGATATTTTGAACAAAGTGTTATATAAAGCAAGAAATTCATCTACACAGATCTCTGGGAAAAGACTATGCTCAGGAAGAGTTCTGCAGAGCATGCAGGGGACCAGTGTGATTGAAGGGAAGAAAACAAGGAAGTAGTCTGTGGTCATAGAGACAAAGGAGTGGAATATGTGTGTAACTACATTTCTATCAGGTGTATACTTGCATTCCTACATTTCTTATTAATAAAGGTAGAGTTAAGAAGTTAAATCCTGGCATAGATATTTTGTGAAGGAAAACTAAAACTAAGATGACATCAATTTTCTAGCCTAACCAACTGAAAGACTAATCTATTACAAGATAAAGAAAGCAGTTGGGTGAGCAATGTTTTTGGAAGTAGATGGGAATCAGGTGGTCAAATTAAAAACATGTTATGTTGAATATTGCTCAATGTGAAAATGGAGCTATTGTACAGCTAGGTATAGATATGTGTCTGGAGAAAGTGTAAAAAAAACTGGGAGTTGTCACATTAAAAATTACCTTTATTGCCCCGGAGCACACAGGTATACTCTCAGAGTAGATGTAGAAAGAGAAGAGAGACAACCAACTTGCAGCATGTTCACATTTTGAAGCTGGGAGATGAGAAAAAGATTGTTTTGTTTGAATTAAGAATGATAAAGGGCCAGGTGTGGTGATTCATGCCTGCATTCCCAGCTTCTTAAGAGGTAGAAATAGGAGGATCATGGTTCAAGTGTATACTGGGCAAAACGTTAGCAAGACAAGCCCGTCTGCTGGTGCACATTTGTAATCCAAGGTACCCAGGAGGCAGAGGTGGGAGAATCACCATCCAAGGTCACCTGGGCAAAATCACAAGACCCTACCTGAAAAATAAGCTGAAAACAAAAGGATGTGGAGCATGACTCAAGTGATAGATTGCTTGCCTAACAAGCACAAGGCCCTGAGTTTAATCCTCAATACAGACAGAAAGAGAGAGAGAGAGAGAGAGAGAGAATAATATTGGCATAGAGAATTTGAAGGAATCAGAGAAAGTCTAAATGTTGTTCAGACAATATTATGTTTTATGGTAACATCTTACAGAAAAACATTTACAGTAGACACTATGGAGACATCGAACTTCAGATCTAACTAGGAAGAAATTTATCTTATCAATGAAACAAAATGAATATAAAAATAAGGTGACTAAAAAATGAAAATAAAGGCTGTTAGTGAAGACATGAATGTTCATTCTTGGCATGAAATTTAGCTAGGAGCACATGTTAATACCGGCCACTTCCCAGAGGTAATGGAGAGGATGTGTTATATAATTTTCTGTAATGCTGAGTGGATATTAATAAAGTATAAAGTCTTTTTCCTAATTCCCTGTGTCATTCTCCTTCATATTAATCTGGCAGATGACAGAAGGTCCAGTAGTGAAAGAAATAAATGTTTCCTCAGCCTTAATATTACCAGGTGGCACAAGAACATATATTCAAATGATTTCTCAATACACACAGAAAACAGTAGGAATAACACATTTTGTACCTAGTCATCTAGTCTTGGAAACTCTTGGTACTTTTAATATTACTACAAATTATTTTTTTCTTTTACATCTTTCCTCCTTCATTAACCTTGATACAAATTAGTCATATGAATAATTGACTGTTAACACCTACATAGTAATAGTTGAATCTGGTATACTTTTTTAAATCTATGTTTGTTCTCTATGTTTTATATAGAGAATATTTGTTACTTACTCGTTAAATGGTGTATAGTGGATAAGGTTAACTGTTCTCAGATAATATCATGTTTAAGCTTCTGATGAAGAAAGGATATTTGATATGGAAAAATTAAGATACGGTCAAGTTTTATGTGTCTTTCTCAACTTTTTCATTTTTTTCCCATAACATTAAAGACAGCAACATTTTCTCTCAGCTTCTGTAACCATAAAGTTCAATGCCAGGATGAATAATGAGAAACAGTTTATAATTTAAGTCTGATGCCTCACAAGCTCGTTGTATAAAACTTAGGCAAGGAAATCTGAATTATGCAAAAGAAATTTATAATTATTGATAAAATTACATGATCTGCATGAATTTTAGAGAAGGCAATGGTATAAATTCCCTTGATTTACCTTATCTTGTCTTGTTTTTGCTAGCTAAAATAAATAATTAAGTCAACTTAGAATATTATTATCAGTGCAATTATAGTTCTTAACATATGACTGACCTTGATACGTAATTTTGAATTCTAATTCAAAGTTCAATTACAAAGTTTAAGTAGACCTGGAATAAATTTATTTCTTAAATTTTCTTTAAAAACATTGTTCTAGTTTCATGCACAAATACAAAGTTCATTCAGCATATTCATCCTCCTTCACCCTCTCCATTTACCCTCTCCCATCTCACAGGTACTTACATCCATACACAACCTATTTTACCTTCCTGCCCTTCATTTTTTGCAGTGCATATTGATTGTTCAAGGCAGGGTTGCATTGGTATTCCAGACACGTATATATGTCTGGAATATATGCATATATTGTGCTTTAATCAGATTAACTCTCTTTACTACTTACCCTGTCTCCCTGCTCTCCTATTATTCAGCACCCTACAGTCCATTGCATTATATTATTTTCATACGCACACCCAATGTTTCGGTATTTTTCACTCTCTAGCATTGTCTTTCCCTCTCCTGCCTTCCCTTAGTCCAGCCATACAGACCAACTAATACAACCATGTCCTTTCTCTCCTATATATGTACATAATCACATTGTATTCATGTTTGCATTTATCTTATAGGTCTAGCTTCCACATGTATGAGGGAATACATGCAACCTTTGACCTTTTGAGCTTGCTTGCTTAACATGATGCTCTCCAGTACCTACAAACAACATAATTTCATTTTTCATGCCTGAATAATATTTTATTGTGCATATATACATTCATTATTCTATCCATCAGTCGTGGGGCATTTGGGCTGTTTTCAAAGCTTGGCTATTATGAATAGTGCTGCAATAAACATAAGTGTGCAAGAAGCTATATTATATCCCGGCACACATATCTTAGGATATATTCTTAGGGAGTGGTATGACTGAATCATATGGTAGATCTATTTTTGAAGAATCTCCATACTGTTTTCCATAGCAGTTGAACTAATCTACATTCTCTTCAACAGTGTATAAATGTTTCTTTCCCCCTGCATTCTCGTCAGAATTTGTTATCATTTGTGTTATTGATGGTAGCCATTCTGAATAGAGTGGGGTGAAATCTCAATGTCATTTTGATTTGTATTTCCTTTATGGCCACGGATGTGTTTACTGGCCATTAGAACTTCTTCTTTTGAAAATTGTCTTTTCAGTTCATTTTCCCATTTATTCAGTGGATTATTGATTCTTTATGGGGTTACTTTTTGAGCTCCCTGAATACTCTGATTATTAATCCCTTGGTAGCTGTATAGCTGGCAAAGATGTTTTCCCATTCTGTAGGCTGTTTCTTCAGACTAGTGATGATTTCCTTTGCTGTGCAGAAGCTTTTTAGTTTGATGGGATCCCATTTGCATGACATTCATATTTATACCAAGTATAATTATGGTGATTGTTTGAGATTCTATTAGCAACCTAAAAATTCTTCAAGTAAACATTAAACTACTTCTTAGTTGGAAAACACAATACAATTCACACACACAGACACACATACGCAACAGGTTTCTCTTCTTTTCATAGTGTCTATAGAGGAAACTAAAATGAAAGCTACAAACCAAAAACAAAAGTTAGAAGTGATACTAAAAATATTGTTTGGAATGAATGATTGTAGGACTTACATCAATTAAATAATAAGAATTTATTAGAAGAAAATTATCACAAAATAGGAAGCTCTTGTATTTTATTACATTCCATTTTTTAAAGTTGCTTCTGTTTGTAAGGCATTTATCAGGACTGTGTCCCTGGATTAGACAGCAAATGTGCTTAGAGTTGTGGAGGCTTTGAATAAAGAAGAAAGTTTTTCAGCTAGATAATTAGCTTCTATGCAGGAGGAAAATCAAGTTCCCACCAGGAAAGAATAACATTTGTCCTAAACAGATGAGATTAGAAAATGGTGACATACCAAGCACAGTGCCATCGGCCTTGTTGGAATAAGACATTTTGTCACTAGAAGACATGCTATTGTAAGAATGCAAGGGACAGTGGGACAACATGAAAGCCTCATTGTGGAATCAGAAAAGTGATTTTGTAATGGGCCAAATAATTATTTTAGGCTATGTGGTCCATAGAGTCTCCATTGCAATTACTCAACTCTACTTTTGTAAATAAAAGTAACCACAGACAATGCATGAATGAATGGTTTGTGGACATGAAAATTTGCACTTCATACAATTTTAATGCATCCTGAAATGGTATTTTTCTTTTCATCTTTCTCAACGATTTACAGGTATAAAAACTACTCATATGTTGTGATCTATGCAAAAAAAGGGCCAGATTCTTCCTACAGATCATTGTTTGCTAACTTCTAGTCTAAATTATCATGGAACTGAAGAAAAGTCTGTCCTGGAGGATAGTAATAGCACATGTATGCTAACAAGTCCATTTTAAGTGAATTTTAAGATGCTTACAAGAGAAGAAGGAAAACCTGGTGGCCTTGCTTTTTTCTCCATTTGTCATTTATTGGTATATCTGTCTTCCCTGAGATACACTAGAAAACATCAAACCAACTAGTGTGTTACTCCACCTGAATTAATTGTGGCCTTCAATACTAAGTCATTCAAAATTTCTTAACTGAGTACCTACTATGCCCTGGTATTAGGAATACAATAAATAATAGATAATTTGTGAGTGTAAAGCACAAATTATCTAATCTTAGAGAGTTCACATTCATTCCAGAGTAATATCTTGTGTCAAGTTCCATAGAAGTAGTCTGAGTTGTGCATTCTTGTGGGAATGATTCAGTGAGGGAAGGGCTTTCAGGAAGAGCCAGAAGAGGAAAAGACTAAGGAAGAATATGGTCTTAAGAACTGGGACCTTGACCCAAAGGACAAAGCAGCTGCCTAGCAAGCTCAAGGTCCTGAGTTTAAATCCTAGTACCAGGGATAGAGAAAGAGATATGGACTGGAGATGTGGTTCAAACAGTACAGTGCCTGCTTTGAAAGCACAAAGCACTGAATTCAAACCCTAGTCTCACCAAATAAAACGGTAGAGATAGAGATAGAAGCGGGGAGTGTGGGGATTAATTGCTCTTTTAGATAGGATGGCCAAGAAATGCCTCTGAGATAATGTGAAGTTTAGGAAGAAACTTGAAGAAAGTCAGTCCTAGCCATGCTGTTATCTGAAAGAAGAAAGTCTTTAAATTAAGATAAAGCTAGCCTTACAGTGTTCCAAAAGAGTGAGAAGGTAGATGTGTCTTAAGTGTTAAGGATAGGCACAGTGGTAGGAACCTAGGCTAGAGATAGATTACATAGACTGATGGATGTCATACAGAGTGCTTACTTCTGATGCTAAGAATACTAAAATGCCAACTTCCATAAGATGTTTTAATCATAATTTTAGAACCAGAAGGGCTCTCAAAAGACATCTGTTTTAACTTCAAAATTTTAGAGCACTTTTACAGTGTTAAATCTCACTGAAGCTAAAAGGCAAGGATAGATCCCTAAAATGTATGGAAAGTGACTTCCCACTCAATACATTTGAAGAAACTTCTGCCAAAAATATTTGAACAGTTTCTACATATTTTATTTCATTTGTTTAAGTCCTGAATCTTAATGTCACCCCATCAATGGCAAAACTGTGAGAGGATGAGAGCTGGCTGGCTGGCTGATGTGGAGAGGATGCCTGCTCACAATCTGACATTAGCTAGGCATTTATTCTAGCTATAATTTCACTACTTTGTGGCAGGCAAACAATGATAATAACTTTAAGCAAGTAAGCCTGATTTTTTTTCTATAAGCTAGGGTTACCCACTGCCAAGATGACTATAGCTGCATAAATTGTACTAAGTCCAGTGCAAAGCATTTCATGTTTAAGTTGAAGAATGAAAAACAGCAGACTATCTTTGAGGGATAATCAGTGAGTGATTGATTATAAAACAATTTGAGAGTAACACTGCACATGAATGCCAAATAAAAATAGTAAAACTTTGCGATTCTGTACGCTCAAAAGAAATATTCTATTCCCTATTAGAATTTAGCTTGGTAGAAATATTTATTACTAGTTGTTGTTGAATGTATGTTAACCATATCCAGTGTTTCCATAAATTCAAAATTTTTTCATGTTCTTCAATGCAAAGCCACACCTTATTTGTTATCCTGAAAAGAAATTTCCTGGAGGGAAATTTCTTAAGTTTCCAGGTTTACTATAAGCAAATCTTACTTTGATGTCAATTTTCTCCTCTGTAAGCTTCTGATCATAATTTTTCTTTCTGATTTTTTATCATTAAAGATTTCTCAGTGCAAGATGTCCCTGAAACTGAAGCCTAAATTTTATCTCTTGGGTCACATTTTTTTCCTCTTTTTTAAATATGAGTTAACAATGACATCAAAGATAAATGTAAGCCAAAGAGATGCAATTGGAAGAGTTAAAGCATTTTAAACTGAATATTTTATCAACTTTATTTTAATTAAATTTGTGTTTAAAATATAATTCATTCATATATCTTGAAATGATTATAGAATAAAAATTACTTCTTATCTTAAATTATATATAATATATATGTACCCAAATGTGTGTATGTGTATATACATAATCACATATATATATATTCATATCTACATAAAAAGTAATTTCAAATAGTGTTTATGACTGGTGGAGTTTCTCAAGCTTATCTAGCAAGCATAAAGCCCTGAGTTCAAGCTTCAGTACCTCCAAAACAAAAATAAAATAGTGTTTGTGTTCACTGATAACTAAAATAGGTTATTTCTGATAAATAACATCACAACACACTTAGCTTAATTTATTTAAATATTCTTATTTCAAATATGTAGAATATTTGAGTGTGAGAGAACACTTCATTGCTTAAAAATTATATTTATTTCATTGATAAATTGTATTCATTCAAAGCATATGTAGGATTAGTAAATTTCAAAAACCTAATGCAATTTAAAGAGTCTGGTGTTCCCTACTTTAAGAGGTCAACCATAATTTATATCTGTTATGTAATTGGTGAGAAAGCAGGACCTGCATGTGATATATTAAAATTTCAAATAGAATCAAATTTCTAATTGTTAATGTCTTCTGTGCAGAAACTCTTGCTCTCAACAGGATTCTTTAATTATGAAATGAAATGGCTTTAGAAAAGTTTATTTCTGATTATAAAATATCCGGGGGGAGAAAATTGCTCAGAATTATGGGCACTAAATACATTTTGGTCTGCATATTAAATGCATATACAAGTCAAGTATCCTTTATTTGAAATACTTAGGACAAGAAATGTACTGGACTATACCACCATGGAAAAGGGACTAAGAGTAGTAAAGAGGTACAACAGAGATAAACCAATTTGGGTTGTAATACATATATGCATGGAAACAACACAAGGAATCTCCCTATATAGCTATTTTTATCTCAAAGTAGCAAAAATGCCATGTTTTCTTATAATCTTTTTTTCTTCTACAAAATTAGAGAACAAGGGGGCAAAATAGGTTCTGCCCCAGGAGGAGGGAAGGAGGAGAATGTAAATAATGTATACACATGTAAGTAAATGCAAAAATGATACCTGTTGAAACTGTTCCAGGAATCAGGGGTGAGGGGGATGAAAGAGAGCAGTGGAGGGGGTGAATTCAAGTATGATATATTTGATACATTGTAAGTACTTTTCAAAATACTCCAATGTACCCCCACCCAGCACAGCAATAATACTTTTAAAAAACGGATCACAGAATTACAATAAAAAATATGCTGGCCTTTGGAATATTTGTTTATAAGATCCATTGAGGATGGGACCCAAATCTAAACATAAAACTCATTCATGTTTCTTACACAACTTGTACTCATAACTTGAAGGTGGTATTATATGATATTTTTAATAATTTTGTGCGTGAAACAAAGTTTCACTGTGTGGAATTTTCCACTTGTGATATCATGTTGGAGCTCAAAAAGTTTCAGATTTTGGAACATTTCAGATTTCAGGTTTTCAGATGCAGGACCAGCAACGTGTACTAATTTCATTCCTATATGACCAAGAGCTATATACATATAAGTGGTCTTAAAATGGAAAGAATAGAACTTTAGCAAGGGTGTCATGTGTTTGGTTTTCCTGCATAGCATTTACTTTCATTTTCCACTAAAGAGCTCTGTACCTCTTTGGAACACTACTCATGTCCATCACATACAGTATATCATCATTTAAAGTTTTGTCCCCTTCTGGCCAATGTGTGGGCTCCAATTCTTAGACTGGGGAATATGGATTTTGAACCAAGTGTCACAAAGACAGAAGAGAATTGGAGGTGATACATCTTAAGTTCAAACACTCCAGCAATTGTCAAATGACTCCTTCTCACATCTCTAGATTTTCCTTGTTTATTTTTTCTGACACTCACAACTGGTTTTCTTTGAGATTCTGTGCTGCCTTGTACACCTCTAATAAGGTTTTTGGCTTTTGGTTTTGTTGGTCGAATCAATTTCTGTTGCAAAATGATGCTTGACCAATGAAACTTCGCAAAAATAACAAAATATAATAAAACATATGTTTAGAGAAAAATGAAATGATTCTAGTGCCAAGTAAACTGATATTGGCACATAACATGTGAAAGTACAACAGTCAGGTAATTATGATATGGATAAGCTAAAGACAAAATCTTTTGATAGCTACAGAAAAACATGTGGTAGCTATCGCTATCAAACCTCACATTAATACTACAACAAAGAGAAAATGATTCTACTGCATTTTCTCCAATTGGGCAGGGATTATTTTGACTATGTCTTCTGTGTCTGGCAGAGTGCTCATAATTTGTATCACATTAGTGCTATTGATTTCACTCCAGTTAACACACCACATCTAATGTCCAGTGACCAGGCTGCTGTTAGGGCATGACTTTAAAAGAATTGAAGGTATCACAAAGAATTTTCCTCTCATCTCTTCTCCACTTCCCAATGTACCAATCCAACGTGGATGGTGTCTACAATTTTACTACTAGAGAAAAGATCATTTTGGGAGCTGAAGGCAAGGCACAAGTGGTAAAGCATCTGCCTAATAAGCACTAAGCACTGAGTTCAAACCTAACTCCATCTCCTTTTTCACAATCTCCAAAAATAGCACTGATACTATGCCATATCCAAAATTTTTTAGTTACACAGAAGTCATATACTTCAGAACAAAACAGACATAAGACTATAGAAGCTGTAATACTCATCCATAGCAAATTCTAATGAGAAATTTTATTTCTATTTAAAATTTGATGTCTCTTAAAATTACAGAAAAGATTTTAGAGCAATTGCTGAATATAGTATCCTACAAAGTTTTTTTTCTTGCCTTAAAAGAAATATATACAATAATAGTTAGCTATGAAGATTAAAAATCAATACCAGAAAAAGTACAAGATTTAGGTCACAGGTGCACACTTGGTCTTTTTTGTTATTGGCACATCATTAGTTAGTGGAAAAGGTCACACTAAATATCCTGGTAAGCAAAATAATAAGAATGTGATCACTTTTACCTGCCAGAATCTCAAGTCCCATGACCACAAACAATCAGGACACCCTTCCTGGACTGTGTGTAAAAGGTCAAATGTTGTTCAACTGAACTCATAGATTCCAGGAAGAAAGGCAAGCTATGGTCATTGAATTACCCAATTTTTTTTGTTTTGGGTTTTTTTTTTTTTCAGTACTAGGGCTTAATTCAGGGCCTACACTGTAAGCCACTCCAGCAGCCCTTTTATGTGATGGGTTTTTTCAAGGTAGGCTCTAACAAACTATTTGCCCTGACTGGCTTCAAACTGTGATCCTCCTGATCACTGAGTAGCTAGGATTACAGATGAGAACCACCGGCGCCCATCTTGGATTACCCATTTTTTAAGAGAAATTAGAATTATGGGAGGTTAAAAGCAATTAGGTCTGAAATCAGACTGCCTGAACTTATGTCTTAGTTTCATTGTTTAATTCATATTTGACCTTGGACATGACCATGCAGTCTCTCTCTCCTCATTTGGAAAACAAGATTGTAATAACTTCAACCTCATAGAAATTTTGTGAATATTTCACTGGAATGTAACATAGTATCTGATATATTTATAAGCACTTAATAAGTATTATTTACTATCACTGTGTAAAACAGTATACTGTAAACCCCAGTATATCTGCAGTGACAGATGTAGGGCACTAGGGTAGGTCACAATTTTCTATTTTTTTCTACTGTCCAGCAGAAAAACCACATCAATTTTCCAAAATAACCTTTATATACAGTGTTTTTCTCTAAAATAAAATAATGGTTTTCTTATAAAAGTTCATATAGTTAATGCAATATGTACAGTAGGTATATTGCAGGCAGGATTCTGCAGCATGATTCATTCTTCACTCTGTCCTCCAAGTCCAATTAAGCCAACTTTGATATAATATTCGAAGACAAAACCCAAAAATCTCCAATAAGAATTTTATGTCATATATATCAACTTGTCTTTGATATCGATTTTTCTCTAATCAAGATTTACTGTCCATCAAGTCACATATTTATAAAAATTTTTCAATGTACACATACCTGTATCTTATGTCCAAATCTAAATTTGCTAGCTGTAACATTGGACTTTCTAGTATAACATTAAAATAAAAGTACTTAAGCCTCTGTAGTTTCCTTCTAAAAATTAAAAAAAAATTCTTTATTAATCCAAAAGGGTTGTCTAACATCATAGAACCCATGAGAGATAGGAAAATATCTCACTTCTATATTTAGCTCAGCTTTCCCAGAAAAAAACATCCCTTAAGGAAATAGTTTCTGTATTTTCTTCCATTTGCCTTTCCAAATGCAAATCAGGGCACTACCTCAGGCAAATTCCAGTTCCTACAAAAGAAGTTGTTTATAAATGTTTTCAAACTTCAGCTTCATATCTATTTTGCAGATCACCTCATTTTAACCCTGCTAAAGAAGATCCAAGTTCTGAAAAACCTGTCAACTGATGTTTGCCTAAACTGGTTTGCTGTCTTGCCACGATATGTTTTATCTTTCAAAATTTCTCTTCTGAAGGTTCATAAGGGTGAATTATGCAAAACATAAAGGATACTAATTACCTCTTCAATTTGGCAGGCTTCCAAAATACATAAATTACATATCAATTGGCAATATATAACACTAAACAACAGGGAGTTACCTGAGGGCGAAACCTTGTATCATCTCTGCCTACCCTCAGTTAAAAGTCTAGATGTGCATATGTTCATGTAAAAGCACATACATAAACATAAACTAAGTGTTTCAGGCTGAGTCTTTCTTGATTTATATTTCACGCCTCTGGTAACTCCTATAATTCACATTTCAAAATATAAACTAACTCACTGCACTCTTCCTGCATTTGAGTATAAAATATAAAGGGAGTGCACCATAGTATACAGAAAATGCACAGCTTAGACTGCACAAGGTGTCTAGTTTATGATGAGCATTAAGTTAAATGATATATTACACATATACAATTGGTTCAAATACATAGAAAACTAAAAAAAGAAGTAAAATAAAACTCAAAATAGTTAATACATAATAAATAGAAAGCTAGGAATCAGTGTAAGCAAATAGAAAGTTAACAAACTTTCTTAATTTTCCTGCAAGCAAGAAATGTACAGCCATGTAAAGTTATGCATATTGAGGTATTAGGAAGAATCAATGAAATACAATCTTAACTGTCAATATAGTCCACTGTTCTGACACTGGTATTTTAATTCTAGCACACTCCCCAGGTGTTCAAGAAAATAACTTATCTTCATTCATAAAAAGTCAGATCATCACTTTATAAACCCCACTTCTCCATACACATGAAATGCTTCTATTTGAGCTCATTTAATTCTTGCAATGGTAAGTATGGTGACCTAAATTATAAACATAAAGGCAGTCCACAATCTCTGTTATAAAACAAGATCATTGAGAAAATTCTCCACATAAAACTGCAATCATTGCCCACACTTGAGGTGCTTTATCTCTGAAACCATAAATTAGAGGGCAGAATTAAGAGACATTTCTTCCTCAAGATTATAAGTGAAATTAAATAATAAGTTGTACCTTATGCTAATTCCATCTAAATTTATCAACTAAAAAATCTGAGACTGAAGCATTTTGGGGATGCTTTAAGCTGTTATTAGTTTGCTATTTTAAATAAGGGAGCTATCTACAAGTATAAGAAAAACAAAACAAGGAAAATATCCCTGTTTCATTTGACAGAACCTTCAGCCATCTCTTGGGTTGGCTACAACAGTTTAACTTTGAATCATCTTAAAAGTACTATTAAAAGACTTATAGCATATGTTCTTTAAAAATTGTATCTGACATTGTTAATAGTGATTATCAATTGTTCTACTTTTCATATGTTTCAAAATGACAGACATTCTGTTATGCTTGGCTGATAAGTTGAAAGCCCTATAATTTATAAACAATGTTACCAAATTGTCTATAGAATTAATTCAGCTTTTTCTTAGTTCATGTCAGATCAATGTGAACAAATATAAAATAACTATTTAGAAAAATCTAACTGCATAACTTAATAAGATAGGCCCACATGAACTATTCATTAAATTGGATAGCCTGAAAATTCTGTAAGCTAAGTTTATTCTGTAACTCCCTTAGACAATTCACATATTTGCCACATTAGGAGACACACAAAAACAAAATAAATTAATAATCAAGGCTAGTAGACACCACTATCTCTGAATACAGTGCATTAAAGATGAAAATGTAAAGCTAGAAAATCTCTGATTACAGTGCATTAAAGGTGAAACTATAAGGTTAGAAAAGAAATTGAAATACTCCTGTTATCTGAAAACTATGAAAAATCAATTATTTAATTTTTTAAACTACAGAATATTTAAAGCACTGTATATCAGAACCTATTGGGAAAAAAAAAAGACTCTCAGAAAAAAAACTTAAGCCCTTAATCATATTAATAAAAGAAGTTTTTAAATAAATGAATTAAACATCCATATAGTTAAAGAACCATATAAACTAGAAATATTTATACTTATAATTCATGCTTTCTATATAAATATGGAAAGTAAACATATATTTTTAAAAGACATAAATATAAATGATAAATAAGAATATATAAATATAGAGTTGATATGACAAGCAAAAGTTGCAAAAATTAGATATTTCTTTGAATATTCTGATCAAGAAATCAGGGGTATAGGAGAGAATGGGAACACAAAGTAAAAATAAAATCAATGATGATAGGTAAATAATAGATACTACTATAAACCTTCAGAGAGCCCTTATTGACTTCCAGCCATCACCTGCTGCACCTCAATCATTTCTTACTAATTTCTCTCTTAGACACTATTTCACATTTTCTCTTCTATCCTCACACCTTCACACCCTGCCTCCTATTGACTCTCAACAGAGCCCTTCCTCTCTACTTCAATGAGAAAACTGAAACAATCAGACTAGAACTTCCACAGATTCCCCAGTCACATATCCACCTACTACATTTCCTGGTAGCTTGTAAAAACTCATAGCAAAACTGTCTCATTTTCCTACTGAAGCTATTCACACTACTTTCCCTCTCATCCTATCAAAGACATTACTCCTGAAAGTCTGGCTCCTCCCTCAACATGACAAATCCATGTATTATTCCTATCAGCATCTGTCAATTTATAAGCACCGTTACACTTTCTGGAGGAAAACAAAGAAATTTAGTCTCAAATTCACTCTGTTTATCAACTGCCACCTGCTTATATCTTCCCAGGTACTTTTGCAAAATTCCTTGAGACTTCTTTGTAATTGAAATCTCTATATCCACTACCAAAGCAAAGCAAAAAGCAATGCGCCATTCGTACACATATTGGTATTCAAAAGTACTACATATCTTTAAACTTAGTTTGGATAATGTAATGTAAATAAAAGAACTGCTGTGATCCAATAGAATCAGTGAGAACCATTGCATAATTGACCAATTGCTTTTTTTCCTTGCTGCTTCAAGAACTGCATGTCTCAGGAGCTACCATCCTAACTGGAATCTTAGAATGCAGAAAGCATCTGGAGTCAGGCCATAGCTAAGAGTGATCTGGCACAAAAATGAGAAACAAATTTTTATTGCTACATAATACTGAGATTTTCCATTTGTTGTTACGGCAGTGTAATCTAGCAAAAGGTAGTAGATACAGTCCGATTTAATGATACCTGTACAGGAATAGGTATAAAAAACAAAATTCTGGTTTCTTCCATTCATTTCAGACTGTAACAAGTACTAGGTACTTACAAACTGCTTTTGCTAAAAACAGTGATTCCATGAGGGCCTACAAATGATCATCCTCTATTTTACATCTGCCTTTCCTCTGAGCCATTGTTTTCTAAGGTCACTTGAATTCCAGCAACAGGGCTTAGGGATGGATAAATGTGACAAAAATCAAAACAACCGTCCAGACAACAATGGCTTTCTTATCTTGACAATGCTCGCCTGACCAAACCTGACATAAGGATCACCCAGGCCTCACCTTTGACCACAGAACTGTGCCTTCGACAGTATAGTCCAGGACGGTTTAATAATTATGAATATCTCTTGCCCTTTACTCTAATTTTTCCTCTATTGAAACCTGCAGTTCATATCTTTACCCCAAAGATGGAAGATGAGGTAAAATGCTTTCTGCCTTCTTCCCATTCACAGGCCAATGCATTAATAAATCTCCTTTCTCTACTCTTTGCCACTACTCGTATCTTTATATATTTATATTGTGTTGGGACAAGTGGCCAGACTTGGCATGTTGGAAGCCCCAGAGCCCAGTCTCTGACCTAATACTCTGTTTAAAAGACCATACCATATCAAATCAAAATAATATTAATTTTTCTAGTCAAAACCTTATTTACATAATTAAAGTCCCATAGACGCTTTCTGAATTGATGTTACTTGGGAATCAGAAATAAAATCTTTTCAATTTTATTTAACCATTAGTTTAACTTCAATTCTCTATCTCTTGACTGCTTTGAAACTTAATTTACAAAGCAACATTTTCACTGACTATCAAAAAAAAAAGAAATCTTAAAGTGAAAAAATGACTAATTTCACTACAATGCATTCGTATGAGTACATATCAAAGATGTATTTGTATGCTGTGTCTTTGTCTCTGTCATTCACACATCTAAGGTCATTGGGCCTAGAATCCTTTGTAGGTTTTTGTTTGTTTGTTTAATAAGCCTTCCAGGTGATTCTGACCTATGAGGCTTGTAGAATACACTGAGAAAAATCACTTCAAATTTAGCTGAGTTTGTCTGATTCTCCAGTTCTGCTACCCAGAACTATTGTGTTTCTGTGAAAAGTTACTTCTTCAGACCTCAATTTCTCTGTCCCTGTTAGAGCTATGACCTATTTCACAGTGGTACCAGGCTGTATGAGATAGTGTACATTGTTAATTGGAAAGTAGGTTGAAAAGTTATAGAGTCAAAGAAATCAGGGGGTCAACAAACATTTGTTGAAATGAATACCATCCAAATTGGATACAGAGGGAGAAGTAACCCAAAGGAATCACCTCAGGGTATAGGATGTAGAAAAAGTCATTGAAGGCTAACATGGATAGCTGCTGATTTGGACCACTGCCTTTACTTTTTTGTTGTTTGGTTGTTTGTTTATATTTTGGGATCCCTCTCTTTCCACGTGTCATGTCCCCATTAAGCCCACAATCAAAGAAATTAAAAATTAATTAGAAATAAATTTTACTATAAAGCTATTTATAGTAATCATGGTGTTAACTCATTATGCACACAATATAAGAAATTTCAATGACACAAATGAGCACAATATAAAAAAGAAGTAAAAATCTTCCTTCGCCAGGCATCTATATGCTGAGTCCTACTGTCTCCTTTTAATCATTTGTTTCCAGTTTTTGTATTATTTTCCACTTTAATTTTTAATATCAGAACACCCTCTTTCTATGTATTATCCACCTTTCAATTTCTACTACCAAATTTTAATGAACACTATATTTTTTCTATAATTATGTGTTTAGATTTCCTTGCATTTCCTATAAACTGATTTTAAAACTACAGGTTAATTTTAAAAGAAGAAAAGTACTTGAAATGTTATATAATTATGCTTTTTTAAATAAAATCAAAGAAATGATTGAACAAACATTGAAAATATTTCCTTGCTCTTAAAACTGCTTTTTTTAATAGAATAGTTGGGTATGATAATAACTGAAGAAAAGAATCATAAAGTGACTTCCTGGAAGAGAACAAACTCATATCCTAAAAGTCTGATAAACCCAGCAGAAAAAGGTGATATAAAGAGATAGATAGACAAATGGATTGATGATGGGTAGGAGGGAGGAAAGAAGAAAGAACATTTTGGGGAGATTCTTAATTTAGTTTATCTCTAATCAATTCTGAAAAAACAATGACATCAGGTGTACTAATCAAAAGAATAAATACAAATATGAACTAAATATCAGTAAATGTCAAACGATACCTTTATAGACTGTCATAATTATTTCAGAAATTAATAACTCTTAACCCAAAGTTCCATAAGGTTTTATTTGCTTAAATATTCATTACAATAAAATAATCAGAAATAGAAAAGAAAATGTGACTTTCCTCAGAATTATTTTCCAGACCATCCAAAGAGTGTGTTTATTGTGTGTGTATATATATGTATGCATGTATACGTATGCATGTGTGTTTAAAAGGATTATTGCATTTGTAGTTCCATCACTGAGTTTGAATAAATGAACTCATTTCGCACTATTTCATGGTCACACAGAAATATTTTAAAAATCATAAAACACTCAAGAACATCTGGAATTAGTTTTAAAACAAGCCCAGTGGATATTTTTAAAATTAATCTAGACATGCTTAATGAGAACCTGTCAAGTCTTAGTGACATGGTTAATATACCATGTACAATTGTCTTTCTGTATCTTGCATTGTACTTTGCAGTGAATTACAAACTGATATTGTGAGTGGTTTCAGATATGCAGCACTTAGTTTATTATTGGTGACACTGTAAAAACTAGTACCAAATGTGAAAGACAGAATGACCCCACAGATATCTGAACCCTAATCCCTGGAACTTTGTGAATTTGTTATATACTTGGCAAGTGGGACTTTATAGATATATTTATGTTATGAATTTTATAATAAGATAATGTCCTGGATTCTGCATCTAATCACCTGAGTCCTTAAAGAAAAATATTTTTCCAGCTGGAGTAAGAGAGCTCAGCAGAAGGAAGTCAAAGGTTAGAAAGAAGAGATGGATTCAACAGAGCATTCCTGGCTTCAGGAGAGATGGGGCAACACAAGGAAAACTGTGGGCCACTAAGGAGCTGAGAGAAGTCTCCCACTGATAGTCAGTAAGGAAATGGTTACTTCATTCCTTCAACTCCAAGAACTGAATCCCACTAACAACTTGAATGAGCTTGAAAGAAGTCATCCCCAGAGAAGATGGAAAAGATTTCAGAAAAGATGTAGCCCTGATGAGAAGTTGATTTTGGCTCTGTGAGACTCTAAGCAGAGAGTCCTACTAACCCTTGCTGTACCTCGATTTCTGCCCTAAAGAATTATGAGGTAATAAATGATTGTTGTTTCAAGTTACTTCAGTTGTTACAGCAGCAAGAAGAAACTAAAACATGTTATTTATGTACTCTGCTTAGAAAAATTTTATATATTATACTGTTATTTGGATATACTCACTCTCCATAATAAACTGAGCCTGGAAAACTTAAATGAATTCTAAAGACAATTCAAATCCAAGTAAAGCTATTATTTTTGGTTTTGCAAAAGAAACTCTTGAGCCAGAATTTATAATATATCCTTCAATAATAAAGCAACTAACCTTTTTATACGTTTTCCATATGCTAGATAATATATTAGATTTTAAAAAAATATTTTAAGTAAATGCCGTAATGCTTCAAGTAAATTTTATTACCACTGAAGCTAACTTAATCAGGTTTAATTTTGAAATACATGGATATGTAAAATAAAATGTCTTTTTATTTACCACTAAACCAAAAAGTATTGGTTTAAAAGGAATTTGTCTGGAAAAAACGAAGTTATAAATGACTTCTTCTCAGGACAAAGAAAAATCCCAGAACTTTCTGAGTTTTCACAAGTGAAATTGTTATGCACTTAAGTGAAATTGTTAGATGCTTAATCAAAAACAACAATATTTGCTTAAACCACTGCATCTCTGAGGCTGCCATCATGACACTGCTTCTTTGTGTGTGAACATCATTGCCAACACTAACTACACAAGGCTCAGCTACATTCAGCCTGTCTTCAAAATCCCTGCTCATGATGGTTTTCCACTGGCCCAATGCTAGCTACTGATACACGCTTTTATCCTATTTTGTTCTTTTCTTGCCTGCACCCAACAATCAAAGGAAGACTGTTTCTGGTCTGTTCAGGAGATTTGAGACAATAATTATAACTTTCCATTACTCCAGATGACAATGGGAAATACTTAAATCTTAAGCTTCAGGCCATTTGCAGTCTTTCTTATAAAGACCTGAGGCACCTTGTTCAATAAGCTGACATAACTTGAAATCTAAAATTCAATTTTCACAGGCAACACTTTTTCTGTGTTTCAGTACCTTAAATTTCACAGAGGACATTATTTTATTTACATCTTACCAGAAAAAACTTAACCTTTGCTTTTTTCTTTTTGAAGGTTCATTTTTTTTAAAAGTAAAGGTATTGTCAGTGGCCAAAGTAAAAAAGGAAAGCAACATCAAGGAAGAAAAAAAAAGAAAAGAAGAATGAATGACAATTTTTCATGATATGTGAAATAAGAATGGCAGCATATGAGATTATATATAGTATGACTTAAATTTTGAGAGCAGCATCATTACTTTAGTGTAAAAGATGATAAACAGCTACTGAAATAGAAATTTAAGAAAATATAGATACAAATATTTGAAGATTTTCTGCAAAGCACAAAAAGCAATGTGAGAAAATATCTTCCAAAAACAAGCAAAATAGAACATGCTCTGTGGGTAGAAAAATTAGAAAAATATGTGTCATAAATTCTGTTGAAATTCAACTTAGAGTAGACCTGAAAATAAATTTCCATTAGTTATTTCTGGTCTTGTGTGTTTGGACAAGTCTCTTACTGAGAAGTCTTTAAAAATTAAAAGAGCAATCCCTGTGGTTCCAATATAGTAGGATTTTGTAATCTGTGTTTGAGTTTATGTGTTTGAGTTTATAATCTTGAAATAGTAAGACTCTGCTTCTGAACTGCGAGTCATTCTTTTTTTTTTTTTTAATGTGGGACTGAGGTTTGAACTAAGGGTTTTGTGCTTTCAGAGTAGGAGCTGTACTGTTTGAGACACATCTCCAGTACATTTTGCTCTGGTTACCTTGGAGATAGGGTCATGCAAACTATTTTCCCTGACTGTTCTCAAACCATGATCTTCCCACTCTTAGCCTCCAAAGTAGCTAGGATTAGAGTCAAGAGCCACCAGCATCTGGCTGTGAATCACTATTCTTAAGAAAATACATTTTTTGCCTTTAATAACATTCAGGCAAAATAATTCCTCCAGAAATATAAAACAGCTAGTGTTAAGTGCATAATACTTGTTCTTGACTATCTTTGCCTCTAAACTCTTAAAGGCCCTAAGAGAACTTGCATTTTAAAAGTCCAATGGATATAATTTTTTAAGTTATATAAGGTGAATAAATTCTAGAGATCTGCTGTGCAGCTTAATTAATACTGGGTTGTGAACTGACAATTTGCTAAGAGAGCAAATCTCATATTAAGTGTTTTGTGATGAAAATAAAATAAGTAAAACCTGAACATACATTCTGCTCTGACACTTACTAGTAAGAGGAAACCCAGTTTTCTGAGCTTTTTATCTTGCTATATGTAAAACTGAATTAAAGGGACAAATGTCACCACTCACAAAGGTAAAATAAAATCATTGATAATGACTACTAATGTGTGGACCAAAAGATGCTTCTTTTCGTTCCACTACACTGAGTGACTTCTTTGATGTCTCTCATTATCTGTCATATTTCTGTCATTGTCACTTCTATCACATATCAGTGTAAATATTGGTTTAATCATCAGTCACCTCAAATAAGCTCAGCATTCATTAAAGGGAGAGACATTGTCTACTTGCCTTTTTCATTTCTGTAACCCAGTACAATGCTGCCAGAATAACTTAAATGTCTATACTTTGTTTCCCCATGGACTAGATACATTCTGTAACATAGATGTTTTATTAGAGCATTCTGATTATGGGTCTGTATCTTATGAAAATATGTAAGATCATGGAGGGCAGGAAAGCATCTTCCAAGTAGAAGATGATCGTTACAAGACACACACAAAAATAATGATGGTTTCACATTGCCAGTTTCCTGTCTCAAGGTGCAGACAACTCCCAAACCTGAGAATGCTTTGCTGAAAATGAAAGGCATTCTCCCTCTACCTGTGGAGCTCACTGTCCGATTTTCTCTTTACTTCTCCCTCCCCCCTGTCCAAAACTCTTCAGGCATCTAATAATTGTCAACAGAAGATAAAATCAGGCTCAGCACTGTGTTACTAGTTTCAAGATATATTGATATATAAGATTCAATCTCTATACCAGGAGAGATTACATTGCATATAGAAAAAACAAATCGATACTGAGCGTCTTAGCATTAAGAAGTTTAGTCTTGTATCTTAAGCTATTTGGTAAAGAAAAAGGATTATGAAGTGAAAGAGAAGAAGAGTAGAAATCAAGCTTTACAACCTGATAGGTTATTTAATTTATTTTACAGATTAATGTTTTGCAAATAAAATATATAAATTATCCAAGGTAATCGTTAAGAAAATGAAACATCTAGAGAAGATAACACCATCATCAACAAGCACTATGAGTGATTCTCATTTTAGCCAAGTTTGTAAAAACTGTTCTAGAACAGAAATGGGGAACCATAGAAAAGTTTTTCTAACAGCCTAATTGAGAAATAATTTACATGACATAAAATCCACCTTCATTAAGTGTTCAATGCCATGATTTTATTATATCTATAAAACTGTGTAATCATCACCACATTCCAACTCGGAAACATTTCTAATCAACACCCAAAAGATTCTTTGTGTCCATTTGCAGTCACTTCAGATGCCCATCTCCAGCCCCATACAATACTTCATCTACCTTATGTTTTAAAGCTTGTTTTTTAATCAAGATATTTCATAAACATGGAATCATACAATATGAGATCATTTGTAACCAGCTTCTTGTGCTTCAATGGTGCTTTTTAGTTTCATTTCTGCTGTAGTGCCAGTAGTTTGTTACTTGCAATTGCTAAATGACATTTAATTGTAAAGATATACAAAAAAAAGTATCTTTTTACAACTTGAGGGATATTTGTGCTCCTTCTATTTATTGGCTATTATTAACTATGCTGCCATGAACATCTGTGAATAGGGTGTGGACATATGTTTTAATTTCTCGTGGTTAGATTTCTAGGAGTGGAATTTAAGTTTGCTTTTTTAAAGAAACTGCCAAATTGTTTTTTGACAGTGGTTGCCAGTTAGCAATGTATGAAAGTTCCAGATTCTCTACAGCATCATTAAAATTTGGTATTATCTTTTGATTATATGCATTCTGATGGATATGTTGTATAATTTTATTGTGACTTTAATATGAATTTCCTAATAATATAGGTGTTGAGCACATTTGCCTGTGATTATTGACCTCTAGTTACTATCATTGGGGAAATGTCTATTTGAATTGTTTACCTTTATTTATTTATTTATTTATTTATTTAATTCTATTGGGGTTTGAACTCAGGGCTTTGCACTTGCAAAGTAGGCACTTTGCCACTTGAGCCACATTTGCTCTACATTTTTATCTGGTTATTTTAGAGATGGAGATCTCACAAGTTATTTGCCCAGGCTGTGTTTGAAGCAGAATTCCCCAGATTTCAGCCTTCCAAGTAACAGGATTACAGATGTGAGCCACCAACACCCAGCTGTTTACTTAAATTTTAACTGGATTGTCTTAATATTGACACATGGGAATTCTTTATTCTAAATACAAGTCCTTAACTGGATATGCAGTATGAAAATATTTTCTTCTAGTTATCCTTAATTTTCATTTTCTCAATAATATCTTTTATAGCATAAATGCTTTAAATTTGACAGTTTAATTTACCAATTTTAATGGGTTATGCTTTTAGTGGCATGTATAAGAAATCTTTGCTATATCCAAGGTTTCAAAGATTTTATTCAATATTTTTTTTCTTCAGTGTGTATAGTGTTGCACTTACATTTTGGTCTGTAGGCATTTTCAGTTATTTTTGTGTATAGCATGTGGTAAATATCTTAATGATTTTTATGTGAATATCCAATAGTACCAGCATAATTTGTTGAAAAACTATCTTGCACAGTGAATTATCTTGATATATTTGTTAAAAATCAGTTGTCCATAAATCTAAAGGCTTATTTTTTTATCTCTCCTGTTCCTCCTTGATCTCTCTAACACTAAGTATACTAATTTCTGTACTCCCAAAGTAAGTGGTGGGATCACGAAGCATAATTTCTTCAACTTTTCAAGATTCCTTTGACTATCCTGTTTCTTTTGCCTTTCCATAAAAATTTCAGAGCCACCATATCCTTTCCTGAAAAATATGCTGCTGATATGATGAAACTGTGTAAAATTTATAGACAATTTTAATGTATGTGGCATCTTTATAATACTGAGAACTGGGATTATGACTCTGAAGTACAACAATTGATTTGAGTGCAAGGTGCTGGTTTCAATCTCTAGCACTGCAAAGAAAGAAAGAAAGAAGGGGGGAGGGAGGAGGAGAGAAGGGGGAGGAGGGAGGAAGGAGGGAGGATGAAAATATTTGAGTTTTCCAAAGCATGACCACATGCAATGCCTCTCCATTTGTTTAGATCTTCTTTAATTTCTCTTGCTAATGTTTCATAGCTTTCACCAGGCATATATTTTGTTAAACTTATTTTTAAATAGTTTATTATTTTTAATGGTACTATGGATGAATGAGAATTTTTTTCTTAAATTTTTTGTTTATTCTTTCATAACTGTATAGAAAATATAATCAATTTTTATATATCCATTTATTATCCTGTAACCTTCCTGAATTCATTTATTACTCAGAGTAAATTTTCTTTGTGAGAAGGATGCATCTGAAGGAGGAAATGCTGGGGGAAAGGAGATTGCTCTGCAGCACTGTTGGGACAGTAGCTGGCATCCATAATCCTATCTGGAATATATAACAAGACAAGGAATACACCAGAAACTGAATTAGGAAAGAAAATTTTTTTTCTTGCAGGAAAAAAAGTTTATTTTAACAGAATTGCTGTAAGCTTCTTTTAATTAATTAAATTCATTGTACTTATTAAAGCTAGTGGACTTCTGCTCATAGTAATAGCAGACTCTGTAATGTGGACCAGTTCTACAGATAAGGACCACCAGACAAATCAAGTAATTTTGAAATTCACTTGTAAATTAAACAAAAAAAGATAATGAGGATTTGAGAATTTGTCATCTGGAGAGAAGTAAGGAGTCAGGCACATAGACCTATGCTCTTCCTAGATCTAGAGGCTCTTGTTCAGTACTTTTGGCAATATTGTGAGGCTAAAGGGACAGGGACTAGGACCAAGTCTTCACGAGGTGCAGTGGCCCTGAGGACACTCCTCATTTAGAGTTGAGAAACATTGTACCTGCATCTTAGAGGTAATAATCCCTGGATGAAAGCTCTTCCCAAGGAGAACTTGGATTGAGGTGATTGAGGTAATTCTTAATGTCCCAACCATTTGCCCAAAACAAATAAATAATCTCATTGGAGGAAAATAATATTGTCCTACACTTAAAATGACTTCAACTAACAGTTTTGAAAATAAAATGGCTGCCACAAAGTCAAAACTAAGCATGCACAAGAGAGGACAAGACAATAAAAATGAATAACAATATACCAAAGGATGGACTCAATCTTAAAAGCTCCAGGTATTGAAGTTATCCGAAAGGCTTAAAATAGACTTAGTTACAATGTTGAAGGTGGTGGTAAAAGTCAAAACTATAATTCAAATCAATGGAAACTGTAGTATTTGGAAGGATAGTAATCACAACAAAGAATCAAATAAATGTGTTCAATCACAAAACAGATACAGGAGAGAAAATTAATGAACCAAAACATAGGCTTAAAAATAAAATTCTAAATGAATCATAATGAGCAAAATGAGAGGTGGGCATGGTGGTTCACACCTGTAATCCCAACTATACAGAAAGTGGAGAAGAGAGGATCAGAGTTTGAGGCTGAACCCAAGCAAAAAGCAAGTGCTTATCTGAAAAATAAAAATAAAACCAAAAGAGCTAGAGGCATGGCTCAAGTGGTAAGGCACTTGACTAATAAGCTCAAGGCCCTGAGTTCAAACTCCAGTACCAACAAAGAGAGAAGTGGATAAAGCATACAGAGGAAGTCAGGCACTGTGGCTCACTCCTATAATCCTAGCTACTCAGGAGGCAGAGATCAGGAGGATCACGGTTTGAAGCCAGCCCAGGCAAATAGTTCAGGAGACCCTATCTCAAAAAACCCTTCACAAAAATGAGGATGGTGGGGTGGCTCAAGGTGTAGGCCCACAACCCCAATACCACAAAATAAAATGAAATACAGAGGAAAGGACAAAGGAATAAAAGACAAAATGTGAAGAACTGGTATACAGAATGTAAAATTCCAGAGTGAGATGAGAGACAGAATGTGACAGAGCAATATTTTAAGAAACAAGTAAAAAGTTCCCCCCAAATTAATAAAAGACATTGTCATAATGTCTGCAATCCTTATGAATACTAAAAAGGGAAAATATAAATACGCATTTCAAGTGAATTATAATAGAATTCCCAACAAAAATCTTTAAAACAGTCAGAAGAAAAAGAAAAAGTAAAACAATGCCAGTTTACTGTCAGAAGGCAACAAGAGAATTGGCAACTGCTTTCTCAATAGCAACAATGAAGTCAGAGCAAATTGATGAGGCCAATGCCAAAAGACAGTAACTGCTAACCTAAAATCCTCTACCCAGTGCAAACGTCCTTCAGGAACAAAGGTTAAATAAAAACATTCCCTAAAAGTTTTAAGTGGAGAAAATTATTCACTTGCAGACATACATTAAAGAATATATTGAAGGTTGTTTTTCAGGTAGAATAAAAATGATCCTATTGGAAAATTTGAGACCCAGAAAGAATGATTAGTAATATAAATAGTAAATGTGTGAAGAAATAAAAAGGAATATTGCCCTATAAAAATACAATATTAACATATTTCAAGGGGAATATAAAGAGGAAAGGAACACATTAAGAATTAAACTTTGTTGAGGATATACATTGAAATTTATAGGTTATTAAAACAATACCTATAGTGTAAAAATCCTAGAATAATAAAGAACTGCTTAATCAACTCAATTGAGGCATGAAAAATTAATAAAAGGAATACAGAAAAGATAGCAAAATGGGAAAAACCATAGTAAGATATTAGATTCAACACAAATATATAATTAATAACAGCAAACATAATGATACCAAGTAACTTAAACAGAAATATTCTCAGACTTCATAAAAATAAAATCCAGAGATGACTTGCTATTTGTAGCAAGTATATATAGGTAACATAGACATGTTGAAAGTACAAGTATAGGGATGGTATACAAAGTAAACATTAGCAAAAATCCTGCCATAAAATTATTACTAACACTAATAAAACAGACAGAGTAGGTCTTAAAGGAAAATACCTTTTCATGAATGAATGTGGACACAACATGAAAATAAAATGTTCAAGTGGCTATGAGGTTGTAACAATGATATAGTTGAATTTAATAATAGTGTCAAAACAAACATAAAAAATAAAAGAATTGTTATACAAATAGAAAATCTATAATCATATTTGCAGACACTAAAATTTGTGATTATATGAGCATAGAAATTCCAATATGAAACTGCAAGTGAAGTTACAGTTTTAAAAAACAAAATAAGTTTATGTAGCAAGATTATTAAAAATTATTAATTATTATTTCTAGACTGGATACAGTGTCTCATGGCCATAATAGCCCCTAAGCAGGAAGCATAAGAAGGATGATTGAGATCTGAAGCAGGCCCCAGGATAAAAGTAAGACCCTATCTGAAAAATAACTAAAAGCAAAAGTGTGGTTCAAGTGATATAGTGCTTGCCTAGCAAGTTCAAGGCCCTAAGTTCAAACCCCACTACTTCCAAAAACAATAGTGATTAATGAAGTCTCAACTTTTCTATAAAAAGATACTAGCCATCTTTATCTCAAATAACCAAAAATGTCATGTTTTTCTTTTTATATTTTCTCTTTGTTCTTCTACAAAATCTCTTTATCTTTCTCTTTGTTCTTCTACAAAGGAGGGCAAAACAGGTCCTTCCTGGGATGGGGATGGGAGGATGGTACCAGTGGTAGGAAGGAGAATACAGTGCAAATATGTGTACACATAGATGTGAATGCAAAAATGATACCTGTTGAAACCATTCCAGAAGAGAGCATAAAGGAGAATGGTGGAGTGGGTGAATTCAAGTATGATATATTTGATACATTGTAAGAACCTTTGTAAATGCCACAATGTACCCCCACCCAGCACAATAAAGCAGAAAAAAAGATAATAGCTGATTAGTTTCTTTTACCAAGCAATGTGAACTGCTACTGTTCATTTGTCCAGATTAAATATAATTAATAAGACTGTATTGTGATGGCAGAATGGATCAATTGGCTAAGCAATTTTTTTTTAGAAAACACTTTGTGTAATTGAATAATGTTTTTATATTTTATGTTTAAATTTTTCTAACTATTTAGAACTGAGTTTATCACCTATTATACATAGATCATTAGGTAACATCTTGATCATTAAAATTTTTCAAATTAATATCTTAACTTTAAAAATTCTGTTAATTAGTGATTTTATATGTCACCAAAATATAAATACATCTTATAAACTCTCACAATAGTTTAAAAAATTGAGCCACAATATTACATCTTATTTGAAGCAATTAAGCCCAAAAGTGGACATAAAAAGAAAGGATTGTAGGTTAGCATATTCCTGAAAAGTTAGTAAACTTGCATTAAAATGTAGAGCCAAAATCTAATCACACCATTTTTCTCCCATACAATCCAGATTAACATGACTTGGGATCCAGAGGATTACAATTTCATACCAGCCTGGACAAATAGTTCATAAGACCCCCATTGTCAAAATGGACAGCACAGCAAAATGGACCAAAAGTGTGGCTCTAGCAGTAGAATACCTGCTTTGCAAGTACAAAGCCCTGAGTTCAAATCCTAGTCCCACCAAAAAAAAAAAAGAATCTCTTGTAACTTTATAGAACAAGAGTCCATTGGAGGGAGAAAGGGATAATAAGAAAAAAGAAATGTAATCTGTATTTGCTATATGGTTATAAGTGCTACAGACAAAAAGCAGAAAGATTGTGTACTTGGAGGGGGTATTATAATTTTAGGTAGGGTGTTCATTCATAGCTCCATTGAGAAACTGGTATTTTAGCAAAGGCTCAATGAGTTAAGAAAGAAAGCATGTAGTTGTCAAAGACAATGTTTCAAAGCCTAAAAAATAGCTAGTGCAAAGCCCCTAACTTACTCATGACTGACATGTTGATTGGTAGGGAAGAGTGAGTCAGCTGGGAAATCATAGGAGATAATATCAGATAGGAAAAAGGAGAGGGGAAACAAAGGTTAATGTAGGCTGGTTAATGACCTGAGCTTTTACAGTGAAATAGGAAGGCATTCAGAGCAGAGGCTTAAGCAGTTGTGAGACAAAATTTGGCTTTTTTTTTTTTTTTTTTTTTACAATCAGGGTCTTTCTCATTACTCTGAATTACACTGATGGGATAGTATCCTGCAGGAGGACAAAGCAAGAGGAGTTGGGGGAGTCACATCTAATTCAGATAAAGGATATGACTTGGACTGGGGTGGGATTGTGGAAGTAATTATAGTGGTTCAATTGTACATACACTTGAAAGATCAAATTTAGAGACTTTGCTGGTAGACTTAATAAGAGAATCAAAGAACTAAAACACCAAGGATTTGAGCCTAAGCCAAAGATGATTGAAATTGCTAGCAATTGAGATACAGCCAAATTAAATGAAGACCATGAGCTCATTTCACATGTTAAGTTTCTGCATTTGACAATAAAAGATGGAAGGTCAGGGGAAATGTTTGGATTAAAGAAGACAATTCTAGAGTCACCAACATTTAGATGATATTTAAAGCTAGAAGAGGTACAAGATTTATCAAGCAAGTAAGCTGTCCCAGATCAAACTGAAGAAAGTGTTTCAGGAGAAGGCAAGATCCAGAGTCCAATGCTACTGATAAATTAAGAGGGAATGAAAATTGAGAGTTGAACGTTACAGTTAGCAGCCTGGACATCATTGACAATATTCCTAAGAAAAGTTTGGATAAAATGAATGGGATGACTGCCTAGCTGGAATAGACTGAGGAAGAAATAAGGAAAGAGAAATTAGAGAAAAACAAGTATAAGTAATTTTAAAAAATGGAGTTGTAAAGGGAATGGAGTGGTAACTGGGTAGAGTTTGGAGTGTTGAAAGATGTTTGCAATTTGGAGAAATATAAGAACAATTTTAATGGTGTTGGTGATAATCTATAAGAGATGGAAACATGCATGATGCAGTTAAAAATTGGCAAAAGTTTCATACTAGAGTAACAAGAGGGGATGATGGGACCTTGAGAGAGGGAGATGTTCTTTTCCAATTCATCACTAAAAACTACTATCACTTTCAAAGAATTTGTAAATGAATTTGATATTCAGTGGATTTTAAGAAATGACTTCTTCTTGCCATTATGAATTCCTAAGGATAACAATCAACCAAATTCATGACATTAATAGAATTCTAGTTAATATCACTTATCAACTGTATGGTGTTGAACAATTTTCCTAACCTTTCAGTGGGTTGGTTTTTATCATCTGTAAAATGGGAATAATAAAAATGACTTCACTGAAATGTTCTGAGTATTGATTATGATACTTATAACTGGTTGAATGAGATAGATTCAATAAACAGTAAAATTCCCTGATTCCCCTGGCTGAAGATATGAACCCTAGATGAAATTTCAGGCAGATGTCTTAACTTTTCTACCTTGCTTTGACAAATCATCTATCCTTTTGTTTTGGTATTAAGAAGTCCAGTGTAGACTAATGATTTCGTAGTTCTAGTTCAATACAAGATTATCAAGTATGCAAAGCCCCAAACTCCTATCCAACTCCTAAAGCTTCTTCTCCATTTTAACTGACTTTTTCTTAGTTTCTTTTCTGTGATTAATCCCCCAATTTGTCACTTCAGATTCACGACATGGAGTTCTGTGCATTTGACAGTCTACTCACTCTATGAGTTTTTAGTAGTCCAAAGAAAGATGTCTTTTTAAATGCTCTTGTTGTCAAATTAGAGATAAGGGCAAAATAGTTTCTGCTGGGTATTGAGGGGGGGAGCGGGAGGGGGTGGAGTGGGTGGTAAGGGAGGGGGTGGGGGCAGGGGGGAGAAATGAACCAAGCCTTGTATGCACATATGAATAATAAAAGAAAAATGAAAAAAATAAAATAAAATAAAATAACAAGACAAATATTAAATAAATAAATAAATAAATAAATAAAATACCATCTGAATTTGGACATTCAAAAAAAAATGCTCTTGTTGTCAAAAGTAACCAATATTATCTTTGCATTGGTGGGCTGGAAGTTTGTCTTCCACAGACTGTAATTTGTTGTAGGCAGGGGCATCGTAAGGTACTGCTGCTACTTTACAATTTGAGACTATATCCTTCCATCTCTGGAGGAAATACGTCAAGCCTTTTGGTTTTCCTGAGCTCCTCTCACTTGGCTAAGTATAACAGGACTTACCACAAATCAAAATAATTATCCAAAATAATTCTATCCCTCTTCCACGTTTTCTACCTTAGTTTTTGTGGAATCTTAAAATGGAGCTTGACCTAATTCTGAACTTAATAGCTGGAATATACTTTAGCAACACCTGCACCTCACTGATTTAGCATCACACAAACACATAGTGAAATATTCCCATTTTATTATCAGGATATTTAAATAAAACATAGGTTGACATAGTGAGCATGTTCAGAAATATTATCTACTACAATTAATTTTATCTTTATTATCTTACAATTAAGAATTAGCTTGATGAGATGTTGTCCACAGGAAAAATATTGAAAGGAAAAATTCAAGCTGATTGAAGAGTGAAGACAGTGTAATATGAAAATTAAGAAGGAAGGATTTTTTTCTTTTAGAAGGGCATAATCATATTGACAAATACAACAAACCTGATCCAACATTTCATTATCTATTGGTGACAGTGAGCACTTTGAACATGGAGTTAGGGGGAAAAGTAGACTGCAGTAGAAAAGATAAAGAAATTGAGTCAGTGAGACAAACTGGGAAAACTACATTTAGAAGAAAAGAAAGGACAGATTGAAATCTAAGGAAACACAGAATAAGGGACTGTTGTGTTGTCATTGTACCCACCATTTTAATTTTAAGGCATAGATTTGAATGTATTATATCATTGCCAATTGAGAAGAAAAGTAATTGAAGACACCAAAGATAAAGGAAAAAAATAACCAAAAAAGAAGATGAAAAGCAGAAACTGAGGATTAAAAGGGAAACATCAGCCTGTGAAAGAAGAATGGTAGTTAAGATTGGGGAAATGTAAATAAACAAGATGAATATGAATATCAATCAGAGGGTAGGGAATGTAGGAAAAAAAATGGGCAGCATAGAAAAGAAGCAATTATGAGGAATTAAAGGCATGGGAATTTTGAGATGAATTAATTGACAATGTTGTATGACACAGAGAATTCAAGGGACATGAAGAATGTAAAGGGAGAGTTTTGTTTTTTGAGTTCCCTGTATATTCTGGTTATCAGCCCTTTGTCTGATGTATAGCTGGCAAATATTTTCTCCCACTCTGTGGGTGTTCTCTTCAGTTTAGAGACCATTTCTTTTGATGAACAGAAGCTTTTTAGTTTTATGAGGTCCCATTTGAACTAAACAGAACTTTCTCAAAAGAAGAAATTCAAATGGCCAAAAAACACATGAAAAAATGCTCACCATCTCTAGCCATAAAGGAAATGTAAACCCAAGCCACACTAAGATTCCACCCCACACCTGTTAGAATAGCCATCATTAAAAAAAACTACTAACAACAGGTGTTGGCGAGGATGTGGAGAAAAAGGATCCCTCATACACTGCTGGCGGGGATGCAAAGTAGTGCAATCACTCTGGAAAAAAATTTGGAGACTTCTTAAAAATCTAAACATAGAGCTGCCATATAATCCAGCAATGCCACTCCTGGGGATATACCCAAAGGAATGTGACACAGGTTACTCCAGTGGCACTTGCACATCCATGTTTATTGCAGTGCTATTCACAACAGCTAAGTTATGGAAACAGCCAAGATGCCCCACTACTGATGAAGGAATTAAGAAAATGTGGTATTTATACACAATGGAATTTTACTCAGCCATGAAGAAGAATGAAATCTTATCATTCTCAAGTAAATGGATGGAACTGGAGAACATCATTCTGAGCGAGGTTAGCCAGGCTCAGAAGACCAAAAATCATTATGTTCTCCCTCATATGTGGACTTTAGATCTAAGGCAAATAGAGCAATGTGATTGGACTTGGGTCACATGATAAGGTGAGTGCACACATGGGAGGTATGGAGAGAGGTAAGAAATAAAAAAAAAATGATAGTATTTGAAGTCCTCACTGCAGAGGACCTAATACAGAACTTTTAAAGTGACAGAGGTCAATATGAGAAGGGGATCAGGAACTAGAGAAAAGGTCAGTTAGAGATGAATCAACTTAGAATGTAGCACATTTATACATGGAAGCAATGCTAGCAATCTCCCTGTATAGCTATTCTTATTTCAAGTAGCAAAAATGCTTTGTCTTTCTTATTATTGTTTATACTCTTTCTTCAATGAAATTAGAGATAAGGGCAGAACAGATTCTGCCTGAAAGCGAGGGGGCAACAGGGGGGTGTAGTGGGGAGAAATGACCCAAACAATGTGTCCACATATGAATAAATGAGACAAAGAAGAATGTAAAGGTATCACTAGACTAGCAAAACATGTACTTGTTAGTAGCATACAAGAGTATATTTTTAGGAGCTTCCTGATGATAGAAGCCTGATTGTGAGGGCTAAGGAAGAACAGGCAATGAGAAATAAATGCTGCAATTGAAAACCATTTCATTTAGCCAGAGAAAACATAACTGGAAGGAAAAGAAATATTAAGAATATAGAAGGTTTATAATAGGTGGTAATAAAAGATGTAGCATATTTGTTTTTGGCAAAGCAAGGGATAAAACACTTAGTATACTGGGATTGGCTTTCACCAAAAATGAAGGTGCGCAATCCAGATGTTAAAATCTCAGCACAATAGGAAGGGATACTGTTTGATATCACCAAGGGACATGTAACACTGTCTATAGTGGAAGTAGAAAATTTGCCAAAACTAGGATAGTGTAGTTAAGATTTTTTTAATAAATAAAAAGTTAAATCCAAATTTGATAAAGATTGAGGAGTGTGTGGATTTTCAGTGATCTCAAGTAGTTCTAGTGTTGATAATTACCAGGTAAAATTATGCAGTTAAGATTGGCTAAAGATAGTAATGGTAATATCTGTAGTGATGATAACTGTGACAATAGCTACATTTAACATTTATTGAGCATGCAATACCTGTGAGGCATTGAATTGATCATTTGACATGTTCCAATTCATTTATCTCTGATAATGATCCGATGTGGCAGTTTCTATCATTATTTGAATTAAATATTTTGACCAAGTTTATTGAACTAGTAAGTAGTAAGGTAAAAAGATATACTGGCAATTTGCCTCCAGGATAAAAGTGACTTTAGGGCCCTCTCTGCAAATTTCCCCTAAAATAGTTTGCATTTTTAAATATCAAAAATTAACATATTTCTTTTCTGCCCAGCCAGGCTCTGTTAGAGTAATTCCTCACCAAGGAGTGTACCAGCAAATCTCAACTTATGAAAACTACTCCACATTTCACAATGGTCTCTGAAGCACATAGACACACCTTCTTTCATCTCATCCTCAGAGAAGTTATCATCTAATCTTTCCAATTAAGGAAATAGTTTCAGAGAATTCAAATGACATACCAATGGTCCCTTAGCTAACAAGTAGAAGAGCACCAATTCAAATTCATATCTCTCACTAAAGTCCATAAATTGGATCCCTGAACATTCTTTCTCTTCAATATTCTTTATATTACTATTGTCTTTTCTAATTTCATGCCTCATGATCTTATTCCAAATCTCCACACTTTGCTAGAACATTATTAGCATAATCAGCTTTACCTAAAATGATAATGACCAAAATGACTCACTTGCTTAGCTTTGTGGTAGATCAATTGTACTGATAGTTCCAGTGCTTCACTCCTCCCTGTCCCTACATCCTTTGACATATAATTTTGCATTGCTTTCCATGCTGTCCCTGGGTTGGCCAAGGTACATTACCAGAAACACTCAAGCAGAAGCTCAGGGTGTACTTGGTTATTTCCGCTTTGATCTTACTTCTCTACCATGATCATGAGACCTTGCCAGGCTAGCCAAGTATAGGATTAGACATATGGCATAGTGCTAAGTGTCCCCAGGATACCCAGTTAAGGTCATCCTAGAGCACATAATATCCAGATAATGTACAATCAACTGAACCTACCTTCTGTTAACCAGTGACATGTTAGTCCAGCCAAGATCATCCAGTCCAAGTGTAGATGAGCTGAATTCCACAAACCCAATATGTTTCTATGCTGCTAGGTTTTGTGTTATTTGTTACATAGCATTATTTAACCAACATATAACTAATGCGTGAGTGTTATATAATACATCCAAACTGACAATAACAGGTGTTTCTTCATGATAACCTTATGTGGTCACCAATTCACTTAAAATTCTTAAGGATGTACTCTGCAAACTCCTCTTTTTAACTTCCCACACACATGTAAACAGCTTATACTCCACTGGCACTAAACAAAACCTCATTCCTATCCTATAATCTTTTGTTAAATAAATGTGTTGATTGTTCTTATATATTCCTATTTAGACTACAAAACAACAACAAAACAGTAATACTGGTAGCCCATCTATCATCATTATACAAATGAGGGACCCCAATCCTAGCCTGAAAAATAGAGCCGTCTGAATTTCAATTCCCCTCATGTCCTTCAGTAAACTTCTATTTTCACAACTCATTGACCCATGTAGAATATTCTTGAACCTTTTCCAATATTTTCTTAAGAATACTTAACATCATTTTGCACATGAAACTTTCTATAGTTAATTGTGTATCAATTTCATAGCTCAAATACTTCAGGACTTCTGTAATCTTCCAGCCCTCTTCTTATTTGGTTCCATTTCTGTATTATTTTCCAAGCAGCTCTGTTCTTAAAGTTCTCTGACAGCCAAACAATGTGGCTTTTCATCCCATGTCCTTTATTATCATATATAACTATTGAAGAATACACAAGCCGTCAGTGTATACTAAACCATGTGCAGGAAAGAGTTATAAACTCTTATATATGATGACTTTTTTTTTTGCAATAGGAAGCATAGCCTTTTCTCTCTTCCAAATATTAATATTTGGTCTGTGGATTACCTAAAGGAAAGAGATAAACATGCATGAAGGAAAAAGACTAGAATAGCATGGAATTTGTTGGGGCACTACAAACAGTGAGGTATTACTTAAGCATTCAATATGACACATTTACAAAAGGGGGAATGTAAAGGGATATGGCAAAGAAGTTTAAAGCCAGGTGCTGAAAAAAACAGAAGGGTAGAAAGATTTGGCTCACTGATGAATGAATTCAGCGATGAGGGAGAAACCATCTCTAAAAACTCGTGTATGGGGGAAACACAGGATGATTGAATTTGGAGTATGATGAATGTGAGGTTCCATAGAACATTAAAATGCATTATGCCCTACAAAGGTAGATAACTGAGTGTATAATGTAGAAATGTTGCATCTGGAAATGTGGAATGATGCAGAATTATCAGCATTATTTAAACACAGATATAGCCAGTGCATAACGAAAAATGAAACACTGTGGCTATAAAATAATTTACATAGTTAGGATTGTTAAAAGTATTGATACATTTCTTCCTAGAGGAATAACAGTAGAGAAGGTAACTATTGCTACAAGTCACCAGCAACTAAAAGCATTGCATACGCAATTTAAAACATCTATGGCATAAAGCTGGTCTCTGCTTTTAATTCTGTTTGCTAAAATAATCATTATTTTATGTTGCTAAAGTTTTTGATTTTATATACTTTATTTCTCCCTCAAACATCATTTTTATGTTAGCCATTTTCTCCTTTTATTCATTGTAAATTACAAATGTCATCAAATGTACAGGTACATTGCTTTAAGAATATTTTAAAAGATTCCATCATATCAACTAAAAAAGAATATTCCTATATTACTTGCAGAAAACATCTATTTCTAAAGGTACAGATTAGGTTATTAAATACTTGTTTTAAAAATGAGAGGACTTCTGCTATATCTCTGGATTTCCAAAGGTATCTAAAATAATAACATATAAATCAATATTGAAAAAATGTCAAAGTATATGGAAAATAGAGTATTGGGACTGTAGTCATATAAATGCACAGGGTCATAATCCTTAACCTACTATTTCAATAATCCAATATCATTTTTTTGGCACTACTGTGGACTGAACTCAGGGCCTCATGTTGGGTAGGTCGGCACACTACCACTAGAGCAACTCTGTCCAATACTCAAATATTCAGAAAACTGGTATTTTATTTGTAAGTGTGTAGACTTGATTGGAGCCAAAACTAAATCTGTGCTAACAGGAAACTGTTACAGTCTTTACTTTTCCTATGAAGTAGGAATATTCATAGAATTCTTTTAAAAATATGCATGTATAATTTGAGGTTTGTCCCATAACTTTCTCAAAGAAAGCTCCATAATACACATTATATACATAAAGAAAGTCAGGAAAATTCTGAACTCCAAACAGAGCTGCACTCAAGAAGTTTGGATAGCAAATTGTACATAGTATAATTTAAAAATCAAAAATTAAACTATATGGTATTATAGTCTATATATTTAATCTAAGTTATTAGAATAAAGTTTTTTTTTTATTTTTGCACATTTAAATCAGATTTATCTATATAATGTACATTTGGATGAAAATATTTTTCAATTTTCTTCCTTTTCCCCAAAGAATCTTATTCTAATACTTTATTTTTTGAAATATCCTTATGAAATAGTCAACTGTTTTATTATTAAAGGGAAAAATAAAACTCCAAATTATAATCATTTTATAGACATTGAATACATTTTAGGCTTGAATAAAATATACACAGACAAAGATGAGAGGGATGCATGTAGAATCTTACAGGTAGAATCAGATTGAGAGCTCAAGAAGACCAAGTGGGAAATGGGAGCGAACTACAGCATTTATCCAACCCAAAAATCTTCACCTGATTGCTGTCCTGAACACGTGTTGAACTTGTCAGCTGTATAGTACAATCCTTAGTTTTTTTAACGAATCACTGTATCCAGAAAGAGAAATAATCACCATTGTATACTTGACACAGAAGGTGAGGAATAGTGTGATTTGTTCAGGACTTCAGCTGAACACCTTAACCAACTCAACGCTCCTACAGGAGAGTGAACACACTGGTGATCCCTCTAGAGATCATTTGATGAAGAACAATTTCCAAGATCAAAATATGTACCTTGAAAAATATGATCTTTTGTGAAGATTGAATAGTTGTCTATTGAAATTAATCAGCACATTCTGTGTGATTAAATAAACCAGGCTTTTAAATAGATGAAATTTACTTGAAACATTATTTCATCACAATACAAGCTGACTGAAAATGTAAAGAACTGGAACAGGAGTTATTCTTATGCTATTACCTAGTGGGGTGAGACAGGGTTTTAGTGATTCTTTTTACTCTGACTGTCATAAATACCTCAATGTGACACTGCAAGCTAATAGTATAGGTGAGTTTAGAATCTTTATCAACTTTATATAGATTTCGGCATTTCTGAAAGGATATGCATGTGCAACAACACATAACTTTATGATGCTAAGTCAACTCTTCAACACCTTCCATTCTGTTTCTTAAGTAGAAAGCCAATCAAACTTGTATTTAAAGAAATTACAAGCCCAGGTTCAGATAACCAAAAACCACGTTTTCTCTGACATGTGGATGGAGGCTAATACTACTACAGCAACATTATGAAAAATGGGTCGTGCTAAGATCATATGCAGGAGGGTGAGGGTAAAGAAGGAAGTTAATAAAGTGAATATGGATGATATACTCTCCATACAAGAATGAATATAGAATTTTAAAACCCATTGAAACCCCATAAGAAGGGGACTAAGGTATAAAGAAGAAAAATAGAGGAGATGAACCGATTTGTGTTATAATACATATATACATGGAAATGTTACAAGGAAACTCTGCGTGTAGCTATCATAAACAAAAATGTCATTTTTTTGGAGAACAGGAGGGTGGAACAGGTCCTTCCTGGGGTGGGTTGGTACCAGTGGGAGGGAGAAGGAGATGGGGAAATGGTGGGTGAGGATAAATGTAGTGCAAATACTGTATACACATATGTGTAAACTGAAAAATGATACCAGAAAAGGGGGAGGGGAGGTGAAGAAGAATAATGGAGGAGGTAAATTCAAATATGATATATTCAATATATTTTAAGAACTTTTGTAGTAAGTGCCACAATGTACTCCCACCCTTCACAGCAATTAAAAAAGAAAAATATTTAGAAAAAGAGAGAAATTGTAGTTTATATGGGGTGATTATTAAAAATTTCATTGATTTTTCTCATAACTAAAAGAATAATAATCATGAAATTTCTTGATAAGCGAATTGACCCTTAATATTAACAGTGTATATAAATAGGCTGGCAATCATTAAAAATTTCCAGGGTTTTTTGATAAAATTAAAAGACTGACAAATGTATTTAAAAATAACTAATGTAACGACATTACATTTGTGGGAGTAAGGCTGACCTTTTGACTTTTCTCAGTTTCCAAACTAATTTAAAAATAAAAAGAAACTACTTGAAGTAATTTTTTTAGAAGAACAGGTACTATACGAATAATTCTAAGATTTTTTCAGGACATGTTGGGTGTTTTTAAAGAAGTACAGATTAAACAATTATTAGACAACAGACTTCCAAACTGCTATCATTCCCAAAGACAGAAGTTAAAGATAAAACTATCCCCCATTTTGACAATTAAAAGCAGATCAACAAGACAATCATACAAATAAAATTTTCAAGAAAGCCCAGACAATAATTCATTCTTCACATACAGTATACTATGATTTTGCTTGAGGCAACGTTTCATGAAAATTAATAATGTATTCTTTAATTTTTACTAAAGTGTGCATATCATATATTACAGGAGTGAAAATAAAACAAATCTGATTAAAATCTTATCACATTTTCAATTAAAATAGGAAGGACCAGTGCTCCTATGGCATACCTGTGGCAGGGCTGAGTTGAGCTGTCTCTGTAGAGAATCTCTGTCATAGATGACATCCTGAAGACGTTGCTGGGCAAGTGAGAGGCTTTCCTGGGTCTCTCGAAGTGTGTCTAGAAGACGATCTCTTTCATCTAGCATATTCACCATCAGTTGCTCAAAATGAGAGTCTGAGTCTGAGCCACTGCTTTGGGACCCCCTTTGGCTCATTGGGGTGTCCTCATTAATCGTGGGCATCACTTCACACATCATTGCTTAAAGAAAGTAAAGCAGAGTTTTAGTAAAGAAATGATTTTCAATAATGCCATCTGGCTATTCACTAAACCCCTTGCAACTAATTACCCTAAATGTCCCTCTTTCTCCTACCCACTGCCCCAAATATGACTCTGCTAAATGTTTTTACCTCAATGAAACATGATGCAGTCACTTCCTCCAACCCACATGCATTCTCTTTTCATGACAATCCATAGATGTCATACAAACAGCATGCAAGTTGGTTTCACTTGTTTCTTAGTTTCTTTCTTTATGATTTAACCCATCTAATTAAATTTACAGACCTTGTCATTTCAATTATTATTCTATCACCTTTTCCCTTCACAACTTCACAAATATCTTACAGCTCATACCTCTATCTTATTTATTATTATATTGTCAACAGAAAGCACAGAGTCTAGAACTTCAATGAGTAGGAATTAAATGACTTTTGAATGACTTAAGCAATCAAATCCATTGATGTTCACTCTTTAATTTTAAAAATCCACAAACAGGTAACTTGTACTTTCTTATTCCTGGAACAGATATTTTCACACCAAGTAATTTGAAGCTTTTTGACATTAACATTTTCATTTTATTATCATTTTTATATCATTTTATGTATGCTCTCTTCCTGAATTCTTTCAGAAGTCTGCATAGAGCTGACAAATACCAACTAAATTAGATATAAACTTTATGAAATAAACTGATGCAGGAGTTTGCTTGATTATTATACTGCTAATTACACTTAATATCCCTTTGTTTCCTGTTAGATGCATTGAAAGGTTTCTATCCAAACAATATAAACTAACACTCTTTCAAATATCCCACAACAGGTGTAATAAATTACACAAGCTAATGTAGTAACTTCACATCTGAGTTGCTAATCACAAGCTCTCAGTCGTGAAATAAATGAGCTGTTCAAAATATTTTTAAAATCATTTATTAATTTAACTTAAAATAGACAATAGAGATATTGAAATGCAATATTGTCCTATTGTGTGGTATCTTAATAAATCAGAAATTAGCTAATTTTCTCTTTCATCCTGTATTTTAGATTAAAAAAAGTCCAACTCATCTCTCAGTAGTTGTATGATGGCCAGAATCTATTAATTAGAGGGCTTGGTTTTGCAGAAGACTGATATGGAGAAAGGCTGGTTTGACTGTTCATCCTGGAGCATTCTTTGGTTTTTGCAATACAAGGTCAATTCATTTTTCTGCCTACATAGTCATGTCCTTAGGGAAAATATTTCTGGTGATATTTTAAAATAAAATGTCAAGATTTAACAGCTCAATAATTAATTACTTTTTAATGTGATCCTTCATATAAATTGGGTTCTTGAGGAGAGAAAATTGATTATTTGTGAATGATTTGGTTAGGGACCACTGAAAATTAAGAGACATTTAAAAAATGTAATATTTTGTAACTGATAACCCATGTAAAGAATTTAAATAGCTGTGTATTTAAGGATCATTCAAAATGCTTTGAATTTTGCTCCTCACTCAAAACCCTGAGCTATGTGAAGAGAGGAACTTGACTTATTCAATTCCTATGTACTCTAAAATCAATTACACATACAGAATAAATTAATACACACAAACACTGACACTCACTCACACATTTATTACTATTGTTAGCTACTTAATAAGCACATCATTATTGTGTATTCTTTTCAATATGATTTCCATTCAGAGACTGTAACAGAGATGGAAAAACACCTTGTAACTGCTATAAATTTTCTTTATATTAACTGAAAAGGAATTGGAAAACAAAACAAAATATGTTCCAATGTATTTGCTCATTTAAAAAGTTGAGTTCACATGCTATGCATGAAATCCACACATTGAACAGCTGTGTCATTCTTTGAAATCACTGCCATGATACAGTGTATTTATTACTGATATTTAAGGTTAAAACAAATTACTAGGAGGAAAATTTATAGCATCGTGATTTATAGCACTGTTCCAAAACATTAACAAGTTTTAAAAATTAAGGTTCTATAAAAATTCTTAAATCTTTATTTTAAATCATACCTTTCTTAAAAGAAAGCTATTGGTACCTCTCTACTCTGAATTACTTAGAACATCTATAAATTCCAAGGAAAACCATAACTCTAAGCATTACCCCAAGTAAAATTTTCATCTGAATATAATGCCTATGTACAACCTCCTCTTATCACCATGGTACATTAGTTATATACAAATTTGAGACTCTTAGCTCAGAATCAAAGGTGGTCTTTGATTTGATCAGTCAAAAGATGATGTGATGAGAAGCTACTTGGGGACTTGGAAAGACCATCAAATCTACAGTCAGAGGAAACTTGATTCTATGACATTTCTGAAGCATGTGAAGCAGGGCAAGTTACTTTGCCTTTCAAAACTTTAGTTTTGTCTTCAATGAAGTAGGGATGATAACATATATATTTTTTAAAATCGCACTTTAAGTATCCATCCCATGAATTACCTGACTGAGAACACACAATAAAATTTACAGAGGGTTATTTAAAATTTAAGTTTTTATTTCTATTATAAAGTAGGCAACATTTATTTTTGCAGAAGCAACATTTTACTTTTATGACTCACTCTGCTTCTGGGCTTAACAATTTAATTCTAGTAGATATTTATGAACTGTCAAAATTCAATTTATAAAACCAAACTATGCAGAAGTTACTTAGAAAATAAATACTTGACACTTTTTCTTCACATTCAATCCAAATGTGTAAATTGAAGAGTTTCCATTGAAAATTTAAAGAGAAAATAGGTCTACAAAAAATAAGGCCCCTTTTAGGATCTAGATTAGTTCTTGGATTAGACCTCAGAGTCTGCCTAAAATAAACTAAAATATTTTAATGCTCATTATAATACAGTGAAATATATCTTAAATGAGCATTTTAAGTATTAGAAGCAATGAAATCTATATGGAAATTTTTATAGAATGGATGACACCTGAAACAACTTCAGAAAGGTATGACCATTAGTTGTCTTGTATATTTCATCCATTTATACAACTTTTAACTTTCACAATCTTTTTAATATGAAACACACAAACATCACATAATTCCTGAAAAATCAGAAAGGGCATATAAACAGTTTGCTGTGATTTTTTTGGCTTGTTGTTACCCCCTCCCTCCCTCAAGTCAATTTGATGTACAAATTATGCTACCTTTTTCTAGATATTGATGACTTGTTCACTAAATTACTGAAGACCTAGATAGACAGATTGCTAATTTTCTTGTGAATAGAAAAAAAAAGCTTGATTGGTTTAATTATCTCAATGCTTAAATTTAGCTTGAAGAATTTTATATCAGGAAAACCAGCTCCCATATTGTTAGCACATAACCTTGACTGTCTTCTAAATTTCTCAGATTTCAAAATAAAAGTTTTGAGTGCCCATTGGAGTCATCACCCAAGGAATTTCAAGATCCAATGTGTTCCTTATCAATACATGTCATAGAAGCAGTACCTATTCAGATATGAGAGTGCTCCAAAAGCATTTTTTTCCTGCCAATGAATTCTTTCACTTAATTATATCACTAAGATTAGACTTTACCATAGACAGATGCGGTTATTCTCTATAGTAAGTTTCTTCTGCAAAGATTTAGTCTTTAGAACCATCCCAGCTTTACCAGCTTCACTTCAGTTAATCCACAAGGAGTAATTCAGGGAGAAAAATCCTTGCCATTGTCTGATTACATTACATGAATATTCCTCCTCCTGTTTAACTCTTTGAAATCCTCTGTCCTCAGGAAATACTCTTATCACCTCTATTGGAAGTATTTTCACTTTCTTTACCCGAGTGCATTTACAGATGGTCAAAGAGCCAGCTCACCCCACACTGGTGGACAGTTATCTCTCTGCCACACCCCCACCACCCTGAGGAAGTTGACTTCATAATTTCCACACTAAAATTTTTCAGCCTGCCCAACAGGAGCGAGCCAAGTAGGCAGGAGGCAAGAAACAGAAGAGGATGGGTGGAAAGCAAAAAAGGTACCCAACAGTAATCTACAAGGAGGGATTTGCATCTCATCTTCCCTGGGGGCGGGGTGGGGCCGGGGAGGAAATAAAAAATAAAGCCGAAGGGAAACCGTGTAACTCAAATACAGTTTCTGTACCTAATGTCTGTAATTGCGGGTCCTGCTTCTTCAATTGATCAGTGACAACCGCAGTCTCCGGCTTGATGAGAGGGGCGGCTCACACCCAGCAGTCCTGGACCATTTCCCTAGCAACGGGAGGAGAAAGGCAGCTTAGACACACTCGTGTCCTGATGCTCTCCCGGAACGGGCCCCGGCTCGGTGGTGTGGCAGCGGCTCGGCATTTTCCCGCGGCTCCGTCAGCAGCCAAAAGGAGAAGCGTCCATGGGAAAAATGGCATATTACAAATTTTGCTTTGGGAAGCAGAGCTCGGTTCAGACCATTGTCAAAGGGAGGAGAGGGGGAGGCGGCTCTTAAAGCAGCAGCGGCCCCTTTGCCAGAGCAGCCGCAGCTCCCGCGTGCAACTGGAGCCTGGGCACTGACAGCAGCCTGGAACCCAGAACTGGGGTTCATTTTCAGAAAGTTAACCGGAGGCAATGCTCCCCCTGAGCTTCTGGACTGCTACCCGGAGTGTGAGCAAATGTTCTTCCAAAAAACAATTAACTTTGGGAAAAGACAAGAGGAGTATCTACCTGGAAGGGAAGTTCTCCACCCAGTCCCCCACCCGGAACCCCTCTGGAGTTTAAGGCTAAGGCTGGGAGTTTGACAGTTAAAAGGAAGTGAGTCCCCAGGGGGTGTGAGAAGCAGGACAGGTCTCCTCAGGGCGCCCAATCTATTTCTAAATTAGGGTGTCTCATTTCACTTAAAGGAGGTGCTTCTTCTCCAGAAGGGAAGCACCCCCCCCACCCAAAACACACACACACACACACACACACACACACACTTTCTCCTTCCAGTCCCTCTGCAAGCTTGTCTTCTTGCACCAGTTGGCCGACAGAACCAACCTGCTGGAAGCCGGTGAGGATGCTACAAACCGCATCTTCTCTCCTCACTGGCCTTGTGCGGTGTTTGCTTCTACTCCTCCTTCTCTGTCTCCGCCCCTCCTCCTCCTTGGCAGCCTCCACCTCCTCTTCCTAAAGAAGAAGGGCTTCCCCTGGAAGCTGTTGCAGTGGTTTCCACCGGCCCTTAAATAAATTCTGAAGTAATCACGTCTTTGCTCTCCTCCTCACGCACACACGCTCTCAGATACACTCGTCTCCCCCAAAGCCGCTCCCGGGCTGCTGAGGCTCCCGTTGATCCCAGTGCCCCAGGCGAAGGCGAGAGCCAGGGATGGGTAGAAGTGGAAATGGGTATACTCTTCCAGGCCTGGTCTTCGCCACACAATGTTCTCTACAGGAAAGCTTTTGCTGGCACGCGCAGTTGGGAATTAGAATTGACTTAGGCACCTTTAGGCTCTCTGGCTTATCATGGCTTTAAGCAGCATTTTTTCCCTTGGACCAGAAGCATTCTAGTCTTGGTTATAGGGACCTGAGTCAATCTAGGGTGTGGCAGCATTTGTCAATTTCCATTACCTCTTCAGGTCTACTCCATTCATTGCCTTGGCTGTAAGGATTGTGTGTTCAGTGTGTGTTCAGATACTCTCTGACTGAGTCAATATGAGCTTTAAGCAGAGTCTGGTCTCTCCATCAGCCCATGCTCCAGTTGGTCCAATACCTGTCTCTCTCTCTCTCCTCCTCCCTCCCTGCACCTTTACCTCTCTCCCTCCTTTTTCCTTCTCCTGCTGGTTGTCCATTCTTATAGACCAACAGAGATAAGAGGAAGGCAGGAGACAAAAACTATCTGCTCTAAACAGAAATGAAATGTTTCATTGAGGGAGATGCACATATTCTGAATTTTGTGAAGAAGATGTACTTGAGAGAATTGGGAAAAGGATTAAACATTTAATATAAATCAGGAGACAGTGCAAATATCTACAGAGTATACTCTGAAAGAAACCCTAAAGGTATGCGTTACTTTTGTGTAAAGCAGAGTCCAAAGTTAACAATGATTTAGTACCCAAATACTGACTCATTTCAATTAAGTGCTATATTTAAAAAAAAAGACTTTCTTTCTGGAGATGATATGTAATTCAGTTAGTGATTCTACAGTAGAATGTGAGGTTAAGTTCATTACTTATCCTCTTCTCTTCTAGACTGTCTTAAAATTCTGAATCACAATGTAAGAATTAAGGATAAAACATTAGGCATAAAGATTTATCAGACACCAATCAGAGCATTATTTGTCAAACATCATGTTCATATGGTTCGTCCATGTATCTTGTTAAGTTGTAGATTCTGATTTACTGAGATTGGTTTGGACCCTGAGATTCTGCACTTCTAATAACTCCCAGATATTACCCCATTTTAGTCAGGTCTAAGCCATCCAATCAACCCAGCAACTGATGTCACAAATACCTTTAACCACAGCCCATGCTATTTTCAGACAGAATTAATGTTATAATAGCTTTGGAATACTAACCAGATATCAGTACTCTTGTAACTTTCACTCTCTGCAATCTCATATAATACTCAAAATGCCTTGAGATTTTCATATCTCTAAAACAACTATTATCTTTCTCTATATACATATGTAAGAATCCCCTCTTTATTAAACTTCGATTTTAATTTCCTTGGCAAACAACATTTCTTAAAATACAGACTTAAATGTTCTTACCATTTTCAGAGTTGTGATTTGCCTAACACTCACATATCAAATAAAAGTTTTAATTATAGGTCATATTCAGTTGATACAAAATAGTTAAAAGGCTACCCCATAGCTGATATCCCAAAATGAAAAAAAAAGATACTAGAAGACAAGAAATGGCCATGGATTGGTAAAAAGATAATACTCTTCATGGTTGCTCTCAGTTTAGAAACTATAAATCCATCCCTAAAACTACTGCAAAGGATATAAATAGCATCTCTTATTCCAACTGAGAAGGACACTTTCAAGAAACAGCTTTGCAGAAGGCATTAGGAGAACCAATTCATATAAGAAAAAAAATAGTCACTTCTTACACCAGTTCCTCAAATTTAGTAGCCAAGAGAATGTCCAGAATGGTTTATTACAACTTATTTTGCTCAACCCCATCCTCAGAGTGACTCTATGGGGTGTCCAGGGATTTGCATTTTTAATAGGCTCTCAAGTGATACTGATACTATTTCAACATCTCACATTGACAATCACCTTCTAGAAATATCTGGAAAAAGTTGGGAACAAAAGAAATACAGAACAAGAAAAGAGCTGCTAAATATTTTTTGCTCTAGGTAAAAAGTCTTTTATTAAAATATAAACATAATTTTATGCTAAGGTTATCATCATCCCCTCCCACTAGTTTTGATGACTAATCAATGATTAAGATGAATTATGCTTATCTCATAGTCAGCTAGATTCAGCCAAGGGTACTGACTGGAAGCCATCTCTTTCTTTATTAGTATAACATACTTAAAAGAATTTAGTCTTTAAAGGCTTATAACATTACACTGGCCATACCTACTAATACTTCTTCTGCATATTTTATTTCAAATATAACTTTGTATATTACTATAAAGGGAGTATATCATACAACTGCTTTCATTTATTCTAAATGGCAAATTCTTCCATCTCTACATATTCTGAATATCAGATGGCATATGGGTAATACAATAATAACATATGACATATAGTAAAATGTTTGTTTTTATTTAAATCAAAGATGGATTTGTATGTGAAAAAAATTAAGATCACATACCAAAGAAAACAAATAATTAAAAATAAGCCATGAAAATAACAAAGATTTAGTAAATGACAAATTAATCTTTTAAGTACAAGGATAATTTTGATACAAATAGAATGCAAATAATAACTAGTTGAGGCAGACATGTTGGTCTCAGTATCACCTCATTTAGACTATGTACTTACCCATTTACAAAAACATTTTGCCTATATTGAAAACAATTTGTGTTAACATTACAAACAATTAAATGACATTTTCCATACTTATGCTTACTATTGAGTTTAAAATTTAGATTGATTTATGTTAGATAATGAAAATAACTCCACCATATGCACTTTACCAAAGGTCTTGTGGGAAGATGAATTGTTTTTCATTCCTATTTTTAAAAAAGTCATGCAATTTTATCATACTGTATTTCTTAGAGTAGGGACCAAACCAACCCAAATACATAATAGGTGAAACCTGACTGAAGTTTATTGCTTTCACTCTCCCTACTCAAAAATGATAGTTGGTTGGTGGGCTCCTTTCTTCCACACAGTAATTCATGCTCCTTTCTGGATCTGGTTTGTGCCCTGCTAGTCTGTGGGTTTTTTTATCCAGAAAGCATAAGAGGAAAACAGGGTGCAGGAAGCATATTATTCACTACTTAAGAAACCTTGATCCCCAAAGTGACACACAGTTTTTTCACATTCCAGTACTGAGAACTCAGATGGCAAAATCTAATTATAAGAGAGCCTGAGAAAGTAAACTGTAGTCCAAAGGCCAGAAGAAGAAGAAAAAGGTTTATGGCATAAATTTAGCCAGTTTCTCCTACATATTGTTGGCAAAAATATTAATGGAAATAGAATGTTAGTAGTAAAAGTTATCTTAGAAAATATGTATAAACTTTCTGTGATGCCTAAATTGAAAAAAATTGATTAAACACAACTATTTGGAGCCAACAATAATAACATTAATACCAAATTATATTTATCAGATAATATACATTGCTTATTTTTTAGGTTTAATATGATTCATGTTATGTTTATACTACATGCTACTCTTTAATTATCCAAAAATGGAAACTGTAGCATATTAAAGTTATAGAAAGCACATGGTTTCTGACTCTGGGGCCTCCATATAAATACATAAACATTGAATCTCATAAATTTCCATAAACTAGTATGGAAAAGCTACATTAATCAAGTTTATGCATTTATATAAATCCATATTTATATAAATTCTTTAAAGCATAGTCATCTGACAAACATATGCTATTATTCCAAGTTAAAACTAAGTATATCTCAGTGTTCTTGAAGAGCATATACTTATATTTGAAGTCAAAGTTCAATAAAAGAACACAAGTTACAGAGAGTTTTATTATGAACCATTCAGTACTACATGACAACAAATACAAGAAGGGCAGTGAAAACAAATAAGTAAAAATAGTGATGCCTCCTAAAATATTTTCTCCTTTATAAAGGAAAATAATAGTTTATAGGAAAAATACTTCATACCTAATGCTTTCAACATTAATACTTTCTTAGGCCACTATAAAAGCTGATAGTGAAAGGGAAATATTCTAAATATTTTCAAAGTGTTTTTAACTACAAAGACTTCTAATGTAATGCTTCATTGAACATTTTCTTTTTATGTGTATGGAGTAGGGGTGAGACAGGGGTTTGAACTCAGGGCTTCATACTTGCTAGGCAGGCACACTACAGATGAGTCACACAGCCAGTCTTTTTTGCTTATTATTGTGGTGATAAGGTCTTGCTTTTTGCCCAGGCCAGCCTGGATTAAAATCCTTCTATTTATGTTTCCTGCTGGAGCTGGGATAATAGGTACAAACTACCATGACCAGCTTTCTCCACTGAGATAGGGTCTCATGAATCTTTTCTTACTTAGGTTGGCCTGGAACCACAATCCTCCTTATCTCAGCCTCCAGAGTAACTAGGATTACAGACTCATGACACAAGCATCTGGTTAAAGGTTTTTATTTTTTGCTGTGCTCCAATTCATTGACAATTACTTTGTCATTAAAGAGTCATAGAATTTTATGCTGAGTCTAATTCTAATCTTACAGATGAGTAAAATAAAACTCATCAGTGCTTATTCCTATATTTTCCAAATCAAGTGCCTAAAGAAGCTACTTCTGAAGGCACAGCTTGACTTCTGACTCTGTCTTTTTAACTTGTATCAACATAATACAAATAAGTTATCCAGAATGTGCTAAATTTACTTATGATAAGTTAATTATTCTGATCATTGATATTACTGATGTCTGTTGAAAAATTGACTTAATTAGCAACACAAACTGAAGGAAGTTGAGATCAGTGATTATTATTGTTTTTTGAATGAGAAATTGTTGGAAATCAACACTTCATTGGTGCTCATCATTCACAGACATGTATGAGCGTTCATGGACAGTTAATTATACACTTAAAATAACTGATATGGATAATCCTCATTTCAATATACTTTAAGATTCATTGAGGAATACAAATGCATGCTTTAGAAAAACTGCAGTGTCCCTTCCATAGCTCAGCTGATAGAGCGGAGGACTGTAGCTGGTACCTTAGAAAAACTGCAAAGGAACAACAGCAACTATAATCCCACACTAGTAACACTAATTTTAAGTAGCTCTTGATATCTGAAATAATTTAGAAAAATCTTTTCAAAATTTTAGTTACATATGATTCAGTTACAGTCACTGTTGAGTTACAAATGGGTCAGACACTGTCTGTGTATTACTGACACAAGGAAGTGAAGTTGGGACATCAAGACCAACTTGGGAAATAGCAAGTATTCTAGTATCTATTACTGAATAAAAAAATAATACTGAAAATTAGTGATTTAATCCAACAACCATCCTGTTGCTTATCATGGTATAAATGGGTTGGGAATTTTGAATGGGCTCCCCTGGATCATTCTGCTTAGAAGCATTCATGTACCTATAGTCACACAGTGTACAGATTTGGAAGATTGGGGTCAGAGACAGCTAAAGCAGTGGGAGCTGTCCAGGGATCTCTCTTTCTCTGTGCATATGTAATTATATGGCTTCTCCATAGAATATTTTTAAGTGGGATAGTTTGGGCTTCATCATAGTATGGTAGGAGAATTCTTCAAGAACAAGTAGTAGAACAAGGCAGAAATTGCTTCACTTTTTATGACATAGTTTTAGAAGGACCATAGTGTCACTTTTGCCTTACACCAATGCTGAATAACAATCACAATCCCACCTGGTTTCAAAGGGAAGAAACACAGACACCCACTTCCCAATGAGAGCAGTCAAATTGCATGGTCGAAGACTATTGTTGCAGCCATCCTTAGGCTGCAAAAGGCTACCTTGGTGTAATGTGCATTTGTTTCTGAAAATATTCAATTCTATTAGATAGATAAGTTTATAAAAGATTAGCTAAGTCTTTAAAAATATGCCAGTAAGCAAAATGTTTGTTAGACATCAGTAGAATTAACTGGAATTCTTTAGTAGAAGATAGTAGAACATGTTTGTTTTAAACATAGATGGGAAGTATATGAATTATTAGTGTTTATGAAACACTTTGTTACTATATGCTTGTAATCTACAAATAAACAAGAGGCTATAAGTATTCAGGATACACTAAACTTGCATGAATAATTAATATTCATGAAATCTTTATTTGGCTACCCATTGGTAACACCAATGTGATTCTATATGTCCTCTGCTCAAGAAACATAAATGAAATCCATGGGTCTTCATCAAACTGCTCAGAGTGCCAGGTGTATCTGTTCCTGCATCTCTCTAGAAGAGTATGTGCCATTGACTATTGTGTCTTCTACCTTTTGACTTGTAGCTCAGATCTCAACTCTGGTCCTAACCTATCTGTGCTAACTTGCCCCATGTCTTTTCCCTTGCTTCTCCATGTTTTTAATATACTTTATTAAATATTCTATTTTATCATTTAAATTTGTTCTGTGAGTCTTTCTATTATGTGATATCTAGGGTGCATTTGCTGGTAAGGCTTCCAGGGAAATGTCTCACATGACACACGACCTTAGGAGTTACAAAGGACAATTATAAATTATTATAATAACAAATATTTTTTGGTGTGATCTTCCTAAATTTTTCCAAAAACAAAAAAACAACAACAGCAACAACAAAAACAGCAAAAGAGGTACTAATAAACCATGTGGCACCCAATTAGATGTTCCCTGGAATCTCTGAAGTCCCATTCAGTCAAAGAATCCAAAATCATTTGATAGACTGGTCAGTTGTAGCAAGCAAATGCAACCAAATGGTGCCAAATTGCCTTGGCATGGAGGAAAGATTTGGCCAGAGGGACCAGAGCCTGGAAGTCCCCTCCACCAAGATGGCAATAAAATCTCATTATGACCCATTGATTAATATTGAAAATATATAAATGTGTATTTCACGTAATCAAATTTACTTTAATGGTCATTTTATCATAGTAATGTTCATCATGTTTTTGCAATTACTATCTCAATCATTTTTTTAGCGTTTGAGGGTTACAAAATAGATAATTGTGTGATGAAACATATTTTGTAATATGCAATCATAAATGACATTATGATTCATAATTCTTGATTTCCATGTATCGTGTAGGAACCAACAATATAGGGAGCTGGGAGTCACACATTGTAACAAGAGATCTAATGGCAATGATATGAAACATAGAAAAGAATCACCCTAACTACGTGTGGGAAGTCAGAGATGAAGATGTGAAGAAGGTGCCAAATAAATCTTTCGATAAATGGCATGAAACGGTAAAAGAGACAAATAACCAGAGGCAGATAAACTATAACAGAGGATATTGTCAATTGACAAGAGGATGCAGATGGGGAAGTTTAGACTGAAAGAGCAACATGAAAATCTAAGCAGGTACCATATATGAAAGAACACGAACATCTTTTAAAAGTGCTTAAAATTTACCCTGAGGGAAATAGGGAGGCTAGTTATATTTTAAGTCAAGAACATATAGAGCATATTATGGAAAAGAGATGATATGAATACAGAAGCACCCTTCAATGGAATATGAAAGACAGGAGAGGATATTTGGGCTGAAACAAAATGAGTTCAGTTTTGATCATGCTTAGTGATATTCTCTGACTATAAGCCATCTAATTAGAGATAGTCAAAGATAGTTAAAATGCTGATCTATCAAAAAGAAATCTGGGCTGATGATACAAGTTTGGAAGTAATTATTGATATTTGAAATGATGAAAGTGAACAACATTGACAATGAAGAGAGTGTAGAACTAGACAAGGTGAGAGCAGAAAGACAGAGCCTCAGTGAGTAGTAATAGTCAGGAAATGACTTTAAGAAGAAATAGCCAGAAACAGGGGAAGGAAGCAAAGAAGTGGGGGCAGTGGTGACCAGTGTTAGACATTCCTGAAAATCAAGTAAGATAAAAACTGGAAAACATCCTCTGGATTTAAAACACTGAATTTAGAAAAGAAAAATTCAGGAAAATGATAATTACAGAAGACAAATCATAATGAACTTGAGGGATTTATAGAAGATGTCTATATGAAAATAGTGAATTTTCAATACATGTGGCTGCTAATGGTTTGAAGAGATAGAAGCAAGCTAAAAAGAGATAACTGCAGTTTTTGTCTTGAGAGACAGTAGAGCTCTAAGTAGCCCTTCGGCGCATCCTCAGAAATTTTATGCAAGAGTTGGCATGTGTATGCCTAACTACATCTTTGAGATGCATAATTACTGCTATTATATGAGACTTTAAGGCAACCAGAGATCAAAAATTAGTAACTAAACACACACACACTCATATATATAATATTAGATACCCATTTGTATCACACTGTGTATAATGTTAAAACTTTCATAGACCTAAATTTATACATGATAGCAATATATTATTATGACAAGTTCTGTTTAGACAGGAAAACAAATCATATTACTTCATTATAATGTTACCTATGTATATTTGATTGCTATTTTCTATTATTCATTCATCCCTAGAGAAGATTGTAGATCACCTCCTGTTGTCATGCTCACTGGACTGCCTTCAATAGGCAAAATATGTCTCCATTCTGTAATGACATATGGTTATATTACTTTGTCTCTGTTCATGGAAGGGGAGCAGAATTGACCATGCCATGTCCTCACAAAAGCATGAAATTTGCCAATAGCTCCTTTTCCTCTGCCATATATTTAAGGTTGTTGATATTACTAAAGCTTAAATATACCACATACTCTGCAAAACCACACCTTGTACATCGTGCTCACACATTGCTATCCTTTATCTCTTCTGTTCTGCATAACCAGTGTAAAGAAAGGACTGCATCAGCAAGTTTTAGTGGGAAAAGTGATGACAATATAAACCATGAAAAAAAGAAAACTGAAGCTGCTGACCGTGGGCTATAAGAAAGAAAAAAAAAAGTCACAAAGGACTTCACCATGAAAAAAATAAAGTTGTAATCCAGTGAAATTTTACACAAATCAAACCATCAACACTCTCAGATAAAGCAGATATGAATTTGGTTTTAAATGCTTTTCATTTAGGAGGAAACTGTATAAGAACATAGCTTGAACAAATAGGCAAAATTTATTTGGGGCCTGAGGGAAGCAGAGAAAGAAAAAGTTAATACTGAGAAGGATCATCTAATAAGACAGATAATTTTAGGTGCTGAAGCATAAGAGAACTAAATTATTGGAAGAGAGATTATTCACAAGTTCAAACAGGTGCTATTTTGTATCTTTTGACCTTTATCATGTATGTCATTTATGAAAATTAAGGTGCTTATATGTTTTAGTAGTTGAGAAGACAACAATTTGGAATGATTATAGTGAAGTTTTAAAAAGTACAAAACTGCATTGGTGACTTTCAAACCACTTTAGAACCTTTAGGCAGTCAATCTTCAAGACCACTATCTGTTTGGTTGGATTTCAGCATTTTAATTGAGAAAGTCAAAAAAGAGACAAAATAATGACTGGAAGAGAACAAAGAGAATAATATCTAAAATGTAAGAGCATTAATTTATCAAATATTGTTTTAATTTGATTTTTGTTATTAAAATGACATAAAGATTTTGTTACAAGTGTTCACTGTAGAAATACTTGAAAATATATATATGAAAAAATAGAAGAAAATAGAAATAAAGTAAGATATTTGTTGTCTAGTGGTATCAATATTTTTGTGTACATATTTCCATATTGAAACTTTTAAAATAACAATTATGTCTTATGTTTACCACCTCACACTGTTTGGTTTTGTCCCATAATATTACATGATATTTTTTTCCCAAAACATATGGGTATTTCCCATAACATCACACCATTCTCTGAAACACAATTTTAAAAATAGCATGGGATACTGTTTTAATTTATTCTATAGTACCTTAACATCAATGATTGTGCAACTTTTCAATTCTTTTACTATATTGATTTGGTGAACTTTCTGATATTAATATTTTAATTTAAATCTGTGTATTTCCTTAGGATAAATTCTTACAATGAGAATTATCGAGTAAATTTCGAAGGCTGTGTATGTAAGGCATTAAGGTTGTTAGTGCTTATTGCCAAATGATTCCTTTCAATTGAGGCTTTATATCAATTTGTATTTCTAACATCAATGTAAGAGTTGGCTCAGTTACTAAGGAACATTACTATAAAAATATTTTCCACCTGATAAATACAGCATGATAGCTCACATTTCTCCCTTTCTGAATTGGTTCTTGTTCTGTAACCTCTAGGATACTTGTTCTTCTTTGATTTTATTTTACTGATTTTTTTGTCAGTATTAGGGTTTGCCTTGAATTTGCTAGGCAGGTACTTTACCACTTGAGCCATGCCCCACCCCCAGCCCTATCAAGTATTTTAAATGTTACAAGTATTAACTATGTAAATTGCCCTAAACAAATAGTCAGGAGGAGATCTCACAGCCTCTTGTTTTAAAGCTTTGTTTCCCTGCAAAACATATTCTATGATATAGTTTATAAAAACACCTTAAAATGACCTGCAGTTAAAGCTTAATCATAATTAATCAAACATTTTTTATCTGATTTTCTGATTTCTAATTTCACCTCACAGTTACTAAGGTCACAGAAAAAAATTATTGAGTGTTTTTAAATGTAGTATTGGGAGTCTTCTGCAACTCACTTTATATACCTACAATGTACATTCTGCCTCTGGGACAACAGCTGATTCATTTTTGTTTATTAGCAATTAAACAGTTGATTACATGTAAAGCTACTTGGCTTTGAAACTGGCAAAATTAGCTATCAGTATATGCATTAATCTGAAATTACAGTTCAATTTATAATGAATTTCCTGAACACTTACTGCCTACCCCTTACTCAATTTACTAAACTTCTACTGTCTTTCAGATATTTATAAAAGTCAAAATTGTAGTATTATACAGTGAACAAATAAATTTTTGTACATCATTCTCTTTTAACTTTTTAATTTTTGGGCTGGGGGTACATGGTATCTTTACAAAAGTTCTTACAATATATCAAATATATGGTAGTTGAATTCACCTCCTCCATCATTCTTCTTTATGTTCCCTTCCCCCATTCTTGGAATAGTTTCAACAGGTCTCATTTTTCCATTTATGTACATGTGTACATAGTATTTGCACCATATTCACCCTCCCATACCCTTTCTCCACCTCCTCCCCCAACTGGTACCAACCCCCTAGACAGGATTTATTCTGCCCTACCATTCTCCAATTTTGTAGGAAAAAACAGTCAGACTGTTTTGTTTGTTTAGAATAGCTATTCTGGGAGTTTCCTTGTGGCATCTTCATTTATATATGTATTATAACCCAAACTGGTCCATCCCCACTACTTTTCGCTTTTCTTTCTTAGTTCCCTTCTTGTGGTGATTTCAAGAGGTTTAAAAATTCCATATGTTGAAATTTCAACATTCTATTGAAAGCTCTTTCAAAAACAAACTAGTGTGGTGGAACACAACAGTAATCCCAGCAACCTGGGAGGCAGAGGAAGGAGGATCACAGTCCAAAGGTAGGCCTATGTCTCTATCTGAAAAAAAACTAAAATTAAAAGGCTGGGGGTATGGCTCAAGAGGTAGAGAACTTGTGTAGCAAGTACAAGGCTATGACTTCAAACTCCAATGATGTCAAAAAAATAATAAACATTTAATAATATAATTTATTAACACACATATTTTGGCCCTTTGAAAAATCTAATATTTAAAATAATATACTATTAATTCATTCAACAAATATTTATGGTGGGAGACAGATATAGCAATGATTATGACAAATTCTCTCTTTAAGCAATTACCACAATAAGTATTTAATCCATATAAGCAGTTTATCAAAACAAGCAATACCTAAGTAAACTGTCTCAAAATATTATTCTTACTTAACACACGCAAGTGCCAAAATAGCACTCTTGTAATTCAATGTTATGGTTGGCAAATAGGACTTAGAAAGTGAATGATTTTTGTATTAAACACACAAAGATGAATAATTCAGTTGAGGAATCCTCATGGATGCTCCTCTCTACATCAAACCAAATTTTGTTTCTCCCTCCTATACAACATGCCAAGTTGTCATTTATCTGATGACGTACTATAATCACCCAAGGCCAACTTCAGAGATCTTTGAGGATAGTAGTTATGATAAAATATTTTCATCTGTAAGTATTGGGATTTTGAATTTCCTAAGGAGGAGCCATTTTCAAAATCTTAAATAAAATATGGATAACAGGAGGGCGGAACATGTCCTGATTGGGGGAAGGGGAGGAGGTAGGATGGTGAATATATTGCAAAAAATGTGTACACGTGTGTAAATGCAATAATGATGCCTATTGAAACTACTCCAGGAATCGGGGGAGAGGGGATAAAGAAGAGCACTGGATGGGGTGAAGTCAAGTATCATATATCTGATATATTATATTAAGCTTTGTAAATGCCACAATGAGCCCCAACCCAGCACAACAATAAAGGAAATAAAATCATGGACTACTAACTACTAACTACTAAAAAAGTTGCCTCTCAAGATACTATTTATATCATAAAATTTCTACACATAAAGTACTCCAAGAAAACTGGAATATTTGGGTTTCATAACATGAAAAACTGAGTATTAAAGTTGTATTAGGATTAAAAAGTAGGAGTTTCTTTTTTTTCTAATTATGGAAAGATAAGTAATATCATCTCACAAACTCACATAACTCAAAAAATTTCCCAAGTAATATTTGTACTGATTTTCTTGTCTTTTATTGGAATAATGTACTTGTCATGCAAATTACAAGCTGTACATCTGCTTGAAGGTCCTTCAAGAGACTCAATTTATTATGTTTCTGTTACCAGGAAACACATTTAAGTTATTCACATTAGAAAAGGATACAAAGCTCCAAGTTTGTAATGATGTTATCTATTTGAGAAACTTCAATTAAAAACTATACTTACTGATAGTAAGTCTCAAAGGGCTAAGCACTTTGGCCAACCTGGCTAAGATTACCAAAATACCACTATCTCAATAGATTGCAAAGTGTATATCAGCAAGAGTAACCCAACACAACTTTTCTTTGTCATTTACCAATCAGAGGAAAAAAGAACTCTAAATATGGACAAGGTGATTTAGTTAAGACTGATTTACAGTATTACTTTACAATAATTAGCGAGTATGTATTAGATGAAGTAGTTAGTCCTTTTGGAATTAGATCAAAATTTAGAGATTAACCTTCAGATAGTGACCTTTGTTCCCTGTCAACCTTGGCTATTTATAGATCTTGGTTTCAAGGTTAATGATACTATATCCATTACACTGTCAGTTTGCTAAGACAAATCAATTCTTGAATGATATCACTATAATACAGATTTTTTACATCAAGAATTATTCTGTCCATGCACGTCATAATTCAATTATTATGAAAGGAAACCACATTAAATTGTTCTCATATTAAATGACACTTTTAAACTAAGTGCTTCTACTACATTTTCAAATTTAGGTTCTTCAAAGTGAAGAGTGGAATGGCTTTTAGACACTTTAACTTATAAAAGCAAAGACACACCAAATAAAAGATATAACTTGCTTATCTCTGTATCCAAGACTGAAAAATTGCTCCACATATATTTATTTAGATATTAAATATTAAATTGCTTTTAAAATCTCTTGTAGTGGCTTCATATCAGAGAGAGAACTAAAGTAGTGTACATCTCTGATTGGTTTGGGAACATTTTCCAAGATTAGAAAATTTTATAAAAACAAGAGATATAGAAATTCCACAATAATTTAAAATGCATTATAAAAAATTTTAAATGTCATGCTGGATTCTAATTCAAGAAGTTATTTGCCTGCACATCAAAGTAATAAGTTATGTCACATTTCTACTCAACAATATCATGTTGTATAATTTGATTTTACCATCATGTAATATTGTTTAATATTTAACAAAGAAGTCTATGCTTCTTACTTTATACTTTTTAAATACTTTCTTTCAATTATAAGAAACATAAATGACTATGGAGCTGGTATACATCTTGAAATTTCTCCTCTATTGAGTGAATTGAAACATTCTGTAATTTGTGTCTATAACCATTTTACTACTGGTGGCCTTCTTTTTTTTCTTTGCATACTGAAATCCAACAATGAAAATACCTACAACAGGTAAATAAATCACAGGTTTAAACATTTCATGTCACATTTTAAAGACCGTATTTTTTATTTGAACAATAAATTTACCAGCAAAGAATTTGAACCAAGTGATCTCTGTCCCTGAACAGCCACTATAATCACAACATTTAAACATTGACTCTGACAGTTTGCAGTGATGTTTCATCAAACACTTTATTCTTCACAATAAATCACAATCTAAATTAGAGACATAGCTTGACATTAGAAATTTAAATAACCTTTTAGAAATTAAGATGTATATTTGAATTCATACTTACATAAAGTTCAGCTATCTTCCATTTCACTATATTCTGTCATTTTTGCATTCAAATTATCATGATATCAAAAAGTCCCATTGTTTTGCCTTTCTCCAATAGAACAGAGAACTAACAATAGAAATGTTCAATATGAAACCATGGTTACATTTGAAGAAGTTCTTTATGCATTAGTCACACACTGTTAATTTGTGTTATGTCCTTCACTTATGGCATGTTCCAGAAGATTAAAGGAGGCTCTGCTCTTGGGAATATAGAATTGGAAGCTTTCAGAAGACCAACTAGTTTTATTAAACAATACTGGAGGTTCTTAAATAAAGCAAAAAGAAACCAAAATGTACCCTCTCATTTAACACATGTAAAATGGCATCTTGCTATAGGCATTCCTTGTTATACTTATTCTAGTGAAATTTGTGGAAACCAGCATTGTGGATTCTGACATCAACCTTATCAAGACATATTTTGGATGTACTGATTTGCAGAGATTACTATACCTTGAGCCATTTGAGCTTCACTCTTACCCCTACCTTGCTTGCATGTACATAGTTTGAAAGTTTATACTCTAGTTCCTTGTTCTCCATCCAGTTTCCTTGATGGAGTTGGAGTTCTCCCCTGAGACTCTACACTTGGCTGGTGCCCAGACACTCTGCCAAGTAGCTTCAGTTTCCATACCTTAGAAGTGGTTGTGCTCTTTACATATCAGCTGCTTTTTCTTATGTTGCAGAGAAGCAGATGACCCTAAAAGTCATAAGATGTCCTTTGTGTGGCATGAAATATGGCTATAGGCCAGGACTTCCTTTTGACAAACAGGACTTCCTGTTTACAAACTCCCTTCATTATTTACTCCCATGTTAAGATATAGGCTGTCCTCGACACCAGTTAATTTTCTGGCATCCTTCAAACTCCATATTATCTGACCTAAGATATTTCTCTTAATGTGGTATAGAATGGCAGAATTAATTATTCCAAACCCTGTGGCATACTGAGACATCTTTCAAGTTACTTTTATTTGCCTTTATCATTATAATAAAGAACAAAAAGATGGCTTAAGAAAACTTGTTTCATTATATTACAAGACAAAATTCATTTAATTATATGTTATCGCTGAGTCATTTAGTGATTAATATTTTCAAAACCAAATTATATGGATTTGAATTAAAAAGGGTGAGCTATAACTCATATTTTATATAATATCTAGCCTATAACAAAGATAATAAAAATTAATTTAGTTAATTAATATTTTTACTACTTCAGTTCTAAAGGAAAAGTCACAAAGAGGACTGGGGATAGTATATGTGGGTGTATGATTATCAACTTTATGGCAAATAACAATATCATTTCAGTTACATAAAATTCACCTTGCATATTTGCTCCCTAATAATCATATGTTTTGATACACAGAATCACTATAATTACTACCACAGGAAAATGTCAATAAAAACATTTGAATAGGGTTTAACAGTTTCCAAAGCGCTTGCACAAATGGATAGCTAGATATTAACTATAATCTAGTTATATACTACAGTTTACCAGATGTTCCTCCTTATCCACACTTTCACTTTTTGTAGCCTCAGTTACCCACATCCAACCATATTAAATGGTTAATTTCAGAAATAAACAATTCATAAGTTTTAAATCACATGCGACTGTGAGTAGCATGATGAACTCTCACACCGTTCTGTTCTGCTCCACCTGGGTATCCACCATCTCTTTGCTAGTGCGTCCACATTGTATACACTACCCACCTGTTAGTCACTTATTAGGCAACTCGTTATCAGATCAGCTGTCATGGTATTGCATTGCTTGTATCTAAAGGATCCTCTGTTTACTTTTATGCTCTAAAGCACAAAGGTAGTAATACTGACAACTAGTATATGCTGAACAGAAGTTGTAAAGTGTTTTCTTTTAGTGAAAAGGTAAAAATTTTTCAACTTACTAATGAAAGAAAAATTAACATGTTGAGATTGCTAAGATCTATAGTAAGAATTAATCTTCTATTCATGGAATTGTGAAGAAGGGTAAAAGGAATTTGTGCTAGTTTTGCTGCCATTCCTTGAACTGCAAAAGTTATGGTTATGGTGCACAGTAAGTTCACAGTTGAGATGGGACAGACATTAAATCTACATAAGTATGAATAGGAAAAATCATACTATATGTATGGTTTAGTATTATACATGGTTTCAGATATCCATTTGGGCTTTAGAACCTACTCTTTAGATAAGGAGGAACTGCTATATAAGAAATAAAAGACTATGGGCTGGCAAAGTGGCTCAAGTGGTAGAGCTCCTGCCTAGCAAGCTTGAGGCCCTGAGTTCTAACCCCAGTACTGCAAAAAAAGAAAAAAAAATTCTAGAAATAAAGGAATAAAATAAGGGGAAAATTGTACTTTATTAATTTACATCATTCTACCCATGGTTACCTGGGTTACTAAAATAACCCAGTTATTTTAGTAATTAAACTGAAGTCACACATAAAAATTTTGAGTTCATTTAGAAGACATGTATAATTCTAAAACTGGCTCTTATTCTTAGTATATATGCTAATCAGGTATCTTTAATGTCATATATATTCTTTTATTGAATGAGAAAAGTTTCTACCCCACATGGTAAGAAAGTTCATCACTAAAAGTAAAAATAAGTTAAATTATTTTGACTCAATTAAATAGAAAATGAACCATTTCACTGAAAATATTTGGATGCATTGGATAAATAGTAATATAAAACAGAATATATAATTAATTCCATATTATTGCTAAAGTGTTATAAATAATAGAATGGCTACTCTATGAAATTTTTTTCTCTTGTGAATACATTCATAGTTGTCTGTCATTCAGTTTCAGTTGCAGCAATGAATATAAAAACTCATGGACTGATGTTTTTATTGTTACACAATGAGATAGCCACAATCCTACAGTTGAATATAGGGTTTCACATTTTTAGATTTTTTACTAGAGTCACTGCATCATGTACCTTAATAACAAAGAAACCTTATTTTTATTGGCTATCGTGCATAAATAGGTATTGATTTCTTTGGAGTAGTGGCATAAATAATGAACAGAGGGAATGACACAGCCAAGTGTAGGCAATAAACTAAATCTCTACTGAGCCATGTTGTTATGTAAAAGGTGAAGCAATGACAGAGCTGGACGAAGGTGTTAAACAAAGATACATTCTTTAAATTGCATCCGTGTAAAGCAGTTCCACTAGTTTTCAAGCTTAAAAACAAACAAACAAAAAGTTGTTTTTCAAATCTAGCTGACTTTCAAAAGTTCTCCAGAAGCTACAAGAAATATTACAAAGTATTTTTGTTTCTATAAAAAATATTTGAGTTAATTTTATAGAGATTCAGGATGATAAATGAAAGCTTATTATTTTGTGCCACAAGTATATTTATCTGAACACTTTAATTAAATCCTGACTATAGTTTCCATGAATATTTTGCATCTCCAAGGATGATCACTCAATTTCCACTTGAAAATTCTGACCTAATTACCACAGCATCTCATAAAACTTAAAACCCATTACTGCCGTGATCAACCTTTTTAATATTTTCTCATTTATTTAATATATTTTATAATGAAATTCATTTCAGACTACTTAAAGCTTATCCTCATAAATTGTTATTTTATCCCTTCTTAATAAGTATAAGTTTTCCTTCTGTTATTTCTGTTAGTTCTAAGTTACTTTAGTTAGCTTCACACAGTACAAAAATTAACTTTGTATAGGGCGCTACCTCGATTTCAAACATATGCCTATGCTCTGGGACTCTCTGTATTTTTTTCTTTTTTATTTGTTTTTATTGTTCTGTTTGATTTTTGTAGTTCTGGGGACTGTACCCAGGACTTTGTGCAGGCTAGGCAAGTGTTCTACTACTTAGCTACATAACAACCTTCTTTCCATGTTTTGTTCTACTGATATTCTCTGCTTTGTTTATCATCAACCTCTCCATTTATTTGACTCATTATTATAAACTTGAAAACCTACTAAAAGCTCATCCATCTTGTAAAACACTTCCTGTCACCCATACACTCTACAGTTACTTCTATCTATTCCAATTTATGGATAATCTTCTTGAAATGTTACCTGTAATATTTACATTTCATTAGCTCCCACTGGTTCCATACCTACCAGCATTCTCTAAGTAATCTGAACTTTGGATGCCGTGTTTCTAAAACACATAGACACTTGATAGGATTCTTCTTACCTGAGCACTTACAAACATTTGGTAGGGCTAATAAACAGTTTCTTAGCACTATTTCTTCCTTTGGCTTTCCTAAAACCACATCTCTGAATTTACTCCTAACCAGAATAACTATATTTCTTGATTCAAATGTAAAATTCTTAGATTATGCTTTCTGTCATGTTTTCTATTTGTCCATGATTTTTCAATTCTTATAAAATTTGACTGTTGACTCTTGCATTAGATATTTAAAGATTTGATAAATTTCTACTTCAAAATTTCATCTTCTGCCTGGCATGAGAAAAACATACAATATATAGAGTTTTCATTTCAATTATATATTATACATTATTATTATGACATCATACTAAAATATTATTGGACATATGCTCATATAGACTATAGATTAGACTTATGCTTACAAATATTTGAACAGAAGAAAAGATGGAGGCAGCAATGATTAGTCTCTAATTAATTATTATTCCTCTGCCCTACACAAATATGACCTTTAAACACTCAGAAAATATACTATTAGCTGAATCATTGTCTTTGAATATAAATGCTTTCAGAGTACTTTTTAAAAAATTCATTCTAAAGATTCTTTTTTTGAACTATCTATCTATATTTGATGCTTTTCTTTCTCTTACATACCTACATATGCAGAGGGAGAGAGAGAGAGAGAGAGAGAGAGAGAGGTATCCCTACAATTTAACTTCTGAGATTATTATCTCTGATTTCCCATAGCAGAAACTGTGAATCATCCACTCCAGGCACATACTTTAAAAAAAATTCATTTCCTTGTCAGGACTACAAGTATATAGATTGTTTCTTTCATGAAAGAAACCATTTATTTATTTATTAGAGTTGATCATGAGCAATAATTGTTTGCTGACTTGGTCATCTGTCCATGAGCACAATGTGTTCAACACTGGAAATACTTAAAAAAATTTGATCTTCCCCAGTGTCTTAATTTAGAATTCTGGAAATCCCAGTCTCTTTCTGTAAAGACATATAAACCTAGTAGTTCTCAACCAATGAATTAAGAGGGTGGGTTGAGATGCAGAGGAAAAGTTTACTATTTTTTCTACCTATCACCCAGAATCTTCAAGGCTTTTTCTCACTTTATGCTCGTTCCTATAACAAAATCCAGATTGTTTAACAAAATTCAGATTTTTTCCTTTATTGTTGGAATGGGTGAGAGTACATTGTAGCATTTATACAGGTTCTTTTATGTATCAAACATATCAGACATGAATTCACCCCCATTCTTAACGATCCAATTCTTTTCTTACCAAGAGATATAATTTCTTTTGCCAAGCTTCTATTTCCATTCATTTAATGTCTCTAAAAGTGATTTGACAATAGGAAAAATATCTAAGTTTTTTTTAAAACTTAGCATACTCCAAATCACTCAGTAATGTGACCACTATATGTTTAAAATATATTCAGAAATTTAGTAAAGATGGCAGGGAAATTTATTGAAGGTAAATGTGATTATAGTTTGATACCTATAAATACTAATAAAATAGAACAATACAGCTATTATGCTTATTTTATTAAGCACTAAAATTTTTGCTTTTTCTGCATACCTAAAGGTAGGAGGATGAAGAGAGAACTAGAAATTTGGAAGGTGGCAAATTGTGAGGTGCTTTCTGTGTATATTATAAATCCTTGTGAAGCATCTTGGATAAAGCCCTGTGTGTCCTCCCTCTTCTCTGCAGCTTCAATTGCTATAGCTTCTTTAGCCTTGTTGTATTAAATTCAACACTAGCATCAGAGTGTGAAGTTGCCAGGGAAATAATTTCAAAAGATACGTATGCATGGCCCCAATTGGTTTTCTCTGGATTAATAACTAGCTCAATGCAATTTAATTCATTTCAAATCAATGATGCTACCAATCTATCGGAGGAAGAAAATTGCACTTATCTCTGTTTAACATTTGGGCAGCAAATTACCTACTTTTGCTCCTTGCTCCCTTTAGTCCTTAAATGCTTTTAATTCCAATGTAAACAGCATTATCTGTCTGTACAATTCTAGCCTTTATACAACATGAATTTTGTTTTTGCAATAGCTTTCTACCCTCCAGTAGCCAATTGTGGTGTATTGCAGCAACTGCTGTCAACAGGACCTACCTAAGACAATGATTTCACTGTGGCACTTTTGGCTGAAGAAAGGCCACTAGCTTATGAATGTCATTGAATCTTTCACTTGGGTTTCTAAAATTATCCAGCACCAATTATCTCGATCAATCATTTGGCAAAATCATATACCATTTTGTGATATTGGGTTTTTTTTCTGTTGTATTTATCTCAAATTATATTTTGAGCTACTTGGATTTTTCTTTTGATTTCTTGCTTACTTAAATCATGTCTGTCCATTGTATTCTATAAACATTGTAAAGTAATATCCTTAATTACACCACAGCACATACTAGATATCGTTATTGAGATCTTAGATAGAAGAAACTGAGTCACAGCAAGATATTTGACTTGTCTAGTTCCACACTCCTGAAAAATGACAAAGCCAAGATTCACCCAAGGACACTTGGTGCTGAAGCCCTCTCTCCCTACAACCACAACAAATTGCCTCCTAGTAACATTGTTATTTGATGATATTTGACAAGGAAAGAAAAACAAAATTGTTGACTAGAAAATGAAAGCAAAACTACTGCTTTTGCTGCTTGATTGATTTGCTTGGTTATTAAAGCCAGGTAGGAAAGACAAAAAGAAGAATCATGAAGCAGATGGCAGGAAAAGCATTGAGCAAAACTGGGCACACTGCACATTATTGCTATTATCTGACATATTTCCCCTGAGTCAGTAAAATATCCAGAAATAGTAGGAGTAATAAGTCTACTGTATTTAGAGAAGAATCTATAAGGTAATTGAGGAGAAATATACATAGAGAATTGTCACCTTATCACTAACATTTATTTGAGTCTAAAGAAAGAAAAAAAGTATTTTTTAGGCTACCTTCCCTTGTATTGAAATTCATGTAGAATAAATGTTCCATCAAGAGGCACCACTGTCTACTGGGAATTTTAGGTGATCTTCTTCTTCACAGATATGTGGAAGTCATGCATATAAAGAATTCACTTGAAGCTGTAGGTCAATAACATACAAAGTAGGTGTTTGATAAACATTTCCCACATGTCTGTTGAAGATTTTCCCTGATTTCCCATGTAACCTGTGAGGGAAAAAAAATCCCTTCATACCACTGGTGACAGGTAGATTATTGTTTTTCTTTTCATTCTTGATGGTGCTAAACATGAATTCTTTTATTAATTTAAAGGAGTACTGTTTTAGTATTCAGCTTCTTTTCTACTTAATCAGCTCTTGATAGCCAGCCAAAGGCAATTTTTTTGATAAAACAAATTATCAGTCATTTTATAAAAATGTCTCAGTTAACAACATCAAAAGTTCATGACTTTGAGAATCTTTGTTGGAAATCTAAACAAAATATTCCATCAGGACTGTAGTTTTGACATTCTCTCTAGAAATCACCTCCTCTTTTCCACCTGCAGGGTCTTTGGTATTTCTCCTCATTGGATCAGTTCGCACTTGTGACAATTTTAACAGAATGGAGGGTGTCTGTGAACGTACATGTTACATGAATTTTGCATGCATATGAAGATGTAGAAGTCTTAAAATTCTTTTTGATAGAAATTTTATGCTATGATTTTTCTTTTGTAGGAAGGCAGGAAGAAGTAATATATGAAGGTATATACCAGTTTGATGAAGTTTATTCATTTCTATTTCTATAGGACAGAAAATATTAAGGAAGCATATAGGGGTTGAAAAATCTAGTGGCAGTTATACTAAACACAATTTTTGAATCTAAATAATAGCATTAGTGGTACTACTCAGGTAGTACAACACTCAGTTTTTACAGAAAGAAATATCAATCTCAAAGATGGGCAATTGTCACTTTATTATTTCAATTATTGCTAGCATTCATTTTGCCAGAAAAAAGATTAAATTTTCTCCTTACTCCCTAAATTGTGATATTGAGAGGAAAACCCAAGGGAGGAATACCTAAATTATGACAAATTAGACAAAATTTATTTTGTAAATATAAGCTGATGAGTGGCCATCTGTACTAACAATGTAAATCTAAACAACAATGTACATGTTGTAACAAAAAGGAATAATTTTGGACTAGCCCAAGAACTGCAGTATATTGGAAATATGATATAATTTTTTATGCTAACAAATATATTGCTATAAGATTATATTTCACTTATGAGTGAAAAAGCACATAAAATTTCACTAAATTTAGAGAAAACAGTCAAAAGAGCTATGATCATTTTTCTTCACAAGTAAAATGGGACAAAAAATATAAATGAATTTTCTATCATTATCTGAAAGTACAACTGCAGAATATAGTGTAGAAATGCAAGTAAAAATAGGTGTAATGGGGTCCTAATCATCTCCCATACTACTTTTGATCTAACATCAATCACTCTTAAAATTGTTGCTCCCCTCCCACAAAATAGCTATAATTCTAGGAAGCAAAAGCTTACAATACACTTCATTGAAAATGGGGATTCATAATAGTAATAAAGTAGAAATTAATGAAAACCTTTCTAAGCACCATCCTCCACCCCTAACTTTTGCTTACCACACAGGCATCTCCAGCATTCAAAAAAAAAAAAAAAACCCACTTTTGCAACCTCTGAACTCTATCCTTGAGGTCTCCTTATTTGTTTTGCAGTATAATTCGGAGGCATAAATTTTTCCTCATTTCTATTACTTAATTCAGCAAGAAAAGCATGTTTCTTATAAAGCTGTGTGACTTCAAATACTGAATATTTTTGCTTGTTACAAATAAACAGGTTTTACTCACAAATGAAATAATTATCTGAAAACAAAAGATGTTTAAGAATTGGAACAGGAGAAGAAAAAGAATTTGTATGAAAGAATCATAGGAATTAATGGTTAAACTTCTATAAAAAAGTAAAGCAAATACTAGGAATCATGAATTAACCACAGTATTTCTTGTAGAAATTTAGTTAATTTCTGTAACATGGTAACAATGTTTCTGCATTTTCAATGAGAATTTAATAAAATTTATGTATAAAAAGAAACTACTTTAAGACTGTAAAGCCAAGTATTTGTAATACTTACATCTAGGATAACTTTCACCTTGGTGCAGTGACAATTCTATAGTCCCAGCTACTCCAGAGGCTGAGGCAACAAGATCACGTGAGCCTAGAAGCTTAAGGAGAGATTAGGCACTGCAAAGAGGTAGTGATTCTGAGTGAATGAATGCATGCATAGATGGATGAATAACAGAAGAGAACTTTCACTCAGAATCTTTTTATTTTTTAAATTTTATTTATTAGCATATTATTGTACTGGGGGTACATTGTGATATTTACAAAGGTGGTTACAATATTATCTTAGATTCACCCCCTCCATCATTCTTCTTTATCCCACATACCCCCATTTCTGGAATAGTTTCAACAGATGTCATTTTTCCATTTTCATACGTGAGTACAGAATAATATTTCCACCATATTCACACTCCTACACCTTTTCCTTATGTCCTATCCCTCCGAATGGTACCAATTCCCAAACAGGACCTTTCTATTTTCCTGTCCTTTGTTTTTGAGAAACAAGCATTTTTGTTCATTTAAGAAAGCTAAACTCCCTATAGGGAGTTTATTATGACATTTTCATGTATTTATGTACTATATCCTGAATTGGTTCATCCCCTCAATTCTCCCTTTCTATCTTAGTCTTCTTCTTATGATAATTTCAAGAAGTTTAATTATTCTATATTCATCATTGTATAGAAAGTACATCATCAGTATTCACCTTTTTTTACTTTCTTCTTTCACCCTTCTCTTCCCATGAGTGCCTTTCCCTTAGTGTAACCTGTTTTTCAACCTGTCCTGCATTGTTTAGGTGTCTGTTCATTGTTCAGTGAGATTTTTGCCTTGGTGTTATACCTCTATATGCATTGTGCTTAAGTTGATACAACTACTCCACTGCATTTCCTTACCCTTTTCCTCCTATCCTGTGTTGTTTAACAGTTTTCAGTGTGTTCCCTTGTGTTTTGTTCCTGCACAGATGTGATGTATTTCATTGTTATGCGTTATCTTTCTTCCCTTCTTTTCTTCCTCCCTTGGTCTCCTCCACCAGTCCCACTTTTAGTTTCAAGTTCTGTATATATTTATATGCATATATAAAATATTTCTTGTATTTGTATTGGGCCTATATTTCACATATGAAAGAAAACATGTGGCCTTTGGCTTTCTGAACCTGGCTAACTTCACTTAAGATTATTTTTTCCAGTTCAATCCATTTACCTGCAAATGGCAAAATTTCAGTCTTCATTTTGGCTGAACAAAATTCCACTGTATATAAATACCACATTTTCTTATTCCATTTATCAGTTGTGGGGCATCTGGGCTGTTTCTATAACTTGGCTATTGTAAATAATACTTCAATAAGCATGGGTATGCAGATCCCTTTGTTGTAACCTGACATATTTCTTCAGGTATATGCTGAGGAGTAGTATTGCTGGATCATATGGCAGCTCTATTTTTAGTTTTTTGAGGAGCCTCCATACTGCTTTCCATTATGGTTATACTAAAGTGCACTACCACCAACAGTGTATAGGATTTCTTTTTCCCCATACTCTTGCCAACAATTGATTTTTGTGTTCATGATAACAGCCATTTTAACAGGAGTGAGGTAGAATCTTTATATGTTTTGATTTGCATTCCCTTAATAGCCAGGGATATTGCGCATGTGTTTTTTTGGCCATTTGCTCTTCTTTCTTTGAAAAAGTTCCATTCAGTTCATTTTTCAGTTTCTTCATTGGGTTGCTGATTCTTTGGGATTTTGTTTTTTGAGCTCCCTCTATGTTTTGGTTACTAATCCTTAGTTAGATGTATAGCTGACAAAAATTTTCTCCTATTCTGTGGGCTGCCTCTTCAATCTGGTGACCATTTCTTTTGTAAGAAATGTAAACTTAAAAGAAGCTTTTAAGTTTCCTATAGTCTCATTTGTCAATCCTTTCTCTTTGTTGCTAAGTCATTGGGTTACTATTTAAGAAGTTATGACATATGCCTATAAATTACAATGTATTCCCTACTCTTTCTTGCACTAGTTTCAACATTTCAAGTCTTACATTAAGGTTCTTAATCCACCTTGAGTTGATATTTGTGCACCATCAAAGACATGGGTCTAGTTTCAGTTTTCTGCATGCATATATCCTGTTTCCTGAGAAATATTTGTTGAAGAGCTGTCTTTTTTCCATGTTTGGGATGCCTTTGTCACAAAACAGGTGGACATAGCTGCATGGTTTTTTATCTGGGTCCTCTATTCTGTTCCATTGTTTTTCATGTCTGTTTTTGTGCCAGTATCATGCTATTTTTATTGCTATGACTCTGTAGTATAGTTTGAATTTGGTTATTGTGACACCTTTGGCATTGCTCTTTGTGCTCAGTATTGTCTTGGCTACTCAAGGCTTTTTGTGTTTCCAAATGAACTTCAGGGTTGATTTTTCAATCTCTGTGATGAATGTCATTGGAAGGTTTATGGAGATTGCATCAAACATGTAGATTGCTTTTAATAATATAGCTGTTTTCACAATATTGATTCTGCCAATCCATGAACATGGGAGATCTTTTCACTTTCTCTAGTCTTCTATTTCTTTCTTCAATGGTTTATAGTTTTCATTGTAAAGGTCTTCAACTTCCTTTGTTATGTTTATTGTATAGGTGTTTTTTGAGGCTATTGCAAATGAAATTGTTTTCCTATATTTTTCTCAGTTTATTCACTCAAAATATTTTTAATTAAAAAGAACATTATAGATGACCTTTTAAAAACACACCAATGAATTGAACAAGTTCCTCAAAAAAAGTGATGATCTTGCTTGTTAAGCATATGAAGAACTCTTTCACATCATGAATCAGCATGGAAAGGTAAATTTAAAACCAACAACAAGTTTACCTTCTACATTAAAAATGCCTTAAAATAGCTTTGACAATGTAAAGTATTGGTGAGGACAAGAAGCAACTTGAATTCTCGTACACTGCTGGTGGGCATAAATTGGTACAATCTCCTTTGGAAAGTGACAGCATCTATCAAAGTTGATAATCACACCTTGCATCTCCTCAATTCTATGCCTAGATATACGTAGAACAGAAAAGTGAACAAAATGTGTGATATGAGCTCAATGCTACATATTTACAGCAGCATTCTTCATAACAACTCCGAATTGGAGGCAGCCCAAACTGTAAAGTAATGAGCAAGAACAAATCCCCAATGCATGTGGCCTTTCCTTTCCCTTCTCTGTAAATAAAACTTTTCTGACCTTTGCTGCTGGAGTCCATCACTGATGTGTATCAAAGCCAAACAACAGACCCTTTCCACCACCTGAGCTTCCCAGCGCCTTAGTAGTGGAATTGGTAAAATTATAGAAAATTGACACAATATTGTTGGTCAGTTATTCTTCAAAATCATACTTTTCTTCTACTAAGACTTTCCTTGATGGGGCCACCCAAGTAACACATCAAGTTTATGACTGATGAAAGGAACAGCATAATCAAAACTCAGAGGACACATGGTTCTGGTGAGAAAGATGTGTCCATGGCAAAAAGCATAAGAATGACACAGATGGTGCTAAGATGAAGGAGATGGATTTGACTCAAATTCTGGAAGTATTAAAAGGTCATGAAGGAGATTGTATTTTTTTTTTTTAGTAGGGAGTCATTTAATAGCAGGAGAAAGAAAAATCACAGATCTATACTTTAGGATGATTATCGTGGTATTGAATGATAAATTTGTTGATATAAAGACTCAAAGTTAGTAAAATACATTTTTTACCAAGAGAAAAGGGTTAAACAAAACCCTTAGAAACCTTAGAAAAAACTTTAGAAAATATTGCTTCATTACCATAGTATTTCCAAAGAAAGCTCTCTTGTGAATGGATATTCACATTCTGAAAGTCACAATTTGAGAGCAGAAGAATTAAATTGGTGTTTTCTCTCTGCCATCACATCATTTGGAAGTCCAAACCCCAAGTTAAAATTTTAAGAAAGTCTAACAAGAGCTTAGAGTCTCTTAAGGCAGATGAAGTGGCTACATTCCTAGAGTGCACGATGGTCTTTTAGGCTTGGTAGAGGGACTACAGAAAGTTTTGTTTTCTGTATTGTAGCAGGCTTCTATAGACTCCGAGGAGAAGATTCCCAAATTCTTTGCATCTCACATGGAAGCATCCAGGCAGGATACGTGGGTCTAATAAGAGAAGTAATGGAGTTTATTAAAAATTATGGAAAAAGTTACAAACAACAATTTTGAGCCAGGTAGGAGATGGAAGCAGAGAGAGAAAAGAAAGGGGGTTTCTTCTGGTTTCCATGTGCTTTTAAAACCTGTGCTAACCTATATGAGGGGAAAAACCTGGGTGGAATAATGACTACCAATAATCAATGAATGGGTAGTGCCATTGGTGGTCCCTGGGTTAAGGTGGTGGTGGTTTGAACTGTCCCCAGGCCAAGGTGTGAATAATCTACACATATTTGCAATTGAAAAGAAGTCTCAGAGAAAGAGATGTTCAATGTGAAATATAATATTAAGTCATATATGCTTTGAGTCCCAAACTTTTCCTATCTTTGCCTGCCTCAATATGACCTTTTCCCCATAAAACAAAACCTTTTTAGTTACGACTGTGATGAATATATCATTATTTTGGATGTCTTAAAAATTTCTCAGTTGTCTAGTGCCTCCTGTGGAAATGAAAATCATACTCATAAAGGAAACACCCAATATGTGATTTTTCTTCCAAAATATTAAACCAAAATCTGTATAAGGTCTAGAGAAGATTAGGTATCCTTAAAGTATGTGGAGGTATATATTAAAGTGACCCTGTTAAAGAAACAATTTTATATTATTACACCGTATATCAAAATTCATGACATTTTTATAGTTTGATATTTTGTTGCATAAAGTAACATTTCCATGTTACCTTTATATGCACTTTAATGTTTTAAATTACTTGAAATTTACTTACCAAAAATTCAAAGCATATATTTTAAATTACTTTAAATTGAGTAAAATTGATGCTATGACATGTTTCCCAGGAGTTTCAGACTCTGATGTTGCCTACTAAATAATGATTACTTTTCCTTTTGACTTATATCACAACTCTCTTTTTTGTAGTAGTAGTAATGTGACAATTAGAATATTGACTACTCCAGATCTTCTTGCAGTCATGGGAGGTCAAGGCTCACACTTAGGTTTTGTGTGCTATAATAAGTAATCTAATAGTTGGGGATTATGGATAAGCTGTTACCTTCCTGAAAAAAAAAGTGGGGAGAGAATGATCTATAATGAGTTTTTGACTCTATTTACACTTTCTTGACTGAAGTATTGATTGACACGAGGCTTGGAGGTAGAACAGTGAGGTGAGGACTCTTGAACAGGTGAGCATAATAAATCAACTTATAAGAATATAGAAAGAGCCTGAGTGTTACCTCTCCAGTGCTGTTCAATACAACTTTCTACTGTGCTGTCAAACACAGTAGCTACTTGCCACATATAATTATAGGGTATTTGAAATTCAGCTAGTGAGACTGAGGAATAAATGTTTAACATAACTTTAATATAAACAGTCACATGTAGCTAGTGATCACTCTATTAATAGTAAAAGTAAACATATCATTATTTAATTAAACTTCATAGGCAGGTTTATATAATATACAATTGGTTGCACTAATAACTGTATATATTTATGCTTTAATTGGAGCTTCGAATTCTGTCTTTACCTCATGGCCTGAAAACGTTTCCCCTAAGTCACTTTCAAATCACACCTCAGTGGAACTGAACAACAGATATTTGAGGCTTTCCTTACAGTGAGAAAAATGAATGGAAACATGAAGTATTGAACAGAGATTTGCTTACATTGGGCAAGCTTCCAATACCTGGAAGACATCTTCCCTCCTCTAAATATAATCAAGCTTTTTCACCTAGATTTCATAGTGCACACACCAAACAAAGCAGAAAGGTGTGTGTTCCTGGCAGACTCAGCCTTTCTTTCCCAAAGAAAACTGGGGCTCTGCTTCCCCTCCAGGGATATGTCACATAATTACATATTATTCTGCCCCTATTTGTTTAACTTCATTTTCAGATAGGCTAGGTCTTCAGATGTGGGTTTGTTTTATTTTGGATTTTAAAGAAAAAGGATAATGAGGAAACAGAAGGCTTCACTGGTGGTAAAGAATACATATGTGTTCTATTTCCCTATACTTCCTGATTGTTCACCCAGAGCATAGAAAGGACAGGGACTAAAGTAGCAATCACCCAGAAGGAACAGAAGGCTACCTTTGGACAACTGAGAGGTTAGCCATCTTGTGAGCAAGAAATAGATATTAAAAGTCTTTTGGAAAACTAGATAGCATTTGTTGCCCTCAACGCAGAGAAACTAAAGCAGATACTTTAAAGCAACAGGAACTAGAGAAAAGGTTAGATCAAGAAGAATTAACCTAGAAGGTAACACACATGCACAGGATATCAATGTGAGTCAACTCCCTGTACAGTTATCCTTATCTCAACTAGCAAACACCCTTGGTCCTTCCTATTATTGCTTATTCTCTCTCTTCAACAAAATTAGCGAAAAGGGCAGAATAGTTTTTTTTCTGCTGAGTAGCAAGGGGTAATGGGGGGTAAAGGGGGGCAAGGGATGGGGTGGGGGAAGGGGGGAGAAATGACTCAAACATTGTATGCACATATGGATAAAACAAATTTTTTTTAAAACTTAAAAAAAAAGTCTTTTTGAAAAAAAAGTGAAAAGATGAGAATCTATTTCTGAGACTCCCAATTGTCAATATAAATATGACTTCTGAAAACAAAAGAATGAAGGCAGTCACCAAAGCCATCAGCTTAAACCCTAGGCTGTGAATTGAGACACAGTTCAGTGGAGTATCAAAAAAAATTTATTAGACAGCCTTTGTTAAATGACACAATACTATTCTTATGAAATGGATCACTATTGCTTTTCATTTTAATATTGGAGATTCCTCCTATGTGTGCCTAGTGGTCCTATGTGTTAACTCAAGGGCATTTTATTACTGTGGGTCTGTGTTCCCTACTGAGCTATCCGCATGCACCATCAGTGTAACTACTACTCCATCTTTTGTAGTTTCTTATGTTTATGACCAGACCCATTTGTGTCACACACACATAAACACATACACATCTATAGATAATGTCCATGATATAAATGTATTTATATGTTCATGAATATGAGGATTTAGAAGCTCCTCTTAATCTAACTATAAGCTTGACAAGTCTGGAGCCATTTTATTAAGTTGGAACTGAATATTATTATTTTTTTGAGTGAAAGATGAGGTTTAATGATCAGAGAGAAACAGGGGGGCTCATAAAGGCTGATCCTAGAACTAATTATTATAAGTCACAGATTTTCTTGTTATATACTCACCATTCATGAAATATTAGATCAGAAAATACTATTTTTTGTTTTAAATTTTTTTCAATAAGAAACCCTTGTAATTCTTGAAAGAGTGTAGTGCGTGCTTTTTTCTAACAAATAGAATTCTGGAGCTAGCCAATTCACTACTTAAGGAATTTAAATAGGTCAAGAAAACCATATTACTCTCTGACATGTAAATTGTAAATTACTTAATTATATATGGAAATATAAATTATACTAGAAATTAAATGATAGTCAATATAATAAAGTCAAGGAGCATATCAAAGCTGAATATGAAATTTAGAAAATTTAATGATTTACTCTAAATTGGAAAGTAAATAGTAACTTAATAGGCATTTGTTAGGCATTGTAAGAATCATAGTGAATTCTTATCTAGCATGTACTATATGCCAGATATTATGCTAATCACTTCATATTTTTGTCTCATTTACTGCTTTTAAATCAATTGTTATAAAAGTAAATAAAATCAAGTAACATCTTATTATTCTTATGAAGGATTCGTACTATGGCATAATTCATCCAATATGTATTCTGTATTCATTAGCAAATATTATCTCTAATGAATACTAACCATCCAATTAGGCAGTAACCCCATTTGATAAGAGTTTTAACTGTAAACCCATAAGATGAGCATCCTTATATTCACTTTGGGCTCTACCACTTTGGATATGTAGCTGTAGGCAAGACTTTGAAATTACACTAAATGATTTCCCCTATAAGTATTGAAAAAAATTGTCTCAAGTATTTGCAAAATAACATCTGAATGAGGAAGAATAAAGAAAGTAAAAGATATCTTTGAACAGAACTCTGTTGATTCAAGATAAGAATAACAGGATTTTATCATGTATACTTCTTAAAGTGCAATAGGAGAAGGATAGAAAATGACTCAAGTTTACCAGAGCCAGTACAGTTTCTTTCTGGATTTCATGAAAAAAAGTATTGCAACAAAGTAGGAGTGGTTAGAATTATGAGAGAAAACTTTAATAGAAGAAAAGCTCCTTATAATCAACTTACAACCATTTATTATGTGTCTCACAGTTACTTTGCAAAGAAAAATAGACACAGAACAGGAACAAAGCTTGAGGACAAGGAAATGTCCCCTTTCAAACTACCTTGTCTGAAATCACATACTACAAAAAATAGACATTCTCAGGAAGGCGGGTGGGACACGATGTGACATCATAGCTAGTGTGATATTAGAATTTTTAAGCAAGTTGATGACTTTTTTCTTACAATGGTGACTAACACCTTATCTGCCTCCATTGATTTCTTTTCAAATTATTCATGAAATTACCAGTGTTCTAGTATCTATTACTGTAGAAGCAAGTATTTAACACATTCTCTCTGTTATACAAATGATGTACCAGATTCTGCAAATACTCAGTGTTGCTCCATATTTCTGATCAGTGGAATAAGCAAGACCACAAGGAAAGGCATGTGTGTAAGGTTCATGTACAGTATGGTGATCTCTGAGAGATAGGCTGTGCAACCCATTTTCATCACTTGCAGGTGTTTCTAGTCTCCTCTATACTTTTAGTATCCACTTTGGCCAGGTAAAGACATTTTCAGATAAGATAATCAGTCCCTAGATGTGAACTCTGGTCATAGTTGAGGCAGTCATTCTGAGACAAGTATAATTTATTTCTAAATGTACAGCAGAAAACATTCCATCCTTCAGAGTTAGAAGAATATGCAAAATGAGGACAAAATTATTTCTTAACCTTGCAGAGACACACTATCTGAAGTCTGTCAGATAGTTGGAAGTCTAGCAAAGACTTTGCACATCAAATTATCCTAAGGGTGAAGATCTGGGAGGAGTGTTGTGGCAGTATCCAGGTGGACTGTGAGAGACTCCAAGGAGAAAACATGCATCTTATCTATGCGGAACAGCAAAACACTGGTAGTATAATAAGGGGTGAACGTGTCCTTAGATTAAGGAAAAAATGACATAAACATAATAGGGACATTATATTAAAAATATAGCAAAGAATTGACTCTTGAAATGTAATATCAGAAGAAATGAAACGGTTAGATAGCTCTAAGTGTTATAACTAAATTATAAGAAAGTATGCTATCTGAAGGAAGAGGAGAAAAGAAGAAAGAAGAAAAGAAAAAGAGTCAGATCAGCATGAATATAACTATATCAAGTTAGAGCCTGAGAACTTGGCAAATCTCAGCTATTCCCCACGACTTATCAGCTCCATTGTTTTGGTTATTTAGCTCTGCAGAATCATCAGGTTCCTCATTGATAGTACAGAAAAATTAAAGTGATTCTAAAAATTACAGAATTACAAAACTACAAAAAGGAAAGTATAAAATAATGCCATAATACAAATGAAAAACTTCTAATAAAAACTACTGAAAGAAATTCAATACATGACACAACTGAACATTTTAAGCTCTTGGAGAAAAAACAAAGTTACATTTGTGCTTTACACTATGTTCTGTAACAATGCCAAGCCATTTGAAGAATTATATGTGAAACCCATAATGGTAAAGGAACAAGATGGTAGTGTGTGTGAGTGCCTGCATATGGGAGAGAGAGTGTGACAGTGTGTGTGTGTGTGTGTGTGTGTGTGTGTGTGTGTTTGATAAGCAGATAAGCTCAAAGTCACCAAATAAGTAATATGAAAAAATAAAGGTGAACATATTATTATTATTGCATATAATTTCCTATTAAAAACAATGAAAACAACCTACATAAAATCAAAGGCAAAAATAGCCCATGGAAATTTATAATATGTAAGAATAAAAAAGATATTTTAATATATGAAGAGATGTTGCAAACCAATTTCTAAAATCTTATCTACTGCTTTTAAAAAGCATATTAGTAAATGATTTATAGGATAATAATTTATGGCTACTAAATGTTCAACCTCATTATTATATTAATTTTCTAAATTAATATTTGTTTGACCTGTCACATTTACAAAGATTAAAGAATGACAGTCTGGTGGAAATGTTCACATTTGGCATATTCTCACTCTTGCTGGGAATAAGGCCCAGAGCTACCTTTCTGGAAAGCAATTTCATACCATGCATTAAAAAATCTTTAATAATATTACATACCCTTTGACCTAGTGTGTTCCTTCCTACTGTTTTATCAAAGACAATAAAAAAATTCTGACAAAAGATTAATGCGCATATATATCCACTGTAGCATTACTTTCAATAACAAAATGTTAAAAGCAGCTTGCATGTTTAACATTTGAAAAGTGATTAAATGCATATTGATGTGGTTGGACTTGGATCACATGACAAGGGGAGAGCACATACAGGAGATATGAGAATAGGTAAAAAACCCAAAACATGAAATTGTTTGATGTCCCCACTCCAGAGGAACTAACACAGAAACCTTAAACCAACAGAGGTTAACATGAGAAGGGGATCAGGAAGGAGTGTAAAGATCAGTTAGAGATGAATCAACTCGGGTAGTAACACATTTGTACATGGAAGGAATGCTATGAATCTTTCTGTATAGCTAACCTTAACTCAACTAGCAAAAACGCTTTGTCTACCTTATTACACCTATGTCTTCTCTTCAACAAAATTAGAGATAAGGGCAGGACAGGTTCTGCCTGGAAGCAAGGGGGTGGGGGAGGAGGACAGGGGGGAGAAATGACCCAAACAATGTATGCACATGTGAATAAATGAATAATAAAAAATTAAAAGAAAAAAGAAAAATGACACACCCATTTGCTATTTGAGAAGCTCGATTAGAAATAGATCGAAATCCCAGTTTCTCCCATTTCGTGGCTGTTTCTTAGTCTTTGCTTCCTTAATGTGTAAAGGGTTAGTTATACCTGTCCAAGTGCATTTTTCTTAAAAGTAAATATGACATTTGATACATTGTAAGAACTTCTGTAAATGCCACAATGTATTCCCATCCAGCAAAACAGTAAAAAATGATACAAAGAGTAAATATGATAATACTTTTAAAGAGCCCTATATATATGGGGAATGGAAAGGTTTGTTTAAGGAAAGTTATAAAAATAATGTATGTGAATCCAATTCTATGAATTGATCCAAACATTTGTATATAATATTCAAGATATCATTTTTTTACTTTCTGGTCTTCCCATCCAGTTCTGCATGCTTGTGCAGGATCTTTGTTCTTTCCATGTATCAGATATAAAATTTGGAGCCTGGATTCTGTAAACTGAGTCCCACTAGGTATTTGCTTGAAAGTTTTCATAACACATAAAGCTCCTTTCCCAAATGTAAAAACCAATTTGCACACAAGTACAGTCCGGGGATGTTGCCTCTAGGGAAGCATATAGGACTGCAGGAGTTTTTATCATCAGACACTGTTTCAGTTATTGAGCAAATTGGCCAAGAAATAGGGAAATTTTTCCCCTGGTTTATGGGAGCTAGGCATCTCTGTTTGGTATGAAAAAATGTTGTGAAAAAGAGAGGTGAAGGTGACAGGCTGGAAGACACAGGAACACAGTATCAGCTTATATACTTCTATCTAAATATAAACAAGCACAGCTACACAAACTGAAGAGATGAGACTCTCACATGTATTATATAAGGGGAGTTAAAGTTAATATGAAGAATTAATATTGCTGAGTCTCTATGTGCAAGGCATGGCCTTTTAAGCTTTCTTTTAACTCATCCAGCAGGTGTGTCATCCCTATGAACTAGTTCTACTATTAATATCTTTTTTTATAAAGGAGGAAAATGAGACACAAAGATGATAAATGATTTATCCAGAGCAATTCACCTAATATTGTTTGTGCCAGCATTCAGACTCACACAGTCTGGCTTCAGAACCTGACTCTTGACTGATATGCAACTGGCACTAACAACCTTTTTATTATTATTATTATTTGTTCATTTTTTGGTGATACTGTGGTTTAAACTCAGGGCCTCATGCTCTGCAGGTGATCTACCGCTTGAGCCATGCTTCCAGACCTTTTTTTGTTGGTTATTTTTGAAACACGGTTTTGCTTTATGCCAGGGACAGCCTGGATGTAATCCTCCTACTTGTGCCCGCCAGAGTACCTGGAGAAGACAAACACACCATCACACCCAGACGTGGTTGAGATGGGGTCTCATGAATTATTTCTCCGGGTTGGCCTTGAACTGCCATCCTCTAGATCTCTGTCTCCCAAGTAGGTAGGATAGGATTATAGGCTTGAGCTGCCATGCCTACCTTAATCTTCTTAATAATGTAACAGTAACTATTTTGCCACTTTGAATGTGATCTTTGTAAAATTTATTTCCTTAAGTCCTGATATAAGACACTCTGATACATACTCTATTTTTAACACATTTTGGTGACTATCTGATACCAAAACCTGAATTTAAGAACAATTTGGTAATACTTTCTTCCACTGGAAATACAGGAAAACCAAGAATATACATCCAAGAGATCGTAGACTATTCAGTAAAGAAAATTTTAAGAATAAATAAGCATCCTTACCTACACATTGAACTAGTGAAATGCAAATTTTGTTCCCTAGAATCCTGACTATTGTTCATTCAAGGTTTGAATATCTTTGTGGACTTTCCAACTATAAAATATTAAGAGTAAACTTTCATGTTATATGTAAGACTTGATGGAACACAAAATGCTCACTCTTAAATATCTATTTTGTTTACCTGTTCCACACATTATATTACTGTTAGAAGTTACTTTGTAATCAGGTAGTAGATCTACCCCAAGAATTATACTAAAATAAAAAATGTTACTTACTATGGTAATTTCCTTGACTGTTATAACTAATCACCACTAATTTGTTGGTTTAAAACCGTACACATTTATCCTCTTCTACTTCCAGAGGTCAGAATTCTGAAATCAGTTTCACTAGGTCAGTGTGGAGCTGCTACAAGGAATAATCCGTTTCCTTGACTTTTCCAGCATCTAGAGCACTATCGTCCATATTTCTTGATCCATGGTCCCTTCCATTTTTAAGGCCATCAGCACTTCATCTTGCTTCAATACCTACATTGCTTTCCTCTTTCTTCTGTGTCAGAGCTTCCTCTGCCTCCCATGTGCATTCAGGGTCCATCTGGATAATCTAGGATGATCTTCCCATCTCAAGATCCCTAATTTAATCATATCTTCCAATTCTACTTTGCCATATAAATTTCTAAAGTTCACAGGGATTAGTATTTGATTATGTTTTGGAACCATTTTCAGCTTACCACATCTCAAAAAATGTGATTATCTTCAGTAATAGGAAGTAGTGAAATAGTCGCCAAGAGAATGGGAGATAAAAGAAATGCATACTGTTTACAAATATAATGGGTAATAAAGCTATTCAATTCAGAGTCTCACAATAAAATAGAGATGTGAAATGACTATGTACAAATTTGGGGAGGAGGACTGTGAACTTCTCTCTTATCCCCAAAATTATGTTTTGAATTTGAAAGCTTGATTTTAAAGATTTGCCTTGTGGAAAACTGTAACCCTCAGGATATTAGTGAGCTTCTCATTACTATGACAAGATACCTGATGTCAACAACTTAAAAGGAGGAAAGATTTATTTTTCCTCATGGTTTCAGAGGTTTCAGTTTATAGTCAATTAACTCTGTTGCTTTTAGGCTTATAGTAAGATGGAACACCATGACAGGGAGCAAAATGCTTACTTCACAGCAGCCAGGAAACGAACAGAGAAAGCTTGCTTTTTTTTTTTTTTTCAGAATTAAAAAAGATTTACTACTTTGTTTTGAATGACAAAAGATGAGGCAAACAGAAGTTGCTTTTTTTTGTTGAGTCAGGGTCTCACTACATAGCCAGTATGGTCTCAAACTTGGAATCTTCCTTATCAGCCTCCCCAGTACTGGGATTACAGGCATGAACCATCACACCTGACTCTTCTTTTTCCTTACCACATCTGCTGAGAAGTAGACTAAGGTTTTAATAACATTTTGAAAACAGGTTTTAAAGGAAATTAACTTTCTTTGTAAATTTTCTTCAGGCAAAGGAAACATACTAAAAATTAGATGCTAATATTGCTTAATTTTATTTGTTTTGTTTTTATGCCATGGCATTTAACTCAGGGCCTCACACATGCTAATAGATGCTCTGCTATTTGAGTCAAACTTCCAGTCCTTTTTTGCTTTAATTATTTTTCCAATAAGATCTCACATTTTTGCCTGGGGTCATTCTGAGACTGAGATTCTCCTACTTATGCTTCCTGAGTAGCTGGGATCATTGGTTGAGATGGGGGGGGTCTTGCTAACTTTGTGCCCAGAACTGTCCTCAAACCATGATCCTACTGCCTCTACCTCTCTCATGTTTGAAAGCCTGCTTTCATGAGGAAGTCCATCCCCCACAAAGTCATTTAGCTGTAATTCCATAAATGGATTAATTCATTCATTAAGTCAGAGCCCTCTTAATGCAATCGCCTCCTAAATTACACACCTCTGATCACAGCTGCATTGGGGACCAGTCTTTCAGCACATGAGTTTGGGGATACATTTGCGAGTCATACCATAAGTCTCAGACACTACTTGTAGAATACAAAATATTACAGTAGCTTTGAAAAACAGTCTGAAAGTTCTTCAAAAGTTTAAACATAGAGTTACCACATGACCTGGTAATTCTACTCCTAGGTATATGTCTGGAAGAAACTGAAACCTGTGTCCATAGAAGTCATGGACACAAATGCTCAGAGAATTATCAGGTTTATAATAAGCAAGAATAAAAACAAGACAGATGCCAGTCAACTGATGAATGGTCACAGTGTGGTATATCTGTATCGTGGAATATTGTGTGGCATTAAAATGAAATGAAATACTATTAAGTATTACAACAAGGATGAACCTTGAAAACATTGTCCTATGTGAAAGAAACCAATCATGAAGTTTCCCATATCATATGATTTCACTTCTAATAAAGATCCAGAACAGATAAATCCATAAAAACAAGATTAATAGTGGTTGCCTAGGGCTAGGAAAGGAGGAGGGGTTGGGAAGTAGGACTGTGGGAAGAGAATGCTAATTGGTATGAAGTTTCTTTTAGGAATCAATTGATTATAATGACTATTGAACAACTTGTTAACTATACTAAAATGATTTAATTTTACACCTGTAAATGGCTTAAATTGTAAAGTACATGAATTATATCTCAAACAAAGCTCTTTCAAAATATGTTTGGCTTGACTCTAATTTACATCAAAACCTACAAAGTCAACTATTCCTAGAGGTATATAGAATAAGAATCATTTAAATTTTAGAATGGAAAGGGACATTAAATATTTCCTTTTCTTTTTTAAAAAAATTTTTATTATTCATTTATTCACATGTGCATACATTGTTTGGGTCATTTCTCCCCACTGCCCCTCTTGTTTCCAGGCAAAACCTGTTCTGCCCTTTTCTCCACTTTTGTTGAAGAGAAGACATAAGCATAATAAGGAAGACAAAGCGTTTTTGCTAGTTGAGTTGAGGATAGCTGTATAGAGAGATACCTAGCATTGTTTTCATGTACAAATGTGCTACTACCCAAGTGGATTCATCTCTGACTGATCTTTACACTGGTTCCTGATCACCTTCTCATGTTAACCTCTGTCATTTTAAGGTTTCTGTATTAGTTCCTATGGAGTAGGGACATCAAACGCTTTCATGTTTTGGGTTTTCTACCTATTCTCATATCTCCCATATGTGATCTCCCCTTGTCATGTGATCCAAGTCCAACCACATTGATGCATTTGCCCTAGATCTAAAGTCCGCATATGAGGGAGAACACAGGATTTTTGGTCTTCTGAGCCTGGCTAACCTTGCTCAGAATAATGTTCTCCAGTTCTATCCATTTACTTGCGAATGATAAGATTTCATTCTTCATGGCTGAGTAAAATTCTATTGTGTATAAATGCCACATTTTCTTGATCCATTTGTCAGTAGTGGGGCATCTTGGCTGTTTCCATAACTTGGCTATTGTGAATAGCACTGCGATAAACATGGGTATGCAGGTGCCTCTGGAGTGACTTGTGTTGCATTCCTTTAAGGTATTTTATTTTCAATTTCATTTTACATGTCACAAAAGGCAAAGTGGTCACTCTGTACCCAGGTCACATAACAAAACAGCAGAACTGTTTTTTGGAACCTAGGATTATTTCCTCTGATGGTACAATCATTTTGCATTGTTAAAAGTATCTTGGTTTCCACAACCTTGGTTTATGTACACTTTAGGAAGAAAAGACTCCCAGGTTATAGTGATATCTGGCAAAATCATATACTACAGTGGTCTAATTTTTAAATTTGTTCCAATCCATTTTTTCAGGCATTTGCTCAATCGTTATCTACTCAGGGGCATTCCCTGAATACTCAATAATGTAATTTCACATGTAGTATTATTTATTTGTGTATTCTCCATCACTCTAACTAGAAAGTAAACTCCATCATGTAGTGAAATTTTTGTAGTTGTATGACCTATAAAGCTTTTATTTTTTACTTTTATACTTACAGATTAGAACAATTACCACAGCCATCTGAGGTAGCATGGCCTTCCTCCACAGACTTCCTTCACCTCCTCCTCTAACAGTTTTACTGTTAGATCAGAATGAGAATTGAGACCATTGCACAGTGGGAATTATTTAATAAATAGTCATTAGCAAGTAGATACAAAACAGTTTGCACCAAATTTTCTGTAAATCCAAACATTGGGACTCTGTCATTTTAGGAATTCCAACCATACTTTTCCCAAAGGACAGATAAAGGAATGTTCTTTTATGCCTATGATCATCTTCTGGCAACTAACCATCACCCTTCCAGAGACTAACTGAAGGATACATGGTATAGGATTTGCTGTGTTCTCCTCTTAGAATTCCAATGTATTATTTATCATAAGTTATCGAATAACAAGACATTTCATCAATATAAAACCAATTTCTGATTTGAAGTATGCCAATTAGAACACTATCAGTTGATAAAAACAGAGATCTGAAGCCTCAGTTAGCAACTAGAAGAATGTAGGACTTCTGAAATATATGGAACAATCACCCAACCATGTGTTCTTGATTATGGCAGCTACTGGCCACTGGCTGTTGGCCCTTAAGCTAAACTGTCCATAATAATATCATCCTGTGTAGGCTGAACTATTTAAATTATGGTGTATCATCTCATTTCTCTTGTTTCTACCACATCCTCATCATCTAGAACTGTGCACAGTGTAGACATTCTACAAATATCTCTAGAATGAATGAGTTCTTCATATTAATGTAAAAGTTCTCAAAACTGTTTATCAAGTCTTATTTTAGGATTTTTATTTTCTCATGAGGACCTAGTCTCATTCAGACTTTTTCTGTTGTAGAAATTATATAAACTGCAAATAATCCTCCCTTTATAGGAATTTATTCCTCCTTCATTAAGCATGTTCCAGGCATCCATTATTGTAGAGTAAAATTTTAACATAAGCTCAAGTTAAAGCATACTGACTTTTATTTTCAAACCTCTCATCCTGTAATCTTTATAGTCCATAACTATATGTATGAATATGTATACATATATTATAACATATTATATCATATAATATCATATTACATTAAATATATTATATTACATTAAACTCTTCCAAGTTTAAGAGCATCATCTAAAGAAATAAGAAATAAATATGGAGTTCTTGGCAATCAAGTTCTTTCTTATGAGTCTTGCTGTTTTCTTTTCTTTTTATATTTTTAATTAATACATAAAAACATAAAAATTATGCTATTGTTATTATGATACATTTAGACATCATGTAATTTTTTTCAGGTTAAACAAACCTCTTAACACATCTCTTCAAACATTTATCATTTCTTTATGTTGACAATTTTCAGCTTCTTTTTTTCTAGTTTTAGGAAATGGTAGTAGATTATTGTTACCTATAGTCATCCTATTGTGCAATATCACTCCAGAACTTCTTGTTCCTATACAACTAACTTAGTATTCATTGGTCAACATTTCCCCATCACCCTTATCTCCCACATTTCCCAGTCTTGGTAAACACATTCAACTCTAAATATCTATAAGACCTATTTTTTTATTTCACAAATGAGTTTCTTGAGGGTTTTTTGCTGTTGTTCCCTATCTGGCACATTTTTTTTTTTACTGTTATTTTACAATGGGTACACTGTGACATTTACTGAAGTTCTTCTATCATAATTGAATTAACCCCCTCCATCATTCTTTATCCTCTCTGCCCCTATTCCTGGAAGAGTTTCAACAAATCTCATTTTTCCATTTTCATACATGAGTACATAATATTTCCATCATATTCACCCTCCTGTGCTCTTTTCTTATACCCTTCCTCCTCTCACTGGTGTCGAGTTTCTCTGGTTGCCTTATTTCACTTAACATAGTGATCTCAAGCTCCATCTGTGTTGCTACAAATGACAGGATTTCATTCATTTTCATAGCTGAGCAGTATTACATTGTGTATATGTACCACATTTTCTTTATCTGTTCATCAGGTAATGAACATTTAAGTTATTTCCAGTCTTTTTGGCTGTTGTGAATAGTATTGCAATGAACATGGGAGTGTAGAAGATGTTTCTTCCACAAACAAACTTCATTTGCTTTGGCTACATAACAGTAGTGGGGTTGCTGGATCATATGGTAATTCTATTTTTGTGTTTTTAAAGAAACCTTCATACTGTTTTCCATAATTGCTATTGTAACTTACATTCCCACTAGGATTTCCTTTTATACTTCCTAGCACTTGTTATCTTTGGTCTTTCTTATAATAGCCATTCTTACTGAGGTTAAGTGGTATCTCCCTGTGGTTGTGCTAGCAAATACTTTCATTCATTCCATAAGTTGTCTCTGTCTCTGTTTCCTTTGCTGTTCAGAAGCACTTTTAGTCTTATGTAATCCCATTTGTCTTTTTTCTTTTGTTCTCTATGCTTTGGGTATTTGTCCAACGAATAAATAAATAAACCTTGCCCTTTTCAATATCCTGAAGCATTTTTTCTAACTTTTCTTCTACTACTTTCAGAGTATCAGGTCTTACATCTTTACCTTTAAGCCATTTAGCATTGATTTTGTACCTGATAAAAAATAAAAAATTGGATATCCAATTTTGCCATCTTAATTGGAAAGACTGTCATTTCTTCAGTGCATTTTTTAAAGACATTGTGAAAAGGTGTAAATGTGCATGTTTATTTCTAGTTTTTTTTATTCTGTTCCATTGCTCTTTGAGTCTGTTTTTCTGCTGAAGCCAGGCAAATTATTCCAACTTTGTAGTATGTTTTGAAGTCAGGAAGGTATAATGCTGCCTGTTTTGGCCTTTTTGTTCATGATGGCTATGGTTAATTGTGTAAATTTTATAATTGTTTCTTTCTAGTTCTGTGAAGAACATCATAGGCATTTAGATAGAGATTGTATTGAATCTATAAATCACTTTATAGATTCTATTGAATCTATAAATCACTTTATAGATTCTATTGAATCTATAAATCACTTTGGATAGTATAGACATTTTAACAATAATCTTTAATCCTTGAACATGGGGTGCCTTTCTACTTTTTTTTCTGTTCTTTTAAATTTTTTTCTTTAATATTTCATAGCTTTCATTGTAGAGATCTTTCACCTATTTTATCAAATGTATTCCTAGTTTTTTAAAATTTGTTTTTGTAGCTATTGTAAATGGGATTGCTTCCTTCATTTCTAATTCATATCATTTTTTACTGGGACACAGCAATGTCACTGATTTTTGTATGTTGACTTTGTAGCCTGCAACTTTACTAAATTCATTTATTAATTATAGTACTTTTTGGTTGACTTTTTATGGTCTTTAAATATAAGATCATGTCATCTTCAAACAATGACAACGTGACTTCTTTTCAAATTTGAATGGGATTTCTTTTTCTTGCCTGATTGCTCTGGCTAGGATTTCCAGAATGATGCTGAACAAAAGTAGACATCTTTAGCATGTTCCAGATCTTAGAGAGAAAGCTTTCACTTTTCCTCAGTCAGCACAATGTCATCAGTCAGCACAATGTCATCTGTTAGCTTGTTATAAATGGACTTTACTGTGTTGAGATATGTTCCACGTGTCTAAGTTTTCAGCATTTGAAGGGATATTGAATTTATCAAATGACTTTTCTTCATCTTTTGAGATGACTGTATGGGTTTTGTCCTTTGTTATGTCGATAAGGTTGTATCACATGTATTGATTTGTATATATCGAACCACCCTTACAACTCTGAGATGAATTGGGTTTAATTTGCTAGTGTAATATTGAGGACTTTTACATCTAAATTTTTGTAAGGACATTGGCCTGCAGTTTTCTTTTGTTGTTGTTGCATCCTTATCTCATAGTTTGTTAAAGAGTAATGCTGGCCTCGTGGAATATGTCTGGAAGAATTTATTTTTTTTCTACTTTTTGAAATAACTTAAGACAGTTGGTGTTAGCTCTTCTTAAAATGTTTGCTATTCAGCCATGAATTCTGATCAGCATCCATCCTGTCTTGTTTATTTTTGTTTTATTTTTTAAAGAAGGCTTTTTATTGCTGACTAAATCACAGTACTTGTTATTAATCTGCTCCAGTTTTCTATTACTTCATGATTCAGTTTTGGCAAGATATATTGCCTAGGCATTTGTCCATTTTTTTCTAATAAGAAAATTCCACTCTTGTGTTTCATTCCTCTCTACCTTTAAGATTTTTCATATCCTATTCTACATCTTTCCATGTTGCCTATCTCTAGAAATATGAATGCAGTTCTTATTTTTAATCTCTTTTTTAGTGTTCATACTAACAGTGTGACTAATTTATCTACCATGCATACAAACAATATTAGCACACTCTTAATTTGTTGGCATGATTTCTCTTGTTTTCTCTTCATATAATTTCTTCCCATGTTTTCCTCTTATTCTTTATACCTCCTTCATTCTAGTTTGAAAAACTTCCTGTTTTTTGTAGAGCAGGTCTTGTGGAGATATATGAATTCTCTGAGTTTTGTTAATCTGGGAATGTCTTTATTTGTCCTTCATTTCTAAAGGATAGCTTTTCAGAGTACGGTATGCTCAGTTGATCGATTTTTTTCTTCAGTATTCTGGAAGCTTCATGCCATTCTCTTATGTCCTATAAGGTTTCTGCTGGAGAGTCTGCCATTATGTGAATTGCAATGTCCTGATGTATTACTCATTTCTTTGGAAGTCTTGAGATTCTTCTCTTTATCTTTTATCTTCAAGAATTTCTTTATATGGTGTTTTGGGGGTAAACATGGTTGAGTTAAATATGACTTTGACTTTTCTGTGCTGGTTATTTGCATCCCTTCAGTTTAAGAAGTTTTCTGTTATTATTTCTTTAAATGACCTTATTCAAAAATTCTTCTTGAATGCAATAACCCAAATATTTACACTTATAATAATGTCCCCGAGGTCCGATAAGGTTTCTTCATTTCTTTTATTCTTTTGTTCTTTATTCTTCTACTGCCTGTGTATTTTCAGAAGGCTTGTCTTTGAGTTATTTCTTTTGTATTGTCCATTCTTCTAGTATGTATTTAATTGTGCTGAGTTCATTTTTCAGCTCAAGGTTTTCTGCTGTATTTTTTTCTTGTTTGCACCTCTTTGTTAAAATTCTGGATTAGTGTATTGCAACATTTCTCTGTGTTCTCTTTAATGAAATTCTTTATTGCATTTCCTTAAAACAGCTCTTTTAAATTCACTATCTGAGAATTCTCCCATACTGATTATTATCTGGTCAGTTTCTGATCCTTATTATGTGAGGTTTTGGCTTTCTGAGAATATGTGGTTCTTCTTGGCTTATAACATTGGGTATTAAAGGATTAGATATTGATTCTAGTCTTCCTTGTATGACAGTTTTTATGCTGGTTTTCCTGAAATTCTAAGCAGGTTCCTTATTTTATCATAGCCTGTAGTTACTTCTAGTTCAGCACTTGGATGGTAACCAGGTCCAGATTTGTTGGGAATCTGTTGTTGGTATGTTGTTGCTATTTCAGTACTTCAAAAACATCCAAGCCCAGTTTTTTCTTAAACCTGTGTGTTCAGAAAGAACCAAGTAATACCTGAAAATAGTAGTCCATTCCCATAACCCTCTCCTTAGGTCCAGGGTAGGTCCAGGTGCCTCTTCCATAGTTACCAGTGTATTATCAGACACTGTGGGATTTTGCACAACTCTAGACAAAATCACCATGTATGGAGCAGTCCAAATCTCCTATGTCAACCCTGTGGCACTAGTGCTATCATGCTTTGTCATACCCTGATCTCACATCCCACCAAGACCAGCACAACATTGGTGTAGGACCAAAGCCCACACTAGGATTGTTGAGGTGAACTCACAACCTGAGTTGCAGCAACCAGCTACAGGGAATGACAGTTGAATAGACATCCAATTGATTAGAGCCATGTTTCTTCTTCTGGCCTTGGAGATACTCCAGAGGCCCTATCCACAGGCAAGACCGTGGAATTAGGGTTGGGAGCTATATAGCATTTATCAAATGTCATTTTTTAGCAGCTAAGCTCTGAGTTCCTAGGATAAGTAGGGTTTACCATCTGTCCTATACTTTGCAAATAGGGTCTTGCCCTACATTATGCTTCCTAAAGTTGTTTCTGTGTAGGTGAAAGCAGACTGTTGGCTATGTAGGATGATACTACTGAGTTTTGCCCACGTCACCTAGTCACAGGACCTGCAGAGGCTCAGAAAGGATTGTAGGCCCACACTGCAGCTGGCAACAATGCAGGTGCAAACAGGAGTCTATTCCACTGGGGCACAGGTCTTTGACTGGTTCCATGGCAATATTAAAGCCCTGACTTTAAGTCCTGGCCTATCACAGCTGTGCTGCTCAAAGTGGGGATTGGCTAGTAGAGTGGGTCCCTTAGCCACCAAAGCTGACACTAAGCTGGAGAGCACTTGAGTCTCACAGTCAAGGAGACCCTCACTGTATCTGGAGGAGGGCAGATGTATCCTGGACCCTCTTCCTGGCTGGAACTGATACGAACCTATCTATTCTGTCCCACTGCAACATAAGTCTCCTTATGATTATGATCCCAGGATTGGTCAAGAGGCTCCATACATAAGTTCAGACCTATGTAAGTGGCCTCCAGTTTCTGTGGAGTGCAGGGGCTCACCTCAACTGGATTGGCACTGGACTCTATGACAAAGCTTACTTGCTCTGATTCCCAGAAGATGCAGTAATGCTCCCTGCTTTGATATCTGAGATTGGAAGAGTAGTGATAGAGCTATCAGCTACTTGACTAAATGCAGTACCCCTGGTTCCGACCAAAGGTATTGGTCTGATGGTTGGAGTCAAGGAGTTTTGTCCAGCAGTGGGTTTCAACATAGAGGACCTAGTACTGAGTTTCAAATCTAAAGCCTAGATTTAATTCTCTTTTTCCCCCAAGTAGTAGACATACTGGGCTGTTGGGGGAACATTGGCAGAAGCAACTCTGCTTTCTGTCTTCTTCAGTATATCCTTTTGTTTTGTTTTACTAAAAGTAGGCACTGTATTCTCCTACCTGATTTCCTTAGTTCTTGTGACAGTAGTAAGGTATGTAGATAACTATTCAACTTGGTGTGTCTCTGGAAAGAAGATTGACAGAAGATCTTAATCAGCTGCCTTCTTGCTCCACTCCCTCTTTTTTGTATTCCTTTAGATGTACTGAAATTTCAATTATTAAATAATTAGTTGATTTTATTTTTCAGAGAAAAATCGATAATATACATAATAGTTTGTAATTAGAGATATTATCTGCTTGCTACAGTTTTGTCCAAGAATTATTGTCTCAATCCTGAAGAAACTTTTGTTGTAGATCAGAATTTTATTTAATTTTACTTGATACTACATAGTGTGTTGAAGTTGTACAGTCCCTATCTAATGTACATATTAACCCAAATGAAAAAACGTTTACTCTATTGTAAGCTGTACAATTAAAACATAATGTATAATTATGAATCTAGATATAAAAGAATATTTTCAGTTTAAGCATAAATTTATGCCAAAAATATTCATGGTAGTATGGTAAATTCAAGCAATTAGTATAGTCATGACTCCCTAGAAACCTTTTTTGTATTCCTTTACTCTGAAGACTGGGAAGAAAAATATGCCATTCTCCTTTACAATTTTCTTACAGTACAGGCCAGATGTATTAGGCAATTTCAAGTTACTACAATGAGACACTTAAGGAAACTAACTTATAAAGAGCAAAGTTATTTATCCCAGCATTTGGAGCCTTAAGATGAGGAATCTCCATTGGCTTGGCCTCCTATGAGGGTGGTACATCAAGGCTGCACTGTATGCAGGGACTGAGAGACTGGGGTCCCACCATACCATTAAAGGTCACAGCTCCAATGATCTGAGGACTTCCTGCTAGTCCCCAATGCCACCACCCTGGGGATCAAGCCTTTATAAATGGAGTTTTAGGGGGATACTACCCATACTGAACCATTACAGTAGGTTACACAGTTTCAGACAGTATACTGTAGAAGGACACCCCAAGCTTTACTTCTTGAATAAGTAATCTAAGTCTCTTGAAAAAATGCTTTTGCCTTTGACCTTTCCTTTTCTCCTACTTCCTGAGTAAAATGTTAACACCATGATCAGAAGTCCAAAAACTATTGAAGGCAAGGAGGAAGAAACAACTATATAAAGGATGAAAGATACAGAAAATTAAAGAAGTTTAGAAGCCTGGCTCATTGATTACATAATTGAACAGCTTTGCTAGCCCAGCTCACTCACCTACCTTCAAATATTTTGTTGATGAAAAGTAACTCCCTTAATATCCTGATAAATAAAATATATGACAGAAGTGAAAAGGTTAAAAATAGTTACAATGATTGAAAAAATCAATAAGACAGAATCCTTCCTTTTCTTTCTATCACAGAAAATGTGATAAAAAGACTGTTATTATTTTATTTTTAGATACTTGCTTGAATGATCAAAATTTTGCTGATAGAAATATTTGAATTCTGTTGTAATTTTATTATAAGCTACATAATTTTCATTTTTTTTGCTAAACATGTATTAAAATATAAGAGGAATAAATTGAAAGTTATGTATAAGTTTTGAGAAAATGCTGGTAAATGATGTGATTTCTTATTTTTAATCACATCTATAAGAGTTTCAAACTCCCACATAAGTGTGAATTTTTTTGAACTTTGGTAACAACAGTTCTTTAATCTGGGAAGATAAAATTCATATTTTCAGGGGTACTAACAATGGTTGACACAAAATTTTTCATTGTTTAGATAAAAATATCAATAATCTATACTTTCAAAGTATTTTAGGATGTGTGTGTGTATGTGTGTGTGTGTGTGTGTGTGTGTGTGTTTCCTTCAGAGAAGGGGTTGAAAATAATGTAAGGGAAATGTAAAGCTTCTTGAAAGATATAAGATTGTATATTGTGGTTCATATTGTCCAAATAGTGACCCAAATACATTTTAATTTCCTCTTTAAATCATTTTTTTAAATTTTTCATTTCCAGCCTCCTGAGCCAGGCAAAGAAGTTTACAACTCAGAAGAAAAGTGTAGGACTTAACTGTTCTCTTTAGGAAGACATTGGACTTGAAGAACTGGCTCTATGGAGAGAGCACAAAATTACCAGACTGCTGCAGTTCCAACTTAGTATTGCAAAACAATAACAAAGTGCACAGCAAAAGCATAGAGAAGAAATCTTTTTCTCCTGTGATTGTTAGTGCCAAAGCTTTTAGATCTTAGTAGAAAGAAGTAAGGACATAGGGTATGGGAATAAGCCCTATATCATGGGATTTGGGAAACAAGGAGAAAGAAGGAAGCTAAATTAAACCTGGTTCTGTTTTTTCCTTTGTAAGGTTTCAACATGGAAGAAAGAATCACTTCAATGAGACAAAAAGGAGATCCTGTCCTATTTCCCATTTGAACTGTAGATTTAAACAGTCTTACAGGTGTTCTCCTCTCTCATTTAAGTCTTAAAGTGCCCATAACAGAGTAGTGATCATATGACATGCTTAGGCAATGAAGCCAGTGTTTGACTCTGCAGGAATCTTGCATGAATGGAGATAGGATCTGGAAGGTAGCTGAGAATAAGGATCACTGAGCTTTCCTGGAGTTGGTTAGTGCAGAGTCACAAAAAGATTTTAGACGAGACTAGGTCTCCCAGGGAGCACTATTCTACTTTGATAAAATTGAAAGTAAGCAGATTACAAATTTTGCTGATTTCATATCTAATTTAAGTAGTATTGCTGGAAGTTTGTGCCCTATACAATAGAAAATTGCTATTTTGAGCAATTTTGAGCAAGTCCATTATCTATCTGTCACCTATCAATTTTTCTATCTACCTATGTATCTATAGAAAGAAACTCCCTGTGCAATTTTACACATTTTGTAATTAAAAGAATGTTTCCATATTTAGCTTCTGGCTCCATGTGTTATATACCTTTTCAGTGTTTTCTCCATTACTATTCACCACACTTCTGTTTTCAAATGCAATAAAACATTTTTATTTTACGATAAATCCTCGGGCCTTTCAACTTCATGTCATGGATAAGTAAGGTGTCACAGAGGACAGAAAAAGTTGTTCTAGGAAGCCACTCCCATACTAGGGTGGCTGGCAATGTACTCCACATGAGAGCAAGGCTGGCTTTCAAAAATAACTCACTTAACCCCACCAAGCATACTCCCAACACAACTTGTCCTTCACTGGAACTCACAAATACCAAGTATCACTCATTTTTCTATTAAGACATGATGGAAGTACTCTTGGATGAAAAAAATACAGTAATCTTAATTGATTAATATTAAATATATTACTCAAGATTTTTATTAAAAATTAGAACATGTGAAAATGGAAGTACTTTGCAGTAAACAGTCTCGGATGAAAGGCTAAAAATTCTGAGTAGAATTTTTCTCTCTTCAGTGTCTTAAAGATATTGTTTAAATTCCCTTAATGGAAGATGGTTAAAACTAAACTGAACTAAAATTTAAATATTTTCCAACAGAGAAATAAGTGCAGACTCATTATAAAAACAGGAGTTGTTATAGAAAAAAATCTATGATTTTACAGTTTTTAACTTTAATGTGGATGGTGGTTTTTTTTATTTAATATATACATATTTTGAATGAGCCACACACTCTTGTTCTTCTTTCTATCAAAGTCTATTTCTTTAATATCTGATATAATTGCCACTTCTTTTTAAAGCTTTTCCTGATTGCCAAGGAAAATTAAACTTACCCAAATATGAATTTCAATAGTATTTGTTTTATACTTATTTCCTGATACTAATTACTTGCCAATCTCTTATTTATTGGCTTATGTATATTATCTCTAAGGTTACCATATACCCTATTGAACTAATATGATCAACTTTGATAATGAAAGGGATATTTTATTAATTAAGCAAAGATGGCAGCCATAAACTCAAACTGCCTTGAGGAAACTGGGTTGCCCTTTATCTCTCACGTTTGAATGAGAGCTTTTGAAACACAGAGGTTAAAGCTTTGATTTTTGTTTCTTTATGATACATATTAATGTCCATTAAAGTAAAATCATGTAATAGCATCTAATAGATGATTACTTTGTTAACTTTAGAAACTTCTATTTACTTTATATCCACATTGTTCATCTTACTCATTTGTGGAAAATAAAAACAACACAGACACAATTCATATAAACAAGGAATTCATGGATGCTATAAATGAACAGAAAATAATCAATATTTAGTTCAAAATACACATATAGGGTCATTTATATAAGACACATAAGCACCTGAATTCTGAAACAAATATTCCTCCTTTTTAAGTTCATGGGCTATCTAACCAATAATCAAAAACATGGACCTCAAGAAAAGACTAACACAATGTATTAGACTAAGTGAAACTAAGAAAAATAAAATTAATCACTACATTGTATGTTATTGTGATTATTAATTTTAGTAGATAGATCATTCATTATTGAGTTTTTAAAAACTTTTTTAAAATTTATATTCGTTTATTCACATGTGCATACATTGTTTGGGTCATTGCTCCCCCCTATCCCCTGCCCCCTCCCTCTCCCCTCCACCTCCCCTTGCTTCCAGGCAGAATCTGTTCTTCCCTTATCTCTAATTTTGTTGGAGAGAAAACAAAAGCAATAATAAGAGAGACAAAGCGTTTTTGTTAGTTGAGGTAAGTATAGCTACACATAGAGATTCCTAGCATTGCTTCCATGTAGCAGTGTGTTACATCCCAAGTTAATTCATCTCTTACTGACCTTTTCACTAGTTCCTGATCCTCTTCTCATGTTGACCTCTGTCACTTTAAGGTTCCTGTATTAGTTCCTCTGTAGTAGGGACATCAAATACTGGCTAAACTCGCTCAGAATGATGTTATCCAGTTCCATCCACTTGCGAAGGATAAGATTTCATTCTTCTTCAAGGCTGAATAAAATTCCATTGTGTATAAATACCCCATTTTCTTAATCCATTCATCAGTAGTGGGGCATCATGGCTATTTCCATATCTTGGCTATTGTGAATAGTACTGCAATAAACATGGGTGTGCAGGTGCCTCTGGAGTAACCTGTATTGCATTCCTTTGAGAATATCCCCAAGAGTGGGATTGCTGGATCATATGGCAGATTTATGTTTAGATGTTTAAGAAGCATTCAATTTTTTTTCCAGAGTGGTTGCACTAGCTTGCATTCCCACTAGCAGTGTACGAGGGTTCCTTTTTCCCCACATGCTCACCAACACCTGTTGCTAGTGGTGTTTTTGGTGATGGCTATTCTAACAGGGGTGAGGTAGAATCTTAGTGTGGTTTTGATTTGCATTTCCTTTATCATCAATGAATTTTTATATTTGTACTGGAATATATTTTATATTTTGTAATTAAAAAGATTAAATAAAAGAAATCTGAAAATTGTCAATAATCTTACATTGAATGCGTTTCCAATTTCTTGAAATTCAGCTTTAGCTTTTGAGTAAGATCATGACACAAAGTCTTGGATCCATTACGTTTTATTTAGGGTATTTTTCACAACATATCTCATTTGTTTAATAAATATTCACAGTTTATTTTAATTCATTAAATGTAGGGTATTCACTCTGCTGTAACTTAGGAACAAAAGTGTAAATATAATATATTTAATTGAATTGAAACATCATCTTAATTATCATTAAAATGAATTGGGATCTAGTTATATACTTGAAGATGTATAATCTACAAACAGAAGAAATAGTTTTCCAAAAGAACAGCATATTTAAAAAAACAATTGTGGTAATTCCTGAGTTCAAGTACCACTGCCAACAAAAAAATAGCACATTTAAAAATACTATAAAGAGATGTTAATTAGAGACATGATTTTATCATTGTATTATTGGGAAAATAAAAATATAGGGAATAATCATCTTGCATTCTTATCCAACAAAATAGTTTGTAAATTTCTACATAAACCTCTGAAAACAAACTTAGCTATCACTGGAATTAAGTTATCCTATATTACTGCTTACTTTATTGGGTCAATTCATATTCACTTTTTCTCACACTAATTTTGAAGCTCTTGAAGCTTCAGATTGCTTTCTGTGGCCTATTTCTCCAATAGTGGTGTATTGAATATTATGCTATAGGCCATAAGATTGACAGAGATATAATCTTGGAGCCAGGACCATATAAACAAAAATACACAGTAGGTAATGTGTAAATCTGGGTATAAGGAGGAAACAGATAGCATTTGGAGATCAACTGAGGGGGATATATAAAGAGACCAAGCCAGGAGTGTGACAACCTTTAGTTAAGGAACCCATTAGGGACAGAGCTGATATACTGAGCATCTTTTATGTCTGCTTTCTTCCCAGCAATTATCTACTGGGGATTATTTTTGTCCAAATTCAACTGAAAGTGAGAGGACAAGAGAGCTTGCTGAAGCAATCAATACAAGTTCCCTTTCCAAGAAGAACATTGGGGAGTAAATCTAAAGGTACACATGCAGATAAATGAAACAATTCCTCCTTTGGTTTCTCAGCACACACTTTTGTCTCTGGCCTGGGTGACAGGTGTGTCTCTTTACATACATATAACACATAAAGTCCCATAACATGTCAATTCAATCCTAAACATCACAGCCGGTGTTCTTATTAGGAGGTAGGAGAAAGTTAACTAATGTAAAATATAAATGCAACAGCTCTACTTCTTTAGTTCACATAAACTCCTTAGATTTGGTTTACAATTGCTTTAATATACAATACCTTTATTCCATGTTCTCCTTTCTCTATAGTAGCAATTTTTCTGGACAGAGATCTTTAGTGTAATAATCCAAACTATCTTCCTGTAGAATCCAATACCTTGCTTTGCCACAATTCCATTGATCAGGGATATTAACAAGTACAGTGACAAGGAATTAACAAGGAGAGCTCCAGTGAACACCGTGGCGTCCAGTGATAGACTCCTATTGCCCATTGTTCAAATGCTTCCCCCTTAAGAATACCAATAATCCCAGTAAACTATCTTCCTTTTGATTTAAAGGCATGAGAAGCCTGAAGGAAATAGACTTAGAGTCTGATTCCCTGAAACCATGAGTAATTCTTTGAGGAAACATTCTTTCTTTGTGCACCAGGAACTCTTCACTCCTACCATTTTCAAGATTGCATCAACAAGAAATAAACTTCCTCAGAGTTACAATGTGTAATAATGCAGGTGCTGGGGAGGAAGACTGTTTTCATTGATATTTTTTGGTTCCCAGATTTACGCATTTTAAGCAGAATGTCCTTCTCATCTGTCCAACAAATGAGGTCCTGAATTATATGAGTAGTCAATCCTTAAATCCCATTGGATTACTTCTGCTCCCTGTTACTCCATGTTTCTCAACAGAGGCAATGTCACTCTTGCATGGGGGAAATTTGGTTTCAGATTAAAAAGAAAATCTGAGCTATTATAATAGTATTTTATGTAAGGGTTGGAGATGACAAGTAGGAAAATAATATTTTTAAATGCTCATTAGCAGTTAGATAATGAAAAATATTGATAAACATGGTGTTACATTACCAGTGTCCAGGATAAGTGTAACATCCTTTCTCTATGTAGTCTTGGGGATCTCATCTATAGATAATATTTCTACAGTGATGACTCCCAAGCATAGATCTCACACTCTGTCTTTTGCTTTGAACTCCCATATCATAGATTCAATTGCATTTTCAATATCTCCATATGTAATATAAAATTTTAAATTAGCATTCCTCTAACCATTTTTATTTTACCTCCTAAACCCCTCATTCTGAAATATTCCTATGTTAGTTAAAGGCAAGTAAATCTGTTAATTACTCATGCAATAAAATAGCATTTTTCTTGTTACTTCTCTTTTTCTTTTGCTTTGGTTCTGACCACCTCTCTCTCTCTCTCTCTCTCTCTCTCTCTCTGGCAGTACTGGGGTTTGAACTCAGGGCTTCATACTTGCCAAGCAAGCACTATACCACTTGAGCCACTTGTCCAGCCCTCTTACCACGTCTCAATATAATTCTACCACCCACTGTCATCTCTTGCCTAGAAGATTGCAGTGACTTCCTAGCATGTATCTGTGCTTCACCCTTGAAATTGATTCTCAAAGTAGCACCAAAAGTAATCCTTTAGAAATATGAGATATCATGCCACTTCTCTTCTAAAAATATTCCAATAATATCTACCTACAACATGGAGATTAAAAGACAGAAGATGAAAGTTGCCTTCAAAACTCAATGTGAACCTCTTCTCTGATTTCAACTCTTACTCCTCACTGAATAGTCCCCTTGGACACATTAGCCTCTATGTTGTTTTCAAATATGTTAGGTGTTGTTTATGTCAGGACATCGAACAGGATTTTCCCTCTTCTTATAGCATATTTCACCTGGTCATTTATCTGCATGGTTTGCTACATTTCTTCCTGCAGCAGTATGCTGAAATGTTTCTATTTCAAAGTGTTTCTCCAGGGTGTCATTTTAAAATTTTCATCATGTGAGCAAGTTATGTTCAGAGTGACAAAAGGTCATGTTTTCTCTTATATGTGGAAGATGGATCTAAAAAGTATACACAAATACAAACATGGTTATATATATAAAACCAGGGGGAAGAGGCAGAGGAAAAGAAAATGGTAAAATGTGAATAATATCTAAATACACTGCATTTGTGTAGGAAGATGGCATAATGAAACATACCGAAAGGTGTTTAATAGTGTGGTAGGAAGAAAAGTAATAAAGGGATTTATATATATATATTTATATATATATATATATAAATCATAATACATACAATATGTTCACAGATGAAAAGCCATGGTGACCTTTTGAACAATGAATACACACTTAAAAAAATAAGAACATGAAAGCAAAACAGGACTTGTTAGGGGATGGATACTAGTGGGAGGGGGGAATGAAGAGGTTAAAAGAGGATAAATATGGTCATATAATTATAAGCATATATGGAAATGTGACAATGAAACTCTCTATACAGCTAATATATGTCAATAAAAATGTTTAACAAATTTCAACCTCAGCCAAGGCATTGTTTCCCCTGCCTCGTTTGATTTTCCCCATAGCACTTATCACCTTATAATGCACAATATGCTTACTTGTTTTATTTTTTGTCTGTCTTTTTCAAATGTAGATAATCTTCTCCGTCACTTGCCAGTTCTATAATCCAGGAATGACTTTTACAAGAATCTGAAAGCCATCCCTTTGAAATATAATCATTAAAGAAGTATGCCTGTCTTCCAAGGTAGGTCCCAGTCTCTTTGAGAAGGTAGGATCCTAACATCAACAATTTTCAATTAGAAAACACAGGTGGCTTAAATTCATTGAACAAACTGCCCCATAATTCCTCCAGTAGTTTGTCTCTGGTTCATCTCTTCTACTTTTTGTTTCAGTGTAGTTCAGTTCCTCTCCTCTTGAATAAAGTCTTCCTTGTTTTAATGATTTGTTTGGTACATTTTTTGACATAGAAAAGCACTAGTCTATTTCCTACCTATATTTTCCTATTCAGAACATTTCATATAAATGGAATCCTAGAATATATGATATCTTTCATTTGGTACAAGCCTTTTAAGTTTCATCAAGGTTTCAATATTTCATTTTATATTTTCAAATATTCCATACCATTAATAGACCACACTGTATTCATCCATTCAGGAATTGATGGAAATTTGGGCTGTTCCAACTTTTTGGCTATTATAAACAAAAATGGCCCTGCAAATATTCATGTACACGTTTTCTGTGGGCATAGTTTTATTAGGTATATTCCTATGTGTGAATTTGCTGGCTTATAAGGTAACAGCATATTTAACATTCCAAGTCACTGTCAAACTGTTTTTCAAAGTAAATGTACTGTTTTGTATTTCCACTGACAATGACCGAGAGTTCCAATTTTTCTACATCCTTACCAACAATTGTTTTTATCTGTATGTTTCAACACTGCCATTCAGATGGATTTTAAGAGGCATCACATTGTGGTTTGTTTGCATTTCTTAATACGAATTAAGAACGTTTTCAAGCTCTTATCTTCTTTAAAGAAATACATGTTCAGATGCTTTTTAAGGATATTTTAAAAATATTTTTTCCACAATAATGCCCACATTTTATTTTCCTTGTATTCTACTAACTCATGTATAAGTAAATTTCTAGTACATACTCATAGCCATTTTCAAAATACATTGCTTTAACTCATGAATACATTAATTTTAAAGTGCTCTTAATAATTTCTATACACACTTCTTCCTTTTAGTATTATATAAATTATTACATTAATTATATTATACAATAAAAGCAATGTCCATTACAATTTGGGACACGTGGCTAGTATTTTAAGGAAAAATTTCCTCGTGTTGGTTTGATTATTTTTATGTTGGTCAATTTGAGTTATATAAATATAAAATGTTAATCCTCTTCATGATTTTGTATTTTCTCATTTTAAACACCTTCTCCTTTATCATATCTTATTGTGAACATATTTGTAAAGAAGAAACAACTGTTTTCTTCAGAATCACATATATAAACACAATCACAATTCACATATAATCTGAAAATGAAAACGGTATTATAACCTAGAGATCTAAGCCACAGGCTTAACTCTAGAAGTTCCATATGCCAGGCCCACCCACTTGCCCCAACTCACCAAAAAAAGAGAAGAGCATGATGAAGTGCAGAGAAAGAAGATTTATTATACAGCACACACATGACATGGAAGAGTCAAATTAAAATTTTCAACCCTTCTTCAGGATACAGAATGTGTTTTAGGTTTAAATAGAGAAAGAACTGGTGGTAGGGAGAGAGAGTTATACATAGTTACTAAACAGTCTTAGTTACAGGTGTGGTCTGCTTGATCATTGTCAAGGGGTTCCAAAAAAGTTGTCATCACTTAAGGGGAACAACCTTACAATGATAAAAAAGGCTTTGTTGTCTGTTGGGGGGACAGTTTTGACTCTTGTCCCACAATGGTTATCCATCACTCCTGTCCTCCTCAATTCCAAGTTGAGTGAAGGGGAGAGAAACTCAGAGTAAAGGAGATACATGTAAAATGGGAATAAGAATGCCGCACTTTTATCTTGTACTTCAGACATTTGCAGATGAAGAATAGGAGTCAGTGCTTTTCTACAAAAGCATTCTCTACGTTATTTGCCTTAATTTTTTAGGATTAAGGGATTTTTTAAAAGAATATCTCAGTTGTCTCTCAATTCCTATTTTGTGCAAAATCAAACAAAACCAAAATAGTCACTTAGGTCATAGGGAAGTAGAAATAACTTTTTTATTGATTATTACTTATTTATTATTATTGATTGATTGATTATTGATTTTTATTAAGCTATTTATTTTTGGATCTCATTGAGTACTTATTGTATAAAACATTAAACCATGAACTACACCTTTAAAATTTGAAACTGTTCCTTAAAATATACATAGAGTTACAATGCAGCATTCAATTTCTTGTTTACTTAAAATTATATGGTTAATTGTCCTCAAAATTTCAGTTATGCTCACTATAAAAATAGACTGGATGAATGTATCTTTATAATACTGTAGTAATAATTTTATACACATTAAAAGTACTCCTTTTTTGTTAAAAAGAAAGAAAACATGATTTCAGGGTTAGACAATTTCCTAGCATATCATTTGGTTAATTAATATTGAGCTTTTACAAAACAGTTATAGATCATAAAAGAAGAAAATCTTGTATCACTTTTTCTATATTCAAATACTATCATATGCAGAAACAAACATAAATCAAGCCTTATACCAGTAAAATTAGATCAATCATATTACAAATGTATTACTAGTCCTCCTGTGCTATAGTGAAAACAACACAAGAAATAGAATCAGAAGAATTGAAGTAGAAATGCACCTTAGGCAGCATAACAGTCCCATGAACATAGGCAAGGTAAGAAAAAAGATTTAGTAAACTCTGACATTTTATGAAAATTTAAAATATCAATAGTTCTAGATATGAGGAATGTAAAGAACAGAGGGAAGAAGAAAATTTGACTTAAGGGTTGCATAAAAAGGTACTGAATGTTAGATAGATTATTAATGATAGATAAGACATATACAGATATGTAAATATATATCTAACTGTAACTTGGAAAGAAAAAATGAATTTACTTTCTTATGACTTTAAAATTGCTAATGCACACTTAGAGGAATGCTATGCAGAAATCAAAAGGAGCAAACTAGTAAAAACCACAGCAGTATACATGGATTGCACAGGAATAATACAAAATGAGAGAAATCATACATGCTTTGTGACTCAATTTATATTAAGCTCAAGAAGAGATAAATGAAGTCAATGGTGATGGATATGAGAGTATTAGTTACCCCTGGAAGAGTGTACTAATGAGGATGGAGCATAGCACAGGGAGTCTTTGGGAGTCTGATATCCTGAGCTCAGTAATGGTTGCATAAGAGTGTGAATATTTAAATATTCATATCTTAAAATTCCTCCAGACATATTAAAATAATATTAACATTAAAATGTATAAATATATTATTAATATGCATTTAATTAGGAAGTTAACTACATATATGTAACACAATGAAAAGTATACTCACACACATTCACATACATATAGGAATGGAATAGATCTGATTTAAATGCTTTCAAATATGGAGGAGAAAGCCACTATTATCCCCATGGAAGCTTAGGCAAGACCAGTTGAAGTGCCCAGGTAAGTCTCCCATCCTCATCAAGTGTTTCATACATAAGACTGAGCATAAGTAAGTCTGATAAACACTAAGCCTGTTTAAATTTTTTATGCTGATATGTGACTCTTTTCTAGTTTCTTCTTGCTTTGTGAGGCTTTGTTGACAAGATCATGAATCTTTCTAAATTAATAAACTTGACATAATAAATAACTGTTTTATCACTTTTACATTTACTTATATGTTTATACATTATTTGGGTCACATCCCCCCATCTTCTAGACAGAACCTGTTCTGCCCTCTTGTTCTCTGATTTTGTTGAAGAGAAAACAAAGAGATAATAAGAAAAACAAACATAGCATTTTTGTTAGTTTGACATAAAAATAGCTTTACAAAGAGATTCCTAGCATTGGTCCCATGTATTTATGTATTGCAACCCACATTGGTTCTTCTTCACCAGACCTCTTCACTTCTTCCTTGTCCCCTTCCCATAGTGGTCTTTGCCAGTTTAAGATTACTATAGTTGTTTCAATACAGTAAGCATATCACACACTTACAAGTTTTAGGTTTCCTTCCTTTTCTTTATTCCTATTGTGCCTGGTTTTCCCTTAGTGTGTGACTCATGTTCAATAATATTACTGCATTTGTTTCAGGTCTATAATCTGCATGTTGGGAGGACATGCAATTTTTTTGGCCTTCTGAGCCTGAGCAACCTCTTAAGATGATGTTCTATAGCTCCATCCATTTATTTGCAAATGACAAAATTTCATTCTTCTTTGTAGCTGAATAAAATTCCATTGTGTATAAATACCACATTTTCTTCATCAGTAGTAGGGCATCTTGGCTGTTTCCATAACTTGGCTATTGTAAATAGTGCTGCAATAAACATGGGTGTGCAGGTGCCTTTTTAATAACCTGAGTGGCATTCCTTTGGGCATATCCCTAGGAGTTGTATTGCTGGATCTCATGGCAGATCTATGTTTAGTTTTATAAGAAGCCTCTAGATTATTTTCCAAAGTGATTGTACTAGCTTACATTCCTACTAGCAGTGTATGAGTGTTCCTTTCCCCCCACATCTTCACCAACATTTGTTATTGGTGTTGGTGTTGATGGTAGCAATTCTAACAGGTGTAAGGTGGAATATTAGTATGGTTTTAATTTGTGTTTCCTTTATGGCCAGGGATGGTGAGCATTTTTTCATGTGTTTTTTTGGCCATTTGGACTTCTTCCTTTGAAAAAGTTCTGTTTAGTTCAGTTGCCCACTTCTTTATTGCTTTATTGATTTTGGGATAGTATGGTTTTTTGAGCTCCCTGTATATTCTGTTTGTCAGTCCCTTTTCTGATATATAGCTAGCAAAGATTTTCTCCCATTTTTTAAGTGGTCTCATGAATTTAGAGACCATTTCTTTTGTTGTGCAAAAGCTTTTTAATTTCATGTAGTCTCATTTGTTCACCTTTTCTCTTAGTTTCTGAGCCAGTTCAGTTTTACTGAGGAAGTCCTTGCCTATACCTATTGCTTCCAGAGTATCCCCTACTCTTTCCTGTACTAACTTCAAAATTAGTTTGAATCCACCATAAAGTCCTTAATCCACCATAAGTAGATACTATTACAGGGTGATAGGCATGGATCTAGTTAAAGTTTTCTTCAGACAGATAAACACTTTTCCCAGCAACATTAGTTGAAGAGACTGTCTTTTCTCCATCATATGTTTTTGGTGCCTTTGTCAAAAATAAGGTGGCTATAGCTGTGAGGTCTATCTGATCACAATGAAATAAAACTAGAACTCAACAATAAAAGCAATAGCAGAAAATATGTGAATAATTATAGGCTGGATAACATTTTACTCAATGATCAGTGGGTCATAGAAGAAATAAGAGAGGAAATCAAAGGTTCCTGGAAGTTAATGAAAATGACAACACCACTTACCCAAATGTATGGGACACAGCAAAGGCAGTCCTAACTGGAAAGTTTATAGCCATGAGTGCATACATTAAAGGGACAGAAAGGTCTCATATAAACAACCTATGCTACATCTCAAACTCCTAAAAAACAAGAACAAGCAAAATTTGAAACAAGCATAAGGAGAGAAATAATAAAAATAAGGGCTGAAATTAATGAAATAGCAACCAAAAATCATACGAAGAATCAATGAAACATAAAGCTGGTTCTTTGAAAAAAATAAATGAGATTGACAAGTCCTTGGCAAACATAACTAAGATGAGGGGAGAAAAGATTCAAATTAGTAAAATTAGAAATGAAAAAGGACCTTATGACCATCCAAAACTGAACCAAGAGGATGTTAGTCCCCTAAATATATTTATAGTATATAATGAAATTGAAGCAGCAATAACAGTCTCCCAAAAAAGAAAAGTCCAGGAACTGACTGATTCTCTGCTGAATTCTACCAGGCCTTTAAAGAAGAACAAATACCAACACTTCTTAAACTTTTCTACAAAATAAAAAGGGAATTAACACTGCCTAACTCATTCTATGAAGCCAGTATTATACTCATCCCAAAACCAAACAAGTACACATCCAAAACAGGAGAACTACAGACCAATCTCCTTAATGAACATTGACGCAAAAATCCTCAATAAAATAATGGCAAACTGAATTCAACAACATATCAGAAAGATCATTCACCAATACCTAGACAGCTTCATTTCAGGGATGCAGGGATGGTTCAACATATGTGAATCAATAAGTGTAATACAACACATCAATAGAAGCAAAGACAAAAACCACTTGATCATCTCAATAGATGCAGAAAATGCCTTTGATAAGATTCAATACCATTTCATGATAAAAGCTCTGAGAAAATTAAGACTAGAAGGGATGTACCTCAACATTATAAAGGCTATACATGACAAGCCTATTGCCAACAATCATACTTAATAGGGAAAACTGACATTCTTTCCTCTAAAGTCAGGAATGAGGTAAGGGTTCTCACACTCCTTACTCCTATTCAACATAGTCCTGGAATTCCTAGCCACAGCAACAAGGCAAGAAGAAGAAATAAAAGGAATACAAATAGATAAAGAAATAGTCAAACTATCCCTATTTGCAGATGAGATGATACTATACCTCAAAGACCCAAAAACCCCACCCCAAAATTCCTAGATACCATAAAGAGCTTCAGCAAATTATCAGGATACAAAATCAACATACTAAAATCAGTAGCCTTTCTATACACAACAATGAACAAATTGAGAAAGAATGTAGGAAAACAATTCTACTTACAAATAGCCTCAATATACTAGGAATAAACTTAACAAAGGATGTAAATGACCTTCACAAGGAGAACTACAAACCACTGAAGAAAGAGATTGAAGACAGCAGAAGTTAGAAAGATCTTCCATTCCATGCTCATGGATTGGAAGAATCAACATAGTAAAATGGCAATATTACCAAAAGCAATCTACATGTTCAACACAATTCCCATCAAAATCCCAATAGTGTTAATCATAGAGATTGAAAAATCCACTCTCAAGTTCATTTGGAAATACAAAAGAACAATATTGTGTAAAAAGAGCAATGCTGGAAGTATCACAATACCCAACTTCAAACTATACTACAAAGCCATAGTAATAAAAGCAGCATGGTACTGGCACAAAAACAGACATGAAGACCAGTGGAACAGAATAGAGGACCTGGATAAATAACTTTTGAGGATAGAAGGGTTTTTAAAATTGTGCTTATTTTTCATAATAATTTTATCTCATAACACTAATATTCATAAATCATTACTTCCTTTTTCTTTCAAAAAGTGAAGCACATAGTTGTTAAACTGAATGTGGTTTTCAAGTAAGAAATCTATACTTTTCAGGATGCTTATCATTCCTATATATACTGCCATATAATTAACATTTCTTAAAAAATGCTTATGGTAGTTTGTTTACTGCATGTTTAATGTCTTATTACTGACAGACTCCTTATTAAACAAGTGAATTAAAAATAACATAAATACTGAATGCTTAAATTGGAGAGGAAGAATCTATGATTCTATAAAAATAATTTATTTTTATTAGTATATATTAATTGTACAAAGTAAGGGATTTCCTCATGATATTTCCCATATATGCATATAATTTACTTTGGTCATGTTCACCCCTCTATTACTCTTTCTTATCATTAAAAGATGAGTTTTTAGTATGACCAAACTTATACTTACTGTCCTAAATACCTTTGTGTAAGAAGTTTTCAGCACTATCAATGTCAGTTATTAAGTGAAATGTGTTGAATTTCTTAAATATAAATAAAATCCATATTTTCTGAAAGTTTATGGCTAAGTGACTAATACTTTTTCATTAACAGCTCTGTTGAAGTATAATTGACATTTAAAATGAACGTATTTGACACACATAACTTAGTGAGCTTGGGTTTATCTACACCTATGAAACCATCCTCATAATTTAGAAAAGAAACATATCCAACACTTTCAAAAGTTTCCTCATGCTCTTCACACAATTTAAGGCAAGGATGTCCTTTTCCTTTGATATAATCAAAATAGTTTTGAGCATAAAATACTTTTGAGGAAACAATTAAAGCTATAAATTCATTTTAAAAGATGTTAATTGTTTTCTTTAAACATCAGTACTACATGATAGTACTGATGACTTAATGTGAAGACATTAAGTGAAATGAATAGAAGATATAGCAATAAATTTAAAATATGAAAGTTATTTCAAATGTTATTAATTCCATTTGAATACCCAAAACAATCTGATTACATTTAGCAAAAGTAATTAATCAATGGAAATGTAATTTATCTTCAGTTTTTTGAGCCAATGCAAAAATCCATGCATTTAAAACATCATTCAAGATAAAGTATTGTCATTTTTAAAGTATTTTCTCAATATTTGTTCTATTTGTCTCTTTTCTCTTCAAATTGTTTCCTCTTACAGTCAAAAGTTTAAAATATGATATTAATACAGTATTAATTCCTAACATTTATCATTCTTATCTATTACTAAGTCAAAAAGCTTGCCAAGATATAGAAAATAAGTGAAATTGATGTGAGCAGTGATTATTTTCAGAATCTAGACTTTGAAGCATTCTCTTCCTAAAATAAACTCCTCTTCCCCTACACAAAGGCAGCTTCTTGTTTCTCCTTTGATGTTCTTTTATATCCTGCTGTGTACGAGTGTAAGTATCTTAGCTTTGATAAGAAGTAAAGCACTTCAGAATTCTCTGTTGAAGATGGGACATCAGGCAGAGATGGAGCTCTATAATTAAAATGAGGGCAGTAAATAAAATTTTAAACTGCCCTCCAGCTCCCTAGTTTTTCCTCAATTAGCTTTATTCATCCCCAAAGCATTTTAAAATAGAATGTGATCATGACTCTTTAGTTAAATCTTTTCAATGACATTTTTTGGTCCTAAGATCAAGTTCAAAGTCTTAACACTGGCATGTGTCATTTGATCTACATCCTTTAAAGGGTGTACAGACTTTCAAAAAATAAATATCACACAGCTAATCACTTGAGGAAAACAAGTTGACTAGAATAAAATACCAGGTATGTTACATATTCTGAATAATACCAAATAAAGAACTTGACAGGGTGTTTCCCTGGCCTGCTCTATCCATATTATCATGAAAGTTTTAGATATTCTTTTTTTTCCTGTATTATTGTGCTGAGTGGGGTATATTGTGGCATTTGCACAGGTTATTACAAAGTTTCAAATATATCATATCTGAATTCAACTCCTCAACCATTCTCCTTCACCCCTTTCCTCCCCCAATTCCTGGAGAAGTTTCAACTGGTACCATTTTTGCATTTACATACATATGTATACATTTTTTGCACTGTATTCACCTCCAGAACCCCTTTCCCCCCAAAACTCCCCCTCTCATGGGTGCCAGCCCTTCCCTCTGAGCAGGACTTGTTTTGCCCTCCTGTTGTCCACTTTTACAGAAGAGAAAAGATAAAAGAAAAAACATGTCATTTTAGCTTGAGATAAAGGTAGCTAGCTACACAGGGAGTTTCCCTGTGATATTTCCATGTATGTATGTATTATAACCTTAATTGGTTTATCTCCTCTAATTTTCTTCGTTCTACCTTAGTCCCTTTCTTATGGTAGTTTCAATTGGTTTAAGATTTCTATAGTCATTCTTGTTTAGATGGTGTATCAACCCTATCTAAGTTCTTAGTTTCCCTACTCCTTCCATGCTTGACCTCCACTTAGTGGAACTAATGTTCCAAAATATTGCTGCATTTGTAGTAGGTCTATATTCCACAAATGAGAGAGAACATGAAGCTTTTGGCCTTCTGAGCCTAGCTAAATTCTCTTAAGATGATGTTGTCCAGTTCCATCCATTTACCTGCAAATGGCTTTTGGTATTAGAGTATACTTAGAACAGTAAGGATATTATTGCTAAATAAAGAATTTTTAGCCTATTTTTAAACAGAATGTGTTTAAAGGAATTAATAATAAATACACACCCTCTGTGGTAAGTTGAAAGTCAACTAATAATTTATTTTAACAAAAAGTTAAGTAAATGTAAAAGATAAATATGTATGTTCAATTTAAAAGGAATTGTTTCCTGGGTCACTTTTCTTTGCTGGAGGTCGTAAGTATTCCTCTCAGAGATATTTGTTCATGTCACTGATGAGTAATAATCAACAATATAAGCCAAGTTCCTTTAAAATCCATTGAAGGTTATGTAGTCTGATTTGCCCCCTTCCAGATGTAACCTAAATATTATCTTTAGCTATTTTACTGTGACTAAAATTTTTCAAATCCATTTTCAGCACTATGTGTTTGAATAAAAGTAAAAAAATAAAATAAAATGACCCCCCAAAAGTTCAAATACCAAACACACTGGAAAATTCTGGATAAAATAATAGACAAATGCTCATTAAAATTCCCTAAAAGTAAGATAAAGTATGCTCAAATTCCACCCAAAATTTTTTAATCAAATACCTACTAAGGAACAAGAAAACTATTTCATAAAACTTTAAAGGGATGGCAGTGGCACATGGATAGATAACTTAGTATTCTAATTTTCATACCTAAATTCAGTTTCTCCTTTTGATAATTTATTTAGTATCTATGCACAATGATCATATGACATTGCTTCTTTTTTATTGAAATAAGCAAAATTTAAATAATCTTTTGTTTTACTGCTATAGTTTTGAAGGTCTTGAACATTTTTTAAAATTTTTTATTATGTGCATACATTGGGTCTTTTCTCCACCCTGCTCCCCTCCCCCACCATCCCCTCCATCCCTCCTCAGTTTCTGGCAGGTCCCGTTCTGCCCTTGTGACTGATTTTGTTGAAGAAAAGACATAAGCATAATAAGAAAGACAAAGTGGTTTTGCTAGTTGAGTTAAGGATAGCTATACAAAAAGATTCCTACTATTGCTCTCATGTACCCATGTGTTACATCCCATGTTGATTCAACTCTAACTGGTCTTTACATTTGTTCCTGATCCCCTGCTAGTGATAACCCATCGTTTTAAGGTTTCTGTATTAGTTCCTCTGGAGTGGGGATATCAAACGCTTTCATGTTTTGGGTTTTCTACCTATTCCTATATCTCCCGTACGTGCTCTCCCCTTTTCTTCTGATCCAAGTCCAACAACATTGCTGTATTTGCCCTAGATCTAACGTCCACATATAAGGGAGAACATACGACTTTTGGTCTTCTGAACCTGGCTGACCTCACTCAGAATGGTGTTCTCCAGTTCCATCCATTTACCTGCAAATGATAAGATTTCATTTTTCTTCATGGCTGAGTAAAATTCCATTGTGTACAAGTACCACATTTTCTTAATCCATTCATCAGTAGTGGGGCATCTTGGCTGTTTCCATAACATGGCTATTGTGAACAGCACCACAATAAACATGGGTGTGCAGGTGCCTCTGGAGTAACCTGTGTTGCATTCCTTTGGGTATATACCCAGGAGTGGGATTGCTGGATCATATGGCAGGTCTATGTTTAGATTTTTAAGAATCCTCCAAATTTTTTTCCAGAGTGGTTGCACCAGCTTGCATTTCCACCAGCAGTGGATTAAGGTTCTTTTTTTCCCACATCCTCGTCAGCACTTTTTGTTGGTGGTGTTTTGGCTGATGGCTTATTCTAACAGGGGTGAGAAGAATCTTAGTGTAGTTTTGATTTGCATTTCCTTTATGGCCAGAGACGGTGAGCATTTTTTCATGTGTTTTTTGGCCATTTGAATTTCTTCTTTTGAAAAAGTTCTGTTTAGTTCAGTTGCCCATTTCTTAATTGATTCATTGATTTTAGGAGAGTTTAGTTTCTTAAGTTCCCTGTATATTCTGGTTATAGTCCCTTGTCTGATGTATAGCTGGTAAATATTTTCTTCCCTTCTGTGGGTGGACTCTTCAGTTTAGAGACCATTTCTTTTGATGAACAGAAGCTTTATAGTTTTATGAGGTCCCATTTATCTATGCTATCTGTTAGTTGCTGTGTTGCTGGGGTTTTGTTGAGAAAGTTCTTCCTTATACCTACTAACTCCAGAGTA